>NC_081845.1:28009819-29479194 GCF_963259705.1 Myotis daubentonii
TGTAAGCAATGAGCATAAATAATCTTGGGTTTGGAGATGAGTGGGTTGATACAGAATATTGAGAGAAGAGTCATGAAAGTAATCTTGGCAAAAATTTGATTGTAAGTGGACTCAGAAGGGTTGATTAAAAAAAAAAAAAACCTGGATAAACAAGATTAGGCTGTTTTTTTCTAAACAGTTTTATGGTGAAAGGATAGAATAATAGTGTATTATTTAGAGAAAATTAATATTCTCACTTAATATTCAAAGTTTTACATGGTGAAAAAATAATCAAACATATAAAAGTGAGGAGTTATTTATATCCTTATTTCTCAAATTACAGTCCAAGAACCAGCAGCACAGGCATCACCTGAGAGTTTATTAGAGCCTAATTCATTCCTACTGAAACTAAACCTGACTTTTTAATACAATGCCCAGGTGATAAGAATGCACAGTAAAGTTTGCTACACACTGGTGAAGATTACCCAAACTTTAAAGTTTTCATATATTCCTTGAATATGTTCATCTTATTATCAAAATTACCTATTTGTTCAAAGTCTCTAGAAATGCTTTGGAAATCATCACAGTTTTTTGTACCACCTAAACAAAGTGCATACAAATTTATGACAAAATTAAGAGAACTAAAATTTCTAAAAGAAAAAAAGGAGAAAAAGAAGAAATCACAGATCACAGATACATGACCTACAAAATATACTTGAAAAAGAGATCTCCAAAACAGTTAGAACAACAAGGAACAGATAGTTCAACATTTCAAGATAATTTTGTACCAGTACAAAGTAATGGCTGGGCTTTCAGCATTGAGAAGTGGCTACAATTTACCAAATCAAGTATAATTAGAATATAAGCAATAAAGGTCAACAGGATGCACCAGTCATCTACAGAGTATTGTCAGTTTGGATGAAAGAGTTTTATTTGCATTTACTTTTAAAATAATAGCATCCTATTGAAGAACAGGAATGTAAGAAATTATCACAGAGCAGTAAAAATGATTGTCACAGATTATTATAATTAATCTAGGATTAAAAACTGACATCTGAGTTGATTAGAATCTATGTTGATTAGAAAAGAGCATCCAACTTTGTTTCCAGAGATTTTGGTCACTCCATTATATTTCTATTCACATCTGACTCTCCTAATCAGAAGATTTAAACAGCACTAGCAATGACTCAAGTCAAGCCAGAAAGATGAAAATCATATCATCAGCAATTAATTATATGGGAATTATTTTAAACTATTTTCCAACTCTGAAAAAATAGTTTTATAAGAAATTTAAGTGGTACAGTTAAAATATTTAGAAAATTAAACAATAAATTATGATATTGGTCCTTACAATACAATAAGATAAAGCAGGTATACTATTAAGTACATGAATTAAATCTGATAACCAAATCAAAAAGACAAGCCAAACGTTTTAAAACTATGCACTCTAGGAAAAGGCATTTTCTTAAGCCATGAAGGCATCTTTCTATACCATCACCAGAAAGAATATTTAATTTGGCTTTGAATCAAATTGTTATGCAGATGTTACACAAAAATAATTGAAAATTCCAATTGATTTTTAGCCTACAGAAGGCATACCAGATGTTACATAGTGAGTTTAGGTCATTATTCCATTGTCAAAAATTACTGTGAAAAATAGCAATTTATTTATATTTATAATAAAATAATAGTTATGAAAATTCAGGTTTTCTTCTCTCAAAAATTATTCATAATGTACTGAATATATTCCCTATCATGTATAAAATATTTTCAGTCAAGATATCATAATTGCCCTGTCAGTAGGTCTAGATAACCCAGTTATTTACATAGCAATTTGAGAGGTGTATTACAAAAACTGGGTCACACCCTCATCCTAAAAAACATAGGTCTATTCCTGAAAATTCTTGATATAAATAAACAAATCAGAATATCAATTTATTTTAGACAATCTAGACATGAAATCCATTTTATAACAGGCCTGAAGTTAAATAGAGTCAACCTCAGCTCTAAAGCTTAGAATATTTGAAGCACTGGAATGAATTCTGTGACTGTATATCTTAGTGACATGATAAACCTAATGTTCCCCAGAATTAGGGCTGCCATTCATCAAAAATAAATATAGGAATGCAGTTAAAATTGAATATCATATAAGCAACAAATAATTATAATGTAAAATTTCTTGTTAGTAAAATAGCTTGTTTTCCTAAGTTTTCAGATTTTAGTTTGTCTAATATGGTATTTTAATTATATTAAATCCACCTAAATGATATTTTAACCTATTTGGGCATAAAGATCACAAGAAAAAAATTAACCTAAGGTTATTACCTTATTTAAAACTAGAGGCCCAGTGCATGACAATCATGCACTGGAGGGGGGGTCCCTCAGCCTCAGTCCAGGACCCTTCAGGGGATGTCCACCTGCTGGTCAGCATGAAGACATCTCTCTTGCAGTCCGGGGCTCTCACAGTCCAGGACCCCTCGCTCCTTACCGCCCGCCTGCAGTGGAGGTGGGAGAGGCTTCTGCCACCACTGCTGTGCTCACCAGCTGTAAGCCCAGTTTCTGGCTGGGTGACACTCCCCCTGTGGGAGCACACTGACCACCAGGGGGCAGATTCTGCATTGAGCACTGACCTGGTGGTCAGTGCGTGTTATAGCAACCAGTCATTCCTCCGTTCGGTTAATTTGCATATTAGAGTTTTATTATATAGGATTGCTTTACTAATGCAATAATACATTCGTATATAGCTTTTATTTTCCAGGCTACATGCTTTGGAAAATAATATAATAAGTCTTTGTATTCATTTCCATTGTTATTTATAAAAAAGTACCACCAATTTAGTGGCTTAAGATATACATGTATTATCTTGTACTTCTAGAGGCCAGAAATTCAAAATGACTCTCACTAGACTAAAATCAATGAGGTTCTGGGGGAAAACCTATTTTCTTGATCTACAGCTCCAGGAAGCCACCTGTATCCTGTGGCTTGTGACTTCTTTTCTTCACCTTCAAATATAGGCTTGTGGCATCTTCATATCTCTCTGATATTGACACTCATTTTACTTATAAGGACCTTTGTGATGACATGGGGCCTACATTGATAATCAAGAGCAATCTTCCCATTGCAAAACTCTTAAGCACATCTGCACCATTCCTTTTGCAATATTAGGTAATAACAGATTTCAGAAATCAGGACTTAATAATCTTGGCAGTACATTTTTCTACCTTGCATAGGCATTATAAACAAATTTAGTCAATCCACCAATTAATTATTTAATTTATGATTACTAAACTCAAGTTCTTTTCCAGATAATGGACTTGCTCATAGGGAGACATAGATAATATATAGAACCTGTACCCTCAAGAATTTCTGTGGAAGAGACTGATAAAGAAGTTGACAAATTATAGACAATAAGGGCTCCTTGGCACATGACCACATTTAAGGGTACCTAAGTCAATCTGAAAGATGGAGTAGTGAAAGAAATATCATTAAAGGGGGGAACATCTGAGATAAGTTATGAAGGATATTTAAGAGTGGGCCTGATGGGAAAGGTATGGCAGGGATTCCCTAAGAAAGAACAGAATGTGCAAAGGCAAGGAGACAAGGGTTCTTAAAATAATAGTAAGTCATTAGATATTTATTGGGGAGGGGTGAGTGATGAGGGATGAACAATAAAGCTGAAGCTGAAACAGAAGCCTAGATCTTGGACAGCTTTATATGATAACTAAAGAGGGAACTACAGGCATTAAGATATTTTAAACTGGAGAATTATGTGATCAAATATGCACATAGAGAAAGGTTAATGGTGTAATTATGAATATTGTATGAGAATGAGTCAGCCTGATCTGATAGGCTACTTGTGACTCAAATATTTCTATAGATCACATATGAGGTTGTTTTTATTATAGGTAGTGGTAATAAGTCTGAAAAAAAGGTGGGCATCAATAAGGCAGATAAAAATCATATTTCAGGAGCAACTAAATATGAAGATTATAAAGTTTGACTAAGAGTTTTCCATATTGCTTGCTTAGGTAACAAAGAGTTGCCTTTCTCTGAAATATAAAATACAGGAATCAATTGTGCTACAAGGATGATGGGTTTAGTTTTTGACAATAAAATTACAGTACTATTAGAATTACAAGCCACACTGTTGAATATATAATATCTGAGGCTCCTTATAGAAGTTAGGATTACAGAGATAGATTTGAAATTTATTTACATACTGATGATAGAAGCCATAACACTACTTGAGATATTGCAGGAAACATATCTAGAAAAAGAAGTCAAGAAGGCTGAGTAGAAGAATATGATGAAACTAGTTGTCTGAAAGGACATACAAAGGGAAGTGCCATAAAGCAGACTAGCCAGAGGGGTAGAGGGAAAACAAATAGAAACCATGTCATGAAAAGTACAATAGGAGAAAGTTTTAAGGACTAGATAGAGGTCAAAATTACATATGACATTAGCTAATAAAGATTTAATTTGGAAATTAGAGAAAATTATTTACCTTGTAAAATATAAGACCCTATCAATCTATAACATAATTGAAGAGATTATATATAAAAAAATATTACATATAGGCACACACATGCAAACATAGAAATAACATGAATTTGGATCAACCTATAAGTGAAATAGCTGCTTATTCCTTATCTGATTTCTTATTCTGCTCTTTCCACTTTCAGCTTTGTGTTTTGTTTATCAAGTGGCTCAGTACACACAGATTTAACTGACCTGTGTCTTTTCTTCCTCTGTCATTTCAAGATATGGCCAATTATGTCCTCATTTCTGGAAATCATAGGCATATATTTTTCTTGGGAGTACATGAAAAATATTGAAGCTCTTGCTATTTCAAAAATAGTCCTTTTAGTTGAAAGGATTTAGACTTATGCCAGACATGAAGCTTCAGTCAAAATTTTATCATTGTCTTTTGATCCAAGGATTCTCTAAATTGAACACTATTCTAATAGTCTACTCTTCTTTCTAGAGTAAAATTTGAAAAATAATAAGGGATCATTTTTTAAAATATATTTTATTGATTTTTCACAGAGAGGAAGGAAAAGGGATAAAGAGCTAGAAACATCAATGAGAGAGAAACATCGACCAGCTGACTCCTGCACATCCCCTACTGGGAATGTGCCTGCAACCAAAGTACATGCCCTCGACCGGAATCTAAACCGGGACCCTTGAGTCCGCAGGCCAATGCTTTATCCACTGAGCCAAGCTGGTCAGGGCAATATGGGATCATTTATGTTTAGGTATACCTCAACTAAACTTATATCTATTTTATTTAGATTTATAATAATTAGAATTTTATAACTTTCCCTAAAATATTTTCTGTTTGAATATCACCTTACAGAGGTCATTCTGAATTCTCTCATCCTGCAGGATAAAAATGTGTTCTGTAGTTTTAAAACATTGGCTTAAGTTATCATAACAACCCAATAAATAAAATAGAAGGAGAAACATTAAAACAATTTTATTTTAAATCTACAATATAATATCTATAATAATAAAAGCATGATATGCAAAATGACTGAACTGCCAAACAACAGAACAACCATTTGGACTACTGCCGGGGTCCAGCCCCAGCGGGTCCAGGGGTCCCCAAAGGTGTGGACGGAGACAGCGTTCAGTTGATCAGCAGCCTAGCCAGGATCTCTAGCCAGGATCTCCAGCCAAGTTCTGGTCTCGATCTCCAGAGAGGTTCTGCTTCGGATCTCCAGCCAGGTTCTGTGGCCATGTTCCCTCGCTAGGTTCTCCAGCCAGGTTCTGTCCAGGTTCTCCAGCCAGGTTCAGTCACCAGGCTCTAGTCAGGTTCTCTTGCCAATTTCTGTAGTCAGGTTCAGTCCAGGATCTTTTGCCATGCTCTCTCCAGCGAAGTTCTTCTGTCTCTAGAGAACGTTCTGTGTAGGTTCTGTGCCTAGGTTCTGTCTCCTAAGTTCTGTGTCCTAAGTTCTGTCTCTTGCTGTCTTGTTACATCTGTATTTATACCAGTTGATTCAATCCTATCAATCTCTATTACAAAGGTTAGGGCGTTTCTTATCTCCATTCCAGGGAGTAAAGATTATGTAGCTTAAGCATGATTGTTCCTAGTTAAAGTGATTAATTACCCGCCTGGCACTTAGTTGAGAGGTTTTATTCCCTCCCTAACTTCAGGGGAAAATCCCTACCTGGGGATTCAACCTTTCTCGGAGAGGTGACCTTGGTTAAAACACATAGTGCCAAGAAGGTGAGCAAACATATTAAGAACTGTATGCCATATATGCCAGGTCCCTTGAAATAGCAAGCATGGACCGGCTCCCAGCAGGCTACTACACTATGACACCAACTGGTGCCAGGCCAGCCAAGGTGGGTGTGATGTGATTGGTTGGGGGGGCCACCCATCGCCCCATAATTGCCCCACAGAGGGAGGCCCAGGACAATGGACAGTGAGGCGATCAATAGGGGGGCTCCATGATCGCCCCAAAGAGGGAGGCCCAGGCTACTCGACGGCGGTGCTGCAGTGGGTGGGCAGGGTCTCCCTCTGTGGGGTGATCGATCACTGGGCTCCAGGACTGCGAGAGGGCCCAGGCCAGGCTGAGGGACCACCCTGAGTGCATGAATTTCGTGTACTGGGCCTCTATTTTTATATAAGAGTTGGAAATCATGCTTGAGATTCAAAGACTTTTTAAACTTTTAAATAATTACAGATTTATATTGCAGTTTTTTTATTGCTCCTCTACAGATGGGCATTTGGACTGTTTCCACATCTTGGCTATTGTAAGTAAAGTTTCTATGAACATAGGGGTTCATATATTCTTTCAAATTGGTATTTTGGGGTTCTTAGGCTACATTTACACAATGGAATACTATGCGGCCATAATAAAGGAGGAAATCTTCCCTTTTGTGACAGCATGAATGGACCTGGAGATGATTATGCTACATGAAATAAGCCAGTCAGATAAAGACAAATACTATATGACCTCACTTATATGTGTAATAAATGAAGAAAATGAACTGATGAACAAAATAGAAACAGCGGTATGCAATATGTGATTTTGAATTGAATCATGGCCCACTTTTTTTTTTAAAGACATTATTGAGGCAATTGGTATTTAGCTCTGTAAATTAGAAAATAAAATTGCATCAATTATCAAAGTATAATATTGTACAAGTAAGCTGTATTACAAATATAATAATTACCTATGAAAATATTTTGCTAATAGAAAATATACACAGGCACCATGTCTGCAACTCACTTGCAAATTGTTTAGAAAACATAAAATGTACTTATATAGACAGAAAATTATAAAGAAATATGGTACATATTAACAATTAAGGAATCTGGTTTTTAGGTATACAGTAGCTTTATGAATTACTTGTACAACTTTCCCCTAAATCTGAAATTTTTCAAAATAGAAAGCTAGAAAAAGGGAACATATTTTGTTACAAAATATAAACATCCAACTTTAAGGCTAGACAACATAGCTTAAATTTTAGGAGACAAATTGCTCTAGAGGTACAAGACCAGTTCTTCCACTTATCAATTGTAATATCTTGTGCAAGTTATTTTACTGGCTTTGTCTCAGTTTCCTTGTCTATTATTAAAAATGAATAGTTATATATTGAATCATCCTACATATTAAAAGGCTAATACACAAATCGACCGAACGGTGGAACAATGCACACTGACCACTAGGGGCCAGACGCTCAATGCAGGAGTTGCCCCCTGGTGGTCAGTGTACTCCCACAGGAGAAGTGCCGCTCAGCCAGAAGCCCTGAGCTGGGCTCACAGCTGGTGAGTGCGGCGGCAGTGGCGGGAGCCTCTCCCCACTTCATAGCAGTGCTAAGGATGTCCAACTGACGACTTAGGCCTAACCTGTCAGTCGGACATCCCCTGAATGCTACCGGACTATGAGAAGGCACAGGCCAGACTGAGGGACCCCCCTGCCCCCGAATGCATGAATTTCATGCACCGGGCCTCTAGTTTTATATATATATAAAGCACTTGGACAGAGGTTGGCACATAATGCTATATAAATGCTTATTAAATGAAATAAAATTCATTTCTTTTGCCATCTGTACTGAATCAAAGAAGAACATTCTTTCTCATACTCACTATCTATGATCAATGTGTACAATATAGGAACCATGGTATACTTTGTTGAGAGATGAATTCCCATTGAAGATAGGGCACACTGCATTAATTTTAAAAGCAGGAACAAAATTAATGAGAACTATGACAAATTAAGTAGCAGCAACGCAGAGCCAGACCATCTGGTCCAATCAAGACTCAATATTAGTGTAATCCAAATTAAAAACCAGAATCTCTTATTTTTCTGATTAAAAATAAAAATCTATGTACCAATCTAAATTTGGACCATAGGTTTGACACTAAAAGGTAAGGAATGGAGCACTAACAAAGACAGAGTAAAGCAGACAGATGAAATTTTGTCAGTGATAACAGATGAATATAAAACTACCATTCATATTGAACATGTCACATAAAAGCTAAAAATAAAAGTTCCAGAAAATAAGCATGAAATCTGTGTATTGTGTTGTTTGCTGTGAATGTTCTGGAAGTGGAATGCATAGTTTAGTCTGGATATAATTTATTTATGGATGTTTAGAAACTCTATATGTATTTAGCAGCAATGCTTACGTGTGTGTATTTATGTGTGCATGTGTGTGTGTGTAGATCTATACACATATATATACATACATTTATATGTTTACATATTTATATTTAGACACTATTTCAGTTTTACATGGAATCAACAAAATAGACAAGTAAAGCCTGCCATTAAAAGAAGGAAAGGGAAACATTAGCTACAGTAGGGGAAAGTTTAAGCAAAGATGAAAGGAATGCTTTTGAAACACCATCACTTGAAAGGAAAGGAAAAAATAGAAAAAGTATGACATGGTTAGAAGGATTCTGGGGAAAGCGCCCAAAGAATGAATGCTGGAATTGGATCTCAGAGAGCCAGTGGACTAGGGCAAGAGACAGACATGTAAAATGGAGGCACATCTGCATTCAATCAGTGCTTTTTTCATGAATGCTCTGTTTCTCCTCTCTTTCTCTGAAATCACCCTTCCAAGAGCCCTGAGGGGTTGGAGCATGTGTGTTTCCTTCTTTCAAAGTTCTCTTGGCATTGGGAGACTTGTCTCTGTTAATTTAACACAAAACTTAAAGTGTACATAGGAAAGGTTTTCCTCAGCTTAGTTCAAGGACTTAATAATATTGATCTGAATTCTTGTCCTAAATCGCTGGGTTTGAAATCTGCCCCAGTCACCAGACTATCTAGCTTCAGCCAGTGGTAAATGTTAAAACTGCAGTAAAATCTACCTAATCTCACTCATGGTTGATGCGACCTTCTGTATTTTCTTCCCACCTGTTTTTATTTGGATTTACTAAACTTTTTTGTTGTTAATCCTCACCCATGGATATTTTTCCATTGATTTTTTTTTTTTTTTTTTTTTTTGAGAGAGAGTGGAAGGGCAGGGAATAGACACAGAGAGAAAAACGTCAATGTGAGAGAGACATGTGGATTGGTTGCCTCCCACAGGAGTGCCAATGAGGGCCGGAGATGGAGCCTGCAACAGAGGTACATGCCCTTGACCAGAATCAAATCTGGGGCCTTTCAGTCCATGGGTTCTATCCATTGAGCAAAACCAGCAAAGGCTGGATTTACTAAACTTTTAAACATTCCATCATGTTTAGCTTTTTTCTCTCTTATCTCTTACATTTCTGCATTATTTTGGTTCAAATATAGGCATGGTATTGATGATACTGAAGTAATAAACTGCTTTTTAAAGAAAGGTTTTCTTCTTTAATTTTTCTCTTATCCTTATAAGACAGTGTATGATACTCCCCATCTAACCCAAAGGAGCTATTTTTCATTGATTTCACATGTCCTAAAAATAATTGTAGTTTCTATAATTTCTGATTCTTATCACTTCTGATTCTCATGCTCTAATAAAGTCACTTTATTTTTCTTCCCTATTTTACTTGCAATTTGATTATCACTCATGTCCTCTTTCACCGATTCTCCTTTAAACTATTCTGTTTGTTTGGTATATATAATTTTTTCCTGTGATATCCCTTCACAGATAGCTTATCATAGTTCTAACATAATAAGATGATTCCTATTTGATTAATCTCTATCCTATTTTCTGGTGTATTTGTTGAAACATTCCAAACAATAGGCCATCATTTGTAATTTTATACCAAAATTATGTTTACTTCTTATGGCCAAATTCTATTTATGCAACAAATATTCTTGAGCATTACCCCCTCAACCCAAGTTCTAGATAGTGATAGGTATTTGTTGTACAAAAATGGAGAAATATGTTCCAGGATTGCTCTCCAACAGAGAAAAAAAGAAATAAAAATAATGAAAAAATGTGATGAGGGTTATAAGAGAAAATTTAAAAAAAGTCCATGTGCAACAATAAAAAAAGATAATCTACTATGTCTTTGAGCATAAATGTTAGTAACATCTTCACATATAATGGCAGAAAAAATGGGGGTAGAGGAACATTTAGGAAGTGAGATTTAGAACAGACCAAAATGTGGATGTGTGAAATAGTACACAGCAGGATATGTTGTTAGGAGTATAGAATGCAAATGGAGAAGATGAAAGGAGACTAGAATCAAATAATAGGGAGGTTTCTAAGTATCTTAAAATGATCTCCATTGTATCTTGAGAAATCATTGAGAGACTTTAAGCAAAGTGGCACGATCATATTCATATTTTATAAAGATTAACATAACTTTAATAAAGAAAATTGCTTGAACAGAAAATTGAAGAGGAGGAGGTTAATGTGAAAACCTTTGAACTATTAAGGCAGGCTTCATAGAAACACGAACTTAAAAAGCAGTAATAACAACTAAGAGAAGGGGAAAAATGTGAAATCTAACAAGATAATAGAATTGTGTGCCCAATTGAAAATGGGTAATGATAAGTGAAATACAATTTTCATGTCTTTGTATTTAGCAAATAGGTTGACAATTATTTCAATAAAAAACACAAACAAAAAATAGGTAAAAGTGCAAATATGTTCTAGTCTAGAGAGTAACAGTTTGAATTGGAGTTTGTACTACCTTTGAGCCTGTGGAGGCAAACACTACTGACAGAGGTCTGAGTAAGAAATAAAGTTTGGGCATTCCTATCATATTTGTAAGTGAAGTTCTGGCCATGGTGAAGATTGCCCAGGCTGAGAGAGCAGTATAGGAAGAAGCATTATGAAGTGAGACAGTGATCTTCAAAATCAGAAGACAATAATAACAGTGGGATGTAAGAGAATTTCCTGAGACATAACAGAAAAAAGAACCAAAATAATCAATGAGGTCAGAAAACATAAGGACTAAACTATGCTTTTTGAAACTGGCTATTAGAAGTCCTATATGAGATCATCAGGGTAATCTTTAGCAAAATTAAATGAAGGAGCAAAAACCAGATTACAGGAGCATAGGAAGTACATAAATGGAGACGGAGATGTCCTACCAAGAACCTGAGATTTGATAGAATAAAGAAATTGGAAGTGTGCTATAAGGGAATAAAAAAATCAATAGAGAAATAAGTCCTTAACATTATAAATACTTAAACATGTTTCCAGGTAAAGGAAATTGCCAGAAGGGAGAGAGTTTGAATATTACTACCACTGCTACTTCAATTAGTAGAGAAAATTAGTATTTCCATTTTAGAGGACATCAGGCACAAAGGTGAGGGTGGGGGAGCAGCAATGACTTAGATCAATTGTTATATCCTAAGTAATGAAGAATGTGTTAGATAGTCATTCTTCCTAATCATCTAATGTAGTGTTTTCAAAATACTGATAGAAGCTTTTATTTCCTTTTGAGAAGTGACAGGGTCTTAAGCTTCTTTTTACCAACCATTTACAGTACATAACTGAGTATTAGGGGCTTACCATTCACTTAATTAGGTGACTATTTATATTGAAAATGCAACATGCACACTATGTAAGTGGTCATCTATTTTGCCTACTAATAAAGGGAAGAATTTCTTGTTCATTGCCTGTGAATATGGTTCATTTTCTGACTGTTGTAAATTCTTAGCTCACATGATATCTTCTTAGTAACATCTCCCCAACTATCCCATTTGTAATCACACTCCATGCAATGCTGCTACACACCTCTCCCCTCTAAATTTCCTCCCTAGTGTATGATAGCATATGTAATTTCCTTATTGGTTTATGTTCTGTATCCTGAATTAAAATTTTAATTACATGAAGGTCAAGATTTTCACCTGTTTTATTCAGTGATGAGGAGACAGAAGGGGTCTAGGCAGTCAGGGATGGGGCCCTGGGAGGGAAGTAGAACTGGGAAGTCCAAGAATAACAGGATGCAGCCCACTGACTGTGCCCTGTTCTGAGAAAAAGCTGAGAGAAAAACAGAAGGACCCAGAACTGGACCCTGTAAGGTTTAAAGGGTATGGGACTTTGGAACATGAGACAAAGAAGCTTCACAGGCAACCCACTTGGGCCCCCTCCCTGCTGCAGGGGGTCCTTCTATCTCTCAACAAACTGCTTCCGCTTACCGTCTTTGCCTGTGAGCTCACTCTTCGATTTTGCCAGACAACGAACTCAGACCTAAACACAGCACTTTGCTTTCAGTGATGTATCCTCCACTACCTCGAATGAAGTGTGGCAAACAAGAGGAACTCAATAAATATAAATATATGTAAAAAACGATAATTACACTATTATTCACATTTATTCCCTCATTTACAGTTGTACATTTTTTCCCATTCTCCATTTCCTACACTTTCACAAAGTGCTCAAAGCACCACTTCAAATTAATATCCTATCTAATAAAAAAGAAACATGGTAATTGGCGTACGACTGCTACCCTTCCCATTGGCTAATCAGGGCAATATGCAAATTAACTGCTAGCCAAGATGGCGGCCGGCAGCCAGGCAGCTTAAACTGAACATGAGGCTTGCTTGCTTCAGTGACGGAGGACTGCAACGTTCCCTGCCTGCTTTGCCAGCCTCTGAGCATGCAGTTTAAAAAACATTGTAACAAATATAGAAGCTAAACAAAATCCCAGAAACCAGCTTTCAGAGAGCTGGGATCTCAGAGCTGGTGTTGATACAGAATTTCGATTATAGAATCGAAACAAACCAGATACCTGTTTTCAGCAGCTGAGGCCTCAGAGCTGGAGCCAAGCCTCAAGCTAAAGCTGGCCCAGAATAAAAAACAAAAAAGAAAAAAAGGAGCAGTTGGGAGCTTCAGTCCCAGCCTGAAAACAGCCCTCAGCCCCTCAACCAGACTGGCCAGTCACCCCAGTGGGGACTCCCACCCTAAAGGGTGTGTGACCAGCTGCAAACAGCCATCATCCCCTCATCCAGGCTGGCCAGGCACCCCAGTGGGGACCCCCACCCTGATCCAGGACACTCTTCAGGGCAAACCAGCTGGCCCGCACCCATGCACCAGGCCTCTATTCTATATAGTAAAAGGGTAATATGCCTCCCAGCACCAGGATCAGAGTGACAGGGGGCAGCGCCCAAACCCCCTGATCGCCCTGCGGCTGTGTGTGTGACAGGGGGCGGGGCCACAACCTCCCTATTGGCCCTGCTCTGTTCGTGACAGGGGAAGGCGCCCGACCCCCTGATCGGCCCTGCTCTGTGCCTGATAGGGGGGAGCTCCCCAACCCCCTATCACCCTGCGGCTCTGTGTGTGACAGGGTGCGGCACCTGCCCCCCCCCCCACGGGCTCTGTTCTGTGTGTGACGGTGTAGAGCCATAACCTCCCCATTGGCCCTGCCCTGAGTGTGAGAGTGGCGGCGCCCCAACCCCCTGATTGGCCCTGCTCTGTGGGTGATAGAGGGCGGCACCCCAACCCCCTGATCTGCCCTGCTCTGTGTGTGACAGGGGGCGGTGTGCCAACTCCCCTATAGGCCCCACTCTGTGAGTGACAGGGGGAGCTCCTCAACCCCCTGATGTGCCCTGCTCTGTGAGTGAAAGGGGGGAGCTCCCCAACCCCCTGATCGGCCCTGCTCTGTGCGTGACTGGGGGATCTCCCCAACCCCCTAATTGATCCTGCTCTGTGCGTGACAGGGGGGAGCTCCCCAACCCCCTGATCGGCCCTGCTCTGTGGGTGATAGAGGGTGGCGCCCCAACCCCCTGATCTGCCCTGCTTTGTGTGTGACGGGGGCGGTGCACCAACTCCCCTATAGGCCCCACTTGTGAGTGACAGGGGGGAGCTCCTCAACCCCCTGATGGGCCCTGCTCTGTGCGTGACAGGGGGGAGCTCCCCAACCCCCTGATTGGCCCTGTTCTGTGCGTGACAGGGGGTAGCGCCCCAACCCCCTGATTGGCCCTGCTCTGTGCGTGACAGGGGGTGGCGCCGCAACCTCCCCATTGACCCTGCCTTGAGTGTGACAGGGGGCAGTGCCCCAACCCCCCAATTGGCCCTACCCTGAGCATGACAGAGGGTGGCATTGCAACCTCTCAATCCGCCCTGCTCTGTGCATGACAGGGGGCGGCGCCCCAACTCCCCAATCGGCCCTGCTCTGAGCCTGACCAGGGGCTGCACCTAGGGATTGGGCCTGCCCTCTGCTACCCAGAGCAGGCCTAAGCCAGCAGGTCGTTATCTCCCGAGGGGTCCCAGACTGCAAGAGGGCACAGGCTGTGCTGAGGGACCTCCCTCCCTCCCCCCCCCCCCCCCCGAGTGCACAAAGTTTTGTGCACCGGGCCTCTAGTATTTGTATAAAATGCTATCATGCATAGATATTTTATCAATGCTCTAAAAATACTTAGGAATCTCTATTAATTCAAACACAGAGTATAAGAGAAGTTTAAACTAGAAGTAAACTGGGCATTCATTTCTGGAAACTCTTCTCTTAATGAGCCTTAAAGTAAGGAAACAGCTTTAATTCTTTTGAGCTACCACTCTAGTTCTATTTAGTGTGTTACAAGTTCAGTGGTTAAATAGTTCTTTAGCTCGAGAAAATGGAAACAACTCTATTAGGCTAATGACAAGGGCTGATTTTTTTTTTCTCTTTTCTTTAGGACCAAGAACAAATTAGGTCATAGAAATGGATTAGATCCAAACATACTGTCTTGGCTTGACACAGAGACAAGGTTCTGGTCCAGAATTACACAGCATCTATACTGTTAATGCTAAATTTGTGATTATGTAGATTGAGAGACTTGTGGAAAAGTAAACATGAAAAGAAATAAGAAATGAAAGCTAATGAGGGACAATGATTTTTCTAATGATTATAAGTTAGAGTTCATTTGTTGCCCGAAAGCCACACCTCCTGCAGAGTCATTGAGCAAGACGTGGCAGAACATGAGCCCGGGCCCTGTGTAGACCCGCACTGATAAGCACAAAGCTTGTCATATGGAAAAGTACCTTTGACTTCCATTAAGCTCAATGGAACTAGACTGGTTGTCCCAGAAAACTGAAAGCGTCGCATTCTGAATTGATCACTAAATGGATGCTGGCCAACTGCCCTGGCTAGCTCTGTCTTTTGTCTGGCTGATTTCAGACAGGTTTCCACAGGTCATACGTTGTTGAGGACTCGACACCGCAAGGTTTGAGACCTGGTTCCGCCACAGAACAGGAAACCAGGGCACCGGTGGGAAGGTGACCTCGCATTCTCCCACTTGAGCAAAGAACACTCAGGAAAGTGCCGGGTTGTTTTGAATCAGGTATTTTGCTTGGTTAGCAGGCAGGCATGCAGACATCACTTCAGAAAAAGGCCAGCATGATTAAAAAAAGGGCCAGGAGAGTATGAAAAATCCTGATATTGGCAAATAGTGTTTCTCACACCTGGTAGAAACTTATTCTACGAGGGCATTATCTGCAGCTGTGTATCTCCTTGAGGACTTTGAACATCTGGGAAGTTTCCACTCACTGTAGTGTCTCCTACTTCTCATAGCTGCCTCTAAGCAGAAAGGTTGCTATGTCATCTGCCATTAAATAGCATTTAAAGAAAAATATTTCACACTGCCAGTTGGTATCTTTGTATTAGTCAATCCACATTCCATTGTTTTATGCACTCACATCCAGGAACATATTCAAATCAAAGGTGATGTCAAGTATATCATTGAAATGTAGTTTTATTAAACTCCAAAACATGTCTTGTCCTTCTGATATAGAAAAATAGGGCTAGGTAGGCAGTCAGGGACAAGGACCACATGGAAGCAGTGGGAAGGGAAGTCAGACATGGAGGCAAACAAAGGACCTAAAACTAGCTAGATGGGAATGTGGCTGGGTGGGAAAAACTTGAACCTTGACCTGACCTGGTGGGAACAATGATGTCACCTGGACCTGAAGTGGCAGTCCTCAATCAGGTACTCCCACAGGTGGAAACGTGAAGTTTGATATAATTGGATATTGCCAGAATTCCTTGGAAGAGACCAATCATAAGCTAGCAGAGTATACTGACGATTCCCCTAGACAAAGAGCTGAGAAACATAACCCATTTGGGTCCCCCTTTTGCAGCAAGAAGTCCATATATTCCCTCCAAGCTTTGTCCCCCCCCCCAAAAAAAAATAGTTTTCTTCCCACCCACCATTTTTTTCCGAGAATCCATTCTTCAGTTTTACAAGACAAAGAGCTCAGACCGGACCACATTTTGGGTTTCTTTTTTTGTATTTTGGGTTTCACTTCACTCTATACTCCTTATTCCCGTCTTCTTCTCCAAATCCACAAACAAACAAACAAACAAAAATTATGTTTGAATGCTTTGTAGCTTCAAAGACAAGTTAACAATTTAATTTCATATTGATTGGACCTATTTTTCGAGGCATGACCATCAGCTATGGTTTAAATAATTGAAGGCTCATAAACATCTATGTGCTCCTAGTGGGGTAAATAAAATTCTCCTCAACCAGGCCTCTGGCTTGTTCATGGAAAGATTGAAGCTAAGGCATTCACAGATCTTTTGAATTTCACTAAATGTTAAAAAATGCTTTTTGACAACAGAATTAAATTTGATTGATAAAAATAAATAGAAATACCCAAAATGTTTGGAAATGTAACAAGTAATTTTTATAACAGATCTATAAAGATATAATTCATACATCATAAAATCTGCCTTTTAAAAGTTGGGTAACAACTAAATTTTAAATAACCCATATGTCCAAGAAAAAATCACAAGAATCACTAAAGTATATTTCAAACTTAATGGCAATGAAAACAAAATATATAAACTGGAATTGTACAGCTAAAGAAGTGTTTAAAGGAAAATTTATAATTTTAAAGCCTTGCATTAAAAAAAGAAATGTTTATGATAAGCTCTCAAGTTTCACATTAAGAAAAAACAGCAAGTTGAACTCACATAAGCACCAATAATAAATGTAAGAAAAATCAGTGACAGAACAGAAAACCAGTAGTGTAAGTTTAACAAAACTAAAAGTTGCTTTACTGAAAAAGTTAATAGAAAAAATGACTAGATACATATTACAAAATTGTCACTTAGATCTCAATAAAACAACAACAACAACAAAGTTAAAAAAATAACATGTGAAAACTAAGGAAGTCTGAATAAAATATGAACTTTTTGGTTAATTAAAAACATAATAATAGAAGGCAAACCAGCTTTAGCCTGGGCCAGCCTGGGTTCATTGCCGTATTTACTATAGGTCCTGGTGGTCTCCCACAACACAGCACAAAACATCGATACAGATGACAGAATATGAGCAGGGTCTTTAGAGATTTTTCCAATCTAGCACCTTATTCTACAACTGAGAGAAGAGGATCAGAGAGGCTAAGCGTCTTACCCAAAGACAAACAGCCTATAGCTGGTAAATTTAAAGCTGGAATTTTAAAGTTGGATAATTTGGGCTAATGCTCTTTATCCTAGCCTATGCTATTGCCATTTCCCCTTCCCCTGTGTGCATAATTCTGCCGGGGTCCAACCCCAGCAGGTCCAGGGGTCCCCAAAGGTGTGGACGGAGTCGGCGAAGAAGGAATGACACGGAGACAGCGTTCAGTTGATCAGCAGCCTAGCCAGGATCTCTAGCCCGGATCTCCAGCCAAGTTCTGTCTGAGATCTCCAGCCAGGTTCAGTCACCAGGTTCTAGTCAGGTTCTCTTGCCATATTTCTGTAGTCAGGCTCAGTCCAGGATCTTTTGCCATGTTCTCTCCAGCAAAGTTCTTCTGTCTGTAGGTTCTGTGTAGGTTCTGTATTCTGAGTTCTGTCTCTGTCTCTAGATTCTGAGTTCTGTCTCTTGCTGTCTTGTTACATCTGTATTTATACCAGTTCATTTTAATCCTGTCAATCTCTATTACAAAGGTTAGGGCGTTTCTTATCTCCATTCCAGGGAGTAAAGATTATGTAGCTTAAGCATGATTGTTTGTAGTTAAATTGATTAACTACCCGCCTGGCACTTAGTTAAAAGGTTTTATTCCCTCCCTAACTTCAGGGGAAAATCCCTACCTGGGGAAACAACCTTTCTCGGAGAGGTGACCTTGGTTAAAACACAGCACCAAGAAGGTGAGCAAACATATTAAGATCCGTATGCCATATATGCCAGGTCCCTTGAAACAGCAAGGATGGACCGGCTCCCGGCAAATTCCCCCTTTTTTATTTTTTAAAAGCAGGCATTAAAAAGAAAAACCTGAAATGCTCTCTTATATCCATTTTAAGAGTAGGATTGGCGCTTTCTGCTATTACCTGAGTCCTGATCTATCATCCCAGGGAGAGCTTGCCAATCCTGCACTTTCCCAGGGTAGAAAGGCTGCAGTGGGGTTAAGGATAAGGCTCCTTGGGCCTACCTTCTCCCATGCCATTACATTTACCTTTCCTTCCTCAGAAAAGCATGGACATACTTCTTGTATAAAACGTTCTGTCTGACTGGGAGTAACCTTAATTCCTCTGCTAGCAAGCACATATGTTAAAAGATCAATACAGAGTCTTTTTTCTTTAGACTCAGTATGGCACATCTTCTTAATCTAAAGATCAATACAGAGTCTTCTTTCTTTGGACTCAGTATGGCACATCTTCTCAATCTAAGGATCAATACAGAGTCTTCTTTCTTTGGACTCAGTATGGCACATCTTCTCAATCTAAGGATCAATACAGAGTCTTCTTTCTTTGGACTCAGTATGGCACATCTTCTCAATCTAAGTTCTGTACTATCCACCTTCTTACCCTACTTATCTTCTATAAGGAGGTCTGCAGTACCCTGGTGGAGTCCTATCCGTCCCGAGCGTGGGGGTTCTCAATGGGGGGGCGGGGGGCTTACCTAGGGGAATCCTTTTCCAGGGATTCCCAAAGGTGTGGACGGAGTCGGCGAAGACTATCCACCCTCTTCCTACGGTGGAGTCCGATCCGTCCCGAGTGCGGGGCGCTTACTTAGGGGTCCCTGTTCGGGCGCCAGATGCCGGGGTCCAACCCCAGCAGGTCCAGGGGTCCCCAAAGGTGTGGACGGAGTCGGCGAAGAAGGAATGACACGGAGACAGCGTTCAGTTGATCAGCAGCCTAGCCAGGATCTCTAGCCCAGATCTCCAGCCAAGTTCTGTCTGAGATCTCCAGCCAGGTTCAGTCACCAGGTTCTAGTCAGGTTCTCTTGCCATATTTCTGTAGTCAGGCTCAGTCCAGGATCTTTTGCCATGTTCTCTCCAGCAAAGTTCTTCTGTCTGTAGGTTCTGTGTAGGTTCTGTATTCTGAGTTCTGTCTCTGTCTCTAGATTCTGAGTTCTGTCTCTTGCTGTCTTGTTACATCTGTATTTATACCAGTTCATTTTAATCCTGTCAATCTCTATTACAAAGGTTAGGGCGTTTCTTATCTCCATTCCAGGGAGTAAAGATTATGTAGCTTAAGCATGATTGTTTGTAGTTAAATTGATTAACTACCCGCCTGGCACTTAGTTAAAAGGTTTTATTCCCTCCCTAACTTCAGGGGAAAATCCCTACCTGGGGAAACAACCTTTCTCGGAGAGGTGACCTTGGTTAAAACACAGCACCAAGAAGGTGAGCAAACATATTAAGATCCGTATGCCATATATGCCAGGTCCCTTGAAACAGCAAGGATAGACCGGCTCCCGGCATAATTCCAAGTCACTACAGAAACGAAAGAGCACTTTGGCAGCTGACATGCCCTTGGAAAAAGAAAATCTTACTATGTCTTCCTGTTTTCTTCCCTGATAAGATTTCTTCCTGAAGATCCTTCCTGCCTCTGAAAGCTAGATCCCAGGAAGCACCAGAGCCTGGAAGGACTGACTCTTAATCTTGTTTACATGTGTTTGTTGTCGAAGTTTTAATGGAATAAGAGAAAATGAGGGCTTCAATTTCCCAATAAAATCTGTTGTAGTGAAGAAAATAAAAAGTTCAAGGCCTCTATATTGACAACCACTATACATTTCTGAGAGAAATTAAACAATTAAATGTTGAGATAGAAAAAGTGTATTGCCTGAAAATTCAATATTGTTAAAATGTCAATTTTAATAATTAATCTGTGGATTTGATGTTATCTCCATCAAAGTGCTAACGGACATGTCTGTTGAAATCAACAAACTGAATCTAAAATTATGTAGATCTAGAAGACCTAAAAGCAAAAAATCTTAAAGAAAATTGGAGAACTTATGCTATTTGATATTGAGGCTCAATATAGAAATATATTAATCCAGACAGTGAAAAACTGGTATAAGGATGGAGATGCAAGACAGAATATGGACTGATACATACACTGCCAATTGATTTTGACAAAAGCAGAGAAGGGAAAAGAAAGTGTTTTAAACAAATGGTGTAGGGAAGCAGGATGAATGCATAAAGGGGATTAAACAAAAACTTTGGCATTCTACTTTACATTATCAACAACTTTTAATTTGAAACAGATGACATTTAAACAAGCAAAAACTCTAAAGCTACTACAGTAGAATACGTTTGTGACCTTGGAATAGTTAACTAATAAAAAGTATTGACAATTACATTTCATCAAAATTAATAACTTCTGATCATCAAAAGTTAAAATTAAGGAAATGAAGTGGCAAGCCTCAGATAAGGAAAATATATTCACAAGCCATATTTAGCACAAACTCCCACAAAACAATAATAAAAAGGCAAACAACCCAATCGTGAATATTCAAAAGTCTAAATCGCTTTCTGAAACATTAAGCCATTCATTTCAAAGGGGGATGAGCCGCTACCAGTCATAGACACATGGAAAAACTGTGGAAAATCGATGTATTTTACTTCCCAGTGCTCAGTAATTGTTTCCAGGATGGTACATAACTGAAGCCAAGCCAATAATATGTTATTGTTGGCATTTTACCATGACTAGTAAGAAAGACTCGTTCTATTTTTATCAGGATTACTGGCTGTAAGGGTGGTGTAAACCTGTAACTCTTGGTAGTCCTTTTGTCACCATGTGGGAACACATTCCTGAGAATTAAGTCAATAGGAGTAAGCAAGCTAATAGGTGTATTGAAAACACAGTTAGCTGATGACATTGAAAGAAACCATGACTCAACTGTGCTGGAATTTATTTCATTCCTTGAGTTTCCAAGTTTCATACCAATACTTATTTCTGAAATTTTGCATGTCAAAAAAGTAAATTAAAAAAAACTACTTTAAAAATGCTTGAAATTCCTTCCTATAACTCTAAGTACACAATTGGGTACTTGGGGAGCTACCTTAGCATTTCTTGTAAGAGGACCACTTTGGTGAAATGGCTAATAAATTCATTAAAATGCAAATCGAAACCTGGGAGGGGATTTTCTATTAATAGTGTAATTGACTATGTCAAGAAGAATACTTTTCTAGGTAATTATTATTATTTTTAATAATATTAATATATTATAATTATTACATGGGAAAGAGGCAATACTCTGGGTAATCTAAACATAAATCTTGGACTGCTTTTGTTCTAGACAAAGAAGGAGATGAGAGAACAGTTCATTAAAAGAAAAAAGACTAGAAATATGTACCTTTATAAATATGTACATATTTATGTATATGAATAACAGATGCATGGAATCAATGCAAATTAAGCTAAGTATTTTCTTTAAATTCTGTAAAATTTTTACAAAAGGATTCATTTCTATGAGAAATTAAAGACGCCATTCAATAGTAATTAGAAATTGCACTATAAATGTAAGTTTTTATTTAAAAATATTTGCAAATATTTTTCTACTGCTAAAAGACAACTGGAAAGCCTAATCAATATGTAGTTTCAATGTTGAAAAAATGGCACTGAGCAGGTTATATTTCTTTTAACAAGACATAGTTTTAATGCATTTTTTATATTTCAACTAAAAGTAATTGACTAATTGTTTTCTCGTTTCTTTGACCTATTGTATCCAGACATTTTCTCTCCTTCTTTGCCATGTACAAATAATTTCTCTTGTCACCAGCAACTTTTTCTTGTTGTTCTCTGAAGACCATATTAACTTTTACTTTTTATTTTTAAATAACCCTTGATTCACAAGAATGTTCAAATATAGTACAAAGACCCTATTTACTATATACCCCATTTCCTCCAATTTTCCCTTAACCATTATATCTTACATATTATTTGTGCCATATTAAAGCCAGGAATTTGACACTGAGGACAGTACATGTGTATAACTGTGACATTTTATCACAGGTGTAGATTTATGTAACTCCCACCATAATCAAGACACAGAGCTACTCCATTACCACAAAGATCTCCCTTGTGCTACTCCTTTATAGTTACGCACACCTTCTCGTCTCTTCACCGTCTCTTCACCATCCCTAAAATAAAGGGTGGGGGGTCTCAGGAAGGCATAGGTGACTCCTCAGCCAGATGACCCAGTGAGGCTACAGGCCAATCCCTAAAGGACATGGTGGCTACAGATAACTTAAGAGGTTTTCCTATAGTCCACTCCTCTGAGAAGATACTTTAAGAGATTTTACTCTAAACATTTAAATTATTCTTCTAAAATTCTTTTTTAAATATGTTTTTATTGATTTGAGAGAGGGAGAGAGAGACAGAAACATCAAAGAGAAATATCAATTGTCTCTCTCCTGTATGCTCCCTACTGGGGATCGAGCCTGCAACCCTGGCATGTGCCCTGGCATGTGCTCTGACAGGAATCCAACAGCCGGCCTCTTCGCACATAGGACAAAGCTTAACCAACTGAGCCACACTGGCCGGCCTCATTATAAAATTCTTAAAGCTCATTTTTGTTAATACAATTATAATAAGGCCTTTAAACATCATATCATTTTGCAAACTTTATTGTTTTATTACAGAAATAGAAAGCATTCCCTTTTCTACTTTATTCAAATATTTATTTTCATTAATGGCAATAGACATGCCAGCTTGCCAAACTCTGTTTTTCTCTTCTTCACTCAAGAAATAGATAAATTGTGCCATGGAACTCTGGATGCTTTATAATTAGTTACCTTATAGACTTTTTTAGATAGTTGTCACTTTTAAATATTTTAGAAAAATTAAAATATTCAACTAGATTATCTCTCTTTTACATCATTTATCTGTACTGCATGCATCCCCAACAACCCACACACACACACATAACATTACAGCTTAGATCTTTTACCCTCCGCATTACAGCTCCCCACAGATTCCTGTCTAATTTCACAGACAGTTAAGCCACACATTCAATCTTACACACCTTTAGCTAAATAGAAATCAGTAGTATCTAATACCTAGAGACTAAAGGGCCTCAACCACAACACTGATTAATTTGTTTATTGTTTTCCTCAGTATGTGGAAGCATTCCATTTTTTCTTCTGAATTTGATTTTCTGATAGAAACATAACTACTTTATCTTATGAAAAGAGTCCCTGTGTATTTCTGCAGGTGGGGCAGAGTATGCCCTAAAGAGACAGAAGCTGCACTCAGAGCCATTTAAACTCTCATTGTTTTTCTGTATCACACTAACTGACACTGTGTGAGCAATTGCATTGTTTTCCCACCACTGTTGCAATATAAAGTGATCCCCGGGACAGCAGAAGTCTTTAAAACTGTACATATTTAGGATCCTAACACAGTAGTGGTATCGAAGGCCATTGAAGCATTTAAGATGGGAACAGGACTGACAATAGAGACAGGCAGGTTTCACTCTCCTGGGGTGAAACATTATACTTTGCCTGATAGGACCAGAAAAGGATACTTCTGCTTTAAGGTTCACTTGACTCCAGTGCGAGAAAGAATAAATCCATTAAAATATCAGAACTATTTTTCCTGGAGTTTTAATGTTCTTTATGACTAGACTTCTAGGTTTTACTCTTTATGTTCCCATTTTTTCAAATTTTTACTTTAGTGTTTTTGTCAAGAAAAAACAGTTAAATAGGAAAAATAATTGTAACACAATGATGATTACAAAAAAAAAGAATAAGAAATATATTCTGTATTTCAGGAGATAGGCAGCAAAAAACAAGGTAATGACACATATAGTCAGGTAGAAAGTAAGTAAAGTAAGCAAAAACTGTCAGATGCAGAAGGCACTTGAAGTGAGGAGAGTGTGAGGAGATAAACATGAGGGAAAGTGATGGCAGACTTTGTTTCTAGGACAGACATATTTTAAACTAAGGAATGCACAGATATATATATATATATATATATATATATATAGACTCAAAAGGATCTTAAAGAAAGGAGTAAGGAATGATGCAGAATTGAAGGTGGGAGAAAAGTGAGAGAATGAGAGAGTAAATACATGTGATAGGGAAATAACAGCTCTAGTTGACAAGATAAAATGCTGCTGCCCTGCTCTCAGGAAACAGCAGCTGCTCCTCCTCCTTTGAAATCTGGCTTTATCGTGCTTTGTATAGCAAATTTAATTTATAATATTGCTAACATTAAATTGAGGGGTTGAGTTCTAAGATCCTCTAATGCAGCAGTTCTCAACCTGTGGGTCGCGACCCCTTTGGGGGTCGAACGACCTTTTCACAGGGGTCGCCTAAGGCCATCGGAAAACACATATATAATTACGTATTGTTTTGTGATTAATCACTATGCTTTAATTATGTTCAATTTGTAACAATGAAATGGGGGTCACCACAACATGAGGAACTGTATTAAAGGGTCGCGGCATTAGGTAGGTTGAGAACCACTGCTCTAATGGGTTCTTTTCTTGATATGATTTAATGTTTGCTTATCTAACTTAAAGATTGTTCTCCATTTAAAGTAAGTATAATTTGGTACATGGACTTTAGCCAATAAACAAATTCATTGCCTCTAACCCCTCTCTCCTTCAAAAGTTTTATGTATCCAGTTTCTAGTTCAGTACTAACAATGGGAAATTCTAAGTGTTAATACTGGTATAAAATATAGATCATGTGTGCTACTTAAAAATGGCTTATTCTTGGTGCTGAATTATTTTGGGCAGTATGTTCAGGAATAGAAGTTTTGTGTTCTCTAGTTATACACTGAAGGAGCTGGAGCTTTTCAAAAAGCAATATGCAAACTTAGAGTTTATCCTTTCCACAGAGAGAAGCATGGGAGTGAATGAAACTCTTAAACTTGTCAACATCAATAACAGCACTACTAACTCAATAAAGTAAATAAATTCATTATGTGAAATCTAATTTTGCTTTCTTATCTGTGGTATATCTTAATAAATTGTACATATGTAATCTTTTTATTCCAGATTATACCAGAATTATGTATCTAATGGTAAATGCATATCTAAACTAATTTGCACCAAAATTGTTCCAAACTTGAATGAGTGAAAAATAATTTAATCATCGCTCCCGATGTATCCCTGTACTTCTTCATCATCTTTAAACAATGTGTTCTTCTGTTGACTGCCTTCATTTTCAGATTTATTCCTATACTTTGCACACCCAGGTTACCTGGCCAATCACTTATATGAATAGGTAGATCCATGATAGACCCATATCTATTATTCTACGTCTGTTTTGGTCACAAAAAGAAATAAGTTGTGGTTGTAGACTCAATCTAAATTCTAGATAATTGTTAAAGAATGATATAGCCTGGTAATGTTCATAATATATGTGTTGCAGAAATAACATTTGCATTTTAACTGTCTCCAGCTTTGAACACAATGCCATAAATAAAATTACCCTGTGTCAAGGACCAGTGGGCTACCTTGCTAGCCTTAAACTTTTCTCAGATTCACTCTAATCATCCTATTCCAGTATCTTGATGATGGTGGTAGAAATTGTTGAATCCTAAATACATATAAGTGCCTATTCTTTAGGGATGTATCAAAGTCAGCTAGTTATGTGAGTAAAATCTCTACTTACTCAGGAAAGGTTTCTACTTATTCAAGGATGTTTGATAACTGCACATAATAATTTTGGTTAGAGAGATTAATGGAACATCATGGCAAAAAGCACAGAGATTAAAAATAAAAGGACAGAAAGAAATTAAAACAAAACAAGCAAGTACATCAGATAGAAAACATAATCAGGGATAAAGAAAAAAAATACTATTTGAATTTGAGGGATGAAGAAGGAGGTGAGGCATTTGATTAAATTCTGAAAACTCTTCCCAAGGAGTTTTCCTCTTTATCTACTTTACAGTTAATTTATGTATTTCTAGTAAACTACTTGTAAATTTTATAACCGCCCTTAGATGGATACTGATAGATTTAGTGGCAGGAAAAGAAGGAATGCACAGCTATTTTAAATAAGGGTTTTTTTATTTTTTCTAAAACTTTGGTTGACCTCCTTTCCTGCTGTGAATGCTTACATAATTTTATATAACCATTGTATTTATAGCTAAGTAGGATGATAAAACATAGTGTATGACTTGTTATAATAAAAAGAGTGAACAGCAAGTCCTACTGCTTATGTAGGACAAGTGCAGTGGCAGTGACATTGCCTGCTGTGGCAGGGACATTGGAAGAAAGCATTGCATTGGAAAAACACACACACAACAAAACTCTTCAGTGCTTCTACAGTCTTTTCTAATGAAATGCTGCTGCATAAACAAGGAAATAAGGGGGCAGTAGAGGTTCTCTTTTATTCCATTATAAATATTGATGATGATTCGTGATGAGTGTTAGGGCATATGGAAAAGGATAAAATGGGAAATGAAATCAGCTTTAATTTCAACAAGCCAGAGCTCTGGAATTAAATATCAAAAGATAAGGTTCCAATTCAGGGAATGATTTTTTTTATAAAGAAAGAAAGGTAAGGTTGAAGACAAGCAACTTAATCTCCTCCCTTTATCCCCTGCCCCCTTATAGTTGAGTGTTAGATATGAGTTATGTTATCTATACTAATAAAAGGGTAATATGCTAATTAGACTGGATAGACCAGACGCCTTCGAGACATCCTTCCAGACAAAGCCATGGTGGTGGAGGCCAAGGTAGAGGCAGTTAGAAGTGATCAGGCCAGCAGGGGAGAGCAGTTAGGGGCAATCAGATTGTCAGGGGAGAGCAGTTAGGGGTGATCAGGCCAGCAGGGACAGCAGATAGGGGTGATCAGGCCTTCAGGGGAGAGTAGTTAGGGGCTACCAGGCAGGCAGACAGAGGTGGTTAGGGGCGATCAGGCAGGCAGGGGAGCAGTTAGGGTTATCAGGCAGGCAGGCAGAGGGGTTAGGGGTGATCAGGCAGGCAGACAGGTGAGCAGTTAGGAGCCAGTGGTCCCGGATTGCAAGAGGGATATCTGACTGCAAGATCGGGCCTAAACCGGCTGTTGGACATCCCCTGAGGGTGCAGGCTGGGCTGAGGGACTCCCCCTCCCTATGCACCAAGTTCGTGCACTGGGCCTCTAGTTCTACAATATAAGCATTATAGATATCTGCAAAATTATCTAGTTTTAAAATTATACTGACACTTCAAAAAATATTGTTTTAAAAGTTTACGATATTCCTAATTTTTGCTAGTAATAATCTAAATCAATGAACATGCAAGCTAAATTGTAATACCTAACAGCTCAACATACATTTTTTTTCATTAGTATGATTGTTATCAATGTATAGTTGAGGAAATCTGGCTTTGTGAGAGTAATGAGTTAACTACAAAGCAAGTGAGTAGAACATTGAGCCTGGTACCCCTTCCACATCACCATACCATTGAGAACAAATTTATGGTATAAATCTAGAACAGATCCTATCAAATTCAAAAAGGTAAAGGGGCAACTAGAAGAAGGTAGGGGTATGTGATAATAGCAGTGATAATGATATTAGAGAAAAATACCATGGTATAGTTATAATCAGTTAGGGCTCACATGTTAATGTTGTAAATACAATATACTGAGCCCTGGCTAGTGTGGCTCAGTTGCTTTGGAGTTGTCCTATGCACTTGAAGATTGCCCCTTAGATGGCAGAGGTTGTGGGCTCCATCCTTGGTGTGGGGCACACAGGGGGCAGCCAATTGATGTTTAACTATCACATTGATGTTTCTCTCTCTCTCTCTCTCTCTCTCTCTCTCTCTCTCTCTCTATCTCTCTCTCTCTCTCCCCCTTTCTCTCTATTTAAAAATCAATCAACAATCTTTTATGCATATATATATCCATTAAGGTTGGGTCTGGGTTGGTTTCAACACTGTAATCATTGAGATGCTCTTCTTGATACCTTCAGTAAGCATAATGTGAAAAGACTGACACATGGTTACAGTAACAGTCAATCAAATGTGAAGCTCTCAAATAAAGAAGGTGTTGGTTCTAACATAGGAAGATTAAAATGACAAAGCTCTCAGAGAGAAAGAAGATTACTGTCCATGGCAACACCCACACAAATATTTTATTACATTAGTTTTCCAATTACATAAGATCTTAATGAGCTGTGGAAAATCAAAGGTGTAGATTACCTATATTAAGCTTACATTCAACAGCTGTCTGTGGCCTTGAATGACATTTTACTCCACAAAAACTTTTTTAAAGCATATGAGCATATGCATGAACCTACTTATTTTGAAAATACCAATCAAAATACCATATTTGTCATTGTTCTAATGGCTCTGAAATGTATTGACCTAAAGAGTACAAAAAAAATAACTTTTTTGAGTCAATGAAAAGTCTTCTCTCTGAGAAAAATAAGAACCTGTTAAAAAGCAGTTAATAATATCTAGGATGCTAAGGGTATTTTTATGGTTATATGTTTCCTCAATCTAATTAATTATGCAAATAATTAAAACAAAAATATTGTGTCATTTACTTTTTCTCTTCTTGACCTATTTTTTTGTTTATCTTATTGTTGAAAGTAGTACAGATATCCTCTCTTTTTCACCCATGACCCCCTCCAGCCAGCACCTCTCCTCCCCCTAGGCCTTCACCACATTATTGTGTTTGTCCATAGGTTATTCATATCCTATATAATAATAGAGGAATATGCTAATTATCCATTACACCATAACATCACAACCAATGTACAAAAGGTGGAGAGCTAAAGGAGGGTGGGGTAGAGAGCTATGAGCAGCAGTGGATGGGTGGCTAGCTGAGGCAAGTGGTGGCGAGCTACTCACACACGGATTCATGCTCAGGGCTACTAGTATACCTATAAGTTCTGTGGTTAATCTCTCACCAACCCACCCATCCACCTATCTGACAAAGGATATGCAAAACATGTTTATAATTAAAAACATTCATAAAATAAAACATTCTATTATATTTTTGGAAACAGATGGGTAATATTCCTTGTTAAAAGCACATTTTATTTACAAGAATTTTACTAAATGTCTTCCAGCCCAGCTCTAAAATAACCATTGTCATGCTTATATTTCTACTTTATTAAAGAACACTGTTAAAATTTATGTTTTAGAAAAGAAGAAGACGGGAGTTTCAGTTTATTCCATTAGTCTGCATTAGCAAAATGAAAGAACAATTATGGAAAATAATATTTATATCAATATTTATAAATGTGCCATAATGGCTTCCACAGATCAAGAAATTTGGGCTGTATTATAGTACCAATCTTTCTAGAATCATCATGATTCTGAATAAATTATTGAAGTTTAGATAATAAAAACATTGATAACAATATTCCTTAAGGATTTTCTAAATCATTTGAACCATAATGATCAGTGAATTCTGAGAAAAATCTAAGGAGACTTAATACTTATGGAAAAAGGCACCATGAATATCTTAAGGGAAATAAATATCTTTATGCATGTAGATTCTATATCTTAAGGAAAAAGAAGGGCACTGAATAATTTGGGGTCTATTATATTCAAAGACCAGATACTATGCCATTTATTTTATATATGCTTCATTTAACACTCACACACAAATTTAAAACTTCTGTAATCATAGAAGGCAGAGATCATGGCTTTCAGAGTCCAGGTGATTAAGGAAAGGGGACTGACTACAGAGAGGTATGGGGTTACTTTTTAGAATATTGAGGATGTCTTATGTCATTATTTTGGTAATTATACACAAACTAGAGGCCCAGTGCACAAAATTCGTGCATGGGAGCAGGGGTGTCCCTCAGCCCAGCCTGCACCCTCTCGCAATCCAGGATCACTGGCTCCTAACTACTGGCCTGCCTGCATGCCTAATTGCCCCTAACCACTCTGCATGCCTGCCTGATCACCCCTAACTGCTCACCTGCCTGCCTGATCACCCCTAACAACTCACCTGCCTGTCTGATCGCCCCTAACTCCCTCTGCCTGCCTGCCTAATTGGCCCTAACCACCTCTGCCTGTCTGCCAGATTGCCCCTAACCACTCTGCCTGCCTTCCTGATTGCCCCTAACTGCCTCTGCCTCAGTCCTGCTACCTCGGCTTTGTCCGGAATGATGTCCGGAAGGTTGTTCAGCTGTCCAGCCTAATTAGCATATTACACTTTTATTATTATAGACTAGTGGCCCAGTGCATGAAATTCATAGGATCGGGCCTAAACCGGCAGTCGGACATCCCTCTCACAATCTGGGACTGCTGGCTCCCAACCGTTCACCTGCCTGCTTGCCTGATTGCCCCTAACCCCTCTGCCTGCCTGCCTGATCGTCCCTAACTGCTCTCCCCTGCCGGCCTGATCTCACCCCCAACTGCCCTCCCCTGCCGGCCTGATCTTGCTCCCAACTGCCCTCCCCTGCCAGCCTGATCTCTCCCAGTCTCTATCTCTGTTTTTCTCAGTAGTCCTCCAGGCCTCCCTGCCTCCCTGTATCCCTCTTCCTCTTTCCTGGCTGGGAGGGGGCGGGGCCAGTGGGGGCCACTCCACCTTCTGCTGGCCCTCCCTTCCATCCAGGCCTCTTCAGTCCCCGTCTATTTTGTTTCTTCATTCAGAGGCTTTGAAAGTGAGCTGGGAGGGGAGGGAAAAAAAGGGAGAAAAGGCTGTGAGCTGGTGGGCACTGTGTGTGCCTGTGTGTATGTCAGTTGTGAATGAGTGTGAGTGCCGGCCCCGCCTCCCCCGTCCCGGTCTCCGCTGCCACAAGTCCTCACCTACCAGAGCCTGCTGCACTCTCAGCCTGGTCATTAGTTCGAATCTCTGGTCATGGATGTGACAGGCCCAGGGTTTTTATATATTAGGATTATCACAACTCTTCAAATTTTACACTTAAAATTGGGTGGATTTATTATATGTATATTATAATCTAATAAATCTGATTTAATAAAAATATCTTATTCCAATAATTTTGTAAATTGTACAACTAGTTCTCAAATCCAGATATTCTGACTCTGAGTACACTATGATATATGCTAATGGAATTCAGTGCTATTATAACATCTGAAGGAGGCCACTGAGCACAAGCATTTTCAGCTGTGAGGAAAAATTAATTCAGGTTGCCATGCCTTTTCATGATTCCCATTCTGATTAATATTGTGCTATAAGACAGGTCCATTATTATCACACAGATAGGATTTATTTAAATGGGGACTATTGGTTAAACTGTGTCTCCTCAAATTTAAATATTAAATCCCAAACTCCCAGTACTTCAGAAATAGAGTTATTGCAGATGTAAACAGTTATTGCAGATGTAAACAGTTAAGATGAGAACATCCTGGAATAGGGTAGGCCCCAACTCCAATATGAAGGCTGTCCTATAAAAAGGGGAGATATTGAAATAGACCTGTACACACAGAGAATGCTATGCAAAGATGAAGGCTGAATTTGGGTGCTGAGCAGAAGGCAGGAAATACTGAAGATCGCCAGCAACCACCAGAAACGGGGGGATAGGTACCCAAGCGTTCTCTCTCACAGCCCCCAGAAGCAAACAACCTTGTTATACATTGATCATGGACTTCTAGCCGCTGGAACCATGAGAAAATAAATTCTGTTGTTCAAGCCACCCAGTTTGCAGAATGTTGCTATGGCAGCCCTAGGAAACTAAGACAGGGAGGCAGGAAGTTGTGGCAGGTCCTCCAGCGCTGCCAAGGCCAGGCCTGAGGCATTGACACAAAACTTGGTAAACCCTTAAGCTCTTTATGGGAGAAAAAAATATTTTGAAAATAAATATGTGCTTACATTATATCTTGAATAACATTGGCCTCTCATAAAAATATTGTCTGTCTTGAACTGTGGATCCTTTTATAAAATCCTTTCCCTTTCCAGGATGAGATTTATTTTAGTATGTTTCCTTCCCTTTCTTTAGCATTTATATGTCTGGGGAAAACTAAACAACTTTCTGATGTCATTTGGCATAATTCCCAAAAGAATCAATTTCACAAGTTTCAATTTACTTACTAAAAAGTTTGGTGATGACTTCACAAACACATGGTTCATATAATTTCATGAATATTTGAATTACTGGAAGAACTCCAGATGCTATTATCCATTTTCCTAATTCACATGTTCTGGCATTTAGCTCTAAGACACAAGATTAACACTTCAATAGTAGTTTATTATAATTGTTATTGCTTACTCTTAACTACATAGTTAGATGCTTAGTTACTTTAATTTGTTTATTTAGCTAAGCAATTTCATGATATACAAATATTATTTTCTTTAGCTTATTTACATAGAATAGTTCATTTTTGTGCAAGTATGAGGCAGCTTTGTTAGTTTTCCTTTTGAATATCTCCATGAGCACCTGTGTAAATCAGAAGATGGATGAGGTTTGGTGTTGTTCTGAATATCGTTCAGGTTGCGGGGGGTGGATAGAGTAGAGGATAAGTGATGAGCAAAGTGACTAATGAAAGCTCTGGAGGACTAAAAGGTCTGGTGGATATAATGGCCCAGCAAAAGTCACTGGAGAAGAACAATTAAAGTTTCCCAGACAATCTCTGCTTGAGGTAAGTCAGAGCATGAAAGCAGTCCTGACCTCAAGTATGGGGCTGGCACATTAAATGAATGTGGACCATGTCACCTTTGCTAAATCATTATAATTTCTTAATAATGACTTGATTGTACAAATAGCATTGTAAAACTACAAGAATAAATCTTCCTTCCTGAAGTGATTAGAATATAAAATGGAAGATAGCTACAGATATGGAACAGCGCTTACAAATACTTTTGTTTATACATGAAAATGACACTACTCCTTCTCAGCCCAATTTAATTTCAGGAGGAAGAAATAGGTAGCAGTTCATTACTACACCTTTATCATTTTTTGCTCTTGTTGGCCATTGAAAGGATGAATCAACTTAGCTGTCAGGTAATATACCATATGTGTTTGAAATAGAGATAGTCATTAACTCTATCACTATTTAATTATTGGCTTCACAAACCAACTGAACTACAGAATGGCAAGACACCAGATAACAATTGAAAACTTAATAAGTAGTATATCTTATAAGTGAGTAGTGTCTTATAGGCTAATTATTGACGCTATTGCTTTTAATATTCCAGATTGTGGGAATGAAGATCTTTTTAAATTGTCACATCTTTAGAATGAGATTAGAATTGTCCAAAGATAAACTTTAACGCATATTTAAAGTCTATCTTTCTCTAATATTTCTTATCTGCCTATGTTAGATCCCACTGGTGTCTTTGTTTATTCTAGACAGACAAGTTATAACATTTGACTTTTAATTATATATTTCCCAGTTGAAAGTTTTAATGTTTTCATACATGTTAGGTGCCTCTTCTTATCCAAACCCAAAGGATCCAGAGTGGACACTGTACTGTGCTTCTTTTGTCATTCCTAACTGTTTCAGTTCATTGTTGGGCATATGCAAATACGCTACAATACTATACATAGAAAAATGGGCACATATTATTACTACACAGTTTGATTAACTTTCACAAGTCAAACTCAATCTTGTAACATGTTCCCAGGTCAAGAAACAGAACATGACCAGCATCTTCAGAAACTTTTTAGTACCATTTTCAAGTCAAGATCCTATTCTCAAGGTAAAGCAAAATCCTGACAACTAATTGGGTTATTTTTATTCTTTTTTAAAAAGAAAGGATGCAATTTATACTATTTTTGTCTAGCTTCTCTTATTATGCATGCAAGAATTACCCATATTGTTCCATGTAGTTTTAGGCTGTTCACTCACATTAATGTATACTATTCTACATCTTAACTATCTATTCTGTTGTTGATGTCAGTCCAATTTCCAGTTGAGAACTATTTACACTAACTATAGAGCTAAAGTATTCCTATTTGTTCATTGGTATATGATTAGATTATTCTAAGTTCATCCAATTCTATGATTTGAAAAGCATATAATAAAGTATTCATATTACATATGCATCATTAATATGCACTCTTTTTTCTTATAAAAATACAGTTTGAAAGTATTAGGTGAATTATTTGAGTTGCTCTCTTAAAACTTACATTCATTTGGCTCAAGTTTTTAAGACTTTTAATAATCCTAGCCTTGCATCTTAGAGCAAAGAAGATACTACTTGTCATAAAATGCATTTGAGAATTGGTGTAGGTGTTCCCAGTTGACTAAATTTAAGACCAAACAAATCAACAAAAGAAAATAAATGAACAAGTTTCTCATACCACATCACCCAGTCTACTCCCCCAAAACATATTAACATAATTTTGAAATATGTATTTACATATAACTATATGTATGTATGTCTATTTTTAATATAGACAGATAATTAAGGCAAGGTCTTCTTCTTAAAAATAGGATTGCTTAAATAATGATAACATTTAGAAATTTTAAAATCCCTTAGGATGTACATTTTCAGATGATTTTATGCTATTTTGTAATTCATTGAGTTATAAAAATCCAAAATTTGTTGAGAAATGAAATACATTCAGGAGCTGAAATTTTTTTATTGCAGAACCTTTTATTTGCACAAATGTTAAGCAAAGCAATTTAGGTTCTGTTGAATAAAGGGATGGAAAATCCATAGTAACATCTCATAACAACAGATCACCGTTACAACTTGTACTCTTTATTCCTAAGGAGAGAATGCTCAACAGTTTTTGTCATAACAAAAATCATTGACTATACATTCATTTTTATATAGAGAGCACATGAAAAGGAAAACTCAAGAGTTAACAATGAAAGGGTTAATGCTCATTTCCAGAGTCTTGTTTTTGAAGTATTATTTTATCTTGCCAAGATTAATCTATCAATCTGCCTAAACATTCAAGTACCCATCTATACTACTAAAAGCCTAGATGGCCCTTGCGCCCTAGTGTCATCACAAGATGGGCACCACAAGATGGCCGCTCCCACATCAGCACAAGATGGCCACCACAAGATGACTGTCAGGGGAGGGCAGTTGTGGGCAATCAGGCTCACAGGGGAGGGCAGTTGGGGTTGATCAGGTTGGGAGTGGAGGGCAGTTGGGGGCAATCGGGTCGGCAGGGGAGCAGTTAGGTGTCAATCAGGCTGGCAGGTGAGCAGTTAAGGGGTGATCAGGCTGGTAGGCAGACAAGCAGTTAGGAGCCAGTAGTCCCAGATTGTGAGAGGGATGGGTCGGACATCCCCCAAAGGGTCCCAGATTGGAGAGTGTGCAGGCTGGGATGAGGGACAACATCCCCCCGCCCAGTGCATGAATTTCATGCACCAGGCCTCTAGTTTATTTAATAAAAGGTGGTATAAGTTAATGAACCTCCATGTATTTTTCTTTTGTATATTCTTACAATACTCAACATAGTAAATACTATAACTGTGTGCATGATTTTATGATATGCACTTTGGTTGGAGTTATATATTAAAAATAAACCCACATTTTTGCATTGAGATGGTAATAGAATTTTAAGTAAACACACACAAAAAAACATTGAATGTTAATGCTGAATGAGGTTTTGATAATAATTTAATCCTTTCTAATCTCTAGTCATTTTACCTCACTCTAGAGTTATAGCTTATGTCTCCTTGACAGACACAAAATGTAGAAGAATCAAGTGAAATGAATCAAGTCCTTCCAGTGTCTAAATAATGTTCAAATAAAAAAATATAAACTTATCAGAGTGCCACTAATGAATATGTTATGTTACTTTCCTACTAACAAACCTCCTCTGTTATCAACTAGGATTCTCAAAAAATACACAATGGTACCTTACTCTACCTTTGTGTATATTTTTTTCTAAGCATGTTGTAAGTCTGTCACAAAACAAAATGTGCGATCAGTTTCCCCATCTTTCAAAATGACCTAAGCAGCCTAATTTTTTAGGTTTCATTAACAACGCATTATAAATCTTATGAAAATACATGCTGCACTTATATTATGGCACTAAGGGCTCATATTCTCAGAAGGGTCTCCTATGACTGTTACTTTTCTCAGTCTATTTTGAGCAAGTACGAACAAAGATAAAATCAGTGTAATGCACTTAGCTTCAGTTTTGTTTTGTTTTTTCCCCCTGCTTCATTACAATCCTGATAAGCCTTAAAAACTGTCAACCCTGATCTCCTAATAAATAAGAAAAGAGTCTAGCTTTATTATTCCAAGGAAAATTCAGTTCTAAAATTGCTACACAGGCTTTATTTCTGTAAGGTAGTATATGTTTTACATGTTTTCTGTATTTTCCTAAATAATTAATCATTTTAGTTTTTTTTCCAAATGGTATTTATGGAATAAAATTCAATATTTTATTTCAGATGTGGTACAGCCAAAGAGAGCGTAAACATGTACATGCAAAAAAGAAATAATATTTATTCTTAAACTATAGATTTACCTGTCAGTTCTTTCCAAACTTTTTTCTTTCCTTTACAAAAATCTCATTTTATGCATGAAATGACATCTCTGACTTCAAGAGAACATGGTATCGTAATCCTATCCACTTTAGAATTTACTATTTCCTCACCTAGTAAGGTAATAAGCATATGCTTCTATTTCCCTATCAATAGTATTTGACCTGTGTTAGGTAGCATTACATTCATTGTTATCTTTTCATGTGATTTTATATAATTATTATTCATTTCAATAATTCATTGTCTTTACCACAGGATTTGCCTCCAACTAAATTGCACTGCTTCTGACTTTTATAGTGAAACTAAAGAAACTCCCTTTAATAAAATTTACACTGACATGAAAACCCATATTATTTACCTGTAAATCATGTTCTCTGTTACTATCTAAACTTGTTGTTTTCCCACTACCATATATTTTACATAAAAGAAAAATTCCACAGCATTGAAGATTAATTTTAGTAGTACACAAAATGTAAAACATTTTAAATTTGTAGGAGCAATATAGATTTGGTGGGGAAATAAGATGAAACTTTCAGATCCCAACATGGGTAAAATTTAAATAGTCTGCATTATTATAAAGGAAGACACTATTTCTAAAGGGTGCATGTAAGGGCCCAGAGTTAGAAGGGAAAGAAATAAACAAGAAATTCTTCTATAAGAATATTATATTTTAATGGTGGAAAAAGAATAAGACTAGGGAGCCATCCAGAATTGCTGCTCCTCAGATCAAGCTGGAGTAACAGGTACCAGATTTACCCTGCCGTACACAAGAAAGAACTAAAACAGCAGACAAAATATATCAAGCAACCATTGCCAGTACCTTGAACATCAGGCAATTAAAGACAGTGATCCCCGAAAGATAGAAAATAAAAAAAATATAACCCTTATAATTATACCAGCTTATGCCCTGGATAAAATTTCTAGTAAGGTGCCCTGAGACAGGTAGATAGAACTGGGATTCTGGGAAGACCAAGACAAGTAGAGTTCACAGACAACCAGAGAATAAATAACACATAAGGAAAGCATTCCAGTGTTCTTAGGATCTCACACTCTAGTATCCACCTATTAACTGTCCAGCACCTACATGTGGAGAAATTACCTGTGGAGTCAAGAGAAAAAAATGACCAAAAGAATCAAAGGGAAAACATTTATTTTAACTTGACAAATTATATGTTGATTTTCTTATGTTAAAGCAAACCTGTAATCTTGAAATAAGCCCAAATTGGTCATGTTGCCATACATCATTACAAATGTTTTAGGTGTAATTCTGACCATCTAAACAAAAAATAAAAAAAAAAAATGAAGTATGGGTTTGTTTTTCTTGTGATAAGAACTTTTAAGATCTCTTGTGGCAACTTTCAAATATGAAATATAGTATTAACTACTAGAGGCCTGGTGCACAGATTCATGCACTGGTGGGGTCCACAGCCTGGCCTGTGGGGTTCGGGCTGAAACTGGCTCTCTGATATCCCCCCAAGGGGTTCTGGATTGTGAGAGGGTGCAGGCCAGGCTGAGGGACCCCACAGGTGCACAATCGAGACCAGGGAGGGACCGCAGTAGGGCTCCAGGGCATGTCTGGCCTGTCTTGCCCAGTCCCAATTGGCCGACTCCAGCAGCAAGCTAACCTACCGGTCAGAGTGTCTGCCCTCTGGTGGTCAGCACGCATCATAGCGACTGGTCGAATGGTCACACGAACAGTCAGACACTTAGCATATTAGGCTTTTATTATATAGGATAGTCACTATGTTGTATATTACATCACCCTGGTTTATTTACATCATATCTGGAAGTGTGTACATTTTGACACCCCCTTAACCCATTTTTCCCATCCCCCATCCCTCACCTCTATCAACTACCAACTATTAAATGTGGTTTGCAAATTCAAAAAGCCAACTGTACATAGTAGATATATACACAGGTAGATTTTAATTTTATCTATAATAATGTAATAACTTCCACATAGTTTCTTCTATGCCTTTTATGCATATGCAAAATTACTCCCTGCCTCCAAATCCACCCCCCAAATACAAACTGATTGAACTGAACTCATAGGAGCACCTGTTACCAGCACAATATACTTATTTCACTATATATAGCCTTCAACATGGAGTTTTCTTCCAGAATTTAAAGTACACCCACTGTGAAATCATTCTAAAGAATTTCTTTCACTTATTAATTCATTAATTGGACATAAGAGAATGACAGAGGCAAAAATTAATATTTTGGGCTGAACCATCAGAAGGATGATGTACAGATGTGTGAGGTGCACCTTTGTAATAGATGATCAAGAGTACCCAAAATGATCCCTATGATTGTTTTTAGTCAAATATGGTTCCCAATTCCAGCCCAGCCAACCACTAATCTACTTCTGTCTCTATAAATTTGCCTTTTCTGGAAGTTTACAATATGTTGTCTTTTGCATCTGCCATCTTTTACCTAAAGTTTTTGAGATTTTTCCATGTTGTAGCATGTATTAGTAGTTAAGTGTAGAACAGTATTCCATTGTTTATCCTTTCACCAGTTGAAAGATATCTGAATTGTTTCTACTTTTTTACTAGTATGCATATATCATCATAAACATTTTTTATAGAAGTCATTGTGTGAACCTATATTTTCAATTTTCTTGGGTAAATAACAAGAGTGGAGTTTCTGGGTTGTAATTTATATTTAACGTCAACTTCTTAAGAAATTGCCAAATTGTGTTTCAAAGTGTCTGTACCATTTTACTTTCTCACCAGCAGTCATTGAATGTTCTAGTTTCTCTATATCCTCTCCAGCACTTGACAAGATCTGTCTTTTTTATTATTGCCTTTCTGCTGAATATGAAGTGGAATCTCATTGTGGTTTTAATTTATATTTCCCTACTATAATTTTAGCTTCTTTTTATGTTATAGGCATTTATATTTTATCATTGATGAAAATATCTATTAAATTATTTTCTATTTTAATTGATTTCTTTGTCTTTTGATTACTGATTTCTAAGAACCCTTTAAGTACTATTAAATCAAATTCTTTATAATATGATTTGCCAATATTTTCTCCCATTCTATGGTTTGTCTTTTCATTTCATTATCTATGTCTCTTAAAGTGCAAATCTTTTTAATTTAATGAAGTCTAAGATATCAACTCTTTCTTTTATGAATCATTTTATGATTCTGCAATTAAGAAATCTTTGACTAACCAAGGTCACAAATTTTCTCCTATAATCTTCTAAAATGTTCTTAGTTTTACTCTTACATGTAAATCTATAATCCTTTTTTAATTAAATTTTCTGTGTGGTATAAGTTAGGGGTCCAAGTTCCTTTGTTGGCAAATGGTTACCCAATTGTCCGAATATCATTTCTTAAAAAGACTTCTTTCCCCAATGAAATATCTTAACATTTCTGTCGAAAACCAATTGACCATAAATGTAAAGGTTTGTTATTTAGACTTTCAGTTCTGTTCCATTGATCTATATGCCTATCCTTATGCATATACTAAGTTACCTTGATGACTATAGCTTCATATTAAGTTTTGAAATATGAAAGAAAAAGTTACCTAACTCCATTAGATTTCCAAGATTATTTATGCTATTCAGTTTCATTTATATCTCCAAACCCTACTGAAATTAGAAATTGTGTTGAATCTAAGAACAGATTTTGGAGAAAATTGGTATTTTTCTATTCACAGAGTAATTGAACCATTCAATTTTGGTTCCTGGTGAATTTCTGAAACCCGAGTTCATATACATATTGATTCCTGACTGTATAGGTCAGATTCATTCCGGAAACTGACCTCCAATAGCAGCTGTTTCTTCCCAGAGAGAATATCCCTTCTTGTCTTAAGAACTCCTCTATTTCCTGATATTCTCTTAGTTTATTCATGATCTTCCTGAAGGCCGGATAACCTCCTTTATACATCCAAAGTTGCATAGCATAATACTGCTGAGAATATCAACCAGTATTTCAAGTTCCCCAAAGTGCAAGAGTAACATTAACCTTTATTAATGTCTGGTAACACCTGACTAATATTGTATGCATTTGGGCATCCAGCTTAACATGATTAAATTGTAATTCATACAGGCTGTTTGTTTTCCTTTTCTAGTTAGGACATAGTGAGCATCTTTTCTAGGATCAAGTTGTGGATAAATAAGAATTTTAACCAGCTATTTTCTCAAAGTCTGTAATTTGAAGATGCCATTTCTCACCTGAAGGCTGAAGGCAAACCAGAGGGAACTGCCCAGGAAGCTGCCCCACGTGCTGCATCTTGCTCCTATCACCAGCTTGCTATGGTGCCTTAGCTCCCGATGCTGAAAGATGTTTGGTAAAATTATAGCATGTTAGTATTCTGATGAGAATATTCCATGAAATACCACAAACATAGAAAATATACACTGAGTGGCCAGACTATTGTGAATGGCCAGAATATTAATACCACCCCATCAGTACAATGAAGTGAATTAGTTATGCAAATAATAATAATAATAATAAAACCTTGAGAATATTTGCTTAGGAAGTTTTCAATATTCAGTATTTTTGGAAGTGTCAATGAAGTACTGATGGGGTGGTCATAATAATCTGGCCACTCAGTGTAAGAGTGTGAATAAAATTGCTGGAGATACATCCTTGATTTGGTGAGAAAAGAGATCTTGCATATACTGTACAGAGGAAAATTTTTATTTTATTTTTTAAATATAGTTTCATTTATTTCAGACAGGGAGAGAGAGATAGAAACATCAATGATGAGAATCACTGATAGGCTGCCTCCTGCACATCCCCTTTTGGGGATCAAGCCCACAACCCAGCAATATGCCCTGACCAAGAATCAAACTGGGAGCTCCTGGTTAATAGGTCGACGCTCAACCACTGAGCAAAGCTGGCTGGGCTAGATAGTGGAGCAATGATATCTATGGATATATAATGGAGGGTAGGTAAATTTGTGGATAAAAGTGGGTATTCATGGTAGGTGAAATAGGTCAAGATCATTACTTGACTATTTCAATTTTTCATTGAATTAGGAGTTCTCTCATTAGCTGAGTGAGAGGATTGGAAATGAGAAAAGAAGATATGAAACAGTCATTTCAAATGAGAGAATAGATGGTCCATGGAAATACAGGACAATGGCCCAGACTCATTCCCAACCCACTTGGGATTCCTAGTCATTAATTCAATGTGAAACCACTCACCATGGTTGTGTAAATCTGTGTGTGTGTGTGTGTGTGTGTGTGTGTTGGGGTGGGGCAAACACATCTAGAATGTAGATTAAACAGTATTTATATTTTGCCAAATATGTATAAAAACAGGATAATAAGGTAGTATATGTACTGATATAGCAGAATCACAAAGATAAATATTTAATATTTAAAACCCACAATTGTACAGTGTAATCTAATTTGTATGACTGTTAAAACACACACACACAGAAATCATGGCTTTAGATAGCTGAGATGTTGCCAGAGTTTGCTGTTGTTTTGGTAAAGCCAAGGTGGTAGCTCCCCAACCCCCATTGCTGAGTCAAATCAAATTACCACGACACCCTGAGAACAGATTTTCCACAGATCTGTAAGTGAAGACAAAATATTTACTGTACTATTGGGATGATTCTTTTAACACATTTCTGTAAGATGTTCCCTAACTCCTTTGTGTGCAGTGTTGCCAACATTTAGCAAAAAGGATACTGAACTGAGGAAGGAAGGTTAGTGGAAGAGCCTAATGACAAGACTTCACAGACTCCACTAAATTAATGAGGCTCAGTGGTTTCTCTTGCATAGAGGATGTTTTTAGTTTATTCTGTGGCTTTGGTGAATTTCCAGAGTTCTGACATAGTTTAGTTTAGTTGTTTCCTCCATACTTCCATTTATTTATTTATTTATTTATTTATTTATTTATTTATTTATTTACTTACTTACTTACTTACTTACTTACCTACCTACTTACTTATTTACTGTTTGTTTGTTAATCCTCACCCAAGGATATTTTTCCATTGATTTTTAGGGAGAGTGGAATAGAGAGAGAAAGATAAGAGAAAAACATTGATGTAAGAGTAACGCATCTATTGGATGCCTCCTGCACATGCCCCGACCGAGATCTGGCCAGGGAGGAGCCTGTAACCAAGGTACCTGCCCTGGACTGGAATCAAACTCTGGACCCTTTGGTCTGAAGGCCAATGCTCTATTCACTGATCCAAACCAGCTAGGGTCATACTTCCATTTAGAGAAAGAGTGAGTTCAGCAGGTTCTCATTCTGCCATTCCAGAAATCAATCAGAAAATTATTGGATTTTTAAAAAATCCTCACCCGAGGATATGTTCTTCATTGACTTTGGAGAGAGGAAGGGAAAGAGAGAGAGAAACATCTATGTGAGAGAGGAACATGGATTGGCTTCCTCTAGCATGTGAACCGACTGGAGGTCCAACCCGCAGCCCAGGTATGTGACTTTACCAGGAATGGAACCCACCACCTTTTGGTGTACAGGATGACTCTCCAACCAACTGAGCCACACTGGCCATGGTGATGATTGGATTTTTTAACAAAACATTATGGTCTAGTAGATATATTAACATTCTTGGAAAACTTTAATCCACAATGTGCTACTATTTACCTAAATGCTCTGGAGTAAGTTCCTCAAATTCACCAGAACCTTGGTTCCTCATATCCATTTCCAATATTTTGAAACCAAGGTATCTTCTCTGATTCTAGCATTATATAATGTTTTTTAATTATTATTTAAAATGTTAACAGGTTTCCTGGAAGTCAAAAGGATTTTATTCCCCTTTTTCTTCATTTTCTAACTATTTAAGAATCAGACATTGAAGCAACTAGTATTTTTACTATGACTTGGTTAGTTTTTAATATATCTCATTTCTACACATTGAGTTTTTCCACAAGAAATCACCGGTTTACACATTCAGTCAGTGAAATCTCTCCCGCCTTCATATAATTCATATGTTCAATACAGAAAAGAATGAATCAACTGAAATCATTTAAAAATTGATTTTTACAGAATCAAACATCAGATGGAAGTAAAAGTGATTATTCATTTTATCTTCCTCTTTGGAGAATAAAATAATATAGGTGGGTTAAGAACTCTCTTTATTTTAAAAGATTTCCAGAAAAGATAATTATCATCTTGTTAAAGGGAAAGAAAAGAAATTGTCTTGAGAAATAAAGTGTTCTAAAATTTTACTTCTAAACTGCAAAATATTTGCTAATTTTACTTAAAAGCTGACATTTGGGTCAGGATCAAGAGTTTTATCCAAAATAACTGGGCAGATTAAAGAAAACAAAAAAGCACAAGAAATCAATCTGCTTTAGATCCAAAAAGGCTTTTATTGGACAGTCAAGCAGAGCAGCTCTGTTTTCTAACAATTATATTTTGCCAAACATGTGGATGGAATAATGAAGAAGATATTATTTTAATGTTCCACCGCCTTTGGAAGTGGTTCTTGAGTAGAAAAAAAAAAAAAGAGGAAGGGTACACATATTTGCTAACTATTGAACTTCATTTCTGAAGACTGTCCAATGAGATTACATCCGTTCCATTTCCTACTAAAAGTTGTTTCTAAAACATCTATTATTGGTGGAGTCTCCTCCATGTACCCACTTGTTGCTGGTGAAAGTGGAGCTCTTGGGGTGATGCAGGAATGAGTATTTCCTGAGGGCTCCATGGGAGGATGAGGTATCATGGAAAGCTTTATTTCTATGGAATGTAAACCCTGAGTTTCCAAGGTCCCATCTCCCTCTTTTCTGTCATGGAAACAGCCCATTTTGTCTTCTACAGAGCTGGGATTAAAGCTACAGCCAAGAGTTTCTGCTCCTTATTAAGGTCCAGTCCAGCATCTGGCTAGGTTAGCGTGTTTCCAGCGTCAGTCCCTTGTGTGTGGTGTCCACATGGCCATGGGCCACACAGTTTCTAGGGACACATGGAAGGCTAGTATTGGTAGCTGAACACACAAGAAACAGGAATCTAAGCAGAAAGAGAGAGAGAATCCTCTGAGGATTGTGTATTCCCAAATTTTCACAAGTCCACCCTCCTATCCAATGACCTTTGTTCCCAGATTAGACTGATAGGCAAACACCTTCCCTTTGTTACCCAACTTCACTGTGCATGTGCCCATCCTCCTTTATGTTGGACCCTTTCCCCCAGTGATGTGCAGGGAATAGACCAGTGGTTCCCTGGGAGTGTAAAGTTGCAGCTTCCTCATGAAGCTGCCCAGATGACTATGCTTATAATGTCTGACTTTCCCTCTGCTCCCTTCCTATTATTAATAGTAGCTAGCTTGTCATGATGGCAACACAACTGTTTGAATGACCTGAAGAATGTATATTTAAGAATGTATTTTCTCATAGGCAATGTTTATGTATTTTCCAGTAATATTTATAAGAATCGGTTATTGTGAGTATGTTGGCATAATAATTTGGCTAATGAGGCTTAAGCAGCCTTATTCTCTTTTACACTTCATTTGTGAGAACACATACAAATGAATATTGTACCTGTAAAAGCTAGTCTCCCCCTCTACCCAGAACCGAGAGGGAGAGAGAGAGGGAGAGGGAGAGGGAGAGGGAGAGGGAGAGGGAGAGGGAGAGGGAGAGGGAGAGGGAGAGGGAGAGAGAGAGAGAGAGAGAGGGAGAGGGAGAGGGAGAGAGAGGAATGAAATATTGTTCTCCTATCAATTTTTACAATGGAGCAAAATTTTGTAATTTGCAAAATAAGGCTTCTTTTCTTCTTGAAAGAATTTAGGTTCTTGGCAAAAATAAATAAAATAATAAAATTCTCAATTTTAAAACATTTAATACCTGTTCAACAATACTGAGTAATTTTCGAAATCTAAAACAAAAGAGACATAAGTAGCAGTAAGTGTGAAGAAAAGTTACAATCTATGCTCTGTATCATAATAAGCAATATTGACTACTCTTTTAGACTGAGAATCGTGCAGAATTATGTGGAAATTTCAATAACATTATACAGCAGCTCTCTAGAACTTATCTATCTTGCATAATTAAAACTTTATGACCATTGATTGGCAACTTCCTCCATTTTCTCCTCTCACTCAGTGCCTGATAATTGTCATTCTACTCTCTGATTCTGTGAGTTGACTTAGATACCACACACATAAGTGCAATCATGCAGTATTTGTGCTTCTCTGAATGGCTTATTTTGCTTATCATAATGTCTCCAAGATTCATCCATATTGTCCTATATTGCAGGTTTTCTTTCTTTTTAAGGCTGACTGACATTTCCTTTACTCATTTATCCATCAATGAGCAGCATTTTTTCTTGAACATTCTGACACTATTTTTGTGTTCAATCCTTGATTACTTACAAGACAATACTTATGTATGCCAGTGAAAATATCAACCACATTATTTATGGTGCTTTGCATGGACTACATCAGGAAAATGAGAGGACATTTACTTGTGAGAATAAAATTCTCTAAATAAAGCAAATCCATTGCAACAAAACATCTATAATAATAAAAGCGTAATATGCTAATAAGATTGGACTCCTTCCAGATGACCTTCTGGACAAAGCTGGGGCTGCAAGGGCCAAGGCAGAGGTGGCCACCGCGATGAGTGGGGGTCAAGGCAGAGGCGGCAGAGGCCCCAGCCACAGTGGCTGCAGGGGGCAAGCCCCGTGCATGAATTTCATGCATTGGGCCTCTAGTCCTGTATAATAAAAGGCTAATATGTTAAGTGTCCAACCGTTAGACCATTTGGCAAGTCACTATGATGCACACTGATCAACAGTGCACAGATGCTCCAACAGGTAGGTTAGCTTGCTCCTGGGGTCCGGCTGATCGGGACTGGGTGGGACAGGCTGGACATGCCCTGGAGCCCTCCCACGGTTCCTCCCTGGTCCTGATAATGCACCAGTGGGGTCCCTTGTCCTGGCCTGTAATCCAGGACCCCTCAGGGGATGTAGGAGAGCTGGTTTTGGCCTGATCCCTGCAGACCAGGCCAAGGGACCCCACCGGTGCACGAATATGTGCACCAGACCTCTAGTCCTATCTAATAAAAGAGAAACATGGTAATTAGCGTACGACCACTATCCTTCCCATTGGCTAATCAGGGCGATATGCAAATTAACTGCCAGCCAAGATAGCGGCCGGCAGCCAGGCAGCTGGAAGCAAACATGAGGCTTGCTTGCTTCAGTGATGGAGGACTCCAACGTTCCCAGCCTGCCTTGCCGGCCTCTGAGCCGCAACTCTAAGCAACTATGTTACAAATATAGAAGCTAAACAAAACCTCAGAAACCTGCTTTAGTCTCCGGGCTTCAGCCAGCAGGATCACAACATTGTTTCAAATATAGAAGGTAAACAAAGGCCAGAAACCTGCTTTCAGCAGCAGAGGCCTAAGAGCTGGAACCTCAGAGCTAAAGCTGTCCCAGAATTAAAAACAAGATGAAAAGGAGCGGTTGGGAGCTTTAGTCACCTGCCAGCCTGAAAACAGCCCTCAGCCCCTCACCCAGACTGGCCAGGCACCCCAGTGGAGACCCCAACCCTGAAGGGTGTGTGGCCAGCTGCAAACAGCCATCATCCCCTCACCCAGGCTGGCAAGGCACCCCAGTGGGGACCCCACCTTGATCCAGGACACCCTTCAGGGCAAACCAGCTGGCCCCACCCGTGAACCAGGCCTCTATCCTATATAGTAAAAGGGTAATATGCCTCCCAGCACCGGGATCAGCGGAGCCAAGAGGCCTCCCGGCACCGGGATCAGCGTGACAGGGGGCCGCGCCCAAACCCCCTGATCGCCCTGCGGCTCTGTGTATGACAGGGTGCGGTGCCCCAATCCCCTGATCGACCCTGCTCTGTGTGTGACAGGGTGCGGCGCCCCAACCCTCTGATCGGCCCTGCTCTGTGTGTGACGGGGTAGAGCCATAACCTCCCATCGGCTCTACCCTGAGTGTGACAGGGTGCAGCACCCGAACCCCCTGATCTGCCCTGCTCTGTATGTGACAGGGTGGTGCCCCAACTCCCCTATCGGCCCTACTCTGTGCGTGACAGGGGGAGCTACCCAACCCCCTGATCGACCCTGCTCTGTGCGTGACAGGGTACGGAGCCCCAACCCCCCTGATGGGCCCTGCTCTGTGCGTGACAGGGGGCAGCGCCCCAACCCCCTGATTGGCCCTGCTCTGTGTGTGACAGGGGGTGGCGCTGCAACCTCCCCATCAACCCTGCCTTGAGTGTGACGCACCTAGGGATTGGGCCTGCCCTCTGCCACCCGGGAGCAGGCCTAAGACAGCAGGGCGTTATCTCCCGAGGGGTCCCAGATTGGGAGAGGGCATAGGCCGGGCTGAGGGACCCCCCCTTCTCTCCGAGTGCACAAATTTTTGTGCACCGGGCCTCTAGTTTATATATAAAAGCCTTAACTCCATCTGCAAAATAAAAAACATGTATATGTATAAATAAATTACATGAAAGTAGGAAGATGGAAATATATAACAGGTTTTTCTCTAACCTTGGTTCATAAATTTTTTATTATTTAGTTGAAAAGAGGATATTGATTTTTGGTAGGATTTTTTATGACCACTCAATTGAATTTTTCTTGTGAAAAATAACAGTTAAATCTTAACAATAAGGAGCAAAAGCAATGCTCAAATATTTTATTTATTTTAAATATAAAAAAAGTATTCTATGTTATTCTATGTTGAACAAAACTAGACTATTTTATTTGAAAATGTTCAGTTTGGAGGAAAATTTAAAATACCAAAGTAAGGCTTTTGTACTTTGAGTTTTAAATATCAACATTTCTAACAAATCAAAATTTCATTTGGTTGAATGTCTCTTGGGTACCTTTATAAAATACTTGTAATATGCCAAGAATATGAGTATTTTGCTATAAAGGAAACTCAAAGAACTTGATGTATTCTAGGGAAAGCTTATAAATTTAAATTGGCACTTGTGACAAAGTAATGACTTTTGTTTTTGTTGTTGTTTTTCCCCCTACTTTTCTCTGGTAACATAATTATCATACTAGCATATTTAGTCCAAGTCTCTTGTCAAAATTAGCCGTATAAAATGCCTACTGGAAATTCTTAATCTACTTGTATTCTGTCCAGCTCAATTTCTCATATTTTTTCTAGCAACTGATTGAAATGCTGTAGCCAATGGTAATAAATGATCCTCTTTCTTTAAAGACTGCTATAAGCTGCTCTTATTTACAACATCCATGCTTGAAAACTATGCAATGGTTTTTGGATCCTGCTTTTATTATAATAGGACTCTATATTTCTGATTTTCATATTTGTGTTTTTGTGTCCAGAGTTCTCTAGAATTTTAACTGAATTATCCCTTCAATTCCAAAAAACCAGTTTATTTAAAATAATTCTGAGGTTAAGGGCACATAAAGGCTATTATACAAAAACTAGAGGCCTGGTGCACAAAATTTGTACATTCGTGGGGGGGAGAGAATCCCTCAGCCCAGCCTGCACCCTCTTGCAGTCTGGGAGCCCTCGGGGGATGTCTGACTGATGGCTTAGGACATCCTTAGCACTGCCACAGAGGTGGGAGACGCTCCCACCACAAGCACTGCGCTCGCAAGCCATGACCCCAACTTCTGGCTGAGTGGCGCTCCCTCTGTGGGAGTGCACTGACCACCAGGGGACAGCTCCTGCATTGAGCGTCTGCCCCCTGGTGGTCAGTGTGCATCATAGCGACCGGTCATTTTGTTCAATCTATTTGTGTATTAGCCTTTTATTATATAGGATCTATAAATGCTATAGCAAGAAATTTAAGGTAGAGACTCCAGACAAAAAGAACTTACAGGTTTTGTTATCTAGAAGTTATAAAAAACTGAGAATTTTCTATAAAAAACTAAATAATTTCCATTAGTAGTTTCATCTCATAGTTTTTATGAGATAAAAATTATTAGAAAAAAATTTAATTTTCAAAGGAACATCAGTTTATAAAATTAAATTATAAATATTTCATTGCTTTTCTAAAAGACCTGGAAGATTCTGTATTCTTTTAAATTAGAAAATTTTTCAATATTGTGTAACAGAATCTCATGTGGAAAATAAAATTAAATAACCTTTTTCAAAACCAGTTTTTCTTTTTTTCACATTGAAAATATGTGGAAAGGGCAGATATAATAGCTCATAACCAAAGGTACTTAAGAGTTTATTTCACTAAGGTCAGGATATCATGACATTATATTCTAAAAATTATAAAGTCTAATATGTAATAGCATTAATCTCATCAGTAATACTGTGGAGGTGAGGAATATACAACAGGAAATTGTATAAAAAATGAAGGAGAAATTAAGCCAAAATTAAATTTAAAATTCTCCAATGAATAACTTTGGAAGGAGAAAGACTTTTATTATTAGATAGTTTTCTAACTCCTTCTGCTCTTTTCCACTTCCCTAAAAGCAGAACAATGCTGTCAAATGTAAGGCAATGGCACCTAAAATAGCAAAACAGATCCATGTGTCACATACCATAAACACACAAAGTCACACAGCAAAGCTTATGCAAGCAGAAAAGGGCCTATTCAGAGGCAAAAATATCAAGTATAGATTTCAGAGCTGCCTACCTTAGCTACTTACAGTTGGTAGTAAAAGCAGATATATATATATATTAAAGGCCTGATGCATGAAATTCATGCAAGAGTAGGCCTTCCTTTCCCCAGCTGCCAGCAATGGCTTCTCTCTGGCACCTGGCACCAGGGCTTGCTTCCCTCTGGCTGTCGGCAGGCACCCAGGACCCGGGCTTCCCTCACAGCCCTGGCTTAGTCTGGAAGGATGTTAGGTCTAATTAGAATATTATACTTTATATATATATACATATATATATATGTGTGTGTGTGTGTGTGTATATATATATATATATATATATATATATATATATATATACACACACACACACACATATATATATATACATATATATATATGCCAGTAATACTAAATATATACAAAAACTGGAAATCAAAATTCCTTCTCTTAATTCCACAACCTATGATAATTTTGTACCATTCAGTTGACATTTGTCCTGTTACCTATTATTTAACTACTAGAGGCCCGGTGCACAAAAATTTGTGCATTCGGGGGGAAGGGGGGGCCCTCAGCCTGGCCTGTGCCCTCTCCCAGTCTGGGACCCATCAGGAGATAACAACCTGCTGGCTTAGGCCTGCTCCAAGGTGGCAGAGGGCAGGCCCAATCCCTAGGTGCAGCCCCTGGTCGGGCTCAGAGCAGGGCCGATTGGGGAGTTGGGGCGCCGCCCCCTGTCATGCACAGAGCAGGGCGGATCAGGAGGTTGTGATGCCATCCCCAGTCACGCTCAGGGTAGGCCTGATTGGGGGGTTGGGGCACCGCCCCCTGTCACACTCAAGGTAGGGTCAATGGGGAGGTTGCAGCGCCACCCCCTGTCACACACAGAGCAGGGCCCATCAGGGGGTTGAGGAGCTCCCCGCTGTCACTCACAGAGTAGGGCTGATAGGGGAGTTGGGGCACTGCCCCCTGTCACACACAAAGCAGGGCGGATCAGGGGGTTGGGGCGCTGCCCTCTATCACCCACAGAGCAGGGCCGATCAGGGGGTTGGGATGCCACCACTCTCACACTCAGGGCAGGGCCAATGGGGAGGTTATGGCTCTACCCCATCACACACAGAGCAGGGCCCATGGGAGGGGTGGGGGTTGTGGCACCGCCCTCTATCACCCACAGAGCAGGGCCGATCAGGGGTTTGGGGCGCCACCACTCTCACACTCAGGGCAGGGACGATGGGGAGGTTATGGCTCTTCCTTGTCACACACAGAGCAGGGCCCGTCGGGGGGGGGCGGCGGTTGGGGCGCTGCACCCTGTCACACACAGAGCCGCAGGGCGATCAGAGGTTGGGGAGCTCCCCCTTATCAAGCACAGAGCAGGGCTGATCAGGAGGTTGGGGTGCCTTCCCCTGTCATGAACAGAGCAGGGCGGATAGGGAGGTTGTGGCCCCACCCCCTGTCACACACAGAGCCGCAGGGCGATCAGGGGGTTTGGGCGCTGTCCCCTGTCACGCAGATCCCGGTGCTGGGAGGCATATTATCCTTTTACTATATAGGATAGAGGCCTGCTGCATGGGTGGGGCTGGCTGATTTTCCCTAAAGGGTGTTCTGGATCAGGGTGGGGGGTCCTCACTGGGGTGCCTGGCCAGCCTGGGTGAGGGGATGATGGCTGTTTGCAGCTGATCACACACCCTTCAGGGTTGGGGTCCCCACTGGGGTGCCTGGCCAGCCTGGGTGAGGGGCTGAGGGCTTTTTGCAGCTGGTCACACACCCTTCATGGTTGGGGTCACCACTGGGGTGCCTGGCAAGCCTGGGTGAGGGGCTGAGGGCTTTTTGCAGCTGGTCACACACCCTTCATGGTTGGGGTCACCACTGGGGTGCCTGGCAAGCCTGGGTTATGGGCTGAGGGCTGTTTGCAGCTGGTCACACACCCTTCAGGGTGGGGGTCCCCACTGGGGTGCCTGGCCAATCTGGGTGATGGGTTGAGGGCTGTTTTCAGGCTGGCGGGTGATGGAAGCTCCCAACTGCTCCTTTTTTCTTTTTTCTTTTTTTTAATTCTGGGCCAGCTTTAGCTCTGAGGCTCCAGCTCTTAGGCCTCCGCTGCTGAAAGTAGGTAATCGAAACAATGTATAACTCCAGCTCTGACTCCAGCTCTGAGATCCCAGCTCGCTGAAAGCTGGTTTCTGGGGTTTTTTTTAGCTTCTATATTTGTTAAAATGTTTCAAACTGCAGGCTCAGAGGCCGGCAAGGCAGGCGGGGAATGTTGGAATCCTCCGTCACTGAAGCAAGCAAGCCTCATGTTAGTTTCAAGCTGCCTGGCTGTCGGCCACCATCTTGGCTGACAGTTAATTTGCATATCTCCCTGATTAGCCACTGGGAAGGGTAGTGGTCGTACGCCAATTACCATGTTTCTCTTTTATTAGATTAGATAGTCATAAACGTATTTTATATTCCTAGCTAAACTGAGGCAAGAGATCCTCTTGTCTAATTTATACCTCTCTTAGTTACTATCTTTACATTCATCATATACTCTATCATATATTCATATTTCATTCACTAATTTGTCTTTCCTGTTTGATTTACATGTGGAAGTACAATGAATGTAGGGATTTACTCTTAGTTTATGAACCATTGTAAAGACAAGGCAAATCGAAAGATTTAATATGAAAATATTTCTATACCAAGAAAATATTGGAAATTAGAGAACACAAAACAGAAGAAAAATTAAAAGACAACCTAGTACCACTGGTTATTAAAAAGGATTCTGACTCAGAATGACCGACCTACAATTTTTCTTTAAGAACTCAGGATCCTGCCTGACAGGTTTGGCTCAGTGGATAGAGCATTGGCCTACGGACTGACGGGTCCTGGGTTCGATTCTGGTCAAGGGCATGTACCTTGGTTGTGGGCACATCCCCAATGGGGGGCATGCAGGAGGCAGCTGATTGATGTTTCTCTCATCGATATTTCTAACTCTCTATCCCTCTCCCTTCCTCTCTGTAAAAAATCAAAAACAAATATTTTTTTTTTTAAAAAAAGAACTCAGGGTCCTTGGTGAAAATAAACCAACAAATAAATAAGTGAATAAAGCCAGCAAGCAAAAGCATTCTTACAAAGAGTGAAACTTTTATGCTGGTGTCAAACTTTTAGGTTGGTCTTTGGATTTTTCTGTTGCTAGCATGCCTCATTTCTATATTTGGGAGTTTCATGGCATTGAAATTAGACTGGTTATGAATTCTCTCTTTTTCTGTACAGAGGGAAAGTTATTCTTTGCAGAAAAAATACATAAATAAATTAGTAAGTAGATAGATAAATGGAAGAGGGCAGAAAGAAGCAATTGCCAAAGATCATAAAGTCAGCAGCAGTCAAGGTTACAGTGTTCGGCTTATTCCTATTTTTTAAATATGTATGATAATAGCTAATGTTAATTGAGTATTTACTAGCACTCCTATTATATATATCACCCCACTGAACCTTACTAACCTTCTGTAAGTTAGGTATTATCAGGCTTATTTTATAAATGAAGAATGAATCTAACAGAAAGGTTAAGCATCTTGCCCAAGGTGGATCCAGGACACCATTCCATGCTAAGTAGATTACTGCAAATTGTCTCAATTTTGTGTTTGAAGTAAAGAAAAAAGAATCCAATTAAATGAGCTCCAATTTATCACTCCAAAAGTGATATTTACTTATATGTTATGTACCAATAATGCATTTGAAAGAGATGTCAGATTAAGAACATGCCAAGGACAGAACTCAGAACACAGAACTCATGAGACAGAATTCAGAACTCAGAACTTAGAACAGAATCAAGAAGACAGAACCCGGAGAACCAAGATGGCGGCATAGGTTAACGCCGGAGTTTGCTGCTTTGAACAACTACTTCAAAAGTGTAACCAAAAAACGGAAGGGACATCACCCAGAACCACAGGAACGCTGGCTGAGTGGAAGTCCTACAACTAGGAGGAAAGAGAAATGCACACGGACACTCAGAGGAGGCGCAGTGCTGAAGTCAAATTCTGAGGTGCGGAGTGCGCGGAGCGGGCTGGCGGCGGAGGGCGCGGTTGGCGTTTTCAATCGGGAGGGAGTCGCAGACTCTGAGCACCAGATCCAGGCGAGTCTTTAGGGACCCAGACTCAAACGGCAGAAGCGGGTCTGTCTGGCTTCGGTCAGAGAGAGTGCAGCTTTCTCTCCGAGCTTTGCAGCGGGTGCTGGGACTCAGAGAGGCACAGCCCCTGGGGACAGGACTGAGAGCCGCCATAACTGCTCTCTCCGGCCCACCCTGTTGATCCTGTTCGACCCGCCCCGCCCAAGCCCTGCACGGAGGCATTTGCCGGATAGCCTCAGGCAAAGGCTAGATTAGCACCTCCCTAGAGGACAGAAGTTCTCTCACTACTGACACAGCTGATTCTCATAGCCACTTGGCCTGGAGGTCAAACCCTCCCTGGAATTAGCTACAACAATCAAGATTTATCTATAAGACTTCGAACAAAGACCACTAGGGGGTGCACCAAGGAAGCATAACAAAATGCGGAGACAAAGAAACAGGACAAAATTGTCAATGGAAGAAATAGAGTTCAGAACCACACTTTTAAGGTCTCTCAAGAACTGTTTAGAAGCTGCCGATAAACTTAATGAGCTCTACACAAAAACTAATAAGACCCTCGATCTTATATTGGGGAACCAACTAGAAATTAAGCATACACGGACTGAAATAACGAATATTATACAGACGCCCGACAGCAGACCAGAGGAGCGCAAGAATCAAGTCAATGATTTGAAATGCGAGGAAGCAAAAAACATCCAACCAGAAAAGCAAAATGAAAAAAGAATCCAAAAATGCGAGGATAGTGTAAGGAGCCTCTGGGACAGCTTCAAGCGTACCAACATCAGAATTATAGGGGTGCCAGAAGATGAGAGAGAGCAAGATATTGAAAACCTATTTGAAGAAATAATGACAGAAAACTTCCCCCACCTGGTGAAAGAAATGGACTTACAGGTCCAAGAAGCGCGGAGAACCCCAAACAAAAGGAATCCAAAGAGGACCACACCAAGACACATCATCATTAAAATGCCAAGAGCAAAAGATAAAGAGAGAATCTTAAAAGCAGCAAGAGAAAGAAACTCAGTTACCTACAAGGGAATACCCATACGACTGTCAGCTGATTTCTCAACAGAAACTTTGCAGGCCAGAAGGGAGTGGCAAGAAATATTCAAAGTGATGAATACCAAGAACCTACAACCAAGATTACTTTATCCAGCAAAGCTATCATTCAGAATTGAAGGTCAGATAAAGAGCTTCACAGATAAGGAAAAGCTAAAGGAGTTCATCACCACCAAACCAGGATTATATGAAATGCTGAAAGGTATCCTTTAAGAAGAGGAAGAGGAAGAAAAAGGTAAAGATACAAATTATGAACAACAAATATGCATCTATCAATAAGTGAATCTAAGAATCAAGTGAATAAATAATCTGATGAACAGAAAAAAAAAAAAAAAAAAAAAAAAAGAACATGCCAAGAACTCAGGTTATTGATGCTCAATGTCTCCATTATTTCCTGTGAAACTGCACATTAGGAATGTTGAACACATGAACCAGTGAATTTTTACTGTGCTGATATTCATGAGAGCAGGAAATATTTAGGGAGAGCAGAAAATGGGTTTATGAATCTAAACTCTTAAATTGGTAACTATCATTAATATAAAGATTTAAAAAATATATTTCTCTGAGCATCCCAAATACATAGTAATGGGGTCTCATAGCAGATTGTGCAAAATCCCCGTGAATCTGTTATTACCACAAACTTAACTCTAGTAAAAATAAACTTTTCCATCCAACCAAAAGACCTTATCTGCAGAACAAAGCAGGAATATATCAGTTATTTTGGGCACTATATTTAAATTCCTACATTTGCAGAACTGGTACACTTGACATATAATTATTGAGCGATTAGGTTCAAAAGAATATAAAGGAGTCTTAAAACAAGTTCTGGAACTCTAAAAAGGCAAAGAGAAGAGGAAGAAAATGTTTTTCTATGAACTTAAAACAAAATTAATTGAAATGATGATGAAATCATTTCCATTTTTCAAAGTCCCTGGCAACCACAACAATTATTGCTCACCTCTTGCCATCATAAGAATAAAAGACTGTGCTTTTATACAGTCATAAAAATGAGTGTTCAACCAAGAACCTACTCATTCATGCTACTTATTTCCTTTCTTTTCTTTTTACAGTGGAAAAAAATCTTTTTTGTCAGATATTTTTATACATAAAATGTCTAACAATATTTACCTGAGAAATATAGTTGACAAATTTTGGAAGATGTATAGACTAAATTTCACCACTATAAGACTTTTGAAATAAAGTTATATGATTTATAACTACATTTTTTTTGGCTGAACCTTGAAGTTAGAAAAGAAAACTCACTTATTTTTTTGCTTATTTGAACATCATAAATGTATATATTTGTTACTCTAGAGCTATAATTAGTTATTGATATAAATTCAAGTTAATAATTCTTATTTGTACAGGATTATGTGCTTGACAGTTTTCTAATAAAAATGAAATTGAAATATAGCATAAAGTCATTGCAATTAATGAATAAATTTGTAACAGATAAAAGAGTAACACTTAGCTGTTAATGTTTCAAAAATTTATCTTCAAAATGTGTATGAAAGTCTATGTCCATGAATTCAAATGCAATAGCTTGTGTTGTAAAATACTGTAGCAGTAATGTGATAGACTCCTGAATAAATTTTAATATTTATCTACACTTTAAAAATCAGCATTAATAAAATAAACCATTTTCCTAGAATATCAAATTATTTTATATTTTAAAGTGTCATTTTAAAATATGGAGTGTTACTAACATACGCTTAAATTAAATCTTGAAAGGGCTTGATATAATGGCTAACACTTTGTAATGCATGATGACAGTGCATTTCTTTAAATATTTTCTTGTTTGTTATTTCAAAAAGTTAATATGTACATGTGGCCAGGTAGCTTATCTAAGTAAATATGAGAAGTAAAAAAAAAAGTGTTCAATGAACCTTACAGTGTTCCCATTCAATGTCTTACTCATGAAATATTACAAAATCAAATTTTAAAATATTAAGAAAATAAATTTAGCCATATTTAACTGTGTTACTTAAACAGTTTAAGTCATTGAAAACAAATGTATCTTTTTAAAGAGGAATTTCCTATAGTTATGCGTAATTTTATTTTAGGGTTTTATTACTCTGTTCTTTTCCCTTTTTTGTGGAGACATTCTTGTCTTTCACCATGAAATATGAGTGATTCTTACCCAAATGGAATAAATGTTAATATATTTCCAAAATGACAAGAGGGAAATAAAGAAATGGGTAAGTACTGATATAGTCATTCATTGAGCCACAGAAAAATATTTTCTTCAAATGGGTACACAGAAACAAGTGTGAACTGTTCCAGCCTTGTTTACACCAATATGAGATGATAAAAATCTTGAAAATTATTTCTCAAATTATGTGTGTGTACACCTACATACACATTCACACACATATACATGCAGGCACATATGCACACAGCCTGTTGTAGAGTACAAAAGAGCCAAACTATGGAATAATATCAAAGGCAGTGTGACAATGTATGGAAATTAAATGATCTGTGTGATCTGATTAAATTAACTGAAATTCATCTTTGAGAGAGTGGGGTAATTTTTAATATGGACAAGGTATTAGATGATAATTATTTATTATCCAGCTATTTGGGGATGATAATAGTATTTTATTTAGAAACTAGAGGCCTGGTGCATGAAATTCATACACGGGGGGCGGGGGGTATCTCCCACCCCAGCTTGCACCCTCTTGCAATCCGGGATCCCTCAGGGGATGTCTGACTGCCAGTTTAGGCCCAATCCTGCAGGGATCAGGCCTAAAGCAGCAGTTGGACATCCCTCTCACAATCTGGAGCCGCTGGTTCCTAACCGCTCACCTGCCTGCCTGCCTGATTGCCTCTCACCCCTCTGCCTGCCTGCCTGATAGCCCTTAACTGCTTTTCTGCCTGCCTGCCTGATCACCCCTAACCATTCTGCCTTGGCCCCCACTGACGCGGCTTCGTCCGGAAGGACATTTGGAATGATATCCGGAAGATCGTTCAGCTGTCTGGTCTAATTAGCATATTATGCTTTTATTATTATAAATAGTCATAATCATTAGAAAATAGATATAAAGGATTATGAATATGACTTAACTTGTTTCAACATACTCCCAACAAAATGGATGTATGTGAGAGGAAAAGTGTGCAGAAGGTTAAGAATTGTTGAGGCTATGGGAATGGCAGAGGGGCCTTCTGTATATTTTCCTCTTATTCATGTACATGTTTAACAATTTCTCAAATAAAAACAACAGCTCTTGCTGACACATAAAGACATTTATAAATTACACTTTTGAAATATAAAATAGGTTTGTCTTTACTAACATTTAGTACATTGAAAATCTACTGTTTTTTAACAGTATAAATCGATGATGTGTCAAACTCAGAGATAAGTACAGGAACACACAGATATATTTGCTTTACAAATGTAAGTGCATTTTCTTATAGTATGTCTTCTACAGGCAAAGAATCTATGAATGCTGCTACATGGTTAAATGGAAGTTCCTCTCCTATGCACCAGTCAGAGAGTTATCAGTTTTGAAATTGCATGAGTCTTCACATCTCCTATCTTATACATCCCTCAGTTCAATCTTGCATTTAACTTTAAAGTTTGGGTTTTTACTGAAGTTAACTAGATAGTACATCTGCCTTGTTATCCACTCTTCTCACTCCCACCCATGGGTTTTCACATCCTCATGTCTTCTAATCTACCATCAGCAAATCCTGCAAATAAGTGTCAGCAAAAACTGTAGGGGTGATTTCTCAACATCCCTGCTGATTAGACCCAAATCAGCCCGATTCGTAAATCGTTCTTATCAAAACGAGAAAGGTCATACAAAACACTCTCAGCTTAAAAGTCTTGCGTCAAACTGCAACTGTAGGCCTCACTCTCAGAAATGTGTAAAGTAGTTTTCACACTAAATTGTGTTGAATCTAGTTCCGACAAACTACCAAATGATATTTTAACATATTGGTCTTAAGAGTGCCTGGGTGCCCTAAGGCTGACAGTGTCTTTTCCAACCAGCATCCTTTGCAGCCTTGATTTGTGCACACAGAAGACTATTCAAATTTCTCTCAATGTTTCTGCTTACCTAATTTAATAGGATCTGAGCTCAGAGACCCTTTTTAAAAACTTCTTTAGCTGTACTACCTTTGCTGATTCTTTACCTACTCCCTTGCTATTTCCTTTCACCAAGAAACAGAATAATAATACACAAACTACAGCTCTGTTTGAGCCTATCACCTGATCCATTATCACTTGAATGCCTTTGTCACCTCAATCTTCCTCACTGAATACAGAAATGCACACATCTAGACTAGTGGATAAATCAAAAAGTGTTGATCATGTTTGATTAGGGTATAGTAATTACTTTAATACATGGCTGTTTTTGTCACCGTTGGATTAACATGACTGCTTTACAGTCTGGTGGAAAGTGTGGTCTGAATAAAGCAGACCTTGTCTTTTCATGGCTATAGGAATGCTCAATAAAAAGAAAAATGTACATAGGGGCTCAAGTTCATGAAATCAGATCTACAAAATGTGGATAGTAAATGAGTTTGTGAGAAGGAGCAGCTCTTTATCTCATTCTAGCTTTTACCTGTGGGCTACTTATCCTGCCCCTTCCATTGTCAAAGCAACTGACACAGAGCTCTAGACATGTCTCCTCTAATGCAGTAGTTTATTGCACTTAGCCCTCAATATTTTGAAATTTGGTTTAATTTTGCTGTGCATAATATATAGCTGTGCTCATCCTACTGAAGTATTCATAACCATTTCCCATGGAGTTATATCAAGCCATCAATAAGATAAAAATGGCAAACTATGTTGATGCATTACATTTATGTGAAAATGTTTTCTAGGGAAAACTTATTTTAGTAGTGCAGTTATAGTGGGCTGAATAGTGCAGATCTCACCCCCTGCAAAATCCATGTCTCACTAAAAACTCAGAATGTGTCCTTGATATTTGGATTTTTGTAGATGTAATTCAGTTAAGATTAGGTCATACTAGACTAGGGCAAACCCTAAATACAAAAACCCATTAACCACAGAGACACAGATAAGAAGGCTACACAAAGATGGAAACAGATTAGAGTGATGCCTCTGCAAGCCAAGGAATGCCAAGGATTGCCAGAAACTGACAGAAGCTAGCAGAGGGGCATGGAATGGTTTCTCCCAGTGAGTGTCTAGAAAGAACCAACCCTGCCAACATTTTGATTTTACACTGATTACCCCCAGAAATGTGAGAAATTATATGTCTGTTGTATTATGTTACCAAGATTGTGATAATCTGTTATGGATGATGCCCAAGAAAACAAATAGTTTAAAAATACATATTTTACTTCTGCATAAAACAAACAAGACATATTTTGAAATAAGAAATATTTTGCATAATTATTTTCATAAAAATAAGAAGGGAATATGATAAAGTGTAAAATAATATTACAGCTTTCCCCCTCACCCACAAGTCCACTCAGCTTTGTTTTCCCTGCTATTGGGGTATTTCAGTAGAAAAACTGAGAAGTACTTTTTTTTTTGAAAACTTAGAAACATCGCTAACTGCTACATTCAAAAGCTACTTGAGTTTTGATATCCTCCAAATTTTGGTAACATTCAAAACTGTAGATCAACTAATTAAAAACATAAATAAAATTTTACTTTCTTATCTTCTTTGACATGAAATTATCTTCCTTCACTTTTCACTCTTCACTGTCAGTATATTGGGCTCTTAATTTTCTCCTAAATATCCCAAACATGGCATTATTTTATATTTATATTTGTTTTTTAGTTATTTACAGACCCTCATCTATTATTTTTTAAATTTAAATTCAAATAAATCACTTCTTCAGCCTGTATTTCCAACAGCCTATCAGGCCTTGCCAGCTACATGTTATTGTTAACTTCTTGCACATCGTATGTCTCCCATTTGTCATCATGTCCCACATTGAACTCATTATCCTACCTTTCTTATATTTCTGACAAAGTAGGTATTTTTCTTCTTATTCCTGTTCTGGCATCAGAATTCTAAACTACATAGGTTCAAAACCTTATATCCTTTCTTACTCTTCTCTCTTATTTTCCATCACACATGTAATATAACAAATAATTTTTTAGAATATAACATTTATTGATTGTTCTCTTCGTGGTAGAAAGTGAGCTCAGTGCTGCTGCATTAGTCATAGTCCCTACAGAAAACACTGTGTATACTCAAAAAGAATATTGAAATGACTATAAAAGAGGGACATAAGATGGATTAAAGAAATTCAACAAGGAAGAATGTAGCACCCTGGATGTAGGAAGAGTTGGGGGTTTGCTGTTATTAACATAAACCCTATAGAGGCAGGAGCAAAGAGCTGTTCCCAAAAGCCAGAACAGTACAATGTGGCTCTAAGAGATGGATTATGAAACAAGAATATCACTTTTTAAAAAGGTTCAGTAGGAGGACACTTGAAAAATCAAATATCCCAACTTTATTCTCTTCACATCAACTCCAACTCTTATCTCTTACCAGAGGCCTGGTGCATGAATTTGTGCACCAGTGGGGTCCCTAGGCCTGGCCTTCGGGGATTGGACCAAAACTGGATCTCCGACATCTCCCAAGGGGTCCTGGATTGAGAGAGGGCCAGGCCGAGGGACCGCAATAGTGCACAATCAGGGCCGGGGAGGGATGTGGGAGGTTGGCCAGCCTGGGAGAGATTTTGGGAGGGCTCCAGGGCATGTCCGGGCCATCTCACTCAGTCCAGATCAGCCGGACCCCAGCAGGGAGCTAAACTACTAGTCGGAGTTTCTGCCCCCTGGTAGTCAGTGCACATCATAGCGACTGGTCAACCAGTTGACTGACCCCTGGTGGTCAGTGCATGTCATAGCAAGCGGTTGAGCAGCCTTAGCATATCATTAGCATATTACACTTTGATTGTTGAACGGACGACTAGACGACTGGACACTTAGCATATTAGACTCTGTTATATAGGATAGTACCTCTTATTGCCTAAACCCAACCAGGAATCAGAATGAAAGGAAGGGGGCTTCTTGATGCATCCTAGGGGCAGATAATCAGATTTAAAGGGCAGATAATCAATATTTGGGACAATACACTTTTTCTCCCCCAGAAACCTCTAACTTATGTTCTTAAAATCTTTGTATAGTTTTTACTTGCTTGAAATGGAGCTGTCCTATATTCTAATCTCCAATTTATACCTTTTCCTTTCCACCATAATCAAAGTCCTGAATTGTTCCTGTCTAGGTTTTCTCCATTCCCTTATTTTATTGTTTCTTACTTAGTTACGAATAAAAAAATCAAAATTATGTTTGGAAGGCACAGTAATATCCTATTAATGATATCTTTTCTGTCAAGACAAGATTTTGTTAAATACAGAAAATGTAAATATAAATTTTAGATAGTACAGGAGTAATGTAAGAAATACTTTATGGAGCTAAGCTATTAGAAAGATAAATAATTTGGAGAAACTATAGAAAAAATATTTTATAAAACAAAAGTAAGGTATTCTTGTATTTTCTGCATTTATGAAACTTGTAATATATAGGGAGGATTGTGTTGAAAGATATTTTAAATAATTAAATCTATTGCGCTTTGTTATTAATTGAAAATTGGGTTAAGGAAGAGGAAGAAATCAAGAGGATTCCCAAGGTTTTACTGGGCAACTGGGATGGGGAATATTAAAAGAGGACTGAGTGAAGGAAGGGGAGTTTGATTATGAGATCGACCTTGAATATGCTGAAGATGTTTGTGAAGCATCCATGTGGAGATGTCAATCAAACAATTCTTTGACATAAGGACTGTAGGTAAGTTCAAGGATCTGGGGATGAGAGATGAGGAAGCACCAAAGTGGTACCTTTTACTTTCTTTGGTAAGCGAGGAAATAATCATCTTTGGAGAATAATACAAGGTAAAGGAGGAGTTAGAGGTGAGGAGAGCTAAAGCAGTTTGAAGTTAATGTTTTTCAAAGGAGTGAGGAATAAAGTTAATAAGGAAATGAAAAGGTTGACAGAGTTGAGAGTTAATTTGAGTTTCATGAGTGATCATGAATGTATAGGGATCTAGATCAGCCGCTTTGCAAAAGTTTCTCCAGCCATGCTTGCCAGTTCAAAGGCAATAGTACAGAAAACAGGGGTTTTGTCAATAAATGTATAAAGAGGAAATAAATTAAAGTATTAAAAAGAGTGTTATTGATGTCATGAACAAGAAAATATCAGCTATACAAAGAAGGGGTGAATATATGAGAAGGGTATTTCACTGTGACAAAATGTATGGAACTTTGCATATAATGCACAAGAATGCTATCTCTATGAAATTTTTGCACCATTCCCTCCTTGGCATAGTAATAATTCAAATCCCTATTTCATTTTAACAACCTCACAAAAGGAAAAAAAATGAAGTCTTCTCAGATACATGGAGGATTTTTGGCATGGGGAGAATAAGATTGTAACAATTTTGGCTAAATGAATGTGAGTCTAAAGTTAAAAGAAATAAAATGCAAAGGAAATGAAACTAAATAATTGGGATGAAAAGACGTCATGAATTATAAATGAGATTTGCTTTGAAGAGCTGACTCACAAATGCAAAGCTTTCTATGAAAGCTTGGAATAAAATAGACCATAATTTTGCTTATGAAGAAAAAGTCTCATTTTTTTCCTAATACCATTTGGATTATTATGAAAAGGGCAGAGTAATTTTTTACATAATTCTTTGAATTGTAAGACTTTGATATTAGAACAAAAATTTGCTTTTGAAAACAATCATGCATTTTAACTTTTCTTTCATAATAAAGGTAAAGGCAATGGGTTTAAGGAGAATATCAGATAGAAAAGAAAGAGAAGTTGATTTATACTCTACATATATATGGAGACGCAATCTCTCATTTTCATCAAATAAAAATATTCCTTTTCAAACTGTTTTATCCTTTATTCTAGAAGAGTAGATATATCAACTTTAATAGAATCTCTATACACCTGAGAGAATCCCTAGTCATAGAAAGTGAAGACAGTTTTCTTGTCACTTCACCCATTCCAATTTCCCAGGTCCTGTGTATACACACGTGTTCTCACCTATGTCGACATATGTATATTTAGGTAAATGCATTTGCACAGACATAGATCAGATCAGAAAAGCAAGTAGGAAAACAAAACTCCTAACTGAAATTAAAATGTAGGTTAAATGCCAATCTTGCTATTAGAGATACTTTGACTAATAAATTCCAGATTAAGAGACCTGCTATCTCTTAAAATATTACCCCTTAAGTATATATAATGTGCACACACTCATTTACCACCAATTATCCATCACTCTATTTAGAAAACACACAATTTTCTAATGAAATTTCAACTATTTCAACTTGATATGTATGTGCATGTGTTAGGTATTTGTATGTTTGCTATAGGAATAATATGCTTCTCTCTACTTTCTTAAATAACTATTATTGGGATTTATGAAGAAATATACTATGTTAGTAGAAACATTGACATTCTTCTTTATAAGGACCATAAAACATGCCAGAAATAGTGTGACGTATCTTTTCCTGATGTTCCTTAGGGAGCTAACATATCATAGTTTTAAAATATACACTTTAACAAAATTATATTAAATTGAATTGTTGAAATACATCCATTAGAAATTGCTTAAATCCTCAGAATCCTTTCTATGCCCACCTTCTTTTCATTCTCTCTTTGAATGTGTTAGAACATAGAACTAAAAGCTTCCTACTAAAATAAAATCATTTTATAAAAGGCATTAGAATTTATTTTGTGTTTTCATTTGCCCTCACTTTATGAAATTGCTGCCAACTTGTTTTCTCCCTTCTGCTTGGTTTATTTCCTATTAAATAACTTCATGCAACAGTTCCAATAATTAGAAAACAAAACATTATTTCAAAAATCTACCTTTTCATCATATCCATAACTTGGTGCCAGCCTTGTATTCTAGAACCATACAGAATAGAGCCACCCCTCATCTGAAAAAGAAATATACCTCATCTCTTTAAAAAAAAATGTTTTTATTTATTTTAGAGAGAGAGAAGGGAGAGAGATAGAAACATCAATCTGCTGCCTCCTCCAGCATACGCCCTACTGGGGAGCAAGCCCTAAAGCTGGGCATGTTCCCTTACTGGAACTGAACCAGTGATCTCTTGGTTCATGGGCCAATGGTCTACCACTGAGCCATACTGGCAAGGCAAAACATACCTCATCTCTCATGAAGTCATGTTATCAACACTAATGAAACACTGTTGGCTTTTGATCTTCTATTCATAAAGCAGATCTCATACTCATTAAAATTTTTTTACTTCAAAGATTTGGGGGAGTATTTAGGACACATATCATACGTTTTTGTGCACAATATTATGCCCAGATGCTGCTGCATTATACTGTTCACCACCTTGTTCTCCTATATGTTTTCATTTCCCAATCAAAGTTTGCTATGACCATCACTGTTACTTCCTCAGAAGAATTACTTCCTTCTGCTGTCTGACCTAGAAAAATTACAAAGTATTAGTAGTAGTAGTAATAGCAGTAGTAGTAGCAGTAGTAGTAGTAGTAGTAGTGGTAGTAGTAGTAAATCTGCATTATTTAAAATTTCCTCTGTCCTTTTAACATAGTGCTTTTCATTGATTTAGAGATGTCATTTTGAACTACTTTGGAAAAGTATTCAACAAGTCCCTGTAAAGTTAGTCTTCAAAAGGTATAACTATTAAAACTATTTTCCTTGGCACACAAAATATTTGTCCATTGTCCCTAGGGTTGGCTAGGATTCACCCTGCCATCACATCTGTTCATTATACATATTATTTAAATCCTTCTTTCCAGGAAATTATGCTTCTTTCTTCCTAATCATCTGAAACACATGCATGCCAAGTAATGCAAATTTCTGAGGGAAATTTAGTCTATGCCTACTGCCTCCATATCCATCCTTCATTTTTTTTCTTAACCTGGTATTGTCTGGCTCTGTTCATTGCTGAAATTAGAAATGTTTTATAATATAGTCTATTTGTTCAGTTATATTTAGTACTTTATATTATTTGTTTAGTAAGGAGAAACTATCATTATAATTTTTTAAATTGTGTATCTATTCTACCATTATAATTTTTTAAAATATATTTTATTGATTTTTTACAGAGAGGGAGGGAAAGGGATAGAGAGTTAGAAACATCGATGAGAGAGAAACATCAATCAGCTGCCTCCTGCACACCTCCTACTGGGGATGTGCCTGCAAACAAGGTACATTCCCTTGACTGGAATCGAACCTGGGACCCTTCAGTCCACAGGCTGAGGCTCTATCTATGCAGCCAAACCGGTTAGGGCTACCACAATAATTTTTATTTACTTGCAAATATTTTTCCTATCACAGTTAATGGCATTTTTGTGACATATTTGGGACACTATAGTACTATTAGAAATTTGCATTTATCATCCAATTATATTTTATAAAGCCCCTGAGTTCCATACCATGAGATTGATTCCTCACCTTTCCTCATTCTAAGCATCCATTGTTTATGTAGTGCTTATTGTTTCTTTAACTTGAAAATTAATGAAATGGGTATCAAATTAAGAACAGAAAATATAACTTGCACTTTCTTTGAAAGCAGAAAATAATATATTCCACTGAACAGCTGGGTAGCTTTCATGCTCTATGCAAATTAGTTAAAAATAACAAAAGTAGAGAAAATGTGAGTGGGTAACTATTTTAAAGTGAAAATGAATGCAAATGTTCAACACATTAAAAATGTGTGCATATACACCATGACCTAGTGGGATTTATACCAGGGATGCAAGGTTGATACAATATTCACAAATCAATAAATGTAATATATCACATAAACAAATTGAAAGACAACAAGTACATGGTCTTATCAATAGACACAGAAAAAGCATTTGACAAAATCCAACACCTATCCTATATAATAAAGATGTAGAATGCAAATGGTTGTTATGTAACAACTGACCGTGTAATGACCAGATCACGAATCAGCAGGAGGGTGGGGCAGCGAGGTACAAGCAGATGTCCGAGAGCTACAGGAGAGGGCAGGGCAACAGGCTATGAGAAGGGGGCGGGGAGGGGGGTAGAGAGAGCTACAGGAGGGTGGGGCAGCGGGTGGAGAGCTACTGGAAGGTGGTAGCAAGCTACTGGTGCATGGATTCATGCGCAGGGCTACTAGTTTTTGATAAAAACTCTCACCAAAGTGATACAAAAACCTAAAAAATGATAGAGGAATCCTATCTCATCATAATAAAGTCCATATATGACAAACCTATAGCCAACATCCTACTCAATGGGCAAAAACTAAAACCATTTTCTCTAAGAACAGGAACAAGACAGGGAAGTCTGCTTTCACCACTCTTATTCAACATAGTACTGGAAGAGCTAGCCACAGCGATCAGACAAGAAGAAATAACAAGCATTCAAATTGGAAAGGAGGAAATAAAACTCTCATTATTTGCAGGTGATATGATATTATACATAGAAAACTCCAGCAAAAAAAAAAAATACTAGATTTAATAAATGAATTTGGCAATGTAGCAGGATACAAAATGAACACCCCAAAACTAATGGATATTTTATACACCAATAATGAATTCTCAGCATCCAAACCAATCTGAAATGGTCCTTATGGATAAATTAAGCTATCCATCCATCCATGGGGTTCAAATAAGATTTACTAAATCTTAACTTTAGTATACACTATCAGAAACACCCTGGTGAATCATGGCCTAGTACTTCTTATAAGAAGGAAAACTTTGGAAATCTTAACAGAAGTAGCTAGCAAAGCACACTAATTATATCTTACACCAAGCATGTCAAATTCAAAGGCTAACACGGGCCAAATAAACAAGGCTTAAGTTTAGGTGGGCTGCAAAAAAACAAAAGCTTCAATTTTCATAGAAACGTAGGCTTATTTTGATAGAGACATGCTGAATACAAAGAGCTAAAATAAATGAGTAATCATTAACATAAAAGAGAACTTTTAATAAAAATTAATTTTTCTTGAACATTAACTTACCAGACACTGAATAAAGGCACAAATTAATAAGCGTAACACAAATAAACCTATTTTTTTGAAAGCAAAATATTTCCTGTTGCGCACACCAAACAAGTCAGTCCAAGACTAAGGACGTGGCAATCGGCTGCTAAAATATTTGCTGCTAGTATTAGTGGAGAGAAATGGTATGCCTGTGCGTGAGGCAAGTAAGGGAAATGAATGAAACACGATTATAGTAATCAGTCATCAGCGAACATTGTAGTTCATTATTAATAATTATGTATAACAGGATATTGTAAAAATTAAGTTATGAAATTTTTAAATATATTTTATTGATTTTTTACAGAGAGGAAGGGAGAGGGATAGAGAGTTAAAAACATCGATGAGAGAGAAACACTGATCAGCTGCCTCCTGCACACTCCCTACTGTGTATGTGCCCACAACCAAGGTACATGCCCTTGACTGGAATCGAACCCGGGACCCTTGAGTCCGCAGGCTGATGCTCTATCCACTGAGCCAAACCGGTTAGGGCAAGTTACGAAATTTTTATTAAAATGTTTCTTACATACCGTTATATTGGCTGGGCCACAAAGATGTTCATTGTGGGCCACATGTGACCCACAGGCCTTGAGTTTGACATGCTTGTCTTACACATTTGAAGATTTTCAAATTAGGAAATATAAACTAAATTTTTAAAAAGTATAATCTGTACTATTTGCTAAATTAAGCTTATTTAAACTCATCTTCCCAATTTTTCTGAAATAGATATACGCATTGTCATCCTATCTTCCTTCTTCTGTTATATATTTATTTAAAAAATAACTTTTACATGGTTATAAATTAGTGTTTATAAAAAGTATTTTGTTATAAGGCAAAAATGAGAAAGAAGTTTTAAAAACAACTGGAATTCTACCTAGAGATGACCATAAACCTTTGCCTCGTTTTGTTGACATCTAGACACATGCTCATTCCATGATCATGTTTCTTACACTTATTTGAATTTATTTTTATTTTTTCCAGAAATAAGTTGCATTTTTATACACCAATAAAAATATATTTATTTTAAATCATGATACCAACCCAGTGTGTGAATCTTCCTTTGATGTGCTTTTCCTAAGAGCAAGTTTATCATCACATTGTGAAAATTTTATAATTTTCAGAGATAAGAGCCCTTTTACAAAATGATAAAGGACTAGTTTTCATGTGACTAACATCTAGTGAATTTGAGTCTCAGTTAATAAATGAACTTATTTTAATCTCTACTAAACTTGCTTACCAAGTGTTACAGCTTTAAGAATGCAAATTAATCCAGAAGAGATTTTTATTTTGCCATACATGAGAATAGTCCCTTGGGTGTACACACATATGCATATATTTATAACTAGCAGAGGGTTCTTTTCATCAATATTTCTTCACTAAGAAAGATGACAGGGTCCAGAGTTAATTTCTCCAGGAGTTGAATTAGTATGGCTTGTTCTGAAAGGAGGCCCACTCTTTCTCCACTACTTTCAGGTTCACTGCACAATTTCAGGCCTCAATCCGCATACATATGTTGGTTGCAGGTCTGAAATATCAGTGGAATAAAGCTCTGACATCAGCTTCTCTCTCTACTCAGAGTGTACGTATGTGTTTAAAAAACATGCCTCCTGCTGGGGCTGGCTCCTCCCTGTGAACAGGGCTTCAGTAGCATAGGGCAGTATTTGAATGTCTTTGCTTCACCCAAACCTACAAATCCCAGGATTCCATTTATCAAAATGCTTTATCCTGGCAGGATTCTGCTTCCATTTCTTCCTGTGGTTCTATATAATTCAATAGTCATCTAAGCCAAAAGTCTTAGAAACGTTTGCCTTTTCTCAGCCATCTTATATAATAAAACCCTAATATGCAAATTGACTGAATGGCAGAATGACTGGTCACTATGACATGCACTGACCACCGGGGGCAGCTCCTGCGTTGAGCATCTACCACCCAAGAGGGAGGCAACTGGCGGCAATCGGGGTGAGGGGCCGGACGAGGCTGGCCAGCGGGCAGTGCCAGGCTGCCAGCCAAGGCGGGTGCCAGTGGGGGCCCTGCCCTGATCACCCTGCCTGCACCGCAGAGGGAGGTGATGTGACAGTGGGGGGCAGGGCTGGCCAGCGGGTGGTGCCAGGCTGCCAGCCAAGGCAGGTGCCAGCGGGCCCTCCACCCCCCCATCGCCCTGCCCACCGTTGCCCCATAGATGGCCTTGATTGCCGGGCCAGGCCTAAGAACCCTACCCTTAGATTTAAAATTTAAAACCTGGCAAGGCTACTCTAACACTGAAAATACAGGATGATGCAGCGATGCCATGCATGGACTCTGGCTTGCACATTTTGTGGTCAGCCCTGATTCTGACCCTTATAACTGTGTGACAAAGCCAATAACTTAACTTCTCTCTGCTTCAGTTTTTCCACCCATAAAATGGGGAAAATGGTACTACTGCCTCAGAAGGATCAGGTTATGTACTACTTTTTATAATCAGGGCAAAAAAATGTAGCTGCCCATACAACAGCAAGATGCCTTTCATCTGTATGAAAATATGGTCACTGGTGCATGCAGCATGCTGAATTGTGAGAGGGATGTCTGACTGCTGGTTTAGGCACAACATCCCCCAAGGAGTCCGGGATTGCAAGAGGACACAAACCAGGCTGAGGGTCCCATTCCCCGCCCCCCTTCTAACCCCCCATGCATGAATTTCATGCACTGGACCTCTAATATCTAATAATTCTATTTTCCAAATGCCTCTGTAATCCAGTCCTTCATCTTCTTCACTTCTTTTTAAGCAAACAAATAGTAAATAATAATGACCATCTAGTATATGCTCAGTTCCTACATACAAAGTAATTGAAAACATAACAGATTATTCATATGATAAATTTTATTTTATATACAATACCAGTGAGTTTTTCCCCCTCTTACACAGTTGATCTGACATAAAGTCTAAGACAGTTACTGAAGGAGTTGGAGAAAATAAATAAAATAAATTTATAATATATTTGAAGAGACAAAAATGAAACTATAAGTGAACAACACAATACTATATCACAACAGTACATATTTATGATACTGTCTGCTGCAGAGGGTATGTGGATACTGTCTGCTGCAGAGGGTATGAGCTCGTGAAGCAAAGAAACACCCTTTAAGGTTGACTGGGACTTTTCTAAGCTATGAAAGGTGGATTTCTGGTAGACTATGAAATATTAAGTGAAGAAAACAAGATGAATCTGTAGAGACAGAGATAGAGATAGAGATAGAGATAGAGATAGAGATAGATAGAGATAGAGATATACCTATATATATATCTACATATCTATATTTCTATATTTTTATATACCTATACTGGTATATCTATAGATCTATATCTACATTTAGAGAAATCCACTATGAAAGGACTTCAAAATAATGCCATTACAATGCAAAATAGAGATTAATAATTTTTTTTGACAAAGTCATGGTTGATGTAAATTTCAGGAGGATAGCAGAGGTTACCTGGATTCCAGGAGATCAAATATCAGATATGTTGTGGGCCTCTATTAATATGTTCCTGTTTTAAAATGCTATAGGTCTGGATAAGTAATGGGATGGGGAAATGAAAGAGCTAAAGTTAATGTTATGGTTTGTAGTACTGTCATTAGAATAATCTGGTATTACTAAAAAACTAAATAAAGACATTTGGATTAGGTTAGTTTTAGAGGAAAGGTACTGAGAATGAATGCAGTCATATCCTTAAATATGTCTCAAAACTTTAAGTCCATTCACATTTGAGAAGTTGTGTGTAGACTTTTGTAAAAAATATAAGAGAGCCTCTATTTTAAATCTCAATGTGAGCTCCATTGGTGACTCTTCTGTGCAAAAACAGAAATCAGGCCTCGTATGCTCTCCTTCAACCAGTAACCTGGCCACGTCTCAGCCCCTTCAGTTACCTGCAGGCAACACTAAAATTTAGCACATTCTGTTTCCGCTTATAAAGTCCTCATAAATATGAACCCTATTTTTTAAATGAACTTTCATTCATAAATCCATTTGATGGAATACAGCGAATGCATATTCATCAACAATTTCATAGGTATTTTTCTATGGAATAAGTTTCTACAGCAAGCAACAATGATGCCACATTTTAAAAATTAAGAATGTGGTGGACAAAAATGAAACATTGTAGTAAATGAAGAAAGATACTATTTTCATTTACAGACTAGGTAATAATTATAAAACATCCAATAAATGTGCAGAATAAGCTATTTATGTAAATACAAGATTATATCCTGCAGGCAAAAACATTTTATAGTAATTATTCTATTACATTACCTTTTTATCAATTTTATTGATAAGAAACTGGATCTGTGTTTTTTCTAAAGGAGAAACTCTCACAACTATTTCATGTTTTATTTTTAATTACTAGTGGATCTTTATACTTCAAGGCTATGAAGAATTTATTTTCCTTCAAATAAATATATCAAACAATTGGTACTTTACATCTTTGAAATAGCACTTTTATTGCCAAGAAAAATAAAGAAAATGACAACGATAGAAAATAGAAGTACAAGAAGACAGGAAATTTGATAAGGCTAATCTGAGAAATTTAAATCCTCATTAGAATAATGTTCCAAATACACCTATATATCTGAATACTATGTAGAAACTATTGAAATATATGAATATCCTCAAGTGAAAACAAAATTAAATGGGGAAAAATAAGAGAAATCCATGAAAACTTGATGCTTTAGGCCAAATTTTTCTTTTTTATAAGGATAAAGGCACATTTAATTAGGGACTCATCCCACTCCAGTGTGACTTCAACTTGACTAATTACACTTGCAAGGACCTTGTGGGTTTTTGTTTTGTTTTTTTAAATATATTTCAATGATTTTTTACAGAGAGGAAGGGAGGGGGATAGAGAGTTAGAAACATCGATGAGAAACATTGATTAGCTGCTTCCTGCACACCCCTTACTGGGGATGTGCCCATAACCAAGGTACATGCCCTTGATTGGAATCGAACCTGGGACCTTTCAGTCCGCAGGCCAACGCTCTATCCACTGAGCCAAACCAGTTAGGGAAAGACCTTGTTATTTAATAGGGCCCCATTCTTAGGTAATGGAGGTTAGGACTTCAATATATTTATTTGTAGGGTTCCCAAATCAACCCATAACACTTTTCATTGTGTCTCTCACTTCTTTTTATCAAAATGTGCAGTTGTTAATACTATTTCTCAAGATATTACCTATTAAATTTTCATTTTTCATAATGTTTCTGAATCAACAATCCATCACTCCAAATCCCCATTTTAAAATGTCATAAGTTGATATTCTCCTTCCCATTCTTCTTCTTGTTCTGCTGTGGTGCTTTGCTTTACTCATTTTAATTGGTTTTAAAAATTGCATTCATTAGGTTTTGTAGGCCAGAATTTTGGAAAATGGTTTAAAATACACCATTTTTGCACCAAATGCCCAATTTTGGTAATGCTATTTAAAAAATTTTTGACCCTAGCTGGTTTGGCTCAGTGGATAGAGCATCGGCCTGTAGACTGAAGGGTCCCTGCTTTGTTTCTGGTCAAGGGTACATGACCGAGTTGTGGGCATGCAGGAGGCAGCTGATCAATGATTCTCTATCATTGATGTTTCTCTCTCTCCCTCTCTATTCCTCTCTGAAATCAATAAAAATATATTTAAAAATAAATAAAAAAATTTGAATACTTCATTAATGCTCACTAATAGGAATGAATAGAATCAGAAATTGCTTAAGTGAAATCAGTAATTGCTTACTAAACAAACATTAGTTATTTTTTAACTTTAAGGGACTTTAAATCATAAATTTGTTGGCCTATTTGTTAAATGAACACAGCGTGTTGGATAATTAACTTTTTATGTTAAGAAAATATTTAGATCGAGATATCTCTATCTTTGAAATATTTTCCTCATATTGGAGAAACTATTTAAAATTGTATACTGTTCCCCAGATAGAATTCACTTTTCAAGAAAATGGAGGTAGATTTCACCCCATTTTCTTTTACTTTTCATATTTTACAACTGAAAGCAGGCAATTCTTATTTTGAATTTAATTACTTCCTTTGTAAATGTTCTCCAACACTTGAAAACAACTACCTATTTATTTTTTTAGTATTTCAACATACGATGTCTTTAAGATGTGAGTTAAATTATATAGAATGTGAATGTGAGTCTTTTAGGAGGGGAGAGCACTAGAATGTCTAAGCCTACATTTCTTTTATAAAACAGACCAAGGTAAAAAGCTGTGGCAAGTCAAATTATATGAAAAGATATTGAATTACTTCACACACTATCAATGCAATACATGATAACTATTCTCATCAGTTAGCATTCTTGGATTAGGAGTATCTCATCTATAAATTTTGTCAATTATCATTTAAATGTATAATATTCATAATAATTTATCAAACAACTGTCTTTGATGGTGTGTGTGTGTGTGTGTCCTTTTGAGAAATTTTAGAATGCCACTAAAGCTTTCTCACTTTAATATCTTCTCAGAAGTTTCTGTCAAATTCTTAGTAGGATTTTTTTTCTTCAGAAATCCATAGTGGCATTATTTTGTCTCTAAGATACACAGACGCTTGACACTTGAAGTAATTTTAGGTTTTATCTTGGGATTGCAGTCAGACTTTCTTGCTCAAGTTCTCTGCTTCCCCTCTATTAACCTCTCCCAATAATCAGCTAACACATAGCAAAGCTTTAATAATTTCCTGTTGGCTTTCATCTTGTGCTCTATAATTGTTAGCTTTTAAAATGTTTAATCAATACTGAATTTCTTTGAAATGTTACCCATGAGTTGTTATTGCTGAGGAAATTAATCAGAGCCCTTCCACACTCCCCCTTGATCCAAAGATATGTGAAGAAATGGAGGACAACCACTGAAAGAGATCCAGCTCATTAAAATTGAATTTCATTAGGGACAAGAATTGGCACAAAGTAAAAAAAAGATGGACTTACTTAGCTCATGTAATCAAAATACTTTCTCTTGACTATTAAACATCTTACAATTTTTTTAATCAAAGTTAACACTTAAATAGGAAATTAAAATATTTTTAAATATTCTGGTATTTATAAATAATGCTACAATACTGTGTTAAACAATTAAGCTAAAAGGGCATTGTATGCTTTTTGATATATATATATCTGCTTTTCCCCTCATCTTTCTAGTTTGTCTTGTTTTTGTTCAGAGGACGTTACCCATTATCAGATAAGTAGTAAAGATCAGAATATGGCATAAAATCTAGATACTATAAGAAATATTAGGATGACACAATACTCATGTGGATCAAGGAAACTATACTTTAAATAACAGTTTTAGTGATAGCAGTTAACTGGGTTTTTGGTTTCAAAGATACACAAACTAAAACTATAAGCAGATATTGCTATAGTCAATGAAAATAGCTAAAATTCAAATCTAATACCAAGTTGTACCTAAGGATATGGATAAACTGGCACTCTCATAATATTGTTAGAATGTAAAAATTGATATGGCCACTTTGAAAAGCTGTTTGGTGTTTTCTATTAAATTTGAATAAATCCATACTTTTCAACCAAGCAATTCCATATAAATTATGCATGCATGTATGCAGCAAGAAATATAAATAAAGACATTCTTAAAAATATATGTAGCAACACATAGGAAACAAGCTAAATATCTATCAATATTGGAATAACTACAAATTCACAAACAAATTGCACTATATTCATAACATAATACTCTAATTATTGAAATAGTGAAATATGACTACTTGTAATAGTACAGATAACTCTTACAAATGAGGTTCAAAAAAAGATTCCAGATACAAAGAAGATAGACTATTTAATAGCACTTACATAAAGATTAAAAACATGTTAAAGTTATCCTGTGCTGTTAGAAATCAGAATTATCTTTAGGAAAGGATATGTAGCAATAATTTTGTGGGTCATACAGTAAGCGTTTCTGCTATTCTAGCTAAATTCATTCTCTTGACTCAAACAGTAGATATAAAGGTTGATTTACTTTGTGATAATTTTTTCCCTGTACATTTATTATTTATGCACTTTTCTATACTTATGTTAATTCATTTTTAAAATTTTCCCACAGAGTTCTCTCAGATAATTTTTAACTTTTCTAATTATTTTTTGTATAACTGCTCACATGTCAACTAAAGAACTTTCAGTTAGATTTAAATTTTATAAAGATATTTTAAGAACTATTTGTAATTTTGAAGCAACTGCCTTTAAATATAAAAATAAATTAAATACAACTTTGGATAATTGGAAAATTTTTCTTTGATATTATTTTCTTTGATATCATTTCTCACAATAAAATTCCTTAATCATTAAGAAAATAAGTTAACAGATTATGATAAATCCATGAAACAACATATGCTTGGTGTTACATAATTTTATGAATGTTCAGTAGAAAAAACAGAATCAAGAACAAGTTATCTGAGTCAACTGTTTTTGATAAATATACATATTTAGTAAAACTGTCAACCAGCTAGATATATAAGTACATATACCCTTGCATTATAATTATTCATAATTTACTCAAGTGGCACATTATTTCATGCAGGTTATTCTAATTTATAAAGTTAATTTAAATGGAAGTATTAATCCTGAAGAAAGCTCTGACTATAAGAATAACTTATAATCATTTAGAGTACTGATACAGAATTTAAACACCTATAATTATCCTCCATGTGTAAATATGATCATAAGTTCTTTCTTTTCCTTTCCATATATTTGCTTTTCAAATGTATGTATGTTCACCCAGTATGAGCATAATTTTTAGTATGCTTTTTCTACTCATAATTTTCTAGTAAGACCTTTACCATGTCATTAAAAATACATAAATGCATAGCTCATGGAGAGACAACAGTGTGGTGAAGGTCAGGAGAGGATGGGGGAGGGTGAGCAGAGGTAGACAAAGAGTGGGAAAATGGAAGATATCTATAATAGTGTCAACAATAAAAATTTCATTGTAAACATAAACTTTGATGTCTACCTTTGTCACTGACTAAACAGAACACATAGCCCTAGCAGGTTTGGCTCAGTGGATAGTTGGCCTGCGGACTGAAGGGTCCCGGGTTCGATTGCTGTCAAGAGCACATGCCTGGGTTGTGGGCTCAGTCCCCAGTAGAGGGTATGTACGAGGCAGCAGATCAAAGATTCTCCCTCATTGATGTTTGTCTCTCTCTCTCCCTCTCCCTTTGTCTCTGAAATCAATAAAAATATTTTTTTAAAGAAGAGCGATCACATAACCATTCAATTTGGTTGGGCATTAAAGTTTCTGCTAATTTTGAGTAGAATTGCTTTTTAAAATATTATTAGAATATCTGCTAATTTCAAGAATAAATATTGGGCTAAATAGATAGTTTATAAGTTTTGATAGATAATTTTGTTAAATTACTTAATTTCTAGAGAAAATGTTTTGGAGTTCATAAAATTTATTATACTATTACCAGGATTAGCTTTTTAAAATTTACTAAAGTTTGCATTCATATTCTAAAAGTGGTATATAATAATGGCCATTAATTTCTATTATTTGATAATTAACTTTAAAATGTTTGTACTACATGTTAATGAAAAATTAAACATTTTGAATAGTACTTAAGGGGCTTCAATAACTTATCTTTCTTCTACACCAAATCTTCCATTATTTATAGCCAGTTGAAAAATCAAAGTCATTGATATCTTAATTCTTGCAATAACTACTTTATAAAAACATGCAGGTCAGTACTTTTAAAAACTAATAAAATTTTCAATTTCTTCCAAAGCAGTTTCTCTGTTTTGAGAGTCTTTGTTTTTAGGGGTCATTTTTGGAAGTTTATATTTTGCTAGAAAATTCATGTTTTAATTAAAAATGAAATTAATAGGTTGAACAGATTCTCTTAATTTTATTTTGATATCATAAACTTATGGTATTTCCCCACTTAAATTTTCAATTTTGTAGAGTATTGTGCTTTTGGTCTTTTTACTTTTTAAAGTAACACTAGAGGTACGGTTCACAAAATTTGTGTCCAGGGGAAAGGGGCCTGCACCCTCTCCAATCTGGGACCCCTCAGGGGATGTCTGACTGCTGGTTTAGGCCTGATGTGGGATCAGACCTAAACTGGTAGTCGGACATCCCTCTCAAAATCCAGGACCACTGGCTCCTAACTGCTCGCCTGCCTGCCTGCCTGATTGCCCCTAACCACCTCTGCCTGCCTAAATGCCCCTAACTGCCTCTTCCTGCCTGCCTGATCGCCCCCTAATTGCTTCCCTGCTGGCCTGATCACCCCCTAACTGCTTGCTCCCCCACACCGGCCTGATCGCTCCCTAACTTCTGCTCCCCTGCTGGCCTGATAGCCCTTAACTGCCTCTGCCTCAGCCCCGCATGTGGCTTTGTCTGGAAGGAAGTCGGATGTATGGAAGATGTCTGGTTGATCTGGTCTAATTAGCATAGATATATTTAGTAAACTCCTGATTTTTGTTTTTTATTTTTTGAAGAATAAATTAAAATTGTAATTTCTTGCCTATTATATTTATAGGGTATCCCCCAAAATATATACACACTATGGATAATTATAAAGGCAGTGTTTATTAAAATACATTTCATATTCTAAATTGAGCTATCAGTTGTTAAAGTGGATACATATTTTTTGGGACACCTTGTATTTTAGTTTTCATCTAATTTTGTCTCTTAATACCTTATTATTTTATTATTCTGATTTTGCTTTCTCAATATTTAAAAAAATATTAGTTGTTAAAATGTCTCATTGTTTTGCTGCAATTATCACTAAATGAAAATGTACATTCTTTTTGATTTGCCAGTGTTTTGAACAATGGCATGGAAATTACTTGAAAGGTGGACTGGGAAATAGCTACTTGTAAAATGAATAATGAATTTGCCATTTACTCTCTAAATATTTTTTCAGTACTGATTCCACATGAGGTATACAGATGTTCTAATGGGTCAGTTGATTTTATGAATGGGAAAGAATATTTAATCCAAAATGAACCTACTTATGATTTTACTAATTTCCAGCAACAAAAAGTATTTGTGCATTTGAATTTTGTTTCTATACTTGAAGAAGAGACCTGCAAGATTTAATACATATTAGAAATCACTTAAGAAAACTTCCCAAATAAAACTGTTACTTGTTAAAATCACTCATAATAAATTATGCTAAAATAATTTTAAATATCTATTTATAATTAGTGTAAATATTTAGGAAAAAAGGATTAGGGCTGTGAGATAACTCTGTATATATTAAATGCATGAGTATATAATTGTTTTTATTTCCACATTAAAATATTCTAGATAAAAATAGACTCTTTGAAAAAATGAAACATATAAAATTATATTCATATCTTTTCATCAGATGACCTGTTTTAATTTACCGAAATATCAACAAACACATAGAGATCTCCAGCACACACAGAAAAAGTTATATTTTCTCTGTTTCCTTAATGCACTTCAAAATTTACATATGGCTCATTATTTTTCATTGTTTTGATACTCTTAGTAAAGAAAAAAAATGAAAGTGTATGATTAAATTTTTAAATTGGCTATAAGTTTCTGAAAGGTAGAGTATTTTTTTAAATATAATTTTATTGATTTCAGAGAGGAAGGGAGAAGGGGAGAGAGACAGAAACATCAATTACGAGAGATAATCATTGATTGGCTAACTCCTGGACGCCCACTACTAGGGATCTAGCCCATGACCTGAGCATGTGCCCTGACCTGGAATCCAACCATGACCTCTTGGGTTATATGTGGGTGCTCAACCACTAAGCTACACTGGCTGGACAAGGTAGAGTATTTTAAAAAATTAAGCTTCAGAGAAAAAGTAGGACTTTCATCAGGTGGAAACTATCAAGCAACACAGATTTACTCCATATATGGCAGAAATTCAGTGTTCTTTTCTTCATGAGTTGTCTTATATAAAATATTAATTTGGTTTCATGCCATACGCTTCTATGTTTCTCCTAGTAAAATCTTTAAAAATCATATTCTTTAATATAATACTTTTATTCAAAGATGAGAAAGTATTTTTTGGCAGCATGACCTAGCTCTAGGAATGAATTTTTTAGACAGGCTGCCAAGAATTTGATAAGAGGTGTATCCAAGTAGGGCAGTCAAGACAGCTAGTGGTTCTTGTTTTAGTTTATGTTTCTTTCATTTTATTTCTTAGGAATTAAACATTAATAATAATAATTAATATCCATTAATAGGAAATTTTCAATTTATATCTCCAGTTAAAATTTTGGTTTGTCAATGTTACATAATTCAGGAATTGAATGTAAATCAATAGCTATGAAATAGTAATATCTGAGTGTGTATGTTTAATAAAAACACTAGCTAGCTATAACTCTGGTGTGTAACTCAGGAAATGTTAACATTCTGTACAGAAACTTGATTTGGTTTCTGATTAGATTCTTAAATTTAATATTTTATTTAACCACATAACTACATAATATACTAATATGCAATGTGAGTTCAAATGGGATTTTACTCTTGTAAGTTTGTTACATTTTGAAAAAATGTGCATGTTGTCAACTGTAATTAATTTATAAGTTATAAGTTAATATTTGAAACATTAAATATGTGCAAAATATATAGATAAAATGGCAAATGAGGAGGCAAAATAGAATAGAATAAAATATTAAACTAATTCAAAATTACCAGGTCAAGAAAAAGAGTGGTGGAAAGAAAACAGATGAGAACACTAGATTACAAACTGAAAGATCAAAAACTAAAACACAGCCATATTAATAGTTATTGTATATGTAAATAGACTAAACTTAAACATTCCCTTTAAGAAGACAGCGAATATAAGACAGAATATTAAAAAAGTAACACACAACTCTATGTTGCCTAGAAAAGGTAATAGGTTAAATGTTAAGCACAAAGATATTAAAGCAAGAACATAGAAAAAGATATATTCCAACATTATGCACATAGAAGCTACTATGGCCATATCATTTTCTTGTAAAATAGACTTTGAAACTGGGACTAATACCAGAGAAAAATGGGGACATTTTATATTGATGAAAGGGTCAATTCATCACTAAGACATAACAAAATTTTCACATTTAATATTTTCATACTTAAAACACATGAAGCAAAAAAATAATCAAGGAGACAGACAAATCCACAAATATAGCTTTATATTTTAATACTTCATAAATGACAGAGCAATTTGAAAGAAAATTATTAAGAATATAAAAGATTCATAAATAGCAGAATACAAATTCATTTTGAGGTCCTGTGGAAATAATGATAGATTTTATGCTGGACCATAAAATATGTGATCATATATATCAAAAGACTATAATAATACACATAATATTCTCTGACTATAGTGGAATTTAATTAGAATTTCCAGACATTTGGAAATCCAACAATTGATTACTGAATAATTAATGGGTCAAAGAAATATCACAAGAAAAATTTAGAAAATAATTTAAAGGGAATAATGAAAATAAAAAATAATTTACTAGTATGCATCATTGCTAAAGTGGTACATGATTATATCAATTCAGGAAACGCATTAAACAAAATTAACACATTTATTTTAAAAAGTATGCAAGATTAAAGGAAAACTTCCTTAAATTAATTAAAGAAGGTACTAATAATCTCAGTTAATACTACATTTCATGGTATTACAAATTGTAGAAAAAAGGCAAGAATATCTTCTCTCTCAACTTTTGTATTAAAAGTCCTAATTGTGCATGAAGTAAGACAAGAAAAACAAATAAAGGCAAAGATACGGGAAAGTAATATAACTGTAGAAAAAAAGAGAGAAAGATGTAAACAATGGAAGAATATACTATGTTCATGGATTGGTAGAATCAACATTATTAAAATGTCCATACTACCCAAAGCAATCTATAGAGTCAATATACCTATTAAAATACCAATAGCATATTTCATAGACCTAGAACAAACTCTCCAAAAATTCTTATGGAATAAAAAAAGACCCTAAACAGCCACAGCAATCTTAAAGAATAACAAAGTTGGAAGGAATCACAATACCAGATATCAAGCTGTATTACAAAGACACTGTTCTCAAAACTGCCTGGTACTGGCACAAGAGCAGACATATAGACCAGAACAGAGAACCCAGAAATCGACCCAAGCCATGATGATCAATTAATATTTGACAAAGGAGGCAAGAGCATACAATGGAGTCAAGACAGTCTCTTCAATAAATGGTGTTGGGAAAATTGGACAGATACATGCAAAAAAAAAAAAAATGAAACTAGACTAGCAATTTATACCATACACAAAAATAAACTCAAAATGGATAAAGGACTTAAATTTGAGACAGGAAACCATAAAAATCTTAGAAGAATCCATAGGCAGCAAAATATCAGACATATGTATTAGCAATATCTTTACTGACACAGCTCCTAGGGCAATGGAAACTAAGGAAAAAAATAAAAAATGGGACTACATCAAAATAAAAAGCTTCTGCACAGCAAAAGAAACCATCAACAAAACAATAAGCCCATCGTATGGAAGAACATATTTGCCAATATTATACCGATAAGGGCCTAATCTCTAAAATTTATAGGGAACTCATACATCTTAACAAAAGGAAGATAAATAATCCAATAAAAAAAAATGGGCAAAGGACATAAATAGACACTTTTTGAAAGTGGACATACAGAAGGTCAAGGGACACATGAAAACATGCTCAAAGTCACTAATCATCTAAGAAATGCAAATCAAAACGACAATGAGGTACCATCTCACACCTGTCAGAATGGCTATCATCAACAAATCAACAAACAACAAGTGCTGGAGAGGATGTGGAGAAAAAGGAACTCTTGTGTACTGCTGGTAGGAATGCAGGCTGGTGCAGCAACTGTGGAGAAATATGGAGTTTCCTCAAAAAATTAAAAATGGATCTCCCATTTGACCCAGTGATCCCACTTCTAGGAATATATCCCAGGACATCAGAAACACCAATCAGAAAGGACATATGCAGCCCTATGTTCATAGCAGCACAATTTACAATAGCTAAGATTTGGAAACAGCCTAAGTTCCCATCAGCAGATGAGTGGATTAAAAAACAGTGGTACATCTACACAGTGGAACTACACTGTTGTAAAAAAGAAAGAACTCTTACCATTCGCAACAGCATGGATGGAACTGGAGAGCATTATGCTAAGCCAGTGGTTATCAACCTTCCTAATGCCGTGACCCTTTAATACAGTTCTTCATGTTGTGGTGACCCCCAATTTCATTGTTACAAATTGTACATAATTAAAGCACAGTGATTAATCACAAAAACAATATGTAATTATATATGTGTTTTCCGATGGTCTTAGGAGACCCCTGTGAAAGGGTTGTTTGACCCCCAAAGGGTTTGCGACCCACAGGTTGAGAACCTCTGTCCTAAGCGAAATAAGCCAGTCAGAGAAAGATAAATATCACATTATCTCACTCATTTGTGGAATATAATGAACAACATAAACTGATAAACAAAAATAGATCTAGAGACTGAGAAGCATCACACAAACTGTCAAACTTCAAAGGGAAGGGAGGGGAGATGGGGGGGCCAGGGGGCTAAGAGATCAGCCAAAGGTCTTGTATCCATGTATATAAACATAACCAATGGACACAGACACTAGGGGGTGAGGACATGCGCTGGGGGATGGGGTTGGCCGGGGAGAGGTCAATGGGGGAAAAAGGAGACATATGTAATACTATATGTAATACTTTAAATAATAAAGAAATTTTTAAAAAAGAAGTAACTCTACTCCCAGTGAACTTGAATGTTTTTGTAGAAAGCCCTAAGAAAACAACTTACTAGAACTAAAAGTAATTTAGCAAGTTCAACCAATACAAAGTCATTTTTTAAAAAAATCAACTAACTATTTATATACTTGCATCCCCAAAATATAAATTATAATTAGAAAATTATACTTACAAAATGACTACAAATTTAACATAATTTTGAATACATTTAATAAAATCTGTACAACTCTTCTACACTATAAATCAGGACTATTGCTGAGAGAAATAACGATGACAAATAAATAGAATTATTTGTCATCTTAAAGGATAGGGAAGCCTCAAAATTGATGGATTATCAGTTTCCCTAAATTGATTTATAAATTTAAAAGCTCAGCAATTAAAACCAAACATAATTTTTATAGAACTTAAAGGTGACTCCAAAACTTGTGAAAATGCAATCTTAGAATAGTTCAAACAATCCTTGAAAAAGAATGATGTTGAAAATTTAGATAGTCAGAGCTTTACCCAAAAGAGGCAGGTATGGAGACTATGATGTAAGGGTAGATAAATTAACCAATAATATTTTTTTTAAAAAAAGAGTAGAGATGACAGAAATAGGTGTATACATATATAGTCAATCAATACTCAACAAAAATGCCAAAATAATTTTATAGAAAAAGGAACATCGTTTAATAAATTATTTAAAAAAACTAAATGCACATGTAGAAAATCATAAACATTACCCCCTAACTCATCCTATCTAATAATAGACAAACATGGTAATTAACCATACCTCCGACACGCTTCCCATTGGCTAATCAGAGTGATATGCAAATTAACTGCCAACCAAGATGGCGGCCGGCAGCCAGGCAGCTGAAGCAAACAGGAGGCTTGCTTGCTCCAGTGATGGAGGAAGCCAAGGTTCTCCGCCTGCTGCTGCCCAGCTCTGAGCTGCACTCTTAGCAACTATGTTGCAATTATAGAAGCTAAACAATCCCCAGAAACCTGCTTTCAGCCAGCCGGGCCTCAGAGCTGGAGTTGCAACAGTGTTTCAATTATAGAAGCTAAACAAAGCCCAGATACCTGCTTTCAGCAGCGTAGGTCTCAGAGCTGGAGCCGAGCCTCAGAACTAAAGCCAGCGCTCAGGTCCAGTGACAGCCATAGAAGTTAAATAAATCCCAGAATTAAAAAAAGAAAAGAAAAAAAGGAGAGGTTGGGAGCTTTAGTAACCCGCCAGCCTGAAAACGGCCCTCAGCCCCTCACCCAGACTAGCCATGCACCCCAGTGGGTACCCCCACCTTAAAGGGGGTGTGACCCGCTGCAAACAGCCATCATCCCCTTATCCAGGCTGGGCAGGCACCCAAGCGGGACCCCCACCCTGATCTGGGACACCCTTCAGGGCAAACCAGATGGCCCCCACCCGTGCACCAGGCCTCTATCTTATATAGTAACAGGGTTATATGCAAACTGACCCTAACAGCAGAAGGACTGGGAATGACTGGTAACTATGACACACACTGACCACCAGGGGGCAGACGCTCAATGCAGGAGCTGCCCTCTGGTGGTCAGGGCGCTCTCACATGGGAGGAGCTCTGCTCATCCACAAGCCAGGCTGATGGCTTCCAGTACAGCAGTGGTGGTGGGAGCCTCTCCTGCCTCCTCAGCAGTGCTAAGGATGTCCGACTGCATTTAGGCCTGCTCCCCACTGGCAAGTGGACATTCCCCAAGGGCTGCCGGGCTGCCAGAGGGATGTCTGATTGCCATCGTAGGCCCAATCCCCCGGGAAGTGGGCCTAAGCCAGCAGGTGGTCATCCCCTGAGGGGTCCCAGACTGCGAGAGGGCACAGGATGGGCTGAGGGATGCCTCCCTCCCCCCTGAGTGCACAAATTTTTGTGCACCGGGCCTCTAGTTCAGGGGTGGGCAAACTTTTTGACTCGAGGGCCACGATGGGTTCTTAAACTGGACCGGAGGGCCGGAACAAAAGCATGGATGGAGTGTTTGTGTGAACTAATATAAATTCAAAGTAAACATCATTACATAAAAGGGTACGGTCTTTTTTTTTTTTTAGTTTTATTCATTTCAAACGGGCCGGATCTGGCCCGCGGGCCGTAATTTGCCCACGGCTGCTCTAGTACCATATAAAAAATAATTAATTTCAGGTTAGATACAGGCCTGATACAAAAGCTAACCTACTGAAGATTTGTTAAGAATACATAAGGAATACCTTCCCGACTTTGAGGTAGGTAAAACCACAAATCTTGTGAGGAAAATATGATGAATTATACTATCAGAATAAAAATCTTCTTATATAACAACACTATTAAAAACACAAGCCTAAGAAAAATTATATCTGATCAGAGGTTTGTATACAGAAATATATAAAGAGCTACAAATCAATAATTAAAAGGCAAACAAACTAATAACATGTAGCTAAAAAGGATAAACTTCACAAAAGAAAATCTATGTATAGTGATTAAGAAAGATGCTCACTATCATTATGAATTGGGCATGTAAATTAATAGTATAATTAGATACCATTTCAAACACACTAATATGTTAAAATGAGAGACAGACACATTAACAAGAAATGTCAACAGTGATGTGGAGCATTGTGAACTCAAGAATTTCTGTTGAGGATATAAAATTGTGGAACCTCTTGGGAAAACAGTTTGGCTTTTTAACTTTAAAAAAAATAAAATGAGATATACACTTATTCCATTATCTAGCAATTCTACTTTTAGCTATTTAACCAACAGAATTAAAAACATGTGCAGAGAATAATGAGAGAAAGGCTTTAATAATTAAACAAAACTAAACTAATGTCTACCAATAACAAAGATATTATAATATAATAGAGGCCCTATGCGCAAAATTCGTGAAAGAGTAGGCCTTTGCAGCTCTGGCTGCCCTCGCAGCCCTGGCTTCATCCGGAAGGTCATCTGGATGGTGGTTTGGCTGTTCAGCCATTTGGTCAATTTGCATGTTATGCTTTTATTATTATAGATCCCTACTATATACTACCACTGAGCAATAAAAGGGAATGAACTACTGATACAAGCAATGACATGCATAGAATTAAAAAGAAAACTTATGCTGAGTGACAGAAGCCCAAATCAAATATGTACATAAGATATTATTTCATTTTTATGACGTTAACAGATAGAACTCATCCATTATGAAAAAGGAAACCAGGATAGTGCTTGCCAATGTTGTTTTGGGAATAATATTAAGGAGACACATAAGCAAAGTCTCTGGAGTGATATTCAAGTTCTTTACCCTGACTGGTGTGTGGGGTTACACGAGGCTATATGCATATCAGCATTCACTGAATGTTTGCACTTAAAGTCTGTGCATTTCACAATGGTAACTGGGGGAAGGGGAGAAGTGGGCTGAAGAAAAAGCTTAATTCTCTAACTACAATAATACAGTGATTTCAGACTTTTTAGTTTTATAGACAGATAACATTTTAAAAGCAGTGGGACTAACACAGATTGCCAACTTTTGTTCTGCCAATAAGAGACATTTTAATATGTAGTCATACACAAGTTCTGAGAAATGTTTGGCCTTTCTAGGAAAGTTTCTTTTGTGTTTTTGTTTTGTTTTGTTTTTCTTTTATGATTTAAAACTGTTTAATGGAAACAGCCTGCCATTTTTTAGAGACTAGCCTCATTCTTTAAATATTATCTGCAAAAACTATTATTTTTTTCATGTCTGCTTCTATTTTATATGCAGAGTTGGGCAAAAGTAGGTTGACAGTTGTGAGCATGCAAAAGAGTTTATTCTTGTACTATTACTTATTCTTTTATTATTTTCCATATGAACTGTAAAACTACTGTTGGCCCACTGTGTACATTTTCTCTCTCCACATTGTTTATAAATGATACATGTTGCATAAATGACATAGTTTGTAGCAAAAATATATGCTACTGCCAATAATTACAACATGTCACATTTAGAATCTACAGTGGATGAAATAGTACTTGCCTCTTCCTCAATTATAATTTTTCTGAGAGAAAAAGAATATAGTAAAGATCATGAAGAAATATTTCAATAGTTATGATGGAATAGAAGGCTTAATTTCTAGGCACGATATCCTAATAATTCTCCCTTATCAGTAGACTATAAAGAGGTTATATTTCTTGACTTAGTTATCTTTTGAAATCCCAGTGGGATTGAGCAATGTATCTTCCAAGGTCTGAATGAAATAACAAGACCAATTTTAAAGTGAAAGAAATTAATCTCAAATCAGGCTCCACACTTGTTCAGGGGTTCATCTCAGGATAGCTTACGTGCTGTGGTCCACTAATGCTGAGGCCATGTGCAGAGGAACAAGGTCAAGAGACAATGTGGCTAAGGGCATTTTCTATGGAAGCTGACATATGGCAAGACATCCATCTTCTCTTCCAGCCTTTGGCCATAACACAGGACACATGGGTCGCTGCTATGCCTTTCTCACCATTACTACTGTCAGGGCTTCTTTAGGTCCACTCGCTCTTTATGCTGCACCTGTGACACATTTATTTTATCCCTGATATGCCCCTTCCTACTAAACCAATTCCTGCATAAGGGAGCTCTTCCTAGTCCAAGGCACTCAAATTATCTTCTTTTTTTTTTCCTTGACATTTACTTTAAATTTTTATTTTAAGTTATTGTTTATTTTCTTTATTGATTGCAGCGGTTCTCAACCTGTGGGTCACGATCCCTTTGGTGGTCAAACAACCCTTTCACAGGGGTCACCTTAGACCATCCTGCATATCAGATATTTACATTACGATTCATAACAGTAGCAACCTTACAGTTATGAAGTAGCAACGAAAATAATTTTATGGTTGGGTCACAACATGAGGAACTGTATTTAAAGGGCCAGAAGTTTGAGAACCACTGGATTAAGGTATTACATATGTGTCCTTATCCCACTACCCACCCGCTCATGCCCTCACCCTGCTAGTGTCTGTGTCCATTATCTTCTTTGCTTTAGCATGTATTCTCCCCATTTTAAATTTTACTTCCTTTTTTAAAGTTTAAAGGCCAAAGATTAGATTTTTTTTTTAATTCCAGGTTTTGTATGTCACTCTTTCTTTAAGTCAGTGAATATGAAATATCCTCTTACTGGGCTAAAAACCATCCTATATAATAAAAAGGTCATATGCAAATTGACCCTAATGGCAGAACAACCGGTTGCTATGATGCATACTGACAACCTGGGGACAGAAGCTCAATGCAGGAGCTGCCCCCAGGTGGTCAGTGCATTTCCACAGGGGAGCGCTGCTCAGCCAGAAGCTGGCTTATGGCTGGCTAGCACAGGAGCGGTGGCGGAAGCCTCTCCCACCTCCACGGCAGCGCTAACAATGTCTGACTAATGGCTTAGGCCTGCTCCACAGGGGGTCCCACACTGTGAGAGGGTGCAGGCCATGATGAGGGAACACCCCCTCAAGTGCATGAATTTTTGTGCACCAGGCCTCTAGTCCTCTATAATAAAAGCCTAATTTGCTAAGTGTCCGGTGGGCCAGATGGCCATTCAACCAATCAAAGCATAATATGCTAATTATATGCTAAGGACACTCAACTGCTTGGTATGACATGCACTGACCACCAGGGGTCAGACAGTCTACTGGTAGGTTAGCTTGCTGCTGGGGTCCAGCTGATCGGAAATGAGCAAGACGGGCCAGAAACGCCCTGGAGTCCTTCCATGGTCCCTCCCTGGCTGACCAACCTCCCATGTCCCTCCCCTGCCCCAATTATGCACCAGCGGGGTCCCTCGGCCTGGCCTGTGCCCTCTCGAAATCCAAGACCCCTCAGGGGATGTCAGAGAGCTGGTTTAGGCCCGATCCCGCAAGCCAGGCTGAGGGACCCCACTGGTGCATGAATTCGTGTACCAGGCCCTAGTGTGTACAATAAGTTAATGTGGATATGTCACCATAAAAACCCCAAATCTCAATGAACACATTGAAACATTATTGTATAACAATATCTATTCTATATGTACTTCAAATCAAGTCTGAACTAATCAAAGCCGGAGAGACTCCTATGTGCCCCTCCAACCACCTCTACTCTCAGATACTCAACTCTAACCCCACTGCCCTTTTTCAGGCCTCAGATACTTCAAGTGATTTTCTGCTTTCAGAGCCTTTACACATAATTTCCCTACCAGGAATATTTCCCACTTTTCAGGCATACTAACAAATCTCACATCTTTCTTGATGCTACAAAGAGAAGAAATATTTCTGAAACAATCTACACCATTTTCTACCATTAATCCCTTTATTTTATTTTTTCCTTTCATTTAAAAAAAGCATATTATTTTATTTTTTAATTATGGAAAAATACACATGACACAAAATTTACCATCTTAAGAATTGTTAGCTATACAATCCAATGGTATTAAGTACATTCATGCTGTGATGCAACCATCAACACCATCCATCTCCAAAACTCATCTTCTAAAACTGAAACCCTATATCCATTTATCAATTCTTCAGCCTCCCAGCAGTATCCTGGAAACAACCATTCTACTTTCTGTATCTCTGAATTTGACTATTTTAAGTACCATATATAAAAAGAATTTGACAGTATTTGTCTTGTAGCTGGCTTATTTCACTTAGCATAATCTTCTCAAGGTTTATCCATGTTGTAGTATGTGTCAGAATTTTTTTTTTCTTTTTAAATCCAAATAATATCTCATTGTATATCTACACCATATTTTGCTTATATGTGTAACTACTGATAAACAATTGGGTCACTATCTCTTTTTGGCTCTTCTGAACAATGCTGCTATGAGCATGAGTCTGTAAATATCTCATGCTCCTGCTTTCAATTCTTTTGGGTATATGCCCACAAGTAGAATTGCTAGGTCATATAGTAATTTTATGTTTAATTTTTTGAAGAAGCACCGTACTGTTTTTCATAGTGCTCCATCTTTTTACATTCCCACTAACAATGTATAAGCATTGGCACAAATTTTTCCAGTTGTTGGCCAGCAGTTACTACTTTCTGGGTTGTTTGTCTTATAGTAATGGGTGTGAAGTGTTTTTGATTTGCATTTCCCTAGTGATTAGTGATGTTGACTTTCTTTTCTTGAGCATGTATATATTCTATAGAAAAAGATCTATTCAAGTTTTCTGCCCATTTTTTTAATTAGTCTGTCTATCTTTTGAGTTATAGGAGTCATCTATGTACCCTGGATATTGATCACCCATCAGATTTGTGATTTAGAAAAATTTATCCTATTCTGTGTGTTGCTTTCTTATTCATTTGGTAGTGTCCTTTGATACATAACATAAAGGTTTTGAATTTGAATGAGGATCAATTTCTCTTTTTTCTTCCTGGAAATATCCACAGTGGAATTTCATTTAAACAAAAAGAAACATTTCAGTGATTTTGAAAACATTTGAGGTCATGATAGCAATTCATTGTTGGTCAAGGAAGGATTGCTATTTAAAATAAAAAAGAAGCTTGGGTATGCCTATATCTCTTAGAGTATTGGGCACTTAGGAACCTTCAGGAGGACTTTTGAAGAACAAGTTCCCTCTTCTCTCAACTAAACGTTGAAAAAAGTTTGCTGGAACCTCTGTGGAAGCAATCAATGTTCAATGCATGTGTACACTGAGTGCCTTTATGTTGGAAGTCCTCTCACAGTGCAGCTCTAGATCTAAGAGGTCTGTGTCCTGGCTTTGTGCCAAGATCTCTTCCTTTTCCTCTTGGAGAGGAAACACCAAACCAGAGATTTCACCAGCCTAGAGATTTGTCTTGGGACTTGGGATAAACCTTCTCGCAAGTCATTTATAAAATGCTAAACAAAATTGTCTTTATAAAAAACTTACTCATGTTTTCTGTATATATCCTTGGGAAAAAATAGATGTTCACAACATTAAAACATTGGGTCTGATTAATGTCATCACTTGATTTCAAGGGAAATCATTTATAACACTGTTTCAGAAAGCGTTATTATCAGGTTAATTTTTCAATTACAAATGTGGCAACAACTATATATTTGTAAAGAGTAAATAATAATCAATGGATTATCTATGATAAACTATGCATTAAAGAGCATCAGTTATTTTATAGGAATGAGTTTTCTGATGCAAGTATTCTGTTTTTCAGTTAAGAATATAGCGTATGTTTCAGATCATCTTTTCTATGATCAAGAGTTTGATAATCTTTGAAAGAAAATGCTGAGAAACAATTTTTGATTTATAGTGAAATAAATAGAGCTGTAGCAGACATTTTTCAGGTTTAGAAATTTTCTACTCAACGACATGGCTCCATAAAGACAGAGCCTCATAAATTATTGGGATAATTTCATTCCGAGTTCAGGTTTATTGCACTGAGGCCAACACACTGGAAATAATCCTTAGGAAAACAATAGCAATCTGGCCTGTCTGATGAATAGATGGGAAAGCGGGTCAAGAGCAATTTACTAATTCACTCAGCAGTAAAGATAATTACTGTTTTTAATAATAATGTACTACAGGCCGATCTAATTGGTTCATGGCTCATGTTTAAACTGTTTTAGCTTAATAAGTGCAAGACCATTATATTTACTTTGCTGGGTCTAAAAGCCCATGATACTGAAAATTGACCTTTAAATGATCCCCTGTGCAGTTCTGTACTATTTGTTTTGGATTATTGGAAGTCTTGGATATTTTAGCTAAAATGTGTACTTGTATGTTTTCATAGGTACTCATTTCCTCTCTGTGGTGTCTATTAGGACACAGAGAATACAGTAGGAGAAGCATTGTCTCAAAAATCACACACCAGAAAATTAAAAGGAGAGAGTTTAAATTATGTGAATTAGATAAAGAGAGTCAGGAAGAACTTTAACCTTCTTCATTCGGTTAGATTCCTGCTACAGAAGAAATAGATTCCGTCTAATTTTTCTCAATGACTTCAACACAAGGTTGTGTGGCATAAACTGTTGTATTAATGTCATGCTGAACATATGTTTACTCTCAACTAAAAATAGGTAATCTTTTAAGTTTCCTCATTGTCCCTGCTATGTACATGATTTATCCTTTACAAGCTAATTTGTGCTGGTATTTCATTAATACTCATTTCCCCAGTCATTGGTGTATTGTCACATAACACCTTACATCTCAGCTCCTTCATGTCTTTAGCTGAAGTAAGTTGCATTACACAAGGTCATGTCAGCTTCCTGATGCTTCATACAGCCAATAATTGATCAATACCACGATAATGTCTGTGCAGACTACTTGCCTCAATTCAGGCCAGTTGTGTGGGGCCATCTTAGCACCAGGAATCATACTCAGAGGATTTTCTTTTAATGTCAGTATGGTGGACCATGTACCCTCATCCCAACTCTGCTTTCACTTCCAGACTGTACTGACAGCTAGAACAAATCCCAATTAACTTCCTGCGCATGCGCATTTCCTTCGACTAAATATCCCAGGTGTGTTCATGTAAACATCCCAGATATCCTAACCTGTGAAGCTACTTGATATTCAACCTTTCTCAAGATTATAGATCAGCTTTCTAGGTTTGTTTCTGTTGGTTTGTGTTTTTATTACTTGGTTTTTATTTGGCTGGTTGTTTTTTGTCAACCAAGCTAATATCTCCAATAGATATTTTTTATTCAACATTTGTAGCAGTGGTTTAGACAAAGAATATCAACAAATTATCATAATTTTTATGTCAACATTTGACATAGATAAGTGTCCTTTAAGTAAATCATCAAACATATTATCTCAGACTTGATTTTGTATATTAGATTTTCTTTTATTTACCTCAATCATACCACTGAGAATATTTTGGCAAATGTAAATTTTAATTTATATTCTCTACTAACTAGAATTTATTTGTACCCGGAATTTTTAATTTAGATTTTTTCTTAGAAAAAAAAATACTAAAGCTTTGAGTAGAGAAACTTATAACAGTAAAGAAGAGAATGACGCTTTTACTAAAATTTGAACTTTGAATATATAATCTTAGTGACTCTTCTAATGATAATAAATATATCATTATCATATTATAGTTATGCTCACTCACATATGGGAAAACATTTTTCCCTTAGTTTAATAAGTAGTCTTATTGTAAATGCCCCCCAAAAGAATCTTAATTAACACTTTTCGTATTTTCAGCCTGTAATTTTACTTTGAGAAGAAACATCCCTTTCTCATTAAATTGATGCAATCCAGATAAATTTGCCTCCACCTACTCCAGAGGTAGAGCCTGTGGCTGCATCTACGTCTAGCTCAATAGAGCACACATTTCCTCAATTTCTGTAAGAGTAAAGCAATGGACAAACCAAGCAAAGCCAATCTGAATATTGCTTCAATGGCTGGGAAGAGATATGATCCTTTTTTCCTATTAACCTTAGGGCATTCAAGACTGATTGGCTTCAAGCCACTTGCCACCATAACAGAAGAGTATTCTGAGAATGCGGCCAACCCAATAAAACAGAGCACATAGCTGAGCCAACGTTTGGAGAAATCAGTTCTAATATCATTATCTAAATCCATGTTTCCTTCCAAGCCTGAAACTAGAATAATTCCTGTACTATTCTACTGTAGGATTTTTTTTCTTGTCAGAATGATAGCATCACATCATAGAGATTTCCTGAAAATCATCTAAAATAATGCATACAAATATTAATTTAACACTTATTTTACACCCACTATAATGTGTATAATATCGTTTTTTCAGGATTGTTGTGCCTGAAATATATCGAATGTAATAGGCACTCGGGGAATAATACGTAGTACAGAAATCTTCCATACAAGTTGGTGATATCATTGAATCTTTTTTTCTGCTTCTGCTTGAGTTTAGAACACATGGTCAGAGTGTAGGGTTGCTTTTTTAATAGTGGACCAGCTCCTAAGAACAGTTTTAAAGGAGAACAAAGAGAAAACTCAAAATGTTAATACTATCTTATGTTCTTTCTCTTGATTTAAGTCACCGAATTAAGCAGAGCATGACAAGTCTTTGTTATAACATGGCTCACAACTACACTTTCCAACTCGGTGAATTTTATAATTTTCTAAAATGCTATTTAAAATTCCATTGCTGATTAGGAGTAAAAAATGCTGACTGACTTCTGGTTTTGCAGGTAAGAAACCTAGAAACCACCACTCTGAAAGTAATTTTACAGACAAAACAGGCAGGTTTAGGGAATAAAGAGGGTCCATAGGAGAGGAATGCAGATATGAAGGGGAGAAATAGCTCCAAGCTGCCAAAATGCTTAACATATTTTCACAGAGGATAGAGAAATGTCGACAGGTACAAAATAAAGAGGAGAGAAAGACAGGGACGTCATCTGAGTCTTGGACTTTGAAACTGATATCCTGCAAAAAGTGACCAATTAGGAAAGCACAGAGTCATAAAATGGGAAAGGGGTCCAATTAGAAGGGAGCATAGATAGACAAAGAATTTCCAGCCTTTAAAACCTTAGAAAGGGGGCTTAGTTGGTTACCGCCTTGGGAATCCCTCCCTACCTGGGAGTTTGTATTTGCTTCCAATAAATTTCCACCCTTTTACTAACAAGTCATTTTAGTCAGCAAATTTTATTCTTCAAACTTCGCAAGGCAAGAGCCTGCAAAGGGGCGGGAGGAGGGAGGATCTGCTCTCTGAATCCCATGTTTCAACTCCATCCTAATAACAAGTAAAAAGCTGAACCACTGGGGGAAAAATTCAACAACTCCTTTAGAAGCCCTAAAAAGAGTATAGGACACAGTGAAAATGGAAGATTCTCAAGACTAGAGAGACCAACAGGAAAATACAGAGAATAACAATTTACCTGAGCAGAGACTCACAAGCAGAATCGCTAGGGGAACCAGTGCTAGGGTAAGAAAAATTAAGAATTGCTGGAGGCACAGGGTAGATAAGTTAAAAATTCCAGGGGACCCAGTCATAGGGCAGATTCAACAATTTTATGAGATTTACCTCCAAGAGCTAGACCAGGTCCTCATGGAGAATATTCACATCAGAGAAAGGAGGAACCATTTTGAAATACTACACTCTGATTTTAACAATGCATGCCCTCAGGAGAAAGGAATTAAGCAGAGCCTAATTAGGTGGGGTATTATCAGAGTTTAACTAACATTGGGAAAAAGAAACACCCAACTTCATTCAGCTGTAGCCTTCCAGCTGGCAGAAGTGAAATACAGTTGACCCTTGAACAATACAAGTTTGAACACTGCAGGTCCACTTATATGTGTGTTTTTATTTTAATAAATACAATCTGTCCTTGCTATCCATGGGTTTCACATGTGCAGATTCAACCAACTGCAGATCAAAAACAGCATTTTTGCATTCCTAACTGTGTATTCCCAAATGCAGATCAAAAATACTGTTTTCAATCTGCAATTGCTTGAATCCACAGATGCAAAGAGCAAACTTTAGTGTCAAAAGTTACACTTGGCTATTTGACCATATAGGTGTTAACACCTGTACCCCCACAATGTTCAAAGGTCAACTGTACTCAACTGGAGCAGTGCCTAACTATCCTCTCGCAGTTTAAGAATAACAGATTCTTCTCACTAGAAACACAAATCAACTGACCTTCCTACTTGACAATCCTTTCTGAGAATCCCTTTTCTGTATTAATCTAACAATATTTATTAGCAAAGCATTGCTCTCCCACTTTTTAAATAATTTACTCCAAAATGCCATAAAAGTACTGTGACCAAGAAAACTATTTATCTTTGACCAAAAAACTATTTTTATTTTTTCAATTTGCAATATTTGGATAGGTGATGATAAGCATGTATGCAGGCAAATGTAGTTGAATGCCACAGAAATAATTAAAAAAGAGGAATCCTAAATATAAGAGAGTATGACATTGAATTACCAGTCTTTTAGTTTGCCATGTAAAATATACTCTAACAATATGAAAGCCTCTATTTTTCTTTTAATTTAGCTTGAAACAACATCCAGTGTTTTACTTAAATAAGAAAAACAACAAATTTAGTTTTTGGCAGACAACCTCCAATAGGGTGAATTGTGATTTCCCTCTACTATTTGAGAAAAGCAGCAAAGAAGGCAATTTCTGTAAATTGTTCTGTAGATTTCTGAAAATAAGTTGGGACTTCACAAATTACACCCAGAAACAACTGAGGAGGCTCTAGCTTATAAGTAATTATCAATAACTAATGAACTTCTTACGTTTACTTAAAGAGTAGATGATAGATAGATAGATGATAGATACATACATACATACATACATACATACATACTTACAGATATACATCAACATGCCCCTTTCCTAAAATCATTGCTAAACTTGTTTTATATTAAACAAGCATGAACCTTGCAAATATTAGTAGCTCCACAGCACTCACAGCGCTCTAATGTCTATATATATGAAAGCCTAAGCAACCATCCAACCATCTGACTGGTAGCTATGACACGCAATGACCACCAGGGGGCAGATGTTCAACATAGGAGCTGCGGAGCTGGAGTGACTTGGCAGCTGTGGTTCTTGGGTGATGCACCTGGAACCAGAGAGGAGGGAGCCTGATTCTAGGGTGCATAACCCAAGAACCACACTATCATCAACAAATCAACAAATGACAAGTGCTGGTGAGGATGTGGAGCAAAAGGAACCCTCGTGCACTGCTGGTGGGAATGCAGACTGGTGCGGCCACTGTGGAGAACAGTATGGAGTTTCCTCAAAAAACTAAAAATGGAACTCCCATTTGACCCAGTGATCCCACTTCTAGGAATATATCCCAAGAAACTAGAAACACCAATCAGAAAGGATATATGCACCCCTATGTTCATAGCAGCACAATTTACAATAGCTAAGATTTGGAAACAGCGTAAGTGCCCATCAGCAGATGAGTGGATTAAAAAACAGTGGTACATCTACACAATGGAATACTATACTACAGTAAAAAAGAAAGAATTCTTACCATTTGCAACAGCATGGATAAAACTGGAGAGCATCATGCTAAGTGAAATAAGCCAGTCAGAGAAAGGTAGATATCACATGATCTCACTCATTTGTGGAATATAATGAACAACATAAACGGATGAACAAAAACAGATCCAGAGACAGAGAAGCATTGATCCAACCGTGAAACCTCAGAGGGAAGGTAAGGGAGGGTGGGGGAAGGGGGAGAGATCAACCAAAGGACTTGTATGTATGCATATAAGCATAACCAATGGACACAGACACCTGGGGGGTGAGAGCATGAGTGGGGGTTTGGGGGGGGGGCAGTAATGGGAGGATAAGGACACATATGTAATACCTTAATCAATAGAGAAAAAATTAATTATTTTAAACTTTAATGTAGTGACAATAGTGAAGAAAAATTTAACTAAAACTAAGATTAAATCATTTCATTTTGTTTGTCAGTTTGGATAGCATCGGTTGTTAAATATAACTATTTGGCATTTTTTTAAACTTGATTCATTGCTATCTACAACTATTTATTTACAGCTCTGGGACACAATGTTTCTCTTCCTCCTTAATGATTGATCTTCTCTACTATAAAGGTTTCACCTTTTATCCTCCCTATAATGTACCCTGGAGTTATCTCTGTTTAGTGAATCTGATTATATTCTTCAAGGACTGTCAGAAATAAATGATGGCATAAGGTAGATGTCCTACAAGAAGAAAAAATAAAAAATAAAACAAATACAAAAAAAAAAGGAAGAAAGAAAGATGGAAAGAAGAAAAGAGGGATGGAAGCAAGGAAGGAGGAAGGGAGGAATGAAGGAAGAAAGCGAGAGAGGAAAAAAGGAAGAAAGAACAGGAAAAGCTAATGAGTTTTTAATTGAGTCCATTAGCAATAGTCATGATTGCTTGTACAGGGGACAAGACTGTTATAAAATAGTCTATTAAAATGCCAGGAAATTCCTCAGTAGTTTAAATACTCTTAAATTTTTAAATGCTATACTAGCAGGCAGAGCTGTAGTAGATTGAATTAAGCATCATTATTGATTTCCCAAGACTTTGTTGGTATATTGCTCATTTAAACACATTATCAGATACTTAAAGAGTAATTTTTAATGTTTGAAGAACATTTACTTCATTCAAAATAGCTAATAACATCATTCAAATGAGAGAAGGTATCAGGACTTAATATATGAAAATGCTGGATGCAGACATAATGTCCATTAGAATAGAAGCCAAACAGATTTTTATAATGTCTTGAATAAAATATTTAAAACATAAAACTCTTTTAATAGAACTGCATTCTAAACTATAATTATGAAGAGTCAATTAAATAATTATGATTAAGAACATCCATGACATTATGGAGTTATAGTAGAGAATCATCTTGGAACTGTAACGTTTCAACTCATATATAACAGTGAAATAGTTTTCTGTTTGAATACACATTTTAATTTGTTTACTAAAGTTTGTACACTTGAATACTAATATTGCATATAAATGTTCAGCTTTCTGTAAAAACGAATCACTGGCAATCTTTTTGTTTTATATTTTACAGCATGCAATGTCTAGACAGAATTTCAATTTAGCTTTAAGGAGGATAAATATTTATTTAATACTAGAGGCCCAATGCACAAAAATTCATGCAAGGGTAGGCTTTCCTTTCCCCAGATGCCAGCACCGGCTTCCCTCTGGCACCCAGGACCAGGGCTCCCCTCAGGCTACCCGCAGGCACCTGGGACCTGGGCTGGCTTCCTCAAGAAAGATGTAGAGAAGACATTCGGTCTAATTAGCATATTATTATTATAGATGCATATTAATGTATTAATGTGAGGCTTATCAAAACCTTCTCCTTACTTCTCTTACTAATAGGTTAAATTTTACAAAGATAAATTAAGAGAGGTAAATTTTATTTAGAAAGTCTTAGTTTATAGTCATATTTCATTAGCCAAGTAGTGTGAGTTGATCATTAAGATGCCTGACTTGACCAGCTGGCATGGTTCAGTGGTTGAGCATTGACTAATGAACCAGGAGGTTACGATTCTGTTTGATTCCCAGTCAGGGCACTTGCCCAGTTTGCGGGCTCCATCCCCATTGTGGGGCATGCAGGAGGCAGCTGATCAATGATTCTCTCTCATCATTGATGTTTTTATCTCCCTCTCCCTCTCCCTTCCTATCTGAAATCAATAAAAATATATTATTTTAAAGAAGATGCCTGATCCATTCAAATTATACATGTTATAATCTAGTTTCATTAAAGGATCTAGTATTTAAATAGAGAAATTAATTCTAAGTGTTAAACATTACATTAGTGTTTTACCACATTTTTTCTGAACTGTTCTTAACATATGAGCCAACCACAAGTCAGTTACAATAAATAATTTTATTGGGGTCAAAGCCAGCTATTTTAGATTCCATCATATATATGTTCTATTATATCAGTGACGCATAATAAGAATTACTAGTTAACTATGTTAACATTAAAAAATACAGAAACATATTATAATATTACTAGAGGCCCGGTGCACAAAAATTTGTGCACTGGCGGGGCGGGGGGGGAGGGGTCCCCTCAGCCCCACTTGTGCCCTCTCACAGTCTGGAACCTCTCGGGAGATAACGACCTGCTGGCTTAGGCCTGCTCCCGGGTGGCAGAGGGCAGGCCCAATCCGTAGGTGCAGCCCCTGGTCCGACTCAGAGCAGGGCCAATTATGGAGTTGGGGGCGCCGCCCCCTGTCATGCACAGAGCAGGGCAGATCAGGAGGTTGCGATGCCACTCTCAGTCACGTCAGGGTAGGGCCGATTGGGGGGTTGGGGCATTGCCCCCTGTCACACTCAAGGCAGGGTCGATGGGGAGGTTGCGGTGCCACCCCCAGTCATGCACAGAGCAGGGCAGATCAGGGGGTTGTGGCGCCACCCCTGTCACATACAGAGCCGGCTGATCAGGGGGTTGGGGCACTGCCCTCTGTCACGCACAGAGCAGGGCCCATCAGGGGGTTGGGGCGCCGCCCTCTATCACCCACAGAGTAGGGCCGATCAGGGGGTTGGGGCGCCGCCACTCTCACACTCAGGGCAGGGCCGATGGGGAGGTTATGGCTCTACCCCATCACACACAGAGCATGGCCTGTGTGGGGGCATGTTGGGGCACCTCACCCTGTCACACACAGAGCCGCAGGGTGATCAGGGGGTTGGGGAGCTCCCCCCGTATCAGGCACAGAGCAGGGCCGATCAGGGGGTTGGGGCGCTGCCCCCTGTCACGCACAGAGCAGGGCCCATCAGGGGGGTTGGGGCTCCATACCCTGTCACACACAGAGCAGGGCCGATCAAGGGGTTGGGTAGCTCCACCCTGTCACCCACAGAGCAGGGCCGATCAGGAAGTTGCGATGCCACCCTAAGTCATGCTCAGGGTAGGACCGATCAGGGGGTTGGGGCACTCCCCCGTGTCACACTCAAGGCAGGGATGATGGGGAGGTTGTGGCTCCACCCTGTCACACAGAGAGCAGGGCCGATGGGGGGGTTGGGGCGCCACACCCTGTCACACACAGAGCAGGGCTGATCAGGGGGTTGGGGAGCTCCCCCCTATCAGACACAGAGCAGGGCCGATCAGGGGGTTGGGGCGCCTTCCCCTGTCATGAACAGAGCAGGGTGGATAGGGAGGTTGTGACCCCACCCCCTGTCACACACAGAGCCACAGGGCGATCAAGGGGTTTGTTCGCTGCCCGTCACGCTGCTCCAGGGGCCAGGAGGCCTCGCAGCTCCGCTGATTCCAGTGCTGGGAGGCCTCCCGGCTCCGCTTGACACCGGGGCAATGAGGCCTCACTGCTCAGCTGATCCCCGTGCTGGGAGGCCTCGCAGCTCCGCTGATCCCAGGTTTGGTAGGCCTCATGGCTCCACTGATCCCAGGCTGGGAGGCTTCGCGGCAACACTGATCCCGGTACTGGGAGGCATATTACCCTTTTACTAGGATAGAGGCCTGGTGCACAGGTGGGGGCTGATTGGTTTGCCCTGAAGGGTGTCCTGGATCAGGGTGGGGGTCCCACTTGGGTGCCTGGCCAGCCTGGATGAGGGGATGATGGCTGTTTGCAGGTGGTCACACCCCCTTCAGGGTGGGGGTTCCCACTGGGGTGCCTGGCCAGTCTGGGTGAGGGGCAGAGGGCCGTTTTCAGGCTGGCGGGTGACTGAAGCTCCCAACCTCTCTTTTATTTCTTTTTTCTTTTTTATTTTGGCATTTATTTACCTTTTATGGCTGTCACTGGAGCTGAGAGCCGGCTTTAGCTCTGAGGCTCGGCTCCAGCTCTGAGACCTTGGCTGCTGAAAGCAGGTTTCTGGGTTTTGTTTACTTTCTGTATTTGAAACTTTGTTGTGACTCCAGCTCTGAGATCCCGGCTGACTGAAAGCAGGTTTCTGGGGTTTTGTTTAGCTTCTATATTTGTAACAATGTTTCTTAGCAGCTGAGAGGCCGACAGCGGCAGGCGGGGAACCTGGCTTCCTCCATCACTTGAGCAAGCAAGCCTCCCTGTTTGCATCAGCTGCCTGGCTGCCGGCCGCCATCTTGGTTGGCAGTTAATTTGCATATCTCGCTGATTAGCCAATGGGAAGGTCAGCGAAGTTATGGCTAATTACCATGTTTCTCTTTTATTAGATAGGATTTATTGAATATAGTTCCTTTTCACATTTTTCACTCATTCCCCCACCCACTTCTCTCTGCTAACCATGCCTTTGGTTTCTGTTTCTATTGTCTATTTTTCTTTTTTGTTTTGTGTTTTTTCACTCTTTTTATTTGCATTTCAGTTTGGATGATTTCTAGTGTCTTATCACCAAATATTATTTGCCACATTAAGTCTATCAAACCACATTAAGTCTATCAAAATAATTTTTCATCTTTAATATGATGATGATTTTTCATCTTTTTGTACTTTTTTCACATTGTACTTATTAGAAATATTTTTCCTATTTCTCTGATGGAATCCCTATCTGTTTATACATGCTGCCCATATTTTTCACTAAGTCCTTACACGTATTTACCAGTCATTTCACAGTCCCTGTCAGAAATTTCCGACATCTAGATAATCTCTGTTCCCTGTTCTGTTGTCTACCTTTATATCTTGTTAATACATGTTTTCCCCACTTGCTTTTCTGTGTGTCTCATCTGTTTTGATCCAATGATGGACACTGGTCATAAAAAAGACTTGAGAGGGAGGTAAATAGTATTTATGTCCAGAATAGGCATACCCCATCTTCTGTCATGCAATTACTGTGGGGAATTAGGACCACTCATCTATGTCCTGCCAAAAAATAGATACATTTTGAGAATTTCAATCTAGAATTTTTGAATATATAAAAGGAAGACTGACCTTCAATTTGGACACCCATGACCATGTGTTCATTTTTACATAATTCAAGGTGCCCAGAGTTTCACTGTAATGTGGTATTGAGGTGTTGCTTCAGTAGTGAGAAGATTCAAGGTTATCAATTGAAAAAATACGTTCAATAGTGGATAGAGCTAAATATGTAGTTATATACACAATCTGTTCCCAATCCCATGAAATTACATGGAGTCATTAAGCTATTTTTCTATATCAATATCAGTGAACTATGCTTTCTATATAGAAAATTGGTGCATGCACTCATTTATAAGAAAGTCACAAGTATTATCATCATTCTTAAAATAGCATCAGATGAACAAAATTTAAAAATGTTTCATGGTGGGTTTGTTGTTGTTGTTGTTGTTGTTGTTGTTGTTGTTGTTTTAGAATTTAATCACTCAACATTAGAGGTAAAGCAATCTGCCTGATTTTGAAAATAAAAAAAAAAAAAGTATCTTTGAACATATACTTGAAATAGAAACCAAAATAGTAAGACTGATAACACTGTTACATTTAACCAGTTTTGGGATTCCCATCTTATCTATTTGTTCCATCTAGAGTTGAAGAAATCTTCTTGCCTGGTACCTTTTGAACTAAATCATTTGGGAGCAACCTAACATGTGCCATCAGTGTCTGAGGCATCAGAAAAGTTCCAGTTTACTGAATTTCGCCTGTAGCCAAGTGAAGATAGAAGAGGATTGTGTTTTGTGTTCCATATATAAACACAGCAGTTATCCCTGTCAACAGCTGCTATTTGGATGCATGTCTGATCTTTCTCTTGAAACTCAAAGCAGTTTTTCTTGCTATCTTCAATCATTTTTATGCATTAGCAATTGGAATATCAACAATGTTTAACCGTAAGTTAATGTTGTGATCTCTTTATTTTGTGAATGTTAAAATTATCCTTCAAAATAATCTCTGCCTTTCCAAGTCAGAACATGGGTTACCTTGGGGGTTGGGAACTGCATGGAAGAGGCCCAAGGGCTTCTGTGTGCAGGCTGCAGTTCATTCCTCCCTCTGGACCTGCAAACACAGATGGATGCAGGTTGAGGATAGTAATCCATCTGTGCGATTATGTTCTTTGCACTTTTCTGTACCTATATTTTACTTCACTCATAAGTTTACCCAAAAAAATAGCCATATTCTTTTGCAGCTACTCTCTAAAATGAAAGTTAAAATAGTACAGAAAATTAGATTTCTTATTCACATTAGATCATTCTGGGATATTTTAATAATATAAAGGCAATACGACAGTTAAAGTGGTATGGACAACACAACATGAAATGTCAACTGAACTGCTGCATTATCTTTTTAATTTTTAAAAAGGCTTAGGCTGGTATAAAAATAAGCAGTGCTTGTGAATAACTATAATTTATGAGCTTGTGCAACATTATTGTCTGATAAATCTTCATTAAAACAGTTGAAAATGCTATTTATAATATTATTGTAAATAATTAGATATATAATTTTATGACATATAACAATATATAATTATAATTATAATCTATTGTAATTAATTAGAATAATTTATCAATATTATTACTTGTGGACAAAGCTAGATCTTTAAAAAATGTTTTTTCTTTATTGATTGATTTTAGAGAGAGAGAGAGGGAGAGAGGGAGAGAAAGACATAGACTTATTCCATTTAATTATGCATTCATTGGTTGATTCTTGTATGCACCCTCACCGGGGGATCTGGACAATGCGGAGCACCCGCCAAGGCCCAGAGCTAAATGTTGAAGATTCTACTTTCTTAAAAATGACAGAATATCCCTTATATTAATAAAGATTTAATATATTTATTATTTTTGAAGTCTATTTTTATAATCACATTAAGTCCCCATACTCAAAATACTTTGAAATATTAAATCAATGATTTTAAAGAAACTAAATTAACTTGGTAACAAATATATTCTTATATTTATAATGTGAGAAAATAAAAATGCTTAAAAAGACGATTTGTTTGAGCTCACTCTGATAAAAGAACAAATCAAATGCCTTCCATCCTATCTTGATTCCTGCTCACTGATCAAAATATTAGCATTTTAAGAGTAGAACCAACTTTTCCTTGAGAAAGTTCAAGATAGAAATATCAGGAGTTTTTATATTCTGGGGAGTATAAAGCATGTACTCCCTGTTCCTGCCATTTATTTATTTCTTGCCTAAAATACACCTTTAACTTTTTTCCCCCAAAATCTGAAGTCCTACATTACTTATCTACACCAAAAACTCTGAGTCAGGGCTTTACATAGCAACTCAGTCAGCAGATGAAATCGCAGTACATGTTGCTCACCACCATGTTAACAAATCCTTGCAGAAGAGCAAATGAAAAGATGTAATAATTCAAGTGAAGTGGGATTTTTGAGCAAATGTCTAAATTGTTCAGTCACAGACCTGGGCTCAGTGGAATGAACACCTGAAAGCCTGCTGCCTGATGTCTCTTCTGTGTCATTCCCTGCATCTGCGCAGCTTTAAGCTTCCCCTGTGTTAGACGCCACTGCAGTGCACGCCTGCAGAGTCTCTCCAGGGGCTTACCACCAAAGTGCCAGAAAACAGGACTGAACTGGAATGAGAAGCTTGAATCTCCTATCCAGAGAAGTAAACAGTACACAGCCTGGAAGTTGTTTCCTCTCCATTTAAAAATAGAGATGAAATTTAGCTGGCGGAGCATCGCTCAATCCCCCACCATCTCAATGAGTTCATACTGTGTAAATATTGTGATCTTCATAAATAAATACTGAGGCACAGCTGGCGCCAGCAAGATATCGCTGTTAGGTTGCTGTGGCCCTGTTATCACCAGTGGGTGTTGCTAATTATTCTCAGAACTGAGGCTCTGGCATAGGAGTGGAATGGAATGTAGAGGAAAGTCAACAGAGGTTGAAACAAAAATAAAACATTGTTTGTTTCTGTCCATAGCAAGGACATTCCACCCTTGTGAAAAACCAGAGATACATACAGGGAAGGTTTTGTGAGTTGCTTTTCTCTGTGAGTATGATTTAACAACACAATTTTATTTCAGCCCTTGATTGCATTCCAGCTGATTAAAATTCACACCACTTGTTTGTAAGGGCAAGAGGAGGTAATTGGGGTGTTCAGAGGACAACACTGTAAACCTGAATGTCTTAAAATGAATAAGATGACTATGAGGAAGTGTTGTTGTTTTTTCCTTCCTCCCTCCTATCTGGCAGGTGTGTGAATGACCTAGCTTTGCGCATAGCACACAAAAGAGGTTCATTGTGTGTAAACTGCCTTGGCTTGAGAAAACAAATGCTCTTTAGACATACCCTCCAGCAGAAGAGAAGCTGCATATGAATTGCTGCATTCTTTTTTGAAAATGCCAAGGTTAATTTTTAATTGCTGGCAGCAGGGTAGACCTGATGACCACAGCATTCCACTCAGGTGGAGCTCTTGCTGCTGGCTCATCAAATTATTGCTGCCTCTCAAGTAATACTTTTTTGACTTTGAGCCCAATGGATAAGCAGAGAGAATACTGTTAAAGGGCATTGTGTTGTGCTCTTACGTTAAAAAAAAATCGACTCCCATTTACTAAGCTCAGCATTTCATTATACAACAGGGAGGTGTGAGTACAGAGAATGCAAATACGTACAAATCAGATTCTTTCTCCTAGTTCTCTTCATACATTTTCTCACCTGGTCTTACTCTCGGCAACCCTTCTTCCCCAACCTGTTAGCATCCTCCTTTGACCTCCCAACCTCCACTGTTAAAAGGATTTAGGCCCGAAGAGATCATTTGGAACCAGCTGTTCTTGTGACTCTCACAGGGGCACCTCTGTCTCCTAAAAATCTATTACAGGGCCTGAGATTGTTGGCAATCCCCTGCTGCTTTATTCAACAATATCTCAACACGAGGCTGTACGTTCTGGGGTTTTTCCTAGCCTAGGGAAGAAAAATGCCCAATGCTTACTGAAACTGTAGGGAAATTTGTCAAAGTATATTTAGAAAAAATTGCCTTGTTTCATAGTTGTTACTCCTGTCCGGCTTATTCAACCAAAACTATTCTCCATGTTATTCTGTGTCCTGAATAACTTTATAAACCCCATAATAGAGCTAATAAGTTCTGAAAAAGATTGCATGTGTTCTGACTGCTCCTATCTGAATGTTGTTACCATAGCTGCCTGCCTGAGCCACTTTATTAGTAAAACGCTGTTCACTCCAATTTAACAGAGAACACATTTGGCATTTGGCGTAGTTCTCAGGCATAACGATCATTGACACCAGGGGTACAATTCAAAATGCCAATTATTTGCTAGTGGGATGTGTGCATTCATTGAGACCCCACAACTTCTCAAAATTTGTGCAGCACAACTTTCATTTCCTGCAGTACTTGCTTTCAATAACTGCAACCATTTCAGTCTCATCTTTGTAAAGTGTGACATTAGCAAAATGAATGTAGGAAAATCTAATGTTCAAGTAATTCCTGTATCTGTTTATTCCTTGAATATTTAAAATACCCTGTGGTAGCCCTCTCATTCTTTGTATAGTTAAAGAACCATGGGCTTATTGGTTATTTCTTGTTTAATATTTGACCTTGATCAATATCAATGGTCCTATGGTATGCATCAGAAATTTTTTCATATGAAAGCTAGAAGTACACTGTGTCAACTCAGATTTTTCATGGATGTTGATTGGCCACCAAACTTAGTTGATCTTGTTCCATGTTTTCCTTAGATTAAGTCATATATATTAAAACTGTATATACCCAGTGTCTCCCATTCTATTACCTGTTAGGTACAATGGACTCAAACACAACATTACTTATAATGATTTGAGGCATGTAATCATTGATGAGAGATGATTCTTTAAACAACATTTCTCATTATTATCCAAACTGAAGAAATACAAAAGCCTCCGCTAATTTAAAGACTGGCACGCCGTACTCTCAACTAATTTTAATGAATCAGGACTTACTGGTCCTGTGGCTTTATTCCCATCCTCTTTGCTTCTTTGAAATTAGGAGCTAGGATGCACAAGTGTACCTTCAGAGTGTCTCCTGGGGATTCCTTGCATCCCCAGGACTGCAGGCTACATGAGTGAAGTGTTAGCTATCAACTACTATACTTTTCAGACATGGAGAAGACTTCCTCCAGCCACTAATGTGTTTTGAATAGTTCATTAGTAAACACTATTCTCAGGTAAATTCACACAGAAGCTTTCTCTTCCCCAAGTCACTCATCCCTATGGACTATTTCTTGGCCATATAAGCAGAAGGACTGGCTGCTTTCTGCCAATTTTGTAGAAGATAATTTTTTGCTTCCATGTGGCCCCTTCATCAAGGTTACGCTTGTAGTGGGAGAGTTTCTATATGAACTTAACATATGAGGCTCAAGGTTACTTTGTAGTATCAGAGTTTTGTTTTTGTTCTTTTTAAAAAAATCAGAATATTAAAAGTCTCAAGTAAAAAGGACAACTAGAGTAAAGTAAAATATACTGTCTCATGGCAAAAAATAATAGGACAAACACATTTGCCTTAAATGACATAAGATCCCTTTGTGCTTTTACATGCTAAATCATTTTTAGTATAGTTTTTTAAAAACATCAAAAATATTTCAAAAGATGCTCATATAGACCTATTGCCTAGATTTTATTCTTAAATATGTACCTCAAGACAATTCTAGTAGTTCATTTTATAACTCATGGTCAGAACCACCATCAGAGTTTTTAGATGATCCTAGAATGCAGCACTTTGAAATTTTTATTTCTTATAATGTTCTCATTTGGTATGAAGTAACCTTCCTATAACATTAAGAATATGCCTATTCTTGTTTTAGGTAGATCACATTTTCATTATAGAGCAATCCATGTATCATAGATCCAACACTATAAGGGTCATATCACCTAGATCATAGTGCTTGTCTCTCACATTATAGTGCTCTCCTTCCCCCCAAACCAAACCAAAACAAAACAACCAAAACTGTAAAACTATATTTATGTCTTTATTTGCCAAAGGATACTTGCATATTTATAAAGACCTAATATGTATTTTTGAATAACCACAGTTTTTATTTCCCACTGTTTCTTATATCCTCTCAGAACTACATCACTCTCTTCTCTCATGAAAATGGTGTGAAATTTTCTGGTTATATGATTATCAGCCAAATTCCTTCTCAGATAGTACCCTAATCCTATCTAATAAAAGAGAAACATGGTAATTGGCATACGACCGCTACCCTTCCCATTGGCTAATCAGGGCAATATGAAAATTAACTGCCAGCCAAGATGGCGGCCGGCAGCCAGGCAGCTTGAAACTAACATGAGGCTTGCTTGCTTCAGTGACGGAGGACTCCAATGTTCCCCGCCTGCTGCTGCAGGCCTCTGAGCTGCAACTCTAAGCAACAATGTAACAAATATAGAAGCTAAACAAAACCCCGGGCTTCAGCCAGCAGGATCGCAACATTGTAAGCAAAGGCCAGAAACTTACTTTCAGCAGTGGAGGCCTAAGAGCTGGAGCCAAGCCTCAAAGCTAAAGCTGGCCCAGAATAAAAAAAACAAAAAAGAAAAAAAGGAGCGGTTGGGAGCTTCAGTCACCCCCAGCCTGAAAAAAGCCCTCAGCCCCTCACCCAGGCTGGCCAGGCACCCCAGTGGAGACCCCCACCCTTCAGGTGTGTGACCAGCTGCAAACAGCCATCATCCCCTCACCCAGGTTGGCCAGGCACCCCAGTGGGGACCCCCTACCCTGATCCAGGACACCCTTCAGGGCAAACCAGCCGGCACCCACCCATGCACCAGGCCTCTACCCTATATAATAAAAAGGGTAATATGCCTCCCAGCACCGGGATCAGCGGAGCCACAAGGCCTCCCAGCACCGGGATCAGCGGAGCCACAAGGCCTCCCAGCACCGGGATCAGCGTGATAGGGGGCAGAGCCCAAACCTCCTGATCGCCCTGCGGCTCTGTGTGTGACAGGGGGCGGGGCCACAACCTCCCCATCCACCCTGCTCTGTTCATGACAGGGGAAGGTGCCCCAACCCCCTGATCAGCCCTGCTCTGTGTGTGACAGGGTGCAGCACCCCAAACCCCCCCCCCCCCCGATGGGCCATCGGCCCTGCCCTGAGTGTGAGAGTGGCGGCGCCCCAACCCCCTGATCGGCCCTGCTCTGTGGGTGATAGAGGGCAGCGCCCCAACCCCCTGATGGGCCCTGCTCTGTGCATGACAGGGTACAGATCCCCAACCCCCCTGATGGGCCCTGCTCTGTGAGTGACAGGGGGTGGCGCCGCAACCTCCCCATCGACCCTGCCTTGAGTGTGACAGGGAACGGTGCCCCAACCCCCCAATCGGCCCTACCCTGAGCGTGACTGAGGGTGGCATCACAACCTCCTGATCCGCCCTGCTCTGTGCATGACAGGGGGTGGCGCCCCAACTCCCCAATCGGCCCTGCTCTGAGCCCGACCAGGGGCTGCACCTAGAGATTGGGCCTGCCCTCTGCCACCTGGGAGCAGACCTAAGCCAGCAGGTCATTATCTCCCAAGGGGTCCCAGACTGTGAGAGGGCACAGGCCTGGCTGAGGGACCCCCCTTCCCCCCCCGAGTGCACAAATTTTTGTGTACCGGGCCTCTAGTATATATAATAAAAGACAAATACAATAAAAATACAATATACTCACAGTAAAACAAAGAATAATATTATGCAATGATATATTACATGTATCCTGAGAGAAAAACATTCAGAGTGAAGATTTAAATGCTCAATTGAACTTTGTCAGAAAGATTTCCTTAGAAGAATGTTGGAAATACACTGAAAGGTAGAGAAGAAAGAAGGGATGTGTGAAGAAGAGTGAGTGGCAAAAGGGGGACACAACAACATCCTGAGTAAAATGATGGTGGCATGGAAATTGTTTCATGTGTTTATGGGACTTAATACAGTTTGGTATGGATGAGATCCTTGTTGAACTATGTGAGTGTGAATGTCTGAGGGAGGTAAGTTGGAGGGAGGGGAGGGGGTGTTGCCAAGGCCAGTTCATTAAGGACTTTTAATCATATGAAGAAACTGATTATGTTTGGGGTTTAATTACTCCAGTAGTCTTGTGCAGGATGAAAAGAAAGGCCAGGCACCTAGGCAAAAATATCAGATAGGAGATTAGAGACGAGAACTTTAAAACCATAATTTGAGTGTTTACATAGGTCCACCTTAAGCAAGTTACTCCTATTTTCCAGGCTTCAACATTTTCATACATAAGATGAGAGTGATTGTGAGAACATACATCAGACAATACACATAGAAACATGGAGTTGGGTATTGATATATAATATATGTTGAACAAATAGCAGGCATTACTAATATTGTAATTATTGTTATTAATAATGATTGCTAAATGTCTAACAGGACAAAGGTTGCTAGCTCATTGCCTGGAGACCTGTATATTCTTTGAGTTGGAGTGGGGGGAGAATGGAAATCAGAATGCAGGCTTTTTTTTTTAATATATTTTTATTGAATTCAGAGAGGAAGGGAGAGGGAGAGAGAGAAACATCAATGATGAGAGAGAATCATTGATTGGCTACCTCCTGTACACCCCCCCAACTGGGGATCAAGTCCACAACCCAGGCATGTGCCCTTGAGTGGAATCAAACCAGGACCCTTCAGCCCTCAGGCCAATACTCTATCCACTGAGCCAAACAGGCTAGGGCTGAGTGCAGGCTTTTTGAATTGAAAGGGAATCAACACTGCTCCCTCCATCCATGGGAGCCTGTAACTCCAGGAAATTGCACTTATCTAAACATGGCTTATATAAGAAATGATCCATTTTCTTATAAAAAGCTGATGGGCAGTGGTCTACTTAGGATTTACAGTAACTACCCTAATGAGATATGTATTCTTGGCAGGTACAGTACACTGATAAGGAGTAAGAGATTCTGGTGCACAGGAGCACAGGAGTTTGAGATGGCCAGGAAAGCAGAATTTTCTTTGCTCTGCAGGTTTTCCCATTTAAGCAGCTCTTGTGACATGCTAGAAATATACACCTCTGTAGAGATATAACAAATGGAAAAATGTTATTTTCCAAATCTGTCCCCCTCTGAAGAACTCTCCTGCTGGGCTTAAGCTGACTGTTCATTTTAGGGCTCATTTACTATTTAGTTTTCAGAAGAGTTTTCAATATGTACAACAGCAAAGATACTTTAATTTTACTTGTGTGTTTTTTGGTTTGTTTTTTAATCCTCACTGAGGATATTTTCCCATTGATTTTTAGAGAGAGTGGAAGAGAGAGGGAAAGACAGAGAAATATTCATGTGAGAGAAACACATTGATTGGTTGCCTCCTGCAGGCATCCTGACCAGGGCCCAGGCCAGGGAAAAGCCTGCAACCAAGATACATGCCCTTGACCTGAATGGAAGCCGGGACCCTTTGGTCCACAGGCCAACGCTCTATCCACTGAGCCAAACCGGCTAGGGCTAATTGTACTTGTTTTTAAACTATTTATGAATGAATACAATTTTTGAAAGCTGCAGGACCCAACACATAGAATAAATACAAAGACTGGGTTCAATTTTCAATAAATAATCTACATGATTATAAATTTAGTTCAGTTGAATAATAGAGCTATTTCCAAATATCCCCATGTGTTATTTTATCATTGCAAAGTATTAAAATTCATTAGTTCCTCCTCACAAATCCTTACTACATTATTAACCCTACTTTACTTACGGGAGGATTTGATGTACCTGAAATGTGTGATTATCCTAGAATTTGGCAGGTTAGTCAAAGAAAGGAAATTAAAAAATCAAAGTCCTTGATTCCCAGGTGGCTGATTAGCTCCTAAGGCAGTATAACTTCTGTTGGAATCACTATTCATACTTAGAAACTTACCATCTTGAGATCATTAAAAAGAAATCATGTAAATAGTACTAACAGGGCAAGATGGAAAGGTTTTTTAAGAATAAAGTATTTCCGGTCTATGGACATTTGCTGAAGTGGAGACAGGGCTAACTTACTATCTGTTTCACAAAATAATACATTTAGGGTTAGGTAAAAGAATATTAGAAAAAAAAAGTCATCTAGGACCTAGATTCTAGATACTTATAACAGTTTAATCCATTTGGATCAAGAAGTATAAATGAAGGTGGGGTACACTTATTTAAAGGTGGATTCACTTGGTACAATATGATATTAATGATCAAAGTCCAAATACAGGTACACTCAACTCTTGGTAGAAATCATAAACACCACAAAACCTTGGTTTGCTTCATAAAAATAAGCAGAAGCAAAAAGGGAACAGAATATAAAGAATGGCTGATTTTGTGGAAAAGGGAAGTAAAGGCCAGAGAGTAAATATTAATAACTTAGAGGGATTTTAGCTCAGGTCACCTTGACGGTTTCTTGAATAGGCTCTTAGTGGTTCTTCTAATTTCTAGCTAGAAACAAAGCAAAATAAACAACTTTCCTCTAATCTCTCATTTTTACTCAAAAGTGATTAATCTGCTTAAAAAAATGAACTGAACCTTCTCCTATAGGCTTGGGAAGTTTATTACTAGTAAACCTTTTTTAGTATCAAGGAGTCAAAGCTTCCCAGCAGGTTTTCTCTCCTGAAACTTCTTAACAAATCCAGTATAAAGGGAGAAAAAGCTAAGCAGTAGTTATTTCATCTCCTTCTCTCAGTGGACAACCCAGTTTTGGGTTTATATTTGGGAGAGCAAAACACATCTAGAAAGAAGGCAAATATCACAGTTATTTGAAACCTACCTTTGAGTCCTTAGGACTCCTTCAAAATAAATGAATAAGGAAGAAAGACGACATCCCATAGCTTTGCTGTTTGTCTGCACAATGATTCTACCCCCAAGAAAATTAGGCCCAACAGGGGGCTTTTGAATATGACATCACCAGTTTGGGGCTTGGGAAGAATCCTTGGCCTCCTAGGGTCCAACATTTTAATTCTTTACATTTTTTATGAACCACATGCATGGGAGAGGAGAGAGACCTGACATTAAAAAATACCTCTTCTTCCTACTGTAGCAAAGGGACACATTGCAGATGGCCTTCTTGCTGTGTTACTGAGGAAGGAGAGGCAGGACTCACTGATGCGGGCAGGGGCAAAACCCCAGCCAGTCCTCAATGGACAGGCAGTATAAGTAAGAAACAGGCTTTGTTATAAGAATTTACTGTTTGGATGTTGTTTATTACTGCAGCATAATCTCACCTCTTTGAATATATAGTTGATATTTTCATGAGTGTTCATTAGATGATTAAAAACAGATAAATAAGATAAAAATATTTGTATTAGTTGACCAGCCTACCATAATAAACTACCAGAAACTTAGTAGCTTAAACAACAGTTTTAATGGCAGAAGTTTGAGGTTAAGGTGTCAGCAGGATTTTTTTTTTTTCTTCTGATAACTATGAGGAAGAATCTGGTCTCTTGGTGTTTTGCTGGCAATCTTTGGCATCCCTTAGCATATAGAAGCACACTCCAAACTCTGCCTTATCTTCAGATGGCACTCTTCTTGCATACATGTCTGTCTCCAAATGTCCCCATTTTATAAGGACACCAATCATACTGTACTAAGGACACAACTTACTCCAGTATCTTAACTAATGTCATCTGCAATGACTATTTTCGAATAAGGTCTCATTCTAAGGCACTGGTGTTTGAGACTTCAACATATGAATGTGGGGGCTACATAAATTCAGTCCATAACAAAATTCATAGAATACAATATAGACATATACTAGTATGAATCAATGAAAACCAGCCCTTGTCAACCAAAAATTATGGTTACTCCATTTTCTTTTTTGACCTCCTCCCAGATAGCATTAAGTTTCTTCTCTAACTTATAGTAAGAAAGAGAACATCTATAACAATATATAATATAGTTTGGAACTTGGAAATATTATTCTTGTTCAGATAGAACTGTATAAAGAGATTATACTTGGATTATAAAGTTTAGAGAGGTAGCATTTTGGGAACTTCCTTGTGTTCTATAGTTCTGGATCAAAGGCTGGTTTCTGCATGTGTGTTTTGAAAAACTAGAAAAGCAGCACCTAGGAGAGTTTGGGGCTGGGGGAGTGTTTCTGAACTGATATGCTGTTTTAGTAACATCACCAGCTGAGGGCTCACTTCTGCTCTTGCATGAAACCCTTCTGATTTGGGTCAGAGGATGATGAGAGTGAATGAGGGGACATTTTTGAATTGGAGCTTTAAATTGATGATGAGTGGAATGATTTAAGTTTTAAACTTTCATTTGTCTCTGTCAAGGGCAGGGCTTGGGGATTGGTGAGCTTGCTTGGACAACACAGCTGAGAAGAACTCAAAGAGGAAAATAGAAGAGAATGTAGGATGATTAGCAGTACAGTGTGTAATGTGGCCTTACCAGGGTTGTTTTTTAGAACTCCATGAAGGGACCATGGAGGGGTAATCAAAAGGTCTGGAGTCCGTGTTTGTCAGAATTACTATGAGAATGTCATAGAGGTGAAGCAACAGAGATCTAGAAAGTGGCGTCAAAAGTTTGGGCAATGCTCTTCTAATTGCCTGCATTTTCCCCCTAAAATGGGCAATCACAGCTCTGATTCACTAAAGACATCACAATAACCGCATGGTGTTGACAGGCACTAAGGAGCTCTGAGACTCAGTGAAGAAATGTCCCCACCATCCCTTTCCTTCCCCATGGTACTGTTCAAAGATAGCAGGTGTTGATCTAAATAAGTCCTATTATAGGACCCTGACTGGGTCTGTTTACTTCACAGGTAATTTTCAAACAGCTTTAAGATCCAGAAAACCACAAAAAAGGCAGCTAAAACTTGGTGTTTAGGCAGTTATTTACAAGATTAATTGGAGAAATCTTTCCAAACCTCTTCAAAAAGGTAGAGAAGCGCGGTATTATTTAGGAACTCTGTCCTTTCTTGTCAGTTTGGCAGCTGTCTTTAGGCTGCTGTGCTGGCCTCAGATAAACAATTGACTGTAGGTATTGGGCCAGATTACCTCTCTCAGTCTCATTCCCACACTTCCCTTCCCTCTAGCCCTGCCCCACCCAGATTCCAGGCAACTAACCAACATTCCTCTCATCAGACTTGGAGAGCCAAAGGTACACAATGGTTTTGGAAATTCTATGGAAACAGATAAAACAAACTTTACAACTCTTACTACTCCAAGGATCTCTAGAGGCCACCCTAGAAGAGATATTAACATTACTTAAGTGGGATCCACCTCAACTTGTTCAGGATCTCAATGGAATTTTGGACAAAAGTCAGTAAAATATTAAAGTATTATGTTGGTTGTCTTGATCCCCTGCACATGAACCTCCTTCAGGAGTCTGGGTGACAGACTTGCTTATTTTGGGTAGTATTCAGGCATTACTGCCTTATTAAGACAATTACCACCATTAAACTCACATTAAGCTCTATTACCAAGTCAATTTAACTCCAATTTCTAATATTCACCTTTAAGTGTTTTAAAACTAATTTTAAAACTTTGATAGGTATTGGGCGATGATTTTTCTCAATTTTAGATGACAATGCCAGTAACAAAATTTTTTTAAAAATTATTTCATTTACCATGTTCTCACTTCCTATGGTTCTAGGAAAGAATTTACTTTAAAAACAAAACCAAGCCAAAAAATAGAAAAGGAAAGCATTTTAGTATTTGTTTATTTGCATTGCTATTACACAGGGCATATTTTTGTTCTTGTTAATAAAGTGTACTACAAAATTAAAGTAAAATTTGCCATTATTCATTACTTCTTTATAAGGCTTATGTTTTTATATTAAATACAGAGCAACACATTCACAGTGATATTATGAGTTACATTGGAGATATGATTTTGAGTCTATAAAATATTGATGATTATTGTCTTTTTTATTTTTAATTTCAAGATTGTTTGAGTGACTTAGTTACAGCTACTGTATATATCCTAAAAACCCACAGTGACTCATAAATTTGCATATACATATATTGAATTGGAAATAAACTGCCAGTGAATTTCAAATGAAATAATTTATTTTTCTTTTGAAGCTACAAGGGATGGTGACATTTAATTCTGTTACCCTTCAAATGTCACACAAGTGTTTCAAAATAAAATGCAAGATTATTTCTTTAAAATTTAAAATGCAACTTTATATGTAACTTTTCCCCCCAAATATTTTACATATCTACTTTAGTGATTGTGTATCTAATATAAAATCATAATATTGCACATGTTTTTAATTTCAAATGTTAAAATGAAAACAAAAATATTTGAAAATTTAAGTTGCATATGTATGTATCTATAATAATAAAAGCATAATATGCTAATTAGACTGGGCATCCTTCCGGACATCCTTTCATCCTTCTGGATGAAGCTGGGGCTGCGAGGGAAGCTCAGGTCCTGGGTGCCAGAGAGAAGCCTGGGTCCCGGGTGCCAGAGGGAAGCTGGTGCTGGCAGCCAGGGGAAGGAAGGCCTACTCTTGCATGAATTTCATGCATCAGGCCTCTAGTTATATATAATGTTTCATAATAAAAATAGCATCATACTAGAAATAAAATGTTTATTCCCTCTCTCACCATTACTACATGTTTACAATTGTGCAAGTACCTAACCCAGAAGTTCTTAACTTTTTGGTTTCAGGACCCATCCTATAATCTTCAAAATTATAGATGGTCCAGAAAAGCTTTTGTTAATTAAATTAAGACTGATAAATTAAGTATCTGTGTACTGTTAATTCATTTTAGAAATAGAAATATGTTAGAAAATAATGTAAAATATTTTCATGAAAGTGTTATATTTTCAAAGTAAAACTATATAGTAAGAAGAGTAGCATTGTTACTTGTTTTCAAATAACTTGACTGTACACCTTAACAGAAGAGTGGGCTTCTCATCATTGTATCATATTTCATAAGTCATCATAGTAGTGATTTCATCACACATTATGAATATTCTGAGGCACTCCATTGTACATTCAGAAGAGTAAAAATGGGAAAAATACAAATAACGTATCCCTCAAAACTTATAACCAGATTTAAGGCCCAAAATGCCCCTGGATCCCACTTTGAAAACTTTGGCCTAAACCTGCTGTGTCAAAATATTTTTCCTTTGCACAGGAAAAATATGCTAATAACAGAATTTTTTTGTTGTTCTCTTATCAAGTTAATGACTTTCCTTTTTGGTAAGTAAAATATTTCCATTATTTTATTTACTTTTTTATTCACTCATCCTTATATGTTTTTTAGGAACTGTAATGCTTGCTGGAGATAAAAGCATGACTAAGACATTACACTTGTCTCAATGAGCTTCAAGTTTGGAGGTTTTGATCTCACTACAGCCATGCATGAAAAGGATAGGACTAGAAAGACCTGGTGTCCCTGAAGTTGGGCTCACACACAGTTCCCTTGCCTGCCCGGTGACTGCCTCACTCATGAACCACTGCACAAACACTGTGGTGACCAAGAACAGGCACTGGTAGATGTCAATTGTCCATATCATTCTAACTATTTGGTTGTTCAATGCACCTTCTCCAGTGGATGTTCTCTAGTAAGCATTGATCTTTGTACCTTACATTTTTTACTCACTCCCATAGATCCTACCATATGCCTTTCCTCCAGACATCCTGGTTTCCAATCTTCCAAACTTGCTTCTTCCAGCCCTATCTCAGTTATCAATAAATCGCACCACAGTTCCAGATCCAACCATCTTTGCTCTTTGTGATAATCAAGTTGGATTCTGTAAGTAGTTCCCATTTGCCAGTTGGCAATGTGTTAAGTTTTGTCCGTGGAGGGTGCTTCTGGGAGGCTGCAAGAGGAAGAGGCTTCTCTTCCTGGGTCTTGTGTGCTATCTTCTGTTTTGATTTGGTGTCTCATGGTGGCCAGCAGCATGAGAGACACCCAGAGGTACTCACCTTCCAGGTGACACTCATTGGGTTTTGCCAGTACCCCAGTGAACAGTTTCCCAGCCAGTTTCATCAGCACTCGCCAGGGTGGCTTCCTACCAAGTTTGCCATCATTCCAGAGGGCAAGTTTTAGCCACAGCCTGACACCTTGATTTATGATTGTCTGTCTTGGTGTATGTGAACTCCTTATGATTCCTGATGGCAATATAAAAAATGTATTCTGCTTATCAGGAGATGTATGCCATATACTAGAGGCTGTTTTAATCTAGTCTGGAAAAGATGCCATAAATGGAACTGGGACTCCACAATCTTTGCATCTTTATGTCTCAGGGTAGCAATGATCTCTCTCATTTATAGAAGATATCATTTATAGCATATATATATGGATTAGCATCAAGGATATATATCTATTCTTTGCTACTATGATAGTTATTATTGTACAGGTCAAAGGATAAATGTGTGGGCCCTGCCAACTGCTATATATAGCCTTTTCACTTACACATACTGGACTAAAAAATTACTAGCTTTCCTTACTTCCACTATGAAATGGGCAAGAGGCATTCTCCATTCATTATTTGATCTCCAGCTAATAATACAGGGTCATTATGAGGATACCATGAAGCTCTGTATAAACACCAATGCAGACTCATATTCAACAATATTTGAAAGATCTGAATATGCACCTTTCCCCGTTGTAGAATTGCCTTATATATGGCTGTAGGTTTGTTCGGAAGGGACTCAAGAAATCACTACCATCATATTGCAGGTCTGTCCTTCCTTCTGCCAGTGAGTTTTGTTTGTTTGTTTGGAGAATCGACAGTTCTGAAAACTGGGTAATGGATCAAGATTTTCCGTTGGGGAGGCTGACTTCAGCCTTCTCATCATCCATTACGCTGAATTCTAGCAGAGGCCCATAAGCAGGTCCAATCTGCATTTCAGAAACTGTATAGTTCTCTGCTGGAAATGGCACCGTTTACTCCTGAACTTGAGGAAGGCAAAGATTTTCTTCAAAGTACCTGCTTCATTTGAAGACTGCATAGTCTTCAAGCAAGTTGAGTGTTGAGCCTTTATCATCCAATGAGGGAGAGCATGACACTTTTGCTGGCCAAGGTGATCCAGAGAATCTGAAGGATCAAACTCTCAAGGTGTTCTCATTTCAAATTCAGAGTTACACTCTTTCTATCGGGGCTCAGATTTTGGAATAGATTTTAGACTGAAAACTCAGCCTTTTTTAAAGTTTGTCACTCTTAACAATTAGATCCTGCGCCATGTCTGCAGCTCTGTATGTTCTCTGACTGCGTGAGATTAGTTCCTCTTTAAGTGCTGGCAGGAAAGCTTGCCAATTCTTACATTTTGCTTTAAAATAATGGTTAATCAATCTAAATTACTGATCCATAAAATCAAGCCTGTCATTTTATGTTTTTAAGCATCAATATCATGTGGCAATAGTAATCTAATTCCACATTCCTCTAAGTTACTATTATCTTGTATACCTTAAAAGCAAAACATTGCGCCCTAACCGGTTTGGCTCAGTGGATAGAGCATCGGCCTGTGGACCCAAGGGTCCCAGGTTCGATTCCGGTCAAGGGCATGTACCTTGGTTGCGAGCACATCTCCAGTAGGAGATGTGCAGGAGGCAGCTGATCAATGTTTCTCTCTCATCGATGTTTCTAACTCTCTATCTCTCTCCCTTCCTCTCTGTAAAAAATCAATAAAATATATTTTTAAAAAAATCAATAAAAAATATATTTAAAAAAAAAAAAAAGCAAAACATTGCACTAACTAATGCACCTCCTTCCATCTGTTTCCTTTCCCAATTAACTACAGGTGAAAGTCAGTGATTACAGAGCATGCCAGAGACAATAAAGAATTCACATACCAGCAGTAACATGATCTCACTGTTATCTAACCAGTTTATAATCTGCTTCCAGATACCATCCATAGAGTCTACTTCCTAGATCTATTCCTGGCATTAGGTGACCTCAGCAAAGTCCTACATTGGGATTCTTGTGATAGTGACATATTTATTGAGGCATAGTCTCAGGAGAAAGGAATTGAGGAAAGCAGGATACGGCAGGAAAATAAAGCTAAGCAAAAGAGACCATTTATCATGGTCACATGGATCTCCCAAACATAACCCCCCTTAATATGAATGGGCTAGTTTTTTATTCCCTGGTGTCTGTGAGTCTAGCTGAAGGAGAAGTCTGGGGAAGTAGGAAGAGAATGAAAGAGGGAAAGGACATAACTTTAGGCATAGAGTTACTAGATAAAATGCAGGACCCCAGTTATATACTTAACGCTATAAGTATGTCCCAAATATTGCACAAAATGTACTTAAACTAAAATGTTTATGTTCTTTATCTGGAGTTCAAATCTAACTGGACCTTATATTTTTATTTGCCAAATCTGGAAAAAATACCCAGGCCAGCTCCTGTTTGGTGAAGAGCAATTGGAGAAGGGAACAGCTAAACCGTTAGCTGCTATGTCACTCAAAGCAGATGAAGTATATTGAAGTGGCCACTAAAAGAACCCGAGCAAGGCACCAATGGATTTCATATGATATCCTATTTAGTGTTGGTGTTAAATCTGTCTGTTAGAAGAAAAGCAGGGATCCTGAATTTTGACTCAAAATACATGTTTAAGAAGAAAATTAAAACAAAATTTAACAAAATAGAATTAAGGAATGTGTAAAACCTATAATTCTAGGTTAATTAATACTTGAAGAGATCACAAAGACTAGTCTAACCAAGTTATCCTATATAATAAAAACCCAGAGACCAAACAGTGCAATGACCAGAACGACTGATCGACCAGTTGCTATGATGTACACTGACCACCAGGGGGCAGATGCTCAACGCAGGAGCTGCCACCTGGTGGTCACTGTGCTCCCACTGCTCAGTTGACCTGGATGAGCAGCACTTCCACAGTGGGCCGATCCCCACAGGCCACATCCTCCAATAGTGCACGAATCCGTGTACAGGGCCTCTAGTGTTTTCATAGTACTCATCATTTGTTGGTTTTCAGTAACCAGATATCTCACTTTCACTAGCATAGATAAAATGGAATTTATTGCAAGCCATGGCTGGGCAGCTCAGACAGAGCACATATAAGAATCAACCAATGAATGCATAAATAAGTGTAACAACAAATTAATGCCTCTCTCTCTCTCTCTCTCTCTCTCTCTCTTTCTCTCTCTCTCTTTCTTCCTCTCCCTCCATCCTTCCCTCCCTTCATCTCTCTAAAATCTATTAAATTTTTTTTCAAAAGGGAATTTATTGTAATCTAAGACAAGTTATAACTCTTGAATTTAGGATTTTGTGTAGGAGGAATGTCCTTTGGCATAAGAAACAATTAGAACTAGGAACTTGATCTACTCAGCAGACTTGCTTATCTTGTTCCATTTCTTTCTTCTGTTTTCCCTTCTCTAATGACAAACTAGTGTCCAGGTAAAGACTGATTTATCTTGAATCAATCATGGCTACAATCCCACCCTCAAGTCCCTCACCTTCACTGGAACTTGATGGATGTGGTAGATAGTAGGTGAAGAGAGAACTGAGGTGCTGGGACAAGAGAAACCAATAGGTCTCTTCTGCAATCTTCACTGAAGAAACAAAAAAGATTTTAGGGAAAGGATGGTGAATAGAACAGTTAAAACAAAAAGTTGAAGTAAATGAGAGTCAAATATTTTCTCCCTTCTTGAATAGAGTCTAGATGGAAAAAAAATATTATTGGCAATGAAAGTTTTTATACTTATCCTTAATGTTGTGTAACCATGATGGTCTTATAAACTGTCCTTAAGGGAAATGTGTTAATTTCTGAATTATAGAAGAATATTTTAAATGAAAAGAGCAAGTTAATTTAAAAACTAGAACATAGAACACTGTGAAGCATGTAAAAGTAAAACAAAGTCAAATATATTATGTTGATTAAAAAGAAAACAAAAGAAAATCTAGAAGAATGCCCTTCATCCACAGAGTAAAAGTAGCATTAAACTTTAATTTCTATAAGAGTGACTAAAGGATGGTGAGAAAGTTTTCACAAAGTAGTTAGAAAAATTCCCTGCTTAAACAAAGATAACTGGGTAAGACAAGTAATGGGAATGAGCACCCTGCTCTCTACTAATTTGCAAGAAATGACATTATTATTGTGACATCATTGTGACAGATGAGAAAAGACAGAGGCTTAATGGCCCTCTAAGAAAAGTTGTGAACTACTCTTTATGATCCTGCCAGAGAAAGATAAACATTGAGACTCTGGCATTCCAGTTATTTTACTGGAGGTCAAAGGATAGAGAATCCTGGCATTATTGTAGTTATTCCTTTAATACATTGTACAAATGGGTTTGAATGGCCTAGGAATTTTTATGATTTTAATCATGTTAGCACATTCATAATTCATTCAACCAATACTTCTCAGTATGATATAATGTTATCATAAATACATGGAATTTGAAGGTTGTAAAGGATCTTAAATGTCCAACTTTCCTGCCAAGAGAGAAATAACTTCTATTCCTGAAACATGGACATTTCTAACATATGGCATTCCATACTTTCTGAAGCAGCTCATTACACTGTTAAACAGTTCTAATTCCTGGCAAATTCTTTTAACATAAAGCTAAAAATTACCTTCTCAGATTTTTCACTTATTGGTTTGGTCTTATCTCTGCCCTCTGGAGATAAATAAAACCTGTTCACTCTTCTATATATTATAGTATTCCCAATATTTGCAAACAATTATTATAACCTGTTAAGTATTCTCTTTTCCATGCTAAACAGTCCCAATTCCCTTAGCAAATGCTGAGCTGGTTTAAAAATATCTTCTACAATCTCAGAGGCTCTCTTCTTCTAAATCATTAAACCCCTAAGCTAAATAACAAAGCAGTTTTGCATTCAATTCAAAATAGAGTAGGATTTATTTCCTACTTGATTAATACAACTTAATATAATGCAAATGATAAAATAAATCATCCTACTTTCTTTCACTGTCTTGAAATCATTACTTTTTGGAAGAAAATAATAAATTAATCAATATATATTTTAAATCCTAAAACTTTTCATACATTTTTCCATATAAAATATCTTGTCATGTTTTTGAAAGATAATTTTTAAAAATATATTTTTACTGATTTCAGAGAGAAAGGTAAATAGAGAAAAACATCAATGATGAGAGAGAGAATCATCAATTGGCTGCCTTTTGCACTCTGGGGATTGAACCAGCAACTCGGGCCAGTGCCCTGACCTGGAATCAAATTTTGACCTCGTGGTTCATAGGTCAATGCTCAACCACTGAGCAACACTTGCCCAGCTTGAAAGACAATTTTTTTAAAAAAACTTCAATTTCTCTGCATATATAATTTTGGTCTCAGTCAACTGATTCCCACATATTACAATCTTTTTGAACCTAAAATATGCCATTAATACATTAGTCATCTCACCTATTGTTATCATCCATGAGCCTCTTAAATACTTTTGAGTACATATTAATTATTAGATACCACAATGGGTGTGAATGATAGAGTGCTCTTCTCTCACAGAGATTATAGTATAGTGGGGTATGGATATGATCTGCATATCTAATTTTATTTTATTTTTTTAATTTATCTTTATTGATCTCAGAGAGGAAGGGAGAGGGAGAGAGATAGAAACATCCATGATGAGAAATAATCACTGATTGGCTGCCTCCTGCATACCCCCTACTGGGGATTGAGCCCACAACCTGGGCATATGCTCTTGGCTGGAATCAAACCTGGGACCTTTCAGTCCACAGGCTGATGCTCTACCCACTGAGCCGAACTGGCTAGGACTGCATATCTAATTTTAATCAATCTTTGCAAATCTCAGCATTCATTTCATTTGCTATAATAGACTTTATATAGGCATACATATTTAGTAGAGTGATTATATAATTTATTAAAGTTGGGGAGATTTTAAGAGAGGAAGGGGTGTTATCTATCTATATTATAATAACTCAGTGGCCCTAACACCGTAACGTCCAAAGACCAGTGTGGGAGGGCGGGGCTGTGCATGCGGGTGGGCAGGCCTGCAAGCATGGCAAGACCACGTGGGTGGGCAGGGCTGCGTGATTTCACGCGCTGGGCTTCTCATATACATATAAAAGGCTAAGCGACCTTCCGACCATCTGACTAGCCAATAGGTATGATGCGCACTGACCACCAGGGGGCAGACGCTCAACGCAGGACTTGCCAAGCTGCAGTGACTTGGCAGCACCCCAGAACCAGAGAGGAGGGAGCCCGATTCCTCACAGGGCCCCACGATTCCACCTTCGGCCATGGGCCATGTTGCTGTTGGGGCACTGTTGGCTCCAAATCCGGTTTACTGCACACTTGCATTTGCGTTCCACACCTTGTACGACAGCAACTTTGCAGAGTACCCTCTCACACTCCAAGAACCCTCAGGGGATGATGGAGAGCTGGTTTTGGCCTGATCCTCACAGGCCAGGACAAGGGACCCCACCTGCCCGAGGGACTCAGCTCATTCCTCAGACACCCTTTGAGCCGCGGCACTGCCCCAGGTGATGCTGGCCAGTGAGGGATCATGGGAGGTTGGCTCCAGGGCATGTCTAGCCCCTCTTACCCAGTCCCACACTGCTGACCACCTTTTAATTTTCTTTCAGTGTGCAAGAATCCGTGCACCAGGCCACTAGTTAATAATAATACCTATGTAACTTGCATGAATTGGCAATGTGCCTTTTATATTAAGTGGTCCTACATTTAAGAACATTTCTAGAACCAATTTCCTTTTGAACTACTGAAACTTTAGCATTCAGAAAAATGGTATGTTTACTATACCTGTATATCCCAGCAAAGTATAAGCCTATCCATGGGAAAACTGTATAACCATAGATAAATTTTTTAATAAAACATATGCTAAAATATATTAGCCAAAGCCTTTTCAAAATATAATTAATTTTGGTGGGTTGTGCATTGGATCATATGTATATGAACCATCTAACGTTTCTCATAGATCAGGGTTATTTTAATATGATGACTTTCTCATATTCAATTGAACATGTAGTTCTCTAATGTAACATACAGAATAAAAAGTGTCTAATATGAATCAGCTCAAATAAGATTACATCACTTGATTATATATCACAATTGCCATGATTGTTAAAATTAGTTCTAAGACTCAGAAATTGTTTTGCCATATTGAGAAAAGCTAGCATACTACCACTTCATTTTTGTGTCATTCAGGATAGCTGTGAAATAAACTAATGCCACCCAATCTCAATGATTTAACTTCAAATCACTATATGCCTATTGAATATCATTAAGTATCTCTGTTCTTCATGTTTAGTTAGGGAATGGGCTTTTCTGATTACCTTTATAGGAGAAGAGATCACTAAAATGGTTTGCAATATAAATTGAATGCCTCCACCTGCAAGTGACCCACCACACTTCCATTCGTCTTTCATCGGATTATTCAAGCCACTTTACAATCTCTAAACAGAAATGCAATCCTTTCATGTGGCTAAAGTAAGAACTGTGCAATTTATGATTGACTCAACAAACTCCTACTTCCGTTTTTAACAACATATTGATATCTCTTAAAAATAATGCTTTCAAACATTACCAATAGAAGTCAAGGATCTGTTAATTTTCTGGGTTAGATCACAGTATGTTATTAGTTTAAACAGATACACTTCATAATACAGAGTAAAATCAATTGGTACAAATAATGTTTTAAGCCCTAGCCAGTTTGGCTCAGTGGATAGAGCATCAGCCTGCAGACTGACGGGTCCCAGGTTTGATTCCAGTCAAGGGTACATGCCAGGTTGTGGGCTCAATCCCAGTTGGGAGCATGTAGGAAGCAACCTATCAATGATTCTCTCTCATCATTGATGTTTCTATCTCTCTCTCCCTTTCCCTTTCTCTCTCTCTGAAGTCAATAAAAATATATTTATAATAATAATAATCATAATGTTTTAACACAATGACTAATCTTTTGAGGAATTTATAAAAAAGCATTAATACTATAACTTAGAGCCATCAAAGTCTCACAAATATAGAAGTAATAAATTATTGGTATATTCTTAAAGGAATTCTGGGAAATAAACAACTGTAAATCAGCATAAATACTGATAAAGGAGAAGATAAAATAATTAAAGTTGGATCTCATTTTTAGTTAATTATGAAGGGCTAAGTTATTACAAACACTTTATTACAAATAATATGTAGTTTTGTTATTAAAATATTTCATATATTCTTTTTTACCTTTTATTTTTTTATTTTTTCTTTATGATTAAGGTATTACATATGTGTCCTGATCCCATCCCCCCATCACCCCCCAAACCCCACCCCACTCATGCCCTCACCCTCCTGGTGTCTGTGTCCATTGGTTAGGCTTATCTGCATGCATATAAGTCCTTTGATTGATCTCTCCCCCTTAGCCCCACCCTCCCCTACCCTCCCTCTGAGGTTTGATGGTCTGATTGATGCTTCTCTACCACTTTTATTTCTAAAAACAGGAATTTGGGTCACCTTTATGCTCAGAATCTAGAGTTCTTAAACATGTAAGTTGTTAATTGCAAAAATAAATTTTCCTTTTTTTAAGGCTTAATTATTTGACTAATTTCTGAGAAGTATACTACATACTTTTCCCCCTAAATATACCAATAAAAATGAACCTACATAGTTCCTACTATAAATGACTTTATTCATTTACTTAAGTTTTCACAGCAGTCTCTATTTCATCAATGTTTGTTTGTGTGAGCATATATATGTGTCAAACAGCATAAGGTCTCAGACATGAAAGTCTAGGATATAAAACAGAAATGCATATAAATGAACCTGTGAGGAAAAGGTAATAACCAGCTGAAAGTAATTTATGTGCAAGAGAAATAAAAAATTGTTCCCTACCTGGATTTAATAAGCAACTACTTCTCATATAAGAATATTTGAATAGCCTGGCCGGCATGGCTCAGTGGTTGAGCTTGGAACTGTGAACAAGGAGGTTGAGGTTCCATTCCAGGTCAAGGCATATGCCCAAGATGCAGGCTCAATCACCCTTGTGAGATGTGCAGGAGGCAGCTGATCAATGATTCCTCTCTCATCATTAATATTTCTATCATTCTCTCCCTTTTCTTTACTCTCGCTGAGATAAATAAAAAATATATTTTGAAAAAAATAATAATTGAATAAGTATCAATTATACTTTAAATTTTACATGTTTTGTTACCATAAAACTTACATTTGTGCATTAACCAGCAACAGAAGACAAAACAGTAAAAGTTATTATAATCATATTACTAATATATACAAAAGATAATTTGGTACAGGAATCTAAGCTTGAAATTTGTTTTTAAAGCACAGTGCTGGATTTTAAATAAAATTAATTTCAATATGTTAGCATAGCCTCTGGAAAAGCATTTTAAAATAAGCACAAATATTGTATGTGGTATTATTTTAATAGCACTTTTTTTTTTTTTTTTTTTTTTTGCCATGAAGCATAAGTGTGAGGTAATCTATACTAATAAAAGCCTAGGTGACTATCACACCCTCACGTCATCACAAGATGGCTGCCCCCACATCGTCACAAGATGGCTGCCCCCACATCGTCACAAGATGGCCACCACAAGATGGCCATCACAAGATGGCTGGCAGGGGAGGGCAGTTGGGGGTGACCGGGCCGTGAGGGGAGCAGTTTGGCATCAATTAGGCCATCAGGGGAGCGGTTAGGGGTCAATTAGGCAGGCAGGCAGGGGAGCGGTTAGGAGCCGGCAGTCGGACATCCCCCGAGGGGTCCCAGATTGAAGAGGGTGCAGGCTGGGCTGAGGGTCACCCCCCCTCAGTGTACAAACTTCATGCACCAGGCCTCTAGTCTATCTACACTAATAAAAGAGAAAAATGGTAATTGGCGTACGACGATACCCTTTTCATTGGCTAATCAGGGCTATATGCAAATTAACTGCCAACTATGATTGGCAGTTAACTGCCAACTATGATTGGCAGTTAACTGCCAACTAAGATTGGCAGTTAACTGCCAACAAAGATGGCGGTTAATTTGCATATGTAGGCACAATGCAGGGAGGCGAAAGGGAAAGCAGGAAGAAGCCCCCTGCCACTGACAGTGATCGGAAACCCAGGGGGGAGCTAAGAGCTGGGGGGCAGGGCAAAGGCGGCCCTGGGGCCGCCTTTGCCCTGCCCCCCAGCCATGATCGGAGAATCAGGTGCCTTTTCTGCCCTGGCCAGTGATAGCAGGAAGTAGGGGTGGAGCCAGCGATGGGAGCTGGACACGGTCGAAGCTGGCAGTCCCGGGAGCTAGGGGTCCCTTGCCTGGGCCTAAAGCGGAGCCCACAATCGCGGGGCTGCTGCAGCTGCGGGTCCCCGCTGCCCAAGCCGGACGCCTCAGCCAGAGGCGTTAGGCCTGGGCAGGGGCGGAGCCCGCAACCGCGGGGAGCTGGGGGTCCCCTGCCCAGGCCTGACACCTCTGCCGGAGGCCTCAGGCCTGGTCAAGGGGCCGATCCGGTGATTGGTGATCGGAGGGTGATGAGGGTCAACTCCTCTGGCCGAGGCATCAGGCCTGGGCGGGGGGCTGAGCCGGGGACTGGGGGGATATGATGGTCCCCTTGCCCAGGCCTGAAGCCTGGGTCAGAGGCGTCAGGCTTGGGCGGGGGGTGGAGCAAGCGATCAGAGGGGTCTGGGGGTCCCCTGCCCAGGCCTGACGCCTGGGCCAGAGGCATCAGGCCTGGGCTGGGGGCAGAACCAGTGATGGGGGGAAATGAGGGTCCCCTGCCCAGGCCTGATGCCTCTGGCCCAGGCGTCAGGCCTGGGCAAGGGGACAATCCTGCGATTGGAGGGTGATGGGGGTAAACGCCTGAGGGCTCCCAGTATGTGAGAGGGGGCAGGCTGGGCTGAGGGACACTACCCCCCCCACACACACACCCAGTGCACGAATTTCATGCACCGGGCCCCTAGTATATATATAAAAGCCTAAGCAACCGAAAGATCTAACAACTGAATGCCTGAACGACCGGTCAACCGGTCACTATGACGTGCACTGACAACCAAGAGGCAGATGCTCAATGCAGGAGCTGTCTCCTGATGGTCAGTGTGCTCCCACAGCCCGGTCGCAGCCACTCACTCCCTCTGTAGTCCTGAGGTCCAATCTCTGAAGAACGGGCCAGGCGCCAATGGACCGGTGCCACCAGCACTATCCTGACAGTGCCGCTGGCCTCCTGAAAGTTGGCCTCAGGCACTGCGGCTCTTTCCCTCTCTAGACACTCCACAAGGAAGAAATGATATAAAAGTGGCTGCCAGGTGGCTCCCAACAACTGGCATGAACATCAGCAGGATGGATCCAGATCCTGGGCTGGCAAGGGCGTCCCTCCACCTGCCTGGAGGGCCTATCATGTCATGGCCACCCCTAGGGACAGGCGCCAGACACTGTAGTGGCATTAGCCTCTTCTGATTGGAACTGATTGGGTGCAGTGGGGCTGGGATGAGTGGGAGCGGCACACAGGAGTGACAGGAGGCTTTGGACTGCTGGTTTCAGCCTGATCATTGCAGGCTACCCTGAGGGACCCCACCCTTGCATGAATTCATGCACTGGGCCTCTAGTCCTATATAATAAAAGCATAGCATGCAAATTGTCCCCTTGACCGGAGTTCTTATGGGAGTTCGATCAGGGGACAGGCCAGTAGCGGTAAGGGAGGGAGGCTCTGGCCTGCGGCAGCAGGCAGCCAGGGGAAGGGAGGGAGTACCCGGCCGGCAGCCAGCAACTGTTAGGGATCCTACAAGTGCATGAATTTGTGCACTGGGTCTCTAGTATAAACATAAGAAAGAAATTTCAGTCAGACAGAATATGCAAACTGTAGGGGGGAAAACTGCATTGCAGATGTATCACAGTTATTTTGCTGCTCATATTTCCTAAGTGCTTTTGCTTAGAAATAGAATTCAGTGTTATTCATTTTTTTCTCTGAGCTATATAGACAAATTTGTAACTGGTGAGAAGTGGCATTGTATTGCACAGGAATATACATGACATAGGAAAGTGATTTGTTATATACACATATTTTGCTATTCCTTCCACTATCATAAAGCATCCCACATATCATGATTAGCAAAAGTAGATAAAACAGAATTTCTACTGACATGTCCTTTCCTCCAGATTGTACTTGACACCCAGATATTTTTGCATTTGCTCAGTGTTGTGAAGTATAGGATTAGTGCTTAGCGGTTTAGAAATTCACTGGTAGCTTGCCTGCAATTTCCATTACCTGTTTACCTCTTTATTTTTCAGTTATTGGCAGTGCTCTGTACAGTAAGAATCTTTTCTCTTTTTCATCACTGTTGTGTTCCCAACCTTTTTATTGTTTATAATAGTTCCTTTAGCATAAATCTGAAGAGCATCCTAGATCCCTCCACCGCAAGTCTTTATCCTCTAATTTCAACCAATCTCTTAATAACTGTTTCCAATCTCAACCCAAACTTGGCCTACTTCGTACTTGAATTATTTTTCGCATAAAATGCTCATAGACTAGAGTTCTTGTTTTGGACTCATATGCTCTATCCTCTAGGCTGTTGCAAAAAATGAAGAGGATCTAATATAGCTTCCTTTGACTTATCCTTTAACTAATAATAAACATTTATTATGTGAAATATGGAGGGTTAGAAATTTGCATATTTTATTTTACTAGTTCTCCTAATAGCTCTACACTATAGGTAAGAGAGTATCAGTTAGATACAATTAAGAAAATATATACTTGATTCCTCAGCAGCATTTAATATTAGCTATTATTTCTACTATCCTGAAACATTTGCTGGCCTTGACATCGATGGCACAGCTCTCTTTCTCAGGGGGTTCTTGTCCTTCAGGGCCCATACTATCTAGCATGTCATTAAATATTCAGATTCTTTAAGCCTCATCCCAATGTATTTTTGTCTTACTGCTGTCATTCTCTCTCTGTAGTTCATTTCACTGATTCAAAAAATGTTTTGAGCTTTACATACATATTTTGAGCCAACTACTTAGTATTTCTTTTGGATGTTTCTTAAGTATCTAAAGTTTTACATTTAAAATTGAATTCATTGCCTTCCTTACAAAGCTTGTCCTCTTTATGGTATGCCTTTTACCAGTCAGTAATGTCAAAAGAATCCCTCCTTGTGTGTAAGCAAAAAACCTAAAAGTCATCCTTGATACTTCTGCCTTTATTACTTCCCCACCTATGATCAAATCCCCACCTATGATACAAATTTCAACTATATCTTCAACCAACATTTATTTATTTTGACTATCACCATATTACATTAAGCTTGGTAATATCTTTACCCTGGACAACTATAATTAAACTAGGGGCCCGGTGCACGAAATTCGTGCACTGGGTGTGGGGGGGGGGGCGAGTGTCCTTCAGCCCAGCCTACCCCCTCTCACATACTGGGAGCCCTCAGGCATTGACCCCCATCACCCTCCAATCGCAGGATCGGCCCCTTGCCCAGGCCTGACGCCTCTGGCCTAGGCGTCCGGCCCGGGCAGCGGGGACCCACAGCTGCAGCGGCCCCGCGATCGTGGGCTCCGCTTTAGGCCCAGGCAAGGGGCCCCTAGCTCCTGGGACTGCCAGCTTCGACCGTGCCCAGCTCCCATCACTGGCTCCACCCCTACTTCCTGCTATCACTGGCCAGGGCAGAAAAGGCACCTGATTCTCCGATCATGGCTGGGGGGCAGGGCAAAGGTGGCCCCAGGGCCGCCTTTGCCCTGCCCCCCAGCTCTTAGCTCCCCCCTGGGTTTCCGATCACTGTCAGTGGCAGGGGGCTTCTTCCTGCTTTCCCTTTCGCCTCCCTGCATTGTGCCTACATATGCAAATTAACCGCCATCTTGTTGACAGTTAACTGCCAATCTTAGTTGGCAGTTAACTGCCAATCTTAGTTGGCAGTTAATTTGAATATAGCTCTGATTAGCCAATGAAAAGGGTAGCTCGTACTCCAATTACCATTTTTCTCTTTTATTAGTGTAGATCTTCATTGTTTAACTTTACATATTCTTGGTCAAGTCTGACCCATTTGAACTTATATTTTGCATGAAGTTTTTTCTTCAAGGCATTTGATTATCTTTAACACTGGAGACTATACTAATTAGCATTACTAAGCAGAAGGGAAGACAATACAAATTTCAAAAGTTTTGTTAATATATGAAGGTAAAATTTGGAAATAAGAGCTACCATAGCAGCCAGCATTTTGGAGACCCAAATGAAATAGCGGTTTTCCCTTTGACATATTTAAAGCATTGGTAAGCTAGATAAGACAAGTAGAAAGGAAAGCCAATGGAAAGTCATAGAGAAGTACAGCAAAGTTGCTGGCAACACCATAATCTTAAAGAGAAAAAAAATATGGATCAGAAAACAACTCAGGATTTCAGTTGGTACCATGCTGGTTATACCCAAAGAGTTTAAAGTAGAAATATAAGCCTTAGAAAATCAATCCCATTCTCAAGTTCAATTCCTAATTACATAAAGGTTGGAGGTCATCACTCTGATAACCTATTGGAGGAAACAATCAATCTACTCATCAACCAGAGCTTAATCCTATCTAATAAAAGACAAAGATGCAAATTAACTGTACCTTCACTATGCCCACCAGCCAATCAGAGTGATATGCGAATTAACTACCAACAAAATAGTGGCTAATTTGCATACTGCAGGCAGAGCAGGACAGCAGGAGCCGCCATCCAGGCCCCTGTGTGTGGCCCTAGGCAGCGGGCCTGTGGCAGGCGCGGTGATCGTGGGGGCCCCGCCCCGTGTGCGGCCCCAGCCGGCAGGGCTCAGGAGGTGCGATCAGCAAAGTGGGACTGGGGATTGGCAAATGGGTGCAAGGCAGACCTCCTGGTCTTTCCCCCCAGCTGGCAGGGTCCTATCAATCTTCAGTTTCTACTGAAAGGAATGTGGCGCCTCCACTGAGCAGCCTCCCAGGACTCGGACTCCCAGGCTCCGGAGTGGAAACTTCAACAAGGATTTCAGCGCCTGCTCAGGGGGAATAACCGCCACCTCCCTACTCCACAGCTGCTTCTGTGTCTGCAAGAAACTGCACATGCTCCTCCCTGCGAGATGGGCGGGGCCAGAGCCTGAGTTGAGTGGTTCCAAGGTAGCGATAGCAGCTGGACCAGTGCAGGGATGGAGGGAGGGAGGGCGGGGAAGGAGCAAGGGGGAAGCCCTGGTTCCCTGCTCCTCCTCCCACAGGCATGGCCCTTGCTGCTGTTATGATAAAAGGAGTTGTGTTTTTCTAACTCTGTCTGGGTAAAGGAAACAAGTGTCTGTTGACTTCTGATCTTACTCTCCGAGCTGCCAGTTAATCCCTCTGGATGCATCATATCCAACCTCCAAAGGATCTGAGGGGCAGGATCGACCTTTGTTCCATAGTTGAGGAAACTGGCCAATAAACACATGTGTCTCATGCTTCAGTGTCAACTCCCGCAGAAATCTCCGGGTAATGACTCAGATTCTATATCTAAGGGTATATTTTCTTCTGTTTTCATGTTTAATTCAGTCCCAGGAATCAAATAATACAATAAAGAATAAAATGAGTTCAGAGGGCTCAGCATTGTATTCCCAGGGCCTTTGGTCCCACACAAACCACAGAGATCAGTTATCCTGAGATGAAAGGAAAGGAAAGAGAAACGTGAAAGGTTTCCCAGCTCATTCACAGAGACATCTCATAACCACATATTAAGGACACGACATTAACCTAGGGGTGGAAAGGACACAAATGGAATAGAAGATGGAGCCACTTGGAGTGAGCAGGCCAGCAGGGGGCAATTGGGGGCGAGCAGGCTGGCGGGGCGGCGGGAGTTGGGGTGAGCACACTGGTACGGGGGGAAGTTGGGGGTGATCAGGCTGGTGGGGGGCATTTGGGAGCGAGTAGGCTGGCAGCGGGGGGAAGTTGGGGGCAAGCAGGCTAGCAGGCAGAGTGGTTAGGGACAACCAGGCAGGCAGGCAGGTGAGTGGTTAGGAGCCAGCAGTCCCAGATTGTGAGAGGGATGTCCGACTGCCAGTTTAGGCCCGATCCCTGTAAACCAGCAGTAGGACATCCTTCCAGGAGTCCCAGATTGGAGAGGGTGCAGGCCGGGCTGAGGGACACTTCCCACCCCTGCCCAGTGCACAAATTTTTGTGCACTGGGCCACTAGTAATAAATATTATTGGTCTTTCAATAAAAAAAATCCTGGGCATATAAAAATCTTGAATAAAGCAGAACAATGTGATCAATGATCTAGAGATGGTTAAAAAAGATCTACATTTGTAATAGCAAATGAGAACTTTGAAAATGACAAGACAAATTTTTTAAGACTGAATAAAATGGTTACTAGGTGGAATGGAAGGAATGAAGAGCACTAGAAAAGGGAAAACATGTAAGGACATACAGAATATTTATTTTAACTGATTAAAGTAAAATATATTTTGAGGCTTATAATTAATATATAAACATATTGATAGAGACAAACATATATGGAAACATAAACGCAATGTATGGGATACAGTTTAGTAGAATTATGTACTATAAGGTTCTTTTATGTTTACTAGAGGCCTGGTGCACAAAATTCATGCTCTCGGTTGGGGAGGAGGGGGGGTCCCTCAGCCCGGCCTGTGCCCTCTCGCAGCCTAGAAGCCCTCAAGGGATGTCTGACTGATGGGTCAGCTGTCAGTAGGACATCCTTAGTGCTGCCACGGAGGTGGAAGAGGTTCCCGCCACCACCTTTGCCCTTGCCAGCTGTAAACTTGGCTTCTGGCTGAGTAGCACTCCCCCTGTGGGAGTACACTGACCACCAAGGGGCAGCTCCTGCATTGAGCGTCTGCCCCTCGTGGTCAGTGCGTGTCATAGTGATCAGTTGTTCCATCATTTGGTCAATTTGCATATTAGCCTTTTATTATACAGGATAAGTCAATAAAATATTAGTTCAAGGTAGAATAGGATAAGATAATCACAAACTTACTTACTAAAAAAAAAAGTTAAACAACAATAAAAAGAATCAACCAAAGGACTTGTATGCATGCATATAAGCATAACCAATGGACACAGCCACTAGGGGGTGAGGGCAAGAGTGGAGGGTGGGCATGGGGGGCAATATGGGAACACATATGTAATACCTTAATCAATAAAGAAAAAGTAATAATTTAAAAAGAGGTAGCACTGGAGGCAAAGACCAGTAGGACTTAATAAATGCGAGAAGTCCTCAGAAGGTTGATGGACTTTGATATTCAGCAGGGCTGAAAATCTGCATTTAATACCTACTGCTGGCTGAACAGCTGAAGGCAATTCCCTAACCTGATAATTCTTTATTTTTTACAAAACCTTACCATTAATGTGTGTTTGCTTTGCTAAAGGGAAAATGTATATTGTAGTAAATAAAAAACCGTGGGTCTGAAGATTCAGGGAGCCACTCCACTAGAGAGGAGGTTTCTGCCTGGTTCCCCATGCCTTCTAAATTTATATTTCTTGTCTAGTGTATCCATTTATGTTGCAGTCCCTTCTCCAGATCCTGAATCCTTGCTGCAAAAGACTGCACATTTATGGCGCCTCTAGACAGGGACTGGAGAAGAAGATTTGCCTGACCAAAAAAAGAAGTCCACCAGTAAAGGTGGGGATCATCGGTAAAGGTGGGGATCACTGAACAGGTGGGGAGATTCACTGTGCATAAAGCTCGCACCAAGCTTTGGAATTCATGATCCAAAGTGGGCGAGGACATCTTTTGTTTCAAGGCAGGCCATAATGGGGAAGAATTCGACTAAAAGGCAAAAATGTCATTGTAAATTTTCAGCTTGTATATTCAAGGATAGAGAAATTGAAATGTCAAAAGGTACTCTCTTAAATGAGGCTCAAGGAAAAAGAGTGCCCTTGTCATATTTAACTATGTGGGGTCTTATTCAAATTGCAAAATGCCTAACTCAAATATTCCTTCTAATTAATTTCCTTTCAATATTCATGAATTTGTTCACCTGGCCATTAGTATAATTATAATTAAGATATAATGTAGATCTTAATGTACATTAACATGCAGGGAGGGAATCTTTTATTTTTATCTAAAACATTATTTTCATATTAACATATTAATAAAATATCTCCAATTTTCTTTTTTTCATAACTAATGATTCCCTACTTTAAACATTATGATCATTTGTACATCTATTTCCTCGTTTATCATAACATCTCATTTAAACTAATACACTTTTTCTCTCAGTAAATGCAGGAAATAATAAACTTTCTTTTATTTTTCACATGTTATTTTCACTCAGTACCAATTTATATTTTCTTATATCTATATTGCCAAAATATGCCACCATAAATTAACACAATGTCTTCTGTAATTCTACCAATTAGGCCGAGTTTTACAGGTAAATTTATATTCAATGTTCAACAAAGCCACATGCTAATGATTATCTATTTATTTTACTTGTCTCAAGCACAGTGAGCATTTATTTGCCTTCTGAAAATGGGCTCTTGAGAACAACATTCGGAGAATCTTGCATGCGTGGCAAGGTTCTGCAGTTACTATATTTAAAAGTCAGTTTGCCTGGCTATAAAATCAATGACTACATTGGATTTCTTTGTGCAGACTAAAATGTTTCTTTATTATTTCAGGGCATAAGGGTAGCTGTGGAGAAATCTGCTGCTAATTTTATTTTCTTTGCCTTATAAATTAGTATGCTTTTTTTTTTTTTTCCTTTCTGAAGTTTTACTTCAAAGTTTAACAGTAGTTATAGAATATATCTTGGTATTGGCTGTTCTGAGATATTTTTCCTAGTTATGTGGTACAAAATTTTAATATTTGGTTTAAGTCATATTTTAATTCAAAGTTTACACATTAATTATAAATATTAGTATTTGTTCTATTCCAGTGTTTTGATTTTTCCAAATGGAGGCCCCCAATATCTGTACATTGGACCTTTGTTGTCTATCTTCTATAACTATCACCTTTTCATATTTTTAAATTCTTTTTTCAATATCTTATTTCTTTTCCTCCTTTCTCCTTTGTATCTCCTATTTATTTTATAATGTTATTTGTAAAATTTATTCACTCTTTCATGTTTTCTAGTTTAATCTTCAATATAAAAATAAATATTTTTGTCATTTCTAACATTTTTCTGCTTGTTATTAGCTTTTTAAGTTTTTTAAAAATCTCTGATTTATAATTTCTTTAATTCTATGCTGTTTTATTTATACACTGATTATATTTTAGAATCATATTATCTTGTTTTTAATAATTAGCTTAAATTTTATATTTGCTTTTTAAGCATGTGGTTCTACTTATCTTTTATTACCTCTAATCCTGGCCATTATTCTTTTGGGTCTTATAATAAATATCTCTTCTTTTTCTCAACCAATATTCCTGTATTTTTCAATATAACTTCTACTCTGAACAATTTCTTCTCAGTGTTGGTTTTTATTCTCAAAAGGATCCTCCTTTGATTAATATGAGAGTTCCTGCATTACAGAACATTCTGGCATCTATTTATCTTTCCACAGTTCTCTTACATTTGCCTGTGAGTTTGATAATCTCATCCCTAATTTTGGCTGTGTTCCCAGATCATTCTGTTGAGATTTACATTCAAGTTGTACCCCTCAGTTTGGTAGAAACAACTTATTAACAATAATGTTTTGGAGCTCTCTCGCTGTTTGAAAGGTAGAATTCCCTTGGCTTTTCCTCCTATTCCTCTCAAATAGTTATTTTTACCACACATCTTCTTGCTTTCAATGAATGCATTTCACTCACCTTTTGTAATTGTTTGTCTGTAGGTATCTCATTTTGGTAGCCAAAGCACTCCATTTTAGTTATTGAAGGTATTCATAGAGATTCAAACACTCCATCCCTACTAGCCTTCCTAGCCCACTAATTTTTTATCTCAATACTGAACAATAAATGGCAAATTCTCAGCAGATGAACCTTAGAATGCAACTGGATAAACATTTTAAACAAAGGATTTAACCAATTTGCTGAGATAAAGGGTTGTACATCATGTTCAGAAATCAAATAGTTATCCAGAAAATGAATTATGTGCAGTTAATACATTTAAGGTAAAATTAGAATTTTTTTTTGCAGCTGGGTAATAGGGCTCTGAATAATAGCATAATAAATTCCTTGTTATTGCTATTTATTATTTTCTTTTTCTCATCATATTTCTTCTGTTGTTGTCATAAAGCTTCCCTTTAAGCACTGGATTGTGACAGATGTTTAATGAAAGTGTTATTCAATGCCACAGTTTTTCAGCAGAAAGACAATATGCAAATTTAAATCATAAATAACTGAAGTGAGAATCAGATGTTTTTTCAAAGAAAAACATAAGTAGTATCTTAAAAAGAGATAAAAATATAATGGAATTAGATTTAAAGGATTATAATATTGAAGAATACAGAATCCCAATCTGTTTCATTATTCTGGAGAGTTTAATTATGTTTCACCAGAGTATCTACCTAGACAGAGAAGAAAGTGAATATAAGGCACATTAGGTAAATAACTCTGCCAAGAAGTAATATATAACTACAACATATCTGCTGTAAGATAAATAAATGCAGCTGATAACAGGTTATCTTCCAAATCATCAACATTAAGGGGGAATTAGTTTAGTGAATTATAACTCCACACTTTAAATGAAATGTTGTTCATACAATGTTGTTTTTAAAAGTTATAATAAAAATGAAATATGTTCATGTTAAATGGTGTTGATGTATGTGTTTATATGTTTTGTTAGGGGGATGCTTACTCCCACTTAGTGTTTCTTTCCAAGTGGAGAGTATTTCATTGGTGAAACACTCCTGACATATCATTTTAATCTTTCTCTCTTCAATGTACATGGAGAATTTAAACATTTGTTTTTTGTTTCTTTCACAAACCAAGAATGAAGTTGTTTTAATGAGTCCCCACAAAATAATTTCCCTGGTTCATGCAGGGATTCACAAATTCTCAAAGGCAACTATTTGAAAACACAGACAGAAGTTTAAATGGGGATAATTCACATTTCAAAAATCCCTTCTAATTTCAACTTATAAGATACTCATGTAATTGCACTACTCAGGAAAATATGAGCTATTGTTCAATTTTTAAAATATAAATTCATTATAGAATAAGAGCACAGTGCAAACTGAGATGCTAAGTTGTGGATCTAGATATAAGTGAAATTATTTACATTCCATTGAATGAATAAGGTAATTGCATGTAATTTTGGTTTTTATTAACCTGAACACAAATTTGATGACCCAACTTTATGAAGATTACAAAAAATTCTAACAGATTAAATGATAGTAAAATTTTAAAAAGTTATAATTAATATAACTGAAGTGATTAAGAGTTCAAAATTGGAAAATTAGCAAAAAATGAATCCTAATTTAAGAATTGTATGAACATATGAACATTATACAAATATGTGTCTACCATTAACTTCAATAGAGGAAACTGCTATAAATGAGAAATTTTCATCTACTCATTAAAGTGTATGAACTATTTACAGGTCTCCTTGATCTTAACTATAGATTGCTAACACCTTTAAAGAGTATTGTATGTATATATAATTTTTTGTATAAAGTATATCATTTTAACAGACTATTTAAACTTTATATTTAAGTATATAGATTAAATAGACAATTTTTTATCAATATGTGTAAAAAAGTATGTGTAAAAGTTCAAAGGAAATATATACATTAGTAGCAGTTGATTCTCAGTTCTGGAATAATAGATTATTTTTACTTTTATATGTATACTAGAGGCCAGATGCACGAAATTCATGCAAGGGTCTTGGTCCTCACAGATCTGGCTGCCTTGGCCCTTGCAGCCCCGGCTTCATCCGGAAGGTTGCCCAGAAGGTCGTCTGGACGGTTGCTACACTGTCTGGTCTAATTAGGATATTAGCTCTTTATTATATAGGATTTTCTATATATTAAAACATTCTATATTGGGGTCAGGAAAAATAATTGATTTTTAAAACTGACACTCTATAAACCAAATATCCAGGTAGTTGGCTAGATGTTTGAATTTTCAGTATGATGCTAGGACACTGATAGATATAAACTCAATGAAATCCATTCATAAAATCTATCTTCACTACAGAAAAACAAGGATGTATCCTATCTAATAAAAGAATAATATGCAAATTAACCATCACTTTGTGACAAAGATGGCGGTGCCCATAACCACAAAGATGGCAGCACCCATAGCCACAAAGATAGTGGCACCCATAGCCACAAAGATGGTGGCTCTGGTTGGAGCCACAGAGCCGGTGGACACACAAGCCCGAAGGGGGGTCTGGACCCCAGCCCCAGCCCCGCAGAGGCCACAGCACTGGGCTGCTGTGGCCGGAGCCAGCGGACACATCCTGCATCCCTTGGTCCCCTCCTCTCATTTCCAGGAAATAAAATATCCACTGTGTACCCACCTTTTGGCAGAGCCCCCAGCAGGCAGCACCGTGTAGCTCCCGGGCACCCACCTCCCCATATCTTACATGGTCAGACGCGTGCAGGCAAAGTCAGGAATTCAGGCCCCTGATATCAGCTTCCAGCTCTCAGGGCACCACATGGGAGACCAAGGGGAGTGGGTGGGGATGGTGGGAAGGAAGGAGGGGGAAAGGCACCAACAAGCAGTTGCTCCAGCTCTGCCGAAGTTTCACTTTTTATCTGTAAGTTCGCTCCTGGGCCCCACTCGAGCTTTCCTGGGATAAGCAGCTTTAGCGAGCAGGGGGACAGCTGGGCGCTGCAAGGTAAGGGCTGGTTGCACAGTCGGGGTGTGGGACATGCTGCGGGGCACAGGGCCGGGCCTGTCTGGGGCTGGGGACAACGGGAGAGGGAGTGCCTGGGCACCTCCTCCTATGCCTTAGCCACCATTTCCAGCCACCACTGCCACTGCCGCTGCCTCGGCTGCCTCCTCCCAGAGGTATTGTTGCAAACCCTCCTTCCTTCCCCCCCACCCTCCGCCTGTGGGTGCCTCAGGAGCCCCCAGCCTCCCCAGGCATGAGTGCGTCTGCAGTGGCAGCAGCACGGGCACAGGGTGTGGAGTGTGCACGCTGCCTGGGCGGAAGGGCCCATGGTACAGAAGTGCCAGCCATAGTGCAATCACAGGGTACACGCCATTGAAGGGAGATCCGAAGTTTTTCGGGAAGCTCAGATTGCGGTCTGGGCGGAATTGGAGCCCTTCCCTCTGTGACGCCAGCCTGGGTCTTTCTGGGCACCCAGAGGGTGGGCCCACACCAGCTGCTTAGAGCTTTTGCAGAATCTCAGTTGTCACATTGGAAGGGGCCTAGGAATCCAGTTATCCAAGCCCCATTTTACAGTTGGGGCAACTGAGGTCCAGAGAGAAGGAAGGCCTCCCTAGAAGTCAGTCACTAAAGGCCGAACTGTAATGGCTCCCAATAAATGGCTCCCAATTGCTAATTTCCGTTCTTCAGCATTATTGCAGCGCCCACAGACCAGCGGGGGGATATTTGGGGGCGATCAGGCTGCAGTTAGGGGCAATCAGGCTGGCAGGTAGGTGAGCAGTTAGGAGCCACTGGTCCCGAATTTTGAGAGGGATGTCCGACTGCTGGTGCAGGATTGGGCCTAAATCAACAGTCTGACATCCCTCGAGGGGCCAGACTGGAGAGGGTGCAGGCCAGGCTGAGGGACCCCTCCCTCCCTCCTGTGCACAAATTTCATGCACTGGGCCACTAGTCCTATCTAATAAAAGAGAAACATGGTAATTGGCGTACGACCGCTACCCTTCCCATTGGCTAATCAGGGCGATATGAAAATTAACTGTCAGCCAAGATGGCGGCCGGCAGCCAGGCAGCTTGAAACTAACATGAGGCTTGCTTGCTTCAGTGACGAAGGACTCCAACGTTCCCCACCTGCCTCTACAGGCCTCTGAGCTGCAACTCTAAGCAACTATGTAACAAATATAGAAGCTAAACAAAACCCCAGAAACCGGCTTTAGTCCAACGGGCTTCAGCCAGCAGGATCACAACATTGTAAGCAAAGGCCAGAAACCTACTTTCAGCAGCAGAGGCCTAAGAGCTGGAGCCAAGCCTCAAAGCTAAAGCTGGCCCAGAATAAAAAAGAAAAAAAAGAAAAAAAGGAGCGGTTGGGAGCTTCAGTCACCCCCAGCCTGAAAACAGCCATCATCCCCTCACCCAGTCTGGCCAGGCACCCCAGTGGGGACCCCCACCCTGATCCAGGACACCCATCAGGGCAAACCAGCCAGCCCCCACCCGTGCACCAGGCCTCTACCCTATATAGTAAAAGGGTAATATGCCTCCCAGCACCGGGATCAGCAGAGCCGAGAGGCCTCCCAGCACCGGGATCAGCGTGCAAGGGGGCAGTGCCCAAACCCCCTGATCGCTCTGTGGCTCTGTGTGTGACAGGGGGCGGGGCCACAACCTCCCTATCCACCCTGCTCTATTCGTGACAGGGGAAGGCACCCCAACCCCCTGATCGGCCCTGCTCTGTGCCTGATACGGGGGAGCTCCCCAACCCCCTGATCGCCCTGCGGCTCTGTGTGTGACAGGGTGAGGCGCCCCAACACCCCCCCACACAGGCCCTGCTCTGTGTGTGATGGGGTAGAGCCATAACCTCCCCATCGGCCCTGCCCTGAGTGTGAGAGTGGCGGCGCCCCAACCCCCTGATCGGCCCTGCTCTGTGGGTGATAGAAGGCGGCGCCCCAACCCCCTGATTGGTCCTGCTCTGTGCGTGACAGGGTACAGAGCCCCAACCCCCCTGATGGGCCCTGCTCTGTGAGTGACAGGGGGTGGCGCCGCAACCTCCCCATCGACCCTGCCTTGAGTGTGACAGGGGACGGTGCCCCAACCCCCCAATCGGCCCTACCTTGAGCGTGACTGAGGGTGGCATCACAACCTCCCAATCGCCCTGCTCTGTGCATGACACGGGGTGGTGCCCCAACTCCCCAATTGGCCCTGCTCTGAGCCTGACCAGGGGCTGCACCTAGGGATTGGGCCTGCCCTCTGCCACCTGGGAGCAGGCCTAAGCCAGCAGTTCGTTATCTCCCGAGGGGTCCCAGACTGCGAGAGGGCACAGGCCGGGCTGAGGAACCCCCCTCCCCCCCGAGTGCACAAAGTTTTGTGCACCGGGCCTCTAGTATATATATATAAAAGCTTAAGTGACCAGGACTACCGGACAACCAGACGACTGGATGACAGGCTGGTAGGTATGATGTGTACTGTTCACCAGGGGGGAAAAGCTCAACACAGGAGCTGCCCCCTGGTGGTCAGTGCACTCCCACAGTTGGAGTGCCACTCAGCTGACAGACAGGTGCCAGATGCAGGGCTCACGGCTGGCGAGCGCAGCTGAGGTGGCAGGAGCCTCTTCTCCAGACACTACCCCTGTGCACCTGAGCCATGGCAGTAGGTATAGTGGGGCTGGGATGAGCAGGAATGGCATGGCACCCAGCCTGGGCTTGGGCTCCTCCCTGGCTGCCTGCCATTTCATGCACTGCTTCGTGCTGTGTGGGATCAACACGGACAACAGGCTGGAGTCTGATGAGCTAGCAGGTAAGGTTAGGCTGCAACAGCATGGAGATCCACTGATCACTGCAGGCCAGGCTGAGGGACCCCACCAGTGCATGAATCTGTGCACTGGGCCTCTAGTTTTGATGTAAGTGCTGAAACAAAAGTAGAAACTTGACTTCCACACTGGGACTATGCAGTCGACTACCAGATACACTGAATTATTTCCTGCCAAAACGTTTGTTGATCTATATCTTGCTCTATGATCCATGAGGAAAATGGTTATGTTCTACTGATTATGATGCATTTTACTCACAACTATAACATCATAAGTATATCCATGTATGTAGAGATTCACTTTGTTGTCAGTAATATTTACCAGGCTGTAAACTTTGCCCTCAATTTCTTTAGTCCCTGTATAAGAAAATTAGAGATCTCTATTATAATTACAAAGTCTTCTTGTGTAGTAATTTATAAGCATAAGTATAAAGGATAATAATTAGCAATGGTTTTCATTCATATCCTCCGGAACGGTAGAAAGACTTTTCTGAGGGTTCCTAGTCTGTGATTTTCTAATAGTGCTTTATATTAAAAATTGGGCATAAAAGAAAAAGCTCTCAACAACGCAAGGCTACTTTTGATATCATATCATATCATATCATATCATATCATATCATATCATATCATATCATATCATGATATCATAGCATATCTATATATATAAAAGTCCAGAGATCAGAATGGTGAAACAACCAGAATGACTGGAACATGTGGCTATGATGCACACTGCACCAGCCAACCAGCCTGATCTGGGCCCTGATTGGTGCCCCCTTGCTGACTTTCCTGGACCCCGATCAACTTCCAACACCTTGATCAGGGGTGAGGCTGGATGGACAACTACCCATGGCCCCTCCCCATGCTGGCCCTGCCTTCGATTGGCATTCAACAGCCCAATTGGGGTGGGGCTGGACAGCCAATCACGGGCCAGCTCCTCCCCCAGCCAGCTCAGCCCAAAGGGCCCCCATTGGGGCTGGCCGGCCGGACCCCACCTGTGCACAAATTTGTGCACCGGGCCTCTAGTAATATGATATGATAACATAACATAACATAACATAACATAACATAACATAACATAACATAACATAACATCCTATAAAATAAAAGGCTAATATGCAAATTGACCAAACAGCAGAATGACCCATCGCTAGGACATGCACCAACCACCAGAGGGCAGATGCTCAATGAAGGAGCTGCCCCCTGGCAGTCAGTGCACTCCCACAGCAGAAGTGCCACTCAGCCAGAAGCCGGGCTCATGGCTGGCAAATGCAGCAGTGGCGGTGGGAGCCTCTCCCACCTCCATGGCAGCACTAAGGATGTCCAACTGTATTGAGCAGGCCTAAGCTGTCAGTCAGACATCCCCCATGGACTCCTGGACTGTGAGAAGGCTCATGCTGGGTTGAGGGACTGCCCCCCCCCCCCGGGCATGAATTCCATGCACTGGGACTCTAGTCTATCCTATCTAATAATAGACAAACATGGTAACTAACCGTACCTCCGACACGCTTCCCATGGGCTAATCAGGGTGATATGCAAATTAACTGCCAGCCAAGATGGCGGCTGGCAGCCAGGCAGCTGAAGCAAACAGGAGGCTTGCTTGCTCTAGTGAAGGAGGAAGCCAAGTTCCCCACCTGCTGCTGCTTGGCTCTGAGCTTGCACTCTAAGAAACAATTTTGTAATTATAGAAGCTAAACAAACCCCATGCTTTCAGCCAGCCGGCCAAGCTGGAGTTGCAACAGTGTTTCAATTATAGAAGCCAAACAAACCAGATACCTGCTTTCAGCAGCAGAGGCCTCAGAGCTGGAGCCAAGTCTCAGAGCTAAAGCCGGCTCTCAGTTCCAGTGATAGCCATGGAAGGTAAATAAATCCCAGAATAAAAAAAAAAAAAAAAAAAGGAGAGGTTGGGAGCTTCAGACACCCGCCAGCCTGAAAATGGCCCTCAGCCCCTCACCCAGACTGGCCAGGCACCCCAGTGGGGACCCCCACCCTGAAGGGGGTGTGACCAGCTGCAAAAAGCCATCATCCCCTCATCCAGGCTGGCCAGGCACGCAAGCGGGACCCCCACCCTGATCTGGGACACCCTTCAGGGCAAACCAGCTGGCCCCCTCCCATGCACCAGGCCTCTATCCTATATAGTAAAAGGGTAATATGCCTCCCAGCACCGGGATCAGCAGAGCAGCGAGGCCTCACTGCCATTGTGTCAAGCGGAGCCGCGAGGCCTCCCAGCACTGGGATCAGCGGAGCCGCGAGGCCTCCTGGCCCCTGGAGCAGCATGACAGGGGGCAGCACCCAAACCCCCTGATCTCCCTGAGGCTCTGTGTGTGACAGGGGGTGGGGCTACAACCTCCCTATCCGCCCTGCTCTGTTCGTGACAGGGGAAGGCGCCCAAACCCCCTGATCCGCCCTGCTCTGTGCCTTTATAGGGGGGAGCTCCCCAAGCCCCTGATCAGCCCTGCTCCATGTGTGACAGGGTGCAGTGCCCCAACCCCCCATGGGCCCTGCTCTGTGTGTGATGGGGTGGAGCCGGAACCTCCCCATCGGCCCTGCCCTGAGTGTGACAAGGGGGAGTGCCCCAACCCCCTGATCAGCCTTGCTCTGTTGGTGACAGGGGATGGCGCCCCAATACCCTGATTGACCCTGCTCTGTGTGTGACAGGGTACGGAGCCCCAGACCCCCTGATCAGCCCTGCTCTGTGTGTGATGGGGGGCAGTGCCCCAACCCCCTGATCAGCCCTGCTCTGTGCATGACAGGGGTTGGCGCCGCAACCTCCCCATCGATCCTACCTTGAGTGTGACAGGGGGCCGCGCCCCAACCCCCCAATCATCCCTACCCTGAGTGTGACTGGGGGTGGCATCACAACCTCCCAATCTGCCCTGCTCTGTGCATGACAGGGGGCGGCGCCCCAACTCCCCAATTGGCCCTGCTCTGAGTCTGACCAGGGGCTGCACCTAGGGATTGGGCCTGACCCTCTGCCACCTGGGAGCAGGCCTAAGCCAGCAGGTTGTTATCTCCCGAGGGGTCCCAGACTGTGAGAGGGCACAAGTGGGGCTGAGGGACACCCCGCCCCCCGCCAGTGCACAAATTTTTGTTTTTTGTGCACTAGGCCTCTAGTATATATGTAAAAGCCTAAGCAACCTTTATGACTGAATGACTGGAACGACTGATACTGATCAACCAGTTGCTATGATGTGCCCTGACCAGGGGTTAGATGCTCAATGCAGGAGCTGCCTCGTGTTGGTCAGTGCATTCCCACAGCCAACATCCCACAGCCAGCCAACCTCCTCCAGTTCCTCCCCCTGTCCCTCCCCCAATCTGGCAGGCCCCATTCTGCAGCCAGTAGACCCCTCCGGCCCCGCACCAATCAGGACTGGGCAAGATGGTCCTGATAGGCCCTGATTGCCAGCCAGGCCTAGGGACCCCACCCATGTACGAATTTCTTGCACTGGGCCTCTAGTATAATATAATATTAAAGTGTATTTTACTATGATTTTAGAAAAGACAAAATTTTTATATATCAGATTAGTACAAAATTCTAATTTGCCAATCAGTCACAATTTGGCATTACTCAACATTACCCTTTCATAAGTCACTTCCCTTCTCTTTTGAGAGCATATGTTTACAAATCAAAGGCAGTAATATTGCACTGGGAAGCACACATTAGGAATCATATTTATTTTACTGACACATGATATTTTTCTTATCTTACTCTGTTCTTGATGTTTAGAAGAGCATGGTAGAATCTTTTGGTAATTTCTAGTCTTTTGGTAATTTCTAGATCTTGGCTATTGAAAATAATGCTACTGTGAACATAGGATGCATATATTCTTTTGAATTGTTATTTTGGCATTCTAAGAATGTATTCCTAGAAGTGAGATTACTGGGTCAAAAGGCAGGTCCAGTTTTAATCTTTAGAGGGAACACCATACTGTTTGCCACAGTGGCTTCACAGTCTGCCTACCCACAACAGTGCACTAAAGTTTCCTTTTGTTCCATATCTTCACCAACACTTGTTTGCCGGAGGCTAAAGCAAACAGCAATTAGCATAAAAGTGCAAAAGAGACATTGGAAGGCCAATGGACTTTGATATTCAGCAGTGCTGAATTTCAGCACAAGACCCACTGTGATTGCAATGGCTCCAGACAATTTCCCGACCTGATAATCTTTACATTGTTTACCAAACTTTACCTTTGATCTGCCTGTATGCATTGCTAACGGGCAAATGTGTATTCAAAGTGAATAAAAAGCGGACTAGGCCAGAACTCAGTGTGTCTTTTCAAGAAAGAGGTTCTGCTTGGCCCGTAACACCTTCAAAATTTATATTTCTTGTAAAGCATTTTCATTTGTGCATTGGCCCCTCCTTCAGATCCTGAACCTCGCTGTGAAGGTCGTGGCACGTGTTGTTTGTTGATTTATTGATAGTAGCCATTCTGGAAAGTGTGAGGTGGTATCTCATGAGGTTTTAATTTGTGTCTCTCTGATGACTGGTGACACTGAACATTTTTTCATCTTTATTGGCTAACTGTATATCCTCTTTGGAGAAATGCCTATTCAGGTCCTTTTCCCATTTTTTAATTGGATTGTTTGCCTTCTTGGTGTTGGTTGGATAAGTTCTTTATATATTTTGGAAATTAACTACTTATTGGATATATTATTGGTGAATATGCTCTCCCATATAGTGGGTTCCCTTGGAACAACAACAAAATACCCTGAATATCCTAAGCAATCTTGAGAAAGAAGAAAAAAGTTGGAGGTACCACAATAACTGACATCAAACTATACCTACAAGGCCATTTTAATCAAAATAGCCCACTACTGGCATAAAAACAGGCATGTAGATTAATAGAACAGAACAGAGAGGCCAGAAACAACCCATGCCTATATGACAAATAATAGTTGACAAAGGACACAAGAGCATACAATGGAGTAAAAATAGTTTCTTCAATAATTAATTTTTGGAAAATTGGACAGGTACATGCAAAAGTAGACCACCAACTTTATACACAAGAATAAACTCAAAATGCATAAAAGACTTGAATGTAAGTCACAAAACCATAAAAATCCTAGACGAGAACATAAGCAGTAAAATCTCAGACATATCGTAGAAATATTTTGGCTGATATGTCTCCTGGGGCAAGGGACAAAGGTAAAAATAAACTCATAGGACTACATCAAACTGAAAAGTTTCTGCCCAGCAAAAGAAACTATCAACAATCATTATCCTTGATATTACAACTGCAACTGCCCATAATATATATATATATATATATATATATATATATATATATATATATATATATATATATATTGCAGTGGTGTGATAGAGAGAGGTGGTTGCTAATAGCACTAAAGACTTAAATTCTCTTTTCAACTCCATCTTCATTGAGATGGTATTGTAGCTTGAAATCAGTCAAGGCAGAAATATTTGTACCTTGAAAATCACCAAATGCTACAAATCAATCCCTTCCATACCTAGCCAGATATGAAATATTTACCAGCCCATCACTGAGTCTTTGGATGTAGAAAGAACATGAAATATAAAATCAGAGACATATTTGGGCTCTAATTCCAACTGTTACTAGCTATTAACCATAGAAAAGTATCTAAAGCTCAGTCAATTATTTCTAAAATAGAAACAAAGTATTTTTAATGTGATAATAATTAAATGTGAAATAATATGTAATGTCACTAGTCAGTCACTTGGAAAAGAATGTGTCCATCTAAATGTTAACTTATTTGTCTTATATAATTGGGAAGTTATCAAAATTCAAAAAACAAATTGAACCTGCTTATTTTTCCCCCCTTGTAATATTCAAAATCTGGTGACTTATTTTCTGGATCCCAAACTACATATGTATCTTTTTAGGAAGTATAATAGTCAAGTTTGTGCCTATCAAATAATGGTCTTTCAAAAGTGGGAGAAGCTTTGGCTTCAAGATTTCAATTGAAAAAGCATATCTAAAATTATAATTTTGGTGTTCCTTCATGAGCTTATCATTAAGTTTCCTATATTCTTCTGTTACATTTTACTTGGAATATATTTTATAGAGCTGGCTCTTAATTAAGTATTGAGGAAACAATCATAATGCTAGCAAAAGTCCTCATATCTTTCTCAGTAAAATGAACTCTTCATTTATTTCCCTATCCAAATATCTAATCTAATAAAAGAGAAACATGCAAATTGACCGCACCTCTGCTACTCCCCAAGCCACGCCCACCAGCCAATCAGAGCAACTATATGCAAATTAACCCAACCAAGATGGCAGCTGGCAGCCATGGAGCTGGAGCAAGCAGGAGGCTTGGTTGTCCTGGCGATGGAGGAAGCCAAGTTTCCTGCCTGCCCTGGCCAGCTGTGGGCTCTGCTCATGGCAACAAAGTTTCAGTTATAGAAGATAAATAAACCCCAGATACCTGCTGCCAGCCAGCCTCCAATGGGAGCTTGCGTGGCTTGGGGCCATCAGCCCCTCACCCAGGCTGGCTACACCCTCATGGGGTGAGGGTCCCTGCTGGGGGGCTTGGCAAGCCTGCTAACAGTCATCAGCCCCTCATCCAGACTGGCCAGGCACCCCAGCGGGGACCCCTACCCTGAAGGGGCTGTGGCCAGCCTAAAAACAGCCCTCAGCCCCTCACCCAGGCTGGCCAGGCACCCCAGTGGGAACCCCCACCCTGAAGGGACTGTGGCCAGCCTGTAAACAGCCATAAGCTCCTCACCCAGGCTGGCCACACCCTCATGGGGTGAGGGTCCCCACAGGGGGCCTTGGTCAGTCTGCAAACAGCCATCAGCCTCTCACCCAGACTGGCCAGGTACCCCAGCAGGACATCCCACCCTGATGGGACTGTGGCCAGCCTAAAAATGGCCCTCAGCCCCTCTCCCAGGCTGGCCAGGCACCCCAGCGGGGATCCCCACCCTGAAGGGGCTGTGGCCAGCCTGCAAAAAGCCATCAGCCCCTCACCCAGGCTGGCCACACCCTCATGGGGTGAGGGTCCCTGCTGGGGGGCTTGGCCAGCTTGAAAACAGCCATCAGCCCCTCACCCAGGCTGGCCAGGCACCCAGCAGGACCCCCTCCCTGAAGGGGGTGTGTCCAGCCTGAAAACGGCTGTCAGCCCCTCACCAAGGCTGGCCAGGCACCCCAGAAGGACCCCCACCTTGATCCGGGACATCCTTCAGGGCAAACCAGCCGGCCCCCACCCATGCACCAGGACTCTATCCTATATAATAAAAAAGTAGTATGAAAATTGACCCTCACAGCAGAACGACTGGGAATGACTGGTCACTATGACAGATGCTTAATACAGGAGCTGCCCCCTGGTGGTCAGTGTGTTCCTACAAGGGGAGCTCTGCTCAACCACAAGCCAGGCTGATGGCTGCCTGTACAGTGTTGGTGGTGGGAGCCTCTCCCACCTCCTCAGCAGCACTAAGGATGTCTGACTGCAGCTTAGGCCTGCTCCCCGCTGGCAAGTGGACATCCCCCAAGGGCTCCCGGGCTGCCAGAGGGATGTCTGACTGCCAGCTTCGGCCCAATCCTCTGGGGAGCAGGCCTAAGCCATCAGGTGGTCATCCCCCGAGGGGTCCCAGACTGCGAGAGGGCACAGGCCGGGCTGAAGGACCCCCCTGAGTGCACAAGTTTTTGTGCATCAGGGGTCTAGTAATTAACATAAAATCCAAAAGTCTAGGTTTGAATTCTTATTTAATTGAAAATGCTTTTAAATATAACACAATGTGAATTTGGAGACTGGAAATATTATTTATAGCTTAGAAGGAATAAAACTAGTTATGGTTGAACACAGTAGAGGTTAAGTTTTGGACTGATTTTGAAAGTTGACTGGGATATGTACTTGGGACTAGATTGAATGGGGTAGAATACAGATATAAGGGGAGGAGGGAGAATATAACACTCTGTGATAGCAACACTAGTCTAAAGAAACAGACTTAGATGGTATAGGAAATCTATTCAGATAAGGGACAAAAATACATATCAATTATCACAATATTCTCTTTTAACTAGGCATTTTAATGATGAAATATAAATAGAGGAGCTTTATATCTCCCATGATTAAACCAATTGCTCAGTAGATATGTATTGGTAATTATAGCATGCCAACTCATAACAAAAGGAAATACATTACAAATATATAACATTGTGTATAACTATAACTTACACAAAACATGAAAGACCACTTGTAGATATTATTGGTCCTAAGAGAAGAAGAGCTATGCAAGGAGGACACCTTATGTGCAACTTGTGCCCCAAAGAGCTAGGACTATACATAGAATTAAATCAGAGTTCAATACATGTTTATTGAGTCTATTCTGAATGATAAATAATAAGTGTAAAGTGACAAGGTATCTATCTATATCTAATATATCTATATCTATATCTATATCTATATCTATATCTATATCTATATCTATATCTATATCTATCTATATATCTATATCATCTATATCTATATCTATATCTATCTATATCTGCCTTGTACAGATAGAGCTATCTACACTAATAGAAGAGAAACATACAAATTGGTGTCACTCTGCTATGCCCACCAGCCAATTAGGATGAGTATGCAAATTAACCCAATAAAGATGGCAATTAATTTGTATATGCAGGCGCAGAGCAAAGACTAAAGACGACTGAAGACTGAAGACTACTAAAAACTGAAGAGACTTGGCTTCTCCACTGCAGCCAGAGCAAAGGCCTGGGTCCTGGGTGTCGAAGGAAAACTGGTGCCAGCAGCCAGGGGAAGGAAGGCTTATTGCACGAATATCTTTGTGCAACGGGCCTCTATTATCTATATATCTATCTATATATCTACCTATATATCCTCTATTTATATATAAAATCTATATCTCTATATAGGTATATGTGTGTAACATTAAAGAATCAGAGGCCTATATAATCATGTTTTTCTTCTAAACAATCTGTCAAGAAATTCATGAATTTCTGTTTCCTTGGAACATAACATTTTTTTTTTTTGGCATCTTTCTCATTAAAGTGAATAAAGCAGAACACCACCAAAGCAGATGGCATGTTTTTAATCAATATAAAATCTCAATTTATATAGAGTTAATGCTTTTCTTAAATAAAATTCATTACTATCTATTTACATGTTTAGTTTTTAGTAGATGTGTGCATAGTGCTTAATTATTAGGAACTATGCCAGTTTATTCTCAATTTAAATTTTTTAAAATCCAAAAACATTTATTAAATGACTACCATATATTAGCATGCAGGTAGTGGTTACAGAGATAAATGAAGCATTTTCTTTGTTTGAAGGTCTTCACAGTTTAGAAGGGTTGACAGTCATATAAATGAATGATTATAATACCATGATCAATGGTAATTATGTAACTTTGTATAAAGTAGTATGAAATCATAAATAAATGAATGAATCTGCTTTGTGATAGCTCGCCTGTGTTGATCATATTTAAGCACTTTTTTTGTATAAAAATATTAATTAAAACTATAGTATTGTTCCCCTTTCCTATAAATATTTGAAATAGCCTGTAATTTGGGAAGAAAAATGTCTAGCAACACAGCTCATCAACAGCAAATAATGATCACATGTGAGGATGCTATATTTTTTTCCCCAAACAGCCTTATGATTTGACAGTTCTTCCTAATTTATGATCTGCACTACAGTTCTAAAAGTCAGTATTCATTTCTTTCAACCTTGATTCTGTACCAGAGAAGCAATACAGAGTCCAAAAAGAATATATCATCCTTTGGATTCAGAGCTTCTGTGGCTTCCCTTAAGAATTACATATCATTTATGAGCATTTTCATGTTCATAAATTATATTTATTAGAGAAGCCTATTGCTTAATAACCTTTGGGTGCATTTACAAAAGTAATAAGACAATCTCAGCCACTACAGCTTCAGTTTAATAGGCAGCAGAAAATCAAAACATACTTAGCCACATGAAGCACAAATAAAAAACAAGCCCAGATTAAATTTGTCCCAAATCTCGGGTATGTAAAAGGAGATACGAGAACTTTAAAATTTATCCTGACTAAGGGAAATAGTCATATTTATTATCCTTTTACATGTATGTTACTCAATGATATATATCCTAAATTTTAGGACCTGTACAAGGTTAAGGGTATGCATAAGGCTACCGAAGAGAATCAGAAATAAAACTAAAAACAAAATAAAGGGTACATTTCCAGCTCTTGAATGAGGCTACATATCCACAGAGGAATCCAGAGTTTTGATTCATTGAGGTTAGCAGGACTGTGGGTATATTCTATTACATCTTTAATGTTCATATTTGATATTCAATATATATTATACTACCATTTAAAGGATATGCTTAATTTCCTTTGGCTGGAGGGATCTAGTATTTGCCCTCATTGATGTCAAACAGAATGTGAGTTAGGAGCACTGTTGATTTCCATGTTAGGAAAATATTTATTTATATCCTTTGATGTCTGTTATGAGTTGAATTTTATCCCCTCAAAAAAGACGTAATTGAAGTCCTAACCTTGGGAATCTTCTTAATGTGACCTAAGTTGGAATTGAAGTTTTGCAGATGTCATCAAAGTAAGATGAGGTCGTACTGGATAAGAGTGGGTCCTAACAAATGACTGGTGTCTTTATAACAAAATGGAAATTTGGACAGTGACATACAAAGAAGACCATTTGGAGATGGAGGTAGAGATTGAAGTGATTCAACTACAATCCTAGGAATGCCAAGAATTGCTGATAACCAACCCAACATGAGAAGAGACAAGGAACTATGCTTCCCCTAGAGACTCCAGAGAAAGTATGAACATGTCAATTTTATAAATATTGCTGCAATGAACATAGGGGTGCATATGTTATTTCAAATCAGTATTTCAGGTTTCCTCGGTTATATTACCAGAAGTGGGATTGCTGGGTCATAAGGCAGTGCCATTTTTTTTTTCCCTTAGGAAATTCCATACTATTTTCCGCAGTGATTGCACCAATCTGCATTCCCACCAACAGTGCATGAAAATTCCCTTTTCTCCACATCCTCACCAACATTTGTGTTTTGAGGATTTATTGATAATAACTATTCTGATAGGTGTGAGGTAATCTCTCATTGTGGTTTAAATTTTCATTTTTCTGATGATTAGTGATATTGAGCATATTTTCATATGCCTATTAGCCATGTTCTTGTCTTCTTTGGAGGAATGTTTATTCAGATCCTTTGCCCATTTTTAATTGGATTGTTTTTTTGTTTTGTGGTGTTTTTTTGTGGGGGTTGTTTGGATTCTTATTGGATTCTTATGGGAGCTTTCATGTAGACAGTCTTTCTCTTGCTTCTTTTAAGATTCTCTTCTTTTAAGATTTGTCTCTTACCTTTGCCATTTTAATTATGATGTGGCTTTGTGTGAGCCTCTTTGGGTTTATCTTGTTTGGGTTCTTGTGGACTTTTTGGACCTGTGTCCTTTTTTCCCTCACCAGGTTATGGAAGTTTTCAACCCATTATTTCTTCAAATAGGTTCTTGCTTTTTTTGCTCCTTCTTTTCTCCTTCTGATACCCATATGATGCAGATGTTGTTATGTTTAATATTGTCACAGAGATCCTGTAGACTACTCTAATTTTTTACCCCCCCCCCCAATTTTTGCTGCTCTAATTGGGTGTTTTCTGCTACCTTGCCTTCCAAATAGCTGATTCAGTCGTCTGCTTCACCTAGCCTGCTCTCTTCTTGGCTTTTAGGTTGATGTCGCTTTGAATATGTTACTCAGATGTGGTAGACAGATTAATGATTCCTGGAATATGTCCATGTCCTAATTCCTGCAACCTGTGAATATATTACCTTCCATGGTAAAATGGACTGTCATTGACAGAGGTGATTAAATGTAGGATCTTCTGATGATGCAATTATCCTGGATTAACCGTGTGGTCCCAACCCTATCTAATAATAGCCAAACATGGTAATTGACCATACCTTCGCTACACCTCCCATTGGCTAATCAGTACGATATGCAAATTAACCACCAACAAAGATGGCGGCTAATTTGCATATTGCAGGCAGGGTGGGACAGCGCAGCTGCCAGCACGAGCCCCCATCCCGGTCCACAGGCCGGCCCCAGAAGCCCCAGAAGCCGCCCAGAAGCCAGTGATCGGGGGGGAGATGGGGGTCCCTTGCCCAGGCCTGACACCTCTGGAGGAGGCATTAGACCAGGGCAAGGGGCCAATCTGGTGATTGGAGGGTAATGGAGGTCGACGCCTCTGGCTGAGGCGTCAGGCCTGGGCGGGGGGCAGAACTGGCAATCGGAGGGGTCTGGGGGTCCCCTCCCCAGGCCTTATGCCTGGGCCAGAGGCATCAGGCCTAGGTGGGGGGCAGAGACAGCGGTCAGGGGGATATGGGGATCCCCTGACCAGGCCTGAAGCCTGGTCAGAGGCGTCAGGCCTGGGTGGGGGCGGAGCCGACAATTGGAGGCGTCTGGGCAGGGGGGCCAAGCTGGTGATCAGAGGGAGATGGGGGTCCCCTGCCTAGGCCTAACGCCTGGGCCAGAGGCATCAGGCCTGGGTGGGAGGCGGAGCCGGTGATCGAGGGAAGTTGGGAGTCCACTGCCCAGGCCTGACGCCTCTGGCGGAGGCATCAGGCGTGGGCAGGGGGGCCGATCCTGCGATCGGAGGGTGATGGGGGTCAACGCCTCTGGCCGAGGCATCAGGCCTGGGTGAGAGGCCAATGTGGCGATTGAAGGGAGATGGGGGTCCCCTGCCCAGGCCTGACGCCTGGGCCAGAGGCGTCAGGCCTGAAAGGGGGGTGGAGCCAGCAATCGGAGGGGTCTGGGGTCCCTTGCCCAGTCCTGATGCCTCTGGTCAAGGCATCAGGCCTGGGCAAGGGGCCGATCCGGTGATCGAAGGGTGATGGGGGTCGACGCCTTTGGCCGAGGCGTCAGGCCTGGGCGAGGGCGGAGCCGGCAATGGGTGGGAGATGGGGGTCCCCTGCCTGGGCCTGAAGCCTGGGCCAGAGGCATCAGGCCTGGGACGGGTGGGGGTGGGGGGGCTAAGCCGGCGATTGGTGTGAACTACAGAGGAAACACCTTTTCTGACCTCTCATTGGTTAAGCTCCCTGTATGCCACTGGTAATATTCTTAGTAACTTGGGTAATAAGAATCCAAAAAGGTGATCTAGGGTTTTTCACCACACTCCTGGCGAAAAAAACAAGGGTCCCTGCTGGAGGACTAAGAAATGTCATATCCTGCCCTAGCCGGTTTGGCTCAGTGGATAATGCCTTGGCCTTCCAATGGCAGAGTCTGAGTTCAATTCTAACCAAGGGCATGTACCTAGGTTGCAGGCTCCTCCCTGGCTGGGGCCCAGGTCAGGGCTCATGCAGGAGGCAACCAATCAAAGTGTTCCTCTCACTTTGATGTTTCTCTCTGTCTTTCCCTTTCTCTTCCACATTTTCTAAAAATCAATGGAAACATATCCTCAGGTGAGGATAAAAAAAAATAATAAAGAAATTATTATTATATGAAAGACACATCTTGAAAATACCTAAAGAAAGTTGTCATTTTTTCATGGTGAAGGGACTGGAGTCCGTGTTGATGAAAACACCGTGGTGGCTGCAGTGACTGGTAATGGCTGCAGCAGTGGGGTAATGGGGCTGGTGCCTTCCCCTGATCAGCCCGGTCACCTCCCACAAAGGGAGGCCAGACTGTGGCTTAGGCCCACTCCCCAAGGGGAGCAGGGAGCGGGCCTAAGCCGTCACTAGGCCATCCCCTGAGGGCTCCCAGTATGTGAGAGGGGGCAGGCTGGGCTAAAGGACATCCCCCCCGCCCCCAGTGCACAAATTTCATGCACCGGGCCCCTAGTGTAATCATAAAAGTCCTTATTGCTACACTGCTGACTTGAAAATGGACTATGGGGCCATGAGACAAGAAATACAAGGGATTCCTAAAAGCTAGAGAAGGCATGGAATTAAACTTCCCAAATGTGAGCTATTCTCACTTAACCAGTATAATGGTTGAATGTGGCTTATCATATATGGTAGAATACACAAGCCTAATCTTGACAAAGAACTGCATTGGATGTTCAAAGTTCTTGGTGTAGACCAAAGGGCATCTGACAATGTTGCACTGTCACTGATGTCTCCATTGAAAGAACTACCCCAATCGGGAAGACTCTTATTCATCATACATAGGAGACATAAACTAAAATTAGAATACAATTCTTGTAAGATTACTGTCACCAAAAGGCAATCTTAAAGTAATCCTTGGAAAAAAGGTTCTCACAGTCATCCTTAGAAATTGAGTTCAATATTAGTTTGCAATTCCTTCCCCTCAAATCAGTAGGAAACAACGTCTAGGAGGTGCAAATTACCACTCCAGACCTAGGGAATACAGACATTATAGAGTACTCCTTGTTTGTTCTTATATTCTCTCTCAAGTTCAGGATTAAACCTGGGAATGATTATTTGTCTTGGGAAAGTTACTGAACTTCCCACTCTCCTGGGACCAATCATTGTAAAAATTGTACTGTCCAGTGTAACAGCCCTGTACTGGAAACTAAACATGTACCCACAGCCTGGCAGAGGAAATGCTCATTTCATTTCCTTCTCACACCGTCCTCTATCTCACAACAGCATCCCCGGACCTGAGTGTCCCCAGCTAGAATCACCTCTCACTCAGGCTCCACTTGGAACTTGGAAATTCATTTGCTGCTACTTTTCCAGAAGAAACAAAGTACAATAGAAAAGATTTTTTGAGGGATACACAAAACACAGACACAAAACAAAATTGCTGTATAATTTTCACAGATAATTATCCATGTGAAAAGAGAGAAAACTACACTAATTTTAAACTCTGCTTTTGTTAGTGGTGTTTGGTGATGGCTGGATCAATTGGAATGTGATGATGTCATTGAGGCCTGATTTTAAAACATGAAGACAGGGTGGTTTAGATCATAAATGAATGTTGATTATGACTCTAATGGAATAAAATAAAACTCTGAAAAGGAACCTTAGAACAAAAGCAAACAGATGACAAGGAAGAGGCTGTTCAAGGAAGTTGTTCCATCATCCATGTTGTTTGTTTCTATAGATGCTTTTGCAATACAAGCTGACAAGTAATTTTTACCATATTCCTACCTGCAGAGTAACAGAAAGTTCCTAGTAAATTAAAACTTCATGATTTTGTTAATTCACAATTCTTCTTCTACATTCTTAAGTAAATTTGCATTGAACAAAACACTGACTGTAATAGCAAGAATTGATTAAAAATTGTTTTACTTCTTTTTGTATCAATAAATTACCAGTTCTCCAATGTTTACAAGCAATGACTAACAATGATGGATATTTTCAGATAGTCTTCCTTTGTTTTCCATGAACAGTTTATATTACATAAAATACGTTTTAAGATATAGACATTTTAAACATTTATAAACTTTTCATTAAAGCAAATCACACGCAAGAAACACAAATGTAGGCCTAGCTGGTTTAGCTCAGTGGATAGAAAGTTGGCCTATGGACTGAAGGGTCCTGGGTTTGATTCCACTCAAGGGTACATGCCTGGGTTGAAGGCTCAATCTCCAGTAAGGGGCGTGCAGGAGGCAGCCAATCAATGATTATCTCTCATCATTGATGTTTCTCTCTCTCTCTCTCTCTCTCCCTCTCCCTTCCTCTCTGATTTCACAATAAAAATATATATTTTTAAAAAGAAACAGAAATGTAGAGTTCAACAAATGATCACAAACTAAATACCCAGGTAATCACTACCTAAGTGAAAAAATAGACTGTTATTATTTCCAGAAGTCTCCTTCCAGAGCACTTTCAATCACCACTACCTTTTCCCTCTGTCAGAGACAATGTGGCTTCAGAGTTGCAATATCATACAACTCTGTCTGTTCTTCAATTGTATATAAAGTAGGTATTATGTTTATTTTGTATCTAGTTTTGTTTACTGACATTAGGTTTGTGAGATTCATCCATTGTGTTTGTAAAGCTCTAGTTCTCCTGATTTTATATTCAACTAGTAGCCCTGTGCATGATTCTGTGCACCAGTAGCTTGCTGCCGCCCTCCTGTAGCTCTCTGCCTGCTTCCCTGCCCTCCTGTAGCTCCCTCCGTCACCTCCCCCCCCCTCATAGCTTGCTGTCCTGCCCCCCTCCTGCAGCTCTCCACCGCCATTTGTAGCTTGTTGCCCTACCCTCCTGATGATATGTGATCTGGTCATTATGCGGTCAGTCATTACAGTTCACGATGTAACGACCATTTGCATATTACATCTTTATTATATAGGATTGTGTTACCAGAAAACTATCAAATTGTTGTTGTTGGTCAAGTTTTGAAATATTATTAAAATTCACATTCTTAAACACATGTAAAGAAGTGGATAAATTAGTCATCTGGTATGTTTAAGCTCCAACATAAATTGGCTATTTCAAGAGCAGCTCTGAGCTGGGGAAATATCTCCTAGTTGAAGCCACATTTGAAATTATATACAGGTATTCTTGATGTGCCCTTAAAACCTTTCTGATATCTTTCTTGGGAAAGAAACATTGTATAATTTAAGTATTAATAATGGTATTTTATTCTTTCACATAGGGAGTTTTGTTAGTTTATATTATAAGAGAAATAGCTATTAAATTAGTTGATCAGATATAGAAAATTACTCCTATATTTAATGTGAGACTTTGTCATATGTCATTTATATGCCAAAAAGTTCATACATATGTTAAAGAGAATAATTTTTCTATTTATATGAATACCGTTATTATTTTGATTAATTGTTACATGCTGTGAGATGTAGTATTTATCTCAATAGAGAGCACAATGTAAAGTTGGGGAAACTGTAAGTAATTATACTTATTATTGTTACAATTTAAATGGTGACCAAGTTTGTGAAGTTGAATTATGGAGAGTAAATTCCTTGAGCTTAATGTTTTCCTACTGGTTACTGACTAGACTTTTGACTAGCACTGAGAGTTGAACACTGTATCCATGGAAACAAGCACTTAACCTTCTCAAATGGAAATATGTTTAATTTTTCTATTCTTTATAAATATTTTTGTAGTTCAAGATAATGATTAAGAAATCAAGGCTAGGCACTTCCTGACATCAATAAACAGATGACTTAAAGGCCTTTAGCAAATATTTTAAGGTAGACATTAATGCCAGAAATGTGCCCCAAACCCACAGGTCATGGTTCTTAAATATTTGGTAGTTGATAGTTATTGCTAATTCTACACATATGCTATGCATAAAAATATTCCACATGAGTTGAAAGGTATTAAGTCTGAAATTAAAGCTAATGTATATTGTGTCATATACATTCATCAGAAAAGCATAGAGGGGATAAAGTTGTTTTATATAGAACTTATCATCAACCAAGCTGAAAAACAGAATGCATTAGCTATAAAACAAAACTATATTTTATCTTCTACTCGAGGCCCAATGCACAAAAATCATGAAAGGGGCTTGGCCCTTGCAGCCGGCTACCTCATGGCCCCATGGCCCCACACACTGGTCATTCCAGAATTTCATCCGAAAGGTCGTTCTGGAAGGTTGTTCCACCATCCGGTCTAATTCGCATATTAGCTCTTTATTATACAGGATTTAGGTGAACACATATTATACATGCATATATTCATTGGTTAGTTTAATTATTAAAAATAGCTTTTCATATTCACATTGCTGACATTGTTACCAATAGAAATGTATAGTGTAATAGTTTAATAACATCACCAATTTTTTTGAATTATTTTTATGAATAATTTTCCAGAAATTATTGTTTCAAAATTTTATTTAGCTTAAAGTGAAGTACATTTAGATATTGTACCTCATGTACTGGAAAATTTTATATTATCTCTTTCAGCACACATATTACTAGCTGAATAACTTTACCGCAACTTTGTATTGTATAACTTCACTAACATTTTTTTTTATGGTGAGAGTAACATGAAATAAATTATAACTTCTAAAAACAATATCCATCACATGTTAAGGTAACTGAAATTTTCATTACTGATAGCTAAAACTCAATAAAGGCTAGATGATCATTTTATAGGCATTATCACATTTATGCTTTAAAAATAACCTTTTATTGTTATGCTTTTATTCTATTGATTTTAATGAAAATGTAATGTCTAGACTATGGGGAATATTTTCAAATCCATATGGGCAGCAAATGTAGAATTGACACTCAAAACTCTCAGTGTGACTCCATATACTTATTATTCATTCTTTCTGGTGCCATTTTAAATCATAGATTAATTGCAAAATATTTAATTTTTGTATTAAGGATTTCTTTGCTAGAGAAAATGGGTAATCTCATGGCTATAGAACTTTCTAATTGGAACTCATTTCAAGAACCCTAATGCATAATTTGTAAATATTTCTGTTTGGGATTTAGTTGGGGTTAGGGGTGAGCTGGAACCCTTGAAAAGGGATGCATGACTTCAGCCCAGAATAAAGTCTACTAAAACATCAACAAAAGAAAAGACAACAGAAAGCAACTATTGGAATCTCTTTGGATATTTGTTATAAGAGTTAATGTTACAGTCAATACTCTGCTTGATAAATATATTTTGTGTAAAGAAAGCTATAATGCCAAAGATAAGATTACAAATAAGATAACCAGCAAAGAGGAACATATTCTACTCTCTCAGAACACACTAGGAACATATTTCAGAATCAGCATCTTAGAAATAGATTTCTTCTTGATGATTTGTGTATCTTGAAAATAAATTAGAAAGATACATGTTTTCTATTACAGTTCTTCAAACTACCAATCTTAGCTTCATAAGAAACCCTAAAAGTCTGAAACTATTTGTCAAGTGGTAATACACTGAGTACTTATTATGTTCTCGTGGCAGTGTATTGAAATATTTGTAATTTTCATGTTTTATAGTTCCCTGGAATCATTAGCACACTTTCATTTTAGAGGCTGTGCTAAATTCAGCACTAGAGTCAATAGTTTGAGGAAATGAAAGTGAGGGGTGAGATTCATTTTAATAGTTGAGAAACTTGACTGGGAAAATGATCTGTCAGTATTTTTCTGGAACACAACACTCTATGTAATTAGATTGGTGGACTGAAGGGAGATAGAAAGGACAAGATTAGAGATGTTCTTTGGGGAATAATTAGCCTCGAGATTGCAGTTAAAACTGTGTGAACATAAAAACTTGCATAGTCAAATCTCGAGGGAAAAGAAGAAAGACTATAAAAAGATTAAGAGCAATGGAAAAGGGCATCTTAACAGAAGTAGAAGGCAAAAGGTAAGCTTTGGAACTAATAGAATTTTCTTTTACTAGAATGGAACCATTAAACAATATTTTTGTTGTTGTTAAATTAGGTGTGTTTATAATACATTAATATCTCTTGTACTTTAATTCACTTTGAAAAAAAATATACTACTTTGTTCATGCCCTCTATTAAATTATGAAACCCTTGAATAGGAAACTGCAACCTTTAGTTATGCCATGAATATAACATCATTTAATACATAATATTGAGCAAGAAAATCTGAGGCATTTTTAGACAGATATCATCATAGGTCTATCAACAAAAGAAATATCTCAAACCAGAGGAAGCCTTAATACTAATTTATTTGAGCCAAAATTTTAAGGACATGCCCAGAAATAAGATCTCAGTGGAGAAAGGCAGTTTTGCAGTTCATTTTGCACATTTAGAATCAATAGAGAAAAGGTAAGGATGGCTACTTTCGATGGTAGATTAAGGAGCCAGGAGAAAGCAAAGCAGGTAAATCTCTAAGATTCATTGAAAAGGAAAATGGAGAGATGTATACTTCTTCCACATTGGTGAGCACAACATAGTTAACATTTATCAATTACAGATAACAGAGATAGAAAGTGGCCCACAAGACAACAACACAAAGTTTCTGTCATCCTGCTATATTGCCAGTGGTCTGTTTTCAAAGAGTCTGGAAGAGAAAACAGTTGTGACATTTAAAGGGGATGCTTTCTAAGATGCACAAGAATAATATACAGGACTCATTTAAGGTGCAGATTAACCTTTTACTAAGGAAGCCATAGGCCTGGGATGTGACTACCCACCATGCTCATGCCCAGTTAGGAGTTAATGTTCAGACCATCCTGTGTGGTTAATTTTGGTCACTAGGCTTGTCAGGTCTGTGTAGCTCCCTTTTCGTTCATGGATCACAGATAACTTTATTTTTTGATGTGTAGTTTGCCATATTCAAGACCAAAATTTACTCTTTGCCTACCATCAAATAGGTCACTTACCAAATACCCATTACAGATCTTGTAAGAAAATACAAGCTTATGCTAGGAGTCCGGGGGCATTTAAGTATCCTATCTAATAAAAGAGAAACATGGTAATTAGCGTACGACCGGTACACTTCCCATTGGCTAATCAGCGAGATATGCAAATTAACTGCCAGCCAAGATGGCGGCTGGCAGCCAGGCAGCTGGAAACGAACATGAGGCTTGCTTGCTTCAGTGACGGAGGACTCCAAAGTTCCCTGCCTGCCTGGCCAGACTCTGAGCTTGCAGTTTGAAACATTGTAACAAATATAGAAGCGGAAAAAAAACCCAGAAACCAGCTTTCAGCCTGCCAAGATCTCAGAGCTGGAGTTGATACAGAGTTTCCATTATAGAACGCAAACAAACCAGATACCTGCTTTCAGCAGCGGAGGCCTAAGAGCTGGAGCCAGAGCTAAAGCTGGCCCAGAATTTAAAAAAAAAAAAAAAAGGAGCGGTTGGAGCTTCAGTCACCCGCCAGCCTGAAAACAGCCCTCAGCCCCTCACCCAGACTGGCCAGGCACCCTAGTGGGGACCCCCACCCTGAAGGGTGTGTGCCCAACTGCAAACAGCCATCATCCCCTCACCCAGGCTGGCCAGGCACCCCAGTGGGGACCCCCACCCTGATCCAGGACACCCTTCAGGGCAAACCTGCCGGCTCCCACCCATGCACCAGGCCTCTGTCCTACATAGTAAAAGGGTAATATGCCTCCCAGCACCAGGATCGGTGGAGCCGCGAGGACTCCCAGCACCGGGATCAGCATGACAGGGGGCAGCGCCCAAAACCCCTGATCGCCGTGCAGCTCTGTGTGTGACAGGGGGAGGGGCCACAACCTCCCTATCCGCCCTGCTCTGTTTGTGACAGGGGAAGGTGCCCCAACCCCCTGATCAGCCCTGCTCTGTGCCTGATACGGGGGAGCTCCCCAACCCCCTGATCGCCCTGTGGCTCTGTGTGTGACAGGGTGAGGCGCCCCAACCCCCTGATCAGCCCTGCTCTGTGTGTGACAGGGTGCGGCGTCCCAACCCCCCCTTCCCATGGGCCCTGCTCTGTGTGTGATGGGGTAGAGCCATAACCTCCCCATCGGCCCTGCCCTGAGTGTGAGAGTGGTGGCGCCCCAACCCCCTGATCGGCCCTGCTCTGTGGGTGATAGAGGGCGGCGCCCCAACCCCCACCCCTCGGGCCCTGCTCTGTGTGTGATGGAGTAGAGCCATAACCTCCCCATCGGCCCTGCCCTGAGTGTGACAGGGGGTGGTGCCCCAACTCCCCTATCGGCCCTACTCTGTGAGTGACAGGGGGGAGCTCATCAACCCCCTGATCAGCCCTGCTCTGTGCGTGACAGGGGGCAGCACCCCAACCCCCTGATTGGCCCTGCTCTGTACATGACAGGGGGGAGCTCCCCAACCAACCCTCTGATTGGCCCTGCTCTGTGCGTGACAGGGGGTGGTGCCGCAACCTCCCCATCGACCCTGCCTTGAGTGTGACAGGGGGCAGTGCCGCAACCCCCCAATCGGCCCTACCCTGAGCATGACTGAGGGTGGCATCGCAACCTCCCAATCTGCCCTGCTCTGTGCATGACAGGGGGCGGCGCCCCAACTCCCCAATCAGCCCTGCTCTGAGCCCGACCAGGGGCTGCAACTAGGGATTGGGCCTGTCTTCTGCCACCCGGGCCTAAGTTAGCAGGTCGTTATCTCCTGAGGGGTCTCAGACTGTGAGAGGGCACAGGCCAGGCTGAGGGGCCCCTCCTTCCCCCCAAGTGCACAAATTTTTGTGCACCAGGCCTCTAGTCTATACTAATAAAAGGGTAATATGCTAATTAGACAGGGAGACCTTCCAACAAAGCCATGGCAGTGGGGAAGAGGCAGAGGTGGTTAGGGACAATCAGGCCAGGAGGGGAGGGAAGTTGGGGGTGATCAGGCCAGCGGGGGGTGGGGGGAGTTGAGAGGAAACAGGCTAGCATGGGGGGCAATTGGGAGTGAGCTGGCTGGCATGGGGGCAGTTGGGGGCAATCAGGCCAGCGGGGGGGGGCAGTTGGGGGCTATCAGGCTGTCAGGGGGGGCAGTTGGGGGAAGCAGGCTGGGGAGGGGGGCAGTTGGGGGAGAGAAGTTTGGCCGGGGGGCTGTTAGGGGCAATCAGGCAGGTGAGCGGTTAGAAGCCAGCAGTCCCAGATTGCGGGACCTGTGGGATCGGGCATAAACCAGCAGTCGGACATCCCCCAAGGGGTCCCAGATTGGAGTGGGTGCAGGCCAGGCTGAGGGACACCCCCCCATGCACGAATTTTGTGCAACGGGTCACCAATCCTATATAATAAAAGGCTAATATGCAAATTGTCCCCTCGACCAGGAGTTCAACGGGGAGTTCCACCAGGGGGCAGGGCCAGCTGGTTAACCACCCCCAGCCCCTCCCCCCAGCCAGCCCCACCCCTGATCAGCCCTGATCGGGCCAGCCCGCCCCCCACCTGTGCACGAATTCATGCACTGGGCCTCTAGTAACCATATAAATCAACAGAATACAATTGAGAATCCAGAAACAAACTCATGTATCTCTTGCCAATTGATTTTTTGACAAGGATACCAAAACCAGAACATAGGAAAAGAAAAATGTTATTAACAAATGAAGCTAAGACAATGGATTTCCACATGGACAATGATAAAATTGGACCCTTTCCTCTCACCATATGAAAAACTTACATATAATGGGCCAAAGACCTAACTTTCAGAGGAAAACAAGGGGCTTAACTTTCATGACCTAGGGTTTGGAAATAGAGTCTTAAATATGACACCAAAAGCATGAGCAACAAAATAAACAATACATACATTGAATTTTATCAAAATTAAAATAATTGTTTCAAAGCACACCACCAAGAAACTGAAAAGATCCATAAAGTGGGAAAACATTTTCAAATTATATAGTTAATAAGGGACTAGTACCTAGAATATATGAAGAACAGCTCCAACTCAATAATAAAAAGACAAAGAAAAAACATTTCTTCAAAGAAGATTTACAAATTCCCAATGAATACATGCAAAGAGACTCGGCATCATTAGACATGATGGGAATGCAAATCAAAACCACAGTGGGATACCTCTTTATATACACTAGAATTATTATAATAAAAAAAGTTTGATAATAACAGATGTTGGTAAGGATTTGGAGAAATCAGAACCTTCATACACTGCTAGAGTAAATGTAAAATGATGCAGCCACTATGGAAAACAGCCTGGAAGTTCCTCAAATAGTTAAACATAAAGTTCACATATGACATAGCAATGCCACCGTTAGGCAAATACCCAAGAAATGAAAGTATATATCCACATGACTGTTTATAGCAGCATGATTCATAATAGACAAAAGGTTGAAATAACCCAAATGTCTATCAATTCATGAATGGATAAACAAATGTGGCATCCATATACTGCAATATGATTTAGTCATAAAAAAGAAATGGGAATGAAGTAATGATGCATGCTACAACATAAATGGACCTTGAAAACATTAACTAAGTGAAAGAAGATTGTTACTCCCAAATCACATATTATATGCTTCCATTGATATGAAACCTCTCTAAGAGACAGATCTATGGAGACAAGAAATAGTTGGGTGTTGTTTAGGGCTGGGGAATAATGGCTAAAAGTGATAGTAAAAGGTATGGATTTCTTTGTGAGGTGCTGAAAATGTTCTAAAGTTGACTGTGGTGATGGTTGCACGTACCTGTGACTATATTAAAAACTGAACTGTACACTTTAGATGAATTATGTGCTTTATGAATTATGTCAGTAAAGCTGTTATTAAAAAATAGACATTGACCTGAGAAGATATTGTAATATGGTGGGAAAACAACTTTTTTTTTATCTTTTCTCTATGTTCTCCTTATTTCACCCTCCATGCCCTTCTTGAATCCAGATATAGCACAAATATTTCATTAGTATTTGCAAGATATGTGCCCAGAATGAAATCTTCAATAGATATCATGAATCCCTTACAACCTTGTGAGTTTTTTCTCTTTCCACTGGAGAAAGAATCCCATAAACTAGGCCAAGCATTTTCTTTCTCTTCTTTAGAAATTAATATTAGAGGTTATGTACATTGTAAAGAAACCTTTAGATTTTGGACATGTTTCTTTATTTCATAATATTCAGTGATACTCAGCAGAGTAATGGAGTTTAGGAACTTGGAGTCTTCTATCCTACCTCTCTTCTGATCCAGACCATTGAAAAACAGCTTCTGAGAGTTCCAGGAGGACCTGGACTCCAGAAGCAGTGTAAATCCCTGCCAAATCCAACGTCGTTTAGTGGGGCACGGCCCCCACACCTTTTTCTGACATTCTATATAGACTCATGATTTTACTGCACATCGAAATTCAAAAATGTTGCCAAAGAGAATGGGGGATTTTCAAACTAGTGACTCAAGCTGAAAGACAAACGTGTAATGTTTGTACCCTGTGTTAACTCAAGACACCTCATCTCATGTATGTCCCAGGGAGAAGGGATCTAGTTGTTTTTGTTAGTGTGAATGATATTTTGCACACTGTAGCCAAGTCTGAAAGGCAGGGTGCTAAATGCAGTGACTGAAGCCTTGAAAGAACACAATATGTTGAACCCCTTAATAGGATGGCTGACAACATACATGATGTGTACACTAGATTACACACAACAGGATGGTCATTTCGGAGGAGCTGTTTTTCATGTTCCTTTAAAACTCTAAAATAAAGCATGCACAAGTCAGGCTTCCAGGAGCATGTTTATTTTTCCAAGGAGACAATTTATCACATTGTTTTGGTATGTGGTTTATTCTAAAATTATTTGCTAAAGATATGTTGCCATTCTATATTATATTTTGTGGTGGTAGTATAGAGTCAGAATATTTATAGATATGTAATATGAAGCATTCTAGATTTATAATAAAAGGTCCTTTTCTATACTATGCATATAATTGGCTTTATTATTTTTGTCTTCTATCAGATCAATGTGTTCTCTTTTAAATGGAATATACTTTGAATAATGAGGGCCCAAAGGAAAGGTATGACATTACATAATTGTAATGTGTGGAAAGCTAGGTCCTAAATACCACAAGCCAATGAAAAAGAATAGATTTCATCTCCTTTCAATATTGAAAATTAGTTTTCTGTTTAAATCTTTTCCTGACAGATAGTAATCGAACAAAGAGTGGCAAAAAAACTGAAGACATTATTTATCTGAAATAGAGAAGGAAGAGGGAAATTCCCTAAGTGGAAATATTTATCTTTTAAAAATCAGAATAACATTTTTATAGGTGTTACATTATTCTTATTATGAAGTTAGAATTTCATACTAAGGCATTTGAATTTTATGCTACTTAATGTTTTCCATTAACATTTATTTCTTTCTCATTGATGTATTTTTTTAAAACGTGGTATGCTTGGAACCTACACAATTCGAACTAAGTTATTTCTCCTAGAAATATTCTAACGCATATGTGACAACCCCTTCCAAAAAAAAAAAAAAAAAAAGACACATGTGACACCTACATTTTAAAAACAAAAAAAGATTTAGACTTAACAGAATCCTGGGAACAGAATTCTGACAACTGTAGTATTTGATTGTGTCTTTAATATTTAAGAATAAAGTTGATAAAAATAGAGCATGGTCACCTTTGCCTATGTCAATAGAAGTGTGAGACATATAAGATGAGTAATCAGATACTGGAGGATCTTAAACATTATGCTAAGCATTTGCTGATATGATCCATAGTTATTAGGGAACTAGGGATGCCTTGAGGAAGGGAATTGCAATATTAAGTGAGAATAACAATACTTTTCTGATCTTAAAATATTCAATATACTACAAATAGTAAATTAGTTAATATTTTAAACAAAATAAATGTAAATATTCTTGTCATTTTACCTAAAGATGCTATTTGTCAAATGGTCCCTTCATTACATTGTTAATTAGTTAACAATGAATCAATTCAGTTAAAGCAATGTGTAAAAAGAATGAACAAATCATGATCTAAACAGAGAGGAGGTTGTGCAGTCAGTGCACAGAGAGATTTATACAGTAAGCAAGTGCATTTAATTTATTTTTATCAGGCATTCATTATTTTAGTGTTTGAGTTATTTCAAAATACTTCAATATAAATCTCAAAGAAATGTTACTCCAAATAAAATTACAGATTACTAACACCAAAAAAATCTCACCTCTTTCTTATGAATTAGCTTCAGTTAATGTCTTTTGACATTTTTCTTCAAGATAATTAATTTTATTTGCTTTTGTTTTTATCTTGTTGTGATGGGTTTTTAATCTAACAATAGAATATGTAGATACTTCACTTGACAAGGTTTTAGCAACATTTATATTTGATGAGCCTTAGTCAGAGGAATATGAAAACAATACTTGTCTAAATTCAACCAGTTATAAACATTAGAATCCAAAATTAGATATTTGTGACAACTTAATTTTTCTGTAGACTCCTACTCATGTTTATGTTCCTATAGTGGCTAACACAGAGCTATTCATCTGGTAGGTTCTCAGTAAATATGTTATAGGATGTAATGAAAATTTGCAGCAAACTAGAAGAAATGTTAAAGGACTGATTAACACAATGTACAACAATAGAGATCTAAAAAAGTCTATATAGCTTAAGTGTGATTTTACAAAAGTCATCACTTAATAGAGTAGGGGGAAGGATTAAAAATCCTTAGTATAGGTTCTGAGGATGTGTGACTAGAAAGTACTGCTACTTTCAAACTTTTTAAAATGTCCAAACATCTGTTGGGTGATATATATATTTCCCATGTTCAAAGGCTGTTAAATTGCATTGTTTACCCATATCTTCAGAATAAAATCACTTCTGTGGTGGTAAACAACCTGCTTCCCTATTTATAATGGTCTGGCCCTCTAGCAACTTCAGTGCAAAATTATAGCTAATTTGCCTACAAATGTCAGGTGGTCATAATAATCTGGCCACTCAGTGTATATTTATGGTTTATTGAAAAAATGCAAAAGTCACATGGGGCACAAGTTAATGACCCAAAGAAAAGAAAGTATTGTAACTACGGAATATGAAACAACACAGATGAATCTCAAAAGTATCATGTTAAATACAAAAAGCCAAATATGAAAAATATTAAAATGATATTGTTCCATTTCTATTACATTCTGGCTAAAGCAAATCTGTAAGGTAGAAATCAGTGAGCGGTTGCCAGAAACCAAGCATGTTGGAAGAGGACTGACTAAAGAAATAGGAGGAAACTTCTCATGGTGATGAAAATACTTGATATCTTTATTTTGGTGATTGTTATCAGACCTTCATATCTGTCAAAATACACAAAAATGCATTACTAAAAACGGTTAAATTTATTCTACTTAAATTATAACTCAATGAACAATCTTAAGGAGGATAAAAAGCCTGAAGAACACCAGAAAGATGAAGAACGTGGAGAAAAATTACCCTGGTACAATTGGCAAGCATGCCTTGGACCTGGGAGAACAATGGCCCACCCACCCACATGACAGGAAACCTTCCAAGAGAGGTCACCCCCGTGCAGGGTATCAGAGGCAGTCACGGCATTCATTAAGGACGACTTAGGCCTTCCTCCCTCTAGTCCTCAAGAAGTCTATAATTTCTGTCAAAAGATACAGAATTTCTTATCTTGATAGGAACTATAATTACAACTTATTTATTCCACAAATAGTGAGCTCTAAGAAGTGTCAGCTAGTGTTTTGTGCACTGGCATTCCACTGGTAAACAACAAAAGAAAGGCCATTATTCTCAAGGAGCGTAGATGCTGGTCTGGCTATGCTTATGGAAGTGGTGCCAGACAGTGAACTGAACGAGTATATCAAGGTAATAGAATTGATATATTCAAGTTTAAGTCGACCCTCTGGCTATTTGTTTCTACTGTCCAACCTATTTATTTTTTTAAACATATATTTTATTGATTTTTTTACAGAGAGGAAGGGAGAGGGATAGAGAGTTAGAAACATCGATGAGAGAGAAACATCGATCACCAGCCTCCTGCGCACCTCCTACTGGGGATGTGCCTGCAACAAAGGTACATGCCCTTGACCAGAATCAAAACTGGGACCTTTCAGTCCGATGCTCTATCCACTGAGCCAAACTGGTTAGGGCTATTCATTTTTTATTCCCTTCTTTGTGACCTTTTTTTAAAATATATAAACTATCAAATTATTTTCAGTATTGGATCCTAAATCATTGTAGTGAAACTGTGGAGTGCTGCTGCCGGGTCCAACCCCAGCAGGTCCAGGGGTCCCCAAAGGCGTGGATGGAGTCGGCGAAGAAGGAAGGACACGGAGACAGTGTTCAGTTGATCAGCAGCGTAGCCAGGATCTCCAGCCAAGTTCTGGTCTGGATCTCCAGAGAGGTTCTGCTTCGGATCTCTAGCCAGGTTCTGTAGCCATGTTCCCTCGCTAGGTTCTCCAGCCAGGTTCTGTCCAGGTTCTCCAGCCAGGTTCAGTCACCAGGTTCTAGTCAGGTTCTCTTGCCAATTTCTGTAGTCAGGTTCAGTCCAGGATCTTTTGCCATGTTCTCTCCAGCGAAGTTCTTCTGCCTGTAGGTTCTGTGTAGGTCCTGTCTGTAGGTTCTCTCTTCTAAGTTCTGTGTTCTAAGTTCTGTCTCTTTCTGTCTTGTTACAACTGTATTTATACCAGTTGATTCAATCCTATCAATCTCTATTACAAAGGTTAGGGCGTTTCTTATCTCCATTCCAGGGAGTAAAGATTATGTAGCTTAAGCATGATTGTTCGTAGTTAAAGTGATTAATTACCTGCCTGGCACTTAGTTGAGGGGTTTTATTCCCTCCCTAACTTCAGGGGAAAATCCCTACCTGGGGAAACAACCTTTCTCAGAGAGGAGACCTTGGTTAAAACACATAGTGCCAAGAAGGTGAGCATGCCATATATGCCAGGTCCTTTGAAACAGCAAGGATGGACCGGCTCCCGGAATGCTACCAAGATCACCTTTGTGTCAAGGTATTCATTTCTTCATCTATCAAAACTCTATGAAAGGCTCACACTTGAGTCATTCATCAGGACTTGCCCTCAGCACGAAGAAGCTGCTTTGCCCAGGTGTCCGCCTTCATCCAGGGGTCGCCAACAGCTAATGACTAGTTGATAGAGAGGGAGAAAGTTTTGTCTTCCCCTGCTTCTTTCAATTTTCTGAGGTACTTTGGTAGTGATGGTAAAGAGGGCTGCTCCTTAGTTCCTGCACCTATGTATCCTAAGGATTGGCATTACTGTAGCATATTAAGTTCTCCCTTCAATGAGCAATGATTTATGCAGTAGTGGTACTATTTTAGAGGTATTTGAGATACACTTTTAACTTATTAATGTCTAATATTAAAACTTAAATTACTTTAACTTTATTTACTCTGCTCTCTTTTTGTATTATTTTGACATTTTAAATGTGTGTATTTTAAACCACTTGGGATATTAATTTTGTTTTATATTAATATTAATTTAGGTTTATTACAACATTTGCTCTTTTCAATTATATCTCTTGTACATATCAATGCTTTCATCTATTACCATTTCCATTTTGCCTAAGAAAATCCTTTTATACTTGCTTTAGCATGTGTATGCTGTTAATATCTTTTCTCAATTGAAATGTATTTATTTCAACAGATTTTTGAAGGGTATTTTCACTGGTTATACATTTCCAGATTGATAGTTATTTTATTTCAACACTTTGAAGATGTAGTTCCATTTTATGTTAGGTGCTACTTATTTATTTTCTTAATTTTTCTTTAGATAAACATCATTTCCAAAATCTTTGGTTGATATATTGTTTTGAGTATAGAGACTTATACTTTTGGTCTTTTTTGTCTATTTTATTCGTTGAAATATGGTCTCTGCCGATTATATTAGGGCTATATTTGAAAAACAACTGTTATTTTTTTTAATTGCTGTGTTGCTTTCCTTACAATTTTTAAAATGTTTACCTCATGTACTTTTTATCCTGCTTGTAATTTTTGTTACAATGTTGAATAGAAATAGTTAACATGGCGTGGAAATTGGAGAAATGCATGTCTTATTTCTGTCCTACAACAAATTCTTCTAAAATTTTATAATTTAATATTATGTTTTATCAACAATTTTCTTGTTACCAAATATCAGGCTAAGAAAGCTCTGGTCTATTAATGTCTTCTAGTGAGTATCATCTTGAAATAATATTGAAATATATCGAGTAGTTTTTATCTACTGAATTGATTTTGTTTTTCTCAATTAATCTGTTAATTTAATAAATTCTTCAATCTTTTAACAACATCAGAGAAGTTATTGACGAGCAACTCCTTTCTTTGAATACAGTTTTTAAATTTGATTTGTTTAGAATGTTTATAAATATGTTTATGAGTAACATCAGATTGTGATTTTTATGCTTATATTCTTATTAGGGGCCCTTGAAAGGAACTGTGGGCCACAAGGCTGTGGTGGGCACAGGGGCAGGTCCCGCCTATCCTCCACACCCCCATCCAGCCCCTCCTACTGTGGCCCCTGTTTGCTGGCAGCCCCGCTCCTGCTCCTGCTGCCACGCTCCCACGCGGCTGATGGCACTGAGCAATTGGGGCCAGGACCAGCAGTGGGTGCGAGAGGGGCTGGTGCCATCAGCTGGTGCAAGCACCAGGCAGGACTGCGGTGCGTGGGAGCAAAGAATTTTCAGTAACCACCAGAGGCTCGCCCTGATCACAACAACCGGTGCCCCACCTTGGTCTGGCAGCCCCACTCACCTGCTCCACCATCTCGCCGCAGCAGACACCGCCATGTTCCGCAGTCTGCCGCCTGCTGCTGACGCCTGCCATGTTCCATGCACGCCCCCTGGTGGTCAACACACGTCATAGCGACCTGTTGTTCGGTTGTTCCACTGTTCGGCCTATTTGCATATTAGAGTTTTATATATATAGATAGATACTACTCTCATCTGATTTGTCATCAGCATATTACTAACATCATAAAATTATTTGATGGGACTTCTACTTTTATATTTTCCCACTATTTGTGCTGTTCTTAGTATCTGTTACTTACGGTAGAACTAATTTTAAAGCATCTGAGTATTTACAGCAAGATTCTAAGATGGTTTTATTTTTTTTAATAGTTTTACCCTGCATATGTAATAGTCCCAAATTTAACTGTGAAATTTTGATAAATATATGAAGTACAGTAACTACCACCATAATTACATTATAGAAAAATGTCATCACTTTTTAAAGTTATTTTGCCCTGTTTTGCAGTGAATTCTCTCCCTCCCCCTGCACTTTGGAGACACCCTGCTCTGCTTGCTATCATTGTAAGTTGCTATTTCTAGAATTTGGCACAGACATAATCACTAACAATACAGACACTTTATGTATGAAATAATTCACTTAACATAATGTTTTTGAGATTCAGCCATGTTTTTGCATATATCAATAGTTTTATTTTTATTTTTTATTGTTGGATAGTATTAAACTTTAGATATATGCCACATTTTTTTTTTTTACCCAGTCACCTATTAATTACCATTTGGTTTATTTCTAGGTTTTTACCATTTTGAATAAAATCTTAGGAATTTTAAATCCAAGTCTTGTGTAAATATGTTTCATTTATATTTTTGTGTTACATTTAGGTCTATGATATATTTTGAAGCAACCATTGAGTGTAGTATGAGGTCAGGTATTGTTCATACTTTACATAGGATAAGCCCAATGTGCCAGCACCATTTGTTGACAAGACTATTTTTTTCTATTGAACTAACTTGGCATGCTTGCTAAAAATCAATTGACCACATCTATTTGAGCCTATTTCTAGACTCTCAGTTCTCTTCTATTGATCTATGTTTCTATGCTTATGCCAATACCATGTTGTCTTGATTAATGGAGCTCTCTAGTAAATCTCGAAATCAAATAGTTGAAGTTCTCCAACTTTATTGTAATTTTTCAAAAGTTTTGTCTATTATAAGACCATTAAGTGTCCATACATATTTATGAACAATTTGGCAATGTATACAAAAGCCTATTAGAATTTTGATTGAATCTATAGATAAATTTGTGGAAAATTAACATCTTAACTATATTGAATATTCCAACCTATGTAAACGGTATATTTCTCTATAACTTAGATTCAACTTTATATTCTCCCGGGAATATTTTTTTGTTTCAATGTACATAACTTGTGCATATTGTGTTAAGTTTATTCCTAAGTTCGGTATGCTTAATGATATTGTGAATAGTTCTTTTCCTATTTCAATTTTGAAAAATTTTTGTTAGTATATAGAAATACAAATAAATTCTTAACTATTGATGTGGTCTTTAAAACATATAATTTAGATTTCTTATTACTCTAAAATAATAACTTCATTTCTATAAAATTACAAATTACCAATAATTCTTTTATTTAATCAACCAAATTTGCTGCAGCAGCCACAGGAAACTGATACATTGCCCTTCTCATCCTTTTTTACCCATATAATATGAAAAATTCAACACATTTTTCAGAAATCAGAATGAGCATCACAGCAGAACGTTCATTAATTATGCAAATAAATGTTAAAGTGTGATAAATCATGCAAATTAAAATCTACATTACTGAAGAGGATATTAGTGAGAGAGAAACAAATTTATCAAATAAAAATATATTTTAAATTTAAGTGGTTTCCAATGATTTTCTATGTAACAATTTAGAAAACATTTAAAGGCATTAATACTTTTATTAAATCCATGTAATTCTAATTTCAAAGGAAATGTTTTAATTTAGAATCTAGTAATTCTTTTACTTGGTATAATTTAATTAATTTTGTATTAATGAATTTTAAGAGTAAGAAGCAAAAATACGAATCTCTTCATTTACACTTAGCTATGAAGTATGCATACATCAAAAATGATGAGTTAGAAATATTTTTTAAAACAATTGCTATCACAAACTTAAATAATATGTTGTTTTAAAAACAATTTACATCAGCACTTGTGGACTAAAATTTATTTGATAATTATATTACATACATTTATAACTCACAAATTATAAATGTAGTATTAAAATATTATTTTAATATATACATAAATAGGTTTACTTATATTATACAATCTAAAAGAAAAGCTAAGAGTTTTCCTCACATAGAATACACAAAGAACATTTTATTTTTAAAGTTTTTTTTAAATTGCCATAAATATATTATAATTAAAACGTGAATATGATTCATTTATTTATTTAACAAATAGTTATAATTTTTATATTTTTAATATGACAAGCATTGTTAGATGCTTGGTAAAGACACATTAATAAACCCAACAGAGCAAGTGCTTGCCATCATTTTGTTTACAGAGCAATGAGTTACAAAATCAAAATAAATAATAATTTTAAAAACTGAATTTACTTCATTGAGAAATAATTTAAAATCAGATTTTAAAAGATATTTCTCTTTCTAATATCATTATAAATTTACTTTATGATAAATGGGATTTTTAATAATTCCTTTACATTGTGTGCATGACAACTAGATTATTAATTGGCCATGCATCTGTCTTTTCTACACTGAGCCCTAGTTCCAACTATCTGGAAATAATTATTTTCAGAGATATGACTTACATTAGCACAAATCAATATCACTGGGCTGAAATCAAGAGAATGGCAAAGATTCTCTTCCCAAAAATCAGTCCTTTGCCACTTATAGCCTCTGATGGCTGCCATCATTCCTTTGTTTGTGGTCTTTTCTTTTTTTTTTTAAAAAAAAAAATGTTTTTATTGATTTCAGAGAAGAAGGGAGAGGGAGAGAGAGAGTGAAACATCAATGATGAGAGAGAATCATTGATCTGTTGCCTCCTACATGTCCCCCACTGGGGACTGAGCTCACAACCCAGGCATGTGTGTGCCCTTACCCGAATCAAACCCAGTAACCTTCAGTCCACAGGCCAACTCTCTGTTCACTTAGCCAAACTGGCTAGGGCTGTTCGTGGTCCTTTCAATCTCTCTTTTATTAAATTGCCTTCTGTGATACTTAATTTTATGTTTCAACTTGGCTAGACCATGATACCAGATATTTGGTTGAACACATCTGGATGTTACATTGAACATATTATTAAAATGAGTTTAAGTTTCTTTAAAGTTCTTTTAAACATTTAAGTCAGTAATTGAGGAAAGCACATGATCTAACATGTGTGTGGACTTTATTCAAATAGTTCATCAGTTGAACACTTTAAGAAAATTCCCCAAGAAAGAGAGAATTCTGTCAGCAGATTGCCTTCCGATTCAAGCTTCAACATCAACTCTACCTTGGATCTCTAGCCAGCCAGTCTACTCTGCACATTTTGGAGGATATATATTTGAATAAAATCCTTGCTATTCTGGATATCTAGGTAGGTTCTAAATGTATCCCTAGAGAATCAGAGTAAGATAGGCAGAAAAGAAAGAAAGTGTATTAGTCAGGGATAATGTCCCAAGTGAAGATCCTTGACTATGGGGATATATTGTGAGAAATTCATGCTTAGGAGAGATTGTGTGTGCATCATTGTGTGTACATACCTACGCCTAGATTTGTACATACCACAAGCCTAGGCTATATGCTATAGCTTATTGCTACTAGGGTACAAGGATGTACAGCATGTTACTGTACAAAGCAACAAGAGATCAAGCACAAGAGAAAATGATGCAATCAAGAGATGCTGTAAAACATGAGATGCAGGAGGCTGCTGCCAGCTAGCATGGCATGCTGTTTTCTAACAAACTTTTTTTAAATAAAAAGAAAAAGTTCATTCTAAAATAAAAGTATAGTATAGTAAATACATAAGCCAGTAATATAATTGCTTATTATCATTATAAGTATTATGTTTTGTATGAAATTGTATGCACTATACTTCTCTAATGATTGGCAGAGCAGGCTTATTTACATCAGCAGTGCCACAAACCTGTGAGTAATGCTTTGCACTGTGATGTTATGAAAGCTATCGTGTCCCTAGAACATAAGAATTTTTCAGCTCCGTTATAAAACTCTGGGACTACCATCATATATGCAGTCCGACGCTGACCAAAATGAGATATGTGGCACATGACTTTAACTATAAAACGCTTTTTCTCGGAGAAACCAAGATGGCGGCATAGGTTAACGCCGGAGATTGCTGCCTCGAACAACCACTTCAGAGATATAACTAAAGGACAGAATGGACATCATCCAGAACCACAGGAAGGCTGGCTGAGTGGAAATTCTACAACTAGGAGGAAAGAGAATATCATACCCAGACTCAGAAGAGGCGCAGTGCTGAAGTGAAATACTGAGGTGCGGAGTGCGCGCACTGAGCGGGCTGGCGGCGGAGGGCACGGTTGTTGTTTTCAATCGGGAGGGAGTTTCAGACTCTGAGCTCCAGATCCGGGCGAGTCTCTGGGGACCAAAACTCAAACGGGAGAAGCGGGACTGTCTGGCTTCGGTTGGAACTCGAAGGCAGCTTTCTCTCCGAGGTTTGCAGCCATTGCTGGGACTCTGAGAGGCAGAGCCCCTGGGGAAGGAACTGAGAGCAGCCATAACTGCTTGCTCCGCCTGCCCTGTAGATCCCTGGGGACCCGCCCCACCCAAGCCCTGCGCAGAACCATTTGCCGGATAGCCTCAGGCAAATGCTAGATTAGCACCGCCCTAGAGATCCAGCACAGAAGCCCTCCCACTGCAGACACAGCAGACTCTCATAGCCAGTTAGCCTGGAGGTCAAATCACCCCCGGTATTGCCGACATCAATCAAGGCTTAAAGGCAACAAGACTGCGCACAAAGACCACTAGGGGGTGTACCAAGAAAGCATAAAAAATGCGGAGACAAAGAAACAGGACAAAACTGTCAATGGAGGATATTGAGTTCAGAACCACACTTTTAAGGTCTCTTAAGAACTGTCTAGAAGCTGCCGATAAACTTAGTAAGGCCCTCGAAAAGACTGGTGAGACAGCCGATAAATGTAGTGAGATCCTCAAGAAATCTAATGAGACCCTCGATGTTGTGATAAAGAACCAACTAGAAATTAAGCATACACTGACTGAAATAAAGAATATTATACAGACACCCAACAGCAGACCAGAGGAGCGCAAGAATCAAGTCAAAGATTCGAAATGCGAAGAAGCGAAAAACACTCAACCGGAAAAGCAAAATGAAAAAAGAATCCAAAAATACGAAGATAGTGTAAGGAGCCTCTGGGACAGCTTCAAGCGTACTAACATCAGAATTATAGGGGTGCCAGAAGATGAGAGAGAGCAAGATATTGAAAACCTATTTGAAGAAATAATGACAGAAAACTTCCCCCACCTGGTGAAAGAAATAGACCTACAGGTCCAGGAAGCGCAGAGAACCCCAAACAAAAGGAATCCAAAGAGGACCACACCAAGACACATCATAATTAAAATGCCAAGAGCAAAAGACAAAGAGAGAATCTTAAAAGCAGCAAGAGAAAGAAACCCAGTTACCTACAAGGGAATACCCATACGACTGTCAGCTGATTTCTCAACAGAAACTTTGCAGGCCAGAAGGGAATGGCAAGAAATATTCAAAGTGATGAATACCAAGAACCTACAACCAAGATTACTTTATCCAGCAAAAAGCTATCATTCAGAACGGAAGGTCAGATAAAGAGCTTCACAGATAAGGAAAAGCTAAAGGAGTTCATCACCACCAAACCAGTATTATACGAAATGCTGAAAGGTATCCTTTAAGAAGAGGAAGAAGAAGAAAAAGGTAAAGATACAAATTATGAACAACAAATATGCATCTATCAACAAGTGAATCTAAGAATCAAGTGAATAAATAATCTGGTGATCATAATAGAATCAGGGACATAGAAAGGGAATGGACTGACTATTCTTGGGGGGGAAAGGAGTGTGGGAGATTCGGAAAGAGACTGGACAAAAATCGTGCACCTATGGATGAGGACGGTGGGTGGGGAGTGAGGGCGGAGGGTGGGGCGGGAGCTGGGAGGAGGGGAGTTATGGGGGGGGGGAAGAGGAACAAATGTAATAATCTGAACAATAAAGATTTAATTAAAAAAAAAAATAAAACACTTTTTTTCTCTCCTGTGAGGTATCATTCTTAGCTTCTAGGGATCAGCACTTGGATATCTTTTGGGGAGCCATTATTCAGCCTACCACAGGTAGACTTAAAATATCTCACTCTTTAAAAAAACTGTAATAATATTTGTGTCAATCTTAAGGAGAGAATGAAGACTGTCTCATTAGTTCTGCATAAGATATATTTAAACTATAACAGAACACCTAATAATCTAGTGTTCAATCTTTTAGGGCGACTGATATACATGAAAATCTCATGATAACTTTAAATATTTCACTTGCTTTTAAAGATATTCAGAAAAATGATAATATGAAATACAGAAAGATAGATATCTTTTAAGTTATATATTAATAACATTAGCAATTATGGATATAAACTTTTACTTGCTACATCTTATATTCCATAATTATTTAGAATATTTAAATTTTAATTAGGTGCCTGGCCACATAGCTCAGTTGGTTTGAGCATCGTCCTGATACACCAAATTGCAGGTTTGATTCGTAGTCAGGGTACATACAAGAATCAACCAATGAACCCTACCTGGTTTGGCTCAGTGGATTGAGTGTCAGCCTATGGACTGAAGGTTCCTGGATTCAATTCCAGTCAAGGGCACATGCCTGGGTTGCAGGCTCACTCCTTAATAGGGGGTGTGTAGGAGGCAGCCCATCAATGACTCTCTCTCATCATTGATGTTCCTATCTCTCTCTCCCTCTCCCTTCCTCTCTGAAATCAATCAAAATATATTTTCAAAAAAGAATCAACCAATAAATGCATAGATACATGGTACAAAAAAATCAATGTTGTTTTCTCTCTCCTTCCCTCTCTCTCAAATCAACAAATAAATAAAATTTAAAAAAATAATTAGGTGGAACTAAACAATTAAATCAGATGCACTGTATAACAAATTTTACAAAATGCATTAAAACACACACATGGATTTCTCTTAAAAAAAAACAACACATTTTTGAATAAAAGAAATTTAAGACTTCACAGACAAAAATAATGGCTAAGTGTAGTGGGTTAGTTGATGACAATGATTGAAACAATCATCCTGATGACAAGATATGAGTGGAGAAAGGATTTCTTGGAAAGGCAAATAAAGTAGGTAAACTACACATATGTTATTCTTCACTTATTTTCCTTGAGAAGTATTCCCTTCCCAGCCTGGTCACCAATAATTTTTTTTTTTTTTAAATTTTTATTGATTTCAGAGAGGAAGGGAGAGGGAGAGAGAGAGAGAAACATCAATGATGAGAGAGAATCATTGATTGGCTGCCTCCTGCATGCCCCACACTGGGGATCGAGCCCAAACCTGGGCATGTGCCCAACCAGGAATTGAACCATGACCTCATGGTTCATAGGCCAACTCTCAACCATCAATAGTTTTAAAAGAACAAAAGGACAATGTGAAGGCGAATGTTTAAGTCTTACTCATTTTGTAAAACTGCCATTTCTGTTAATAAAAGTATTAACACTTGAATAAAAGTAGCTATTTTGCATTTTGTGCATGCCTAATGTTCTGCAATAATCATTTCATCTAAAGACAGGTTAAATATTTTAATAATGTGATGTTCTCTAGATTCAGAACTTTATTAAATATTCTATTAATAATTAAGTCAGGTATTCTTTAATGCATTTATCTTCTTTTTATGTGGTCAAGTAACATTATGCTGTATTTAAAATCCTTATTATTTTTAAAATATAAGTGCAATAAAAATTAGTTAGCTATAAATCAGTCATTGCTGTGGTTCATTATTTCCTAAGAACTGTATTTTTTGTTTTGTTTTTCTGTTTCTTTGATTTACGTGTTTTTATTTTTCAAAAGCCTGGAAAATTATTGTTAAATCATTTAATCGTTTATATACTTTATAGGCTTTATAAAAGGTTTTTGCAGGGTTCTGTAAAAGGAGGGGTGAGGGGGGTTGATAGCTCTGAAGTCGGTTTCATTTGCTTCTTGTAGTTCTAGGCAAACATTTAAAAATGAATCTTAACCAAACAAATTGTAATATTTATAACTTTTGCTGAACAAAAGGAAAACATAATAGAATGTGTTATGTACCATTATTTGAATATTCTAAAAAGCAAAGCAAAGAGGTTTCCATGCAGAATTAATTAATAACACTATTGTAACAAAAAGTCAATTTACTCCTTCAACCGTAGCATATTTCTGTCAAGCTTCTTACTCAGTCCCATAAAAGATTATGGGGAAGATGAGACAACAATGATAAGCTTATTCATTACCTCTGAAAAGCTGATCTAAGTAAAACAGATATCTAGATCAAATAATACAATGGATTCACTATATTATACTCTTGTGATTTATGAGGAAAATTCTCCTAAATGTTTTTGTATTAACATTTAAAATTGTTATGCTTAATATTGAATATGGAACTTCTATTTTTATTAGGTTTCAGATTTAAAAAGCAATATTGAGAGCTCAATTTAAATTGATATCTGGCCGCCAGCCTGATGCAACTTCTAAATTTGAACCAAAATGCCTACAAAAACAAAAAGAGATGTGGGCTCTTGCATAACTACCCCAAACAAAGGCTGCCAGAGCCCATCACCAGAATAGGGTCAGATTATTCCGGTAGCTTTAAATTCCAGGAGGTTAAATTCTGTGATACAAAGTGTGACTTACTCATGGATTTCCAGGTGAAACAAAATAGACCTGTGATCCAGAAAGAAGACAAAAGGCATTCAATCCATTCGACCTTGCGTTTGCCTTTGGTTCAAAGACTTTCAGTCTTTTACAACCAAACCCTGGCCATTCATCCCCGCTTTTTACCTATATACACACATGTGGTGAAAGGTAAGTATTCATTCACTCTTCCTCCTTCCATTAAAAACCCACACAAAAACCTTTCAGAAATAATTGGACACAAAGAAACAGATTGGGAGAAAGCTGAAATGACTGATATGATTCAGGTTTGCAGATACCCTTAATTTAGAATGGTAACTGGAAATGAAGGTAAAGGAAAACCCCCAACAGTGAATAATAAACATAAACTGATTTAATGCTATTATAAGATCTAAAGTGGGATAGGGCTACTCACATTAATATTCTGTTTTTTGTTGTTAAAGGAAGGATATATAACAGCAATAAGGAGGACTAATAAGTAGAATCAATGTAAGTCAATATTTGCTTGGAAAATTTGCAGTTAAGATAAAACTCTTCCTTTTTCAAGAATGAATAAATAGCAAAGGACAACAATGACATAAATTTGCTTTTAGAATTAATACTGTCCTATTATGAATTTAAAAAATAAACTAGAACAAGAAAACCTGTCATGAATAGTAAGATTGGTGAGAAAAGTAAGAATGCAAAACACTAAATTGTGAAACAATTAAAATCAGCCTCATAAAGTTAGAGTTGACATAGTGGTATATTAAATTATTATAAAATGATATTTAATGTCATTCAAAATGCAGATAAAAAGGATGAGTGAAAACAATGAAAGTAAAATTAAACATATCAAAAGGAGATCCCTGATGCTTAAAGAAATTATTTTTTTCTTACTGAGAAGGAAAATAAAACTGTATATGCCAGGAAAAAAAATAAAGAAACATAAAATAAAATATTCTAAGCTTTAGAAAAGACATCACTAATTATATTTCAGATTTTTAGATACTGTCATGACATTTCATAAGAATGCAAGCTTTATTTCAGTTAGGAAGGAACAATATTTTTTAAAGCAACACATTTTAAGCAAAACTAATGAAAGATATTCATGTTGCTTACCCAAACCAAAAGTTTACCCTATATAATAACAGGCTAATACGCAAATAGACTGAATGGCGGAACAACTGACCAACTGGTTGCTATGATGTGCACTGACCACCAGGAGGTGCGTGTGGAACATGGCGGGCATTGGCAGCAGGCAGCAGAGCATGGAACATGGCGGGCGTCAGCCGCAGCGGGATGGTGGAGCAGGTGAGCGGGGGTGCCAGACCAAGGCGGGGCGCCGGTCACTGTCATCAGGAAGAGCCTCTAAAAAGTCTTTGCTCCCACACGCTGTGATCCCACCCAGTGTTCACACCTGCTGCTGGCACCGGCCTCGCTCACACCCGTAGCTGGTGTTAGAGCCACCACTTGCACCCACTGCCGGGGCCCAGCACCAGCCCCAAAAGCTCAGCACTGTCAGGGGGTGCAAGTGGTGGTTGCTAGCCCTGATTGCCCCTGAGGGCTTCTCCACCTCCCCCTGCTCCTGAGGAGCGATCAGGGCAGCAGCCACCACTCACACCCACTGATGGTGCCAGTCCTGCTCACACCCACTTCTGGCTCGAGCCCCAATTGCTCCACGCTGTCAATGGGTGCAAGTGGGGCTGGCACTGTCAGTGTGTGGGAGTGGCAGTGGCAAGAGCGGGGCTGCCAGCAGACAGGGGACCAGGGGCTGCAGCGGGAGGGGCCAGGTGGGGGCATGGAGGGTGGGCCGAGACCCACCCCTGTGCCCACCATTGCCTTATGGCCCACAGTTCCTTTCAAGGTGCACGGATTCGTGCACTGTGCCCCTAGTATTTTAATATTAAGAAAGAAATCAAAATTGCCTGAGATTGGAAGAAAGGTACCAGCAGAGGATAAAAAGCAGACTGGCCTTAAACTTGTTATCTTAAAGCTGAAAAGTAAGAATTGCTCAAACAATGTTAATAGGGAAATTGGGATTCTAGAATTGTATATTTAATCAAATTGTTAGTCTTCTATAGCAACAACATAAAAAGGCATAGACTTGCCCATTATGGAGAACAACAATAAAAAAAAAATTTATACATGAAGATAAATATTTCAGCAGGCTGAAACTCTGTATTTCAAAATAATATAAACTGGCTTGTGATAAATACAGATGCTATTTACTTTCAGGTTTAAATTAAATGTGAAACAATATCTCTAAAACTAAATAAATATACCAAAATAGTTTTGAAATGAAAATTTTATAGACCAGAAAACATTAAAATAATAATAATCCATGTGGGATGTACACTTATGTGCATAAACTAAAGAAAAATGTCATTAAATGTCAGAAAAGATATAATTTGCAAAAAGGAATTCTCTGTATATAGGCTTCAGTCTCTGACCTCAAATAAATTACAAGTAAGATTTAAAAAGTAGAATATTAAACCTAATCTTCCTGCCTCTTTTTATATTTAAGGTACTTTTGTAAATCCATTCGATCAGAAGAAATTGAATGTACAATGATGGGCCATCTATAAAGCAATATATTAAATACTAGAGGCCCGGCGCACAGATTCATGCACTGGTGAGGCCCCTCAGCCTGGCCTGCGCCCTCTCCCAATCTGGGACCCCTCGGGGGATGTCAGTAGCTGGTTTCAGCCTGGTCCCCTCGGGCCTGATCCAGACAGGAGGGAGCCTGGTCATGGGCATTGAGCATCTGTCCCCTGGTGGTCAGTGTGCATAATAGCAACCGGTCGACCAGTTGTTCGGTCATTTGGTCATTCGGTCGCTTAGGTTTTTATATATATATATATATATATATACTAGAGGCCCGGTGCACGAAATTCGTGCACTGGGGGGTGGGGTTCCCTCAGTTCAGCCTGCCCCTCTCACAGTCTGGGAGTCCTCAGTGGATGTCCTACTGATGGCCACAGTCTGGCAGTAGAGGTTCGGAGCAGGCGTCCTGTGTGTGTGTGTGTATGTGTGTGTGTGTGTGTGTGTCTGCTGGGGCCTGCCCCCAGCCACGCCACGTCGGCTTGAAGCAGTTGCTGTGTGTGTGTGTGTTTGCATGTGTGTGTGTGTGTGTGTGTGTGTGTGTGTGTGTGTGTGTCTACTGGGGGCCTGGCCCCAGCCACACCGTGGAGGCTTGGAGCAGGAGCCCCTCTGTGTTGATCTCTCAGGCTCCTGGCCTCACTGCATGTTGTACTCTCCCTTGAGCTATGGCCAGGATGGGGGTGCTGCTTGCAAGCCGGGCTTTCCTGCTCCTGATCGCCATGGCGACTGGGGAGCAGGCCCAGCTGGGGTGCTGCCCACAAACTGGGCTTTCCTGCTCCCAGGTCTCCATGGCAACTGGGAGCAGGCCCAGCTTGGAGCTGCCCGCAGTCTGGGCTTGCTCTCCTGCTCCCGGATCCCCATGGCGACTGGGGATAAGGCTCAGCTGGGGGCTGCCTGCAGGCCAGGCTTGCTTTCCTGCTCCCAGATCAGACACAGCTGGGGGCTGCCTACAGGCCGCACTTTTCTACTTACTGATGGCCGGATCACCACTGCGACCCAGGACCCAGCGGCACTTTCCTGCTCTCCAATTGTCATAGGGTCCTGGCTGGGGGAAGCGCTTAGCAGTGCGGGGCTTAGGCGGCATGGGGGTCCCCGCTGGGGGCTCAGGTGGCACACAGGGGTCCCGGCTGGGGGGGGGGCTTATGCCCCGCTGCCCAGGGCTGCACATGGGGCCCAGATGGCAGCTCGCACTGTCCTGCCCTGCCTGTAGTATAGGATAGAGGCCTGGTGCACGGGTGGGGGCCGGCTGGTTTTCCCTGAAGGGTGTCCCGGATCAGGGTGGGGTCCCGCTTGGGTGCCTGGCCAGCTTGGATGATGGGCTGATGGCTGTTTGCAGCTGGTCACACCTCCTTCAGGGTGGGGGCCCCCACTGGGGTGCCTGGCCAGTCTGGGTGAGGGCCTGAGAGCCATTTTCAGGCTGGAGGGCAACTGAAGCTCCCAGCCTCTCCTTTTTTCCTTTTTTTTTTTTTTTTTTTTAATTCTGGGATTTACTTACCTTCTATAGCTGTCACTGGAGCTGAGAGCCAGCTCCAGCTCTGAGGGCTGAAAGCAAGTTTCTGGGTCTGTTTGGCTTCTATAATTGAAACTGTTGCCATCACAGTAGCTCTAAGCTCTGAGGCCAAAGCAGGCTGAAAGCAGGTTTCTGGGTCTGTTTGGCTTCTATAATTGAAACTCTGTTGCCATCACTGCAGCTCTAAGCTCTGAGGCTGAAGCTGGCTAAAAGCAGGTCTCTGGAGCTTGTTTAGCTTCTATAATTGCAACATAGTTGCTTAGAGTGCAGCTCAGAGGCTGGCAGCAACAGGCGGGGAACGTTGGCTTCCTCTGTCAATGGAGCAAGCAAGCCTCCTGTTCGCTTCAGCTGTGTGGCTGCCGGCCGTCATCTCGGTTGGCAGTTAATTTGCATATCGCCCTGATTAGCCAATGGGAAGGGTGTCAGGGTTATGGTCAATTTGCATGTTTCTCTTTTATTAGATAGGATAGATTATGGAAAATTACGAAAACTGTTCCTTAGTTCACATTTCATCCTATATTTCTACTGCTTTACAAAATACTTTTGTCTATATTCTTTATTCTAAACATTATTCTAGGGTTCTGTGTTATTGAACAGAATAATACTATATTACCTGATACAGTGGAAACATTTAAAATAGAAATTATAATTCTGGGCCCACCTTCAAGTTTAGATCTCAGAAAAGTAATATATATGTGGTGAAAGGTCAATATCACAACGGCAGGTTTTTGCTGATGACAGGTTTTTCTTTTCTGATCATCACTTCTGTGATGATGAGAAAGATTTCCAGATACTATCATAGTATCACAGATATTTGGTGCCTTTTCATTCCATAAGGAAGGCAAACCTTCCTTCAGTCAGGAAGGGTCAATATAATTGTATTGTAGTCAGAGCTACAATAATAAGCTATACATAATAACATTGGTAACTGGTTGACCTTGCAAATTCACTTAGCCTATCTGAACTCACTTAAAATTTCTTTATACATAAGTAGGGTCAATTCAAATTCAGTTTCCTTTTTTGTTTACTTGTTTTAGGGACTTTAAGGTGGAATTATTGATATAATGTAAGTGAAATGGTCCTAAACTATAAAGCAGTATAAATGTATTGTTTTTATTAACAATTTAATTGTTAGTAATAGCACAAAGCAGCAGGAATATTGTGTTGCATTATATACCATATACAATGTAAGCCATTACATCAGATGTGAACTCAAGTTTTCAAGGAACTTGAATCTGGCCTACAAGGATAGGTTAAATATGAGCAAGACTAATGTAGGTCATATACCTCAGCAGAAACAAAATTTAAATTGAAGGCTCTTAAAAACAATCAACCAAATTTGAGTTAATGACAATGACTTAGATTTGGGGAAAGAAACTATGTTGGCCATGTGATGAGTGTGATAATGCTAATTGCAGACTTCTTATATTGGTTAATGCAAAAATTAACCAATCTCTTATACTTTTCCATCCCTCCCTGTGTTTTTGCAGAAAGCAAACCTCCCAGAGGCTATCTCCACCAATGACAGTGTGAAAGAGATATTAAAGCACAACTATACCTGGAACACACAAGAAGCCATTGTCTGCCTCGCCTTCCTTAGTTCAAAGAATCCCCAATGGCTTTCTTGAGTCTTCTTGAGAGTATTCAGCAGTCTAGGATGCTTGCGCCTAACCATCTCTCCTCCCTTCTTCACTTGGTTTAGATTTATTTAGAGTTCTGGGAGCTCTCCCAGCCTTCACTGGCTCTATTTCCTTTTGCACAGTCATCTCCCCTAACAAAATCCTGACATATTTAATTCACTCTTGTGTCTGTATCTCAGAGAATACAAAGTAAAACAGAGCACCGAAACATAACCTTCTTAAGGAAAAAAAATATTTAAAATAGTAGGAACAGAAAATTATTCAAGTTTATTCAGTTATTCAAGATGAGCATTATAGTGATGAGATAGATTCATTTTTAGCTAATTAAATTTTCATGATAACAACAGTAATGTATTATCACGAACTTGGACAGAAAAGGCCAAAAATATCAAGAAAGAAGAGCTGTGATGAACATTTTGGTGCATTTAATTAATCTTTTTTTTTAAATGCATGGATTTTTTTTTCACTTTAGTTTATAATAGAAAAAATACATTTTCCTGAAAATGTGTTTAGCAGTAGGCTGCAGTGAAAGGCATGCAAGAAGATTTGAGAAAAGCAATGTACCAGAAGTGAGAGATTTTTATATTGCTACTTTTTCAAATTTCATTTGAAAGGTTTACTAATAATTCTGTTCTTTATAGAAAATTTGATAATCACAGTCAAAATTTAGAAAAAGATATGTGAGAGGTGATAAAAATATGTTATTTACATTTCATGAGTTCTGAGTAATAACTTTGTAATGTATATTAAAGTCATTTCTAGTCTTAGCTTCCACGAAGAGTAGGTACACGTTTGCAGACAGAAGTATCATGGAAATGTTAGATGCTCTGTTGGTAAAATTATGACATTTGTGTTGAACTGACAATAACAACAAAAAAGTTCCTAAAAGTTATGCGTAAGATACATATATATATATATATAGTTAGGTATCTAGATTAATTTAAGTTTGCATATGACTGTTAATTATGCTATAAGTAATATTGATATTGACTTCTTCAAACAGAATATTCATTCTAACTCCAATATTATGATTGTTTTAAGAATAAATTGGTTGATTATGTTCCCTAATCAATGTACTTTTTAAATGACTCAGAGATGTATATTCAAAACAAAAACATATGGATCTGTGATAACAATTTTCTATTCTTTAGATAAAATTGATACATAGTTGAATATTTTAGTTATAGCAAAAATTTATTTAAAATGGCTAATCACAATATTTCTTATACTTAATGAAGGATAATTTGAAAATACAAGTATGATTAGAACTGAAAAATTATACACAATGTTCAAATTGAACAATTATTGCAAATTAGAATAATCCTGGTGATATATACAAACTATTTATACTGTGGGGGTCAGTATTATGAAGAATGTAAGCTTTCTTCTGAGTCAGATTTATGTCTTTCCTAAACAAATATTTTTTTCCTGTCATTTTGGCATTAGAAGTCATCTTTCACTTTTGAAGTGAGAGTCATAAATTTTGGGATGAATTTTAAATCCCCTCAACTCTAACATCTATTGAGTCTTTTTATTTGAGGAATGAGCTTGCAGCTTGAAAGTGTAATAACTAAAATAAATGAATCTTGCAAGCCTTTAACAGCCTATTGAAAATTTGGCTTTCCTCAGTGTAGAAATGCCATTCCTCCGATTGAGCACAAACAGGGAATGTGAAAAAATATATATATAGTTTTTTCTAATACTCTAAATCTAAAATCTCCATTGTTAAAAATATAGCACATTACTGGCCTTGATTTTGTTATTTCTACTTTTTCTTAAGTTGGATTTTTGACTCTATGGGTGTGTTTTTTTGTGGAAAATGTTATTTATTTTTCTCACATGTAAGCAAAAATATCTCCATTAATTTAACAGAAGGAATTAAATATAAAGAACTGGTTAAACAAGAAGACCAAAAAAAAGAAGAAGCAAAAACAGACAAACAAGAGTCCTGAGGAAACACCCAGATAATAGCTGTGAGAGGAAGTTGAACTTGTAAGATTGAGTGAACTCAGAGGTAAGATGGCTGCTTCAGGAGCCTAGAACAAAAGAATGGGTTCCCGCAGGGTTGACCAGGTCTCTGGGAATACAGGGCTTCCCAGGGGAGTTGGCACTGCAGAGGGTACATAGTGAGAAAGATTCTGCCAATTTTCTAGCACCAAGTGCTAGAGCGCTCTGCTGCTGCTGGGAGGAAGTGTTCCTGTTAGGGCGATGCTGACAGGAGCTGAAAACAAGCAGGGATGACTAAAGCGTCCTGCCTCAGCTTGCCTTCCGATCTCTGAATGGCAGGTAGACAAGAGACAAGAGGGAAAGGAGAAATCTTTTTCACAGAGCCCAAGACCCAGCATCACAAAGTCAGAAGAGCCCAGAGGATAGATTTGAGCTGAAAGACAATGGCTTAATAACTTTATCCAATTCTTTTGAGTTATTACTATTATTATTCCCTGTTTAAAGTAATAAAGCAGTTTGCTTTTTTCTGCTAAGGCTTTAGTAAAAGAGATCTTTCTATGTCACAGGATATCCATTAATCTACTCTGGAACTGCTCATTAAATTATACCTGGCTCTTTTTTTTTATAACATTTATCTTCTTGTTTATTTGTTTTTCTTCTTTCTAAATGAAAACCCAATGAAAAATGTGACTCTAAGCAATTAAATTTGGAAGCTCATGCTGTGTTTCCTGGGTATTCTTTTCCCCTCTGGCAGGCAAACAAACACTTTCAAGCTTTTACCTATTCTCAAGTATTACAAAGTGCAAAGTCGAGGGGAAAATAGACTTTGCCTTGGGGGAAAAACCAAGATTGGTGTCTTCTCTTCATTAGTGTCACTCATATTCACTCTGACCTTCAAAATTCTGATTTACCTGCTTACCCCTTGCCATACACACTCAGCTGCTTTCCCTGTGTTTGAATACAGTCTTCCTGCCCCTATAATGTTTAAAGGATTCTTCCATCCAATCCCTTGGACATTCAGAATTTCCCTTTTTGTGTCTTCCAGTTCTCTGTTTAACCACTTTATCCAGGCCTCTCCTACATTTATCTACTCACTCCTCCGTAACCCTAGTGAGAGAGAGCAATTTGCTTGCCACTCAATTAGGCAAGTTTTAATTAATTTCTTAGCACTTTCAAGTAGCTATATTCCTATAAGAATTTATTTCCCATTACTCCATTGCTAATATATTTCTTATCTTGTGAAAAAGGAGAAATACAAGGATAGGTAAATGACCATAATGCTACCGATGCGCATAAAACAATTGATAATTTTTGCCCTAGTCAAAAATAAACCTCTTTCTGTTTTCATGAAAAAGGAGCCACATACTCTCTATCAGATATTTAGTGTAGGAGCCACTAATCCTATATAATAAAAGGCTAATATGAAAATCGACTGAAGGGCGGAATGACCAGTCCCTATGACATGTACTGACCACCAGGGGGTAGACGCTCAATGCAGGAGCTGCCCCCTGATGGTCAGTGTGCTCCCACAGGGGGAGCTCCGCTCAGCCAGAAGCTGGGCTCACAGCGGCGGTGGCAGGAACCTCTCCCACCTCTGAGGCAGTGCTAAGGATGTCCAACTGACAGACATTCCCAGAGGGATCCTGGACTGTGAGAGGGTGCAGGCAGGGCTGAGGGACAACCCCCTCCCGAGTACATGAATCTCATGCACCGGGTCTCTAGTGATTGAGTAAAACTCGAACCAAACTTAGTAAATATTTTAATTTGGGTATGTTTTTGCATTGGTTTATTTCCAATGACCTCAGTATTTTTTCATTTTACATTTTACTTACCTAGGTATTGCTGGTAAAACTTGTATTAATGTACAAGTTTTACCAGAAGATAAGATTATTTTTCAATGGAGAATATCTCCTGGTGTACATGTGTTTGTACCTGATAATTCTATGAATTGCATTAAATAATGCATGTTAGGCATCTAAGCTGTCATATTTGCTTTCTATTCTCTTGCAGTTTTCTCAGTGCTATATAGATAGACTGCTGTACTCACCTACAAATGCTTGCCAGATGAATTTACTTATTGAATCTTAAATATATACAGTGTTGAGCTCTTCTTGATATTTTAAAGCAACATAAAATGTAGCAGCCATTGATCATAGATCATGGTCTATATAGGCAGAGGATTAAGTACTCAATGAATGTGAGATTTCTGCTGTAGATATAAAGTTGGAATTGATTTCTCTTTTTACCTGTAATACCTTTAGCTACTAGTAAACTATTTTTTGCTGTTCTGAACATGATTTACAATCTTTTGTTTACTAATCTTTCCCACAACAATTACAATTTTTTGTATACTAGTCTTTCATTACAAGAACCATGTCTGATATTTCCCATAATTTTTAATCACTTTCCACACTCAGTATTTGTTGGCTTTAGTTGCAAGAAGACAAGACATTACAGGACAATTTAGAATTCTTGGAGAGTTTTCTATTTTTATACATGAATTATAGAGTGCTATATATTAGGCAGCATCTAATCTAATAAAAGAGAAACATGCAAATTGACCATACTTTTGCTATGCCCCAAGCCATGCCCACCAGCCAATCAGAGCAACTATATGCAAATTAACCCAACCAAGATGGTGGCCAGCAGCCATGGAGCTGGAGCAAGCAGGAGGCTTGGTTGCCCTGGCGATGGAGGAAGCCAAGCTTCCCGCCTGGCCTGGATGGCTGTGGACTCCGCTAAAGGCAACAAAGTTTCAATTATAGAGGATAAATAAATCCACGATACCTGCATCCAGCCAGCCTCCACTGGGAGCTTGGGTGGCTGGGGGCCGTGGCCAGCCTGCAAACAGCCATTAGCCCCTCACCCAGAATGGCCACACCCTCATGGGGTGAGAGTCCCCACTGGGGAGCTTGGCCAGCCTGCGAACAGCCATCAACCACTCACCCAGGTTGGCCACACCCTCAAGGGGTGAGGGTCCCTGCTGGGGGCTTGACCAGCCTGCAAACAGTCCTCAGCCCCTCACCCAGGCTGGCCAGCCACCCCAGCGGGGACCCCCACCCTGAAGGGGCTGTGGCCAGCCTGCAAACAGCCACTAGCCACTCACCCAGGCTGGCCAGGCACCCCAGCAGGACACCCCTCCCTGAAGGGGGTGTGGCCAACCTGAAAACGGCCCAGCGGGACCCCCACCCTGATCCAGGACACCCTTCAGGGCAAACCAGCCAGCCCCCACCCATGCACCAGGCATATAATAAAAGGGTAATATGCAAATTGACCCTAACAGCAGAACAACTGGGAATGACTGGTCACTATGACACACACTGACCACCAGGGGGCAGACGCTCAATGCAGGAGCTGCCCCCTAGTGGTCAGTGTGCTCCCACAGGGGGAGCTCTGCTCAGCCACAAGCCAGGCTGATGGCTGCCAGCACAGCAGTGATGGCAGGAGCCTCTCCCACCTCTTCAGCAATGCTAAGGATGTCCGACTGTAGCTTAGGCCTGGTTTCCACTGGCACGTGGACATCCCCTGAGGGCTCCTGGGCTGCCAGAGGGATGTCTGACTGCCAGCTTAGGCCTGATCTCCTGGGGAGTGGGCCTAAGCCAGCAGGTGGACATCCCCTGAGGGGTCCCAGACTGCAAGAAGGCACAGGCCAGGCTGAAGGATCCCCCCCGAGTGCACAAATTTTTGTGCACCAGGCCTCTAGTCTATAATTATAAAATTGCTTGCTTATTTAGAATAGTTCGTTATTTTTAAATAATATTAAAAATTTGCTATTGAAAGGAACAGTGTTGATCTAAATGTTTGATTTTCCTATTCTATATCTTAGCCTGACTAAAATGTTCATATTAGGAAAAACATTTGTGTATACTAACAAACTATTGAACTTATAACTTATAATCAGATAGTTTATTTAACCAATTCAGGTAATAATAAATAGAACACTATTAGATAGTGTTTATAATGGCCAATCACCATTTTAAGCAATTTACATAAGTATATTCATTTAGTTCTCTGGACCAATCTTGAGAGGTAGATACTATTTTTATCCACATTTTGCATATGCAAATACTGGCTCTGTGGTGGCAAATTTGAATCAAGAATTCTAGCTGAAGAGTCCTTGCTATTAACCACTGCATAATATGCCTCTTCTTAAAGTAATAAAATAGTGAAATGGAACAAGCAGTATTTAGGAGGAAAAGGGTATCAGAGAACCAGAAGCTGTTGAACTTTCTCTGCCCTGTGTGTCTTCTATTGGGCCCTATGACTCAGCAATAGTCAGTGAGTAAAATATTTATGACCAAAATTCTCTTTGGTCCCAACAGACACTATATTGGGAATTCAGATTTCCAAATATTTTGCTTAAACTCTCACCTTGCAAAAATACCAATTTTGAATACAGACAGTCCTCAGGTTATGTTGGACTTGACTTATGTCATTTCGTGGTTATGTGGTTAAGTTGCCATCTCCCATCTAATCTAATAATAGACAAACAGGGTAATTGACCGTACCTTCGCTATGCCTCCCATTGGCTAATCAGCAAGATATGCAAATTAACCACCACCAAAGATGGCGGTTAATTTGCATATGTGGCTCCTGCCAGAGCAGCGAAGGCTGAAGGCAGCTTCAGCCAGAGCGAATGCCTGGGTGCCGGGTACCGGAGGAAAACCGGTGCTGGCAGCTAGGGGAAAGGAAGGCCTATTGCACAAATCTTTTCGTGCAACAGACCTCTAGTTTATTTATTAAAAAAAAGTTCCGTCATTTCAACATATGTACATATGTGCTTTTTGTTTTTTATTATTTATTTACCACAAGTAAAGGTCAGGAATTGTTATCTTTCTTTTAAATGTTTTTAGTGTTTCACTTCATTACTGCTGTGTATGTGCTCCATGTGAGTGACTAGGTGCTTATGTAGGTGGGTTCTGACTTACAGTGAAAATTGCATTATGTCCCACCTAGGAATGGATCTCCGATGTAACCTGAGGACGTACTATAGTAGCAAACCTCTGTGAAGGTCACAGACTACAGATTGAGAAACAACAAGGAGAGACAAATAAGCATATTTCTATCCCACAAAAAAGTCCTGTAGTTTTTATAATTTCCTTTTGTGTAGTAATAAAAACAAATTAGGTTCATGTTGCTTTTATTGACTTAGGCCTTAATGCAGTGGTTCTCAACCTTCTGGCCCTATAAATACAGTTCCTCATGTTGTGACCCAACCATTAAATTATTTTCGTTGCTACTTCATAACTGTAATGTTGCTACTATTATGAATCGTAATGTAAATATCTGATATGCAGGATGGTCTTAGGTGACCCCTGTGAAAGGGTCGTTCGACTACCAAAGGGTTGCGACCCACAGGTTGAGAACCACTGCCTTAATGGAACTTCCACTTTTCAATAGGACTTCACATAGGTGTCCAATTAACTATTCACTTAGCCAGGAGATTACTGCACAACCTCACCCTAGACCAGTGGTTCTCAACCTTCCTAATGCCACGACCCTTTAATACAGTTCCTCATGTTGTGGTGACCCCAATTTCATTATTACAAATTGAACATAATTAAAGCATAGTGATTAATCACAAAAACAATATGTAATTATATATGTGTTTTCTGATGGTCTTAGGCGACCCCTGGGGAAGGGTCGTTCGACCCCCAAAGGGGTCGCGACCCACAGGTTGAGAACCGCTGCCCTAGACCATTTATTGAATGTTTCTTGCCATGTGACAGGACTTATCTCATTACCAGCAGCAAAGCAAACAAGTCACGATGACCAGAACAACCCTTCATGTGTCCTTACTAAATGCTACTCTCATGATTCTAGGTTTTAAATATAACATTTCAAAAATAATTGCTATATTGCCCAGTGACTATATGTATAAATACACACACTTTCTATACAGATATAAGTATAATTATCATTTAATTTATTTTTCCATCATACTTATATATGGAGAAAAAGGTTGAAAAGGTTTATATGGAATCTCCCTTATTAATTATTTCAGGTGAAACTTGTATTGCTGTTAATGAATGGTTACATAATTTAGTAATTAGAATTTAACACATCAACACACAATTTTATGGCTTTAAAGAACATGAAGTTTTTTTTTTGTTTCTCTTCATGTTTCTCTGTCTGTCTCTCTCTTTATTTATACTTTTTTAAAAAAGTATTGTATATCGATATGCACCAATTATATATATGTGTGTGTGTGTGTGTATATATATATATATATATATATATATATATATATATGTATTTGCATTCAATAAATCATATAGCATTTGTGAAATTTTACATGTATTTCTGGCATTCATTACAATGTGTAGAGTTTAGAAGATAGTCACAGAGATTGTCCATATTTATATGAATTACTGAAATCATACAGAATTATCCCCAGCCATTAAATGAGCATTCAGATACTCGCACCTATGTATCATTGGAATTAAGATAAGAAGCATATACTACTACACTGTGGTAAAAAAGAAGGAATTCTTACCATTTGCAACAGCATGGATGGAACTGGAGAGCATTATGCTAAGCGAAATAAGCCAGTCAGAGAAAGATAAATATCACATGGTCTCACTCATTTGTGGAATATAATGAACAACATAAACTAATGAACAACATAAACTGATGAACAAAAACAGATCCAGAGACTGAGAAGCATCCATCAGACCATCAAACCTCAGAAGGAAGATAGGGGAGGGTGGGGGTAAGGGAGAGAGATCAACTAAAGGACGTGTATGCATGCATATAAGCCTAACCAATGGACACAGACACCAAAGTGGTGAGGGCAAGACTGGGGGCTGAGGGGGGGGCAAAGGGGAAAAGGACACATATGTAATACCTTAATCAATAAAGAAAAAAAAGCATATAATGATTTATAGATATAGATTTCTTTATTATTAGAACCTTTAAATAATTTCTTGAAAGGAAGTAACTTCTCTACAGACACATGTTATATGTGTGTAGATAAATTCCTGTCCTTATGTATATACTAGAGGTCTGGTGCATGAAAATTCATGCACTGGAGCGGGTGGTCCCTCAGCCCGGCCTGCCCCCTCTTCACAGTCCAGGAGTCCTCAGGGGTGGGAGGTGACCTGGCGATCAGGGGAAGGTGACGCCTCCTTCACACCTCTGCTGCTGCTGCTGCTGCTGGCAGCTCAAGCCTCAGCTAGCCCTGGTTACCTGAGTCTCGGGCGGCCCTGGGCGGCTGGGCAGCCGCCATCTGAGGCTTGCCTGAACCTTGGGCCATTCCTGGATGGCTGGGGGACTGAGGGGACTGGGGGACTCTGGAGGCAGACACCCCAGTGGGGCTGAGGGGACTGGGCGCCATCTGTGGCTGTGGGCACCGCTATCTTTAAGGGCGGGGCAATCAATTAGCATTTTCCCTCCTTATTGGCTGTGGGTGCCACCATCTTTGCGATGGTGTGAGGTTCAATTAACATATTCCTTCTTTATTAGATAGGATGGTCCAACTTCTGAAAATCAAAATTAAGTTTGAATTTATAAGTGCACCTAATATTTTCTGAAAATATAGTGAAGCTTAACAGTAAAGAAAGCTACTCCATGTTAATGATCTACCCACAATTTTTCTATAGCATAAATGAAAATCAAACATCAGGAGAGTCTAGATGAGCTCCTAAGACTGAAACCTGTCCTATAGCAAGTAAAATAAGTTTAAGTGCACATAAGAAGTTTTATTTATTATTTTATTGTTTATTTTAGTGCTATAATTTGCACAAGGAGTGTTTTTTATATGAATATCTATGCATTCTTATATATGAAAATGGTTTGTTGATAATATTAGGCAAATGGGTAGATTTATATCTATATTATGAAACAGAGTCTGCTGAGCTGTAAAAATCCTATTAGTTAATAAGTATGGTTTATTATTTCTTAATTCTGTCAATATGGGTATCAAATATAATTATAATTTTGGCAGTGAAATACATTACCAGTTATAATATCTTTATTTCCTCAAACAAAAGCTATATTTAAATGCCCTGCTTTGGGTATTTAAAAACTTACTTGAATTTTAATTACTTCTTTTTAACTTTCTATTTTGAAAATGATTACTTTTCATAAGAGAATGTAATTTGATTTTTTTCAGGAATAAATAGAATTAAAGAACCTAAATGTGAACTTTCTTTGAAACTCTCAATTCAAAGTTAAGCTTGTTGAAATATATTGTCAGTTTCTTACCTATACATCCCACAAAAACATGCTGATAGGCTATAGATTTCATTCAGAGGGAAAAACCAACTTCTAAAAATTGTTTTTATCAATTCTCCCGTGAGACTCTAGCAACTATATGGTTATCTAAGATACACTATTTTCTAAACACACATCTTACAGTTCTTCTGATTGCTAAGTTACACTTTTTCATTATGGAAAGTTCTTAAAGGTTGTTTAAAAATATTTTAAGTCAACAGGTTTTCATTTATTTTTAAATTTTTATTAAAAGCATAGAATCTCTCTCTTCCAGTCTTCCTATCCAAGCTGTTATATAGATTTTTTAAAACAAAAAATAAAATCTTGAGTTAGCATGGGAACTACAGACAGGACTCAAAGTTTAAGGAGACTAAGTGATAAAAAGGCCAAACATTCTAAAGATGGTTCTAAAAAAGTACATGAGGGTCAAACTTAGGTATTGACTATAAAACTTTATCAACAAACTTGAGTCATAACTACCACAACTTTTTATGCTACAGTGACTAAAATAAAATTATTCTAAAACTAACCCAATTCAAAGCAGTGTTGGGGAAGAAAATGCTAAAAGCATGAGTATTGTGTTTTCTCCTAAAAATCTAAGAGAAAGGAGCTTAAAATAAAAACAAAATAGTATGCAGTGGTTCTCAACCTTGGCTGCACATTAGAATCACCTGGGGGGAATCTTTTGAAAATCCTGATTTCTGGGCCTCATCCTCCAGAAATTCTGCTTCTTTGTTATGGGGTGGGGCCACATTAGTAACAAAGGAACAGAATTTCTGGAGGATGAAATCCAGAAATCAGGATTTTAAGATTCCCAGGTGATTCTAATGTGCCCCCAAGGTTGAGAACCACTGGTATAGAGTGTTGAGACATGTAACTGATGGCAAGCATCTTACTATAGGTAGATATAATTTATAAGAAAATTTTACTGGTGTCTTCCTGGGACCAGAGCACCTCATGATGAGAGTTCCTGGGAAAGGAGTCCGTGGACCTTTTTCATATTGGGAGGCTTACCTTCAAATAATCAACAGTATGGCTCAGGAGATAAAGAGCTGGAAATCAGAACTGTATTAACAATAGTGAATTTTACCATATATGTGAAATGGTATCTCAATGATTTAATTTGCATCATCTGGAGCATTAGGGATGTTAAGCATGTTTCCTGTCTAATTTTTTACTTTCCCTTTTTGTGAATACTCATTTTTATATTTTTCCCCTTACTTCAACTGAGTTGTTTTCCCTTTTAATTTTTTTGGAGATTATTATGGAGTTGAAACAGATCTTTCTCTTATAGAGTTGTAGAAATTCTTTATAAATGTTTCATAGTAATAATTTTAGAGTTTTACTAACTTCCACCAAATGTCTTTGAACTTTATATAGTCCTCTGTTGACCAGAAATGGTTTCTTATGTTATTATAGTTTATGTTTAAAGTGCTACTTTTACTTTTTTTAAAGACAAGAATCCACAGAAGAACCCACACCATGAGGTATGAAGGCATAAAATAGATATGGACTCTAAGAGGCTTTCTGTCTAATAAAGACTTCATATAAAATTTAAAATAATAGGGGTGAATTGTGTGGTTCTCCATGACAAGTTAGTATACATAGCCTCAAGATTAATGTTGCAAAAAGGATAACTTTAACATTTTATTAATATGTTGCAAGTAGTATTATTTATGATCAAATTATGGAAGTCATCTTTATGATAATCATATTGAGAAGAGAAATATTATCATATAGAGAGCTGGTATTAATCTGCCATAAACACTACTCTTGTTACTAAATTAAATGTCTCCCATATATATTTACAGATTAGTGGAATAGTCAAAACAATAAACATACCAATTCTTACACTGTGGTAAAAGAATACTCAATAATGCCCTTTGCTTATTCAGATTCTCTTAATTTTTGATAGCCCTATACATATTTTTCCCAAAAAGGTTTAGTTACTAATGATTAACCTCTACGATATATAGGAGTTTTCCCTGTATGTCTCTTTCTTAGTGCTGTAACATCAATGGCTGGTGTAGTTTGTCAAGTTTTTTTTAGGATATCAATGACGATATGATCATGTTTTCCTTTTCTATATTTTTATAGCAAAGTTTATTATAATGATAGGTTTGCCTACCAATGAAAACCTTGCATTTTAAATAGAACAAAGATTTAAAACTAGTTCATCATATTTCATTATTCTTTAAAATATGTTAATAAGGTTTAAGGTGGAGGTTGAATAGGTCAGGCTCAGGGGAATTTTGGGGAGCTTTATAGCACACAGAATTATCTCTAATATATACAATATAAAATATATATTTAAGAAGTTAAGGAATCCCAGGATAGAGTACAGAATTTGACAAAACAATATACATACATTACAAATGTATGAAACAGTTTCACCAAATAAGGTTAGGGGATAAGGTACTGTCCTAAGTAACTTTGGATATAAGTAATATCAGTAAGACTAAAGACAAAAGGTTCTTAATCATGACACTCTAGTGGGTAAACCTGCTTTCAGTGGGAGTGGAGGCTACATTTCTGAAACCAGTAGACATGTGTGCTGGAATTAAATAAATAAATAAATGACAAATAGAAGGGGCCAGTTTTCTCACTTTTGGATGAGGACTTTACAAAGAAGTACAAGACATCAGTATGAAAACATGTCTAGCTTACTGAACATACAGACTATCACATATATAAATACTTAGAAATTTATATGTATGTACATAATCAACACTAATAAAAGAGAAAAATGGTAATTGGCGTACGACGATACCCTTTTCATTGGCTAATCAGGGCTATATGCAAATTAACTGCCAACTAAGATTGGCAGTTAACTGCCAACTAAGAATGGCAGTTAACTGTCAACAAGATGGCGGTTAATTTGCATATGTAGGCACAATGCAGGGAGGTGAAAGGGAAAGCAGGAAGAAGCCCCCTGCCACTGACAGTGATCGGAAACCCAGGGGGGAGCTAAGAGCTGGGGGGCAGGGCAAAGGCGGTCCTGGGGCCGCCTTTGCCCTGCCCCCCAGCCATGATCGGAGAATCAGGTGCCTTTTCCGCCCTGGCCAGTGATAGCAGGAAGTAGGGGTGGAGCCAGAGATGGGAGCTGGGCACGGTCGAAGCTGGCAGTCCCAGGAGCTAGGGGCCCCTTGCCTGGGCCTAAAGCGAAGCCCACGATCGCGGGGCCGCTGCAGCTGTGGGTCCCCGCTGCCCAGGCCAGACGCCTCAGCCAGAGGCATCCTGCAGGGGCAGGGGCGGAGCCCGCACGATCACGGCGCCCCCCGCTGCCACTGCAGGTCCCCGCTGCCCGGGCCGGATGCCTAGGCCAGAGGCGTCAGGCCTGGGCAAGGGGCCGATCCTGCGATTGGAGGGTGATGGGGGTCAACGCCTGAGGGCTCCCAGTATGTGAGAGGGGGCAGGCTGGGCTGAGGGACACTCCCCCCCCACACACACCCAGTGCACGAATTTCGTGCACCGGGCCCCTAGTATATATATAATAGTATATATAATAGATATGTTATAGATCTTTTATATCTAGTATATCTAATATATATCTTATATAATAAAGAGGTAATATGCAAATTGACCCTAACACCCTCATGTCACAAGATGGCCGCCCCCACGTCATCACAATATGGCTTCCCCATGTTATCACAAGATGGCCGCCCCCATATTGACACAAGATGGCCGGCAGGGGAGGGCAGTTGGGGGCAATCAGGCTGGCAGGGGAGCAGTTAGGTATCAATCAGGCCAGCAGGGGAGCGGTTAGGGGCTGATTAGGCTGGCAGGCAGAAGTGTTTAGGGGCAATCAGGCAGGCAGGAAGGCTAGTGGTTAGGAGCCAACAGTCCCAGATTGTGAGAGGGATGTCCGACTACCGGTTTAGGCCTGATTCCGAACTGGCAGTCAGACATCCCCTGAGGGGTCCCAGATTGGAGAGGGTGCAGGCTGGGCTGAGAGACAACCCCCCACCCCCAGTGCACGAATTTCATGCACCAGGCCTCTAGCATCTATCTATATAAACCCTAATATGCAAATAGACCAAACAGCAGAACAATCGAACAACCAGTTGCTATGACATGCACTGACCACCAGGGGGCATGCGTGAAACATGGCAGGCATCTGCCACAGTGGGATGGTGGAGCAGGTGAGTCGGGGCACCAGACCAAGGCTGGGCGCTGGTCGCTGTCATCAGGGTGAGCCTCTCATGGTTACTGAAAATTCTTTACTCCCACATGCTGCAGACCCACCAGGCACTTGCACCTGTGCCTGAGGGGCGATCAGAGCTGGCAGCCACCTCTTGCACCCGCTGCCAATGCCAGCCCCACTCACACTCGCAGCCAGCACTGGAACCGCTGCTTGCCTGCACTGTTGACACCCAGCACCAGTCCCAATCGCTTGGCATCATCAGTGGGTACAAGCGGTGGCTGCTGGCCCTGATCGCCCCTGAGGGCTTCTCCACCTCCCCCTGTTCCTGAGGGGCGATCGGGGCAGAAGCCACTGTTTGCACCCACTGACAGCACCAGCCTCACTAGCACCCGCTGCTTGCGCTGGCCCCAGTTGCTACACCCCATCAGCAGGTGTGATAGGGGCTGGAGGCATCAGCGCTTGGGAGCGGCAATGGTGGAAGTGGGGCTGCCAGCAGACAGAGGACCTGGGGCCGTGGTGGGAGGGCCTGGGGAAGGGTGTGGAGGATGGGTCAAGACCCGCCCCTGTGCCCACTGCAGCCTCATGGCCCACAGTTCCTTTCAAGGTGCACAAATTCGTGCACTGGGCCCCTAGTGTGTGTGTGTATGTGTGTGTGTGTGTGTGTGTGTGTGTGCATGCTAGTATGTGCATGTTAACCTCTGTCAGCTAGAACACCTGGAAGTTGTAAGGAGGATGCCAAAAACCCAGACTTGGTTTCTAATATTATTCTCCAATAAAAGGAACAAGGGCTAATTAGATGAATGTCTGATTCTAGGATTGAGGAAAGAAAGATAGAAGATAAATCTGTAGCATTTTATAGTATCAACAAGGGAGAAAGTGCTCAACACCCTGCCACACAAACACATACAAACACACATACATACTAGTAAATGATGGGAGTATGTTAAAGTATATGAAAGTAATCAAAGTATGTAAATAAAGTAGAATCAAGCTATATGAAACTATAAATATATGAGAGGCCTGGTGCACAAAATTTGTGCACTGGTAGGGTTCCTAGGCCTGGCAGGTGATCAGGGCTGATCTGTGGGGCAACTGGCGGGGTGATCAGGGGGTCCCCGCTGGCACCCACCTTGAAGGTGACTGGTGGGGCGATTAGGGGGCAGTGCCACTGGCTTGCCGGCTATCCCTGCCCCCCAATCGCCCCACCACCACCTCCCTGGTCGTCTCCCACAGAGGGAGGTGACTGGTGGGGCAATCATGGGGGGAGGGGATGGTGCCGGCCCCCTCGCTGCTGGCCCCACCCCCTGCCACTGCCAGTTGCCTCCCTCTAGGCGACCAGGGGGGTGGCAGTGGGGCGATCAGGGGGCCCCCACTGGCACTTGCCTTGGCTGGCCCGGGGCCTGAAGGCTGGGAGAAGCTCCTGCATTAAGCGTCTGCCCCCTGGTGCTCAGTGCGCATCATAGAGCCAGTTGTTCCACCAGTCATTCCGCCGTTCTGTCGATTTGCATATTGGGCTTTTATTATATAGGATGTTCATGAGTCTATACTCATTGAATAAATAAACTGAAAGAGAGTAGTCAAATATCTCATGCAGAAGAATACCAAATAATTTACATAGATAAAGATACAGATATTTCACTCTCAAGAAAGAGGAGCATAGTATCATATATACCCCTTCTGTATGAGCATTTGCATAATTAACTCTTTCATTTTGTTCAGTGGGAAAAGGGAGAAAAAGAGTAATTTTATCATAGAGAAACCTGTAAAACACTGTTTTAAGATCAAGGTAACTGACATCAATAGTAATGTCACGCTGATAGTAAGAATCCTTGATATAATATAATGAGAATGATACTTTTACCTCTGTGCTCTTCCATCCCAACACATATTTGCCCTTTTAATCATAAGGAAAACATCAGATAACTCCCGATACAGAGACATTCTATGAAATGTCTGATCAGTAATCCTCAAAACTCTCAAGGACATAAAAAGCAAGGAAAAACTCTGCATAACCATCTTCACCAAAGGAACCTAAACTAAAGGAAGTTCCAAATAAAGGAAGATCTGACTCTTAAATTCCATGTTGTAGCCTGAACGGGATACTGAAATAGAAAAGCAACATTAATTAAAAACCACATATGGAGGTCTCAATAAAGTGTGGACGTTTGTTAATAATCATATATTATTACCAGTTCATTAAATGTATTTCATTAAATCACCTATGTACCATATTAATATTAGATGGTAGTATTAGAGAAAACTGGGTTGGATATATAGGAACTCTCTCTGTTATCTTCATAAAAATTCTGCAAAACTAAAATTGTTATAATAAATTTATTGAAAAAATTATCAACAATACACAATATATACTGTTTTATATGTTTAATAAAAATATAATATATTTTAATATTCTTAAATATCATTAAATCCAAGGGGATATTCCTGCTATGTAAGTACAACTTTAAAAACAAGTCCCTTAAAGTTCATTTCCAACTAAGTTACTATTATTAATTCCTTTATATGCAAGTCTGGATTTCCCAGTGGTTGTTTAACTCAGATCATTTTTCACATTATTTTCCAGTATTAATCTGAATTGCATGTTTTTTTCCCCCTATGTTTATGATACATTGTTAAAGGTCAGCAATCTTCCTCTGTAAAAAGCCAGATAGCAAATAGTTCAAGCTTTGCAGGCCATACAGTGTCCACTGTAAATACTAAATTCTGATATTGTAACTTAAAAGCAACTATAGACCATATGTGAACAAATGAATGTTGTGTCCAATAAAGTTTTATTTTCAAAAACACATGGCAGGCTGGATTTGATCTAGAGGCCACAATTTGCTGGGTTTTTTTTGTTTTTGTTTTTGTTTTTGTTTTTGTTTTTGTTTTTTTTTAGAGAGAAAGAGAGAGAGAAAGAGGAAGGGAGAGGGAGAGAAGGAGAGAAAGAAACAATGTGAAAGCAAAACATCTATCTGCCTCTGCAGGCCCCTTACGGGAGATCAAGCTGGAAACCCAGGCATGTGACCTTACTGGGAATCCAACTGGCAATCTTTCAGTGCATGGGGTGATACTCAACCAATGAGCCAGGACGCCAACCCTGGATATATGGAATAGATGTTTGTATCCCTTAACTTTAATATCTATTAGAACTTTCTTTTTAAAAAGTGCTATCTCTTTTTTGCTGTTGTTATTTAAATCTTTATTGTTGAGAGTATTACAGATTTCTGCCTTTTTGGCTCCTATTACTCCCTCCACCCAGGTCCCACCCTGGCCCAGGCCTTCACCACCCTATTGTCTGTGTCCACAGGTAATACATATATGCATATGTTCTTTGGTTAATCTCTTCCTGCCCCTTCTTAACTCCTTCCCTCTGAGATTCCTCAGTATGTTCATGTTTCCATGCCTCTGGTTCTATTTTATTCACCAGTTTATTTTGTCCATTAGAATCCTTGTTTGTTTATTTTGATTTTTAGATACATTTGTTGATATAATGTGTTAAAAAATGTTATCTCTTTCAAGGCTGGTGGTGATAAGTATCTGGACTCTAAACATATAATTTTGAAATGTAGTCTTTAGTTTTTTGTAACATCTATTACACAAAATGCAGTACAGAGAAAAAGTCTAAGTCTGGGGCCTAGAGAATTTGAAAACTGTGTTATCAGACTCAGCTAAAAGTTTTCACAACTAGTGGTAATTTTTATAGATTTTTTTGAACTTTTAATAAAATAATGTTTAATCAGGTGGCTAGATTAAATCCATGAAGATGATTTGGTCCAGTCCTTCATTTTACCAAAAAAAAAGTAAACAGTCTGACAAGGGTGTTGTTAAAACACTATCTAAGGCATTTGGAAAAGTTATTCTATGATTTTCTAGATTTTGCATTTATTTTATTTGAAGTGGTTATGTAAGCAATGCCAAGGGCACTCTGAAACTTTGACTTTTACTATCTCTGCTGCTTCATGGTTTTGTGAAAATTGAAGTAGTTTTTCTTCATGGTTTTAGAATATGGTGGTAGATTACTTAACTTGGAGGTAGAAAAGCATAACCACTTCATAAAACTTATGAAAATACAGGAATTTCTACTCTGAGTTAGCACCATATGCTGTGCAGCCCAAAAGCAAACATAGTGTGGAAAGAATACTGAGCTAAGAATCATAGAAATTGAATTCTAGACTTCTCAGTTATGACCTTGAACAAGTTCTCAAAATTCATCTATAAATTAGTAGTACTTGGTGATAAACATAGGTTCCCTCTAACTCTGATATAACCTAAATATGATATATTTTATTTTTTATAAATGAATACCGTTAGCCCTAGCCAGTTTGGCTCAGTGGATAGAGCATCAGTCTGTGGACTGAAGGTTCAATTCTGGTCAAGGGCTCAATTGTAGGCTCCCAGTCCTGGTCGAGGTCATGTGGGGGACAACCAATCAATGTGTCTCTCTCATATTGGTGCTTCTCTCTGTCTCTCCTTCTCCCTTCCACTCTCTCTAAAAATTGATGGGAAAAATATCCTCTGGTGAGGATTAAAGAATAAAAATAATAAATAAGTAAATAAATAAATAACTTTATATATGCTACAACCCACTGTAGCATTAAACTTTTATGATTATGTATTATAATATGGCTCTACCAGTTCTGAAACAAACAAACAAAAATAGTATGATTTGAGTAGTTTTAAAAAGTCTTGGAATAAAAATCAGATTTTTTAAAAAAATATGGGCTGGTAAACTAGTAAAGAAAAAGTATAATGGACACATTAAAGAATTAAAAAAATCCTGAGCCTAGAATTTGAACTCAGAAATCAAAAGTTTGCATTTTGAATTATATGTTTAAAACAAAACTTATGTAAAACTAAATTTTATTTATTTTGTGCCTTTTAAATCAGGATTTTACCATCATAGCTATACTTCAGTGAGAAATACAATAAATTTTGACCAGTGCAGAAAACCTGTTTTCCTAAACATATGTTTTGGAGGATTGAATACAGAGTGGTCTTTATATAATCTGTGATGCTTTGGAAAAGCTCTGAGAAATCCTTTGAGTGTTTCAGTAAGACAGTGAAACTGACTCTTAGGATCATAGAAGAAACAAAGACTCTTATTGTCCTTGCCACAGAGGTACGCACAGCCACAAGACTTTGCTGAAAATAATATCCTGCTTTGTTGTTTGAGACCTCCCTCAAATCTCTAAGTTCTGTCATATGATCACCAGAATGCTGAATGAGTTAGACATGTCATTTCGCTCTTGATTTAGGCCAATTACTTGAACTCTAAAGAGGGCACAGATAGACAGCTGAATTTAAGGGGGGCCCCAGCCACACAATAAATAGAATGTGGCCTTAGTTTAGGGGAACACAAGGGCTTATTAAAAGATGAAAATTGGTGGTAAATAGGAAGCTTAGAAAAATATGTAGCCACGATTTCTCTCTCTAGTGTTTTCTGCAGTTTCCATTGTATTTTGTTTTCTGCATAATCAAGTGACCTCTAAACCCTGTAAACAGCACATAGAACTTTCCCCCTCTTCTCTGGGTGGCTGACTATTATCCTTTCATCTTGAAAGGTCATGGGGTATTAGCTGAAGAAGCACACCACTTTGCTTTGAGTGTCCCCTCTGTTTGAAGTGATTTGTCTGTTTGCTTTATAAATGGTGGCCTGTCTCCAAACAAATGGGAAATTAATTAATAACCTTTCTGTTTCTAAACCATAGATGTTTTGAGCTGAAACAAAGTTAAATAGTCATTGGGATTGAAATATTTCAAAATGTACATTTTTATGATTCAACAATTACTAGGTTATTAAAATATTTAACAGGAAATTGATAAAGAATATAATATGGTACAATGACAGAATGGACAAGAAAGTCTATCAAATAAATAGGATAAGATTAAGATTTAGGTGAAAATAATATGTGCCTGTGTTGCATGTTTAACATTCTGTGAAATGATATCCTTAAAGCAAAATCCAATCTTTTGTGGAGACTCAGAAATGCAATAGCATGTTTATGAAAAAAGTGGAAAACCATATAATAGTCTGTCATAATTGTTTTCAGTGTGGCGATTATCCTCTGACTTCATATTTTAAATCTTAAACTTTTAAAAAAATCAACACTGAAAATGTATAGGATATACTATACCTCAGCATGGAGATGGCCAAGGAAGGATAGGATAGACAGTGTATGCAAGAATGCTATGGGTAAGTGAACAAAGATGTTTAATAAATTAGGAAACATAACTCTAGAGTATAATCATTGGAATAGGAAATGTTAGAAAAAACAAAATTAGTAAAATATAATTTGAATGTTTTAGGATTATAAACAGTAATTTTAGGGAATAATTTTCTCAAAGACATATCTATAATAATAAAAGAGTAATATGCTAATTAGACCCGACAGCCAAACAACCTTCTGGACGTCATTCCGGATATCCTTTTGGATGATGCCATGACAGTGGGGACTGAGGCAGAGGTAGTTAGGAGCGATCAGGCAGGCAGGCAAGTGGTTGGGGCGATGAGGCAGGCAGGCAAAGTGATTAGGGGTGATGAGGCAGGCAGGCAGGTGAGTGGTTAGGAGCCAGTGGTCCTGGATTGTGAGAGGGTTCAGGCCGGGCTGAGGGACCCTCCCCTCCCCCCATGCACGGATTTCATGCACCAGGCCTCTAGTTAGAAAATAAAAATGTAAATAATTCTGAGTAATTCAGATATTAATGATTGAGTGGCTGATTGGTAAGGAAACCAGAGAATTCTTTATCAATATCATCAAGTCTTTGGAGGAATGGGGACAGATTCGTACTGAAAAACACACACACACAAAAAAACATGTCTTTCAAAGTAAAAATGAGATCATTAGAATGGACCCTAATCCAGTATGACTGGTGTTCTTATAAAAAGAGAGTTTTGGACACAGAAACAGACATAGAGGGAAGACAATGTGAATACAGGGAGAAGATGACCAGAAGACTGGAGTACTGCATCTATAAGTCAAAAGACATCAAAAATTGCTGACAACCAGAAGGTAGGAAGAGGCAAGGAAGGATTCTCCCTCTATTAATTTCAGAGGAAGCACAGACCTAATCAACACCTCAATTTTGGACTTCTATCCTCTAGACCCGTGAGGCAATAAACTTCTCTTGTTCTAAGAAATGTCTGTTCAAATCCTTTGCCTATTTTTAAATTGGATTATTTGGGTTCTGCCATTGAGTTTTAGGGTTTTCTTATATATTAACCAGATAAATGATTTGCAAATATTTTCTGCCATTCCAAAAGTTGCCTTTTCTCTTAATTGAGTTTCTTTTGCTTTCAGATGCTTTTTAGTTTGATGTACTGCCATTGTCTGTTTTGCTTTAGTTGCCTGTGCTTTTGGTGTCATACCCAAAAAATCATTGTCAATACTAATATTATAAAGCTTATCCTCTATGCTTTCTTTTGGGAGTTTTAGTTTGAGGCCTTACATTTAAGCAATTAATTTACTTTGTATTGCTTTTTGTATATGTTGTAAGATAAAGGTCCAAGGTCATTTTTTAAAAATTTTTGCATGTGGATATCCTTTGTGATTCCATATGACTTTTAGGATTATTTTTTATATATTTCTGCAAAAAAAATGACATTGGGATTTTCATAGAAATTGCTAGTACATTTAGTCTGTAGGTCATGTTGGGTAATATAGACATTATAACAGTATTAAATCTTTCAACACATTAACATAGAATATCTTTCCATTTATTTGTCATTAATTTCTTTAAGCATCAATGTTTTGTGATTTTTAGTGTATCAATTTCACCCCCTTAAGTTTATTATTAGTCATTTTATATTTTTTATTGCTCTTATAAAATTGGTTATTGTCTAATTTTCTTTTTGGATTGTTTGTTCTTACTGTATAAAAACTCAACTGGTATTTGTAAATTGATCTTGAATTCTGCAAATTTGCTGAACTCATTTATTACTTCTAACAGATTTTTGTGTTTTTGTCCATATAAGATGTGTGAACAGAGATAATTTTACCTCTTCCTGATGTTTGGACATGTTTTATGTCCCCTCCCTCCCTCCCCTCTTCCCTTTCCTTTCCTTTCCTTCCCTTCCCTTCCCTTCCCTTCCCTTCCCTTCCCTTCCCCTTTCCTTCCTTCCTTCCTTCCTTCCTTCCTTCCTTCCTTCCTTCCTTCCTTCCTTCCTTCCTTCCTTCCTTCCTTCCACATTGAATATGCATTGTAAAACACCCAGCTATATTAATCATGTAAGGTTTAAAAATGCTAAAATTGCTAGACTACCCATGCTGGTTATATGACTTGGTAATTCTTTATACAAGTCTGTATGAACCTTTTAATTGGCAATCCATATAAAAATAAATTAAATATCAAGGGAATGTTAGTTTTCTTTTTCTTATTTCCTGTGAGGAAATTCAGGGGGGAAAAAATAAGCCAATAAATTATTTTATTATTTTTGTAATTGGAGTCCTAAAAATGATACAGAAATTGAAAGAAAACATAAATTTTAGTTCTACAAAAACAATATGTATTTTAAGAAACATTGAAAAAAATTCTCCCAACAGCTTCTGAAATGTTTTAATTAAAACAAGTGTGATTTTAGACCAATCATAAACAGATTGGGCCTAGCTAAAATTATGCCCTATATTGTTATCTTGCCTAATTTTAACTAGAAAGTAAAACTTGATAGTTTAGAAGATGTAGCTTTGCCATGAAATTTTAATCAGTGAATTGAAATCTTCCAAACATGAACCTAAGTTGCAAAAAATGAGCATATAAAAGTTACATGGCAAGCCATAAGAAGCGGAAGGACGGGAATTACAGCCGCCTTAAAGAAATAATATTTTAGCCAAAATAAAGAGGCAAAGTAAAAAATTGGCTTAAAAAGTGGAAACAACTCATGATGTAGATGGAAAATAAAAGTCAGATGGAAGTATACAAATAAGGAATATCTAATAATAAAAAATAAAGTTAAACAAAAGAATGTTATGTTGATATTTTTAACAATGGCAATTGGAGACTGTTTGCCAAGGTGAAAAATAAATGAACTCTGATTTAATAATTCCATATGTATTATGATTCATTAGAGTATTTTTTTTTCCCTCCTATGATCTGCCACTGAACACCAAGCTGTCCTGCTATCAATTGACAAGGTCCTTAGCCAACGAATCCCCATTAAATGGAAATATTCTATCCAAGGAATAAAGTTACTGACCCTTAGGGCACAATGTTTTCTTTTTTTTGCAGCTTGCAAATCCTAATTTTTTTCCCCCAAAGTAACCTTTCATGGGGTCATGTACGTAAGAGAAAGAATTAAAACATTCTCTTGTTTACAGTTCAAAAAGTCTATTTCTTTATTTAGAAGCTTTCAAAGGTTTCTACTCCCCCAGGATATTATATTTCAACTTTCCAAATGAGGACTTTAGAATGCTGGAGAATGGGCTCAGGGAGAGAGAAATAGAAAGGAGGAAAAAAAGCAAAAATTATTCAGTTTAAATAAAATCTTTTGAAAATTTGTTTCCAAAAAGGTCACTTTCCAATATAGTCCATAAATTACTTTTTTTTCTTTCAACTTCAGTAAGAGAATAAATAGAAAAATCTGACTTCCCAAGTGCTTAGTGGCCCACTGGGACTTGTATAACATGGAGAGGAGAGCACTAAGCCACAGCTAATTTCAACTATATTTGTTCTCAGGGTAGTTGCAACTTTATTTTTATGGAGCTTCTGAATTAGTAATATACACATAGCATAGTAGAATGCCAAATTCAAAATGACAATTGCAGATAATTGAAAAAAAATGTATGATGTGTGTATGTTTATTTTGTGTGTGTATTCAATTTTAAATAACTCTAATCAGGAATAACCAACATTATTGAATAGTTTAGAGCTCTGTAATACTGAATGTACATACTAACATGAACTTCCATCAATCCCCTAAATTTTAGGGTCTAAAAGAAAAGAAAATTTCTAACTTTTGCACAATTGCAGAGCATAGTATCATCTGGGAAAATAATATAAATACTTTTTGTAGTATTTTCCCCAAACCCTAATGCTAAACCAAATAAGAACAGAAAAGGAAAAAGGCACTCTAAATAAATTCCATTTATAAATCTCAATGCAAATAAAATTCTAAATAAAGCAAATTAAAGATAGCTGCTTATTAAGAGAACAATGCATCCTATGTAGATACTAGAGGCCCAGTGCATGAAATTCATGCATGGGTAGGGTCCTTAGTGGCCTACCACTAAGGGTAGGGTCCTTAGTGGCTGCCACTGCTGGTCAGGGGCTCTGTTCCTGTGGTTGGCTGGCTGGCCCCATCCCTGGTCTAACTCCCAGCTGAACTCTAGGTTGAAGGGAAACTCAACACTCTCCTGAATACCTGGCAGGTCTAAGGCGAGCCACACTGAAGAATAGAAGAACCGAAGGACCTTCACTACTGCATTTTTTTTTCTTTTTTCACTTTTTAACTAAGAAACCAATTTTTTTTCTTTTTTTTTCTTTTCTTTTTTTTTTCTTCTTTTTCCATCACCTGATTTTACCCTTTTAATTACTACCTTCTTATTTTTAACCAGTATTATTACTGCTACCATTTTACCATTTTTTAAAGTGCCATTTTATATTCTTTTTATTTTATTTTGGGATTAGTGTTCTCCATTCTATTTTCATCGTTATATTATTGGTTGTTTCTAGTTTGCATTCATATCCAGGTAGCTGTTGCTGGAATTTGTTGGGATTAATGGCTGTTCTACAGGAGTATTCTCCTCATATAAAAAGTCTCTTCCCCTCTTCCACTTCATTCTCTCTTTTCGCTCTTTTTTTTTTTTTGTCTTTTCTTTTCTTGCTTTTATTTTCCCCCCTCCTTTTTCCCAATTTCATTTTTGCACTCCTTTTTTTGGTCCCTACTTTTCTTTTTTTTTCTCTTTTATCTTTTTCTCTTCCTTCTTCCTTATCCCCTAATTCTCTTAATTCAGGTGGACACCTTTATTTGGGGTTATTAATATCATGAATATATTTGTGTATATTGCCTGGTACGTGGTGCCTTGTTGTGTTGTATTTTGTGCCTTTAAATCAACGCAGCAGATCCAAGCAACAGCAACCTCCTGAGCACCACATCCTCTGCTGAGGAACAGCAGCTGTACGTGAAACCTCGCCCCACCAGCCAGAAGAGCCACCACAGCTGTGAACAGCACCCACCAGAGGAGCTGCTGCCAACTGAAGAGCAGCTGCTACCGCAACCGCCCAAAGAGCAACCACAGACCAAGGAGTCACTGCCACCAAGGGAGCAACCACTGAACGACTCAACGTCTAGATATGTCAGTGAGATCAAACATGGGTAGACAAAGAAACCCCCAAAGGAAAGAGAAGGAGGACTCTCCAGAAAAGCAGCTAAGTAATACAGAGGCATGCAACATGACAGATAAAGAATTCAGAATAAGGGTCCTAGAGTGCATAAACCGGATGGAGTCAAAAATCGACAACCTCTGCAAGAAGCAAGAAGAAACAGATGAAAAAATCAATAACATATGGAAGAAGCTAGAAGAAACAGATGACAAAATCAACAACTTAAGTAAGACCCAAGAAGAAATGAAGAGTGATATAGCTGCAATGAAAAACTCCATTGAAAGTATCAACGGTAGACTAGGAGAAGCGGAGGACCAAATTAGTGAATTAGAAGACAAGGAAGCAAAACACACCCAAAATGTACTGCAATTGGAGAAAAAAATTAAAAGACAGGAGGAGAGCCTAAGGGAGCTTTGGGACAACATGAAACGAAACAACATACGAATAATAGGAGTACCAGAACAACAGAAGGATGAACAAGGATTAGAAAACCTATTAGAAGAAATAATATCAGAAAACTTCCCTGAGGTGGGGAAGAAAAAAGTCACACAAGCCCAGAGAGTCCCAAACAAGGTGAACCCGAAAAGACCCACACCAAGACACATCATAATTACCATGGTAAATGTTCAGGACAAAGAGAGAATTTTACAGGCTGCAAGAGAGAGACGGAAAGTTACATACAAGGGATCTCCCATTAGATTGTCAAATGATTTCTCAACAGAAACACATCAGGCCAGAAAAGAATGGACTGAAATTTACAAAGTGATGCAAAGCAAAGGACTGAATCCAAGAATACTCTATCCAGCAAGGCTATCATTCAAACTTGAAGGGGAAATAAGAAGCTTCACAGACAAAAAAAGGCTAAGGGAGTTTATCACCACCAAGCCAGCAATGCAAGGAATGCTAAAGAGACTGGTATAAAAAGAAGAAATAAAAAGCTCAGAAAGAAAACAGCCACACACACACAAAAAAAGAAATGGCTACAAACAAGTACCTTTCAATAATAACTTTAAACGTAAATGGACTAAATGCTCCAACCAAAAGACATCGAGTGGCTGAATGGATAAAAAAACATGACCCATACATCTGCTGTCTACAAGAAACCCACCTCATTAGAAGGGACTCACACAGACTGAAAGTGAAAGGATGGAAAAATATCTTTCAGGCAAATGGAAAGGAAAAGAAAGCTGGGGTAGCAATACTTATATCAGACAAAATAGACCTCAAAGTGAAGGCCATAACAAGAGATAAGGAAGGCCACTTCATAATACTAAAGGGTTCAATACAACAAGAAGATATAACCCTGGTAAACATATATGCACCCAATGCAGGAGCACCCAAATTCATAAAAAAACTCCTGGAAGATATCAAAGGAGAGATCGACAACAATACAATCATAGTAGGAGACTTTAATACACCACTGACAGCACTGGATAAGCCCTCTAAACAAACAATCAGCAAAGATACAGCAATCCTAAATGACTCACTAGATCAGATGGACTTAATAGACATCTTCAGAACACTTCACCCCAAAGCCAGGGAATATACATTCTACTCAAATGCTCATAAGACATATTCAAAAATAGACCATATATTGGGTCACAAGCAAAGTATCCCCAAATTCAAGAAGATTGAAATCATAAAAAGCGTCTTCTCAGACCACGATGGCATAATATTAGAAATAAACTACAATAAAAACAACCCCAAAATACTCAAACACCTGGAAGCTGAATAGCATGCTATTAAATATTGATTGGGTTACCAATGAGATCAAAGAAGAAATTAAAAACATCCTGGAATCTAATGACAATGAAAACACAACAATCCAAAACCTATGGGATGCAATGAAAGCAGTCCTGAGAGGGAAGTTTATAGCTCTACAGGCCTATCTCAAAAAACAAGAAAAAATGGTAGTAAATCATCTAACTCTACAACTCAAAGAATTAGAAAGAGAGCAACAAGAAAACCCCAGAGTGAGCAGAAGGAAGGAGATAATAAAGCTTAGAGCAGAAATAAATGACATAGAGACCAAAAAAACAACACAGAAAATCAATGAAACCAAGAGCTGGTTCTTCGAAAAGATAAACAAGATTGACAAACTTCTAGCCAGACTCACCAAGAAGCAGAGAGAGAGGACCCAAATAAACAAAATCAGAAACGATAGAGGCAAAATAACAACAGACCCCACAGAAATACAAATGATTGTTAAAAAATACTATGGACAGCTCTACTCCAACAAACTAGACAACCTGGAGGAAATGGACAAATTCCTAGAAAAATACAACATTCCAAAACTCAATCAGGAAGAATCTAAAAATCTCAACAGGCCAATAACCATGGAAGAAATTGAAGCAGTCATCAAAAAGCTTCCATCAAACAAAAGCCCAGGACCAGACGGCTTCACAGGGGAGTTTTACCAAACATTCAAGGAAGAACTAAAACCTATCCTCCTCAGACTACTACAAAAAATTCAAGAGGAAGGAACACTTCCAAGCTCATTCTATGAAGCCAGCATCACCCTAATACCAAAACCTGGTAAAGACAACACAATGAAAGAGAATTACAGGCCAATATCCCTCATGAACATAGATGCCAAAATCCTCAACAAAATCTTAGCAAATCGGATCCAGCAGTACATCAGAAAGATCATACACCATGACCAAGTAGGATTTATCCCAGGGATGCAAGGATGGTACAATATCCGCAAATCAATAAACGTGATACATCACATAAACAAATTGAAAGAAAAAAACCACATGGTCTTATCAATTGATGCAGAAAAAGCATTTGACAAAATTCAACACCCATTTTTGATAAAAACTCTCAGCAAGGTGGGAGTAGAAGGATCATACCTCAACATAATAAAAGCCATATATGACAGGCCCACAGCCAACATTATACTCAATGGACAAAAACTAACACCATTTCCCCTAAGAACAGGAACAAGACAGGGATTCCCCCTCTCACCACTCCTGTTCAACATAGTACTGGAAGTGTTAGCCATTGCAATTCGGCAAGAAGAAGAAATAAAAGGCATCCAAATTGGAAAAGAGGAAGTAAAACTGTCCTTATTTGCAGACGACATGATATTATACATACAAAACCCTAGAGATTCCATCAAAAAGCTACTAGACTTAATACATGAATTTGGCAATGTAGCAGGATACAAAATTAACCCCAAGAAATCTGAGGCATTTCTATACACCAATAATGAACTTTCAGAAAGAGAGATTATAAAAACAATCCCATTTACCATTGCACCAAAAAAAATTAAGCTACCTAGGAATAAACTTAACTAAAGAGGTAAAAGACCTCCACTCAGAAAACTACAGGACGTTGAAAAAAGATATAGAGGAAGACATAAACGGATGGAAGAACATACCGAGTTCATGGATTGGTAGAATCAACATCATTAAAATGTCCATACTACCCAAAGCAATCTATAAATTCAACGCACTTCCCATTAAAATACCAACAGCATACTTCAGAGATCTAGAACGAACTTTCCAAAAATTCATCTGGAATAAAAAAAGACCCCGAATAGCTGCAGCAATCCTGAAAAAGAATGAAGTAGGTGGGATCTCAATACCAGATATTAAGTTGTATTACAAAGCCACTGTTCTCAAAACTGCCTGGTACTGGCACAAGAATAGGCATATAGATCAATGGAATAGAATAGAGAGCCCAGAAATCGGCCCGAACCAATATGCTCAATTAATATTTGACAAAGGAGGCAAGAACATACAATGGAGCCAAGATAGTCTCTTCAATAAATGGTGTTGGGAAAATTGGACAGATATATGCAAGAAAATGAAACTAGACCACCAACTTACACCATACACAAAAATAAACTCAAAATGGATAAAGGACTTAAATGTACGACAAGAAACCATAAAAATTCTAGAAGAATCCAAAGGCAAGAAAATCTCAGACATATGCCGAAGCAATTTCTTCACTGATACAGCTCCTAGGGCACTTGAAACTAAAGAAAAAATGAACAAATGGGACTACATCAAAATAAAAAGCTTCTGCACAGCAAAAGAAACCATCAACAAAACAACGAGAAAACCCACTGTGTGGGAAAACATATTTGCCAATGTCATATCTGATAAGGGCCTAATCTCCAAAATTTATAGGGAACTCATACAACTTAACAAAAGGAAGATAAACAATCCAATCAAAAAATGGGCAAAGGACCTAAATAGACACCTTTCAAAAGAGGACATTCAGAAAGCCAAGAGACATATGAAAACATGCTCAAAGTCACTAATCATCCAAGAGATGCAAATCAAAACAACAATGAGGTACCATCTCACACCTGTCAGACTGGCTATCATCAACAAATCAACAAACGACAAGTGCTGGAGAGGATGTGGAGAAAAAGGAACACTTGTGCACTGCTGGTGGGAATGCAGACTGGTGCAGCCACTATGGAAGACAGTATGGAGTTTCCTTAAAAAACTGAAAATGGAACTCCCATTTGACCCTGTGATCCCACCTCTAGGAATATATCCCAAGAAACCGGAAACACCAATCAGAAAGGATATATGCACCCCTATGTTCGTAGCAGCACAATTCACCATAGCTAAGATCGGGAAACAGCCTTAGTGCCCATCAGTAGATGAATGGATTAGAAAACTGTGGTACATCTACACGATGGAATACTATGCTGCTGTAAAAAGGAAGGAACTCTTACCATTTGCAACGTCATGGATGGAACTGGAGAGCATTATGCTAAGTGAAATAAGCCAGTCAATAAAGGAAAAATACCGCATGATCTCACTCATTCATGGACAATAGAGACCATTATAAACTTTTGGACAATAATAGATACAGAGGCAGAGCTGCCTCAAACAGATTGTCAAACTGCAGCGGGAAGGCCGGGGAGGGTTGAGGGGCAGGAGGTAGGGGGGTAAGTGATCAACTAAAGGACTTGTATGCATGCATATAAGCATAACCAATGGACATAAGACACTGGGGAATAGGGGAGGCTAGGGGACTGTCTAGGGCGGGGGGATAAAATGGACACATATGTAATACCCTTTGTAATACTTTAAGCAATAAAAAAATAAAAATTAAAAAAAAGGGAATTAATTGCCCTAACAGGTTTGGCTCAGTGGATAGAGCATTGGCATGCTGACTCAACGGTCCCAGGTTCGATTCTGGTCAAGGGCATGTACCTTGGTTGCCAGTGGGGAGTGTGCAGGAGGCAGCTGATCAATGTTTCTCTCTCATTGATGTTTCTAACTCTCTATCCCTCTCCCATCCTCTCTGTAAAAACTCAATAAATTATATTTTTTTAAAAAAGGGAATTAATTAGCGGAGATACTTTAATATTGCTATTTGCCCTTTCTCTATAATAGAAGTGTGAGAGATAATAGGAAATTAGTAAAATGTATATGAAAATAATATATAAATTTATTAATAAGTAAACAGTAACAAAAGGATATAACAACAACAGAGGCATGATATAAAAATGACAAAAACAGGGGGAGAACCAAGATGGCGGCATAGGTTAATGCCGGAGTTTGCTGCTTTGAACAACTACTTCAAAAGTGAAACTAAAAGACGGAACGGACATCACGCAGAACCACAGGAACGCTGGCTGAGTGGAAGTCCTACAACTAGGAGGAAAGAGAAATGCATACGGACACTCAGAGGAGGCGCAGTGCTGAAGTCAAATTCTGAGGTGCGGAGTGCGCGGAGCGGGCTGGCGGCAGAGGGCGTGGTTGGCGTTTTCAATCGGGAGGGAGTCGCAGACTCTGAGCTCCAGATACAGGCGAGTCTTTAGGGACCCAGACTCAAACGGGAGAAGCGGGACTGTCTGGCTTCGGTCAGAGCGAGTGCAGCTTTCTCTCCCAGCTTTGCAGCGCGTGCTGGAACTCAGAGAGGCAGAGCCCCTGGGGACAGGACTGAGAGCCGCCATAACTGCTCTCTCCGGCCCACACTGTTGATCCTGTTCGACCCGCCCTGCCCAAGCCCTGCACAGAGGCATTTGCCGGATAGCCTCAGGCAAAGGCTAGATTAGCACCTCCCTAGAGGACAGAAGTTCTCTCACTGCTGACACAGCTGATTCCCATAGCCACTTGGCCTGGAGGTCAAACCCTCCCTAGTATTAGCTACAACAATCAAGGTTTAACTATAAGACTGCGAACAAGACCACTAGGGGGTGCATCAAGGAAGCATAACAAAATGCGGAGACAAAGAAACAGGACAAAATTGTCAATGGAAGATATAGAGTTCAGAACCACACTTTTAAGGTCTCTCAAGAACTGTTTAGAAGCCGCCGATAAACTTAATGAGATCTACAAGAAAACTAATGAGACCCGAGATGTTATGTTGGGGAACCAACTAGAAATTAAGCATACACGGACTGAAATAAAGAATATTATACAGACTCCTGACAGCAGACCAGAGGAGCGCAAGAATCAAGTCAAAGATTTGAAATGCGAGGAAGCAAAAAACACCCAACCGGAAAAGCAAAATGAAAAAAGAATCCAAAAATGCGAAGATAGTGTAAGGAGCCTCTGGGACAGCTTCAAGCGTACCAACATCAGAATTATAGGGGTGCCAGAAGATGAGAGAGAGCAAGATATTGAAAACCTATTTGAAGAAATAATGACAGAAAACTTCCCCCACCTGGTGAAAGAAATGGATTTACAGGTCCAAGAAGCGCGGAGAACCCCAAACAAAAGGAATCCAAAGAGGACCACACCAAGACACATCATAATTAAAATGCCAAGAGCAAAAGATAAAGAGAGAATCTTAAAAACAGCAAGAGAAAGAAACTCAGTTACCTACAAGGGAATACCCATACGACTGTCAGCTGATTTCTCAACAGAAACTTTGCAGGCCAGAAGGGAGTGGCAAGAAATATTCAAAGTGATGAATACCAAGAACCTACAACCAAGATTACTTTATCTAGCAAAGCTATCATTCAGAATTGAAGGTCAGATAAAGAGCTTCACAGATAAGGAAAAGCTAAAGGAGTTCATCACCACCAAACCAGGATTATATGAAATGCTGAAAGGTATCATTTAAGAAGAGGAAGAGGAAGAAAAAGGTAAAGATACAAATTATGAACAACAAATATGCATCTATCAACAAGTGAATCTAAAAATCAAGTGAATAAATAATCTGATGAACAGAATGAACTGGTGGTTATAATAGAATCAGGGACATAGAAAGGGAATGGACTGACTGTTCTTGGGGGGGAAAGGGGTGTGGGAGATGCGGGAAGAGACTGGACAAAAATCGTGCACCTATGGATGAGGACAGTGGGTGGGGAGTGAGGGCGGAGGGTGGGGCGGGAACTGGGAGGAGGGGAGATATGGGGGGGAGGGGGGGAAAAGAGGAACAAATGTAATAATCTGAACAATAAAGATTTAATTAAAAAAATGACAAAAACATGATATGAAAACAACAAAAACATGATATAAAAACAACAGTGATGCAAAAAATGAGTGTTAAAGTGATTAAACTTATTCTAATATCTCCCTGTATACCACATTAAGAGTGAAAACACTTTCAGAGTGCTAGACTAATTTCCCTTGTGATGAAGTACTTAGAACTTTAACTGTAACATCACATGCTCTTCAAAATCGAGAGAAAGCAACATATAACTGACAGTGTGCAAAAACGGGTTCGGGTAGGAATATGCCTACTTTGTCTAGTAGAGTTTGTCCTTGTGATTTATTAACAGTCATCACAAATGCTGGCATCACGGGAAACCATCATCGAATCAAATTAAATGGGAGGCCAGTATCAGATGGGGACAAATTAATTCTTGGAATCAGAACAGCTTCTCCCTCTGCAGATCCTGTTAATACTTCAGCTTCAATAATGTTAAGCTGTAACCTTTTGATAATAAATCTGGTACCATTACAAAGGCCCCATTTACTATTGATATTTCTCAATAGCATGATGATTGCACCCACTTTCAATTTTAATTTATGACACGGCATTCCCAAAGGAGTAATACTATTAAGAAATTCAATGGGAAAATTTTCCTTTTCAGCATAATCTGTGGAATCAATGGAATCATCACTCAAATATGTGTGAAAATCTCCATTGAGTATATCCAAATTTTCTTCATTTAATTTTTGAACATGCTCATTTTTTGGACAAAGAATTGGAGGTTTAGATATATTTTTAATATTATCTATAGCAGTGGTTCTCAACCTTGGCTGCACATTAGAATCACCTGGGAATCTTTTTAAAATCCTCATTCCTGGGCCTCATCCTCCGGAAATTGTTTCTTTGTTATGGGGTGGAGCCACAACATTAGTAACAAAGAAACAGAATTAAAACTTTATTGTGGGGAGCTGCTACAGTGTTTTGGACAGGTTCAAGCCTTGGACTGATGAGAGGGCACAGTCCTCTCATTGCCACGTGCAAGTCCCAGCTTGGAGGGCAGGGCCATCCCAGCACAATTATAGCCAACAGCTATAGTTGTAAGCTTGAACCTATGGTCCGAACACATGGCCCCATGTGCCTGCGTGATGTAGGCTTGACAGAGTTCAGGTGCATGTAGTTGAGTAGGATTGAAACTCAGGAGAATGTTGTAAACATCTTGGTCATGCCCTTACTTTGCCTCGTGGCATCTGCTATAAAATAAAGGCATGGCAGTGGGCGTGGTCAATGTTTCTCAGAGAAGCAGTGTCCCATGGAGACCCGGCTTTCATTCTCTTGTCTGTCTTTTCTAAGCCTTTCAGCCTCCCCCACTCAGGTTCACCCTTGGCCGTTCTGTCGCGGCACACTTTAGAAAAATATGCCTCCACGCTCTGAGGGAGGGTTCCTGCCTCAAATCCTGCCCTCACCAGATACAGCTCGGGGGAGGGCGCAGCCATTGCCAAGACAACCCCTGCAGGACTAACTTCCTTCAGCTTGGTCGCAGCGGTTCAGGTCGTGATGAACACCACCCATGGTTTTTATATAAGTAGATTATCTTATTCATGGTTAAGGTAAAAATGTCTAGAGTGATAATGTTCCTTCACTTTCCTTCTCCACAACCAAATACATTAGAACTATTTACATTAGAATGCCAAATTTAGTGTACTATTCATTAAAATAACAACTGCACAATTCAAACATCTTTTTGCTGGCATGGTTCAGTGGTTGAGCATCTGCTTATGAATCAGGAGGTCACAGTTCGATTCTGGTCAGGGCATATGCTCAAGTAACGGGCTCAATCCTCACTGAGGGGCTTGCAGGTGGCCAATTGATGATTCTCTCTCATCTTTGCTGTTTCTATCTCTCTCTCCCTCTCCCTTCCTCTCTGAAATAAATAAAAATGTATTTTTAAAAAAGAGAGAGATGATGGCATATAGAATAGGAAACTGCCATTCAGGGTGAAACAAAAGAGGTTGGACTTAAGATCTCTTTAAATGGTAAATTAATAAAAGTAAAATAGATTGGCCTTAAGGTGAGAAAAAGTGAGATTACAGATGAAGCCCAGGTTCCTGACATGAATAGCTATGATGACATTTACAAAGGGTGGAAACAGTAGGCCTAAGAGAATGAAATGAGGACTAGAGTATGTGGGAGGGGGCGTATTCTGGAGCAGGGAGGTTGTTGGTGATGGAATATCCATTTTGAACATGGTGAGGTTAAAGTACTTGTGAGTATAAAGATACTGATTTCAGGAAAGCAGTTCACTTCATTAGTCTAAATCCAAATAGAGAGATAGGGATGGAAATGTAGATTTTGAATTTATATACTATATATTATTTTGTGTCTGACTTATTTCACATAACAATCTATTTGCAGCGCAAAAGACACCATCAACAAAATAGCATGAGAGCCCAGTACAAGGGAGAACATATTTGCCAATGATACATCTGATAAAGGGATAATCTCCAAAATATATAGGGAACTCATACAACTTAACAAAAGAATGATAAAAAAAATCCACTAAAAAATGGGCAAAGGACCTAAATAGACACTTCTCAAAAGTGGACATACAGAAAGCCAAGAAACTATGAAAAAATGCTCAAAGTCACTAATCATCCAAGAGATACAAATCAAAACAACAATGAGATATCACCTCACACCTGTCGAATGGCTATCATCAACAAATCAACAAATGACAAGGGTTGGCAAGGTTGTGGAGAAAAGGGCACCCTAGTATGCTGCTGGTGGGAATGTAGATGGTACAGCCATTATGGAAAACAGTATAGAGTATACTCAAAAAATTAAAAATGAAACTCCCATTTGACCCAGTGATCCCACATCTAGGAATGTATCCTAAGAAACCTGAAACACTCATCAGAAAGAATACACAGACTGTTATGTTCCTAGCATCATAATTAACAATAGCTAAGATTTGGAAACAGCCTAAGTGCCTGTCAGCAGATGACTGGATTAAAAAAATTATGGTACATCTACACAATGGAACACTACGCTGCTTTTAAAAAAAAAGAACACTTACCATTTGCAACAGCATGGATGGACCTGGAGAGAATTATTCTAAGTGAAATAAGCCTGTTAGAAAAAGATAAATATCACATGGTCTCACTCATTTGTGGAATATAATGAACAACATAAACTGATGAACAAAAATAGACCCAGAGACATAGAAGCATGAACAGACTGTTGAACCTCAGAGGAAGGCAGGGGAGGGTGGTGGGAAGAGATCAACCAATGAACTTGTATGCATATATGCATAACCTATGGCCACAGACAATGGTGTGGTGAGGGTTTGTGGGGGAATGAGAGCGGGCTGGAATAGGTTAATAGAGAGGGGGAAGGTGGACCTATGTAATACTTTCAACAATAAAGATTAAAAATAAACAAAACCCTACTTGATTCTGTGGGAATGGATTAGAGCTCCTAAAAACTTTTGTGCAGTGAAAACTGTCTCTAAGAAAGAAGCAAGGATTCATGGGGCTGCAGAGCCAAGAGAGATTTAAAGGGTCTGACAACAAATAAACTAGGAGAGCATTATATCATCAAAGAAAAGGGGAGAGAGGTTTTTCAATAGGACAGGAATTATTTAAAGGAGGATAGAAGTCATATAAATAAGTCGGGGAGTTCTTCTTGACCTGCTGTTAGGGGACGGTTCTTTTGATCTGAGTAGAGATTACTAGGGGGTATAATAGAAAGAAATGTGTGGGTTTTCTAGATAAAGAGAAAGGCTGTACATTATGTAACACATCTTCAAATCTGCTCATCACTCCACAAAGATATGTCCTTTAAAGTGTGATCTCTGGACCAGCAGATCAGCAGTATCTGTAAACTTGTAAGAAATATAAAATATAAAATGAAACAGAAGGTGCAGTGTGGAGTCCACCTTGCTGTAGTTTAGCAGCCCTTCAGGTGACACTGATGTCCATGGAAGTTTGGGGGACCGTTGTTCTAATTAATTTAAAGTACAGCATCTGCCCATTTTCTTCAGCTAGTGTATTGTTATATGTCACATATTGCTATATGTCACATTTTCTCATCCTCCAGATCTAATAAGTGATTGAAACCAAGTCTGCATTTTAAATATCATTTGAATTAATTTTATTTCATGCATATTATATATATTAACTTATATCCTATATAATAAAAGGCTAATATGCAAATCGACCGAACTGTGCAATGACTGGTCACTATGATGCACAATGACCACCAGGGGGCAGACGCTCAATGAAGGAGCTGCCCCCTGTTGGTCAGTGCACTCCCACAGGGGGAGTGCCGCTCAGCCAGAAGCCAGGCTCACGGCTGGGGAGCACAGCAGCAGTGGCGGGAGCCTCTCCCGCCTCTGCAACAGTGCTAAGGATGTCTGACTGATGCAGGGAGCAGGCCTAAGATGTCAGTCGGACATCTCCCAAGGGTTCCCGAACTGCAAGAGGGTGCAGGCTGGGCTGAGGGACCCCCACCAAGTGCACGAATATTGTGCCCCAGGCCTCTAGTATGTACATATTTAACAAAGATTTAAGATGGTTATTTGTTATGTATCTTAAGAAACAGTACATCAAATGCCACTGAACCTTTTTATGTGCTCATCCCTAAACACAGCTCCCTGTAACTTAGAGTAATAATTTTTAAATCATCTATTTATCATCCCTGTGCTCACTTTTTATATATCTACTAGAGGCCTGATGCACAAAATTTGTGCAAGAGTAGGAATTCCTTCCCTCTGGCACCCAGGACCCGGGCTTCCCTCGCAGAGGGAGGCCTTGCCCACCCGCCGCAGCCCACTGGTTGGTGGCTGGGTCTTCCTTTCTGGGGTGATCATGAAGCCTCCCGTTTGATCGCCTCGCCGCCGGTGGCCAGGCCTCCCTCTGTGGGGTAATCATGGGGCAATGGCCAGTCCCTCGACTAATCGCATTGCTCTCCCCTTGGCTGGCCTGGTGCCAGTGGGTGTCATAGCATGGTCCTGGACGGTCGTCCAGATAATCGTTCTGCTGTTCTGCTGTTTGGTCGATTTGCATATTACACTTTTATTATATAGGATATGTATAGCTTTATTACATATAGTTTTATTGCATGTTATTATACATCTATATGTTTAGCGTTATTGTGTAGATGGAAGCATGAATAAAAATATATTGGTATGCATAACATTTAATGTGTAGGTGACACAGGAGAAGCATTCAATAGTCTATAATCTGCAGGGCAAATAAATCAATCACTATGATTTAGATTCACATTCCATCTTTGCTCCTTCATAACTAGTAATTTGGAAAATATCCTGTAACCTTTTAACTTTCAGTGTCCCCATCTGTAAAATAATTATACTGTTACCAACTTAGAGCTCTGTGTGGAGAACAGAGCTAACACGCATATCTAACAAAGAATATAGATGGCCTATGGACTCAGTAAATCATCTTGAGTGAATGATGGGTAAAGAGAGGTGGGACTGATGGATCTTAGAGCAGTCACCGCTGTCCCCTCTGCTCATGGAAGAGGACTTGTTGTCTGAGTGTTTAATAACTTTCTCAACAGAACAAATTGTAGCACTTTCTGCTTCCTGCTTTTTCCAAACAAAATAATTTGTCTCTCAAGCCTCTTGTTTTGTCTTTCCATCAATCTGTAATGACGCATAACATTATTTGGCACTGAATAAAATACATTTTTCTTCTTACCAGAGAGGCTGAGCATCTTGTAAATTTTTGTTGTAGTTGTTGAAATGCTTTTTTATATCCTTTCTCCATTTTTTATATAGTAAAGCTTATGTATGTGTATATATATATATATATATATATATATATATATATATATATATATATTTCAGAGAGGAAGGAAGAGGAAGAGAGGAGTAGAAACATCAATGTTCAGAGAGAATCATTGATCATTGGCTGCCTCCTACAGGCTCCCCTACTGGGGATAGAGCCCATAACCCGGGTATATGCACTGACTGGGAATCAAACCATGACCTCCTGGTTCATCGGTGGACACTCAACCACCACCTGGCCAGGCTATAGTAAAACTTTGGAAGTTAATTATGTTTTACAGAAATCTGCACAGAACTTATGTGAGGAAATTGATGATTTTTCTCAAAGTATGTATTATATTCTCACCTACTAGATCAAGAAATTGAGTATTGCCATCACCCCAGAGTACTGTGTTCTCTCCACTTCTTGTAATAACTTCCCTTCTCCTTAAAGATAATACTATGCCAACGGACACAGACAACAGAGCAGTGAGGGCATGAGTGGGGGGTTTGGGGGGCAATGGGGAGATACGGACACATATGTAATACCTTAATCAGTAAAAACATAAATTAAAAAAAATATAATACTATGTATTTATTGGTATCTGACTTCTTTCATATGTTAATCAATTGGTATTAATTCTTGGTGTAGATTATAGAAAAAATGAATTCCCTCTACTAAATGTTACAACACAATAACATTCCATAATTTAGCAATTTTGAAACAGTTTTCAATTAAATGTTAGTTATAATCTGAAGGTGCTATGAACATTATTGCACATAATGTTTACAAATAACATATTTTGGGACTACATATGTGAACACATTCTTCTGAATATATGTTTAGGAATAGAATTACTATCTCATAATATTTGCTTATGTTTAGATTTATTAGATATTAACAAACAGCTTTCTAAATTAATTTTATAAATTTGCATTTTTCTATAAGTGTATTATTTTGGCCTTAACATCAAGTGGTAATTAATTTTCAACTCTATGAATGTATTATTCCTAAGCATTCTTTTGTAACTTTTGAGAAAATGACTGTCAATCTAGATATTTCTTTGTAGATAATGTTATTTTTTCAATCTTATAAGTGCTATATTTCTTTTGTTGTTGTACTACATTTCTGGCTGTTTTATAAAATTTTAAATCTGAGGGTAGAGATATAAATTCTTACCTATTATCTCTGTAAAAAATTGCTTCTCTCTTAAGTATTTATATTCTCTCAGTATGGAGCTCCTATTGCATATAGAGTATTGTCTTATTGTTTTTCCAATATTTATTAAACCTTAATTTTTTTGCCTTTATTTTTTTTCAATGTTTTCATTTTTAGTAATTTTTCAGCTCTAAGTTCTTATTCATTCATTCTATCTTCTGCTGTCTACTTTTCTGTTTAAAGCATTTATTGAAGATTTAATTTTAATAAATGCTCTGTTTTTGTCATTTCTTAAAGGATTTTGAAGCTATTTTTACATCTTCATGTCTATTGATAGTTCTTACTCAAAAACTTTATTTCCATCTTATATTTAGTTTTATCATATGACACATGCTTTCACATAGCCTTGGCATGAATAACTCTGCTTCAAGCCCTTGCTCACTCTGGTTAATGTGTTGTACATGCTGGGCCTATATGTTCCTCAGGGTTTTATCTTGGAAATACAGTGGGTTCTAGATTCCATTTCACAGGAGAGGTTTTTCATTTGTTTCCATTAGGTACCCTGGAACATTTGCAAGACGAACAACTGTCTTAAGTTATTATCCCGTTCTATAGATTCCAGTACCCCTGAAAACCAAAACCCTAATAAAAATGTTTACAAATAACTAGCAAGTACTTTTTTTATCTTAGCATACCCACCAAGGCCAAGAAAAAAGGTTTCCTTTCACCTCCCATTCCTAATGAATAGGTTTGCTTTAGACCAGCCCTCACTGACTGCACATGTCACAATTCATACATCCTGGATTCATGTGAAGATCTCAATTGCAGCTACTTCCTCCAATTTGCCCCAGGCTCTTCTCCTGAATGTGGAACCCTAATTCCCAAGTCCCTTAGTTATAGTGATTGGCAAGTGTTCCCCAAGGCAGGCAATATCTTAGCATTTACTAACAGCCCTCGGTTTTAGTTTTTCTCACTCTTTAAAGCCTTGGAGATTTTCCTTATTGGCTTCTTAGCCTAGCTATGTGGTAAAAAGAAGTTTCATTTTATGTGCCATTTTTGTTATTTTGTAATGGTTATTTTTTTCTGGCTCTCTAGTATAACAGTTCCAGAAATAGAATACTCTTAATAGTCTTAAAACTCTTTAGGAATCAGATGTTTTTTTATTTATTTTGCAGTCATGGGGTCAAACAAACTGCCAAGTAAATAGTATCCAATAAATATCAATCACTTCCTGGTTGACAGAATGAATAAAACTACCTGATTTATTTAGGAAACCACATATAGGTCAGTAATGTTAGAGCAAAAGATGAAGACTGGGGACATGAGAAGCTAAATATCAAGAAGTAAGTAGCAATCAGATGAATATAAGTCTCTAATGTAATTTTAAGGAATGTGATTTTAATTCAGTAAGAATATCACTGAGAGGTTTAGGATTAGCAGATATTTATGGCATTTTTTTTGGAGAGTGCTGTTTTATTCAGAGTTTTCTAGAGAAACAGAACTAATAGGATATTTTATATGTGCAATGTATATTATATATTTTATGTAACATATTTACTATGTTACATGTTAAAATATATACAAATATATATTTAAATGTGTATCTTAAATTAGAGGATGTATAAATAGAAGATAGATAGATGATAGACACAGAGAAAGAGGGAGAGATTTTTAACGAACTGGCTCACATGATTTGGTAGTTGGCAAGTCTGAAATTTATAGGGTGGGCTGACAAACTAGAAATTCAGGTAAAAGTTGATGTTGTAATCTTTGGTGTAAGATCTATCTGCAGGGCAGGCCAGCAGGGGAAATAAGCAAGGTTTCAATGTTGAGGCAGAATTGTTTTTTCCTCCAGAAATCTGTCTTTGCTATTAAAGGCCTGAACTGATTGGACGAGTCCCATCACATTATGGAGGACATGCTAAGTCTTCTGTGAAAGTTGATCATGTCTAAAAAGAATCTTCACAGCAACATCTGGACAAGTATTTGATCAAACTGTCATTAACCAATTTTACACATAAATTAACCACCCCAAGGGCTAAGGCTGGATGCAAACAAAACAAACAAAAACAGAACACAATTTTATTAAGCAGAGAGTAAAAGTTATTTGGCATTTGAAACTGTTTCCTTTGGAGCACAGATATGCCCTAAAAGATTTCTAAACCCAGTGCTCCATTAGCCACTATCAATTGGCCACATTCATTGAACAAGATGAAAACTGTCACTTAAGTTTGTTATTTGAGATTGACTTATCCTAAGTGGCCAGATAATATTCCAACATGGGACAATTAATGGCTTCCATATCTAGGCTGAGGATGAATATTCACATTTATATGTAACTATATAAATACATATAAAATGTAAAATGTTTATATTATAATATACATGTAACATATAAAATTACAGTACAGTTTGAGCTTTTCAAATCCCCACAAATGGCTCTTTTCCTTTTTGCTGCATTTTAGTGTTTTTACCCATGAGGATGAAAGAAAGCTTTAAAATGATTTTTCTCAGTAGAAGATCATCAAGTTTGAATACTTATAATAACATTCATGCAGTGGAAAAGCAATATACTACTGGCTTCAAGTCTTTAAAATTCTATTGGGATTTGAGGAGTATACATAACACCACACAATATCGGGTGTCATTTCACTGCTCAGAGACAAGAAACAATGTTCTCTGCTTCTCAGTTATCATTAATTTAGTATTCTTTTTGCATAAAAGCTTAAACCAAAATCCTCCAAGAAAATAACTGTCAGAACATTTTTACTTTTCCTTCTTAAAATACTGAATATAAAACAGAAAGTCTTAGAATGAATCTGAGAAGTTAACAAGCATGGAAGCAATTTAAGAAAAACAAACTTGTGTGTGTGTGCGCGCGTGTGTGTATGTGTGTGTTGTTTTTTTGTTTTGTTTTGTTTTGATTTGTTTTGTTATAAGGAGTGGATGGAATATAGAAAGAAATGCCAAGTCAGTGGTATATTTAAGCAATCACATACAAAATGATATGTTGATCCAAGTTGTAACTGAATACAACCTTTTAGAAAAAACAATATATTGATTACTGTTAACATTTTGGGAAGATGTTAGAAAATATATTCAGACTTAACTTCAAGTATTCACATGAAGTATCATAGAAAAGAGAGAATGAATAGCCACTTTTCTAACAGTTAATTGAATAAGTCTTTCTCTGTTACATACTAGTAGAGTGTTTATGAATCTCTGAGATAAGGGTCGATATTCCCACATGATCTGAAGGAAAGAAAAAAAATATAAAACTCACTAGATTACTAAGTGCAAAAATTTCACACTTATAACATAGAATAATCTTATATCCTTTGAGATTATGACTAAAAAATGGCTACTAGCTTAAATTACATCTGTGCATCTATAAACCTAGATTATAATCATCTGTTACTTCATGGAATACTGGGTATTTCTTATAAGGGAGAAGGAACTCTGAATAGAAGACTGCTACCCAAACTGGAGAAATAGTAGGCACTCGAGTATCTAAAAAGACTTGATGACTTTTTTGGCATTTGTTTCAGATTTAAAGTATGTGATCAATCTCCGCCCAAGAAGTTTACAAAGAGATTTTTTTGCCTTTAAAGCAACATATGCGCCTATAGTATTCTTCCTCTCAGAATTATGCTACCTCCTGTCATATATCACTGTCCCTGTTCTTTTTGACCAGTGAAAATTTGGTTAAATCATCTGGCCTTCACTCAGGCAGATGGAGACGCCCGAGAAGTGTTTTGGGTTGCAAAATTTTGCACTGGGAATGTGATAATATGCTGCTCTGATTTCTTTCAAAATCAACCAAAGGACATGTATGCATGCATATAACCTTAACCAATGGACACAGACAGTAGGGGGTGAAGGCATGAGTGGGGGGGGACAATGGGCGATAAGGACACATATGTAATACCTTAATCAAGAAATTAAAAAAAATATATCTAGCTAAAAAAAAATCAGATGGAACACCTGGTTCTTTCAGTTACTATCATATTTGAAAATCCAATATCTCCAAAACTGGGGTAGAATATATCAGTTGTTCACTGGAAGTCTTTTCTCTTTATGGAGGCTGGTTCTGATGAGATAATGGAATGGATTCTAATAAAGAGTGAAAGGGCCGAAACCGGTTTGGCTCAGTGGATAGAGCGTCGGCCTGTGGACTGAAAGGTCCCGGGTTCGATTCCGGTCAAGGGCATGTACCTGGGTTGCGGGCACATCCCCAGTAGGAGGTGTGCAGGAGGCGGCTGATCGATGTTTCTCTCTCATCGATGTTTCTAACTCTCTATCTCTCTCCCTTCCTCTCTGTAAAAAATCAATAAAATATATTATAAAAAAGAAAAAAAGAGTGAAAGGAAGAAAAATGAGAGCTAGAGTGAGAATGAGAGAGAGAAGCAGAGGGAAAGAGAGAGGGAGGGAGGGAGGAAAAGAACAAAGTCACCACTCTGGACAGTTATTCTCCAGATCTAGAATACTTTCTCTTAATAGTTTGTGTATTTTCTATTGGAGTTTTCGTATCTGGCAAGAACTGTGCCTCTTCTCATTTCCTTTATGAACCAAGCTGGCTCCTCATTTACTGTTTGTTTTTTGTTTCCCTTGGGTTTTGTTTTGTTTTATAAATAAGAATCCCTTTAACTATCTTGTTCATGTTTGAAAATCCAAATGTTTTTTTGACTGAGCTTTTGATAGCTTATTTCCCTGCAGAATAAATCTAAAAGGTAAACATGCATTCGACTTTTATTTGACCAGCATATCAGTTTATTTTGTGTTTTGGTTGGTGTGCTCTCTGAATAGTGTTTAGATCATTAGTGCCCAAGGTTAGGAAATCTTTACATACACAGCAGATGAAATGCAGTGATGATAATACATGATGGGTTTAATTTTCATAACAAAGGACATGAATCTACAGGGATGTAAAAAAATGAAGCTTGCATAAATATTTTGGTCCAGCAGAGATCAGGTGGCTCTATAAAATCTCTGTGCATGAAATCATCACTATTGATGGTTTAGGCTGTTTTGGAATTGCTGATATTTGTGAAGATTTCAGCTAGAATTTTCTTTAAATGTGTAGATTATAACAATTTTCAGCTTGATCATTAATTCACTAATGGATATGAATTCCAATGAAAATAAATCTATTAATATTCCATAGAAAGAGAAGATGAAGCTTATTCATGCTGTTGTTCATGATAAGGTAAAACCCAAATTAAGAAAGAAGAAGTGAGGATAGTGTTAGGAAGTAGGAAAAATACAGTGTTTTCTTAGAAATGAACAGATGGAAGTATGACGAAAGGGATTGTGGAGTTTCAGAGACGTCTTTGTCTTGCAAAAGTCAAAGTCAAGACAAGGTCTAAATGTAAAATTTCACTATTAATGATGTTTAGATTTATGAATTCCTCTTAAGGCTACCATGGAGCTTGGAGGCATGAAGCCTGGTACTTCTTCCTTCCCTCATTGCTAGCCAGCTGCTTGCAGCTGGGGCAAATCTCCTGGGCCTGAAATGAATGCTGCCTAGCAGGAGCTCAAGTTCATTGCCTCGTGTAATTCGCTCCAGCTTATTGACTTCAGTTTGCACCTTGCTCTGGGTTTTTCTTGTTTTGACAAACATCTGAGGGGGACTCAAATATGTTATGCTTTGTCTTATTCTTCCCATTATTGTCTATTTTTTGGTATCATAATTAATTTTATGTGGTTCTTAGCTTTCTTGGCAGGTTGCTCTTCATGGGCAAGGATCAAGCTTTTAATATTCCCCAGTTTCTTCTTTGAATATATGCTTAATCAATATTTTTAAAATGTGCAGATGCCATTAGTACTTTTGAAAAAACCCTCAAGTCACAGTGAATTTCAGGGAAAGCAGGGGGATTTTATAAAGAATCAGAGTAAGAGAGTCTCAGGTAAGCAAATAATAAATTAAATATATGAAGAAACTAAATATAATAAAGGAAGGTCAATGAAAGTATTATGGGCTAATAGGAGATGAGCAGGACTTTTAAAGGTTAACCACAGACAGTCGGTAGTGAGATGGGATTTTTCAGTTCCTCTTCCTGATCCATGGAACAAGGGATGCATGGATCTTTCTTGGAGCGTGTGCATGGAATTGGGCTTTGGAAATCAACACAGGCCCCAGAATAAAACCTTTGCTCAAAGAATGCAGACAAACATAACTTCCCCAGGTCCGTCTTTCCCACCTCACTCTTATTGCCCTAGTATTTGCGCCAAAATGTGACTATTGGGGGAGGAGGGTGGTCAGAGAATGGCTGGATGACCCCTGAATTGTGACTAGACTTGGGGAAGTCAGGGTCCACAAGTATCCACTGTGCAGGGCTTCCTGGAAAGATGTGATAATAGATGTAGTATTGCCTACTTACCCTTATAACTATGCTCAACCTACACTAAATGCGAAATCGACAGGCAAGAGAACAGTCGCCAATAAAGGTAGATTTCCCATTAAAGAGAAGAAAAATCTTGGATAAAACAGATAAGTTCTTCCTTTTTCCAGCATGTGGTTAAAATCAGGATTTTGGCTTCCTACAGCCCCTTATTTCATTCATTTATACAGCTGGGCACTTTGTTTTGGAAACGTACAGAGGCTCCTGGGAAGACCAAGAAAGCTAGGTCTTTAAAAAGCATTAAATTGGATCAGTTTAGAAAATTGTTAAATCCTAATGTGATGCCCAAATCAACTTAAATAACTTCAGGGGAGTAGTTAAAGATGTTTTATACATTTGCACTCTTTAGCATAAAATAAACCAGGCACATCAAAAGGAAGAGTGTGTGTGGGTTTCTCTATTCTTGGTTCTGTTCATGTCCTATAATGATAACATGAGCATATGTCCAAAAAACACCACTCTTTTATAAAGGATCTTCAGTACTGACATCTTTGACAGAATGAGGTTTGTGCAATGAGCTCTTCTACCTTTAGAAGAGCAATCTTTCCTTCATCATATGTGGCTTCTAATGTGCCCTTTATGCTATTTTCTGAATGGTGATGGTTTCCCCATAACAAGAAGAGTCTGTCTAGCCCACTGATCAAAAACTGAGGGCTAGCTGACAGAGCTATTTGTCAACAGCATGCCTGCCCCTCAGGTAATTTGGATCTTTTCTTTACCTTAATCTTAGCACCTCTTTTATCAAGCCTCTTAAATTCATGCCTAGGATGTCAAATGCATGTTAAAAACAGCTGTCTACTGCTACTGGCTTTGGAGAACAGTGCAGGACTAGAAAGAGTTAATTCTTGCAGTTTTCACACTGGAATAAAGTTAATAGGCTGCCAATAACATGGGTTATAGTTGCAAAAGCTAAAGTTATAAGTAATCCTAAAGGGAAAGAGGAAAATTGTTCCTGACAAGCTGAAATTACTTTATAAAACCTCTTATGTGTTGAGAAGCCCTAGGTTGGTCAGGGCATGAAGCTTATTTCAATGTGTAACTCAGACTGTTTATAAAGAAAATATCTTGCCCAATATCCGTTTTCCTAAAGCATGCCCTTTCACCCACTATTTTTTGTTTCTTTTTATTGTTGGCATGGAGACTAAGAAGCACTTCACCAGACTGATCAATGCATGGTTACATCAACATAACATTTTCAGTCAAGTTCCCAGGAGCTTTCCTCTGGAATCTGTCATTTTGATTCAGATAACTAAATCAGGCTAAGCACAGCAATGATAACGGATGACTTGCCTCATTAGCTGGCTCCCGCTGCTTTATGCTGCCAGGAAGCTCTATAGTGAATTCCTGGGATCTTGGGAGAGATAACTGTTTTTTGAAATTATTTGGGTGTATTTTTCTTATAATTCTCATCTCGCATTTTGACAGTAATTTTGTAGGATGACATATGTACCAAATCCCTATGCCTGGAACTTCTTTCTCTAAATATGTATCATGTGATGGGTTTTATGAAAACTGAGCCAACAATAAGCTTAATCTAGGGAACTGTTTAAAAATGTCCTTTAATTTGTCTCCTTCAAATATTACACAACTGATAGCATTTTAATTAATAGGACTGGAATACTAGGATAATCTGTCTTCCTACATGAAAGCATATTCTGGTGTAAATGGTGTCTCAGCACCAAAGCAGTATTTTAGTTGGGCCTTAGTACTCATTGAACTTGAATATATATAAATAATAGGCTGTTGTTTTTTTAAAATAACAAACTAAATATAGGGAGAAATTTTGGAAGAGAGGGGAAGCTAAGCAAACAAGAAACAAAGGATTTTATGTAGTCATCACAATCTGAATTTAAGAGACTCCTCTTAAACACTCATGACATTTGATATAATTTTGCATGTGGCTGAAAGCTGCCTGCTGAAAAAATAAACAGGAACACACAATCTGAAGCAAAAGTAGCAATAATTAGACTATGAGCAATGTTCTAAGTAGAGAGAATATGGGCAAGTTAAGAAAGGCTCCTCCAAACCAAATATTATTGTAGCAAACTTATGACTTTTCAATACTGGTCTACTTATAACCAAAAAAAGCTAATCTTTAAAACTAGACTTATAATAGCGAGGTATCTATATAAAAACCTAAGCAATCACGCAACCAAACGGATGACTGAATAGCTGTGTGGGGCAACCAGGATGGCAGGGAGGTTAGTGAGGGATGACCAAACGACTGAGCAGCAGGCTGCATGGGGCGACCCGGCTGGCAGGGGGACAGTTGGGGGCAACCAGGCCAGCGGGGAGGGGGCAGTGAGGGGCGATCAGGCTGGCAGGCAGAGGCGGTTAGGGGTGATCAGGCTGGCAGGGGGGGGAGTTAGGGGCGATCAGGCAGTCAGGCAGGTGAGCAGTTAGGAGCCAGCGGTCCAGGATTGTGAGAGGGATGTCCAACTGCCAGTTTATGCCCAATCCTGGAAGTTGGACATCCACCAAGGGGTCCTGGATTGGAGAGGGTGCAGGCTGGGCTGAAGGGATCCTCCCCTCTCCCCATGCATGAATTTCATGCACCGGGCCTCTAGTATGTTTATAAGTATTCTGTGGAATCTTTCTCCTGACCTCAATTGACTGTTATTCTCTGCAACAAATATTTCAATTTCTGATTTCAATTTTAAGAACCTCCACATCCACATTCTATGTGCAAACACTAGGCATTATTGGACAAGTTTTATTAATCTACAATCTAATTTTCATGGCCAAAAATCTACAGTGGGGGTTGTGAGGAGACACCTGTTTAAGTCTTTCGGTCAAAGTATATTTTGGCACCCATCAAAATAGAAGGGAAAAATAAATTTTAGTAACAGATAGCTATTTCCTTATGTGCTGAAAAAGTTAATTTGATGAGCTTAGATCCTCATGTATGAAGTAGTAAGATTTTCTAAAATTATTTTACTGTTAAAATTTCACATTAAACAACTTCAGACCAGTACCTTTGTCATAATTTCCCAATCTATTAATGCATTCTGTTGCCTTAGTAGAGATTAGAGTCTATGTACCATCACCACAATCTCTCCCTTGTAAATATCCACACGTTTACATCTTGGCAAAAGTTATATTCATTTTGGAACCAAATATTTGTTTTCTCTTTGCTTGCTCCTGAATTGTTAAACTTTACAGGAAAAATTTGCATAAGATAGGTGAGTAGCTTCACTCTACATATATGATAGCAAACCTCAATTATTAAATATTACATGCCCTAAAATATCTCCCTGGAAGCTTATTTTGAATTTCTAAAAAAAAAAAAGGCAGTTTTACTCATTCCTTCTCATCTGTCATCAAACTTTTCATATAGCCTTTGGTCCCACCACCAAGACCAATACAATCACTCTGTTGACATTCTATCATATTTTATGGAGAAAATAGAAACAATTAAGAACTCTCCTAGAATTTCTCTTTCCAAAGTTAATTACCCTATTTGGAAGTATGAGCATACTCCCATTTACCTCTTTATATTAATAAATAAATGTTTCTCCAGAGGCTAATACTCCCACTTAATTTCTATATAGGACTTATAATACTCCCACATATTACTCTATATAGAACTTACAATACTCCCACAGAAGTTCTATAAAGGACTTTTCTCTTTGATTACCCAAATATTTTAGGCATTTTTAAGTTGGCCATTTCTACTATATCATTACCCTAAAAGTATGTACATATTTAAATTATTCTGTGTAGCCTCTTTAAGCCACTATCTCTTTTTCTTCACATCAAAATGACTTGGACATGTGGATTAGATTGCTACCTCAATTTTCTTCCCTCTCATTACCTTTCCAAACTCTTGTCATCTATCTCACATCTTCACAAAGGCACTGATCATACTCTGGTCCTAGACATTGGAGAATGACAAGTTGCTAAATCCAATGATCACTTCAGTTTTTATAATATTCAAATTCTCAGGAGCATGCATCAAAGTTGAAATTCATCTGTCCTTTCAACATAATGAGTTTAGGTGGTATCAGTTATTCTGTATTTTTTCCTACTTTAGTCTCTGCTCTCTTTATGCTTTCCTGATTCTGTGTCCTCTTTGCTGACTCTAATCTTGCAGTTCCTCAGAGCTTTGCCCTAGACTTTCTTCTTTATTTTCTCTTCCAAGGAAAATTCATTCATTCTCACAATTTATATCTACACTAGAGGCCTGGTGCATGGATTTGTGCACTGGTGGGGTCCCTCAGCCTTGCCTGTGCCCTCTCGCAATCTGGGACCATTTGGGGGATGTCAGAGAGCCGGTTTCAGCCTGATCCCCTCAGGCCAGGCTGAGGGACCCCACTCGTGCATAAATCCACGCACCGGGCCTCTAGTATGCATATAAGATCTTTGGTTTATCTCTTCCCACCCTCCTCCCTCCTCTTTCCCTTTGGGACTCATCAGTTTGTTCCATGTTTCCAAGCCTGTGCATTGAGCATTTGGCCCCTGGTGGTCAGTGCGTGTCATAGCTAGTGGCCGAATGGTCAACCAGTCGCTTAGGCTTTTATATATATATATATAGATAGATAGATAGATATAGATATATAGATATAGATCTATATATATAGATAGATATAGGTATATCTATCTATATATATAGATCTATATCTATCTATCTATATATATATATAGATCCATATACCTATATCTATATCTATATCTATATCTATATCTATATCTATATCTATATCATCTATATCTATATCTATATCTATCTATCTATCTATCTATCTATCTATCTATATATATATAATCAGTATTTCCCCAAGTTTATGAATATACTTTAAAACCTTCCTCCAGAGCACCAGAGATATACATGAAACATATCCTTGACACCACTGGAAAACCAATAGGTAACTCAAACTTCTGGTAGTGGAAAACTTAAATGATTTTTACTTGAGTGATAGGCTAAATTTTTTTTAGTGTCAACTCCATAACACTTTCTAACTGATGCCCAGAATACTTCTTTCATACTAGTTAACTGAAAGCTTGTCAAATATCATTGATATTTGTTTCAAGTAGGTTTGAGATTTAAATACTATGCACATTATAGGAACATAAAAAATACTAACACAAGAACACTATCATTTAATGAAAACTGACTTTAATGCTTAGGAAAGATTTTATTAATATGAGTTGCTTAAAATAACTTGTTTAATGACATGAATTAAAAAGCTGAAAACATTTGAAAGAAAAAAATGACAAACATCTAGATCAGAGGTCCTCAAACTTTTTAAACAGGGGGCCAGTTCACTGTCCCTCAGACCGTTGGAGGGCCGGACTATAGTTTTGCCAGTTCACTGTCCCTCAGACCGTTGGAGGGCCGGACTATAGTTTTAAAAAAACTATGAACAAATTCCTATGCACACTGCACATATCTTATTTTGAAGTAAAAAAACAAAATGGAAACAAATACAATATTTGTATTTGCATGTGACCCATGGGCCGTAGTTTGAGGACCCCTGATCTAGATGATTAGTACTCAGAAGTAATTACTAATATTTGTAAATTTCTGTTCAGATTTCAGTAAAATCAGATATAAAAATATAGAAAATTTATCATGGGTGTGGTTTTACAAGAAAGAAAACATGTATCATCTAAAAGGTTTTGCTTTTAAAAAGAGATATGTGTGCATTTTGAGTCAAAATATCCATTCCAATAAAATTTGCAATGGGGTGGGTTTAATCATTACAAACAGAAAGCCTTTAATTTTATCTAATAAACATGCTTTGGAATTTCCTAATCTCAAAGTCTTGCCAATATCTGGTGTAGATCTTAGGAAATGGAAATTAGGTTCTAAAACAAGTCTGGTGTGGCCTAATATTAATAAATCAATCTTACTTTCAATTTAAATAGTCTCCCTTTCCCTGGAAAAAGGCTAATCCACACCTGGAAATCTCATTGGGAAAGGAACCGTTGTCTGTTCTTTCAATATGCTCTATCTATTATTTCCTCCTAGTCTGGTTCCTCCATGATCAGGACTGGTTCCTCCTGGCAGGAAGAGAGAGATGTAAAAGGAGTCTACATAGGTGATATTTTTGCAATTTTGTTCAATGCCCTCTGTGTGGTAGACCTTCATTTTTTAGTGCTCGTGAATTATAAGACAGAATTACTTTGAAAGACATCTGCAAGGACAATTCCCTGCAGAGTTCTCTGATGTTGGTGATGCAAATCTGGCTAAAAGTAATTTCTCTCATGGTATTCTCCTAGCAACTCCTTGCTGGAATCCTCTCATTTCATCAAAATGATATCACTCCAGATAGATAGATAGATAGATAGATAGATAGATAGATAGATAGATAGATAGATAATTGATAGATTGATAGATATATTTAGCACAAATATAGCAAGTATGCAAAAGTTATGCAGATCAATGACTTAGTATAAGCACGTTTTGTTACCACTACCCAGATCAAAAGATAAAACACTGCCAGCATCTATAAAATTCACTTTAGTCCATCTCCCAACTAATGTCTGTTTATTTTTCACAAGGTAATTTTTAATCTGACTATTAAAAAAATCACTTTCTTGCTTTCTTTTGTTTTACCACTCAAGCATACATGACTAAACATTATCGTTTGGTTTTGTCTGTCTTTTCTAAATTTTATATAATAAATGGAATCATAAATTACACATTTTAGTAGACCTTTATTATACAATAATTTTAGACTTGGAGAAAATTTGCAGATACTTCCAGTGTACCCTGTACCCAGTTTCTCATGTTCTTTAGGTTTTACATAATATGATATATTTATCATAATTAGTGAGTTAATATTAACACGTAAGTATTATCTAAAGTTATTATTACCTACTTGAATGTCTTTGCATTTTACCTAATGTCCTTTCTTTTTCTGTAGCAGGATCCCATGCAAGCTTCCACAGCACATTTAATAATCATGCCTTCTTAAGTTCATCTGTACTGTGATCATTGCTCACACTTTTCTTGTTTTTAATGACCTTGACAGATTTGAATAGTGGTAGATATTTCGTAGAATACTCTCCAGTTTTGGTTGGTCTGATATTTTTTCTTGTTATTAGGCTGGGATTATGATCTTGCCAAGGAAGACCACAGAGGTGTGTGTCATTTACATCATATCAAGAGTACACACCTTAATTCCTACAGCAGATACATACAACCTAAATGTTAAACAGGATATTTCCAAGGTGAACACACTCCTTAACCCAGACTTTTTATCCAGTCTTTAAGAGAGCCAGTTCCTCCTCTCTCCCCGACCCCATTCCTTGTGAACAACTACTCATGAAAGGCAGTAGTAAATAGTCACTTGAGCTCTAACATTTTCAACTCCACTCCAAGATGAAGATTCCAATTACATGCAAGAGTTAAGTTTTCTCAACGTTCTCTTAAAGATGATTCCTGAGTCTAGTGTTTACAATATCACTGCTCAGCAGGGTAGTGTCTTTCTACAACTCAGCTCTGTCTGATCACTGGCAATGTTAGGCTTGGTCTCCACCAGGATGAGGTAGTACTTGTTGGGTTTCTCCATTGTAAAGTTCCTTTTTTTAACCCCATTTTCATAATATACTCTTTGAAAGGAAGTCTACATTTAAGAGGAAGGGAGCTATGCTGCAGCCTCTTGATGGCAGAATATCTACAGAAATTATTCGGACTTCTTTTGCATGGATGATTTGGCTCTTATCCACCATTTATTTATTTATTCAAGCATTTATTTATATCAGTATGGACTCATGGATATTTATTTTATACTTTGGGTTATAATTCAGTATTCTGATATTTATTTTGTTGCTTAAATATTTCCAGACTTGGTCATTGGGAACTCATATACATACATGGTTTTTGTGTCTATAATTGCTTACTTTTTAAAAGTACTTTAGCACTTCCTAGCAGTACAAGATGCTCAAACCTATCTTGTGTATTCTTTCCTCCAGATCTAGAATATATCATTTCCCTAAGGTGCTTTTATTATAATAATTATTAGTTTTTATGTCTTGCTTCTTCCATTCAACATTATATTTGTTCAAGGATTCATTAACATTTGGTTTAACTGCAGCTTTTTGTTGTTGTTTTTTTAAATTACTGACTTCAGGCCAATTCTGGACTTCCTGTTTTTAAAAATAAAGTTTTATTGGAACACAGACACAATCATTTACCTACTGTCAGTTGGTCCGACGGTTGTGGGTTATTGTTAAGCTGATTAACATTTATCTACTGTCTATAACATTTTTATGCTGCAAGAGCAGAGTTGAGTAATTAAGTTTGAAACATGTCTCACAAATTCTAAAATATTTTGTTTGTCCCTTTCAGAAATGTTTAGTGACCTCTACTCCATAGTATCATATTAAATACACATAAGTGCTTTATGTATTCACTCTCACTTGACCTTTTTTTTTGCCATTTTGGGGTTCTTAAAATTTCATTCAGGGGAATATTCATATATGTATTTTTTTTTACATGCCAATATGCATCTTTGCTTAGGTCTCCTCTTATGGATGGCAATTGCTAAAACATAAGGTATGCTTATGTCCAGCATCAGTTGATACCTTCAAGAAATTTGTCAAAGGTATCTAATCAATTTTTAATTTTGATTTTTTATTTTTTCATATTTTTTCTATATTTGAATTTTCAACAATTTTAAAACATTAGTAACAGACATCCAATGTCTTTCTTGTGATTTTAATTGGCTTTCCAAATAATGAGAAAGGCTTAGAAAGTTGTCATATGTGTATTGACTACTTAGATATTCTCTTTTATAAAATGGTTATTCAAATACCTTGCCTATTGTTTCTGTGGTTGTCTTTTTAAAAATATTTATTTGAAAGAATTGAACAAATACTTTGAGATACATTATTTGTCTCTATATAATCCTTTGTCTCTTTTAATAAATCTTTGTTTTGTAAAATGTTGAAAATATATTTCTTCTCTCTGTTTCTCTATTCTTTTATAATAAAAAGAAGCAATTTAATTTCAGTTAATATTATCCATTTCTTCCTTTATGTTTAATCTTTTTTGTTTCCTTTTTAAGAAAAACTTTCCAACTCTGAGATCATAAATATATCCTCTCTGTTATTTTCTCAGATGTCATCTCTTGCCTTTTCATATTAAGTTATATAATCCAACTGGAATACATTTCGCATATAGTTTGAAGTAGAAGTCAAAATTTATTCATATATGAAAATCTAAACAACCCACTGCCACAAAGTCTAACACTTCTTCTGTATTGTCACTTTTATTAAATATCAAGTCCATATATGTGTGAGTCATTTTCTGGGTTATTTTATTTCATCACATTTCTATATCTGTGACAAATCAGCATTATCTTATTTATTATAGATTTAAGATAAATATTCATATCTGGTAGAGTAAGTCCACCATCCTCAGTGACTTACTTTAAAGTGTGTTTTAGCTGTTCTTGATTTATTATATCTTACAATTATCTTCAGCAAACAACAGAAGCGACAATATAAAATAAGTTAGTATTTTGTTCCAGAGAGCAGTGACACTGTAGATCAAATCAAAGAAATTTTGTTTGCTTCACTCAATCCATAAACATAGTGTAACTCACTTATGACTTCTTTAATTTATGTCAATAACTAGAGGCCCTGTGCATGAAATTTGTACACGGGTAGGGTCCCTAGGCCTGGCCAGCGATCAGGGCTGATCTGCGGGGATATTGGGGGGCCCTGCTGACACCCACTTTGGCTGACCTGAGGCCTTCGGGTTGGGGGCAGCTCCTGTGTTGAGCGTCTGCCCCCTAGTGGTCAGTGTGCATCACAGTGACCGGTCATTCCACCAGTGGTTCTGCAGTTTGGTCAATTTGCATATTAGGCTTTTATTATATAGGATATTTTAATTTTCTTTAAATAACTTTTTCATATGGTTCATTAGACTGGTTCATAGACATTGATACCTTGTATGCTATTATACATGGTATCATAAAAAGAGTCTTTTTCTACTATTTTATTGCTAGTTTTAAAATGCAGTTTTAAAAATATTGAGCTTAAATGCAACAACATTATGAATTTTAATGCTAAACCTGTAGATTCTTTTGGAACTTCCACTTATTGTGTTTTGTTTTGTTTTCAAATAATGAGGCATTGTTTTGCTTCATTTCCAGTTTTAATATCTTCCATTTCTTTTTCCTGCTATATTGCATTTGCATAATATTAATAGAAGTGGTGACAGCAGTCTTTGTCTTTTTCCTGACTTTAAAGGGAATGCTTTCAACATTCCAGTATTTATTGTGATATTCTGTAGAATTTTTTTCTTGATAGTCTTTTTTTCACAATAATGTGGATACTGCCTATGCTTATCTGTTAAAAAAACTTTATGGGTTTTGAATTTTGTCAAAGGTTTGTTTTTTTTACTACTGAGGATGTTGATTTCTTTCTTAGTTATTGTTTTAGTGTGGCACATCATACTTTAAAAAATATTGATCCATGCTTTCCCAGAATAAACTCAACTTTGTCATGCTGTATGTATACATTTTAAGTAAATTAAAATGAAACTAACAAACTGGGATTACAATTTCTTTTGACTATTATCTTATTTCTATGAGATTAGCTAATACTTTTTCTTCTCTCAAGGTGTTTGTTTTTTTGTGTTTTTTTTTTTTTAATCTTCACCTGGGGATATGTTTTTTAATGATTTTAGAGAGAAAGGAAGGGGGGAAGAGAGAGAGAAAAAAATATTGAAAAGAGAGAAACATTGATAAGTTGCTTCCTTTACATATCCCGGCCTGGGATAAAACACGAAATTTAGGTATGTGCCATGACCAGGAATAAAACCCACAACCTTTTTGTGTACAGGAGGATGCTCCAACCAACAGAACCAACTGGCCAGGGCTCCATGTTCTTAATGTTCTGATCAGGTTGTAGTTTCCAGTTTTTCAATTACTTAGAAGAGTGTATAAATTTGCAATTTAAAATGTAGTTTGGTAGATATTCTAATGATTTTTTTATTAGAGATGTACTATTTTTAAGGACAGGTTTTCTTTTATTATTTTTTTATTTTATTCTAGTTAGAACACAACAGGCATCTAATCTCTTAACAAAATTTAAGTGTACATTATTGTTGACTTTCTTTATTTTTTTTTTTTTCTAATCTTTTTTTTTTTTAATTAAATCTTTATTGTTCAGATTATTACATTTGTTCCTCTTTTTTCCCCCCCATAACTCCCCTCCTCCCAGTTCCCCCCCCACCCTCCGCCCTCACTCCCCACCCACTGTCCTCATCCATAGGTGCACGATTTTTGTCCAGTCTCTTCCCACATCTCCCACACCCCTTTCCCCCCCAAGAATAGTCAGTCCATTCCCTTTCTATGTCCCTGATTCTATTATAATCAACAGTTTATTCTGTTCATCAGATTATTTATTCACTTGATTCTTAGATTCACTTGTTGATAGATGCATATTTGTTGTTCATAATTTGTATCTTTACCTTTTTCTTCCTCTTCCTCTTCTTAAAGGATACCTTTCAGCATTTCATATAATCCTGGTTTGGTGGTGATGAACTCCTTTAGCTTTTCCTTATCTGTGAAGCTCTTTATCTGACCTTCAATTCTGAATGATAGCTTTGCTGGATAAAGTAATCTTGGTTGTAGGTTCTTGGTATTCATCACTTTGAATATTTCTTGCCACTCCCTTCTGGCCTGCAAAGTTTCTGTTGAGAAATCAGCTGACAGTCGTATGGGTATTCCCTTGTAGGTAACTGAGTTTCTTTCTCTTGCTGTTTTTAAGATTCTCTCTTTATCTTTTGCTCTTGGCATTTTAATGATGATGTGTCTTGGTGTGGTCCTCTTTGGATTCCTTTTGTTTGGGGTTCTCCGCGCTTCTTGGACCTGTAAGTCCATTTCTTTCACCAGGTGGGGGAAGTTTTCTGTCATTATTTCTTCAAATAGGTTTTCAATATCTTGCTCTCTCTCATCTTCTGGCACCCCTATAATTCTGATGTTGGTACGCTTGAAGCTGTCCCAGAGGCTCCTTACACTATCCTCGCATTTTTGGATTCTTTTTTCATTTTGCTTTTCCGGTTGGATGTTTTTTGCTTCCTCGCATTTCAAATCATTGACTTGATTCTTGCGCTCCTCTGGTCTGCTGTCGGGCGTCTGTATAATATTCGTTATTTCAGTCCGTGTGTGCTTAATTTCTAGTTGGTTCCCCAATATAAGATCGAGGGTCTTATTAGTTTTCGTGTAGAGCTCATTAAGTTTATCGGCAGCTTCTAAACAGTTCTTGAGAGACCTTAAAAGTGTGGTTCTGAACTCTATTTCTTCCATTGACAATTTTGTCCTGTTTCTTTGTCTCCGCATTTTGTTATGCTTCCTTGGTGCACCCCCTAGTGGTCTTTGTTCGCAGTCTTACAGATAAATCTTGATTGCTGTAGCTAATTCCAGGGAGGGTTTGACCTCCAGGCCAAGTAGCTATGAGATTCAGCTGTGTCAGCGGTGAGAGAACTTCTGTCCTCTAGGGAGGTGCTAATCTAGCCTTTGCCTGAGGCTATCCGGCAAATGCCTCTGTGCAGGGCTTGGGCAGGGCGGGTCGAACAGGATCAACAGTGTGGGCCGGAGAGAGCAGTTATGGCGGCTCTCAGTCCTGTCCCAAGGGGCTCTGCCTCTCTGAGTCCCAGCACCCGCTGCAAAGCTCGGAGAGAAAGCTGCACTCGCTCTGACCGAAGCCAGACAGTCCCGCTTCTTCCGCCTGAGTCTGGGTCCCTAAAGACTCGCCCGGATCTGGAGCTCAGAGTCTGTGACTCCCTCCCGATTGAAAACAACAACCGTGCCCTCCGCCGCCAGCCCGCTCCGCGCACTCCGCACCTCAGAATTTGACTTCAGCACTGCGCCTCCTCTGAGTGTCCGTATGCGTTTCTCTTTCCTCCTAGTTGTAGGACTTCCACTCAGCCAGCGCCCCTGTGGTTCTGGGTGATGTCCCTTCCGTTTTTTGGTTTCACTTTTGAAGTAGTTGTTCAAAGCAGCAAACTCCGGCGTTAACCTATGCCGCCATCTTGGTTCTCTTGTTGACTTTCTTTAGTTTAATTGTTTATCTTTTGTATAAGTTATTGAGTTGGATGCTTTGTTCATCTATTTTCAGCTATTTCCTTTATAAGCACATGAAAAACTATAACCTCTAAACAATTTTAACTGAATTAGAATTTAAATTCATAATCATCACCTTAATGATAAATTCAAAGTTTTAAAATTATGTAATATTTAGTTGTACCTCTACTAGCCTAAACATCTACTGCATCTGCTTTTAATACAATGACAACAGTTTGCTTTGAATAGTATTTCATGCTATACTTTATAATATATATTTGCATCCTTTGAATTTTAGTCTTATGGTGTCCTTATGCTTTAGAGTTTTATCTTTTGTCCATATTACATAATTTAATATTGTTCTTTCAGTTGTCATTATTGTTTGGACTCCACTGCTTATTCACCCACCTTTAGAATTCTCCCCAGGCAAGAAAACAACACCATTCACTATGACTTCCCAAAGTGCAGGTGACACATGCCAAACCATCTGAAGATCTCTTCTACTATACTCCTCTGCTCTACCAGGGTAAATGTCTGTGATTCTCCAGTTCACTAAGCAGCCATCTGGAGGATGAAATGCTAATCTACCATATGGCCACATACCATCATGTTCTACACATGATACTTATTTAGTGTCCTCTTTCCTTTAGCTGGTAAGCCCATATTGGCAGGAGAAGAAACATCACAATTCACTACAATAAACTGACAATTTATAGCATAAATTAATTCTCTGCGACTAACGCTTATTCTGATGAAGTGAAGAGGTAAATCAAAGAACTACCATGGTCACCTATTGCTGAGCTCTTAACAGAGAATTTACCAACGCTTTTGTAATGTCATTGGAATGTGAATGTGCTTAGCATTTTCTTTAGTTTTAGAATGTTAGTCAAATCCCACATAATATGAATAATCCATTTATGACCCTGCTGTGTATTGACAGTTTATGATTTATTAATTTACTGATTTTGATAAATAAAGCATAAAATATGTCTTTATTCTTATTAATTATAAGGGCATTTGGTGGAACCCTAGTTGGTTTGGCTCAGGGGATAGAGCACTGGCCTGTGGACTGAAAGGTCCCGGGTTCAATTCCAGTCAGGGCCATATGCCTGGGTTGCAGGCTCGATCCCCAATAGGGGATGTGTAGGAGGTAGCTTATGAGTGATTCTCTCGCATCATTGATGTTTCTATTTCTCTCTTTCCATTCTTCTCAGAAATTAATAAAAAAATTTTGAAAAAATAAGATCATTTGGTGGATTTAAGAGTTTATTATTTCATTTTCCTTACATTTCTCACTCCCCTACTCTTCCTTATCTTACCTAATAATAGACAAACATGCAAATTGACCACACCTTTGCTATGCCTTAAGCCACGCCCACTAGCCAATCAGAGTGACTATATGCAAATTAACCCTACCAAGATGGTGGCCAGCAGCCACAGAGCTGGAGCAAGCAGGAGGCTTGGTTTCCCCAATGATGGAGGAAATCCAGCTTCCCAACCGGCTCTGAGCTCCACTCAAAGCAACAAAGTTTAAATTATAGAAGATAAACCCCAGATAACTGTTTCCAGCTGGCTGGGAGCAGGAGGCTTGGTTGCCCCAGCGATGGAAGAAGCCAAGCTTCCCGGCTGGCTGCTGCCTCCTCTCAAGGCAACAAAGTTTCAATTATAGAAGGTAAATAAACCCCAGACACCTGCTTCCAGTCACCATGGCCACAGAGCTGGAGCGAATAAAAAACAAAAACAATAAAAGGAAAGGCTGTGAGTTTTGGTTGCCGGGGGGCTTGGTCAGTCTGAAAACAGCCATCAGTCCCTCACCCAGGCTGGCCAAACCCCCATGGGTGAGGGTCCCCACTGGAGGGCTTGACCAGCCTGCAAACAGCCATTAGCCCTCACCCAGGCTGACCAGGCACCCCAGCAAGAGCCCCACCCTGATCCAGGACATCCTTCAGGGCAAACCAGCCGGCCCCCACCTGTACACCAGGCCTCTAACCTATATAATAAAAGGGTAATATGCAACTGATCCTAACAGCAGAATGACTGGGAATGACTGGTCACTATGACACACACTGACCACCTAGGGGCAGATGCTCAATGCAGGAGCTGTCCCCTGGTGATCAGTGCACGCCCAAAGGTGAAGCTCTGCTCAGCCACAAGCCAGGCTGACGGCTGCCAGCACAGCAGTGGTGGTGGGAGCCTCTCCTGCCTCCTCATCAGCACTAAGGATGTCTGACTGCAGCTTAGGTCTGCTCCCTGCTGGTAAGTGGACATCCCCCGAGGGCTGCCGGGCTGCCAGAGGGATGTCTGACTGCCAGCTTGGGCCCGATCCCCCAGGTAGCGGGCCTAAGCCAGCAGGTGGACATCCTCCGAGGGGTCCCAGACTGCAAGAGGGCATAGGCTGGGCTGAGGGACCCCCCAAGTGCACAAATTTTTGTGCACCGGACCTCTAGTCTCAATATAAAACACCAATATTCTATCATTTAGTTATTCCAAGAATCTATTATTCATTTAGGTATTCTTTTATCTCACAAGCCATATTCAATATATTATCAAGTTCTCTCGGCTAATAATATATTGTCTCTCCACTGCTTTTCACGCCTACTTCCATAATCTGCATTTAAGTCCATATCATTTACCTTGTGCCCACATACCGCCATGCTCTGCAGATGACACTTATTGAAGTGCCTTCTTTTCCTTAACCGTGATGCAAAAGAAGAAACACCACAATTTACTTTACCCACATTAGCATTACATAAAATTTTTTCCATCTGCTACCATTATCCATGTGTCTTAATTGATGTTTGTCATCCATATCTTCTAAATGAAATAATATGATATATCACGTGTGAAATGTAATAACGAAAAATTTATAACAACTAATTTTCAATTAAGGAATCACATGGTTAGTAAAACTGCTGGACATCATTTATGCATTTATGTCCACAATACCTGCCTGGCTTGCAATAAAATATGAATTGATCTATAGTTTTCATTTGAATAAACTAAATCAATTTATTATACCTTTATTTCTTGGTGTCTTAAAAATGCTTAAAGTATTTAGGCATTCTTTAAATATATTTGAAAGATTTATCTAAATTCTAATTTTGCTATGGGTTTCAAACTAGGCTAAAAAACTCTTTTGTAATAAAAATATATTTTGAATAAAAATGTTTCTTATCTGGGAAAAGGAAAAGGATATTTAAATCAAGAAAAGTGAAATTTCTACACTTAATGTCAAGATCATTTTCCTTAATTTAAAACTATGTTTCTCTAGATTCACAATTATTTTCTGAATTTCTTAAAGAATTCATAGTGGATAATAAAAATCACATTTGTTCGACATAAAAGTAGCATGTTATATAAATTCTAGAAGCCCAGTGCATTAAATTCATGAATGGGTAGGGTCCTGAGGCCGGGCCGGCGATCAGGGCAGATCTGTGGGGTGATCAGTGGGGTGATGGGGAGGACGTGGCCCTCTTGCCAGCCAGACCCTCCTCCCACTACCGCCTCTGGCCACCTCCCTCTGCGGGGCAACCGGTGCGGCAATCGGGGGAGCCCCCACTGGCACCCACCTTGGCTGGCCTGGGGCTGTGGGCTGGGGGCAGTTCCTGGGTTGAGCATCTGCCCCTTGGTGGTCAGTGAGTGTCATAGTGACCAGTCATTCCACTGTTTGATTGATTTGCATATTAGGCTTTTATTATATACGATTGTCCACCAATGGTCATTGGTGTCAATTCAACACCAACAGAAATCCCCAATTTGGAGTGCAAATCATTTAAAATAATATTTAAAACATCAATACCAAGTATACACCTATATTCAGAATTAATTGCCATGTGCACCAAATACCTACATATTCAGATTATACAAAGAGGTCAAAATCATAGCTCGCTTTTCTCTGTACTAATAGAGCAGCTCTACTACATTAACTAGAATTAAAGGAAATTTGCAACATTCTTTAGCATAGAGGTAAGAAAATATCAACTACATATTTGGCACCTGAAATAAACATGCGACAACTAGTAAGTAAATTAAAAATATATTCAGTCTGAGTCTATTATATTAAAAGTTCAGATATACCTTGTGGGTGACATATATATGCAATAGCCCAAAGTCTCGATAAATAATAGCTGAAAAATTCCAAAATGAAAATATATGTCTGAGGATGCAGCTTAATGCATGCTGTTTTAAGAAAATAGAATCTCATATTTAAACATACTGTGGTAGTTGTTTCTAAAGATAGGTTAAGCATTTAGGAACAAAATGTCTTAAGCATTTAGGAAGAGAGATAAACACACACACACACACACACACACACACACACAAACGCTGGTTAACTAGCCAACAAAAAAGGGGAATATTCAGTTGCTTAACTTCTAAGTGTTTCCTTACTGAAAGTCAGAAGATAATAAAATTTTAGCTACAGAACATAAGAGAATTGATGCAACCTCAAAATATTATAGCCAGAATATGTGTGTATGGTGAGTGAAGGCACAAAAAGATGGGAAAAACCTTAACGATATTAGCTTGTTTTCATAGAATGTAAAAACCATGGCATACAAGTATGAAAATGAACATTGAAAATAATGCATATATCTATATCCAAATGACAATAAGACTATTATTGAAAAAATTATAATATAAAATCAATAGAAATTCTTTAAAAAGTACCAGAAAAACATTATAAAAATATACTGAAATGGAGCTAATTTGAGCAAATTACCAATTGTTGGAAGTGTGTGTGTGTGTGTGTGTGTGTGTGAGAGAGAGAGAGAGAGAGAGAGAGAGAGAGAGAGAGAGAGAGAGAAATTTGGAACATTCATGAATGAGATATGATTAGGTCTTCCTATACACTATCAATCAAATCACATTATCTAGTATCCTTGAAATCATATTTAGTTATAATGTGATAAAAGTATATGCTGTTTTTTTATAACTTTCAAAAATACAACAGATAAAAAATTATCACAAAAGAGATTGCCAATATTATAAACGTCTGCAATATAAAAGCAGTAAAAGTAATGGAATTGTTGATAGCCATTAGAATGTCTAGGAATCAAGATAAATGGTAGGTTCAGATGATAATATTAAATTATGTAACTTACATGGCTGATAGTCAATAAATATAGTATACAATTAAGAACCAAACAGAAGTTTATTTTTATTTCTAAATGTATGAAGGTAATGGATAAAATAAGCTTTCCTTCTGGAGATGGCAGACTAGGTAATATGTACCAATACTCCTGCTCAAAACAAAAAGCTAAAAAAAAATTTGGCATGTTATTGACTGAAATAAACTTGAAAGCTCCAGGCAACTAATAAGGCACTGAAAATTATGAAGACAAGATTTCTAGGAACAAGAAAACTCAAATATATGACCCTAGCATTTTGGAACAATTTTCTTCATGAAACTGCATTGCCCATGTTGAGTATTTAAATTTTAATTAATAAACATTAAAGAAAGCAACTCAGTTCCCTGGATGCCTTAGTATCATTTCGTGTGCTCAAAAATCACATGAAATCAGTGGCTACTGAATTGGAAAGAGCAAAAAAACAAAAACAAGACACATTTCCATTGTGACAGAAATTTCTATTTGACAGTGCAATAGAGAGGTGTTTCTGTCAATTACAGAAGAAACAAAGTAAAGGTTAGAAACTGTGCAGAGACTTGGACAAATTCATGGGATTAACAGAGCTAAATTTTAGATCAGGATCAGTTAAGGAGAGTAATCTTTGGTATAAACCCTATATTTTTGCTTGGAATCTTCAAAAAAATATAATGAGGAATAAGAGTAAACCAGATATATATAAAATTTACTCCTTGAATGAACTAGGCTCACATTCAAATAATCCAAATACCTATAATTGTGTTAGAGTTATGGATAGCCAAAGCTGCTGGTCTCCTGATACAGCTTTAAAAATGTAGGTAGAAGATACATAAATAGATATAGATCATTCTTTCTGAACAAGGAAAATTTGTTTGATCCTCATGTTATTTCCTCAGTTTCTCTTTAATATCTAGAGCACACACACACACACACACAAATCAGGCACAAGGAGGGATATAAAAATGTTTTAAAAAAACAAAAAAAACTAGAGAAAACAGACATATAACTTAACCATGCTTACTACTCTCAAAGACTAGGAGATATTTAGTAGAACATTACAAATATTTTTGAAAAAACAAAAGCAACATTAATAATAATTTCTGCCATAGGAAAAATGCTGTATAAAATTTAAAAATCAGTGTATGCATTTAAAAGCATATTTGAAAGAGATGAATTGAGTGAAGTGAAAGGTCAGACAATTATGCATAATAAGAAAGGAGAATATAAAATGATTGAAAATATAGAAAACATATGAGATTCAAGGGATAAAGTAAAAGGTCTAATGAAAGTCTAATTAGAAATCTGAAGAGGAAAGGAGTAGAATGTGTCTTAACCAATATTTGAAGAGACAGTGAATGAGATTTCTTTTTCAAAATGATGAGAGAGATCAAGCCATAAAATCAAGAAAATATAAACCTTAGACAAAATAAATGAATGCCAATCTTACCTGCCTTATTATAACATAAGGTACTGATGATATTGCTGAAAATAAAAGACCTAATCAAATTTCTAATATCATTTCAATACCTCTGCCCCTGAAAAATATAATTTACTTTCAAAGAAATACCAGTTAGATTTCAGTTAACTTCCCAAAAGAAATGATGGAGACAGAAGACAATAGCATATCTTTATAGTGCTTAAAGAAAATAACTGCAAAATGTAACTATGTATATATTAAAGATAATTTATAAAATGTAAATAAAATATTTTAGACAAAAATATAGATAGCTTATTACCAATATATTTGTATTAAAATATTAAAAAGTACTTTATGAAGAGAGGGGAAGTATTCCAAAGTTGATAAGGATCAAAATAAAGGAAGCCTGAGATGGAAAAAAGAAAGGACGAGGACAGTACTGGAGGTCAGCTCTGCACACTATGACAGTCTGACAAAGGAGTATGGAAAACCAAAGTTCAAATCTTTAAGAGGGATTTTTCTAAGGCATAAAATGCAAACATTTTATTTAACAGTTTTTAATTTGATTTTTAACTACCAAATATCTACATATGTTATGTAACCATTCATGTATGTGTGTGTGTGTCTGTGTAGATATATGACAGAATATATATATAATCTCTGCCAGGCCTGTTGGAGAATATTCTATTTGAAAATTAATTTTGAAATTAGTAGAATAATATCTACCAAAATTGTTTCTAAGCACAAGAATGTTAAATATTTTGGTCCCTTATTGTTAAGTTCTGGTTGCATCATTGCAGAAAAGCTTACATTTTAATGGAAATTTGAAAGAAGAAACCAATATTATCCCCAAAGGGGGAAGTATTGGCCTTCTTGCTGAGTCTTAGATTTCATTAAAGGTATTATTTCACAATCACATTTATTTTTATATATTAACATGTCCAAAAGTGTATATTACCTTTGTGGAAGTATAGATTCTATCACAAATATTCCTTAACATAAGAGATCATAATGCAATTTAACATGCAAATTTAAGTTAATAAGAAAAAATTCAACCTAATTGCTTTCCAAGCCAATCAAAAATTTGAGTTAGTTGAGAGCTGACAGTTTTGGAATGCAAACGATTTGTCTTTACATATTTTACCTAATTTAACTTGTAATTATTCAGTACTTTCTGTCTTTAATCACTTAAAAAACACTTTTAAGTCAATTTCTTGTGGAGCGAGCAGTAAGTGATCATCAGAAACGTTCCTCAAATAGAAAACACGGGGTAATAGAATCTACTGATGGTTTTCCTTCTATATTATGTTTATATTAACATAGATGAAACTTTACAACAGACATTGAAAATGCTCCAAGGCATATGCATTCAGTTATTTCCCTTATACTTAGGAACTATTTCAAAAAGGGTATACAAATTCTTTGAATAAAACTCTTAGAGAACAATAAAATGTTAATGAATATACATGCAGGGTTCTTGTCAACATGTGTAGCTATAACCTTACTTTAAAAAAAACAACACGATTTTTATTGGTTTTAGAGAGGAGGGCAGAGGGTGAGAAAGATAGAAACACCATGATGAGAGAATCACTGATCCACCGCCTCCTGCATGCTCCACACTGGGGATCGAGCCGGCAACCCATGCATGTGCCCTGACCAGGAATGGAACTGTGACCTCCTGGTTCATAGGTGGAAACCCAACCATTGAGCAATACTGGCCGGGCCATAACCTTACTTTTTTTTAAAAAATATATTTTATTTATTTTTTTACAGAAAGGAAGGGAGAGGGATAGAGAGTTATAAACATCAATCAGAGAGAAACATTGATTCAACTGCCTCCTGCATACTCCCACTGGGATGTGCCCGCAACCAAGGTACATGCCCTTGACCAGAATTGAACCTGGGACCCTTCAATCCGCAGGCCAATGCTCTATCCACTGAGCCAAACTGGTCAGGGCTATAACCTTACTTTTTAACAAATATGTTCAGAGCAGCTGCTATTGGTCAGGGCCAATTGTGTGTATGACCCAGTTATAAGTTGGTGTTTCCTTGATTGAAGAAATTAGGTGGAAATAAACTAAATAGATTATTAAGTATTAGAACTACACATTGAAAAGTTCTACAAATTAGGAAGGAGAGTGGGAGCTTCTAAAATATGAATTAACAAAAATTGTAATTTCAAAATGCTTTTAATTTTATAGCTATAGTTTTATTTTGGGGGAAATGAGATATTATTCTAAATTGTTTATCAACTATAGACTTTCCATATAATACAATGTGACTTTTTTACTGTTCCACACACAAAACTGAGGAAATAATTCCCTTTTAAATTTGACTGAATAAAAATAATTACCAAAATAACTATATTCTAGTGAAACTATAAGCAAGTGTCTCAAGCCAATACAGCATTCATAATTGGCATTAATTAAATCCTATTGTTGACAGAGGCCACAGAAAATAGAAATATTTCTCACCTACTGAGGAGGTTTCATAGTGCTGATAACACTCATGGAGCAATTGTAAATAAATTTGGAATGGCTTTTTTGCTATAACTTCTTGAACTTGCTTTGCTCATCCATTTCAGATGTTCAGTACCTTATTTAGAGCTTCAAAGAAACAGAAAAAAGGCAATAAGTTACAAAAAGGAAAAGGACCATCATGGGGTTGAATTATATAGAGATGCAGTTTGCCTTACTCTTATTTTCTATATTAAGAAGGTTTAGACATTAAATGACTGATTAAAAATTGGAAAAATTGTTATGCTATCATAAATGTGCATCTATTTTATTTTAAAGGTCACATAGAAATCTCTCTAGATCACATAAACAAATTGAGAGAGAAAAATCACATAGTCATATCAATTGATGCATAAAAAGCATTTGACAAAATCCAACACCCTTTCTTGATAAAAGCCATCAGCACAATGGGAATAGAGGGATCATATCTCAACGTAATAAAAGCCTTATATGACAAACCTACAGCCAACATCATATTCAATGGCGGGGGGGTGGGGAAGGGGGAGCAAAAACTAAAACCATTTCACCTAAGAATAGGAACAAGACAGGGATGCCCACTTTCACCACTACAATGATAGCCATAGCAATTAGACAAGAAGAAGAAATAAAAGGTATCCAAACTGGAAAAGAAGTCATAAAACTGTCATTATTCACAGATGACATGATACTGTACATAGAAAACCCTAAAGACTCCATCAAAAATTATTAGACTTAATAAATGAATTTGGCAATGTAGCAAGATACAAAATTAACACCAAGAAATCTATGGCATTTTTATATACCAATAGTGAACTTACAGAAAGAGAGACTAAAAAAGCAATCCCATTTACCATCACACCAAAAAAATTAAGATACCTAGGAATAAACTTAACTAAGGAGGTAAAAGACCTGTACTCAGAAAACTACAGGACACTGAAAAAAGAGATAGAGGAAGATATAAACAGATGGAAGAACATACCGTGTTCATGGATTGGTAGAATCGACATCATTGAAATGTACATACTCCCCAAAGCGATCTATAGATTCAATGCACTTCCCATTAATGTACCAACGGCATATTTCACAGACCTAGAACAAATGCTCCAAAAATTTATCTGAAACAAAAAAAGACCCCAAATACCTGCAGCAATCCTGAGAAAGAAGAACAAAGTAGGAGGGATTTCAATACCAGATATCAAGCTGTATTACAAAGCCACTGTTCTCAAAACTGCCTGGTACTGGCACAAGAACAGACATATAGACCAAGGGAATAGAATAGAGAACCCAGAAATCGACCCAAACCACTATGCTCAATTAATATTCGACAAAGGAGGTAAGAGCATATAATGGAGCCAAGATAAATGGTGTTGGGAAAATTAGACAGAAACATGCAAAAAAAAATGAAACTAGACCACCAACTTACACCATACACAAACATAAAATCAAAATGGGTAAAGGACTTCAACATAAGACGGGAAACCATAAAAATACTAGAGGAATCCACAGGCAGCAAAATCTCAGACGTATGCCGAAGCAATATCTTCACCGATACAGCTCGTAGGGCAATGGAATCTAAAGAGAAAATAAACAAACGGGACTACATCAAAATAAAAAACTTCTGTATAGCAAAAGAAACCACCAAGAAAACAACAAGAAAGCCCACTTCATGAGAGAACATATTTGCCAATGTTATCACTGATAAGGGTTTAATCTCCAACATGTACAGGGAACTCATACAACTTAACAAAAGGAAGATAAAAAATCCAATAAAAAAATGGGCAAGGACCTATATAGATACTTTTCAAAAGAGGACATAAGGAAGACCAAGGGACATATGAAAACTTGCTCAAAGTCACTAATCATCCGAGAGATGCAAGTCAAAATGACAATGCTGTACCATCTCACACCTGTCAGAAAGGCTATCATCAACAAATCAACAAATGACAAGTGCTGGTGAGGATGTGGAGAAAAAGGAACCCTCATGCACTGCTGGTGGGAATGCAGACTGGTACAGCCACTGTGGAGAACAGTATGGAGTTACCTCAAAAAACTAAAAATGGAATTCCCATTTGACTCAGTGATCCCACTTATATCCCAAGAAACTAGAAACACCAATCAGAAAGGTGTTTGTTCACAGCAGCACAATTCACCATAGCTAAGACTTGAAAACAGCCTAAGTGCCCATCAGCAGATGAATGGATTAAAAAGCTGTGGTACATCTACACAATGGAATACTATGCTGCAGTAAAAAAGAAGGAATTCTTACCATTTGGAACAGCATGGATGGAACTGGAGAGCATTAGGCTAAGCGAAATAAGCCAGTCAGAGAAAGATAAATATCACATGATCTCACTCATTTGCGGAATATAATGAACAACATAAACTGACGAACAAAAACAGATCCGGAGACACAGAAGCATTGATCAGACCGTCAAATCTCAGAGGGAAGGTAGGGAAGGGGCGGGTGAGGGGGAGAGACCAACCAAAAGACTGTATGTATGCATATAAGCCTAACCATTGGACACAGACACCAGGGGAGTGAGGGCATGAATGTGATGGAGCGTGGGGGGGGACGGGGGGGATTAGGACACATATGTAATACCTTAATCAATAAAGAGAGGGAAAAAATCTCTCTGGGTTTTTCTTTAGGCAATTATAAGTTATAGCTTCATCCTCACTGTTTTAAAGTAGTAGTTCTATTCATATCATTTCAGTTTAGTTACATAGTACTTCTTCTGTTACTCCATTAAGGTTATCTTCTACTTATTTTTCCCGCATTTTCTATTCTTCCTCCCCTCACCCTATATTAAAAACTATTGTTATTGAGGCGATTTATTTTGTAAATAAGAAGTCACTGATCCATTTTATTAGAAGTGGGATAGAAGCCAGACTGCATAAATTTTAAAAGCATGATTCAGTAGAGGGAGAATTCCTGACTATTCTAAAAGAACATTTTTTTAGAGAACAGAAGGAATAGATAACATCTATATCTCATATTTTTTCTCTCTAAAAACCTAAATTTTATAAGTGCTAGCATTTTATTACATCAAATATTTACCTTTCCTTGAAGAAAGTTTTGCCACTCAAGAAAAAAAAAATTAGAAAAAGAAAATTAACCACTTTCTAAGGCCTGACATTAAAACTGAAAGCATTTTTCTTAATAAAATTGTAGGTATCATGCAAAGAGCACAAATTGTTTGTTTCTGTGAGCTTTCTGAAAACTCAAAACCATTATACAAATTCTTCTGTTTACCTGTCATCACTATTAGATCTTACAAAAGGGTCTATTTTATCATTCAATTATTGAAGAAACTTATAGGAGTAGTTATTTTGCCTTCTTACTAATGGTTGCTTTCTCAGTGTTCCCCCACAGATTTATGTAAGTTTGGAGTTTCTGTTAGCCAAAGAAAAATTATGATTATTGCCATTTTCAAATTTTCATATCTAGTATCCTTGAGTGTAAGTCATACTTTTTAAATAAAGCTTTCCTCTTTATAAGCATTTATGCTGAGTAAATGATGTCAGGTTAGCTTTATTTTTTAAAAACCAGGTTAAGAATATAAATTTGTATTCCTACAATAACCAGAAGGAAAGACATTTTTAGCATTTAAAAAGTTTTTTGCTAGTTAATAAAATAAAACATAAAAATGCTAATATCTATCTAAACTTCTATAAACTCCCTTGGTAGCCATTGGCTTTGAAAACATTTTTTTTCCTCTGAAAATTCACTTGGATTATGTATCATTGGTATAATGATTTAGACATAAAACTTTCTGAATATCACTTTATGCTAATAAATCCTCAAGAGGAGATACTATTTTATCAAATAAATTCTGCAATTTTAGAAACAGCCACATCTTGGCAATCCATTGAGTGTATCTCTATATTTGATTACTCTGCACCTGTGCGAAGTAATCATTAAAGCAGTATGCATTCGGAGTGAATTACAGAGTCTGCAGGCATTATATTGATATTAGCTTCATTTATTTATGTTAAACCTACTTAAAACATCAAACTCATAATAAAGAGCACAGAACACAAATTTCTATTACATCTACTAACTGTACTTAAGCCAAGTGTTAAAAAGTAGATGTTGGTATTTTATATATCCTGTGTTAGATGCATTCTTATTCTCTATTTAGGAGCTAATAAAAATGTAATAATCTTATGATAATGCCACTTGTCAGTGAGTAACAAAATTGAATGAATATTTGTATACTCTTTAAAAAATTCACACAAAAATTACCAACTCTATAAATATAACTTTTTTATGGATAGGGTTAACAACATTCCAAGTTCTAGAAAAATAGCAGGTGTGGGTAAAATCGTCTTTACATGGAACTACATTTCCCTGCATTTTGAAAGAAAAAGGAAATGCCAAAGGTGAATTTTCTTTTCTCAGAACAAATGTTTATGATATTTTATTTATCCTTAGAGTTGAACGGAACTTTTATGATAGGAAGTTATTTTTAAAAAACAATATTATAGCATTTAGTTTTAGAAACTCTTACTAATAATCTCTCTTTTATATTACAAATGATAGTGCTTAACTCTCTAGATATGGAGTTGAGCTGAAAATACTGATGTATATCTTCACAGTCCATGTGCATCTTAGATGTCAACTGGGTTCCTTGGTCCTTTGATAATCATATTAATTTAACAGGTGGAGCTTTTAAATCTCAATTTGTGTGTCAGTTTCAATTTCTCCTTCTTGATCTACTCTTCATCTTTTATCTGAATCCTGGGAGTCTGATGTAGATGGACTGCCTGCAAAGGCCCCTTGTTCTCTGACATTAAGCAGGCTTCAACCAGTGGAGACACATTCGGAAACAAGAGGTGGAAAAGAGAGAAATCAGAGTATCTGTCTACTGACTCTCACCCTACTAGGTTTCCATGTGTTTACTGTAACCGTCTTCATAAGAAAACTGCCTCTGTGGGTGGTGTAGCCATTCTTCCAGCCTAGCCTTCTGAGCTCAGACTTCTGTATTAAAAACTGTCTATTAAGATTTTTTTCTCAAATAAATTGACAAACAAAATGGAACCAGAAACATGGATATATGGAACAGACTGGCAGGTGCCAGAGATGAGGAGTTAGGGGTGACGGGATAAAGAAGGTGAAGGGATTAGCTAAAGAACATATATACATGCCCCATGGACACAAACAATAGTTTGATGAAGGCCAAGGGAGGGGGAGTGGGGAGGAGGGCAAAGGGGGAGGGGATGGAGGACATCTGCAATAATGTCAATATTAAAAATTTTTAATAAAAAAAGAATTCTTACCTAAATCAAAAGAATTAGTTCTAGGAAAACATGTGGTACATGAAGTTATCATAATTTTTTTTTTCTAATCCTGATATACACATCTAAAGATGAGTCTTTGGTTTGTTTTATTATGATGATGATGTTTTTAAAGTAAGCCACCAAAAATACAAGTGATGATTCTAGAGGTCTTGCTGAGTTTTACTCATGAACTGACAGAGGGATCAAAAATTAATGTATTTGGTTATACCAAGCTTGCTTGCTTGCTTTTTACCCCAAGTTTATTGTATTTGTTTACCAAGAAAGACATAACCCAATATTTCCTAGTTATATGAAACTAAAAGCTCTTAGAGAATCCCTTTCCAAAAGAAAACTTCTCTGAGCACCTGGTACCTGAAAGAGGAAAGTTTGGGAAAAAAAAGAGGTAAAGAGGGGAAGCTTGTTATGATAACTTCATGTACCACAATTTTTCCTAGAAAAATAACTTTGATAGACTGAAATGTTTGTAATGTTTTCAGTTGCTCCTTAAACTTATAACAGACTCAGCAGCTTAATTGAATATAAAACTACATATTTTTATAATAATTAAATTATTGTGTCTCCAATACCTTGGCATTTCATATATAATTTTAACATTTTCTGGGCTGTTTTATAATATTAGCTATGAATGCCTTAGTTATATCACATATATGTACTGATATAATAAAAAAATTAAATAATTATGGTAATTCCATGTCTTAGTCTTTGGATAAGAAAAATTGTTTATGATCAACAATGTATAAGAAGCTACTTTCTTTTAAATTCTATTGTATGTATTCATCTTGATATAATTCAGATAGTCTAGGCAGAGAAGAGTTAAAAAACACTGAAAGAATACATCAAACATTGGATGTTTTATGACATCAAAGGCAAAGATATATCAGTACTCATTTCCCTACCTTTATATTTGTACTCAAATCAACTGGACCTCATCTGTAGATTCAAGATGGCCTAATTTCTAAGTTGATAATCATAATGATTACATAATTACAAATATAAAATGTACTAACTTATTACCATTTATCATGTACTGTACACAATTACTATCCCATTTAAAACTCAAACAATTTTATAGTGTTTATTTCTTTTTCCATTTTGCTGATGGAAGAATAAAGTATAGAAAGGTTAAATAAGGACCAGTTCATCAACGAGTGACTTAACTTGGACATTGGTGAACTGCAATAGGCCATTTTTGCCTGATTTCCATGGGGCACTAGAAGAATCTTCACTGAACTTTGAGAACTAAAGACACAAAGCAAAGCTCTTCCTTTCAACTTTCACACTTTGTTGGCTACAATCTAAGCACTAAAGAATGTACAGGTCAAGATGTCGGGCTTTGGAATCAGCTAGACTACTTTCCAAATCCTAGCTTTGTCATTTTCTGGCTTTGAGATCATGAGAAAATTACTTAAATCCTCTTATTTTTTGATTTCCTTCTGCAAAATGAGGACAACAATATTTAACTCATGTTTTGCGACAGGAGTAAAAACGATTTTGCATGGGATGAGAGTATAATTCATTGGCATACAAAATACTCTGTGGTTGTGACAAACTTCTCTAATGAATAACCTTAATCCGCTTCTGATATCACAATGTCTTCTGAACTCCCTCATCCTACCCCCTTCCGAATGAAGTTGGTGGTCTTCTTTCACTCTCCCTAGGCATATAGGACACAGTAACTTGTTTAGTGAGGGAATGTCCTAAGAACAAACACATTCTCTAGCAAAAGGGTAGGTGCGTTGAGATCTTACTCCCAACAATTCAGCTGCCAACCACATTTTTCACTGACATAACAGATGGGCTATAAAAGCCCTGCTGACCATGACTTGAATTAGTATTAAATCTGTGAAATCCTTGATGGATCAAGAATAGATTCTGTGATACTTATCTTTCTCTGACTGGCTTATTTTGCTTAGCATAATGTTTGGGGGGGGGGTCAGGGTGAGGGACATATGTAATACTTTCAACAATAACGATACTATTTTTTTTAAAATTGTGCATTTAGTGACATCACATCAGAGGCTAGAAATTAGCCATGGAGGAAGTTCATCATAAAAGTCAGGAAACACTATACATCAGGTTTAGGTTTTGTTTGCATTTTTTTTTAAAGAGTTGTTTTACCCACTCACCATTAATACTAAGACCAATGCTACTCCAATTATGGTCTGTAAACTAATGCCAATCACTGAGCTATTTATTATCATCCTACCACAGATTAAGTACAGCAATTGGGTATAAGTATTTGGAACCTATTTGAGCATTTGACATTGTCATTACATTGAAACTTGTAATAATTTTATTTGTAATTAATTTCTTTTCAATTTTATAAATGCTTCAGCCTGTTATGGACTAGGGAAAAATATGCCCACTAATGCATTGCTATAGACATGTGTTTAAGTAGTCCTCCAATTCTTGGCATCCCTATAACCAGAACACTTTCAATTTTGCCCCACCAAGGAAACTGGATTGCATCCCATTCCTTTGCCTTCTCACTGCTTAAGGATTAAAAAAAAATGACTGATGTCTGAGCCAACTCAAATTACTGCAGTGGACTTCAGTAAGCTCACTTTTTTCTATGTCCTATGATTTCCATATTCTGGTAATTCATTTTTATGAAGCAAATAAGAATATTTCTCTAATGTGGAAAACTATCTAAGAACCAAAAGGAAGAGATTGGCATGGACAGAAGGAAGAGAAAATGGTTTTGGCAAATGTGGCCAAAAATAATTCTGCATTGAAAAGCTTTGTGGATTGTAGAGACTAGCTTGGAAGTTCTGGTGCAAATTTCTTTATTTTTAAACCCAAGCTTATTTTGAAAGCCATAATTTGCTTCAGAAACGTTGGCACGTATTTCAAGCGCTTCAAATAACCTACTGAATATTTTATAGTTTGTATTCTACCTAGTCTAAATTTATACAAAAATAAAGCCTCAGTGTTATTTTAAAAGTCAGAAACCTGAGATGGAGGGAAAACCTTAGGCCAAAGACTTGGTACAATTGTCTCTTGAGCAGCCTATCTAATTATATTATTGTCAATTTCAACTCTGGGCTAAATTAAGGGAACCAATTTATATGCAGCATCTCCTGCCTGAATATCAGACCCACAACCTGAGCTTCCACAAGTTGTCTCCCCAATGACTCCTGAGTCCTTACTCTGGTAAAGGAAAAAGGAATTAATATTTATATAGATTCTGCTACATGTGAATAATATTACTAGCTCTAATGTGTAATCAAAATATCTGAAATGTAGAGAAATCACAAAATAAATGACAACAACAGGGTTAAATCTAAGTCTTTTATACACTACCCACAATGTATATTTATTCCATAACCTTATAACCACTAGTCAATCATTAAAGCCACATTAAGTGAAACTTTCAGTTTCCAAAATTTGCCTCATGTCAGGGTTGGCCCTAGGTTTATGAATATTTTAGTTCTTTTCATATTTTCTTTTGCAGCCTTTAACTCTTTTTAGAGCCTTCATGTAATTAACTCACAAAAAATTCCATGTCACCTTGGTTCTGTTTAATTTAGTGAAATATTAGTTTCTCCAAAAGCAAATCCATTGTAAAAGATACAAAAATAAGTTCACTCTGTTTCAATATTGCAGACACTTTGGCACTTAAATGGTAAAAATCATACTTAATAAAAAGGATAAAAAGCTCACAACAAAAGCACAGGGACAAAAAATTACCTAACCATGTGTTATAGTTCTAACCAGATTTTGAAATAGTAACATCAATTTGTATAAAGTGAAGTCGTTATCTTTAAAAAACAAAAGTGACTTCTAACAGGAACAGGGTGGACAATGATGGGAAATAAGAAAAATCCACTTATCTTTTTCATTGAAACAAATGCTCAGTATCACTGTACCTATTTTTTTTAAGTAATTTAAAAATAATTAAGTTAGGGATTTTAAAAATATACTGTAGCAGAAAAAAGAAAATGTGTGATTAGTATACAAATTTTAATTGAGGTATAATTTACATATAATAGTATGTACAGATTGTAGTGTGCTAAGTTTTCACAAGTATATATACCCAAATAAGCATAATTCAAATCAATAACTTTTCCTTAGCCACAGAATATTTCCTATTGCCCTTTGTTCTTCTCTTGTACATCACCACCAGATGAGAGTCTGTAATTTTGATACTTGCTACCATAAATTAGTTTTTCCTGTTCTTGATGATAATATGTAGACAAACTGTGTTGTGTCTGCTTCTATTTTCTATAATAATATTTTTGAGGTCCTTCCATATCAATACATGCATCAATACAACATCCATCTTTTAGCAGATAAGTATTCAATTTACATTATAATGTATTTATTTATTCTCATATTGATAGACACATGACTTTGTATTTTTTGTTATTATGAATAAGGCATCTATAGACATTCTTGGATGCATCTTTTTGTAGACATCACCTTTTATTTCTCTTAGTTATAGTTGTGGAATTGCTAGGTCATATATATATATGTATGTGTATATATAGTATACACATATATATTAGAGGCCCTGTGCACAAAAATTTGTGCATTGGTGGGGGGGGGGGGGTCCCTCAGCCCAGCCTGTGCCCTCTCGCAGTCTGGGACCCCTCAGGGGATGACCACCTGCTGGCCTATGCCCGCTCCCTGCAGGATTGGGCCTAAGATGGCAATCAGACATAACTCTGGCAGCCTGGCAGCCCTCGGGGGATGTCCACTTGCCAGCGGGGAGCAGGCCTAAGCTGCAGTCAGACATCCTTAGTGCTGCTGAGGAGGCAGGAGAGGCTCCCACCACCACCACTATACTGGCAGCCATCAGCCTGGCTTGTGGCTGAGCAGAGCTCCTCTCATGTGAGAGCGCCCTGACCACCAGAGGGAAGCTCCTGCATTGAGTGTCTGCCCCCTGGTGGTCAGTGTGTGTCATAGTGACCACTCATTCCCAGTCCTTCTGCTTTTAGGGTCAGTTTGCATATTACCCTTTTAGTATATAGGATAGAGGCCTGGTGCATGGGTGGGGGCTGGCTGGTTTGCCCTGAAGGGTGTTCCAGATCAGGGTGGGGGTCCCGCTTGGGTGCCTGGCCAGCCTGGATGAGGGGATGATGGCTGTTTGCAGCTGGTCACACCCCCTTCAGGGTGGGGTCCCCACTGGGGTGCCTGGCCAGTCTGGGTGAGGGGCTGAGGGCCATTTTCAGGCTGGCAGGTGACTGAAGCTCCCAACCTCTCCTTTTTTTCTTTTTTCTTTTTTTATTCTTGGATTTATTTACCTTCTATAGCTGTCACTGGAGATGAGAGCTGGCTTTAGCTCTGAAACTCGGCTCCAGTTCTGAGACCTCAGCTGCTGAAAGCAGGTATCTGGGTTTGTTTGGCTTCTATAATTGAAAAACTGTTGCAACTCCAGCTCTGAGGCCTGGCGGCTGAAAGCAGATTTCTGGGGTTTGTTTAGCTTCTATAATTGCAACATTGTTTCTTAGAGTGCAGCTCAGAGGCCGGCAGCAGCAGGCGGGGAACCTTGGCTTCCTCCATAATTGGAGCAAGCAAGCCTCCTGTTCGCTTCAGCTGCCTGGCTGCTGGCCACAATCTTGGTTGGCAGTTAATTTGCATATCACCCTGATTAGCCAATGGGAAGTGTGTCAGAGGTACAGTTAATTACCATGTTTGTCTATTATTAGATAGGATATCTACACTAATAAAAGAGAAAAATGGTAATTGGTGTACGAGCTACCCTTTTCATTGGCAAATCAGGGCTATATGCAAATTAACTGCCAACTAAGATTGGCAGTTAACTGCCAACAAGATGGCGGTTAATTTGCATATGTAGGCACAATGCAGGGAGGCAAAAGGGAAAGCAGGAAGAAGCCCCCTGCCACTGACAGTGATCGGAAACCCAGGGGGGAGCTAAGAGCTGGGAGGCAGCCATGATCGGAGAATCAGGTGCCTTTGCCGCCCTGGCCAGTGATAGCAGGAAGTAGGGGTGGAGCCAGCGATGGGAGCTGGGCACGGTCGAAGCTGGCAGTCCCAGGAGCTAGGGGTCCCTTGCCTGGGCCTAAAGCGAAGCCCACGATCGAGGAGCCGCTGCAGCTGCGGGTCCCTGCTGCCCGGGCCAGACGCCTAGGCCAGAGGCGTTAGGCCTGGGCAGGGGCGGAGCCTGCAACCGCGGGGAGCTGGGGGTCCCCTGCCCAGGCCTGACACCTCTGCCGGAGGCCTCAGGCCTGGTCAAGGGGCCGATCCGGTGATTGGTGATCGGAGGGTGATGAGGGTCAACTCCTCTGGCCGAGGCATCAGGCCTGGGTGAGGGGCGGAGCCGGGGACTGGGGGGATATGATGGTCCCCTTGCCCAGGCCTAAAGCTTGGGTCAGAGGCGTCAGGCTTGGGCGGGGGGTGGAGCAAGCGATCAGAGGGAGATGGGGGTCCCCTGCCCAGGCATGATTCCTGGGCCAGAGGTCTCAGGCCTGGGCGGGGGCCAGAGCCAGTGATCGGGGGGAGATGGGAGTCCCCTGTCCAAGCCTGACACCTCTGGTGGAGGCGTCAGGCCTGGGCAAGGGGCCGATCAGGAGATCGGAGGGTGATGGGGGTCAACGCCTGAGGGCTCCCAGTATGTGAGAGGGGGCAGGCTGGGCTGAGGGACACTCCTCCCCCCGCCCCACACACACACCCAGTGCACGAATTTCGTGCACCAGGCCCCTAGTGTGTGTGTGTGTGTGTGTGTGTGTGTGTGTGTGTGTGTGTATATATATATTTTGGCTATTATGAATGTCTTTATAAACATATCTTTAAAAAATTTTGTTTAGATATATGCTTATCAATTCATTAATCTTTTTAATTATCTTTAAGAATCTTTTCTATTGATTGGTTTCTATTCTTGTCATATATGTGGGCCATGACAAAAAAAAAAGTGCTGTGAAACACTGTGGATTTACCTAACTATAAGGCTTTCCAAAAGATTATTCTAGGAAAGATCTGAGAGATGAGGGTGGGGGAAGAGGGTGATCACTTGTCTCTTTTCTAGGTATTTGGTTCTTTTCTAGGTGTTCACTCACAAGGAGCAGTAGCCTTGCTTGCCAGAGCCCTTGACTGCAGAGGGGGCAATCTGGCAATAATGAGTTTTACTTAATGGATTGATATCCCTGATGCTCAGGATCATTTCAGGCATTGTATTATGTACTGGTTTTACAGATCTGAAAAAAGGCAATTATAGCATTTAGGAAAGGAATAGTCTATAGACAAAAGAGAATTTGCATTGATAATTGCCATGCAATGGGACAAGCATAATAACAAAATTCTTTACCAGTATTATAGCAGCACAAAATGGATAAATATTTTAAGAATAGTGATTGATCCCATGTGGTGTGGTCCAGTGGTTGAGCTTCAGCTTATAAACCAGGAGGTCTCTGTTGGATTCCCAGTCAGGGCACATGCCCAGGTTATAGGCTTGATCCCCAGTATGGAGCATGATGATTCTCTCTCATCATCGATGTTTCTCTCTTTCTCTCTCTATCTTCCTCTCTGAAATCAATAAAAAAATATATTTTAAAAAAGAATAGTGATTGATTTCTGAAATGAGTTTTAAAGTGAAGTGGGAATAATCTAGCCTGAATGCAGTATCAGTTGGAGGATTCCAAATGTAATGAAATTAAAAGCAAAAGCTTGAGGCTAGAATTAGCTTGGTGTGTGCAAACATAATGTATATATTTTTATTTCAGTTAACCTAATTTCATTAACATTTTCAATATTTTTACATAATTTGTATAATCAACGTGTTTAAAAGTTGCATAATATATGTACTAAGTTATCATTTAAAAGTTAATTTTCTTCTTTCAAAATATATTTCCAGTTTAATAAATAGTTTTATTAAATCATACAATGGATATAAAGTTGTACGCTTGCACTAGCCAGTATGGCTCAGTGGATAGAACATTGACCTGGAGACTGAAGGGTCCCAGGGTCGATCCCAGATAAGGGCACATGCCTGGATTGTGGGCTCGATCCCCAGTAGGAGGCATGCAGGAGGCAGCCAATCAATGATTCTCTCTCATCATTGATGTTTCTTTCTCTCTCCCTCTCCCTTCCTCTCTGATATCAATAAAAATATGTTTTAAAAATAAAATAAAAGTTGTATGCTTTTTAGAATGACGTATTATGTTATTTTTTTCTCTATATACAAAGTTAGGTATATTTATCTTTATAAATAAATGGTACACAAATTTTTTCTTAATCAACATAATCTTATATTTTGAACTGTAGAAGTTATGTCAAATATCTTAACCAGGCCTGCATCATCTTTTTTATCTATTAATTGAGTGAAAACCAATTTAAAGTGAAATTTATATTCTATAAACCCATGTTTCAAAAACTAAACCTGGAGGGTCAAAAAGATGTATTAATGTTTAACCATAATCTTTCTTTTGTTGATTCAGATATAACAAGTAATTCTGCATGTTTACTCAAGTATCCTTACCCATCTACATATCCATACAACCACCCGGCTGTATACACCTACTTATGTGATTTGTATATCTGGACTGAGGTCATTATTTTCTTATTAAATATGTATTTTATTGATTACAGAGAGGAAGGAAGAGGAAGAGAGAGATAGAAACATCAATGATTAGAGAGAATCATTGATTGGCTGCCTCCTACATGGCCCTACTGGGGATCGAGTCTGCAACCCAGGCATGTGCCCTTGACCGGAATTGAACCAGGGACCTTTCAGTCCACGGGCCGATGCTCTATCCACTGAGCCAAACCAGCTAGGGCATGGACAGAGGTCATTATTTAACCAGATTCCCAACTAGAATAGAAAAGAGAAATTACCTTATATTCCATGTGTCAATGTTCTTTAAACTGATAAAATAAAGTTGAATGAGGTGGGAGTACCAAAGAACAAAAATGTCTTATTGCTTATCTCAGTATACTCATGATTTTGTATTTACCACCAGTTATCTGTCTTTATTTGATTACATCAATTCATGAAGTTACATAATTTAACTTGAATGGCATTTTTTTTCTTGTGAAATGTATTCTTTATAAAACTAGGAATTCTACTTCATTTTGATCACCTACATATAATATACTGTATGAAAGATCATTCTCATATCTACACTATCACTTATGGGCCATTCAAGTGTCAAGTAATTTCATTCATTGCCTTGACATGATTTCTGTTTTCTCTCAGTTATTTAAAGCTTAAATAATATCAAATTACACTTTCTCGTTGTGGAAGAAGTGGTAGGTAAATTATCAAAATTTACTTTCAATAATATGATAAATATATTAGACAAATGAATGTTTTAGACTTATTTATTACTTCTATGAAATATAGATTCTAGTATGTGCAATAAAGATAACATAAAACAGAAGTTAGAACACTTCAATTTAGAGCTTATAAAAAATTCTAGGCCACTTACTGCTTAAAAAATATGTGTGCACATAAATGTCAGTGCTTTATGTTCCACAGAAAAGATTTTAGGTAACACGCAAAATTGATATGCTATCTTGTTTCAATTACAAAAGAATAGAATCTTTATTCTGCATTTTTAATGCAGGATACCAGCTATTCTTAAGGTCACGTTTTCTTAGTCTTCTGGAATCAAATTTAGGTTTTATTTTCTCACTCACTTATGCATCTGTTATGTTAGTACCATGACATTTACTTCTCTTATGATTTCAAAATATTAAGGTAGTTCTGGGCTTTACATGCCTCCATGATTCAGAGATTTATGGAAAATGAGAATTTAGTACAGCCTGTTATTCTTAGTTTCTCGAATAAAGTTAGACTACTCACTCTGTATGCTGCAATCCAAAGCCTTAATTCTCTGTTACCAGAAGGACAGATGAGGAGTGTCCCTGTTTATTTTGGTGACTATTTGCTTGGTGCACATATTGTACTGATTGGTGCACAGTATGCAGATGAGAGAGATGCCCAGCCCAACACTAATGTTGCAGGACAAGTGATCACAATATGCCTTTTAGAATTTCATGTGGTTTGGGTATTTTCCTTTTGTTGTTAATGGAGTCTGACTATCATCATTTGGGCCAACATTTAATCTAACTTACCATGGGCAGAAGAGAGATTTTTGTAATACTTTCCTTTGGGGAGAAGGGGTTGGAGCAGATTAAAATAAATGAGGGAGTTGCATGGGGTAGGAAGTTAGATGGGGTATACAAGAGAGGTAATTGTATTTATACCAGAATTTATCAATTACATGGGTTTTATATTTGTGTTTAATTCATAATATTTTCAGCAATAAATATATAATAAGAAAAACCATGGTTTTCATAAATTCAGCATTTCTTTTAGTTTCATTATGGACTAGAGGCCCAGAGCATGAAAATTCATGCACTGGAGGGGGAGGTCCCTCAGCCCAGCCTATCCCCTCTTGCAGTCCGGAGCCCTCAGGGGTGGGAGGCAACACAGCGATCAGGGGAAGGCGATGCCCCATCACAACTGTGCTTTTGCCACTGCCAGTAGTGGAAGGCTCAGACGGCCCCGGTTACCTGAGCCTCAGGAGGCCCTGGGTGGCTGGGCAGCTGTCATCCAAGGCTTGCCTGTGCCTTGGGCTGGCCCTGGGCAACTGGGGAGCTGATGGGACTGGATGACTTCGGAGGCAGGCACGCGGAGCTGACAGGTCTGAGGGGACTGGGCGCCACCATCTTGTGGCTGTGGGCACTGTCATCTTTGAGGGTAGGGCAGTCAATTAGTATATTCCCTCCTTATTGGCTGTGGGCACCACCATCTTTGAGGGCAGTGCAGTCAATTAGCATATTCCCTCCTTATTGGCTGTGGGTGCCGCCATCTTTGTGATGGTGTGAGGGTCAATTAGCATATCCTCTCTTTATTAGATAGGATGAACACTTTTCCTTCCTATCTAGTAAAGAGAGCAGACAGCCAACATGCATCACTAGTGAAAGCATAGCTTGGCCTAGCACATGACATGTCCCAACATACAAAGTGAAACAGGGCATTGGATGTGCTAACACAATTTAGAAAAGTGCTTTAAAATATACATTATTTATTTGATCCTATCAGAAAAAGGTATGTATAAGGATTCTGACTCCAGCCTGATTATGTACTATATTTTCTTGTGGGACTTTTCCTCCTAGTAACTCAAAGGCTTTTTTTTAAAGTGCTACCTTTTCATATATTAACTGTTTGATCTGACTGAAAACTCTGAGACACACTTATCCACACATTGGAAGGAATATTGAATTTATGCCTGCCCACATTACATATTATTATGAGATTCATGTTGGTTAACAGGTACAAGTTACATTGGTTAAAACTATAACATGCTAACATATTTCATTTTAAATGCAATATAATAATAACAATTATGAGAACTCTCAAAGGTACACATACACAATTGGATATGGACACTTTGGGCCCATTAAAGGTGATTTACTCTTTTTTAAATATATTTTATTGATTTTTTACAGAGGGGAAGGGAGAGGGATAGAGAGTTAGAAACATCGATGAGAGAGAAACATTGATCAGCTGCCTCCTGCACACCCCCTACTGGGGATGTGCCCGCAACCAAGGTACATATCCTTGACTGGAATCAAACCTGGGACCCTTCAGTCCGCAGGCCAATGCTCTATCCACTGAGCCAAACCAGTCAGGGCAAAAGGTGATTTTCTTGACAAGAGAATTATGCTGAAAGTAAAAGATAAGGAAAAAGGGAAATGTATACCATTTCAAAGTTATACTGAACAATTCATTTTTTTAAGGCATAACTGTTATTAGTCATACAATGGCCTATTTCACACAGCACCATAGCTCAGTTACTAATTTGGAGAATTGGTGATTCATGCTTCTCCTCTTTTTTTTGCTATTTATTTTTATACTTTGATTCAAACAAATCCATGGCAGACAATTGACATAGCCAACCAAAAAACATCAGATATCAGAAAGACAAGAAATAGTTCTTTAGTAAAAACCAATAAAGAGAAATATGCTCTTTAGAATTGTGACAGTACAATTTTTTGCTTTGGCATGTCACATTTTTACATTAGAGAAGATAGTTTGCAAGAAATTCCAAATTTAAAAACATTAAATGAGCCAGTAAAAACAAACACACACACACACACACACACACAAAACCACCAAACCAAAAAACCCCAGACACAATACTAAAAAGAAACAAACAAAAAAAACCCCCACAACATTAGAAAGACAAATTTGGATTATAAAGATCCAAATCCAAAATATCTATTTTGAAGTATTAAATAGAGGACTGTTACAATCGCTCATTTCTCTGACATTAAAATGGTTGCCAACATATAAATAATGTGGTAGGATTTTTATCAACTTCCTTAATTATTATCTCATTCACATACTTTCCTTGTTGTAAAAGTACTTATCAATAGTCGGTAGAAAAACAACATTCCCTCTAAGAACAATTAGAAATCTTGGTAATTTTTAAAGATGTTTAATAATATTGGAGAGCTGAGGCAGTCAGGACTTAGGGCAGAGGAACCTACAAAAAGAGAAACTCATTAAGATGGATTAAATTTCTATGATACCCTTTTATCCTTGAGCCACTTAGTAATATTGAATTTGTTCTGCACAGTAAGCTGGTGTGATCCTCTACTAGTAAAAGACCTGCTTGGAACATATCTGTCTCTTATGACCCAGCAATTTCAATTCAGTGACATACTCAACAAAGTTATGTATCTATGGGCAACAAAAGATGCAAGAATGTCACTGCATATTTTTTTATGAAAGAACTCAACTGAAAATGCCTACAAATCTATCAAACAATAATTGGTAAATACTTTGTTATGTCTACCTAAAGGTTCTCAACTGATGGCAATGTGGCCCCTGGGGCATTTGATGTTGGGGAAAATATATTGTTTTTTGAATTATTATTTATTTTAGAGAGAGAGGAAGGGAGAGAGAAACATCGATTGGTTGCCTCCTCCCATGCCCCAACCGGGGATCGAACCCACAACCTAGGTATGTGCCCTGACCAGGAATCAAACCCACAATCTTTTGGTGTAAGGGACAAAACTCCAAATAACTGAACCACCCTGCCAGAGCTGTTGGGAGATATTTTCAATTGTCATAACCCTGGGAGAGGGGGACAGTGTTACAAGCATACAGAAGGGAGAGGCCAGTGATGTTGTTAAACATCACTCAATTCACAGGACAGCCCATAACAAAGAGTTGCCTGGTCAGAAATATCAATGGTGCCAAGGCGGAGAAACCATGATCTATACAAGATCATATTGCTTTGGAAGTAAACAAATTAATGCAGTACATAAACCACCACTTTATTCCACACACATAAGATTGAGAACAATAAGCTGGGCACAGAATACATATTTTATAACCCTACTAATGTAAATTCAAAAACCAGCAAAACGAATCAGTGTTAATAGAAGGTAAGATGCTGGTTCCATTGTAGAGAATTAGTGACTGAGAAGTATAGGTATTGGACTGAGAAGTATAGGTACTGTTTTATTTCTTTACATGATTCACTGGTGTATTCTATGGGTGTATTTGCTTTTTGAAAATTGTAAGCTTGTGATATGTAATTATGTAATATTTTGATATCAAATTTACTGAAAATTTTTATTGCATTACTAGCCTGTAATATCTAATCGGATGTTTAATGCCACCAAGATGTCATGTATATACCTAGTTTATAATTTAAAAAGGCAACTTCAATTTCTAAAAAGAACATAGAGTACTATTAGTTAGTCCTCACCCAAGGATACTTTTGGGGAGAGTGGAAGGAAGAGGGAGAGACAGAGAAAGAGAAACATCAGTGTGAGAGAGATACATCATTTGGTTGCCTCCTGCACATGCCCCAACCAGGGCTAGGGATCAAGGCTGCAATGGAGGCACATGTCCTTGGCCAGAATCTAAACCAGGATGCTTCAGTTCACAGGGCAAGGCTTTATCCACTGAGCCAAACCAGCTAAGGCAAACATAGAGTACTATTTAAAGTGAAATAAAATCATCCAAACAGAAGTCCTTTTTTATTTCCCAAGAGTGTGAGTGTGAGTGCTTGTGTGTCTGTGTGTGACACACTGTCACAGGGGTCTTTTTATACATTACAATATTTTAAAAATAATTTCAATGGCTTATGCCTGTTTTTCATTTTCTTACAAAGACAACATCTTTCGAAATGTTTTTCATTTCTTAAAAGGTAAGTTTGCTTCCAGGAGAATAACAGAACAGACAGTACTATTATATGGGGATAGCCTATAGTGAAATACCATGGCAACAGATGCTTTGGCTGAATCTTTCTGACCAAGGGCAAATCTTCCCAAGTCTGTCAAATTCTATAGCTGCAAATTGCCATCAGAAATGTTAATATTATAAACACAAATAATATTCCATCTTAGCCATGTTTTTAGCTAAGAAATATAACTAGTTTTGGCGAATCAAAAATAGATCACCTGATCAAGTATTGTATGGGCATAGAACTAAACATTAAATATAAGCTATTTTATAATTTCATTAAATTACTGTATGGTAAAAAATATGGATCAAGTGAATCAACATAAAAATTTTTATGCTTACATGTCTTTACACAGTTCTTATAGAACAAAAATTAGAGAATTATATTTGAAGTAGTAATTCAGCTCTAGCCAGTTTGGCTCAGTGAATAGAGCATCAGCCTGCAGACCAAAGGGTCCTGGGTTCAGTTCTGGTCAAGGGCATGTACCTTGGCTGTAGGCTCCTCCGGGGCCCCAGCCCTGGTCAGGGCTCCTGTAGGAGGCAATCAATCGATGTGTTTCTCTCACAACAATGTTTCTCTCTGTCTTTCCCTCTCTCTTCCATTCTCCCTAAAATCAATGGAAAAATATCCTCGGGTAAGGATTAACAAAAACCACCCACCCAAACAAACAAAAAACACAAATTAATAATTCACTCTATATAGTATATATCTGCATATATAAATCATAAATAGTAAAATATATGCAACTATAAAATTTGTTTATGAGTATTCTGTTTAACTTGAATACTTATCTTCTTAAATTCAATGTGCTCAGATGCATCTTCTTATTGGTCTGCATCCTAATGCCTGCCATCTCATATAGGACAGTGTGCCTCTGCAGACTGGAGGGGTGTGGTAAAGAGAAATTAGAAAGGGGGAAGATAGTAGGAGGGACTAGAGGAATCAAAAGGGAGGGAGTTAAATTGTAAGAAGGAGGAGACAAGGATATGGAAGAAGGGGTTATTTAGGAAAAGTAGAGAGGAGGCAACAGAAGTCACACACACACACACACACACACACACACACACACACAGCCATGATAAAACCCTCATTACCTAACCTCAGACTTTTTATGTAAGAAAGAAAGATATGCCTATCCTGTTTATACTACAGTTTTTTAATTCTACCTTCCTGACAGCCAAATTTATCCTAATTAATAAGAGACCCATTTTACTTCCCATGTGCCAGATGTGGAGCTGAAAATTCAGGACACAAAATACATGAAATGGCCCATTGCACTCAGCTAGCTAATAGTTTGGAATATTAAAAGTAGTGCAATAAATAGTCATGTGTTGCAATATTACCTGCATTGTGTACTACAACATAAGGTTCAGTAAAGCAATGTCCAGGAGATGACTCTTGAGTTGACACTTACCACAAATAGTTATTCCCAGGTGGACAAGAGATCACTCCAGACAAAGCAGGCAGGCCTCAGGTTAGAAGGTGTAAATGTAATGAGTACATGATTCCTTAAATGCTAGGAATTCTCATGCCAAAATCATGGAACTTGAATGTGAGAGGAAGATAGACAAGCAGCAATGTGGTTAAGTAAAGGCCAAATAAAAGGACAATTCTAGGAATGACTAAAGGATTTGAAGTTTGAATCATTAGCAGTAGTAGAATATTTGAAGAGCTGTAAGAACTACAAATGAATTGATCATGCATGTGTTTTAAACTTTCCTCTGGGGAGATAAGCTGAAGTAGTGAGATGGGAGATAGGAAATCTGATTAGCTCTGAATTATATGACAAATGGAGAAGGTTGAATTGACATTACAGATAATAGTTGTAGAATCAAGAAGTGCCTTTTCATTTAGCACGCTTTTTAGAATATACTTATTCAAGCTTCTTATTACTAGAGGATGGTTCATTTTAGTTTTATGTTGCCATCTCTCAAAATTATTAGCTAAAGTTCTAAACTCAATTCTTTCATCCTTGCTGTTTCCAAGGAACCAGCTATTGAGTTTCTTCTCTTTTCACCTTATTCTCCCTTACAGGGTGATTTCTACCACCTCAGAGGCTGTACCCACCATCTATACATTACAGCACTAGAGGTCATGTACACATAGATGTCCTCAATAAAATATTAATGGAAATTACGTAGTACATATTTAATATTTGAGCAAAACCCGTAATGAAATCACACTGTAATAGGACAGAGATAACTTAATTTGCTAAGCCATTATATTGAAAGTTTACATATGGTGTATGTGTAGCTCATCTCACCTGGTTCAGTTCCACCAGATCAAGAAACAGAAGCTTAGCAAATTCCCAGAAGACTTGTTTTCAATCTCCCATTCAACAAAGTTAAATACTATCCTGACTTTTTAAATATATAAATTTGTCTTCCTAGTTTAAATACTTTATGTAAATAGAGTCATATAGAATACCATCCTTTATGTCTTTGCTCAGTATTTTATTTATGAGATTCACTCATGACGTTCTGTGTACTTATAAAATATTCATTCTTATTTCTGTACACTACTGGATATTCCTTTGAGTGAACATTTATTTATCTAACTTACTGTTGATGGGCATTCTGGATGATTATGAATAGTGCTATAACAAACATTTTAATACACGTCTTCTAAGGCATGTGTGACCACATTTGTTTGGATATACATACCCGGGAGTGTGTCACAGATATGCATATGTTCAGCTTTAGTAAACGTTTTTAAGGGTTTCATGAATTGTAAAAATCCTTTTTCACCTGCAGCCTCTGAAAGTTTTAGTTTCTTAGCAAACCTGACATTGTCTATTTCGTTTTAGTCATTCTGTTGGCTATGTATCAGGGTGGCATAACACTTAATTTGCATTTTTTTGATGACTAATGATGGATTGTGTTATTTTTTCTTGTTAATTTTGAAGAGATCTTACATATTTTAATTAAGAGTTCTTTATTAGATGTGTGTATCATGAATACCATCTCTCATTGCATTGGTTGCCCTTTAAACTCTCTTTTGAAGAACAGAAGTTTGCAAGTATAATGTGGTCTATTTTATCAATTATATTTCATCTTAGTCCACTCTTGAATGTCCCATTTAACAAGCATTCACCTACCTGAGGTCACCAAAATAATTGTCTATATTTTTTCTTGTTTTGTTCAGTGGTTGAGCATCAACCTAGGAACCAGGAGGTCACAGTTCAATTCCTGGTCAGGACATATGTCCAGGTTTCGGGCTCAATCCCCAGTGTGGGGCTTACAGGAGGCAGCCAATCAATGATTCTCTCTCATCATTGATGTTTCTTTCCCTCCCTCTCCCTTCTTCTTTGAAATCAATAAAAATATATTTAAAAAATAAAAGTGTTATTGTTTTTAGTTTACATTTTGATCTGCAATCTATCTGGAATCAATTTTCATATAAAATGTAAGAAGGATACACTGCATTATTATTCTTATTCTATAACATAGGGTTGTATATGCTTAAATCTATTTCTGGATTCTATTCCATTTTATAGCTCATTTTGTCTATACTTTCCTAATCAGTGTAGCTTTATAATACATGCTGATACCTAAAAGTATAAGTATTTCAGTTTTACTTTTCTACTTCATAATAGCAATGTGTAATCATGACCCTGTATTTCCTTATGAATTTTGGATTCTCTGGTCACACAGTGCTGGGGTTTTATTTGGATGGTGTTGAATATATACACTCTTTTGGGGAGAATTATACCTATGCAGTATTGTGTCTTACAAACAGTGAATGTGGCATATTCATCAACTTTTGTTATTTAAAATTCTCTTTAATGTCTATCTAGTTTTCAGAACAGTCTCTTTTATGGCTTTTGCCATATTTATTTATAGAAATATAATGCAATTTGATGCTATGTAAGTGATTTTTAATGCTTAAATTTATTTTCTATTTTTTCTTGTTTTTCTTTCTGATGGAATAAGATTTTAAGATGAGCAAGACTTATTTATGTATGTTGACCTTATAAATGTGCATATTGATTCAATTTTGTCTGAATACATTTTAAAATTTATCTGTATTATTGAAAGTATTATATATGTCTCCCTTTATCCCCATTGACCTCCTCCACCCCACACCTGCTCCTCCTGGGCCTTAACCACACTCTTATCTATGTCCATGGTCTATGCATATATGCATATAAGTTCCCTGGTTGATCTCTCCCCACCCATCCCCATCCCCACCTTCCCTCTGAGATTTGTCAGTCTATTTCATGCTTCTATGTCTCTGGATCTGTTTTGTTTATCAGCTTATTCTGTTTACTAGATTCCAGGTATGAGTAGGATCATATAATACTTAGCTTTGTCTAACTGGCTTATTTTGCTTAGCATAATTCTCTCCAGGTCTCTTTATGCTGTCTCAAAGGGTAAGAAATCCTTCTTTTTTACAACTGCATAGTATTTGTATCATGGTGTAAAAGTACCACGGATTTTTTCATCCACTCATCTACTAGAATTTTGTAACTTTGTTTACAAGAAGCATAGACCTGTAATGCTATATTTTAATATTGTACACAACCCAATTTATAAAAGAATAATGCTAATATAGCATTGCGCATTATACTTTCTGCTCAATTAAATAGTTGGAGGAGGAGGAGGAGGGGAAGTAGGAGGAAAAGAAATCCTTTTACTTTTAATTGAATTTGAACGCAAAGAAGTCAGAATAGTAGAAAAAGCATGAGATAGGGAAGGGGAAAGGAAGTAATCGGGACTTTGCATATTACAAGTTAGTCTCTTAAGATGGGATAGAAAAGATAGTACAATTAAAGGATGCTACCAAATATGTAAATTTATTCATTCATTTTTTCATTTACTCAGCACTTACATAATGAATATCTGATATATGTTGGGTATGTGTTGGCTATCCTGTATGTAATAATTAGAAAAAATACAGTAAGACAAAGTGCTCTCATGGAGAGTATAGTGCTAGGAATGTCCAAAACTTAACAAAAATTCTCCAACTAAATATGAAGTATACAAGTGTTATTAAGTGCTGTAAAAGAGAGCTATATTTGAGAGCTTAGAGTACACTCTATTTAACCTTTTTAGAAATTTAGTTCTTAAAACCATCAGTTCACATATACTATATACAGGCTTGGGCAAAAGTAGGTTTATAATTGTTTGTATGGAAAATAATACAATAATCAGTGAATAATAATAGAATAAACTCTGTTTCACATACAGCTGTAAACCTACTTCTGCCCCACCCTCTACCACCCACCCACACACACTCACAAAATCAACTGATATTATGAGTTGGCTCCTTTAACTTAGTAAAAAAACATTATAAAAAGAGCTGGTTATAGTGGCTCTATTAAGTAAATATATTTCTTTTTTTTACATTTTTAATTTAAATTTTTTAATATTGACATTATTGCAGTGTTTCCCTTTTCCTACCCCCCCCTTGCCCACCTCCACCCACTCCACCTCCCCATTGCATGGCCTTCACCACACTATTGTCCATGTCCATGGGGTTGCACATATGTTCTTTAGCTAATCCCTTCACTGTATTTATTCAGTCACCTCCAATATCACATTTCTTTAGATCAGAAAGTTCAGCAACCACAAAAAAATTGATATTACTAATAAATTACCAATGAATATATTTGAGAAATCCAAATTGCATGCAAATAGAAGAAAAATGGTTACAATTTTATGAAGAATTAAATTAATTCCTAGTATTATATATAGTGCTCATAATATATCTGAAATCTTTTAGTTCTTGGTATTAATTATTTTATGTAGTCCTTATAACAACTATATGAGCTATGTACTTTTATTCTCTTTCTTTTACCTGTGAAGACTTAGGGAGATTAAATAACTTGCTGAAGGTTGCAAAACTGGTAAATAATAGAGCTGGGAATGGGATCCTTGCAGTTTGGTGCCAGAGCTTGTAATTTTAACTACTATAATACACCACCCCCCACTGAGAACCCAACTGTAATGTCAAGATGAGTTTATTTGGCAAGTCTCATCATGTTGATTAAGCAACAGTCATCAAGGGAACAGTAAAAATAGTTTAGGATTGAAGAATAATTATAATAATTATAACACAAACATGCAGCAACCTCATGAATTAGGAAAGGCAGAATAAAAGAGAAAAAATGTACAGCTAGCCTAGAATCTACTTGATGAAAACAATCAGTAGCTTTCCTATAACAGTTTCAATAGGTATCCACATAAATTCAATTCACAGAATGAAGATGAATCATATAATACAAATAACCCTACTCTATCACAGAATGCTCTGCCATCTACTCCCAACTTACTACTTAAAGCTGAATGACCTTAATTGGGTCATTTGTCATTCAAATTTTAGTTTTTTAACTGTGTAACAAGAATTGTACCACCTTTCTGAATCAAACACACAGTCTTTTCCCACAAAATTCTGAAATTAAGTTTGTTTTGAAATTAGCACTGGCGCTTATATTGGCTTCTGTCTTGAGAAAATATATTGTTAAATCAATGCTAAATTTTAAAAAGCAATGTTTTAATTTATTTATTCAACAAATATTTACAAAGGCCTATTAAAGGTACTGGACAAATGCAATGAACAAAATAAGGAAAAGCACTGTTTTAGACCATATTTTCTAAAGAAGGTAACAAAATTAACAAGCCAAGTTATATATAAAAATGATTTATAATAATAATTATGAAATTCATAAAAGTCATAAAATGGATGACTCCAGTGTCAGTGAAAATCAAACATCTCTTTCTCAAATATATGAATTAAAAATGTGTTTTAATGGAGGAATACATAAATATTCTCAATACTAATATAAATACTAAGTACTTCACTTTCTGAAAGCCATATACTTAAGAAAATTACTTTTTATTCCTACATCTTACATAAATTTTTGCTGAATATTGATCACATTTATATACAAATATTTATTAAGCTACTGAGTTGTAATGGAGATTCCTCAGAAGATAAAGTAATCAACACTATAAATATTATTATAAAGTTTGCTTTTTCCTTATGCAAAACAATTCTAATATCTTTTGTGTAAACTCACTCATTCCAGTCATTGGATTTAAGAGGCATAGTTCTACTTCTAGTATTTGCTACTTTTTTATTCACTGAATATTCATCATCTCATTTCATTGAAGGTATCAAAATTTGTTATCAATCGAACACCTAAGATCTCAGTAATTTATTTTTTTTAAATATATTTTATTGATTTCTTCACAGAGAGGAAGGGAGAGGGATAGAGAGTTAGAAACATCGACCAGCTGCCTCCTGCACACCCCCCACTGGGGATGTGCCCGCAACCAAGGCACATGCCCTTGACCAGAATCAAACCCGGGACCCTTCAGTCCGCAGACCGACGTTCCATCCACTGAGGCAAACTGGCTACGGCCTAAGATCTCAGTAATTTAACATGCTCAACAGTTTCCAGCAATCATACAGCATTTCTAGTAACCTTTCATTCCAAAAAAAATGTTTTACAACTTTCTTTCTTTCTCAAAATTTCCTTCATTTCAGGAGTCCTTGTCTTTCTTTTCATTGGAAAATCAACCATTCTTCAGGTGTCAGTTTTATCTTAATTCCTAAGAGAAGTCTTCCCTGACTACCTAATTTAAATATAAATCTTTGCAGATTTTCTGTTTTATGGTACTCAATATTTTATTTAATCCATCTATCACATTTTGTAGGTATTGGTTGAGTCCTAAACTGTTTTGTATACACTTTCCCAACCAATTGTAAGCTCATGAGAGTGACCTTGTGTGTTTTGTTCATCCCTTTCTACCCAAAGTCTAGCACAGTGTGTTGTACAGAGTGTGAAAGATGTTTCCATAAATGAATGCTCATTGGGCACTGTAGGCCATGATAATGGAGAAAATCCCACCCTTCATTTGATACTTTCTGTTACATAGGAAATACTTCACAAATGCTTATTTCACTTACCCAAGTTTCAATATATACCCCTATTTGCGCTATTTCTGTATTCCTCCAATTGCAAAAGAAAAGGAGGTTTATGTTTGACAGAATAATTTGTTATGACTCTATTTCCTCCAAGAGTCTCATGGTGCAAATACAAAACACAATCAAGAATGAATACCAATTTTTATCTTCCTATTCTGCAATTTTCCTGTCCTTTGTGGATTAATTTTAAGTCTGAAAATTTAGATAAATATGTCTACTGAGATTTTTTTTTCCTTGTGATTTTACTTCATCTAATTTTATGGGCTCAAGAGACTTCATTGTGCTTAATTAATTTCAACGGTCAAATTTCTAATCATTCCAGTTCCCCCAAGTAGGTCTTTAAGGGAATAAACTAAAAGGCATCAGATAATTATTTTTCCTTATTCCAATCTATCCTCCTGTGCCTACAAAAAAGATGCGGTAAATGTTGGACTAAATAACATGAGTGCTAGCCAAGGATATCACACATAACATTTGATGAACTCCCATACAATTTAATAAATATTCTGTTTTACTATATCTCTCCCTACCCCTATAAAAGGCCTGTAACAAGGGATCTGAAATCAGAGAACTGGAAAGTGACACATAGAAGAAAGAAAAGGCAACCCAAGCGTACTTTTTTAACTGGTTACCACTTTGATCCACTGGGACTTGATCTGTCTAAAGATACTGCAAAGAATACACTAGAACAGAACAAAATGGAATGGAATTTAATAAAATGGAAAGAAATGGGATAGAGTGGAGTGGAATGGGAAGGAATGGAGTGGAGTGGAGTGGAATGGAGTGGAGTAGAGTGGGGTAGAGCGGAATAAAAAAGGAATAGAATGGAACAATTACACAGAATATACTTAAGTTTCTGCCTGAAACATGGAAGATGGGAGTTTTCTATCCATTGTGCCTCTTATTGGCTAAGTGTGGGTGAGGTTATGCACAAGTTGAGCAGATTGGCTGGCTCCCCATGCACAGAAGTATAAAAGCCCTAAGAAAGCAAGATCAAGTTGAGGTTCCATGAGGCTATCACATCACTGTGTACAGCCTGATGTAACAGGAATAGTCAGAGAACAAAGAGATTATGATATGTGGTAAGAGACATCTGGCCAACATTATGACTACTAAAGTAATATGTTTTAATTATAGTTTATTATTAAGATACAAGAAAGATAATAAAAAGGGACAAGAAAAACTGATACAATCAGTTATATAAAAATCATCTATAACTGAGATATTCTACAGAATACCTGGCCAATATTCTTCCAAACTGTCAAAGTTATGAAAAATTAAAACAAACAAACAAAAAACCTGAGAAATTGTCACAGATCAGAGGAGTCTGTGGAGAAATGATGACTAAATGCGATGTGATATCCTGGATTGGATCATGGAACAGAAACAGGACATTTAGAGAGAAAAAAAGGAAAAACTTGAATACAGTTTTTAGTTTAATAACAGTTATTACCAATGTTAATTTATTAGCTGTCGAAATGACTGCTATACAGAAACTAAACATCAGGGAAACTGAGTAAAGGGGATATAGAAACTGTTTGACTATTCTTTATAATTTTTCTCTAAATCTCATGTTATTCTTTTCTTAGTCTCTTTGGGGTGCTTTAACAAAATACCACAGACTGGTGACTTATAACAACAGAAATTTATTTCTCACAACTGGAAATTGGGAAGTCCAAAATCAGAGTGCCCTCACGGTCAGACTGTGTGACTGGTAACTGCTTCCCAGTTCATAAAGGGCTGTCTTCTAGCTGTAACCTAACATGACCCGGAGGCAAGGGAGCTAATTCCATTCATGAGGGTTTTGCCCTCATGACCCAATCACCTTCCAAAAGCCCCAGCTCAATACTATCACTTTGGGCATTATATTTCAACATAAGAATTTTGGGAAAACACAAACTGTCACACCACAGCATATTTAGGTAAAATTTTATTTTAAGACTAGAGGCCTGATGCACAAAATGAGTGCAAGGGGCTTGGTCCTCGCAGCCGTGATGGCTTGCCTTGGCCCTCGTAGCCCGGAAGGTCATTGGGCTGTTCGGTCTAATTAGCATACTATGCTTTTATTATAGATAAGACATAAACATGACATATTTACTGTAGTATCCCTTTTACAAATATACACAGTTGACCCTTGAACAATGCAGGTGTTAGGGCACCAACCTACATGCAATGAAAAATCCTCATATAACTTTTGACTCCCCCAAAACTTAAGTTGTTCTTCAATATCTATGGGGGGATTAGTTTCAGAATCCCCCACAGATACCAAAATCCAAAGATCTTCAAGTCCTCTATATAAAATAGTGTAGATCAATGAATACAGTTGGCCCTCCACCTCCACGGACACCCAACCACCGATCAAAAAATGATACAGGTATTTATTGAAAAAAATTCCCATATAAGTGGACTTGTGCAGTGCAAACCCTTGTTGTTCATGGGTCAACTTGTCAACTGATGTCCATTAGCACCAGTTCAACACCAACAGGAATCCCCAATGTGGGGTGTGGGAAGAAGGAAACTTTATGCAATGCAAAACAGCTCAATTGTGACACAGCTCGGCCGCAGGCCTCTCTCTGGCTAGACAGCTCTGCTCTGTTGCTTGATGCTCTGCCGTTCTCCAGGCAGATCTGTTTTGCACTTTGCTGGTCTGCTCCACTCTGCTCTGGTGAGACATCTTGGGTGTTTTAGCTTAGGCAGGGTGATGCAGTCTTTAGTCTTAGGTGGAAAGCATAGTGTGCTACCCCAGCCAGAGGAAAGCTGGTTTATATGGATGAGTCCCCACCCCTGGTACCTGATTGGTCTATCCTTACACAAATGAGAACTCTAAATCCTCCCAGTTTGGTCCAAAAGGCACTGTCCTGATTAATCAGAATACAGCTGCTCTGATTGGCCAGTGTGCACAGCTCCAATTGGACAGGGAAATCCTCAGTCCTATTGATTGAAATAGGATTCTAGGAACTCTATTATAAGGGCCGGTTCAAATAACAGAAACACAGTGCAGTCAAGCAGTTCAGCACAAAAAATACAGAAAATATTTTGCATATATATTTACCAACTGTTATCCTGCTGCAAATATCAGATGCATTGCAAGCATACACATTTATATACATACATTCAGATGTGTGTATGAATTTTCTGCTGACATGTTTAGAAATTCCCAAGTGATGTAGAGCTGATATAAACAATAGGCTTTTAGGCAACTTAAAAGGTAGATATAAAATTTTTTTATTCATATATTTTATACCTAGATTAGCCTTGCCTTTCAATAAAATAAATATTTGGAGTTTGGACTACAGTGAAATCTTAATTTTGTTTTAGTAGACTTCAGATGTTTATCCTAAAAATCTCAAGTGCTTCTGAAAGGAACACCTGGAGCTTGAGCAAGATCATCAACTCAGTCAACCAAATCATAACAGCTGACATTCAGAGAGTGTGGGCTGTGTCCAACACTCCTTCCAGGAGGCTCATTTATGCTAACTCATTTAACCCTCATAAACCATGTGAAGCAGTTACTATTGTTTTCATAGCTGTTGCCAATGAAGAAATGAAATAATAAGAATTTGCCCATATCAGGTCGCTAATCAGTGATGGATCCAGGATTTTAAGCAAATCAATTTGGATCCCAAATCCATTTATTAACCAATATTTCACCCAAGGAAGTAGATTACATCAACCATAAACAAAGTCACTTCTCTTTCAGGAATAACTAAAATAGTTCCAGTAAAATCGCAATGTTTGTTTGAGCATTCAATTAGGCAATTTTATAATATTTAAAACCTAAGAAAAAATGCAACTTAGGTGTGCGGATAATCATAGGCACCACTGATATTTTTAAAACGTGTTATACTGAAGAACAAAATTGTTTTCCTTTACTTGTTACTATCAGTAGATGTTCTGCATACTAGAACACAGTCCTATGGAGATTAGTCTTTTAGAAGAGAAAGACATTTAGCTCATATAGATTAGATAATTAGTTTAATATAAACACCGATTAGTTTATTTTAAAACATCAAGTAGATGATAGAGTCATAGAGGGTTAATCAGCAAGGACTCAAACCTGATTTCCTCAGGGGACTTAAATAGAGATTCTGCCTACGTGAGAAGTACAGAAGAAGCAAGAGTTGCAAATGCCCTTTAAAATTACACAAGCAAACAGGATTGCTATCTTTGAAAATAGTAACACAGAAAAAAGTTATTTCTTCTGAAACACCTGCACAATTAGGGCAGGATAATACCCAACACTTTCCAAAACAATTCAGGAGGGATTGTATTGTTGTTACTGTATTAATTTTCTCTTCAAAATAATGCGAGGTTTAAAATTAGTCCTGAAAAAAAATATTTTTGAAAATTTCTTTTAAAATGTGATAAGAATAGGCAGCAGTAGAATAGATAACTACTTTAAATTCTGCCAAGCCAATCTTGATTCTCAATAGTTATTTACCTCTCTTGACATTTTCAATGAATAATTTAAAATATAATTATGAATTCAGTTAATATTTTTTAAATCAATTAATTTGATAAATGTATCTGATCAAATCACTTTTCTGATAGTGTGTTTCTTATGATAAAAGAGCCAACCAAGATTCCCCTGATACTGGCCAAAGTAGGGCCATTAAACACACTGTTCCTTTTACAACTATCTTGGCAGATAATGATTATTTACTCTTTTATATGATTTAGTAATGTCAACTTGTCCAGTCCCAGGAAAAATCCTATAGAGAGGTTCATGGAATTACATTTAATTTATAGCTATTTTAGAAGGAGGAGGAGAATTGGTATCTTTATGATACTTAGTCGTATTTTATATAAAAATAAAATATTTTCTCATTTGTTTGAGTTTTAATTGGTGTTCAGTAATCTTTGACATTTGTCTCTATGAAGCATTTGAAATATATTTGTATTGTATTATATTGTAATATATTAATTTCCATATTCCTTGTGATTTATATTGAAAAGTATATGATTTTAATGTGTTATACTTCAATTTCTATTTTTTAAAATTGCACTTCATGAAAAGTATTGAATTTTGCATGTTAATATTTCATCTAGCAATTTTGCTGAAACTATTATTTCTATTTTATTTTATTTTATTTTATTATTTTTTTCAGTGGATATTCAATGTAGATAATGTAAACCATAGTCATAGGCAGTTGTTTCTGCCTCCTTTCTTGTGAGAAGAGACCTATTGTATACTTTGATTTCAAACACTGAGCCTAGCTCCAAATACCCATTATCTCACAAAGAAATATTTTTGCCATTTCTCTCCAGAATCCAAAATTTCAGCCAAATTCTAAATGCAGAGTTCAGAAAACCAGAGAGTTCAGTATCATTTGCTGTTTTATGTTGTTGTGTTTTGCATGTGTGTGTGTGTGTGTGTGTGTGTGTTTTAATTCAGGGTCAATGGATACTCTTCTATTTGAACAATGACATTTTCTTAATATTATTTACTTATGTCTTATATTTGTTTCTATGAATTTTATGAAGAAAAAAATTTACTACATGAATTTACAAAACTAAAAGCAGAAATTCCCATGAAACTTATTATCATTTAAATATCTATATATATATAAAACCCTAATATAAATAGACCAAATGGCAGAACAACTGAACAACCGGTCATTATGACATGCGCTGACCACTAGGGGGCTCACGCGGAACATAGTGGTTGTCAGCAGCAGGTGGCAGAACATGGAACATAGTGGGCATTGGCCACAGCGGGATGGTGGAGTAGATGAGCAGGGGCACCAGACCAAGGCAGTGTGCTGGTCACTGTCATCGGAGCGAGCCTCCGGTGGTTACTGAAAATTCTTTGTTCCCACGCACCATGATCCTGCCCAGCATCTCATACCTGCTGCCAGCGCCAGCCCCACTCACACCTGCTGCTGGCGCCAGAGCCGCCACTTGCGCCCGCTGCTGGTGGCTGGCACCAGCCCTCATCACTCAGCACCGTCAGCAGGTGCGAGCGGTGGCTACTGGCCCTGATCGCCCCTGAGGGCTTCTTCACTTCCCCCTGACCCTGAGGGGCGATTGGGGCAGCACCTGCCACTCACACCTGCTGACGCTTCTGGCCCCACCTGCATTGCACTGTCAGCAGATGCAAGCGGGGCCAGCGCAGTCAGTGCATGGGAGCAGTGGTGGCTGGAGTGGGGCTGCCAGCAAACAGGGGACCAGGGGCCACAGTGGGAGGGGCTGGCCAGGACGTGGAGGATGGGCCAAGACTTGCCCCTGCGCCGGCCCACTGCACCCTTATGGCCCACAGTTCCTTTCAAGGTGCACGAATTCGTGCACTGGGCCTGCAGTTATTCAATAACAATCAGATCTTCCAAGGTTTTGAATGTAAAAGGTAAGTTAAGTGTACATAGAAGGTACAGATGCAGAAAGAATGAATGCAGAGTACTCTTTTACCAAGTTTCTTCAGGGGGGGAAAAAGTAGTGGAATCACTTTTGTGGAGGAGAATTGAAAGACAAAGTTCATGGAGAGTTTTTATTAGAATGGCATGTCGGTATGATTTATGGGCTGAATAGTGTCTCCCCCAAAAGTCATTATTTGAAGTCCCAAACCACTAGTAATGTCATTTGGAGATAGGGTCTTCAAAGGGGTAAGTAAGGCTACAAGTGGTTTTTATGGTGGGCTCTGAACCTATATAACTGGTATCCTTATAAGTAGAGGAGTTTACAACATAAGAAATGAACAGGGGGAAGACCATTTAAAGACACAGGAGAAGAGGGCCATGGATAAGCCAAGGGAAAAGGCCCTCAGAAAAAACCAAGGCTGCTGACACCTTGATTGGGGACTTCTAGACTCCAGGACTGAGAGAAAATACATTTCTGTTGTGTAAGCCACCTAGTCTGTATCATTTTGTTATGCAGCCCTAGAAATCTAAGACAGCATATTTTCAAGCTAAGAGAAAAGTATGGAGGGAGCAAGATGAATGAAGTGTAGAAGTGTAGAAGTGGAGGTAATTTTTGGAGCAAATACAAAAAGGAGGTAGAGAATAGATGGGTTATGTAGAGTAGCAAGATAGAAATTGACAAACATGTTTACTAAATCTTATAACAGTACTAGGGGCCTGGTGCACAAAATTCGTGCACTGGGTGTGTGTGTGTGTGGGGGGGAGTGTCCCTCAGCCCAGCCTGCCCCCTCTCACATACTGGGAGCCCTCAGGCATTGACCCCCATCACCCTCCAATCACAGGATCGGCCCCTTGCCCAGGCCTGACACCTCCGCCAGAGGTGTCAGGCTTGGACAGGGGACTCCCATCTCCCCCTGATCACTGGCTCTGGCCCCTGCCCAGGCCTGAGGCCTCTGGCCCAGGAATCATGCCTGGGCAGGGGACCCCCATCTCCCTCTGATCGCTTGCTCCACCCCCCGCCCAAGCCTGACGCCTCTGACCCAGGCTTCAGGCCTGGGCAAGGAGATCATCATATCCCCCCAATCCCCGGCTCTGCCCCCCACCCAGGCCTGATGCCTCGGCCAGAGGAGTTGACCCTCATCACCCTCCGATCACCAATCACCGGATCGGCCCCTTGACCAGGCCTGAGGCCTCTGGCAGAGGTGTCAGGCCTGGGCAGGGGACCCCCAGCTCCCCGCGGTTACAGGCTCCGCCCCTGCCCAGGCCTAACACCTCTGGCCTAGGCATCTGGCCCGGGCAGCGGGGACCCACAGCTGCAGCAGCCCCACGATCGTGGGCTTCGCTTTAGGCCCAGGCAAGGGACCCCTAGCTCCTGGGACTGCCAGCTTCGACCGTGCCCAGCTCCCATCGCTGGCTCCACCCCTACTTCCTGCTATCACTGGCCAGGGCGGCAAAGGCACCTGATTCTCCGATCATGGCTGGGGGACAGGGCAAAGGCCGCCTTTGCCCTGCCCCCCAGCTCTTAGCTCCCCCCTGGGTTTCCGATCACTGTCAGTGGCAGGGGGCTTCTTCCTGCTTTCCCTTTCGCCTCCCTGCATTGTGCCTACATATGCAAATTAACTGCCATCTTGTTGGCAGTTAACTGCCAAGCTTAGTTGGCAGTTAACTGCCAAGCTTAGTTGGCAGTTAACTGCCAATCTTAGTTGGCAGTTAATTTGCATATAGCCCTGATTAGCCAATGAAAAGGGTATCGTCGTATGCCAATTACCATTTTTCTCTTTTATTAGATAGGATTTTAGCAAGTCCAGTTAATAGCCATGCTAATACTCAGACTAAACTTCAGATTCTACTTTTAATCTTGAATGTTCAAGCTAATTTCCAACACTACAATTTACTTATTCCTCAGGGAGTTTGGACTCTAGACACCCTATCACTTGCAGGATTCACTGACAAGGGAAGTTATTTGGCTATGAGGGACCTTTGGTTACCTTCAGATATATTCAGCTCAAATCCATTGCCATGATTTACATAGCTTTGAGTAGGAGATATGATCAATAATAGTGAAATGATATTTTTAAGTTACATATATTTAAAGGAGAAAATAAAAAAATATATGATAGACAACACAGCAATAGAAATAAGAAGTACTAAGGAAACCAGAGGACAAAAATTTAAATAACTTAAATTCAAAGAGGTATGACAAGTTGTAAACCAACCACAACCACCATCACAACAAACATATACCTAGGGATTTAGCAGAATTTAGAAGAGAGACAGGAAATAATAACTAAATAACAAAAACAACACGAAAATTTTCAGAAGGAAAATACAATAGTTTTGTGTTTTGTTAGAAAAGGGTCAAAGAACATTGAGTATATGAATATTTGGGTCATTACAGACCATTGCATTGGGCCAGTACTGAATTGACCAGAACCTTCATTCTCAGCAATGGGTCAAACTCCACCTGGATTGACTAACTTGGGATATATACGTAGTTGCACAGACATGTGTTGGTAAGTCAAATCTCTAGTTTTGAATCTTATCATGTGCCATGTGAATTATCCAGGATTATTTGGTTATGACTTGAGAACCCCTATAATCACTATCTACACTAATAAAAGAGAAAAATGGTAATTGGCGTACGAGCTACCCTTTTCATTGGCTAATCAGGGCTATATGCAAATTAACTGTCAACTAAGATTGGCAGTTAACTGCCAACAAGATGGCGGTTAATTTGCATATGTAGCACAATGCAGGGAGGCGAAAGGGAAAGCAGGAAGAAGCCCCCTGCCACTGACAGTGATTAGAAACCCAGGGCCGCCTTTGCCCTGCCCCCGAGCCATGATCAGAGAATCAGGTGCCTTTTCCGCCCTGGCCAGTGAGAGCAGGAAGTAGGGGTGGAGCCAGCCATGGGAGCTGGGCACGGTCTAAGCTGGCAGTCCCAGGAGCTAGGGGTCCCTTGCCTGGGCCTAAAGTGAAGCCCACGATCGTGGGGCCGCTGCAGCTGCGGGTCCCCGCTGCCCGGGCCGGATGCTTCAGCCAGAGGCGTCCTGCAGGGGCAGGCGGAGCCTGCGCGATCGCGGGGCCCCCCCGCTGCCACTGCAGGTCTCCGCTGCCCGGGCTGGATGCCTAGGCCAGAGGCGTCAGGCCTGGGCAAGGGGCCGATCCTGCTATTGGAGGGTGATGGGGGTCAACGCCTGAGGCCTCCCAGTATGTGAGAGGGGGCAGGCTGGGCTGAGGGACACTCCCCCCCACACACACACCCAGTGCACAAATTTCGTGCACCGGGCCCCTAGTCTATATATATAAAAAGGCTAATATGCAAAGTGTCCCCTCGAGAGTTCAGCTGGAAGACCAGGAGTTCAATTGCTCGCTATGATGTGCGCTGACCACCAGCGGGTGGCACGGAACATGGTGGGGGACCAGCAGTGGCGGTGGGGTGCTGAGGAAGTGAGGGAAGGAGGAGGCGGGTAGGCGGGGAGGCAGGGAACCTGACTGGCCCTGATTGTTGGTCAGGCCTAGGGACCCTACCTGTGCATGAATTTCATGGACTGGGCCTCTAGTCTTATTATAAATACTAAATGCAAAACTAAGATATTTTCTTTCTTATTTACTTTCCACACTGCTGATTTATGTTTACTAATCTATTAACTAGACAGATGTGCCATTGGTTTTTGAATAATTACTTTTGCTGAAAAAAAATGAATTGTTTATAGAAATGTTTGAAAAATATTTTCTGCCTTTTTAATTAACTGCAATTTGCATCCGTCAGAAATTCCAAGCTCAAAGTTTCCTAACTTCACTTCTGTTTTCCCTTTGTTACTTATGGAATCCTGACCTTGCTGTCTTTTGCAGGTGATGATATTTAGATTTCAGAGTGCACAGGAGGGTATTGTCATTCTCTGCAGGCGGCGAATCTCTAGCTATTGATATGTGTGTGTCGTTTCACAAGACTCTCAGGCACAGCATTGCTACAAACTAGCAGCAGATTAGGAAGTCCTAAAACCACCTCCCATTCTGATTAATAAAGCAAATAAATCCTTTAAATATGTTTATTTTGCTAAAGCTAACCTGTAGTTAAACATATACATTACATTTTGAAAATCAACAAAATATTTGATTTCAGTAGCACTTGGAATGATGGATTCATATATAGAATATTAAATTAAAGGGGGGAAAAGCAAGCATCTGAATATAAACATTGAAAAATGGTGCAAAATGAAGAAAACAGGGGTGGGGATACATAAAACAGACACTTGAGAAATTTTTCAAGCATGATTCTTTGTCTTCTTGAACTTCGATTTAAAGGTTGCTTAGCAACAGTGGCAGTAACAGCTGGGACACCCTTGATCTTGTTGTGTAAACTATTAAAAATAGGTGATGGAAAGTGGCACCATGGAAACAATGACTATACTGAAGCAGGTGTCTGTAATGCTGCTTCTCAATTTAATACTGGAGGTGTAAATTACAAAAAATAAAAAATAAAATGACTATATCGTTCATTGTCTTGGACTTTGGAAACAGATATTTTTCTTGCCTTTTTATATTTTTCCTATGATTTCCCAAGCATGTTGGTTCAATATATTGTTGATATGTTAACTGATTATTTGATATTGTATTTTGATTTCTAAATTCAATTCAAAATGAAATTAATTGATCTCTAAATTTATTTCTTAAATGATTTGTTATAACCAAGTTCCCATGGAATTTACTTAAACATGAGTCAATACAGAGTGCTATATAATTGCCATTGGGCATGCAGTTTTTCAGGATTCTCATTTACTAACATTAGTTTTCAAAAGCTGGTTATACTTGTTTATTTTAGATTAATAGGAATCACTCGAGTAATCTCTGGATCTTGTTTTATAATTAAATGTTTTTATTAATAATAATACAAAAATATACTTCGATTATCTATTTCTGACAGGCTTACTCTCATGTTTATAAATCCAACAGTAAACAATGCCTTTATTCTTACTTTTAGATCACTTTGTGGGGTGCTGCACTTAATGACCTAGAGTAAACATCAATATTGGTCTGGTCAGAGTGGAGGGGGTGCCTTTTCAAGGATGTCACCTAAATCAGGCTTCCCATGCCCTTCCAGTGAATTTTTTTTTCTGGATATTCCACTGAAGCACCATTAAAAGAGGAATGAACGTTATGAGATTTTGTATTTAGATGAAATATTTAATAACTGGAATGGTCTATAAGACCATTTCTACTCTTATTTCATAGATGGGAAACTGAAGGCCAAGGAGGTAATACATTTAATTAATATATATTCAAAATACTCCCAAATGATGTCCCCATTTTTATGTAGTTTAACAGTTCTATATAATATTATTTTATTGTTTTATTGTTATTTATTAAATACTTCTGCTGGCTACTTTACAATGGTATTTCCTTTCTGTAAAGTTTTATTTTATGCCTCAAACCTTGTGCCACATTTAAACATCTTTTTCCTTCCCTCCAGAGCTCAAACCATCACCTTCTGTGATTGATAGTATCTATCACATGTCTTGATAGTATTTGTTCAGGAATTCACAATTTAATTTAAGTCTCTATACCAGAATTTCTGTCGTATTCTGGAGTAAAGTTTGTTTGTTTGTTTGGTTATTAGTTTTTGGATTTCTGTTTTGTTCTTATGTGATATTTATTTGCTTCTTTTTCCCCCTTTTCTAGACAAGAATTCCATAATTTCCTCATCATGTTCTTTTATGCTTAGGAAAAAGGTAAATTTTTATGGGTGAATAAATGCAAAATAAGATGAAAGTGTGGCTGACAAAATACATAAATATTTATTAAATACTTTGTATATACTACCAGGAACATTTTCAAATGTTGGATATTGAGCAGTGACCAAATCAGACAAGGTCTTTGTTTTTATGGAGCATATAACATACTGGATAGAGACAGACAATGAGTAAACACAAATAAAATATCTATTGTGATGGGAAGATAAAGGCAATTAAGACAAAACAGCACCCAGAGGATATGGATTGATGGAGCAGGTTTTGTATAAATTGGCCTTACAGTTACAAATTAAATGTAGAGAAGGAAAGAGTCATGCAAATATATAGGTAGAATGTTCTAGGAAGTGCAAACAGTATGTTCTAATCTTGGAATACCAAGGAGTAAGAAAAAAGTAAAAACGGTTGAAGCACAATGAAGAGTGAAGTAGGAGATGAGCGCTGGAATACAAATTCTGCACAGTTGAGATTATATAGGGACTCTATGCCTGAGCAACGGCGTTGGCTTTAATTTGAGTGTATGTGAATGTTTTGAGAAGAGGACTGATTTAAATATATATACTAGTATATAAATGATTACTCTAGTACTTCTTCTTACCATCATGGAAATTACTTGTACTAAACAAAGATTTCAAGCAAGAACAATAAGAAAAGCTGATTAAAAAATAAAAGCCATAAAAAAACTGATGGATTTCACAGAACTTGAGGTGTCAAGATTCCAGAGATAGAAGCACCATAAAGAACTGAGCTGACATTTTACACCTTCCTCTTCTCCAAGCAAATTTGCTGATTCCTCAGTAAATATGCTCCGAAAGGCCAATACCAAGAGCCACAAAGCCAGAATAATTTTGCACATCTCACATGACTAAATAATAAAAATTGAAGTAAGAGCTATCAATAAAAACAGAACACAGAAATATGCTAAGATATCAGGAATGATGATGCTATAATCAAAAGCTAAGAATTAGGATTAAAATTAGGATTAAATATGGAGAAAGTACATGGTAAGATCTACTTTTATTTTACCTTTTCAGATTAAAAATGCTTATAGCTAACAAAAATGTTCTAGTAGACAGGAGAATTAGAATATGGGGTGAGAAAGGATAATTGCAAGAGAAACAATTTTGTGTAAGTGAAAGAGTAACCATATTATATGGAGGATATGGCCTTAGATGGGATCAGAAACTTTTCAATTTATGTAACAAAAGAGAAGTCAAATTATATGGGTATACTAGTAGATGCAGACCAGGTGGGGTATGTATAAGATATAATTAATTCAACATCCTTATTTCCCACAGACATTACCCTGTATTCTCTATTGTGCACCAGGAGATTTAAATTTTAATATTTGGAACATAATGTGGATCAATATTCACTCCAAGTTTGCTTCAGCCACATATTTTACTAAGCAAATAATAGATAATTATCTATGGAGTGCATATGTAAAAGAGAAAACCCCAACATGTTTGAAAATTATATTCATCCTCACTGAGCAAACTCCCATAAGATTTTTTATGACATTCTGTACCAAATTCTTGTAATGACTTATGTATGTAACTATTTTCCCAAGTTATGTATGCTATTTTTATGACTATGTTTCAGTTGGATTTTATTAACCAAGCAAAAAAAAAAAAAAAAAAAAAGCTTCAATGAGAGATGTGGCCCTGGATCTAGAATTTCAGAGAATAATTATCTCCTTCCAGCATAGAATCACATCATCTGTTAGCAAAGAATATAAAATAGAAACATATTCAGCTGGAGAATGGAGGTTAGTGGAGGTTAAGGGACTTTCTAAATTATCTGGATATTCCAAACTATCCCTAAGTAGTATACTCACAGTGCATTCTAATCAACAACAAAACTGTACATAAGAACAAATCAGTTGAGTTGTGTAAGAATCCAACGTCTGTAATATTTCAGTCAAATTCAGAATCAATCTCTGAATTTGGATTTATCCCTGCTATTCCTATTGTCAAAGGAGCCAGTATTTTTTGGCCTTGCTTAGAGTCCAACTTAAGTTTCATTTCATTATTTGATACAAAAAATACAAAACTTGGGCTTGTTATTCTTTTTTTTTTTTTTAATTGATAATTTAGAGAGGAAGGGAGAGGGAGAGAGAGAGAGAAACAGCAATGATGAGAGAGAATCATGGACCAGCTGACTCCTGCACGCCCCCTTCTGGGGATCAAGCCCACAACCCAGGCATGTGCCCTTGACCAGGAATCGAACCTGGGACCCTTCAGTCCACAGGCCGACGTTCTATCCACTGAGCCACACCAGCCAGGGCAGGTTTGTTATTTTTTATGGTAAATATTCCAATGTATCTGAAGCAACTGGTTCCCTCCATGGTTTTATATCCAATAAAAACTGGTCTATGGAAGCAGCTACTTTTTCCAGAGAACTTCTATCAGTAGGAATACAGTCTTATCATATTAGAAATCAAGACTAGATATTTTACTACTGCCCATCATGGCTATTACATTACCATTCAGTGAATGTTTTTGTTTTATTATTTCCTTACTAGTGGCCCAGTGCATGAAATTCATGCATGGGGTGGGCGGGGGAGGGGTGGCAGAGAGGGGAGGGTTCCCTCAGCCCAGCCTGCACCCTCTCCAATTGTGAACCCCTTGGGGGATGTCTGACCGCCAGTTTAGGCCCAATCCCACAGGGATCGCAATCTGGAACTGCTGGCTTCTAACCGCTCACTTAATCGCCCCTAACTGCCTTTGCCGGCCTGCCTGATTGCCCCTAACCTCTCTGCCTACCTGCCTGATCGCCCCTAGCTGCCTCTGCCTGCCTGCCTCATCGTCCCTAACTGCTCTCCCCTGCCGGCCTGGTTGCCCCCAACTGCCCTCCCCTGCCAGCCTGATCTCGCCCCCAACTTCCCTCCCCTGCCGGCCTGATTTTGCCCCCAACAGCACTCCCCTGCCAGCCTGGTCTCACCTCTAACTGGCCTCCCCTGCTGGCCTGATCATCCCTAACTGCCACTGCCTGCCTCATTGCCCCTAACTGCCCCTCCCCCACCGGCCTGATCTTGCTCCCAACTGCCCTCCTCTGCTGGCCTGATCTCACCCCCAACTGCCCTCCCCTGCTGGCCTAATTGCCCCTAACCCCCTGCCGGCCTGATCTCGCCCCCAACTGTCCTCCCCTACCAGCCTGATCGCCCCTAACTGCCTCTGCCTTGGCCCCCACCACCATGGCTTTGTCTGGAAGGAAGTCAGACATCTGGAAGATGGCCGATTGACCTGGTCTAATTAGCATATTACCCTTTTATTAGTATAGATAGATTATATAAGATAGGATTGCTTAAATGGGGGCGTGGGGGAGCCTTTTTCAGCAGTAGGAGATGCTCTTGGCAGACAAAAACACATAATCCCTGTATCTGGACTATTAGCCAGCCATATGCACTATACTGCCAAAGCAGTCATTAAAAAATTGAACCGTTTTCTTACACCTTACACCAAACAGCTGTTGCCCTTAAAACCGCTCCTCAGCCCCCACCTTAGGTTCTGCCTTCATAGTTCACCCAGATTAGGTTCTGATTGGTCGGTTTCTATGCCAGTCAGTGTCAAAAGCTTCACCTCCTAGGCAGCCATTGACTCCTCACACTTCACCCAAATTAGGTTCTGATTGGTAAGTTTCTATGCCAGTCAGCATCTCTGGGCCTATCTCTGTGTCTGATCAAAGAGGCGAGGCTGATCAGCAGCCCCTCAGAGGCCTGGACAGAAACAGAGGTGCGGCTGCTGGTGAAGCCCAGAAACAAAGAGAAAGGAAACGGCTGATCAATAGCTGCCACTGAGGCTGCAGATCAGATCCTGCCTCTCTCTCTGCAGGCCTCTCTCGGGCCTAATCCACAGCTCCCTAGTCAGTAAGTGCTGGGTCACCACGACAACACAGCACTGACTTCCAGTGTTAGGTTGAGCCTTCGGTCTTACAGACCCTGACTCTTTATATATAGAGATGCCCCTTCTAGGTCTGATGAAGGATTCCAAAACCACACCTTTCACTCAGGAACAATTGTCTGCAACCCACTCTGAAGTACTGTATTCTGTATTACTGTAATTACTTTAACAACTGAGTTAAATAAGGGGGAAATTTGAGTGATAAGGACTTTGGGAAAGTGCTTGGTTTGATCCTAAAATCAAAGAAAGAGCTAGAACAAAAACAGATCCAGAGAAAGAGAAGCATCATCGATCAGATGGTCAAACCTCAGAGGGAAGGTAGGGGAAGGTGGGGGAAAGGGGGGGAGATCAACCAAAGGACTTGTATGCATGCATATAAGCATAACCAATGGACACAGACAACAGGGGTGTAAGGGTGTGAGTGAGGGGCAGGGGTTGGGGGGCAATGGTGGGGTAAGGACACATATGTAATACCTTAATCAATAAAGAAAGAAAAAAAAAAGAGCTAAAGAAACAATCCTTGAAAAGAGCAAGGGAAAGGGAAGACCTGGAAATCTCAGCAACAAGAATTCAATGTTTGCTTCCCTTTTCAATGTTGTGAAGTAACTAACTTAACTCTAAAGGCTTTCACTCTGTGTGCTGTCCTACAATTTTCAAATTTCTGAAATACAAACTAGAGTTGAATCAGTCATATGTTTGTGTTTATGACCAGCAAGAAGAGATTTTTAGCAGATATAGGACAGCCAGGGTAGTGAGTGGGGTGGCTTGTGGTGAGATATGCAAAGTATATGATATATTAAATATATTTTACATATATAACATACATTTATATATTACTATGTTATATATTAAATATATATATGTCATACGTTGTAATATATATATATATATAATACACACACACACACACACACACACACACACACACTTGTAGCCCAGTGCACGAAATTCATGCACATTGAAAGGGAATTAGAGAAACATAATTTGGACTCACTATCTAATATCAATAATATTTGAGCATGAGGCAGTCTTCGTTTCTGAAATTCAATGACATGAATTTTAGCTGTTACTTTGCCAAATAAATGGAATTTACAGATATCATTTAAAAGAGCATTCAGCTTCATATTAAAAACTCTGGCTACCAAGTCAGATCTGTTTTCAACTTTTCGCCAGCATTGTAAATTGTTTGCAATACCTGCTCATTTGGGATTGCACATCATGGTTATGAATAAATCGGGCTTGCCATACCTCGTTACAATTGCCATAGCATCCTGATGTCACTGCTGCATATTTCTGGGACTACCCTCAAAAGATGATGGAGGTATTATCATCTTACCAATCGGCACATTGTCCTTTTCAGATCTAGATTTAAGATTATCCATCAAACCACTATATTTTTCAACTCTCAACTTAGATTGGTTTGCTTTGATTATATTTTCCGATTGGCCTCCATTTTTGAATACGAATCCATGATAAACTGTTGAGTTAATTTTCCTGCATTTGAAATAGGACTGAATATGTCCCACATAGAGAGATGAAATACATAATACTGCATTTGTGTGACTTGTGTCCTTACATTTTGTCTAGTATTATTGTCGATTACACTGTCGTCCCTGAGTCTTAATGCAATATCTGTTCCCCAGCCTTTTCACCATGTGGAAAAAGAATAGGACATGTCATTGCATCTAATGTAGGAAACAGGATATTGATTTGTTTCATTTTAGTGGCATTTGGATTATTGGGATCTGGTTTACAATGCATGAGCAAGTTCCTTTCAAAAGGAGGTTCTCCATCTTCGTTTCTGAATGACAGCAATCTCGGTTACATGGGGAGAATTATATCTACCCGGGTCACTGGTATGATCATATTTAATCTCCGTTGTTACCTCTGTGGGAGCAATACCTTTTGGTGCTGCTTCAGAGAGGGCTTCCTTTTCTACCTCATGTAGCATCTTGTACGATTTTGTTAATTCATTTATTTCATGCATGAGGTTGTTGATGTTTATCATGAGTCTTTCTGAGCAGCCCTGGTTTTCTGGCATTGCTAATCCTTTACTTGTAGCTTTGGCTGTATCCAAGATATAGAGTTGAGCAAACTTCCGAGAAACACCATCCAAAGGATGTAAAGTTCCAGTACAGTGATAAACTTGTCCGTGTATTCTAAAACAGTATGGCCCATATCCTGATGGCGATGCAATATTTGCACCCATGGAAGCAAAAGCAAAAGAACTATTTATGGAACAAACATTTTCCATGAAAGTTTTACTGCCAGAATCTTCATTTGTCATTAATCTTTTTAAATATGCCAGGTAATCTGGAAAATGTATATCATTTGGACAGACTTTCCCTTTGCTACAACATCGAGTAAATTTCCCACCGGATGGTATTTCATCCGAGAAATTTAGTGATAGGCAAAATTCACATCGAACAGTCATTCCACCACAACTATGTTTGAGGATTGCATTGTCATGTACTCCATATTCACTGAGAAGGCAGTTCCTGCCGGTATTGGTAGTACTTGTTGATGACTGTTCTCTTGACATATTCTGTCGTTGCCACCGCCTTCTTTCAACTTCAAAGGCACACTGGTCTTTAGAGGTTTTCTGTCGATAACGCCGGTGTTTTTTGGCATCAGAGCGGTGTTTTTCCAGTAGCTGGTGTTCAGATACATCCTGTCGCAGGTGACGTTTTCTTTCTAGATCAGACGCATGCTGCTCTGCAGACACTTTCTGTTGATAACGCCGGCATCTTTCCGCTGCAGAGCTACACTGTATCAACAGTTGTTCTTTAGACATAGTCCCACCTGTCTACTGTTGCGGTCTGATATGCAGGTGAATGAGAGTCCTGTCTATCAGGCCGCTGAGAGCTGTCTGACCAATGGCTTATTCTGGCTGATTCTGTGGGGGTGGGACTTCCTCCTCCCTGCTGTCAGTTTCCACAGCTGTGATGAGGAGGCTGGGGTGACAGAGGGAGCTGTGCCCACCAAGCAGCTCTCTCTCTCTTGCTCTGCTCTATGTCCAGCTGTCTCCTGCTCTGCCAAGTCCTCCAAACCTCCCGCTCTCTGCCGGCAAAGTCCCGGGAGCTTGCAGGCGTGGCTACAGCCTTGCCTCCTGAGGCTGGCGAAAGTCCCGGGAGCCAGTGGCTGCAGCCACCTCCTGGGGCACTTGACACCTGCATATGCAAATTAACCGCCATCTTTGTCGGATAATTTACACAGTCACTTGGATTGGCTGGTGGGTGTGGCCGGTGGGCGTGACCAGTGGGCATGGCTTGAGCATAGCAAAGGGATGGTTAATTTACACGTTTCTCTCTTATTATATAGGACTAGAGGCCCGGTGCACAAAAATTTGTGCACTCGGGGGGAAGGGGGGGTCCCTCAGACAGGCCTGTGCCCTCTAGCAGTCTGGGACCCCTTGGGAGATAACGACCTGCTGGCTTAGGCCTGCTCCCGGGTGGCAGAGAGCAGGCCCAATCCCTAGGTGCAGCCCCTGGTTGGGCTCAGAGCAGGGCCGATTGGGGGGTTGGGGCACCACCCCCTGTCACACTCAAGGCCGGGTCGATGGGGAGGTTGCGGCGCAACCTACTGTCACGCACAGAACAGGGCCAATGTGGGGATTGGGGCACTGCCCCCTGTCACACACAGAGCAGGGCCAATCAGGGGGTTGAGGAGCTCCCCCCTGTCACTCACAGAGTAGGTCCGATAGGGGAGTTGGGGCACCGTCCCCTGTCACACACAGAGCAGGGCGGATCAGTGGATTGGGGCGCCACCCTCTATCACCCACAGAGCAGGGCCAATCAGGGGATTGGGGTGCCGCCACTGTCACACTCAGGGCAGGGCTGATGGGGAGGTTATGGCTCTACCCCGTCACACACAGAGCAGGGCCCGTGGGGGGGCGAGGGGGGAGTTGGGGCGCCACACTCTATCACCCACAGAGCAGGGCCAATCAGGGGGTTGGGACACCGCCACTCTCACACTCAGGGCAGGGCCGATGGGGAGGTTATGGCTCTACCCCGTCACACACAGAGCAGGGCCCGGGGTGGCGGGGTTGGGGTACCGCACCCTGTCACACACAGAGCAGGGCCGATCAGGGGGTTTGGGCGCTGCCCCCTGTCATGCTGATCCCGGTGCCAGGAGGCCTCACGGCTCCGCTGATCCCGGTGCTCGGAGGCATATTACCCTTTTACTATATAGGGTAGAGGCCTGGTGCACGGGTGGGTGCCAGCTCATTTGCCCTGAAGGGTGTCCTGGATCAGGGTGGGGGTCTCCACTGGGGTGCCTGGCCAGCCTGGGTGAGGGGTGATGGCTGTTTGCAGCTGGTCACACACCCTTCAGGGTGGGGGTCCCCACTGGGGTGCCTGGCCAGTCTGGGTGAGGGGCTGAGGGCTGTTTTCAGGCTGGGGTGACTGAACTCCCAAATGCTCCTTTTTTCCTTTTTTTTTTTTTTTTTTTTTATTCTGGGCCAGCTTTAGCTTGAGGCTTGGCTCCAGCTCTTAGGCCTCCGCTCCTGAAAGTAGGTTTCTGGCCTTTGCATACAATGTTGCGAATCTGCTGGCTGAAGTCCGGCGTTATTTGTTACAATGTTTGAAACTGCAGGCTCAGAGGCCTGCAGCCGCAGGTGGGGAACGTTGGTTTCCTCTGTCACTGAAGCAAGCAAGCCTCATGTTAGTTTCAAGCTGCCTGGCTGCCAGCCGCCACCTTGGCTGACAGTTAATTTGCATATCTTGCTGATTAGCCAATGAAAAGGGTAGCGGTCATACGCCAATTACCATGTTTCTCTTTTATTAGTGTAGATAATATAATAGCTACCATTCTGAAAAATTTAGAGCATTCCATCATTCTTTTGTCTTTTGTCTTTCTTCAATTCACTTTCAGGTCCTATGATATACATTTTAATTATACCACCTAAATAGTTTTCAATTACATTGCCTCTTTCAATAGTCCTGTCATCCTTTTTCTATTATTTCACGTTCTAGTCCAATTTTCATCGGCTCTTTTGCACAAGTCTAAAACTCTACTTATGTTATTCTAGTCTTCAAAACAAAAAAAAAGTTAAAATAAATCAAGCAAACCTGTCTTGACATTGCCCTTGGTGCTTTTCCAAAAAAAAAAAAAAAATGGGATGTGGGAAAAGAGGCAATTCTTAGCTGAAAGTAAAGAAAAGCAGAGGTAGAGAAATGTGGAAGTGTGAGGTTCATTTCAAGGACTGTTAATATTAAATTACCAATATTCTAACTAAAATGGTGACGTACAAAAGGTGGACAGGTACATAATCATAGAGGATAGTGCCTTCTAAAATTTCTTAAGAAAAGCCACATGGTAACTTAGCCATTTGAAAAATGTATTTCAATTTTAAATATGTAATATTTATTAGTCACCTTAATTTTGAATTATAAAAATATAGAGTTCCATTTTTGTAATCTCAAGATCACACAGTAACTGAGATTCAACCTTATTTACTATTCACTTCACTCTCTTAAACTGCCATTATATTAGCTTTCAAAGAATGTTCCAAGCAAATAAAAGCAAAAAAAAAGAATAATATAGTTAATTTCACTAAATAATAAGGGCTTTTTTTGTCAGCTGAAAGCAGAATGAAGTGTTATTCCTCCTGGTGTTTCTCAAACAGACTCTTTTGCATGATAAAGCAATTTTACTCTCATTGGCCTATTGTAGCATTGAAGTTCATTTCCCATCCATCTACATTCCAAATGTGCACCATAGTGGTTTACTTTTCTATCCATCTGCTGCAGCAATCCCTTCCTATCTATGCTAATGATAGAAGGATATAAAAAAAGGGCCATGTGGTTGTTTTAGTTTAGTTTTGTTTTGTAATGCAGAGGTACTTGGAGCAGCAGGTCAACAAATTCTGGCAACTACATCTTTTTGACACAGGAGACCATTGTGGAATGAATCAAAGTTTAATCCTATGCATAAATGCTAGTATTTAATAATCATTCCATTTATGAAAGCTTTATTGTGAATTTATAAACATAAGGAAAACACTCTCTTGCTAGTCCACAAATCACCATCAGAAGCGAGGCAAACTTGAATAAACTAAGCTGGACTACATAGCCTGCTTGGCAGTAGTTAGTAAATATAGATGGGAGAAGCAAGAACTGGGAGAAGTCCTGAAGCAATCAAATGACAACACCCACAAATAAAGGGAAAAATGTTAAAACAATAAACAAAAGAGAAACAATTACTTGCTCATTACAAACATGTCATATTGCATTCTTTATTTTGATTGTGGAAAATTAGCCATTGACTACCAGGAACAATTGATTTTTCCTCACAGCTGTTTTCTAATTACATCTGAACACTGAAAATTCTAGTGCAGCCATTCAGCTATACAAAGAGAATTTTCTTTTATTATTGTTGCTGTTGCTGCAAGCTCTGCCTAGCAGCATGACTATAGTTAGACGTTCTGTACTGTACGTCTGTGGTGTTTGTATTATAAGCCATGCTTTTCAGGGATACTATAAAAACTCAAATATTTTAAATTACATAGGCTGGACTGGGTGTACAAGCTGTTTGCCCAGATGCTATTACGTAGATTTCTCTTTCTTTTACCACTACCATCAAAACAAGGGGAAAAAAAGAATAAAGATAGCTTAAATCAGTACATCCGTTTCTTAGTCACTGCATAGTCTGTCAATTGGATCTATTTTTGTCATTGTGGCTTCTGATGAGTGTTTTGGCACAGTCTTGCTGGGAGGGTGGAGGGTGATGGGCAATTTCCTGTCAGTTGATCCTGTGGGTAAATTCTAAGCAAAGAACATGGAGATTATGAACAGGCAGGATTCCAAGGTTTCAGAGAAGCAATTGAAATTTTGGTTGCTTACGCTAAGCTCTTCAGAATTTCCCCCCAAAATGATTTCAGTCTTAAATGAGGCCAGAAATGTGAAATGTGCCCTTGAGAGTTTTCTAGGACTTGTGGTTAGTGAATTCTGGAAAAAGAGTTAAGCTACTTCCTTCAGAGTTTAGGATCTGTAATTAATCCTTGCCGTAATTTAAGCGAATCGGTAATGTTAACAATTCTACAAGAATAAAGTGAAATCTTCAAGTAAGTTTTTTTCCAATGACATAAATTTGAAAAATTATTTATTTCAGCAGGAACTGGTCTCTTTGTTGTCATTTATTAAATATTTGCCCTCCAATTTAAAGGTAACCTTAACCACAAACCTGTTCACTGGATGGCAATTCATTTCTAGTCTTGAATGAGAACATTAACTTCTGTAGCTCCTCAAGAGATGTAGTGTAACTTTACATTTGCAATTATTATACTTGGAAGGCTTAAAAAGCCCTCCATGGTGCATCTTATTTTAGTATTTCTTTTGCCAAGATTATGACTAATGTAATATTTTAATCTTTTTCTTTCAATTTTATTTGTGACTTTTGGAATATAAAGTGTAAGAGGAATTAAAACAATAAAAAAGTAAATTATCAGGGAAAAAACATAGCCAGATAGTAAAGTGGAAAAAAACACCAGATTTATTCAGGAACTATTACAATAGGGGGAAAGAAAGCTCAGTATAGAACTGGGCTCAACTCCAAATACAACATGGACAAATAGGGATTTATATTCAAGGAGCCAGTTGATGGGGTCGATGGATGGAAAATTACTGAGAGGAAACATCAGGGGTAGTAAGTGAGGTATTTGGCTTAATAGACTTAATCTGATCTTGCTGGAGGCAGTCCAGGGTGATCAGATATCACTTGGGTGATAGTGGGAAACAAAGATTTTAACAGATATTGAAGGTGGGGGATTCTCACTAAACTGACTTATCAGGATTCTTGCTAAATCTGGACTCAAGTAAATGCCAAAGGATAGGGCCTAGTCAGACATACTTGGAGGAGCCAGTCTAGACTACAGCCTAAAAGAATATCTTTGTTAAAATGTATCGACATTACATTAATTTTATTTCATTACGTATTTTCTTATTTTTGATATTTCAAAAGAGAAAAAAACACATTAGCATTGAGTTTTTGAAACAATGATGGAAAAACAATGAGAGCTTTGGATATGATGTAGGTACATAGTTGATTTAATAGAAACAATTTTACTTTAATTCTAGGATTTTTCTCACGTAACCATATACTTCACTATTCAAGCAGAAGCATTTACTAGTAGCATAAAAGAATGGCAAATATTCACTACTGAATAGTCAGGGTTCAGTCATTAAAATTGAAGGCACTATAAATATTTCACATCAAAAAGGATTTAATACACAGAACTAGATTAATACGACTGTGAGGAGGTAGGAGAATGAAAGTCAGAAAGGCTGCATTTAAGAAATTAAGTGAAAGAATCTCAGGAAGCCAATCATGACTTCAGTTGCCTACCACCACATCTCAGAGGGTAATTATCAGCAGGTTTCTCAAAAAATCTGCGGACAAAAAACCCACATCTGCTATCTGCCAAAGCCTATGTATGCTTTTACCTTCCGCTACCACCTGAGAACAATGGCTTCTACCAACACAATCTCAGGAGATTGCCTCTCACCAGCTGAATATAACTGAACCCAATGGCAGGGAATATCAGGATATGTAGTTCCAGTCTTTATGCCTCTGTGGAATAGGAAATAACTTACAAAGTTAGATATGAAAATATAACAATAATATTTGGAAAATACAATAAGAAGATATATTTGAATACAAGAGGAGTCCAATCTCTCAAAGTAATAAAGTGATAGCAATAATGATTATCACATACAGCTGTTCAATGTGATAATCATTGAATTTCTCTCTTTCATATAATATTTTTCCCCTGGACTTAATCTATAAATTACTCAACAATAGCAACACAATAAATGCTAAAGAAGAGAGAGAGAGAATAAAATTATATGATTGATATATCTCTTCCTCTTTCTTTTACCAAAACAACAAATAAACAACTTCAATTGTGAAAGGGTGATATGTCTGATATGACATAAAATGAGAAAGAGGTTAGATATTATGCTAACACTCTTTATGAGTAAATTATAGAAAGAATATCTATTAATTGACAGGTAATATCCATATGACAATGTTTTCTTGGGGCACTTAAGCTGTTTTCATTTTAGGTTACCACAAAGATGAACTATATGATAGGAGGAAGTAAAAATTATGTATGTTGAACTTTTTCCAGATGGCTGAACTAGGTCTAGTGTGTGGATATTATTATAAGAACCTACATTATGGGTCAATATTAGGAAGACTTTCTAAATATTGAAGTAAATATAATTCACTGCTTCCCATGCCTAGGAATAGAATATGATTTTGCCACTTTACCAACAACAGAGAGATAATTCTTCCTTGGTTGTTTAGTGGGTAAAATTAAAGCTTTCTTCTAAATCTTATATTCTAAATATGTTTATACATTTAAGAAATTTAGTCTTTAAGGAGAACCAAGATGGCGGCATAGGTAAACACTGGAGATTGCTGCCTCGCACATCCACTTCAAAAATACAACAAAAAGACAGAACGGACAACATCCAGAACCACAGGAAGGCTGGCTGAGTGGAAATTCTACAACTAGAAGGAAAGAGAAAAGCATACCGAGACTCAGAGGAGGTGTGGTATGGAAGTAAAATACAAAGGTGCGGAGGTGCATGCGGAGAGGGCTGGCGGCTGAGGTCACGATTGTCTTTTTCAATTGGGAGGGAGTCTCAGGCTCTGAACGCCAGTTCTGGGCTAGTCTCTGGGGACCCAGACTCATATGGGAGAAATGGGACTGTCTGGACTCAGTTGGAACTCGAGGGCAGCTTTCTCTCAGAGGCACTCACAGCGATTGCCGGGGCCTCTGAGGACAGGACCGAGAGCAGCCATACTGCTCGCTCTGCCCACTCTGTTGATACCCTGGGACCCTGCCCCGCCCAAGCCATGCACAAGGCTTTTGCATATGAAAGGCCCGGCCTTTTGTGATTTGAAAATTACTTAACAAACAGCAGCTGCCCCAAGGCCACAGGGCTACTTGCACTGCTTTACAGCTGGCATCTGCAGGGTAGCCTCAGGCAGAGGCTAGATTAGCACCTCTTTAGATGCAAGAGCCCGTGTTCCCAGTGGTCAGAGTGGGACCATCCAATTACAACTCCTCAGATCCATAAGGGACACACTCAGGGGAAAGACTCAGTGAGCACCAAAGCCCCACTGAAGCAAATCTTGCCCCATAAGGGTGTCTTCAGCACAGAAGTTCTCCAACCGTAGACGCAGCTGATTCTCACAGCCAATTGGCCTGGAGGTCAAATCCTCCCAGTGTTACCTACAATAAGACTGTGCACAAAACCCACAAAGGGGTGCACCAAGAGTGTCCTCCTCAGGTAATTGGGGAGGCTGAGTCACCTGGCCCTACAGGACACTTAGCACAGAAAACCATTTTATCAACACAGGGAAGCATGAAAAATGTGGAGACAAAGAAATAGGACACAAATGACAGAAATGGAGGAAAGCAAACTACTGGATATAGAGTTCAAAACCACACTTTTAAGGTTTTTCAAGAACTTTCTAGAAACCGCCAATAAATGTAGTGAGATCCTCAAGAAATCTAGTGAGACCCTTGATGTTGTGATAATGGACCAACTAGAAATTAAGCATACATTGACAGAAATAAAGAATATTATACATACTCCCAACAGCAGACCAGAGGATCACAAGAATCAAGGCAAAGATTTGAAATGCGAAGAAGGAAAAAACACCCAACTGGAAAAGCAAATTGAAAAAAGATTCCAAAAATACGAAGATAGTGTAAGGAGCCTCTGGAACAACTTCAAGTGTACCAGTACGAATTATAGGGGTGCCAGAAGAAGAGCGAGAGCAAGATATTGAAAACCTATTTGAAGAAATAATGACAGAAAACTTCCCCCACCTGGTGAAAGAAATAGACTTACAAGTCCAGGAAGCACAGAGAACCCCAAACAAAAGGAATCCAAAGAGGACCACAACAAGACACATCATAATTAAAATGCCAAGAGCAAAAGACAAAGAGAGAATCTTAAAAGCAGCAAGAGAAAGAAACTCAGTTACCTACAAGGGAATACCCATAAGACTGTCAGCTGATTTCTCAACAGAAACTTTGCAGGCCAGAAGGGAGTGGCAAGAAATATTCAAAGTGATGAATACCAAGAACCTACAACCAAGATTACTTTATCCAGCAAAGCTATCATTCAGAATTGAAGGTCAGATAAAGAGCTTCACAGATAAGGAAAAGCTAAAGGAGTTCAGCACCACCAAACCAGTATTATAGGAAATGCTGAAAGGTATCTTTTGAGAAGAAGAAGAAGAAGAAAAAGGTAAAGATACAAATTATGAACAACAAAAACACATCTATCAACAAGTAAATCTAAAAATTAAGTGAATAAATAATCTGATGAACAGAAAAAAAAAGAAAGAAATTTAGTCTTTAATAAAGCAAAGATGGCTTCTAAGATTAATAATAATTTATTTGGCCCAGCCGGTGTGGCTAAGTGGTTAAGTATCAACCCATGAACCAAGAGGTCACCGGTTCAATTCCCTGTCAGGGGCTCAGTTCCTAGTAGGGGGTATAAAAGAGGAGCGGATTTCTGTTTCTCTCTCAATGATGTTTCTATCTCTCTATTCCTCTCCCTTCCTCTCTCTAAAATCAATAAAAACATTTTTAAAAAATAATTTATTTGCATATACTTTTAAAAGCCTTTTAGTATTTAATAAGTGACGGGTTCCTTGTAACTTATTCTAATAACAAATCCTGAAAATAGAATTATGTTATGGACTAAATGTTTGTGTCCCCATAAAATTCATATGTTGAACCTCTAACACCCACTGTGACTGTATTTGGAGATGGGGCTTCTAGGAAGAAATTAAGGATAATGAATGTTACAAAAGTTAGTATGTTTATAGGAAGAGAAACCCAAGAGCCCATTGCCCCCTCTCTTTCCATTTCTTTCTTTCTCTCTCTCTCTCTTTCTACCTTGTCCCCTCCCCCAGACCAGTATGCACAAAGGAAAGATCCTGCTAGCACCAGGCATAAAGGTGCTGTCTATAACACAAAGGGAGAGCTCTCACCAAGTTGACAACCTTGCTGGTACCTTAACCTTGAACTTCCAAACTCCAGAACTACAAGAAAATAAATTTTGTTTACTTAAGCCACCCAGTCTATGGTATTTTGTATGGCAGCCCGAGTGACTAACACAGATTATAATAAAATTGAATTGTTGATCCACTAAATCAAAGACAAAATTTACTTTCCACTTGGTTTGTTGGAATTTTCTGGGAATGGACATTATGATGGTCACTCACTCATAACTCAATATCTGTATTTATTCCAACTATGCATTTAATCCCATTACTTGGTAGTTGTTTGAATGTGTACTCTATACTTACACCTAATTGTGATACCTTATGTACTGGCCCTATATAAGGAGATATCACAATTTGATTAAAGAATAAATTTCACCAATTTAAAGAATATTAGACTCATGCAAAGTCTCAATTATTTTACATAAAAAATAAACTTGATTAGTTTTGCTAAGATAGCATGAACAGCCTCAATTTTGCTAATTTTCACTATTACAAACCATGCTGCAATAAACATTCTTATAATCTCTTTAGCTTGAGTGCCCCTCCCAAATCCACATAGACCATTTATTTTGGAGGAGATCCCAGGCACCCCAAATCAGGAAATAGGAAAGGAAATCAGGAAAGAGAGAATGATCAATAAAGTAGGTCTTAACAAGTTAAAGACTACAGTGAGCACCTGGATTGCAATCCCACTGGAGATGGTATGAAACATTCCTAAGGATTTTTCTACCAGAGTACAAGAAAATTGGAGCATTTACCCACTGCCTTCCCATCCCTTATGCTGAGAGTCCCCCTTAGCAGTGCTAACACAGGCACTTCCTGATTGCTCCCATGTTTCCAGAGAAAGAACTCAATAAGAGAAAGGGGACCCAGGCATATGTGGTTAGAGTCTGGCTGCAGGTCAGTAGCTGTTTACAGAAGTAGGTGAACTCAGGTAAGCCAAAGGAACACAAGTCAAGCATGAACAGCATATGCTAAATTCTTACGCACAACAGGTAAGAGTTTCTCTGGGGTACATATGAAGTAATGCTTCCCTTGAATTGTCTTACAGCTGCATCTTCAGTGTCACCAGATACTGCCAAATTGCTCCTCAGATTGGCACTGCCCAAAAAATAATTCTTCAAGAAATATATAAGTTCCAATGACTTGACCTTTATACCACCATTTATTATTGTGAGGATGTTAAATTTCTTGCCAATTTGTTGCTGTGATTTAGTATCTCACTGTATGTTATTTTAAAATGCCTTTCTGGTAATTCATTTTTATCATAACTAAATATGGTTCTAATAATTGGTTTGTTTCTTTAGATTGTGAATTTTATAGACTTTTAGACTTTTTAAATACTACATTCATTTTTTTAATGACAGCTGAAAATGTTGTATAGGATAGTAAATAGAAGTAAATAGATTTATTGCAGGCTTTTCTTTCAGGCTTTTAGGCCTATCTCACGGGGGTATGCTTTCACTTACACAGAAGTTAGTCATGGTCGGAAGTTTTTTGGCTTTTGAAGATTCTTTCTTGATTTTGGGATTTGTCTTTGTGCTGCTACTCAGGAGACCGTCTTACCACTATCCCAGCTGTATTCCAACATTATATGTATAACACACTTGTGTTGGTTGTCCCTTTTCAGGAGAGAGAGAGAGAAAATATGCGAGTTCCCTGATGTTCTGAAAATGAGTCCCAGGGATATGGCATTCAGAAATGTCCCTGCTTCTTCTCCAGAAATGTTGCCTTTAGTAGGTATGCCATTCCCTCCCGCAGTGTGGGAGGTTTGTTTTATATCCTGTTCCCCAATCCCCACTTGCAGGGGGTTCCCACCAGTGCCCTAGGTTAACCCTGAAGATTAACTATTTTGTTCCATAGAAAAGATGGAGAGATATATTCCTGGTCAAGTTTGACAGTGACTACTAGTCATGAGGGAAACTTTCTCATGGTCCTATCAAATAGTCCTTTGAGCTCCTCCTGGTATTCCTGAAGGAAAATTTTGCAACTGGTTGTATATTTCCCTATGTCTATGGCTCTCATTGGGCCTTTACCAGTGTATTGAATATGTCTAGCTGGATCTTCCTACTGGCTTATTATGAGATGGTAGCAGGTGGTGTCTGTGTCAAATATGCAAATACTCAGGTTCTGTTTCTCCATTTAGATCTCTGTCTCTCGATTTCAGGTTTGTTGTTTATCCTGTAATCTCGTTCTCTTACACTTTCAAGAAAAGTAATCAATTTGCAATTTTCCTTCCACTTTATTGTTTTAAGTATAGGAGCTACCCTCTTTTCATCTCTCTATACATCGGAGCTGAAACTGGAACCAAGATCATTATTTAAGGTTAAAATTTTCTAAGAGATTATATTGGGTCCAATAATATGATTTACCAATGAGAAAACTTAGACTCTAGAGTTTGTACTAAAACAATATAGCTAGCTATTGGAAACCAAGGACAGAATCTAAGATTTCTGAATGCCAATCTAATACATTCCATATCAGATAAGATTGTACATCATTTTCCTTTTATCCTTTCTGTTATTGATGTTGTTTTGTAAAATAAATAAATGTGGGCATCCCTGAGGCAAGCCTTTAACTTTGTACTTATAACATATGCACATGTGACTTTTGAGGAGCATGTAGAATTTTAGTGGGAGAGCTGAGAGAGCACCTAAGTTCAATATTAGTGATTCTGTGTCACTGTATTTCCTTGGTGTGAAAAATGCATAGGCAGCATATATTTTAATGACTTTTATAACAGGTTATTTCTGACTAAACTGAGAAGTATGACTAAACTTTAAGAACCTAGAAAATTATACTTAATACAAACACAGTGAATCACTACAGTCATTATACTTATATTTTTATATTTTGCATCTTCATTGATGGAAACACAAAGGAGTAAAACATTTGTGCTTACATGATTATATTTCTAGTTATTAAAATCTGCTAAAACCTTATTTATCTCCCTCTATATTCAGTTAAAAAAAAGTCCTCAAACTTATTCTAAAAACTTTCACATAATAATTACAGATCTAGTTTAGTTTTTAAGAGAAAGATATAGAAAGCAATGGCTGAAAAATTACAGGGGAATCCAAGCACGAATAGAGTTTTTACAAGTTACAAATAACCAGTAGACTTAAAAATGTATGTAATATCTTCAAATCAGCAGAAGATAATTTTCTCTATTCTTAAAGTGAGATAAAGTAAGTTCATTGAATATAAAATATGACATAAATCTTAATACAGTCATGACCATTAAAAATGTATATCAATTAAATTTAATAATTCAAAAATGAGGGATCTCCTACAGTTATTGGCCAGGACACCTACATACAACTTCTCCAAGTGGCCATAACTTCTCAACATATATTGCACAGTTGCTCAGGGCTATAAAAGCAAGTGGTGCAAGATAATCAGATGTAAGTCATATTGACTTTTATGACCTAACTTTAGATATAGTATAGTCTTATTATTGCTATTTTACTAACAAGCCTGCCCAGAGTGAAAGAAGAGAATATAGACCCCAACCCTCAATGGAAGAAGCGTCAAAAACACATCATAAGAGCTTGTGATATAGTAGATATCATTATAACCATCTTTGTAAAATACAATCTGCTAGTGTCTTTCCTCACTAAAGTAATCCACTTCTCTCTCATACAAAATATAGCAAACACTGCCCCTAAGTCCTTAGCCTTATCCTATAACAACATCAATTAATCAAAGTCCAGGATCTCCTCATGTAAATCTGGTTCAGCTATAATGAGGCTCCTCAGGTCCTATACCTTGCATACAATTTCTCTCAAAATGATGACTTTAAACTAAAGAAACAGGTTATATGTTCCCACACAGGCAGGACACAATGATGGGACAGGCATAGAATAGCTGATATAGACACTCTCATTCAAAAACAAGACCCACAACAGTTACTGATCCATATAATTTTCAGAATCCTGCCAGGCAGATGTGGCCAGTTCACCATTCAGAGCTAAATTCCTCTGCCTAGGAGTTCTCTATGGCTCCAGGCTGCATACTCTGAGTACTTGTCCTCAGAGGCAACCTCCTTTTTCCATTATAAAATAAAAATGTTTATCTTCATTTATATACTTATTATCTATAATTTTAGTATTGTTTTAATTAGAGGAAAGTCTGAGTGCCTTTGCTCTTGCCCAGTTTACTGTACCAAACGAGTCAACATAGGGAAAGACATTATTCAGCACACGGACATGAAGTTTGCTTCTTGTTGTTTCTTTAGGCTACAGTAGGAATTAAAATTTTGATTTTAGTTTTTGAGATAATCAGTACATTACAGCCCCCATGAAATGTCTTGTATCAGTAAGTGAAAATTACCTTAATTATAATACTAAAGTGGAAATAAATATGCCAATTAACTGATCTTTGATTATCAAAGGTTGTCAGTAATTGCATAATATTGAGAGATATTTAATTTCATTTCATGACTTGATTTTAAAACAAAGTCAACCTTAACCAGTTAAGCTTAGCAATTCACTTAAATTGGTAACAAAATAAAGGATTCTCACAAAGGGAACAAAAGATCATACAAGCTGGATTATTTTCTGCCGGGGTCCAACCCCAGCGGGTCCAGGGGTCTCCAAAGGTGTGGGCGGAGTCGGCGAAGAAGGAAGGACACGGAGACAGCGTTCAGTTGATCAGCAGCCTAGCCAGGATCTCTAGCCAGGATCTCCAGCCAAGTTCTGGTCTGGATCTCCAGAGAGGTTCTGCTTAGGATCTCCAGCCAGGTTCTGCTTAGGATCTCCAGTCAGGTTCAGTCACCAGGTTCTAGTCAGGCTCTCCTGCCAATCTCCACAGTCAGGTTCAGTCCAGGATCCCCTGCCATGCTCTCTCGCCAGGCTTTGCCTCCAAGCTCCGAGGCCAGTCCCTGTCCAGGATCCTCCGGCATGCTCTCGCCAGCGAAGTTCTTCTGTCTCTAGAGAACGTTCTGTGTAGGTTCTGTGCCTAGGCTCTGTCTCTCTTGGTCCTGTCTTCCAAGCCCTGTGTTCTTGATTCTGTGTTCTGAGTTCTGTCTCTCTGTCTGGTTACATCTGTATTTATACCAGTTGATTCAATCCTATCAATCTCTATTACAAAGGTTAGGGCGTTTCTTATCTCCATTCCAGGGAGTAAAGATTATGTAGCTTAAGCATGATTGTTTGTAGTGATTAACTACCCGCCTGGCACTTAGTTAAGGAGTTTCATCCCCTCCCTGACTTCAGGGAAAAATTCCTACCTGGGGAAACAACCTTTCTAGGAGAGGCATCCCCTCCCTGACTTCAGGGAAAAATTCCTACGTGGGGAAACAACCTTTCTCAGAGAGGTGACCTTGGTTAAAACAGTGCCAAGAAGGTGAGCAAACATATTAAGAACAGTATGCCATATATGCCAGGTCCCTTGAAACAGCAAGGATGGACCGGCTCCTGGCAATTTTCACACAAAATTACATTGTATATTAACAATTTATAGAAGAAAGTTATTATCGGATTAAGCTCAGTTTTTTCTATTCTTAAATAATATAGTATCTTTGCTAAACAAACACACACAAACCACTTGTAATTCTCCTAATTTGGCCACATAAACATAGATGGTGCTTTTGCTTGCTTGGTATAGAAAACATCAGTATGAAGCTTCATGCCACACCTAAAGCGCCACTAGCCATCGATTACACTCTGGATAAATTCAAACCCGTCATGTAATTTTAAACAGATACGTCTTTGTATAAAGTTAAGCTGCTCAATGTGTGTAGATTGGATAAAGTTCCTCACAGGCAGAAAAATTGATATATAAGATAAACAATGAAATCCTGCTATGGGAAAATACTTTTTTTAACTTGCTGATATAAGATGATTAACCGAGAAATCATAACTCATTGCTCTATTTGTTTTGAAATATTGGCTGAACAATTCAAACATGAACCATATGAAATGCCATATATAATAAACAAGTGATGTTTTTATTAATTTCTAGAGAGAGGAATCCAGTTGAGGTGGATTTATACTGACAACGTAGCCATTTCCAAACTACTTTTCCCAGAATTTCCTTCCCTTTGTGATTCTGGGTTAGGGTGTAGGCACCAGTGAAATTGTTGTAAGTTTGAAGATGCTAAAGAAGCGTGAACCACTTCACTCTGAAGGTCTTTCTAATGCTCTGGGCTCACTAGAGCTAACACAGTTGCCAATACATTGACTCACACTATTGGGTCAGCAGCTACCCTTTCATTTCAGCTCCTTAAGTTATCAGTCAAGCTTATGTATGGCCCTGTGGTCATGAGTGCCAGCAACTTTCTCGAAGGAACAAGCATTCTTGAGGTTAGAGGCTATTAATGATACACATGGGATTCATTTTTCCATCTTGGTTCCAATTTGTTCTTGCTTTCCTCCATCCTCAGGTCAAGCTTGATCTTGCTTGTCAGCTGTTCAGACCTACAGCAATTTTAAGGTCACCAGCAGACACATTCTTCCCCAGAATTCTTCAACAGCTCCCACAATTATGTAATTCCTTCACTATATCAAGTCCCACATTTCATATTACCCAGACTAGTATATTTCTCTGGTTACACCCTAACCAATATATCACTTAAACCAGTTAAATCAGGTTTAGAATAACTTGCATAAGTTCAGGGCTCACTTAGTGTGTTTCGATAGTGTTAGCACATGAAATTTTCCATGTTTCCCTCCCCAAATATCTTTTTTGCAACATTAAGCAGAAATTCAAGTAATATTTACTATATGAAGACATAAATGAGTGGAAAATTCCATCATTCAAGCGTCTTGAACTATATATTACTTAGGAGTGAAGTATCACTCTCTAATTTTATTTGATCATATAAACTATGAAATTATATATAAGAAAATATAGCAAAATGTTTTATGATTATAAAAAAGCTAATAATTCCATCCATTAACCATTCACATTGTATGCAGAAGCTGTAAGACTTAGGGTGACTGTATAGATAAATAAATAATGGCCCTGAATCCTCCATGTAAGCTGACCATAAACTAGCATTGTTGACAGTAACATGAGAATGTCTCTTCCTTGCAAACTTAAAGAGTATGAATAATGCAGTATCTCAAATGAAGAGACATTTAAACTGGGTCTTGAATAACAGAAGATGTTTTCCAGTACACAGGAACAAGGAAGGGATGGAGAGACAGAAGCAATATTAAAGAACAGGTACATAAAAGACCACACAATATCTAAGGAATTGTGACAAGTTTGATTTTATGAGGGCTATGCAGATTTGTGCTTTAGACAGATTAATTCTAAATTCGATGTGGAAAATAAATAAAAGTGAGAATTTGAGAATGGATCAATGGTTCACAAGCTTACATGTTAATAGTTCAGCAAGAAGGCATTTTATAGCATGAGCTTGAGGTTCCTACAGGATACTGAGACAAAGATATCATCTAGTAAGCTGATTTAAATCTAGGTTTGAAAATCAGTTGAGAGGTGGGCACCACTGATTAAAACTGATCAATCTCTAGCATTTTGGGAATAAAAGATTAGAATAGAAAATATAAATTGCTTGTTAAAATGGATTTGGGGAAAGGGTCTCATTTTCAATTAAATTTTTGAGTTTGAAATGATTTACGTTGTTTAATTAAATCTCCAAATAAAGTTCATATAAAAATGTAAAATTATTGGAATAACTAGCTCCTTTAACAGTGAAAGCATAATATTTTCCCTGAAATTGTATCTTTAGATAACCCTGGGGTCTCAGACTGCTTTCAGTTCTCTAAGATTAAGTTCTTAATGTCTCATAGATTTCTACTAAGATTATAACTATTCTACTCTCCATGCTGGTGAAGGAAAAATAGAGTCAAATTCCTTGGGGAAGTGATCTAATCATAGCTGAAATGTGGCATCTGAGAATCCATTTCTCATAGACCAATATAGGCTCAATACACACAAGTTATTACTTCACTGTAAAATCTTTTCATGGGAGAATCAGAGTAATTTTAATTTTAATACTAGTACTGTGCCCTCCTTTGAAATGTACTTTCAAATATTCCTTTCATAGCATAACAAAAAAAGCACTGTTAGAAAAGGTACTTAACTTGAAGTTTTGATATTTATTAGAAATTCCTTCTCAGATAAAGCAAAATTAATTAATAATTCATTGACTCTAATTCAAAGATGGAGGCCATCTAAACATATATACCCATGTTATGCAAAAAGAAGTAAACATAACATTTGAGAGATTTATTAAAGATCTACAGAAAAATTTTCTGGCACTATAAAGTTGCCAAGCCATGAAATACTAACTGTGGAAACTTTTCAGAATACTTAAGAAGTAGATTAATTAACATATCACTTATATGTTCCTGGTACAAAAACACAATGAGAAAAATGTTATCTTTATATACTATGCACCACAGAACAAACAAATCAAGAAATCTCTCTAGATAAATTTCAAATTAAAAAACATTTTCTGTGTCAAAACAATGAGCAGATTTTTATGGTACAGTATTATCTACATACTAGACACCCGGCAGTGCACGAAATTTGTGCATGGAGGTGTCCCTCAGCCCAGCCTGCACCCTCTCCAATCCAGGACCTCTCCGGGGATGTCTGGCTGCCAGTTTACACACAAGTTATTACTTCACTGGAAAGATCTTTTCATGGGAGAATCAGAGGATTGGGCCTAAACCGGCAGTTGGACATCTCTCTCACAATCTGGGACCGCTAGCTCCTAACTACTTGCCTGCCCGCCTGACTGATTGCCCCTAACCACCTCTGCCTGCTGGCCTGATCGCCCCCTAACTGCTCCCCCCTGCTGGCCTGATCGCCCCTAACTGCCTCTGCCTCAGCATCTGCCACCATGGCTTTGTCCGGAAGGATGTCTGGAAGATGTCCGGAAGATGTACAGTCTAATTAGCATGTTACCTTTTTATTAGTATAGATATAAAACACGAATATGCAAATAGACTGAAAGGCAGAACAACTGAACAACTGGTTGCTATGATGTGTGCTAACCACCAGGGGGTGCAAACAGAACATGGCAGGCGTTGGCAGCAGGTGGCAGAGCACGGGACATGGTGGGCGTTGGTCATGGCGGGATGGTGGAGAAGGTGAGCAGGGGCTCCAGACCAAGGCGGGGCACCAGTTGCTGTCATCAGGGCAAGCCTCTGGTGGTTACTGAAAATTCTTTGCTCCTGAGTGCCGCAGTCCTGCCCGACACTCGCACCTGCTGCTGGCGCTGGCCCCAGCCCTGCTTGCACCCACCGCCAGTGCTGGAGCCACTGCTTGCACCCGCTGCTGGTGCCCAACGCCAGCCTCAATTGCTTGATGCCGTCAGTGGGTGCAAGTGGTGGCTGCTGGCCCTGATCATCCCTCAGGGCTTCTCCACCTCCCCCAGCTCCTGAGGGGCAATCGTGGCTGTCAGCCGCTTCTCACACCCTCTGGCGGTGACACTCATGCTCGCGCCAGCTTCCAGTACTGGAGCCACTGCTTGCACCACTCCCAGCACTGGCCCCACTCGCATCCACAGCGGGTGCTGGAGCTGCTGCTCGCACCTGCTGCCAGCGTCCGGTGCCGGTCCTGATCGTTTGGCGCCATCAGTGGGTGCAAGCAGTGGCTGCTGGCCCCAATCACCCCTAAGGGCTTCTCCACCTCCCCCTGCTCTTGAGGGGCAATCAGGGCAGCAGCCACTACTCACACCCACTGATGGCGCTGGCCCTGCTCGCACCCATTGCTGGCACCAGCCCCAATCACTCTGCATAGTCAGTGGGTGTGAGCAGGGCTGGCGCCGTCAGCATGTGGAAGCAGTAGCAGTGGGAGTGGGGCTGCCAGCAGACAGGGAACCAGGCACTGTGGCAGGAAGGGCTGGTAAGGAGCATGGAGGATGGGCCGAGACCCACCTCTGTGCCCACTGAAGCCTCACAGCCCATATTTCCTTTCAAGGTGCACAAATTCATGCACTGGGCCCCTAGTAGAAATATAAACATATCAGATAATACTATAATATATAAACAAGATCAAAGGAAAATAAATATTTAGATACTAGAGGTCTGGTGCACAAATTCGTGCACCAGTGGGTTCCCTCAGCCTGGCCTGTGGGACCAGGCCAAAACCAGCTCTATGACATCCCCCAAGGGGTCTTGGATTGCCAGAGGGTGCAGGCCAGGCTGAGGTGCCCCACCAGTGTACGATCGGGGCCAGGGAGGGATGTGGGAGGTTGGCCAGCCGGGGAGAGACTGCTTGAGGGCTCTAGGGCATGTCCGGCCCATCTTGCTTAGCCCCGATTGGCCTGACCGCAGCAGCAAGCTCACCTACTGGTCGGAGCATCTGTTCTCTGGTGATCAGTGCACAAGCAGTTGAGCAGCCTTAGCATATAATTAGCATATTATGCTTTGATTGGTTAAATGGCCTACCGGACACTTAGCATATTAGGCTTTTATTATATACTAGGGGCCTGGTGCACGAAATTCGTGCACTGGGTGTGTGTGTGGGGGAGTGTCCCTCAGCCCAGCCTGCCCCCTCTCACATACTGGGAGCCCTCAGGCGTTGACCCCCATCACCCTCCAATCGCAGGATCGGCCCCTTGCCCAGGCCTGACGCCTCTGGCTGAGGCATCCGGCCCGGGCAGCGGGGACCCACAGCTGCAGCGGCCCCACGATCGTGGGCTTCGCATTAGGCCCAGGCAAGGGACCCCTAGCTCCTGGGACTGCCAGCTTCGACCATGCCCAGCTCCCATCGCTGGCTCCACCCCTACTTCCTGCTATCACTGGCCAGGGCGGAAAAGGCGCCTGATTCTCCGATCATGGCTGGGGGGCAGGGCAAAGGCGGCTCCAGGGCCGCCTTTGCCCTGCCCCCCAGCTCTTAGCTCCCCCCTGGGTTTCCGATCACTGTCAGTGGCAGGGGGCTTCTTCCTGCTTTCCCTTTCGCCTCCCTGCATTGTGCCTACATATGCAAATTAACCGCCATCTTGTTGGCAGTTAACTGCCAATCTTAGTTGGCAGTTAATTTGCATATAGCCCTGATTTAGCCAATGAAAAGGGTAGCTCGTACGCCAATTACCATTTTTCTCTTTTATTAGTGTTGATGAGGATTTTGAGGTGAGTACTATTAAAGCAAAGATTTCACAGTCTGTTTGAAGCAATTATGAAATTCTATTTAGAGAATAAACTGAAATTCTATTATTGGTATCAAAAGAGGTCTTTTTGGTATAAAATGTTGTACAGAAAAAGACTACGGCATGGAAATCATGAGTTATTTATAAACTCAGTGTTATTTAGTATCTACCAGTGCCACACATTTTTTTTTGCCCAGAAAATCTATAAGTGAAAATATGTTGCCACCCTCTTCAAAATAATTTTAGTTTATTGATTAAAACCATTATTTAGAGAATTACTTTTTACAATTGTGGTATAAAGATAGCTGGACAATTCTTCTCTATAGAACACAGACATAAAACTGGACTAAATTTTCCAAAAGGGATGTTTAGGACACTGTAATTTAAACACACACACAGACACACACACACATACACTGAACACATTTACAAGTACTAACTCAGGAAAGGGTTATTATTTCATCGGGTAGAAACTAAAGCAAGTGTGTGGTCTTCTTGCCATATGAGGGGAGCCTGAGAGCCCTGCAAAGTACAATTCAATAAAAACTAGAGAACAGCCAATAGAATCTGAGTCAATGTGGGCACATGTATTAGACTGAACGCACAAATACTTCAAGCAACCATCTATAATAATAAAAGTGTAATATGCTAATTAGACCAGACATCCTTCCAGATGACCTTCCTGGACGAAACCAGGATTGTGAGGGAAGCTTGAGTCCTGGGTGCCAGAGGAAAACTGGTGCCAGTAGCCGGGGGAAGAAAGGCCTACTCTTGCATGAATTTCGTGCATTGGGCCTCTAGTTTTAAATAATTTTAAATAACTAAAAGAAAATATTTTAACACTAATGGATATATATTATAGTATTCTAGAACCAATTGTACAGTAATTAAAATGAAAATATGTCATAGGTTAACATTTTGGAGGTGACAGAAGAAAAATCATTGAATTTGTATATATATTAGAAATAATCTCTATATTATAAAAAGCCAGTGGCTGGAAAGCCAGAACACCAGAACGACCAAACAACTGGTCACCAGGAGGTGCACTGATGGGTCCTGTGGCGACCACAAGAGGGACTCTGGGTTCCACAGTGGTGGCAGATGAGACTCTGGGTCATGTGCAATTTCGAGCACTGAGCCTCTAGTTATTTAATACAAAATTAGAGAAATAAAAGTTGGACTAAACCTGAATGGAGACACAGAGAACTGTGGAGCAATATTATGCAACCCAACATATGAGTAACTGTCCCAAAAAAAAGAGAAAGAAGAAAAATACATATATTGGGGAAACAGTAGATGAAATGAACAAACTTTTAATAAAACCTTTAATTTATAAAACCAAAAAAGCTCAATAAATTCCATGAAGGATGAAAAAAAGGGGGAATTAGGTTTAAATACACTATAATGAAAAGGCTGAAAGCCAAGACCAAATTGAAAATCTTAAAAGCAGCAAATAGTAAGAGAAAATAGGCACCATATCTACAAGGAATAATTTATTAATGACTAATTTATCATCAGAAACAATAGAGAACAGAAGATAGTGAAATGACAAGTTGAAGGTGTCATTTATTCAGCAACATTATCTTCCAAAAATAAAGGTAAAATAAAAACAGTTTTATATTTAAAAATAAATTGAGAGAATGTATTAGTATGTCCAGAAGACTTGCTCTTTAAGAACTAGTAAAGAGTCCTAACTGATTTGGATCGGTGGATAGAGCATCGGCCTGCAGACTGAAGGGTCCCAGGTTTGATACCGGTCAAGGGCATGTACCTTGGTTGCAGGCACATCTCCAATAGGGGTTGTGCAGGAGGCAGCTGATCGATGTTTCTCTCTCATAGATGTTTCTAACTCTCTATCCCTCTCCCTTCTTCTCTGTAAAAAATCAATAAAATATATCTTTAAAAAAAGAAATAGTAAAGGAAGCCCTTTAGACTGAAAGAAAATGATTTATAAATTTATAAATGATTTATCACTTGATAAAATTATTTATAAACATAACTCAGCTAGAGAGTAAGCAATGAAAAACACTAGAAATGGTAAGTATAAGGGTAATTATAAAATATTGATATATATTATTTTATTTTCCTTTTACCTTAAAATTCATAAGACTTCAAATGAAAAAGTATACACACACACACACACACACACACACACACATACGCACACACACAAATCAGCAGAAAGAAGAGGTCAAGAAAATGGAGTTACTCTGAAAAAAAAATTGCCAATTTTAACCAATTAAAGTCAATAATAACATGAAATTGTTATAATAAGTGAAAATATATATATTGTGAACATATGGAAATGACTACAAAGCTAAAAGCAAGAATAATTTTTAAAAATCTGGTCTCACATTGCTTTACAATATTGGAATGGAAGTTCTAGTCAATAAAATAAGCAAAGAAAAAAGAAGCTATGCAATTGGAAAAGAGAAAGTAAAACTGTCTTTATTCACAGATGGTATAATGTTATATGTAGAAAATACTAAGAACTTTACAAAAGAGCTAGTTAAATTAATAAGTGAATTTAGTCAGGTCACAGGATAGAGATTAATATGCAAATATCAATTACATATCCATAGACTATTATCAAAGAAAAAATAAAATTTTACAAAAGTTACGTTTATAAAATTAAAAAAAATAAATCATAAAAATTAATCAAGTATAAGACATTGCCAAAAGGAATTAAAGAAGATCTAAACAAGTGGTCTATCATATCATTTTCATGTATTAGAATATCCATTCCATCATGTTAAGATAACATTTTTTCTTAAATTTATATGTGGTTTAAAAATAATCCCTGTAGCCCTGGCTGGTTTGGCTTAGTGGAAAGAATGTTGGCCCATAGACTGAAGGGTACTGGGTTTGATTCCAATCAAGGGCACATACTTCGGTTGCAGACTCTGTCCCAGGCTCTGGTCTGGGTTCATGCAAGAGGCAACCAATCTATATGTCTCTCTCACATCTATGTTTCTCTCTTTCTGTCTCTTCCCCTCCCTTCCACTCTCCCTAAAAATCAATGGAAAATATCCTCAGGTGAGGATTAACAAGGACTATACATAATCCCTATCAAGATCCTGGATTTTCTAGAGAAGGTAACAAGCTGATTATGTTATTTATGTGGAAATTCAACATAGCTAAAGCAGAAAAAACAGATTTTAAGAAGTAGTACAACACTATAAAACGATATTACATGATTTCAAAACATACTATAAAGCTTTGGGGCCTGCAGTAATCAAGAGAGTACAACTTTATAATAGTTCAAAACAAAATGTGTTTCAACTGGTGAATGAGCAAAATAAGATGTATATGTGTTCTCACAAGTAATTTTGAACTAAGTATCAAGACACAGAGAAACATGGATGAATTGCAAAAAACATAATGTTAAAAAAGCAAGACACAAAAATACTATAATTTCATTTATGTAAAAGTTTTAGAAAAGGGAAAATGTAATGTGCACACACACAAGATTATAATTCTTGGGGCTGGATACCACTGGCAACAGTGATTGACTGCATTAGGCATGAAAAGACTGTGGGGCTGATGGATATGTTCTGAAACTTTTTTAGAGAGGGATGTATGACTATACACATTTATTAAAATCATTGAAGTTTATAATTATCATGGGTGGATTTTATAGCATGTAAATTACACTAAATAAAGATGACCAAAGGAAAGAAACATTTATGAAAGTAATAAAATAAAATAATATGAAAATTGACATTTAATGGATGTGTGCAAATATGTTGTATGTGGCAATATAAAAGCAAACACTGAATTTGTTTAAGAGACAGATATCCCAAGTGCCCAGACTTCAAAACAGAATAAATATTTTTTAAATGATATCTCCTGGCTTATATAATGAGTGTGAACATTGGTGGAACTCCCCAAAGTCAAAATAAATTTGTATCCAAGAACTAGGAGAGAATAATAAATGCAAATCACCTTCTTTGTTTTTAACTACTTGTGTGACTAATATGTATTAATGAGAGATATTGCTTTTCTTGAATACTGGGAAAAGAAGAAAGGATAAAAAGCATTTTACAAGGGATAAAATATACACATCTGCCATGCCTAGCATTTTGTTGAAAATGAAATATTTCTCATTTCAAAATGTCAAAGACAAAGGAAATATCTTCATCATATGCAAATTTTTAAAAATATTTAAGGATATGTTTTTTAACTTGATAGATATGTTCCTACATTCAGAAACATAGTATGTTGAACTTTAATGTAGCTTGATAAACATTAAGGTTTGTTAAATTTAAGCATTTACCTAGAGAAATAATCTGGTGCTATATATGTACACATTTGAATCTTTTATAAATAAAAAAGATATTTTATTGTTTTCAGGAGAAGGAGAGTGAAATAGAAATATCAATGATGAGAGAGAATCATTGATTGGCTGCCTCCTGTATGTCCTGACCAGAAATCAAACCATGACCCCCTGGTTCACAGGTCAATGCTCAACCACTAAGCCATGCTGGCTGGGCCACATTTTTCTCTTTACAATGCCTCCCACCTTCCACCACGATGTCACGTTTTTATGATTAACAGGAACTCTTTTGCAGATTTTCTCTTTCACTCATACTACCTTCTACCACTCAGGGTTGCTATATATCTGAATATAGCCCTCCTCCCTTTGAGATCTTCACCACATAGACACTTTGTAATTTATGTGCCTCCTAAATTCCTAAGAACCCTAACACTCATCCTTTAAATTTGTTAAATTAATTTTCTACTAATAACATGTTAACTGAAATTGAGGACTTGAGGGACTCTCCTATGAAAAAAAGTGCCAAATATTAGTAAATGGAATTTATGACATTCAATCTGCCAATCAGGAGGTTTATTTTCTTCATAATGGTTTATTCATAAAGAAATATTTGTTAAGTGACTACTATGCTCCAGGCACTAGCATTTTCATTGTAGCAGCACTGAGTACTCATAGATAAGTGGCCATGGGCTAAGTGCATAATCACATCTAAAATGTCTTCCATCTGAATGTTTTGTGTCAAAATATCTTTAATAACTAATAAAACATGTTGAATAGTTTTACTTGAACACATACAAAAACCACATCTACTGAACTGAGCCACATTTTGTATTTGCATTCATACTGAAAAGCACTGTATATTTAATTCACTATGTAAGAAATAAAAAGAATGAAAGAAAAATACCACATGATCTCACTCATTTATGGATAATTAAGACAATTATAAACTGATGAACAAAAATGGATACAGAGGCAGAGCAACATCGAACAGACTGTCAAACTACAGTGGGAAGGCCGGGGTAAGAGATCAACCGAAGGACTTGTATGCATGCATATAAGCATAACCAATGGACACAAGACACTGGGGGGTATGGGAGGTCAGGGGATTGTCAAGGGGAGAAAATAAAAAGGAGACATATGTAATACTCTTTGAAATACTTTAAGCAATAAAACAATTTAAAAAAAAGAAATAAAAATGGATACAAATATACATATGTTTTAAAGCTAAGTGAAAACACCACACATATGTTCAAATGTAGCTTTAATTATCCACAAAAGTGAATAATGCAGATTCAGCTTCAATCTAATCAAAGTTTTGTAATTTTCAGTGGAAAATTATGTGGGTAGCTTTCATTGCGTGCCCGCACAGTTAGGGTAATGAAAGCACAGACTAAGTCATTTTTGAAATCATACACATTCAGAAATTAGAGCAAGGAGTGAAGCTTCATTTATTCCTTAGAATAACTGAAATGCCTCTTGTGGTACTGACTTGAAAGGAAAATTATTCTGTGGTATCTAGAAGTAATATCTCACAAGATAATTTCAAAGGAGATCCCTTAAGTGAATGCATTCTAAATTGGGAGGAAGCACAGCATAAAGAATTTAACTATATTTGCTAATAATTAGTTCATTGATATGTATATCTTTTATTTACATAAATCAGTCATTATAATAAACATTAATGGAGGTATTTTTATCCTGGAAAACTGCTGACAATATTATAATTTAAAGATCAGATGTCATATTAGGTTTGATTAGAAATTCAGGTAGCAATTTAAAATCATATACAAGAAAGGTAAATTTGAAAAAAAACAACATTTAATATCTTTATAATTATTCTGACAGCTACACATTTTGCTCATGTGAAATGACTTGCCATTGTGTAATAAATGAAATTTCAATTTTTAAGACTTTATGCATGCCTTTTACTTCTAACTAACTGACTTAAATATAGTTTACTTTGATCTATAGCAAAAGGAAAGTTGTTAAGCTGTTTATGCTTATTGGACTGGAAAACATAATTACTTTAGAATCCAATTTGCATTCATCAACTGTATCATTAGGATCAAACTCTAGCATTTTGGAAGTGTGGGGTTTTTAAATGAAGGAAAATAAATTTTAAATGTCTCTCTTCAAATAGTGAGCCCAAATAAATTACAAAATCAGGTTTTGTTTAACACTTCCTTTTGCCTTTTACACATGATCTTATAGTAGGAAAAACCATATAGTCAAATATCCACCAAAATAAAGCATTTGTTTCAAAAAGCCCTTTGGCCATAGGTCATTTTGGCTATAGTTGAACATTTCCAATAGGGAAATAACTCCCTTGGCAATTTAAACCAATCTACCTTAGATATTTTTGTAACACAGTGTTTTTTTTTTAATATATTTTATTGATTTTTTACAGAGAGGAAGGGAGAGAGATAGAGAGTGAGAAACATTGATGAGAGAGAAACATCGATCAGCTGCCTCCTGCACATCTCCTACTGGGGATGTGCCCGCAACCCAGGTACATGCCCTTGACCGGAATCGAACCTGGGACCTTTCAGTACACAAGCGGACGCTCTATCCACTGAGCCAAACCGGTTTCGGCTGTAACACAGTTTTTTTATACTTTGAGATAAAATCTTCACTTGGCTGAATCCAGAAAAATATCTTATTTTTCCTAAACAAAGCCCTACCAATATTAAGACAGTTACATCTTTTCAACATGTTTTTTTCTTCTCCTGATTAAACAGCTGTCAGATTTATGACAACTCCTTGTCTGACATAACTAATAGTTACTTAAAAGTATAATAACCTTATTTTGGACAGATTCTGGTTTGTCAATTTTCCTTGCTCTATTTTGTAAGGAACCTTCTAATTTAAAATATTGCCTAAAGGACCCAATATATAATCTTACCATTTTAAATCAAATGCCTATACAGAGGAAAAATACTCATGGTTACTCCTGTAAAATGTGACAAACTAAAGAATGATTAAAGGGCTTAGAGGGCCCTAACCGGTTTGGCTCGGTGGATAGAGCGTCGGCCTGCGGACTGAAGGGTCCCAGGTTCAATTCCGGTCAAGGGCATGTACCTTGGTTGCGGGCACATCCCCAGTAGGAGGTGTGCGGGAGGCAGCTGATCGATGTTTCTCTCTCATCGATGTTTCTAACTCTCTATCCCTCTCCCTTCCTCTCCGTATAAAATCAATAAAATATATTTTTAAAAAAAGGGCTTAGAGGACCAAAATAAATGCCATAGTTTTAAAAATAACAACAAATTTTAACAATTGGAACTAATGTAATATTCAGATCATGCTTCAATGATAGGGGATAACAAAGACAAATGAGACTATTGTACAGAATAAAAAAAGTCAAGGTATATAAAACATAGGCAAAGTTTCCATAATTATCACACAAACAGGATTAAGCAAATATTGGATTCACTAAGGGTACTAGGCAACTAAATAGGTTATGTGAATCCATTTGAGAAAATCTCAAATTGCAAAAGTAAAGGAAAGAAGATGATGTGACAGAAGTGAAGTATGTGAGCAAGTATGTAATATAACATTTTTTTCTGCACTGAAGAGAGTTCATAATGTGTAGATTAATAAGAAAAAAGTCCCATATATGAATAATTTATACTGTATTCTTTAATTTATGAGTTGAGAAAAAAATGCTTGAAATTATTCTTACAGCAAAAAAGAGCAAGCAACGAACCTACTATAAAATTGGTGTGGCTTTAGTACAAACTAAAAATGATTTCAGACACAACATGTAATAGATTTAGGAAGTCAACAGAAAAATTTCTTTAGAAAAACAATAGAATGGGGTAAAGCCAGTCCATTCAATAAATGGTATTGGAAATACTGGACTGGTACTAGCAAAAAAAATTTAACTAGACCACCTTCTTATACCATATACCCAAGTCTGGAAGATAGTAGTCCCATATCAAGGTGTCTACAAAGTTGAATTCTTCCAAGGCCTCAACCTTATAAATGGCTTAGAAATGGTTGCCTTCTCCCTGCTTCCCCTCTGAGAGATGGAGAAGATAACTATGCTAACACCAATCAGAAGACTCCAGAAACAGGTATTTTAGTTTAGACAAAGAGGATTTTCAGGTATAAAAAAAGTGTCCCTACATAATGAAAAACTGGTTAATTCTCCAAAATGACATAAAACATTAACTGTACATGCTTCTAACAAGAGAGCATCTAAATGCATGAGACAAAAACAGACAGAACTGCAAGGAGAAATAGAAAAATTCACTATTACAGTTGATACTTCAACATCTCTTTTTGTATAATTGATAGTTCAACCAGGCAAAAAATAGGTAAGGATAGTTAACTCGGATAGCACCATCAATCAATGTGAATTAATTGCTGTTCATAGAATAATTCACCAACAGCAACATAATAAATATTATTCTTAAGATCACATTGAGCATATCACATTCTGGGCCTTAACAAATTTAAAAGAAGTCATACACAAGTTATTCTCAGTTCACAATAGAATTAACCTAGAAAGCAATAACAGAAAGATAGGTAGGAAATCCTGAGACAGTTGAAAATTAAGCAAAGCATGATTTCTGAAAAAAATATGGGCCAAAAAACTAAGAGAAATTTAAAAATATTTAGAACTGAATGAAAATAAAATGCAATCTATAAAAATGCATGGAATGCGTTGAAGGTAGTGCTAAGAGGGAAGTTTGTAACATTGTACATATCACAAAAGAAGAAAGATCTAAAATCTGTAACCCAAACTTCCCCATTAGTAAAATAGAGTAAGAAGAGCAAATTAAGTTTAAAGCAAGTAGAAAAAAACCCCAGAAATCTATGAAATTGAAAATAAAAATTAATAGAGAAAAATCAACAAAACTAAAACCCAGTTCTTTGAAAAGGTTAATAAAATTGAGAAATTTCTAGTCAAGTTAACTAAGAGAAACACAAAGTCATATATTAAGGTCCTAACCTTCTCTGTGACTGTGACTGTATTTGTAGACAGCACCTTTGAGGAGGTAATGAAGGTTATGACTGCTTATAGAACTTCTCAGCCTCGATAATCACATGAGGCAATTCCTATAACATCTATCTATCTATCTATCTATCTATCTATCTATCTATCTATCTATCTATTATGATTTATGTGACTGTATTTTTAGACAGGACCTTTGAGGAGGTAATGAAGGTTAAATAAGGTCATAAGGGTGGAGCCCTAATCCAATAGGACTTGTGCCCTTATAAGTGGAAGAAACATTGGAAAACTTTCTCCCTTCCTCCTTCTCCCTCTCTCTTTAGAGAAACAGAACCAATATAAATTATTGGTGGCAATCCCCCACCGCCCCAGTGTCTGTGTCCATTGGTTATGCTAATATGCATGCATACAAGTCCTTTCGTTGCTCTCTATCCCCCCCTACCCTGCCATTTGTCTCTGGATCTAGTCATGTTCATCAAATTATGTTGATCATTATATCCCACATATGATTGAGATCATGTGATATTTATTTTTCTCTAACTAGCTTATTTCGCTTAGCATAATGCTCTCCAGTTCGATCCATGCTGTTGCAAATGCTAAAAGTTCCTTCTTTTTTATAGCGGCATAGTATTCCATTGTGTAGATGTACCACTGTTTTTTAATCCACTCATCTGCTGATGGGCATTTAGGTTGTTTCCAAATCTTAGCTATTGTAAATTGTGCTGCTATGAACATAGGGGTGCATATATCCTTTCTGATTGGTGTTTCTGGTTTCTTGGGATATAGTCCTAGAAGTGGGATTACTGGGTCAAATGGGAGTTCCATCTTTATTTTTTTGGAAACTCCATACTATTCCTCACAGTGGCTGCACCAGTCTGCATTCCCACCAGCAGTGCAAAAGGGTTCCTTTTGCTCCACATCCTTGCCAGCACTGTCCTTTGTTAATTTGTTGATGATAGCCATTCTGACAGGTATGAGATGGTATCCCATTGTTGTTTTGTTTTGCATCTCTTGGATGATTAGTGACTTTGAGCATGTTTTCATATGTCTCTTGGACTTCCTTATGTCCTCTTTCGAAAAGTGTCTATTTAGGTCCTTTCCCCATTTTTTAATTGGCTCATTTATCTTCTTTTTGTTAAGCTGTATGAGTTCTCTGCAAACGTTGGAGATTAAACCCTTATTGGAAATATCATTGGCAAATATGTTCTCCCATGCCATGGGCTTTCTTGTTGTTTTGCTGATGGTTTCTTTTGCTGTGCAGAAGCTTTTTATTTTGATGTAGTCCCATTTGTTTATTTTCTCCTTAGTCTCCATTGCCCTAAGAGCTGTGTCAGTAAAGATACTGCTACAATATATGTCTGCTATTTTGCTGCCTATGGAGTCTTGTAGGATTTTTATGGTTTCCCATCTTACATTTAAGCCCTTTAGCCATTTTGAGTTTGTTTTTGTGTATGGTATAAGTTGGTGATCTAGTTTCATTTTTTTTTTTTTGCATGTATCTGACCAAATGTCCTAGCACCATTTATTGAAGAGACTGTCTTGACTCCATTGTATGATCTTGCCCCCTTTGTCAAATATTAATTGAGCATAGTGGCTTGGGTCGATTTCTGGGTTTTTTGTTCTGTTCCATTGGTCTATATGTCTGTTCTTGTGCCAGTATCAGGCAGTTTTGAGAACTGTGGCTTGGTAATATAGCTTGATATCTAGTATTGTGATCCCTCCAACTTTGTTCTTCTTTCTCAGGATTGCTGTGGCTATTCGGGGTCTTTTTTTATTCCAGATGAATTTTTGGAGAGTTTGTTCTAGATCTTTGAAATATGTCGTTGGTGTTTTAATGGGGATTGCATTGAATCTGTAGATTGCTTTGGGTAGTATGGACATTTTAATGATGTTGATTCTACCAATCCATGAACATGGTATGTTCTTCCATTTGTTTATGTCTTCCTCTATCACTTTTTTCAATGTCCTGTAGTTTTTCAAGTACAGGTCTTTTACCTCCTTGGTTAAGTTTATTCCTAGGTATCTTAATATTTTTGGTGCAATGGTAAATGGTATTTTTTTTTCATTTCTCTTTCTGTGAGTTCATTATTGGTGTATAAAAAGGCCATAGATTTCTGGGTGTTAATTTTGTATCCTGCTATATTGCCAAATTCTTTTATTAGGTCTAGTAATTTTTTGATGGAGTCTTTGGGGTTTTCTATGTATAGTATCATGTCAACTGCGAATAGGGACAGTTTTACTTCTTCTTTCCAATTTGGATGCCTTTTATTTCTTCTTCTTGTCTGATCACTGTGGCTAGCACTTCCAGTACTATATCGAACAGAATGGTGAAAGTGGGAATCCCTGTCTTGTTCCTGTTCTTAGGGGAAATGAGTTTAGTTTTTGCCCATTGAATATGATGCCGGCTATAGGTAATAGGCTTTTATTATGTTGAGGTATGATCCCTCTATTCCCACTTTGCCGAGAGTTTTTATCCAGAAAGAGTGGTGGGTTTTGTCAAATGCTTTTCTGCATTGACTGATACGATTATGTGATTTTTATCTCTCAATTTGTTTATGTGATGTATCTCATTTATTGATTTGCAGATATTGTACCATCTTTGCTCCCCTAGAATAAAACCTACTTGGTCAGGGTGTATGACCTTTCTAATATAATGCTGAATCCGATTTGCTAGAATTTTGTTGAGGATTTTAGCATCTATGTTCATCAAGGTAGTTCTCTTTTTTTTGTGGTGTCTTTATCTGTTTTTGGAATTAGGGTAATGCTGGCTTCATAGAAAGAGCTTGGAAGTGTGCCTTCCTCTTAAATTTCTTGGAATAGTCTGAAGAGGATAGGTTTTAGTTCTTTGAATGCTTGGTAGAACTCCTCTGTGAAGCCATCTGAGCCCAAGCTTTGTTTGCTGGAAGATTTTTGATCACTGCTTCTATATCTTTGGTAGTAATCAGTCTATTCAAGTTTTTTGATTCTTCCTGATTGAGTTTTGGAAGCTTATATTTTTCTAGAAATGTGCCTGGCTGGATGCTCATGAATCTTGTTTATTCTTTCAAAGAACCAGCTGTTGGTTTTGTTGATCTTTTGTATTGTAGTTTGTTTGTTTATTTATTTGTTTTGGACTCTATGTCGTTTATTTTCACTCTGATCTTTATTATTTCCTTCCTTCTGCTTGTGCTGGGCTTTTCTTGTTGTTCTCTTTCTAAAACTTTGAGTTGTAGGGTTAGATAATTTATTACAATTTTTTCTTGTTTTTTGAGGTAGACCTGTAAAGCCATGAACTTTCCTCTCAAGACTGCTTTCACTGTGTCCCATAGATTTTGGATTGTTGTGTTTTCATTGTCGTTTATTGTCATGATGCTTTTTATTTCTTCTTTGATTTCTTTGGTAACACAAGCATTGTTTAATAGCATGCTATTTAGCCTCCAGGTGTTTCATTTCTTTTTCATTGTTTTTATTGTAGTTGATTTCTAGTTTTCTGCAATTGTAATCTGAGAAGATGCTTAATATGATTTCAATCTTCTTGAATTTGAAGAGACTTTGCCTGTGTCCCAATATATAGTCTATCTTTGAAAATGACCCATGTGCACTTGAGAAGAATGTATATTCTGTGGCTTTAGGGTGATATGTTCTTAAGATGTCAATTAATTCCATCTGATCTAGTGTGTCACTTAGGATTGATATTTCTTTGCTGATTTTTTGTTTAAAGGATTTGTCCAGTGGTGTTAGTGGGGTATTAAAGTCCCCTTCTATGACTGTATTGCTGTCAATCTCTCTCTTGATATCCTCCGGAAGTTTTTTAATGTATTTGTGTGCTCCTGTATTGGGTGTGTATATGTTTACCAGAGTTATATCTTCTTGTTGGATTGCTCCCTTTAGTATTATGAAATGGCCTTCCTTATTTCTTGTTATGGCCTTCACTTTGAGATATAATTTGTAAGATATAAGTATTGCTACCCCAGCTTTTTTTTCATCTCCATTTGCCTGAAATACCTTTTTCCATTCCCTTCACCATCAGTCTGTGTGAGTCCTTTTTTCTGAGTTGGGTTGCCTGTAGACAGCAGATATATGGGTCATGTTTTCTTATCCACTCAGCTACCCTATGTCTTTTGATTAGGGCATTTAATCCCTTTACATTTAAAGTTATTATACATAGGTACTTGTTTGTCACCATTTTTATTTTTTATGCCTGTGTTCCTTCTTTGGTTCCTATTTCTTCTTTTTATAGCAGACCCCTTAGCATTTCTTGCATTGCTGGTTTGGTGGTGATAAACTTCCTTAGTCCTTTTTTTGTCTGTGAAGCTCCTGATTTTACCCTCAATTTTGATTGACAGCCTTGCTGGGTATTCTTGCATTCAGACCCTTCCTTTGCATGACTTTGTATATTTCATTCCATTCCCTTCTGGCTTGATGTGTTTCTGCTGAGAAATAAGTCACTAGTCTGATGGGGGATCCTTCGTAGGTAACTTTTTGTCCCTCTCTGGCCGTTTTTAAGATTCTTACTTTATCATTGGTGTTTGCCATTTTAATTATAATGTGCCTTGGGGTTGGTCTTTTGGAGTTTATTTTGTTTGGGACTCTGTGAGCTTTTTGGACTTGTGTGAGTTTTTTCTTCTCTATATCAGGGAAGTTTTCTGTCATTATTTCTTCAAACAGGTTTTCTATTCCTTGCTCAGTTTCCTCTCCTTCTGGAACCCCTACTATGTGGATGTTGTTTCGTTTAGTGTTGTTCCAAAGTTCCCTTAGGCTCTCCTCATGTTTTTTAAGTTTTTTTTTTTCCTAGATGCTGCTCTTCTTGGGTATTTTTTCCTAATTTGTATTCTAGCTCACTGATGTGGTTCTCCACTTCTTCTAGTCTACTGTTGATGTTTTCTATTGTGTTCTCTATTGTAGTGATGTCATTTTCACTTCTTCTTGATTTTTCTTCATTTCCTCTTGGTTCTTACACATACTGTTGAATTTGTCTTCCATCCTTTTCAGTTCCTTATGACCATTGATTTGAATTCTTTCTCTGACATATGGCTTACCTCTATTTCATTTACTTCCTTTTCCGGTGATTCTTCCTTTTCTCTTGTATGGGGGCTGTTTCTTTGTCTCCCCATGATTGCTCTTCTCAGGGTATCTGGTTATGCAGCTCTCTCTCTTCTGTGTTGACTCTCTCTAGGCCAGTGGTTCTCAACCTTGGCTGCACATTAGAATCACCTGGGAATCTTTTTAAAATCCTGATTTCTGGGCCTCATCCTCTGGAAATTCTGTTTCTTTGTTATGGTGTGGGGACACAACATTACTAACAAAGAAACAGAATTTCTGGAGAATGAGGCCTGAAATCAGGATTTAAAAAGATTCTCAGGTGATTCTAATGGGCAGCCAAGGTTGAGAACCACTGCTCTAGGTGATCTCTGACCTTTCTGTCTACGGATTGCCTCACCAGCTGTGTTTAATTTGCCAATTCGGGGTGGATGTTATTCGATTCAGCTGTTCCTACTATCTGCTCTGTGAGAAGGCACAGGACCCATCTGCATATTTGGCACCACTCACGAGGTGGAGTTTTATCCTGTGTCCAATGTTTAATACTGCCACATAGTACCTCACCATTAGTGAGATGGATGAGGAGACTGAAAATCAGCAGCTCATCTGAGAAGGATCATGTTCAATCCTCTGGTGATGGATGGAGCTATTTTTTGTTAGCAGAAATCCTCCTTTGTTGTCATATAAGTCCTTCAAATCTCCACAATGACTCTAAACCAGGGAGAGTTTGTGGTTCCTTCCTCACAGAAAACCTGCAAGCTTCCAAGTGTACCACGTTTCTGGAGGGCAATTTTCTTTACTCAATCTATTGATTCAAATGATAATCTCTTCCAGCCACCTTCACAGACACACCCAGAAATAATGTTTTATCAGTTGTCTAGGTATTACTTAGCCCAGTCAAGTTGACACATAAGTTTAAATCATACAACTCAACAATGGCACTCCTTCATATTTATCCAGAGGAAGTGAAAAGTTATGTTCACATAAAACCTGTACAAAGATACTTACAGCAACTTTATTCACAATTGCCAAAATTTGGAAGCAACCAAAATGTCTTTCAGTAGGTGAATATATTCAGATGAGGGTATGTTGTTCAGCAATTTAAAAAAATGAGTTATCAAGCTACAAAATATGAAGGGAACTTAAGGTGAGTAAAGCTAATCTGAAAAGGCTACATATTTGTACAATTCCAATTATATGACATTATAGAAAAGGCAAAACTATGGAGATAAAAATATCAGTGGTTACAAGGGTTTGGGTAGAAAAAGGATGAACAGGTGGAGCACAAAGGATTTTGGATTTTTAAGGAAGTGAAACTACCCTGAAGTACTATAATGGTGGATACATGTCTTATTCATTTGTCCAAATTCATGGAAGGTGCAACACCAAGAGTGAAGCCTAATTTAAACTATATATTTTGGGTGATAATGATGTTCATGTAGGTTCATCAGTTGTTACAAATATACCACTCAAGTGAGGAATGTGGATAGTTGCAGAGGCTATGCATTAAAGGGGGTTAGGCAGGAGGTATATGGGCAATATCTGTACTTTCCACTAAATATTTTTGTGAAACTTAGGCTGCTCTAAAAATAAAGTATATTTCTATAAAAAGGCAATTGGCCCAAATACTTACAGCATGAACTATAGGCAACAGGTTTATATCTTTTTTTTTTTTAAATATATTTTATTGCTTTTTACAGAGAGGAAGGGAGAGAGATAGAGAGTCAGAAACATCGATGAGAGAGACATCGATCAGCCACCTCCTGCACATCTCCCACTGGGGATGTGCCAGCAACCCAGGTACATGCCCTTGACCGGAATCGAACCTGGGACCTTTCAGTCCGCAGGCTGACGCTCTGTCCACTGAGCCAAACCGGTTTCGGCCAGGTTTATATCTTTAATAAAAAGAATCAGATTTATTTTTTTTAAATAGCTATAAATTGTTCTTTTATTGAATACCAGATTTTTATTTATGTATTTAAGAGTCTCTTTAATTCAAGAAGTATTTGGAGGTTGATCTGATTATGTTCAAACTCAATATTATAGGGCAAGCCAGATAGTTGAATTTTACTAAGCTTCTATATTTATATAGAACTAGAGGCCCAGTGCACAAAAATTTGTGCACTCAGGGGGTCCCTCAGCCCATCCTATACCCTCTTGCAGTCTGGGACCCCTCAGAGGATGTCCACCTGCTGGCTTAGGCCCACTCCCTGGGAGATCGGGCCCAAGCTGGCAGTCAGACATCCCTCTTGCAGCCTGGCATCCCTTGGGGGATGTCCACTTGCCAGCAGGGAACAGGCCTAAGCTTCAGTTGGACATCCTTAGCGCTGATGAGGAGGTGGGAGAGGCTGTCACCACCACCGCTGTACTGGCAGCCATCAGCCTGGCTTGTGGCTGAGCAGAGCTCCCCCTGTGGGAGCATACTGACCAACACGGGGCAGCTCCTGCATTGAGCGTCTGCCCCCTGGTGGCCAGTGTGTGTCATAGTGACCAGTCATTCCCAGTTGTTCTGCTGTTAGGGTCAGTTTGCATATTACCCTTTTATTATATAGGATAGAGGCCTGGTGCATGGGTGGGGGCTGGCTGGTTTGCCCTGAAGGGTGTCCCGGATCAGGGTGGGGGTCCTGCTGGGGTGCCTGGCAGCCTGGGTGAGGGGCTGATGAGTGTTTGCAGGCTGGTCACATCCCCTGCAGGGTGGGGGTCCCCACATGGGTGCCTGGCTAGCCTGGGTGAGGGGCTGATGGCTGTCTGCAGGCTGGTCAAGTCCCCCCGCCCCAGTGGGGACCCTCACCATGGAGGTTTGGCCAGCTTGGGTGAGGGGCTGATGGCTGTTTGCAGGTTGGTCAAGCCCCGCCCCCCCAGTGGGGACCCTCACCCCATGGAGGTTTGGCCAGCCTGGGTGAGGAGCTGATGGCCGTTTTCAGGCTGGCCAAGCCCTCCGGCGATGGAAGCTCTCTCCTTTTTTTCTTTCTTTTTTTTTTATTTTGGCATTTATTTACCTTCTATAATTGAAACTTTTTTGCTTGGAGTGGAGCTCAGAGCCAGCTGCGGCAGCTGGGAAGCCTGGCTTCCTCCACCATTGGGGCAAGCCTCTTGCTTGCTCCAGCTCCATGGCTGCCGGCCGCCATCTTGGTTGGGTTAATTTGCATACAGTTGCTCTGATTGGCTGGTGGGCATGGCTTGAGGTGTAGTGAAGGTACGGTCAATTTGCATGTTTGTCTTTTATTAGTGTAGATACTTGCATACACTAGTTTATATAAGAATAGCAATATTTAGTATAGCTGGTTGAACTAAAATTATTCTGAAGAATTTCTTATAATGCCAGTAATACCATCTTTCCTTCATTGTTGGTTATTCTTTGGGACAATACTATCTATTTTAAACATCATAAAATATATATTTGTGTTAGTTACCCACTGCTGCCCAACAAATTACCCTAAAACTTCATTGCTTAAAATAACAAACATTTATTTCTTACAGTTTTTATGGGTCAGAAATCCAAGCTCAACTTTCCTAGTTCCTCTTTCTCAAATTATTTTCCAAGGCTGCAATCAACTGTAGAGAAGTGCTGCAGATGCCTCAAGACTCTACTGGAGAAAGATCTGATTTCCAAGTTTACTCCTGTAGTTGTTGGCAAGAATCAGTTCCTGTGGACTGTAAGAATGACACAGTTCCTTACTGGTCATTAGGTGGAAGACACCCTCAGTCCCTTGCCATGCAGGCTACTCCATAAGATCATGGGGCAATTCATAATATAGCAGCTTGCTACACTGTAGTATGCAAGTTGAGAAGATCTAGAGAGAAAATGCAGGCAAAATGGGAATCACAGTCCTTATAGGCTAATCTTAGAATTGACATCCTCTCACTTTTTGCATGTTTTGCTTATAAAAGCACATTAGCAGGTCCAGTCTCCACTCATGGAGAGTAGATTATAAAGGGTAATAATCCCAGGAGGTGGGTATCATTGGTAGCCATTTTTATAAGTTGCCGGTCACAATGTTATTTTCTACTATAAAACAATAAAATACTATTATACACATAACTATTAGAAACATGAGTTAGATGAGTATCTTGTAGTCCTTCTTACATGAAAAATCAGTTTGCATAATTAGCTATCAAAAATTTTTAAATAAAGAATGAACCTCTAGGCAATCATTCATCTTCACATTGGCCATTAATACAGCTGCCATCTATATTAATTAATACATCTGTCTTAAGTCATACTTTTTACATAAAAAGAAGTACTTGGAAAAATTTTCTTGTAAGATGTACAGAGACACTTAAATATTTCAGAAGGAAAATGTAGTCCTTTTAGGGGAATAATTCAGAAGGGCAAAGAATGGATCTTTTTCATGAAGCTTTCATTAATTTCCTATATTGGATAGCAGCGCAGTCAAATTGGAGGACCCTAAGTAGAAACCGTAGTCCCTAGAGTTCTCCACTAATTGTGATCCTATGGCAAATCGTTAAGGCAAACTTCCCTTAATTAGATATATTTCCCAAGTTGGAGGCAGAATATGCAACTTCCAGGACTGTGGTAAGGATCTTAGCATTGATTGCTTTCTCTTCCACACTCAGTCAATAAAGTAGGACTCCAGTTCAATCAAATGCATTTATTTCTCAATATTTTTAAGTGTTCTGACTAGATGAAGTTAGAGTTATCTTGAACTTTTCATCAAGAATAATAATTTTCAAATATACTGATATATTCATTGATTTGTATAACTGTTTTCCTGTACTCAAGCAAAACTCCTAATCCTTTAAATTAAATATAGAATTGAGCCCTGTACATTTTTTTATTATATAGTACTGCAATAAGGCAGAGGAAAAGAAAAGTATATGACCGTATTTTAAATGATACTTCCATTAAAATGTACTATTTTATCCAATTTTGAGTTACTTCACTCTAAATTTAAAGAGTGAAATAACTCAAAATTAGAGAACAGTTTACAAAAATGCCTCATGATTCTATTTCTCACTCTGGGTGTGGAACTAGCATCGAATTCAAACCGCTTTGTAGCCAGTTTGTGTAAATAGCAGAAAGATCATTCTTCTGAAATGACCATTTTTATGTATTTTTTGGTTAACCCTCACCTGAGGATATTTTCCCATTGAGTTTTAGAGACAGTGGAAGGGAGGGAGAGAGACAGAGAGAGGGAAACATTGATGTGAGAGAGAGACATCGATTGGTTGCCTCCCACACAGGCCCTGACCAGGGCTGCAACCTAGGTACATGCCCTTGACAGGAATCAAACCTGGGACTCTTATGTCCAAGGGCTGGTACTCTACCCACTGAGCCAAACTGGCTAGGGCCTGAGATGACCATATTTTATTGAAGTCCAGGCTCCCCACATAGTGTCCCCCAACACTATAGGGGGAAAGTCCTTGTTACCACCCATTGGGTGATGCATATTCCTGACCCCCATTTTTCCTTCTCTGACATCGCACTGGAACCAGGTTTACTACCTGGTGAGGGTGGGAGTCTAGGCTCTCCACTTGGCTTCACGCTGGAGGTGGTGACATAGTTATACAACTATTTTATGTGTATCTGGAGTAGAACAGTTATTTAATTAAAAAAAAAAAAGATTTGTTCTGACAGACTGCCTATTTCCTGGTTGTTGGCTAAAGAGAGAGGATGTTTCTAGGAATGCACTTGGCTGTAACTGTTAGCATTTCCTGGTCACTGGCTCCTCCAGGAACTGCTATGGGATATACTAGAACAAAGGAAATTCAGAGAACTCAACCCTGAGTCATTCCTCAGGTGCTTAAGTCCCAGTTTCTCCAGCTCTCAGTCTTCTTATATTTGTTTTATATATAGTGCTCAGGCATTTTAGCGGTACATAGTGGCATAAAAAGGAAAAATATGTCTGCTACATCCTCCCAGGAGTGGAAGTCTCTTCACACTCAAGTTTTATTTTTTCCTCTTTACCTTCATAAGAATTTTAGCAACACTTTAGGAGAGGTTAAGAATTACCACACCGTGGCCATTTAAAAATAGTGACAGAAAAATTATTATTACTTAGAATTATGCTTTCTTGTAACATTTTCCTCTGTTTTAAGACATTGCATATGATATCAACATACTAAGTCTCTGAGTATGCTGTGAACCTACTTTAACAAAAAAAAAAAAAGGAAGCTGTCCTTCTCTGGAGCTAATGAAAACCCTATACATACTTTAAACATTATTTTCAAGTCCATGAAACACAATAGCTGTAATGCACAAAATAGATGCAATGTATGAAATGACACATATTTACACGTGTCAGCCTCATTTTGTTCCACTGATCATTTATTTCTATGTAAATACTTTACTGTATTTATCACTGTAGTTTTATAGGCAATCTGAAATTATGAAGTATAAGTCCTTCAACTTAGTTCTTTACAGATTTTGATTCTGATTTGTAGGCTATTTGTATTTCCAAATATATTTAGAATGAACTTGTCAATTTCTATTAAAAAGTTGACTGTGATTTTGCAATTTGATAGCACTGAGTCTACAGATACTAGTAAATGAGAGTTGACATTACAATAATAATGAGCCTTCCAATCCATGCAAATGGTATAATTCTGCATTTATTTAGTTTCAGTTTGTCCCGGGAGGATTTTTTTTTTGGTCATTTTCAGAATACAGGTTTTTCACATATTTTGTCAAATTTATTCCTTTGCCTGTAAATCTTCCTCTTTAATCTTTAGGGTTTTATTTAGTTTTTGTTTGTTTCTTTGTTTTATTTTCAGTAGCTAGAAACTAGTAAAAATTCCTGCCTTGTTCCTGATATTCCTGAAAAAAATGTTTAGTCTTTAAGCATTGGGAATGTGTTTGCTGTGTTTTCTAGAAGCCATTTTTTAAGTTAAGGACATTTCCTTCCATTTCAGGTTTTCTGAGCATTTTTATCATAAGTTGAATTCTGTAAGATAGAAGTGGAACTACAGCACAGCCCTTCTCTGTTACCCCTTTCAATATTTGCATTTCCCTTCTCCCATAGTATAAGCACAGTTTCTCATGAGCATTAATATAGTTACTCATATACTTAATTTTAAAAGAGATACAAGAAAAATAGAAGTATTGCAATTCAATATTACTAATAACACACTTACTAAGCAAAGGTAAATTTTTCTTTGCAATTCTTTATCCATATGAGGGTGTATCGTCAAAGAAACATGTTCAAACTTTCCATGTTAACTATTTTTCTTCTATGCAGATATGCTATAAATTTACTCTAGTTAATTTACTATTATAATTTACATTATAAACACTTTGGTATGTGATGAAGTCACTATGAAGTCATTCTAATAATTGAAGATTTAGTGTCGAGGATACATGTTTGTCTTTTAACTTTCTGCCAAATTATTCACTATCAGTAATGAAGAAAATATGGGGCCTTAAAACTTTGCCATCTCTTCCTGTGGGTAAACACAAATCTCTGCTGTTACAAATTCAGAGTGTGTGCACCAGAACAAGCTTCTATTCCTATACTTGGGAAAAAAAATGGAGTTTTCTATTTTCTAGTGAAAAAGGTAGGCAAGCTAGTCCCAGTTTAAACATTTACATTTGAATTTGCATCTCCAGACTTTGATTTCCATGACTGGGGTTAAAGTAGACTTATTGATATGGACATAATACAAAATATCCATTTTTTGTGGCACGAACATGATATTTATATACAGTATGTCATTTTAATGTTGTATATAGTTCTATAAATAGCTGTGTTCTATGCAGTTTTCCAAATGCCAGAAAATATCACTGTGGTAGCCCTGGTTTCCAAATGCATAAACAAACTTGTACCCAGATGCAGAAACATGATATGCCATTAACAAAGTTCTCTCTAATCTAAAAGGATAGTGGGAAATGCATTTCTGAAGAGAATGGCTGGTTTTTAATCTGTAGTGGAAATAAATCTCTCACTAAAATTTGAGGATACATTATCATGATACTGTGTAGGGAGCAATGAAAGTAGATGAGTTGGCAATCAAATTTCATGCTTCAGGGCTTGAACTGTTTTTATAGGGGTTATAATGGGATCTTTTGAAATAAGTGAAGAAATTTCTCTTGCCTTAAAATGTGTAGAGTAATCTATGTAGATCATGGTCCAATCTGGAGTTTCAAACGTACAGTTAACAAAGCTATTCAAAAAGTGAATTCAACAAAGTTTAATCTGTCTCTTAGTTTCCCTCAAGTGACATAGAATAGTATGACATGAAACTTTTTGGACACAAAAGGAGTCCATGAAATTATTCAACTGGCATTCTTCCCCATCTCAGAGGGAATAGCTTCTTACTCTTTTCTGTACTTATAACCAAAAGAAACATCTTTATTCACACAATAAAGCTCACCTTCTGCTCTCCAGTTCATAAATCACAGCTCTATACAGAATCCATAGAAGGCATAGATGGCAAAAAAAGGATCCGGTAAAAAACTTGTGATATATATATACCCTGAACTGGGGTGTTTCTGTCCCAGGAATAGCTAATTTTCTTTCCCTTTAGGAAAACATATACATTTGTTTATAGTTTAGTGGTCCCTTTAAATTGCTTCTTGTGTGGAAATTAATGAAAATTTTTAAAATCTTCTATTTCTATTTGCTTTGATATCTCTGCTATAATTTACTGTAATAGTGTTATATGCTCACTTTTATTTTCATGAAATCACCTGCAAAGATTACCATACTCTGATATCGTAACATCCAAAGTGCCCTCTTCCGTAAATAATATCAACATTTTATACTTAAGCAAGTAGGATCGCTGAAGGGAAAAAATACTTTTTAGAAGGTATCTATTAATTAGAAGATACGTGTAAGAGGAATTTTATAAAGTGCTGTGTATTAAATAAATGTTCATTCTTATTTTATGGCCCCTGGTATATTAGGCATTCAATATATATTTCCTGGTAATAAAAAACATAATTGTTAAGATTCATGTTAGAAAAATTGAGAAGTAATAATCAGTAAGTTATTTACCCAAGGCCACATTAATGTAGTAATTCATGCTACTTCCCAGTATATTGAAATTGGAATTGTTCACTGAAGCTTAACATACAATTCATCAAAATTAGAAAGTTACCTGGCCACAGTAAGAAACAGTTCAGATGATTGTTAAGTCACCCATAACTCATTTTGTATTTGTTCTGATTAATATATCCTAATGAGCCTAGAAGACTATTCCGAGAATAAAACCTATTTCAAGAATTGCCTAGCGTTAATTTTATGGATTGTGAGTTCATAAGTCCTAGACCTTAGAAGTCATATCTTAGTTCTGATATATTTAAAAGAAATAAAACAAAAATAAAAATCATAAACATTATAAAAATTAATTCACATCTTGCTAAATTAAATAAACGTTGCCTGTGTTAAACTCATACTAATTAAGAAAAGTGTTTTATAACACAAATTTAATGGTAATAGAGATAGCCATAAAGTGTATACTATTTTTTGCTTTTTATCTCTACCATAGCATTGCATATATATAAAAATACACCTAAATCTGTATTTTTTTTAAAAAAAAGGTTTGTCCAAAAGGTATAAATCACTACTTTGAAAACATTATCATCTATAGTTCTTACTTTGAGATATCACATTTTATCAGGTATGTGGCTTTTTAAAGATACTAGCCCGCACATAACCAGCCATGATTTCAGTATCTACTATTGACATATACAAATGATAAGATAAAATTCCTATAACATTGTTTTAAAAAGGTTGCTAGTAATTTACTTTTCTTTTTCTCTTCTTTTTCTTCTTCTCTTCTTCCTTCATCTCTTTAAGCATTCTAATACCAAGGTATTAAGAAAATTAATATTTCAAAGGAAATGACATTTAAATGGGTTTTCTAAAATAATAAATATTGATTACTTATTTTCTAGTGAATATAATATATCCTGTAGTGACATTAAAATAATTCAAAGAGAATACAAGAATAAAAATGTGTTAAATAATTTTACATAGAGAATTTCATACATACATAGGTATGAAAAAAAGTGTATATACACTTTGAATAATTATTAATTCCAATGTGTTAAATCTTTAAAAAAGAAACATCAATTAAGCTATCAGAAAAAAAGTGTGTATACATTTTTTGTGATACCCTGTATATATTTCATATATGTAATATGGATAATACTCTAATAAGACTTCCTTAATTTTAAATAAAAACAAAATGCATAATTATAAGTTTTCATTTTAAAACAAATACAGTATTTTATTTCATATTTCATATAGAGCATATATGATTAGGTTGAACCATTTGGGAATTGGCAGTATTCTATTTTTTAAAAATATATTTTTACTGAATTTACTGGAGTTACATTGATTAATTAAATTGGTTTCAACTGTTCAATTCTGTAATCAACCATCTGTATATTGTATTGTGCATTCTCTATCCATAGCCTCTCTTTCCGTCACCATTTATCCCCCCTTTACCCTCTTCTGCCTGTCCCCACCCCCTTCCCTCTGTTGTCTACATCTATAAGGTTTTTGTTTTGTTTTTTTGCTTAATCCCTTCACCTTTTGTAACCAGTGCCCAACCCCTCTCCAGACAGCTATCAGTCTGTTCTCTGTATCTATTAGTCTGATTGTATTTTGTTTGTTTATTTGTTCATTAGATTCCATTAAATCATATGGTATTTGTCTTTCACAGGCAGGCTTATTTCACTTACCATAATACCCTCTCAGTGCACCCACACTGTTGTGAAAGGTAAGATTTCCTTCTTTTTTTAGGGCTGAGTAGGACTCCATTGGTAAATGTAGCTTTGTTTATCCACTCATCAACTGATGGACACTTGGGTTCTTTCCAAATCTTGGTTATTGTAAAAAGTTCTGCAATGAGCTATTATTTTTTTCAAATCAGTGTTTCAGGTTTCTTATAATATATTCCCAGAAGTGGAATTGCTGGATTATAAGGCAGTTCCATTTTTTTATTTTTTGAGGTCATTCCATACTGTTTTGCATAGTGGGTGTAGCAATCTGCATTCTCACCAACAGTGCACGAGGGTTCCCTTTTCTACACATCCTTGCCAATACATGTTTGTTGATTTATTGATGATAGCCATTCTGACAGGTGTGAGGTGATATCTCATTATGGTTTTAATTTGTATTTATCTGAATAGTGATGTTGAGTATCTTTTCGTATGTCCTCTTTGGAGAAGTGTCTATTCAGGCCCTTTGTCCATATTTAAATTGGATTGTGTTTTTTTTGGTTTTGAGATCTTTATAAATTTTGAATATTAATCCCTTATAAGATGTATCATTGGCAAATATGTGCTCCCATTAAGTGAGCTGTCTTTTCACTTTTTGATGGTTTCCTTTACTATGCAAAAAATTTAGTTTGATGTAGTCCCACTTGTTTATTTTTTCTTTTGTTTCCTTTGCCTGAGGAGACATATCAGAAAAAATACCACTAAGAGAAATTTCAGATATTTTACTACCTATGTTTTAGTCTAGGTTTTTTATGGTTTTGTGGCTTACATTTAAATCTTTAATCCATTTTGAGTTTATTCTTGTTTATGGCGTAAGGAGGTGGTCGAATGGCTGAAAATAAAATCCAACTCCACACTGTCCATTTCAGGTACATTTAATATGTAAAGGGGCAGAAAGGTAAAATTAAGAGAACTAAAAATTATATCAAAAAGATGATCGTGCAGTGATGACAAGATCAGATAAAGTCGGTATTAAGAAAAAGTTACAGGGAAAGGATGGCAACTATGTAGTTGTACAAATTTCAAGTTACAATGAACCAATAAAAATTCTAAATTTTTAAGTTAATATGCAACTAAGAACCTAAGCATAACATACAAAAAGCAAACTAATGATTAGAATAAAAGAAAATGAAACTATCATTCAAATGTTTGTGCAAACTTTTAAAAACATGCATATGAAATTTTAGATAAAATAAGTAATTGCATCAACATTTCTGGGCATAACTCAAAAATATTAATTGCATTTCTATACACTATAGATTGTAAAAGTTAAAAATGATATTTAAATTATTAAAAATACTAAACCATTTTGAATAAACTTTCAAAAGATGTGCTTTTTTTCATTTTTCTTTATACATGTTTTATGTAATAATATATGGAAAAGTTCTAAACAAAAGTTATCAGAAGCTCTCTGTGCCTAAGTGGGGTTTGTCTGATGTAAATTCGCTGCAGTGTGATTTGGATGGGCCATTTCACTGTGAATCCCCCGATGTCACTGTCTACAGGCTTTAGCTCTTTCTTAAAAGATATATTTTTATTGATTTCAAAGAGAAAGGGAGAGGGAGAGAGAGATAGAAACATCAGTGATGAGAGAGAATCATTGATCTGCTGCCTTCTACACCCCTTCCCCCACCAGGGATGGAGCCCGCAACCTGGACACGTGCCCTTGACCGGAACCGAACCCTGGACCCTTCAGTCTACAGGCCAACGCTCTATCCACTGAGCCAAACCAGTTAGGGCTATAGGCTTTAGCTCTTGATGTGTTTAGGTTTTCCAAAGAAGACTTTTCCCATTAGAGGTTATAACATTTTAAGCAAATTGCCAAAGTCCTGGGAACTCTATGGATTGAAATATCTGAGGATCTCATGATTCAATATGCAAAGTTCACTTAAAGATTTTGTTATCAGCACTGTGGCCTGGACTGGACTCTGCCTGGTGATTGGCTGTTTTACCCTCTCCTATAAAAAACAACCCTCTAATCTGCTTCTTGAATGTTCTGCTGAGGTGGTATGTGTATCTAACGATTAAGCTGCTTTTAACTGGACTTTCAGTTATTCAGTTCTCAGGCGCATGTTTACTTGCAATTCCACTGGTATCTAATACTGACAATTCCTGATATTTTTCTGGATTATAGAGATTAATGGGTTTTAAAGATTTTGGTATGTTCTAGACCAGGAGGAGTTTCCATATCTATTAGAAGATTTTGCTCTTGTCTAGATGAAATTTTATTTTTTTAAACTATTACCTTTCTTATTTTTAAAATTAAGATCACAAAATGAGTTAGCTATATATTCATTACATATCTTCCTCTAAAGCAATGCTTTCAATCAGTATTAAATATTAAAAGCAAGAAAAATGTTGATGGATTAATGAAATACTAATGCAAGTACATGTACGTGAAAATATATCAAAAATTGTCTTTTTGATTCATATTTCTTTAATACTCAGTATTTTAATGTCAAGTAAAACTGTTTATAGGTTAGTGGCTCTCAAACTTTTTATTTGAATTTCTCCAATCTATGAAGCAAAGTGAACATACAGGGAATAATGAAATTTTAGCTGAAACTGAGTAGTACAGCACATTTTATTTTTATTTCATACTATATAAATATTTGTTGCCATCTAAAATTATATTTCCACATTTTTCTAATATAATTGGTTTTCCATAATACTATGTCATGTACTGGTATTTCTTTTAGTTTCTAATACTCCAGAACATAAAATTCAGTGAAAGTACTTGTTTCAGAGCTTGTAAAAATATATATGAGAAAATGAAACATTGACTGAATTAACTGAACTGACCTTTTGAGCTTGTGTTTTTAGTCAATTTAGAAGAACTTTTAAGAATTTTGAAATGGTGGTTCTATTTCTTCTATAATGACAAGACATCTCTAATCATAGCACAGTTTATCATTAAAGATGGGGAAGAGAGAAGAGAGCAGAGAGGGTAAGAAGAGAGAGAGAAAAACATAAACTTAGGAAATTGCTCAAAAATATGAAAGCCAAATGCCATTGATAGTATAAAGTTAGACCAACATAGACAAGCAATAAACTCACATTTTTAAGAAACTTCTTTGTTGAAAAACAATGGCCTAATTGTTTAATAATTATCATGGCCATGTGGGAGTGAAGGTCAGACAAGATTCTGACTGCCTGCATATCAGATTTCATTTGATGTTTGTCTGCCAAAGCTTTTTTCTAATCTCCAGGGAACCCTGAAACCTACATAGAAGACATTTGTTACCGTGACCACACTTCATTGAAATAGGAGAACTGAATTCCTGAAATTTCAATGGTCAATAATGTGTGAGCTTCAAACTGCAATATCTTATTTTATAAAATTTTTAAAGATACTAAGATGAAAGGCAATGGATAATGAAAACATGAAATGGTACTTTTGCTCTTTGGATAAAGTAGTTAATAATTTCCAAACCTTTGACATTTTTCTTTTAGAGAAGACTGTTTTCTTTAGGCTCTTTGCTCCTTGCTGTTTCACCTTCCTTTTATAAGCACACACACACACACACACACACACACACACACACACACACACACACACTCAGGCACACGCACACGCACATACATACATGCACACACATTCTGGTAATCGTTTGAATTGTCTCTCCATTTAAAAGACGATGTATTCTTAATTATACATAATTTCCATTAAAGTGCTAACTTACTGAACAATGAGAAAGTCCAGTCTCCTGATCCTGGACATATTATCACAAGAAAACATAGGTGCAGAAATATGAGAGAACTGTTGAAATTGTCCTCGTTTATTTGAAGATATGACATTAATCAGTCATTTTTCTTCAAAATTATTTTGTTATAAATCTATTTCTTGGAAGGTATTGATACGGACAGTGATTTTAAACTGTGAATTTAGATAAAGCTGAAAGGACCAACCAGGATCACTATTTCCCTTACAGAGCACTTGTCATTTGTTCTTTGATCGAATCTGCAGGGTCTAATATAAATACCTCCTGTTATTTACAACTTTCCTAAAACCTTTGCCAAAAAAGAATAACACCTTTCCTCGTAGCATTACAGCACAGTTTTCCAAGCACTTACTGTGTTTCCATGAATCCTCAACGTAATTGCCAATTTTCAAAATACATAATATATACAATGTATTGACATATCCAAATATTTTAAACAATTTGGGTAAAGTAATGAATGATTCAAAATTCTTCAGAACAATAGAAATTGACATGAAATAAATGAAAGGCCAGTTGTTTTAGGTATTTTGCAGACCATTTATAAAATTAATATTATTTCCTCAGCAGAGTATCCCTCACATGAATAGCACTTTCCACAGTAACTCGAACATAATAAATTCTGATAAATATTATTTAGATGATGGAACATGAGACATTGGAAATTTAATTACTTAAACATTAGACTTTGAAAATAATTCCATAATCAGCCAGAAGGCAGAGGTTTAAACTGTTTCCAATATAACTTTCTAAAAGCTCTCTTAACATATATATTAAATATTTGCTCTAATAAGCAAATAATCAAAACTTTTTATTATTCAAACAACTGTATTTACATAAAATACAATATATTGTAATTTATATCACTCATGACTATTGTAACATCTTTTGACAATAAATGACTGAATAGAACTATTTTGGCATGCAGAATACCTTTACAAATGTCAATTTTTGACTCTAAAATAATCAATAAAAATAAGTCAAAGAAAATATATTGATGACACTAAAAATAAGGGGAATAAGTATAATTATAGAATTTAGATTGTCAGTGATTTTATGTAAGAAATATCTAAATGTATATTTCATATAAACAAAAGATTGTTTTAATTAATTTGGTATAACGAGACACATTTGTATTTGGACACATTCCACAAGCTCTATGTTTTTCATGTTGAATCCTAGTTTTCCCAGAATCTCCTGGGAAAATGTTTTTTGTTTCACGATTGGGAAATGCTTCAGTGTGCTTTCATACTGAATTTACTCTTGGGGCTTAATTTAACTGAAGTGATAGAAGCATAATCAACATTTTTTTGGACTTTATATTACAACTTGTTTTTCCTTTAATTGTGATTAATTTAATTCTAAGGGGATTGTTATTTGATATTTAATGTGATGTTCATATATTGAAGGTCATAAGGTCAAACACTGTCATTTCAAGACTTTTCTGATCCACTAAATAATGAACATTCAAATGTATGCTCTTCCTTTGGCAGTCACAATGAAATCCCAAAGAAAGTTAAGTAATAAAAAACTGGCCAACTAATTTAAAAAGACCAAACAAAAACAACTAAGCTATTTTGAGTCAATTAACTGCTTCAGTTATCTATATGGTAAACATTTCCTGGTCTGATCACTGTTTCTAGGAAAAGAGATGCAAAACCAGAATGATTAAAATTAAAAAAAAAATACCAAGTGTTGACAAAGACATGGATAAATTTTAATACTTACACACCACTAATGAAATTGCCCATTTTAAACTTTTTTTAGTATGTCAAAAATGGAACTGTACACATTTATTGAACATGTCCATATATAAGCTTTCCAAATATAAGCATATATAAGCTTCCCAAAGGACAAGTTTACTAGTAAGAATGTGTATAGCTGCACTATCTTTAATATTTAATATGCCTAAACTGGAACACAACTATTGACATAAAATCAGTAAATAATTTATATGACATTCATTCAATGGAACACTATACAGCAGTGATAATGAATAATTTAAAATTACTACACTATAGCTACACAAAACCTAGATGACACAAATCATATAGTGAGTGAAAGACATAAGAACCCTAAAATTACATACTATGTGACTCCAATTATATAAAATTCAAAGCCAGACAAAGCTAATCTATTAAATTAGATGTTAGGCAGTGGCTACCATTAGGTTAGTGAATAATTACAGGAAAGGAGCAGGATGGGACCTAAGGGATGATTTTGTTTCTTGACTGGATGGTGATTCTGCAGATGGGCTAAGTGCATGACAATTCATCAAACTATATATTTATAATTTGTGACTTTTAGTTTATACATGAATAAAAGCTATGCACAAAAAGAGAAATTTAAATAAGCCTGATTATAATGAAACATATGTATCACTCTAAAACAAGATAAGCATAGTGATTAAAAATTTGCTAAAATATATGCAGGGTTATGGGTATATTAAAGTATACCCATAAAATACCCTATATCCTAATAAAAACCTAGGTTATTATATAAATGTTTTTTATAGAAAACAACATTTTGTAATTTAAATCAATCATGAAAGTTTTTTTCTAGCAGTAAATAACAGAAGCTTCCCATTATAATCAATTCACATACAGATTTAGTTGTATTGTTCCAATGTAAATTACACAGCCATGTGTTGCTTAACAAAAGGGATACATTCTGAGAAAAGCCTTATTAGGAGACATTGTCATTGTGTGAACATCACAGAGTGCATTTACAGAAACCTAGATGTTGTAGCCTACTATCTATACTGTATAGCCTATTTCTTCCAGGATATAAACCTCTACAGCTTGTTGCTGCATTGAATACTGCAGGAAATTCTAATGCAATGGCAAGCATTTGTGTATTTATATCTAAACTAGTGCCCCAGTGCATGGATTCATGCACATTCAAAGGAAATTAATTAGAAGGTGGCTGGTGGGGCAGGTCTGGGTGAAACCAGCCGCACACACCCTGGAGCCAACCTCCCACAGTCCCTCCCCAGCCAGCCGTGCCTGGGGCAGCGCTGTGGCTCAAAGGGCATTTGCAGAGTGGGTGGGGTCCCTCTGGCAAGTGGGGCCCCTCGGCCTGGCCTGTGGGGACCAGGCCAAAACTGGCTTTCCGTCATCCCCTGAAGAGTCCCAGATTGCAAGAGGGCAGTATTCAGGTAACACACCCCAGAATCGGGCTCCCTCCTCTCTGGTTCCAGGGTGCATCACCCGAGAACTGCCACTGCCAAGTCACAGTAGCCGGCAGCTCCTGCATTGAGCATCTGCCCCTGGGTAGTCATTGCGCATCATAGCTACCAGTCAGTGGTCGGATGGTTGCTTAGCCTTTTATATGTATAGATGTATAGAAAACATCTAAACATAGAAAAGGTATAGTAATGATATGATATAAAACATTTTTTTTTTGTTTTACAATATGGGGCACTTACTGTGAATGGAGCTTGCAAAACTGGAAGTTCTGTGAGTCTGTGAGTGAGTGGTTCCTGAACGCGAAGGACTAAGACATCACTGCACACTACTGTAGATTTTATAAACACTATCCCACAAGCCCTCCTCTTGCTTCCTTCCAATAGGGTCAGACACAGAACATCAAAACTATCAATGCTGCTCCATGAACAGAAATATGGACTGGACTGATTGAAAATATCAACAGGAAACTATCTGGGTGAGGCATAATTCACCAAAATAGTGACTGTCAGGAGAGAGTGAAAGGTGGCCTGAGGATCTGTAGGACAAAAAATTCAGGATGGAGATAAAGGAACATATGGGATTGTCACAGCAATGACGCTTTGGCTGGTGCATAGTGGAACAGTGGTTAGATTAAGGATCTTCGTTGTATTCATAAAACACTATTGTCTGTGTCCATAGGCTATGCATATGTGCATCTAAGTTCTTAATATCCTTCCATTTCTTACAGGAAACTCAGCACATCATAATCTTATGGGACCACCCTCATATATGTTGACAGAAACATCACTATGCGGCACATGATTATATTAAGATCACGTTATTATCTTTATAATTTTGCTTGAATAAAACAAATTACAGGGCATTTAGCACTTCTTAAATTGAATAACATATTTCTCTAGAATAAATACCAATTAAAGATTATCTACACTAATAAAAGACAAAGATGCTAATTGACTGTAACTTCGCTATACCCTAAGCCACACCTACCGGCCAATCAGAGCAACTATATGCAAATTAACCCAACCAAGATGGCGGCCAGCAGCCACGAAGCTGGAGCAAGTAGGAGGCTTGGTTGCCCAGGTGATGGAGGAAGCCAAGCTTCCCGCTAGCCCTGAGCCAGCTGTGGCCTCTGCTAAAGGCAACAAAGTTTCAATTATAGAAGATAAACAAATCCCAGACACCTGCTTGCAGCCAGCCTCCACTAGGAGCTTAGATGGCTGGGGTTTGTGGCCAGCCTGCAAACAGCCATCAGCCCCTCACCCAGGCTGGCCACACCCTCATGGGGTGAGGGTCCCCACTGAGGGGCTTAGCTAGCCTGAAAATGGCCCTTAGCCCCTCACCCAGAATGGCCAGGCACCCCAGTGGGGACCCCCACACTGAAGGGGCTGTGGCCAGCCTGCAAACAGCCATCAGCCCCTCACCCAGGCTGGCCAGGCACTCCTATATAATAAAAGGGTAATATGCAAATTGACCCTAACAGCAGAATGACTGGGAATGACTGGTCACTATGACACACATTGACCACCAGGGGGCAGATGCTCAATGCAGGAGCTGCTCCCTGGTGGTCAGTGCACTCCCACAGGGGGAGCTCTGCTCAGCCACAAGCCAAGCTGACGGCTGCCAGTACAGCGGTGGTGGTAGGAGCCTCTCCCGCCTCCTCAGCAGCGCTAAGGATGTCCGACTGAAGCTTATGCCTGTTCCCCGCTGGCAAGTGGACATCCCCTGAGGGCTCCCGGGTGGCCAGAGGGATGTCTGACTGCCAGCTTAGGCCCAATCCCCCAGGGAGCGGGCCTAAGCCAGCAGGTGGTCATCCCCCGAGGGGTCCCAGACTGCGAGAGGGCACAGGCCGGGCTGAGGGACCCCCCTAAGTGCACAAATTTTTATGCACTGGGCCTCTAGTCTTATATAATAAAAGGCTAATATGCAAATAGACTGAATGGCAGAATGACCAGTTGCTGTGACGCGCACTGACCACCAGGGGGCAGATGCTCAACCCAGGACCTGCCCCCTGGTGGTCAGAGCACTCCCACAGGGGGAGGGCTACTCAGCCAAGACTTGGGTTCACGGCTGGTGAGCGTAGTTGCAGTGGCGGGAGCTTCTCCTGCCTCTGTGGCAGGCAGACATCCCCCAAGGGGTCCTGGACTGCAAGAGGGTGCAGGCTGGGCTGAGGAACCCCCCTCTCCCCCAGTACACGAATGCCATGTACTGGGCTTCTAGTGTTTATTTAACAGTGTCAGAGTTGACTCTGTAAAAGTTTTGGGGGGATTAACATTAGTTAATTTAAAAAGTTTCTGAATATTTTACAATATGGACAGAATTTGATTTGCAAATACTTATTTTATTAGAACATCAGCTGCCTGCTTCTTTAAGAAACAAAAAGTAACCCAGCAGTGCCCATACTTGAATAGACCTAGATTATACTTCCCCAAAGAGGGATAAGGAATAGATACATTGATAATGTCTATGCAAAACTAAAATCACTAAGAAATATTTTGTATACAAAACAACAATAGCAACAAATCTTTGGGATAGAGATATTAGAAAACTGGAATTAATTCTAGTTTTTCCTATACAGCTTACAGGTCATAACCAGCTATTCGTTCATTAGTTCAACATATATTTATCAAATATCCATTACATGTTAGGGATTTTTCAGTCTGAGAATTTAAAGTAAATATTATTTATTTCCTTTTTCAGAGACTCATATACACGGGAATAAATAATTAAATGCAAAGGGATAAGAGTGAGAGGTAAGTAGAAAAATCCACAGGATGCAAGTGAGAAAATAACAATCAGGTGAAGGTCAAAGCACTATTGGGATTCCTTAGTACTAGATCACTTGTCCCATTGTCTTCTGACACAAGGTAGGCATTTAAAGAACAGGCTACTTGAAATAATTTTAGGGAAGAACTTGGAAGAATGTCTATACTACATCCAATGATTGCTCATGCTGTTTCCAAGACTTACAGACTTAATGAGATTTGGTCCATTCTTTAAAAAAATCGAATAGCCTAATTCTCATAAAGCTCACAAAAAAGCAAACTATAAACCCAACGTGTGTGTGTGTGTGTGTGTGTGTGTGTGTGTGTGTGTGTGTGTGTTACTTTTTTAGTTACACTGTATCCTTTCAACAAATTTGATTAACAGAGTCATTTTCAATATTTGGCTCCAAATTCCAAACCAGGATACAATTTCTATCTGATTTATGAGATATACATCAGGAATCAGTCCACTGTGTTTATAAATTATAATTCACTGGCTATCTTTTCTGCTTCCAATCCCATCAAGAAGTACAGCATTTATCCCATATCTGACCAGTGTCTGTCAGCAAATGAAACTGTTAGTATAATTGGAATGAGAAGCTACAACACAGTGAATGTGCCTTTGAAACAAGATTTCAAGAGTCTTTCTTTTCCCATGTTCTTTATTCTTTGCCTTCTTCCTCTCTGCATTCTTCCAGTCCTTATTTCTTCCTTACAATATTGAGACATACACAGAACATCATTTCAAGAATGGAGAATTTAGTCATGTACCATGTTTGCTCGTAGCTTTAATGTGATGTTCTATGATTCCGTAGACAAACATAAGAACACTGCATTGCACACAAAGCTGTAGTCATATCATCTGTGGCTACAGATGGAAAACAGCCTGCACAAACAGGAGGTATTGCTCACCAGGTGGGTTTCCAGTTTCAATATGTTTGAACAAATCTTTGGGTAGCAAACACAAAGACATTAGCACCTGGGCAATGTCGAAGAGGTGTCAGGAGAAAGTACTCTCAAGTCCAATCCTAAACATGTTTCCTAAAATCCAAGAATTAATTGAAGAATCTTAATACATCAGAGCCACCTATCTATGTAATGAGCTTATTTTCTCAATTACTCCTGTGGCAGCATTACACTGTGAACTGCCCCTCCTCTCTTCTGGGTTTGGTATTACCCGTGAGATGACCAGGAATTCAAAGAAACTAAATACAATCTAAATTAGCTGAATGCTCTCAACCTCTAGAGAATTTTAGAGTCAGGAAAAAATTACTATTTATGCCTGTTCTTATATCTTCTTTGCCTTTAATTTTTTTTTCAATTACAGTTCACATTCAATATTATTTTGTGTTAGTTTCAGTTGTATAGCATAGTGGTTAGACAATCATATACTAGTACTTCACAAAGTGTCCCCCTCCCAATATTTTCAGTACCCACCTGTCACCATTCGTAGTTATTATGACATTACTGACTATATTTCCTATGCTGTACTTTACGTCCCCATGACTAGCAATTTGTACTTCTCAATCCCTGCATCTCTTTCACTTAGTCCCCCAACCCCTGGCACAATGAATGCCATCATCAGCAATTTGGCAAAGGAGAGATTTTCCTATGATTGTCCTCCTTTCTCCACCTTTTCTCACCTAAGTGATCACAGTGACCCCTAATGCTCCTTGAAAATGAAGTTCCTCGATTGTGGCCTGTTGCCTGGCACTTCACCCACACAGCCTGATCCCTGTTTTTGAGGCGTGCCTGGCCTCCCAGCACCCATAAAACACAACAGTCAATGGAACACCCAGTTTCAACTTTTGCCTTCAGGACCACTTCCCTCCTCAGTGACTCATTCAGCAGGAAAGGGAAATCAGTGTTGGGGTGTGGAGTTTTCCCCTCAGATTAAAATGCTTCTGGCTGCTGGCAAAATTAGAAAAACAGCTTCAAGGTAAATTGGTTTTATTTTATTTCACGCTACCAGTAGGGGACATTTTTAACATCAACACGCAACAAGCATGCCCCTTTGGCTTCAGAAGTCACCCACCCTCATAATTATATAATACATATTGCACTTTACCTCTGAAAACAATTTCTGATGATGACCCGGAAATCAAAATGAGGAAACAGCCAGAAAGCATTTCCTTTCTTTTATGTTTTATGTCTGATGCCATCCCTGCACCTTTTCATTTATCCTGGCAGAGGTTTGTCTCTCTGCCTTTAAAAGTTAAATCCACCTTCATCACACAATATAGAAAGAAGTGAAATTAAACTGCAGTGTGTTCCAGAGGAGAAAATCTACTTTATTCATCTCTCAGCCCTACTTTAACTTACACTGACCTAATTACAGCCCACATCAGGAGAGGTGGAAGAGTGGAAGGAGCGCTTCTGCCACCTAGTGGTCATTGCCCTGCACTGTGCACTGAGACTTCCGTGTTTTCGCTTTATTTTTCAAATGTCTGGCACACAAGTGCAAATGACCTTCTCTAGTCTCTGCGTGAACACTGAGGATATGCATCACACACAGTTCTGTTTCTTTAGAGATTCAACATGTAATGGTCTCTTCTCAAGAACTCTATTTAGAAAAGGTTGAATTAGTGGCTCTTAAGATGAACTATAGCTTGAAAACTATATTGAGACTGCATGACATTACATGAAAGTTAAATTGAAATAATGTAAATATTAATAGTCATTAAACCAATCTTTTAAAAAATTATGCACTGAATTTAATATTTAGAAATATGAGCACCCTCCCCACTAAATCAATTACCGTTCCTTGTAGAAACTGCACGATTTAGCTGGCTGAGTGATTTCTTCAGCTAGCTTATTTGTTTGCTTTTGGGAGTGGTATGCACATTTAAGAACGCTTCGTTCTCTTTTTCAGGCTTCATTAATGAGTTATTGATCAGTGACTTAAGAGAAAAACTGCGATGAAAAATGTAGTCAGCCTTAAATCACCAATGCTAATTAAAACCAGGGAAGAGGAGGAAAATGAAAGGCACTTACAATGCCCAAATCTCAAGATAGCTGATCTCCTCCAGTAGCCATGAGCTCAGCCTGGCATTTTTTGCCTGTATCACGGAGCAGGGAAACAGACCGGCACCAAAGTCCCTGTGGATAGAAAACAAAGGAATAGCCTTGAATGAGTGAATGATCAATTCCAGAATCATTAGGGTAAATAATGGTCAGGGTCACAATTACACTCCTTTCAACAAAGGCGTCAAAGTGGAGTGAAAATTTTCAGGGTTAGAGTATATTAGGATGCTCTTTAACCTTGTGGTTCTAGGTTGCTTATCATATTCAATCGAAAGATAAAATTACTAAAGCATTTTCGCCATTATTCATAAGGACTATTAAGTACCTCCTGCGTTGGTGACCTTATTTAGAGCTGTAGAACCAAAGAGTATATTATTAATGGCTTAACTAAGCCTGCTTTGTGTTATAAAAACTTAAGAGTGTTAAAATTAATATTTATTCAATAAATATTGATTCATCAAATATTTATTGGAGAGTGAATTGTGAGCAAGTCTCTGAAATAGACACAAGGTTTACACATTCCAAGCAAAAACCAGTATGTTCAGGCTCTCATGGAGGTTGCTTTGATTTTTCCCCTACTATCTTCAACCTGTAGACTAAAGAGATGATGTATAATGAAGTATTGCACAGTATGTAAAAATTAACCATGTCCTTTTCTTTCCATTCTGCTGCCTTCAGTCTGCTTTGTTTTTAGCCTAGATTATTGCAATGGCTTCCTGACAGCTCTATGGTCAGTTTCTCTTTGTGGCCCTTCAAAACTCTTATTTTGAAATCCTAAACGCCCATGTGATGGCATTGGGAGGTAAGTCTTGGGGTGGTGACTAGCTCATGAGGGTGGATCCCTCAGGAATTGGAGTAGGGCCCTGTGATAATGACCCTAAAGAGCTTCCTCACTGTCTTTTTGCCATGAGAAGATACCATGCAATCTAAACAGGCTGCACCTCAGAAAAGGACCCTCAAGAACCAGACCAGAGAGAGAAACCAAGATGGCGACATAGGTTAGTGCTGCCTCAAACAACCACTTCAAAAAACAACTAAAGATGGAACGGACATCATCCAGAACCACAGGAAGGCTGGCTGAGTGGAAATTCTACAACTAGGAGGAAAGAGAATATCATACCCAGACTCAGAGGAGGCGCAGTGCTGAAGTGAAATACTAAGGTGCGGAGTGCATGCGAAGCGGGCTGGCGGCGGAGGGCGCGGTTGTTGTTTTCAATCGGGAGGGAGTTTCAGGCTCTGAGCTCCAGATCTGGGCGAGTCTCTAGGGGCCGAGACTAAAACGGGAGAAGCGGGACTGTCTGGCTTCGGTCGGAACTCGAAGGCAGCTTTCTCTCCGAGGTTTGCAGCGGTTGCTGGGACTCTGTGAGGCAGAGCCCCTAGGGATGGAACTGAGAGCAGCCATAACTGCCCGCTCCAGCCCACCCTGTAGATCCCCGGGGACCCGCCCCGCCCAAGCCCTGCACAGAGCCATTTGCCAGATAGCCTCAGGCAAATGCTAGATTAGCACCGCCATAGAGATCCAGCACAGAAGCTCTCCCACTGCAGACACAGCAGACTCTCATAGCCAGTTAGCCTGGAGGTCAAATCACCCCCGGTATTGCTGACAACAACCAAGGGTTAACTACAACAAGACTGCGCACAAAGACCACTAGGGGGTGCACCAAGAAAGCATAAAAAATGCGGAGACAAAGAAACAGGACAAAACTGTCAATGGAGGATATTGAGTTCAGAACCACACTTTTAAGGTCTCTTCAGAATTGTCTAGAAGCCGCCGATAAATGTAGTGAGATCCTCAAGAAATCTAATGAGACCCTCGATGTTATGATAAAGAACCAACTAGAAATTAAGCATACATGGACTGAAATAAAGAATACTATACAGACTCCCAACAGCAGACCAGAGGAGCGCAAGAATCAAGGCAAAGATTTGAAATGCGAAGAAGCAAAAAACACCCAACCAGAAAAGCAAAATGAAAAAAGAATCCGAAAATACGAAGATAGTGTAAGGAGCCTCTGGGACAGCTTCAAACGTACCAACATCAGAATTATAGGGGTGCCAGAAGATGAGAAAGAGCAAGATATTGAAAACCTATTTGAAGAAATAATGACAGAAAACTTCCCCCACCTGGTGAAAGAAATAGACTTACAGGTCCAGGAAGCGCAGAGAACCCCAAACAAAAGGAATCCAAAGAGGACCACACCAAGACACATCGTAATTAAAATGCCAAGAGCAAAAGACAAAGAGAGAATCTTAAAAGCAGCAAGAGAAAGAAAGTCAGTTACCTACAAGGGAATACCCATACGACTGTCAGCTGATTTCTCAACAGAAACTTTGCAGGCCAGAAGGGAATGGCAAGAAATATTCAAAGTGATGAATACCAAGAACCTACAACCAAGATTACTTTATCCAGCAAAGCTATCATTCAGAACTGAAGGTCAGATAAAGAGCTTCACAGATAAGGAAAAGCTAAAGGAGTTCATCACCACCAAACCAGCATTATATGAAATGCTGAAAGGTATCCTTTAAGAAGAGGAAGAAGAAGAAAAAGGTAAAGATACAAATTATGAACAACAAACATGCATCTATCAACAAGTGAATCTAAGAATCAAGTGAATAAATAATCTGGTGATCATAATAGAATCAGGGACATAGAAAGGGAATGGACTGACTATTCTTGGTGGGGGGGGGAAAGGGTGTGGGAGATGCGGGAAGAGACTGGACAAATATCGTGCATCTATGGATGAGGACAGTGGGTGGGGAGTGAGGGTGGAGGGTGGGGCGGGTACTGGGAGGAGGGGAGTTATGGGGGGGAAAAAGAGGAACAAATGTAATAATCTGAACAATGAAGATTTAATAATAAAAAAAAAAAAAGAACCAGACCATGCAGAGTCCCTGATTTTGGACTTCCAGCATTTAGAATTGTGAGTAATAAATCTCTGTCATTTATAAGCCATCCAGTCTATGGTACTTTTACCAGCAGCCTGCACAGACTAAGACAGCATCTTCACATTTTGACTTAATTAAGGGATTGAGACCTGTAGAGATAACTGTGGAAGTGCATTCCAGACATAGAGAACTGCCAATGTGGAGCCTGAGATTGGACCTTGGTTAGAGTGGCTATAGGATGAAAGGAGGCCAGTGAGTAGAAAGAGAGGAGAAAGAAGATAAAGTAGTATAAGTTGAAGCAAAAGCATTAACATGTATCGCATCATGTAAGGTCTTGCTGGCTTTTATAAAAACACTGACTTATACTCTTAGGGAATTAGAATGACTTTGGAAGATTTTGAGTGGGAGTTGGGTGTGTGTGACATTATCCTGATGAAACAAGATCATTGAGGTTACTATGTTGAGAATCTACTTTTTATAGACAAAAGTTAATTTTTTAATATTTAAAACTGAAAGGAAGGAGTTGCAATTAACAGTACAAGGGAAGCAAGATTTTCAGAAAAGAACAGAACATTAAGCTTGAGATATCTGTTTGAAGTTGAGTTGGCAATTGTAGACCTGTGTCTATAATTCAGGAGGTGATATCTGGAAAGATATTTGGAATTCTCGGAATACAAATGGCATTTCAAGCCATGGGATTGTATGAGGTTGCCAGGAGAGAATACAGATAGCAAAGAGCAGAGTTTTAAAGATATTCTTAATTCTGGAGTATGCTGTCATTAATGAATCAAGAAAAGGGGAAACCTACAAAGGAGATTAAAAGATATGGCCTATGATATATCCATGAAAACCAGAGAGTTTTGTTCTGAAAGTCCAGTGAGAAGTTCTTACAAGAGGAAAGAGCAATAGAAATGTCACTGCTGCTTATCAATCAAGTAAGGTGAACATTGAGACTGACCATTGGATTCATCAACACGGAGATCATTAATGACCTTGACAAGAGCATTACTGGTAGAGGATGAGAAAGACAGCATGATTGGAGGGGATTCCAGAGAGAACAGCAGGAGAACAAATAAAGAAAGTAAATATATAGTATAAACAAATATGCCAATATAGATCACCCAATATTTTTTATGTTTATATTATTGCAAGCATTTAACAAATCAGTCATGATTATTATGGACCTCAACCCAAAGCATAATTAATTCTTTTTTTAAAAATATATTTTATTGATTTTTTACAGAGAGGAAGGGAGAGAGATAGAGAGTTAGAAACATCGATGAGAGAGAAACATCGATCAGCCGCCTCCTGCACATCTCCTACTGGAGATGTGCCCGCAACCCAGGTACATGCCCTTGACCGGAATCGAACCCGGGACCCCTCAGTCTGCAGGCCGACGCTCTATCCACTGAGCCAAACCGGTTTTGGCCATAATTAATTCTTGAGCCTCTTCAGATTTAAGCACACAATGAATTAATAGAATCTGAAGAGATGCAAAATTTTTCTTTATATACCTAAGAAAATACTCATACTGTTATTGCAATTGTTATTATGTGCCCTTTATATTATTTGCATTATTTATATTCTTCCATTGAAAATTTAGGTATAGCTTATAGATTTTCACAAGTGACCTTTTGTACAGGAATCACCACTGAATGGTTCATGAAAAGTATGAAAGTGTCTCATAACTTGCAAGGTACTTACTATTAAAATGAGAAAACCATAAAATACGCATATTCCTTTTAAAGGAAAGAACAGAGTTCAAAAAATAAATTAATATAAATGTCTTAATTTTTTTCATTGATAAATTGATAGAGATTTAATAAAATTTACTGTGTTAAAAGACAACATAACATAAAACAAATATATTTAGACCATGATTTATCATTTACATGGATAGCTATCCTTAGGGAGTCTCTTGTCTTCAGTGTCTACAGTACTTAACAGAATAGAACACAATGCCTAATAAAGAGAGGAGAATACTATGAAAGCAAAATGAAAATGCAATTTTAGAAGCAATTCACAAAACACAAATAATAAAAGCACAAACATTTCTGGGTCTAAAGTATTGAGAGGAAAAAGAGAAGACAAAAAAAGTCAATAAAATCACAGAGGGCCACCTTAATGAAAAGAAATGGAAAGCAGGCCTGTTAATACCTGGAACTGCCCCCAAAGCATGGTGCTATGGAAGATCTCTATGTAGTTCAAACAAGTTTGCCTAGAAACAGATTATTTCATGGTCCTATTGCAAAATATCATGTAGATTTGGGTCAGAGACCATGACTTTGAGCCTAGCAAAGGGAAATGAACATTTCATGAGTTTCTTAATCCTCAAAAGCATGGAAGTTTTCCAAGGAAGAAGGCAGAGCATTTGAGGATATGATATTCCTGGTCTTCGGCCTATAAATACACTAGATCCGCTTTATTTATTTATTTATTCACTACATATAAATATAAATATATATATTATTGATTTCAGAGTGGGAGACGGAGAGAGAGAGAGAAACATCAGTGATGAGAGAGAATCATTTCATTGATCAGCTGCATCCTGCATTCCCCCACTGGAGACCAAGCCCAAAACCCAGGCATGTGCACTGACCTCCCTGTTCATAGTCTGACTCTCAACTACTGAGCAACACTGGCCAGGCCTAGATCCAGTTTTAAATCCTCTTTTCATTTAGTCTTAAAGTATGTGAAGCCAGGATTTACTATATATATGTGTGTGTGTATATATATATATATATATATATATATATATATATATATATTCTCACCTTAATGTTTTTATGAATTATAAAGAGATTCTGTCAAAATCAACACTGTCTTAGCAGAATGGATTAAAACACAGACACACAAATATAAACATATATACATTGAAAAAAGAAATAAAACAGAACATTCATTTAGTATTAAAAATTCATTAGTATATCTGAGGGAATAAAATATATTCATAAGCTGTTTTAAATATTTAATGTATAAGATTTTACTACCAAGTAAATTCATTAAAAAGTAATCTTAAATCGATGTGTGTTTTTTTCTCTTTAATAAATATGCCAGGTTTAATTATCCCAATCTAAAGAGTATTGAAGATAGTGAACATTAAATCCACTATAATGTTATTTTTATGTTGTATTACCTTCATTGCTATCAATTTAATTAAAGTATGCATTGGCAGGGACCAAAATGACTTAATTGTTTAAACAAAGCTTTTCTTAGTCATTGCCAAACCTAAAAATCAAGCACTCTCCAGTGAACCTTTATTTAATGGTTCCTATAAAACTATTCCATGGAAATAATTTAGGAAAACCATAATTTGTACATTTCAATTTTTATCCAATAAACAAAAAAATTAAAATCAGCCATTTTAGAAAATACTGTTTTTAGATGGACAAAGAATAACATTCTAAATGAATATCCAAGGAAATCCTGCTTTCCACAATTCTATTTAAGTTTCATATATTAACAACAAACTTTTCTTAAACTACTATATTTTCATTCATTTGTCTTTTTTTTAATTTGCTTTAAAAAATCCGAGAGGGGCTGGCAGATGTGGCTCAGTGGTTGAGTGTCAACCCATGAACCAAGAGGTCCCTGGTTTGATTCCAGGCACATGCCCAAAAAGGCTTGATCCCCAACCCCCCATAGGATGCATGGAGGAGGCAGGTAATCAATGTATCTCTCTCATTGATGCTTCTATCGCTCTATCCCTCTCCTCCCTCTCTAAAATCAATAAAAAACATTAAAAACATTTTAAAAATATGAGAGATGAGACTTGAACTCCTTGCAGGTGAGTTTCAGACATATATTTTTTTCACTTATGCATTCCTTGCTTATAGTTGATTCCCTAGAACTTAGTGGGCAATAAATAAATATTTAATATACGTATGTTTGGATAAATTATCTGAAAAATGAATGAATGGAATATCACTCCCTCTGCCATTTTAAAGATGAAGACATTTAGACTTAGATATGTTAGTAATTGGTTATAAAAATTATTAGTGGAAACACTGAAGAGCCTGTTGCCAAGCTGAGGATTGTCCACTGCGACATTCTTCTCAGTTGGTGCAAATCGTTTGTAAGCAAGAGGAGAGGTAGCACTGTGGGAAGTGATAATTGCCATAGAAGAACAACATAGTTTTAAGTAGGTTCCTAACACCCACTTAGATGTTGACTAAAATGAGCGGAGACAGGCAGATCATGAATGAAATTATTATGAGCTGGATTGGTATTGTAGATAGAAATACCAGGAGGAAAAATAGTAATTTAGATACCTCATAAGAGAAATCTATAACACCCGGGCACTAAATGGATAAATAGATCAGAGCGCTGAGAAATCAAAGGAAGGTTTGTCGGGGAGATCCAAGAGTGATGTTTTCATTTTGATTAACAACAGGTGACACATTGAGGAAAATATGATGATTCCACGTTTCGAAATACTATTTTGTGAATAGAACGGAGGTAACAAAATAAGTGTCTTACAGGAACTAATGAAGCACAAGATTTTTTTTAAATGTTAAAATGGCAAGTTTGATAATTCAGCACTAATCTTTATCCACCTTGGAGAAACCTTGAAGTACTCAAGTGAATGAATGACTTTCAAGGACGTCAAGTTCCTTATCTTTGAAACTGTACCTTGCTGTATCGTTGCAATGTTCTTGCACATATCTCTTTAGCTGATATGGTTTTCTTATTCAACTAGCAACTGAAATACCCCTCCTCTGATGGTTGCTGCTGAGTTAGTACTATTAAGTGCAAAGCACCACTTTGTACATCTTATATATATTAACTCATTGAATCCTGATAAAAGCCCTATGAACTAAGTACTATCCTAATTACATTTTACTTAGAGATAATGGAGACAAAGTATAAGAAATCTGTAATGATAGCTAAACAGTGGTCAGCTCAGTAAGTGAAGATAAATGAGATTTGAACAGCGCCGTTTGTGTCTTAATATATGCACCCAGTAATCAATCAATGCTGCCTAAGTACTTGTTAATCCTTATTGACAATATCTTTGAATGCAACCCACTCTGACATCATTGTATTCATTTATTTCCTAGTACATTTTCAGCTCTTTCCAGAGATTCTGTATCCATAAAGACAAAATGCCAAAGGCCTGTACCTTCAATGCAAGCAAGCTGGAATGAAATAAACCTGCACCAGCCAAGCAGGGAGATTGCAAGTTGTCTTAGGTTGTATTCATTTATATATCCACACCCCTTGTACCATGTGATTTTGCAGCTCTTCTCACATAGGAGGTGGATATAATTCCCTATACCATGACTTTATATTTAGCCTTGTGATATGTTTTGGCCAATTGGATATTCAAGTCTAGAAAAGCATATATGCAACACTTGTGTTTTCACCGTAAGAACATAATCTGGCTAGTTTGTTGGTTCAGAAAGCAGATCCAGCTGAGATGAGCCTACGCCCCCCCTGCTAAACCCCATACACACCCCAATAATCTGCAAACTCATGAGCTAAATAATGACTCTTGGCTCTTCTGGTCTGTACTAAATCTGACTGATGCAGAAATTGGTACCAGAAAAGGGGTACTGCCATTATAAACAACGAAATTATCTGGTGTTGCCTTTGCAACAGGCAGCAGGCTCCGAAGAGACAGAAGACAATGGGAAAATGTGAAGGGAACTGTTTTAGGAGGATGAGAAATTTGAGACATGCATTCTGTAGTGATGAATATTTGGTGAAACTCTCACAGGAGGTTACTTAGAAGATTAAAAATGTATCTAATGAATTCTTGGAATTGCACAAAGAGAATTCCAAGGAAAATAGAACGTTGACAACTTGGGTTTTACTCTTTAGCTGCAAAAACTAGAAAGTGAAAGTAAGAGATAACCTCAAAAATAAGTTAGTGAGCAGAGTGTTGGTAACCAGAACTTGCCAGATTGAAAAATATAATTTTTTCTCCTCTACACCTGCATCCACAATGTATTCTCAAAATAAGATACAGACTGTATAGGTAAAGAGCCTCTCTTCAGTATTATAATGTTTGTGGAGGCCAATATAACATATATACATAGCCCTGTCAGGTATCCTATATAATAAAAGGCTAATATGTAAATCAACCGGACAGCAAAACGACTGGTTGCTATGACGCATACTGACCACCAGGGGGTAGACGCTCAACACAGGAGCTGCACCATGGTGGTCAGTGTGCTCCCACAGGGGGAATGCCGCTCAGCCAGAAGCCAGGCTCACGGCAATTTTGTGCACTGGGCCTCTAGTTAAATATATTTTAAAATTAGATTATTTTATGGCTTTATTGAAGTATAATAGATATACAAAAACTGTGTATTTTAATATATACAATTTGACAAATTTAGACACCTGCATATATCCATGATACCATCACCACAATCAAGGTAACAAACATAACTATCACTTCTAAAAGTTTCCTTGGGTCCTTTTGTTATTTATTTATTTTTTTTGTAAAACACTTAACATGAGATCTACATTCTTATGAAATCTTAAGTGTACAATAATACCATATTGTTAACTGTATGTACTACAGTATGCAGCAGATTGCTAGAATCGATTCATCTTGTGTAACTGTAACTTTATACCCATTGAATGGCTTCCCCATACCCCTCACCCCATCCTCACTCTAACCACCAACCTATTTTCTGCTTCTGTTAAGTCTGACTTTTAGATGTCGCATATGAAGAAAATCATACAGCATTTGTTCTCTGTGACTGACTTATTTCATTCTCCATAATGTCTTTCAGGTCCATCCATGTTGTCACAAATGGTAGAATTTCTTCATTTTATAAGGATGAATAGTATTCAATTGTATGTGTACACCACATTTTTTATCCATGTGTCTGTTTATGGATTTTTGAGTCATTTCTATATCTTCAGATTTAAAAATAATGGTGCAGTGAACATGGGCATGAAGATATCTTGTCAAGATCTTGATTTCAATTCTTTTAGATGCATATTTCAGATGTGGGATTGAGTTATTTTAAATGCACAGTATTGGTGCAAGAATGAGTAGATTAATGGAATAAAACTAGACAATAATAAGATACACATTTGGATAATTTCAAGTGATAGGTGTTTGTTCTATGTGGTTGAGAATCAGCACATGCTCTGCCCCCAGGGGGTTGGGGAAAACTGGAAATTAAATATGGTCACAAATCTTTTGCAACTCTTGTTAATAGGAGGCAGAAAGTAACTCAACTCCCTTTGAATTTTATCTTAATGACTTGTATAGTCACTGAGAAGAGATGGTGACCTGGAAGGTGACGAATAGAAGGTGGCTAGGCTCCCAGCTGACAAACGGCTTCTCCAGCTCTGAGAATCATCTTGAACATACAGCACAATGTGGTTGGTCTTCAGATAACTGCTTGGTGAGAAACTCCAGGCAAGTACCATGCTGCTGAGCTCAGTCAACCCACAGAAGTGTGAGATATACAATAAAGAGGTTTAAGCTACTAATTTGGGGGTGCTTTGTTACAAAGCAATAAATACCTAGAAAGAAGCTTTGAAAACTAAAGAAATAAAATAAATTCAAGCCATGTAAGTGCTATGAAGGAAATAAATTAATGAGTTTGGAACATACACATGTATCGATTGATTTAATCTTCACAACAGGAAAATTTTACAGTTAATAAAAGCCAGAATCAGGAATTTAGTCTGAATACCCTTGGGCCAGAATGAAATTACTATGAGTCACTTATAAATAATTTTGGGATAACTGGAAACCAATACTACATATACCCTCAGATTATATATACATACATACATATAGATAGATAGATAGATAGATAGATAGATAGATAGATAGATAGATAGATATAGACACATACAGTGGTCAAATATAAAACATCCTCCATTAAGAAATGTAGATAAAAGAAATATGCAAGTTTCCAAAATATTTATAGAATAAATGTAAAAAATATCAGATTATTTAATATGCAAGAAGCACCTAAAAATCAATAAAAGAGGAGTAAACATCTTAATTTTAAGGTGTATAATGAAATAAATACATTTGTAAAAGAAATACAAATCACAAATAAATATATAAAAACATATTTAACCTCATAAATATTATTAAAATGCCAATTTAAATTTATCAGTACATTTTACACATGTAGTCCTTAATAAATGAATGACTAAAATATTAGGTCATCTCTTGGTGTCAGAAATGAGAACCTAGTGCCTGCTACTAGGCACATATTATAGAGACAGTACTTTTTGAGCACTCTATGACATTACCACAAAACTGATTATGGCATTAATTAAGATCTTAAATATTTAAAATGAAATTAAAAATAAATGGAAAAAGTATATTAAATTATTAGTTGCTGTTATTCACAATAACATAATTTTTAAACAATATGAATAACAATAACAAATGATATCATATAAGTAACAACCTCTAAATGTTAGTTTCAGGATAATATATACTTGTTATGGCCCATTCTTTTTTTTAATCTTTATTGTTGAAAGTATTACATATGGCCCCTTTTCCCCCCATTCACCCCTTCTAGTCTGCCCCACTCCGCATCTTCCCCACAGTATTGTCTGTGTCCCTGGGTTATGCATATATGCATAAAAGTTCTTTGGTTGATGACAAATGTTTTTGAAAGAGTTTTTGAAACATTTTCAAATGATTTTGAAATATTGCCTCATGGAAAATTCAAATGTGAGAGAAATAGGGGAAATGGTAGAGCTGTATTTTTGCAACAGATCAAGAATAAGGGGCAACTATAGAAACTGAAATCAAGATAGAAATGGAGACAGAGATAAAGGTGATACAGTTAAAGATACAGATGGGACTCTTATCGCTTCTTGGCCTTTTGGCTAAGATCAAGTGCAGATGGGACTCCTGATATAGTAAAATATTAAAGAACCTCCACTAAAATGTTAATGGACTCTAAGCTTAGGTGAAATTTTTTTTATAATCAGCTTTATTGAGTTACAATTTACATAAAATAAAATGTGCTCATTTTAAAGTGAACTTAGATGAATTTTGACAGAGCTATTCACCCATGTAACTACAAAAAGGCCCTCCTCAACCTTTAGGCATTTTACTGAATGTATAGGGGAACACTGTTGTTTTTTTAAAAAGCTGTATTGATGTGTAATTTACCCACCATAATATACAATTATTTATAGCATAATCTAACTAGATTAAGGTCTTCATTATTAGATTTATGTACTATAAAATATTGTTATCCATTTGTTGTCAATAAGTATTTTATGGGAAGAATTTTTAAAACCCTGTAAAATGTTGTTCTTCATCAAACTCTGGCACACTATTTTGGTGCCATTGTTGTATGTTTGCTTTTCTGAATTATTACTATGATGGTTGCAAAATTTGTTGATTTTCTAAGTCCATTCTTTATTGTATATTTAATAGCTTCTATTCCACTCTTGGAAAGATCTATCATTCATTGGTATGAAAAGGAGAAGGAGGGAGAGAGAGAGAGAAAGAGAGAGAGAGAGAGAGAGAGAGAGAGAGAGAGAGAGAGAGAGAAGATCTTACTTTCTATAAATATATTCAGTTTCATTTGGACTTTAGCCCAGAGAAATATTTACATCATCTAATTTACAAAATTTATAAACCATGCAAGAAAACTAATTCTAAGATGGCAAAAAGATTGAGTATAATAATGTTAAAGTGTTTTTTTTCCCTTTTAAATGGTCATGTAATTCTTCCAAAATAATCTTTCTATAAAATTACTTTCAAATTTTATCTCTTTATTCTTGAAAAAGAGAGCATTATACTTTGAAATAAAAAACTATTTTCTTCTTAAAGTTCTGTATTTCTTTAAAATTCCAATAAAATTAAATGTGAAATTCACAGTTATATTTAGTTGAATCGGTTAAGTTTTATCTTTTTAATAATGAATGATGATGGGCTAACAAAGCAATGGTCCATTGCAGAGTGTGAAACAGAGATAAATAAAAAATTAATTTCTGTAAAAATTTAATCCTAATGTGTAAGAGATCAGGTAATAAATTTCCTCATTTATGAAGTGGAGATGATAATAACAATGCCTATTTTATAGGACTTTTATGAAGATTAAATGAGGGAATTAAAGGAGAAAAAGCAATAAAGTGTGTAGAACAGTAGCTGATATATAATGAGTCATTTAAAAGCTATCTTTATTATTAGATGGTATTGCTATATCATTAACACTAAATATTCTTTATTAAAGGGAAATCAAACACTGGCAACAGGACACATGGATATTAGATATAGTGAAAATATCTTGAAATTTTAAATCCATCATCTTGTATCTGAATGCTACCTGTGTTACTTAATGGTGATGTTATTTGTTTGCTCTGAGAACTTTTATGAAAGTAACTATTCTGCACTGTCAGTACCTTTAACCATAAAATGGCAATGATGGTTTTTATTATAATTCTTTTTAGTTTATGTGAGGGCTCTTCTGAATTCACTTATTTGATAAAATTTGTGATATAAAATATCCCATAATCAAAATAATGTAGCACACACCATATACTCATGTAGATTTAGCAAATATTAACAGCTCAAACCATCTGTTTAAAACTTTTTTCTTTTAAACACTTACTACCCAGGGCTGTCCTACACAGAGACAAGCACTACTCTAAAATTGGCATATATGTTTCCTATTGGCATTATCTGTGGCAATATCCATTTTCCATAAAAAGTGTCATTTTTAATTTTTAAAGATTCATAAATGATATTATTTTATACAAGGTTTACCAATGTTATCCAGATTTATAAAAACTAATAAATCCAGTTCACTTACTTTAATACTCATGAATTTAAGTGTAGCTGTTACTTCCAAACATGTGTAAGTGTTATCCTAGTTTTCTGCAATTTAAGATAAATTATTTGGCATTTTAGGATGTCTATTATAACCTATTAAGCAATCAACTTTTGGAAATTATACTTTAAATACAGGGTGTCCCCAAAAATGTATACAGACACTTTGAATAATTATAAAGGCAGTGCTTATTAAAATACATTTCATTTTTCAAAACTGAGCTATCAGCTGTAAAGTATGTATACATTTTTGGGGGGACACCCTGTATATGTTGCAGGCTCCATCGAGTTAGAATAAGCTATTCTCTTGTTACACAAACATTTTTACAAAAGCACTAATGTGTGCAGCCTCTTGTATCAAATTATGAGTTGTATTATAATCTCCCCAAAGGTTTCTGATTTTGTTTAATATTCCTTGTATTTGATCAGCTTTATTTAAAATATCTTAGTCTCTTTTATTAGTTACACAAAGTTCAAGAATTACATTTCTCATATATAATTTATTTAGTAGCAAGTAATTATCCCAATATCTAGTTACCATCAGTCTGTGGGCTACTACTAATGCCCTGTTTGAGAAAACGGAGGATGTGCCTGGAAACAAGATGTTAACAGATTGAGAAATGCTCAGAGAATGGCAGTTCTGCACTCATTTTATAATCAAAGGAGAAAACATAAAGAAGATTTCATGAAATCCACTGGTGGTAGATTTAGGAGGCAGGAGAAAGCAACGAGGAACATGTCTGGATTTGGATAAAAGCAAGATAGAGAGATGGTGGGTAGGCTGTGGTTAACATTTACAGTTAAGAGCGATGGTTATACAGGCAACAAGGCAACAGTGAGGCATTTCGGTGCTGGTGCTCCCATGAGGGTGGCTAAACCTCAGAGGGGTCTGGAAAAGTAGAATACTCTGGTATGTTACCCCAGATGCACAAGAACAATGGACAGGGCTCACTTAAGGCAAAGATTAGTGCTCACTAAGGAAGCTGTACACCTGGGGTATGACTGCCCACCATGATCTGCCCAGTTAAGAATTTATGATCAGATCATTCTCTGTGGTTACTTTCAGTCACTGAACTTAACAGGCCTGTCAAGCAGGCCGCTGAGCTTCTCGGGTTTGCTACATAGCCCCCTTTGCCCACAATTGAAAAAAAAAAAAAAAGAAAGAAAAGGTGTGGCACATACATATAACGGAATAGTATTCAGCATATAAAAAGATGAAATATTGCCATTTTGTACAACATGTATGGATCTTGATATTATGCCAACTGCAATAAGTCAGATGGAAAAAGGACAAGAACCTCATGATTTCACTTATATGGGATATAGAACCAACAAACTATGAAATGAAATTATTTCTGTTTTAACATCGACTTAAGAGTTACAGGTTCTTGGATGATATAATACAAATTTGGATATCTGAACTGCACATCTTAATGTGGTTTTAATTTAGAGTTTAATTGTTTCATTTTGGATCCCTACACCCCTCCCTAACATGCCTGGTCCCTAACACTCTCCTCTCAGAGTCTTAGGAAGACTATCCTTTCTTTTTTTTTTAAACTTCAGTGTTTTGAGTGGAGTTTCTTCAGTAATTAGGGAGGTTCTTTATGTAGGGTTTTCACTTACAACTCTGAAGGGATAAGACTGCATGCATATTTTTTTAAAACATAGTCTCTTTCTGGTAAAGTAATTCTACCTAATTTTATTCCATTATTAAGGCTATTTTCTAGTTAAACCATGAGTTTTCCATTCTCCTTTTGAGTTCATGCTTCAATACAACATCCGGGGTTTCCTGATTTGCTCTTGAGCTCAACTCTGTTTTAAAAAAGATGATTCTATTTTACCCAGCGTTTCTGTATATTTCAAGTATATTTTTTTAATCTTATCAGTCATCCATGTTGCTGTAAACCATTTCCATTTATTTTTTCACTTGTCAATTACTATTATGAGAAAAAAGCTACATAAGCAAGATCAGAAGAACTGAATTTGCCACAGTGAGAGGTTTTAATACTTTTGCAAAATGAAATAAGAAAAACATGTGTTAGAAATTGGTGCAGGGAGACCTTTTCAGTTTTGCAACTTCATAACTCTAAAAACTCACCTGACTTTGTTGGACATGTAAGAAGAAACAAACTGAAACATAGCAGCCCAAAAGGTATCTTGCCTTCAAGTTTTTATAAAATTCTGGAGTGAAATTTTCATAGAAAGAGGTTTTAAAATTTTCTATGTTTTTTCTTTTGTTAATCCTCACCTGAGGATATCTTTTCCACTGATTTCTTTTAGAGAGAATGGAAGGGAGGGAGGAGGAAGGGGGGAGAGAGAGAGAGAGAGAGAGAGAGAGAGAGAGAGAGAGAGAGAGAGAGAGATTGCCTCCTGTGGGGCCGGGGATCACCCCAAAACTGAGATACATGCCCTTGACCAGGAATCAAACCCAAAGGCCTTAGGTCTGCGGGCCAACATTGTAACCACTGAGCCAAACTGGCCAGGGTGAGGCTTTAGAAATTTTCTATTCTGATGTCTTAATTTAACAAATAAATAAATCCATAAACATGAACAATCCATGGTGCCAAGTTCTAGCTAGGAACCAATCCCCTTCTATACCAGTGTCCTTTCCAGTTTGTGGTTCCGAAAATTTCATTTCGAAAACTCAAAGTACTTAGGAATACTAACCATATTCCAATCCACCCAGGAAGCAACTTTCAATTTGGGTAAGTTTACTGAAATTTAGATTTCATCATTTACTGCTAATGTTCATCCACACATAATAAGCAATTGGTAAGCAAAATAATAAGCATTATGTCATTTATAATTATATTTCTCATACAAAATTAAATGTTGTGTGTGTTCTTTCAAACTTTTATGTTTGCTTCAGGGAATTCCTTCCAAATCCTTATTCCTAATATATATGTGTGCATATGTGTGCATATGTGTGTGATAACCCATCAACTACCTCGCAGATTTGGTTAAGAAAATGAAAACAAAAATAAGATTGAAAAACTATAGTCTATGAATCATAATTCTTTCTAAAGCTTAAAGAATAGTGCTGGAGGCAGAAAGCCATTAAAAGAACTGTAGTCATTGCAAATGTCAGATATGAAGACAGAGTGCTAATATATGGAAAAATAATCTAAGTAGAAGAAAAATTGTGACACATGATATAGTCATGCTTTGCTTAGTGTCAAGGATACATTCTGAGAAATGCATCATTAGACAATTTTGTCATTGTGCAAATATCATAGAGTGCACTTGCACAAACCTAGTTGGTATAGCCTACCACACACCCAGGCTATATGGTATAGCCTATTGCCCCTAGGCTATACACCTATATAGCATGTTACTATACTGAATACTTGGGGGTAACTGTAACACAATGGCATTTATATATCTAAACACAGAAAAGGTATAGAGCACTTAACATGAATGGAATTTGCAGGACTGGAAGTTGCTCTGGGTGAGTCAGACTGTGAGTGGTGAGTTGAACATGAAGACCTGACATTAGTGTACACTGGTGTAGACTATATAAACACTGTACATGTAGGCTAGAGCAAATTTTTAAAAAACATATTTTATAAGTTTTTAAAACACCTAGCTTAAAACACAAAAATGCTACATAGCTATTCAAATAATTTTCTAATTATCCTTATTCTATAAGCTTTCCCCTATTTTTAATTTTTTTATTTTGTTTTATTACTTTGTACACGTTTTTGTTAAAAACTAAGACACAAAGGCACACACATTAATCTAGGCCTACACAGGGTCAGGATCATGAGTGTCACTGCCTTCCACCTCTGCATCTTGTCCCACTGGACATCCTTCAGGAGCAATAGGATGCACATAGCTGTCACCTCCCCTGAGAACAGCATCTGCTTCTAGAACACCTACGGGCCCGCCTGAGCTCTCCTCAAGGAGGCATCACTCTTCTCAGAAACATGTCCATGGTGGTTTTCTTGATTTGTTTCAATTTTTCATCATAGATTTCCTTATCAGTAGACTAGTGACCCGGTGCATGGATTTGTGCACATTGAAAGGTAATTAATTAGAAGGTGCCTAGCAGGGCAGGATTGGGCGAGACTGGCCACACACGCCCTGGAGCCAACATCCTGCAGTCCCTCCCTGGCCTGCAGCACCTGGGGTGGTGCCACAGCTCAAAGGGCATCTGTGAAGTGAGCAGGGTCCCTCCAGCAGGTGGGATCCCTTGGCCTGGCCTGCAGGAATTGGGCTGAAACTGGCTCTTCAACATACCCCAAGGGGTCCTGGGGTGCAAGAGGGCACTCTGCAAAGTTGCTGTCGTACAGGGTGTGGAAGTATGCAGTAAACCAGATTCAGGGCTGACAGTGCCCCGGCAACAACATAACCCATGGCTGAAGATGGAATCACGTGGCCCCACCAGGAATTGGTCTCCCTCCTCTCTAGTTCCAGGGTGCGTGACCTGAGAACCGCCACTGCCAAGTCACTGCAGCTTGACAGCCTGCGTTGAGTGTCTGGCCCCTGGTGGTCAGTGCACATCATACCTATCAGCTGGTCAGATGGTTGAATGGTTGAACAGTTGCTTAGCCTTTTATATATATAGATAGATAATATACCATGCACATTCCTCTGTATTAGTGAAAAAACTTTCAGCATTGGAGTCTGTGCTTTCAAGCTTTTTAAGGAGCTTGTAGAGGTCTTATAAAGCTTCAGCTGAACCCTTCACTGTGAGTTTTCTTATTTGTTTTTTCTTCTGCAATTTCCTTTTCTCTTGCATTTTACAGAACTTTAAAAAATATATAGAAAGAGTACACTCTAAAAATGATGAAAGTATAGTATATTAAACATATAAACCATAATTGTTTATCATTATCAAGTATTAAGTATTCTATATAATAAAAGGCTAATATGCAAATAGACAGAACAGTGGAACAACCAGACCAACCAAACAACCAGTTGCTATGATATGCGCTGACCACCAGGGGGCGTGGGCGGAACATGGTGGGCATTGGCCGCTGTGGGCTGGTGAAGTAGGTGACTGGGGGCACCAGACCAAGGCAGGGCACTGGTCACTGTCATCGAGGCGAGCCTCTGGTGGTTACTGAAACTTCTTTGCTCCCGCACCGCAGTCCTGCCCAGTGCTCACACCTGCTGCCAGCACCGGGCCCACTCGTACCCACTGCTGGCGCCAGCCCCAATCACTCCGTGCCATCAGCAGGTGTGAGTGGGGCCAGCGCCATAAGCACATGGAAGCAGTGCTGGCGGGAGCAAAGCTGCCAGCAGAGAGGGGATCGGGGGCCATGGTGGGAGGGGCCGGGCAGGGGCACGGAGGATGCGTCCAGACCCGTCCCTGTGCCTACTGTAGCCTCGTGGCCCACAGGTCCTTTCAAGGTGCATGAATTCATGCACTGGGCCCCTAGTTGTATATAATTGCATGTGCTATAGTTTTATATAACTAGTACTGCAATACGGTTTTTTTCCTATCACCATAAACATGTGAGTTTGTTAGTTTATTTCAACAGCTTTGATGATGTCACTATGTGACAGAAAATTTTCAGCTCCATTATAATTTGTCATTGTTCAGTGTATGACTCTATATGGACTGTAACAATTTTAATAGTTTATGAGGATCCTTAGCATTTAGTTCACTCTGTTTCTATTATCTCCAAATTACACTCTTATCATCACCTGCACCCTCTAAAAGTGGAGTAAGTTTGTTTTCCAGTGAAAATCATGGACCTCATAAGAATTTTAAAAGAACAAGAGTATTACTTCTGAGAGGCAAAAATTTTACCACATTGGTCTATTACACTTAAATAATAAATTGTAGGTATGTGCATGATTTGTGTGTATCTGTGTGTGTGTGTGTGTGTGTGTGTGTGTATAAGAGCAATTTAATGACTATAAAAGACATACTTGGAACAAGTGGGTAATTTTGATATGGACTGCAGCATATTAGATAACAGTAAAGTACCAATGTACATTTCTTGAATACTATATAATAAAAGGCTAATATGCAAATAGACCAAACAGCTGAATGACCCGTCATTTTGACACGCACTGACCATGAGTGGGCAGACACTCAAACCAAGAGCTGCCTCCCTGGTGGTCAGTGCACTCCCACAGGGGGAGCACTGCACAGCCAGCATCTGGGCTCATGGCTGGCGAGTGCAGCAGTGGTGGCGGGCGCTTCTCCTGCCTCCGTGGCAGCGCTAAGGATGTCCAACTGCCCACTTAGGCCCGCTCCCCATGAGAGGGTGCAGACAGGGCTGAGGGACCCCCCACCCCCACCCTGAGTGCACAAATTTCATGCACTGGGCCTCTAGTAATGTAATAATTATGGTTCCATAAGAATATATGCTCATAGAGGATACATGTTGAAGACTTAGAACTGATATGGTATCTACAACTTACTTTAACATTTTTAAATATTTTTATTGATTTCAGAGAAGGAAGGAGAGGGGAGAGAGAGATAGAAACATCAATGATGAGAGAGAATCATTGATCGACTGCCTCCTGAACACTGCCTACTGGGGATCAAACCACAACCCAGGCATGTGCCCTGACCAGGAATTGAACCATGACCTCCTGGTTCATAGGTTGATGCTCAACCACTGAGCAATAACAGCCAGAGCTACAACTTACTTTTAAATGTGTGTGTATGTGTACACTTGTGTACTTGCATGTGTGTTTATGAGCATGTGTGTGTGAAGAGATAGGAAGAGAAGGGAAATGACAAATTGTTAAATGCTGGATACAGGTAAAGTGTATATAGATGATCTTTTTTATTTATTAAAAAAATTTCATAGGCATTTCAAAGTGGACATATCATGGTGTTTCCTAAATCTCAATAAATAATTTGATTTTTCACTCATTTATCAAATTCAGAAACGCTTCTTTCCATACACATATTTATTCCCAATTACTACTGATTTTAGCTCTTGAATATTTTCAAATATAACTACCTCTTTCCAAACCTATGTCATATTTTAATAAACATCATCTTTGGAATCTTACATACTATAATCAATTTTCCCCATAAAAGATAGAATAATCTTACCAAAATATCAAATGTGATGATGCCATCACCCCTTCAATGCTTTCTGTGGCCTTCTGTTGCCCTCAGAATGAATCCCATAAGGCAAGTTTCAAGAGCCTTGCTGTTTACCTTATCTTTGAGCTTCAGCTAAATGTTGGCTCTTGGATGTTGCTCAAGCTCTTCATTATGACTAAAATTATTTTCCTGCCACCTTCATCTGCAAGTTCTTTTACTTCCTTCAGGTCTTGTCTGAGATGTCATTTCCTTCAAAAAATCTTTTATGAGCCCCCAGACTGTACTGCATGGCTCTACATTCCTTCCCAGGAGACCCTATACTCACTCACCATCCGAAGTTATAATTTCCAGCTATACTTTACAATATGACCTTTAGTGGATATTATATCTTTCTTAACATGGCATGTCAGCAACTGATATAGTGCCTAAATCATGGTACACCCTCAATATATAATTGCCAAGTGACTATTGTGTGGGCTATATTGTGTGGGCAATTTGTAATTAAGTATATTATTATTTTAATCACAATGTTATAATAAAACCACATGAAACTGCTAGATGAACAGGGGAAAAAGTAATTTTTCATAAAATATAGTTTTGTCTATATGGATCTCAGGTATAACTCTGGTTGATTTAATTGTCATTGGAAGAAGGTCCCACTAGGTGAGAAAAAATAGAACTAAAAATATGAAAATAACCGATAGGGACAGAATTGATAGAAAGTATACCTATGATTTCCCGGGCTAAGATGGAGGGAGAGTGAAATTTACTGAGATGGGCCCAGGGATAATACAAATGCTCTAATTCTTGGATGTGTAATCCTTACATGGGCATATAAAATTTGTCAACACTCATCAAACTGTATACTTAAAAGTGGTACATTATACCTCAATTAAGTTGATTTTTAAATGCCTTAGTAATTTAAACAGTTTCTCAATAATATTTCCTGCAGAGAAAGTGTTCAATGATTTTATTAGAGAAAAATGCTATGAGATAATAATATCTAAAAATTCTAAATAGTAGTAATAATGCTGAACTCAGTTTTAAAAGCTTTCCATGGTAGTTTGTGTATAAATGGAAATTAATGAGTCCCACACTAATTTTATTCAGTGATTAAATCGCCAAACTACTGATCTTTTCCTTGTTTATTCACAGACCATCAGGTAATTAGAACTGTCTCTACTATATCATCTGCCAGCTGTGAGGAGAATGAGAACAATAGTTATTCAGTTCAGTGGGAACATTATCATTTGTATAGGAAAACAGGACCTTTGAAACTGTTAAAAACAGGACTAGATATATCTCTTCATTTCATCTTTCCTTATTGAATAAAAAGCCAGAACCAACTAAAGACTTAGATGGTTACATGCAAATGCAATTCATTAAATATAATATATTTATTAGAACCATCTAATATTATTATAGTACTGGGGCTAATTTTAAGGAATAAGGGGGGAAAAACTCAACTAGGTATAAGTTCTAATACCTAGATATCTTACAGAAATTCCTTTTTAACATACATTGATCTTTATCTAGATAATTCATATGGTGTGTAATAAATACCATGCCCTGGCAAACTGAGGCAAATTAAATAAAGCAAAGAGGGTTGTCTTAGTCCATTTGGGCTGCTGTAACAAAATATCACAGACTGGGTGGCTTATAAACAGAAATTCACTCCTCACCGTCTGGAGGCTAGAAGTCTGAGATCAGTATGCTAGCATGGCAGGATTCCGGTGAAGCCATCTTCCTAGTTGCAGATGTGGGGGTTCAAAAACCATTATCCTTCCCTGCCAGGTAGCTAAGTTGGTTAGGGTGTTATCCTTGAACGCCAAGGTTGCAGGGGGGCAAATTCTCACCAGGCAACCCAGAAACAATGGGACACAGGGGAAGCTGGAGGGGGGATAATTTATCTACCAAGCCCACACCTGGAGTCTTCCTATCTATTTTTAAGGTGAATATGGTAAGACTCTTGGGACAAGGCTTTCCATCTAAATCTCTAGGCAGGAAAGGGGGAGGGTCAAATGTTCTTTCTAAGTTCTTAATAACCAGATAAAATTCAGTATCACAAAAGGCACAGTCTTGGGGTGGTACAACTTTGTCCCTTTCACAGGCTGTCGACTTCTCAAGGTGTCCTCATAAGGCAGAAGAGGCTAGTCATCGCTCTGGAACTTCTTTTATAAGGACTATTCCACCCTCATGATTTAAGCACTTCCTAAAGGCCTCACCTCCTCATCCCATCACTTCATTGGGTTAGGATATAAACTCTGGGAAGACACAAATATTCACACCAGAGCAAGAATCAACCACAGTTTGGCTCTCTTCTGCTAGAAATTCTCTTATGTCCATTGCCTTAACTTCAACTCTTTTGAAAAAATAAACACACACACACACACATTGAAAAATATTAATAAAAATAAAACATAATATTAATAACAATGAGACTAACAATTATGGTATATATTGATAGAAATTGGGGTGGAATTGACTAAAAAATCCTTTCTTTTATTTAAGATATAGCTTATATAAAATAGAATGCAAAGTCCTTAGAGTTCCAGCCAGTGAGTTTTAATACTCAATTAAATATATACTAGAGGCCCGGTGCACAAAAAAATTTGTGAACTGGGGGGGGGTGGGGGGGGGGCTCCTCAGCCCAGCCTGTTCCCTCTCTCAGTCTGGGAACCCTCAGGGGATGTCCACTTGCTGGCTTAGGCCTGCTCCCCGGGGGATCGGGCCTAAGCTGTCAGTCAGACATCCCTCTGGCAGCCCAGGAGCCCTCGGGATGTCCACTTGCTAGCAGGGAGCAGGCCTAAGCTGCAGTCAGACATCCTTAGCGCTGCTGAGGAGGCAGGAGAGGCTCCCACCACCACCGCTGTACTGGCAGCTGTCATCCTGGCTTGTGGCTGAGCAGACCTCCCCCTGTGGGAGTGCACTGACCACCAGGGGGCAGCTCCTGCATTGAGCATCTGCCTCCTGGTGGTCAGTGTATGTCATAGTGACCAGTCATTCCCAGTCGTTCTGCTGTTAGGGAAAATTTGCATATTGCCCTTTTATTATATAGGATAGAAGCCTGGTGTACTGGTGGGGGCCAGCTGGTTTGCCCTGAAGGGTGTCCCGGATCAGGGTGGGGGTCCCTACTGGGATGCCTGGCCAGCCTGGGTGAGGGGCTAAGGGCCATTTTCAGGCTGCCCACCGCCCCTTCAGGGTGGGGATCCCACTGGGGTGCCTGGCCAGCCTGGGTGAGGGGCTGATGGCTGTTTTCAGGCTGGCCACGCCCCCTAGTGACCCAAGTTCCCAGCCTCTCCTTTTTTTTTTTTTTTTTTTTTTGGCCAGAAGCCCTCAGCGACCAGGTTTGAACACTTGCCTCGTCACCGTGGCAACAAAGCAAGCATTCCTCCAGGCCACTCACACTGCTCGTTCTCAGCAGCTGCTCTCCGCGGGACTGGGGGACTCCGGCGGGGCTGAGAGTAATGGGCACCACCATCTTGTGGCTATGGGTGCCACCATCTTTGTGACAGAGTGATGGTCCAGTTGAATGGTACCCTTTTTTAGATAGGATCTTTATTGCTGAAAGTATTATGTATGTTCCCCTTTTCCCCCATGGATCTCTTCTAGCCCCCCATGTCTCCCCCAGGCCTTCACAACCCTGTTGTCTGTATCCATAGTTTATGCATATATGCATACAAGTTCTTTGGTTGATCTCTTCCCACCCACCCCTGCCTTCCCTCTCAAATTCATCATGCTTCTATGTCTCTGGATCAATTTTGTTCATCAATTTATTTTGTTCATTAGATTTCACATATGAGTGAAATTATGTGATGATTGTCTTTCTCTGACTGGATTATTTCGCTTAGTCCCTCCAAGTCCCTCAATACTGTCTCAAAGGGTAAGAGATCCTTCCTTTTTACTGCTGAATAGTATTCCATGGTGTAGATGTACCACAGCTGCTTGTTTATCCACTCATCTACTGATGGGCACTTGGGCTGTTTCCAGATCTTAGCTATTATAAATTGTGCTGCTATGAACATAGGGGTGCATACATTCTTTCTGATTGGTGTTTCAGGTTTCTTAGGATATATTCCTAGATGTGGGATCACTGGGTCAAACACATATTTATGGATTTCATCAATACCTTATTATAAGTGACTTATAATTTTATACCATTATCACTACAGAACATATGTTTTATGTTTTTGGTTCTTTGAAATTGAGACTTTTTTCATGATCTAGTCTACTGACTATTATGGCAATTATTCATGTAATTAGAAAGAATATGTATTCTGCATTTGGGGCAGCACTCTATAAATATCACTAGGCCAAGTTGGTGGATAGTGTTATTTTCAAGCATTTACATTATTCCTTAGTTTGTGCCTACTCATTTGTTAAAATATTGAGATAATAAAATGTACAGAAATATGATTCTGGATGTCATTTTCTGCCAAATTTTAATACACGTATTTGGAATATCTTTAAACAAGTCATAATAAAATCTGAAAGGGGATGGAGTAAAGGTCTGGATTTGCAAAGGGGAATGGAGATAAGATGCATTCAAGAAGAAAAACGACTAGTGTATATATGAAACTTGCTTTTGTATAAACTTAATGGCAAACACATACACAAATACACACAACACACACACACACACACACACACACAGAATGAAGGCATATAATATAAAAAAGAGGAAACAAATGGGAAAATCATAGATTTCTACCAAACTACTAAAACAACAGACAGAAACACAAGGGGAAAGACACAACAAAGACACAGAACTTTCAGAAAACAATAGATAAAATGCTGTAGGAAATCCTCATACATCAATAATTACTCTAAATGCAAATGGAGTAAACTCACCAATAAAAAGGCACCAAGTAGCTTATTAGATTTAAAAATAAAAAACCCCAATTATATGCTGCTTCCAGGAAATACATCTCAGCTACAAAGATAAATATATTATCAAAGTGAAGGGTGGAAAATGATTCTCCAAGCAAATGGCATCCAGAGAAAAATGGATATAGCCATACTTATATTTAACAAAGTAGATTTCAAGATAAAAAAGGTAACAAGAGACACAAGTGGACATTTTATAATAATAAAGGGGAAAATACATTAAGAAGACGTAACAGTTACCAATATATATTTGCGGCTATATATTGCAACGAGGGAGTAGCAAAATATACAAAGCAACTACTAATAGAACTAAAGAAAGAACTGACAAAAATACTGTTATAGATCTAAATACCCCATTGACAGCCATGGATAGATCATCCAAACAGAAAATCAAAAAAGGAACATCAGCCTCAAATGATACATTAGACCAAATAGACATAACCAACATTACAGAGCCTTTTATCCCAGAAGACAAGATTATACACATCGAAAATTCCCAATGATAGACCATCAACAAATTTAACAAGCTTGAAATCACACCAAGTATATTATCTGACTACAACACTTTGAAATTAGAAATCAACTGCAAGAAGAAATTGGGAAAAACCACAAATATGAGTTTCAACAAATTTAAATACCTTGGTAATCACCATCACAATCAAGATATAGAATATATGTCACCCCTTAATGTCCTTGACTTCAAGTACCCCCTGATCTGCTTTCTGTTACTATAGATTGAATTTGTCTTTTTAAAAATTTCATATGATTTTTTGTTCTGACTTCTTTTCTTTAGTATATTTTTTAAAGTCAAATATGTTGCTTTATGTAACTACTAAAATTACTTCATTTTTAAAATAATGAGTAACATTTCTTTGTATGACCATATAACAATTATATACCTGTCTACTGTTGAAGAATTAGGTAGTTTCTAATCCTTGGTTATTATGAAGTAGCAATGAACATTCATGAAAAATTCTTTATGTGGAGTACATTTTCATTTCTCTTGAGTAAATTTTTAGTGGTGCAATTGTTAGGCTCTCTGGAAAGTTATAAAATTTATAAGGCTACCCTCTAAGTGGTGTCACTTTACCAGCAATTTATGAGTATTCCAATAGTTCCAAATCTTTTCCAATATTGATTATTCTCAGTTTTATTTTTTAACCATTATAATGTGTGTTATTTAATTTGCATGCCTAGTCCTCTTAAACATTTTTTCTTGAGTATAGTGGCCACTTATATGTATATATTTTTATAAGGCACCTCTATAAAAATTTGCCTATATTAATAATGCTGTTTGTTATTATTATTATTATTACATGCAAGAATATTTCAGATATATTTTTTACACTCTGGATACAAGGATATTTTCAGATTTTTTTAACAATAATTTATCCTAATGTGTGGTCTAAATTTTAGTTTTATTCACAGTGAGTTCCAATGAGGAGTTTTTAATCTTGATAAAATATTTTTTAATATTTAAGCTACTTTTTAAATTAGTGTTTAGAAAGAATAGTTAAGTAACCTCTTTACAAAATTCCATAGTACATAATTAAAGTTTCTAAAACAAATTTTGTTAAAATAGATCCCAAAATTAATCACCCATCTTAAGTTTAAAACTTGAGGAAATACTCACAATTATTTTTAATTTTATTAAACTACTAAATGCAGGCAAAAACACAGCCCTGCTAAAATCAGAGTTTGTACACTGAGTAAATATATGTTAACTTAAAATCTCCACTTCCTAAAGATATTAAAGCTTAAACAGTTACTGAATAAATATTCATTACAGTGAAATGGATTGTTATATTTTGAAGTTTTTAAAGTTATCTGAGCAGTAGTAACTAAATAAAATGTAGATTTTTTCAATTCTTCCTTTTTTGATAGGCCTACCATGCTCATTATTTTCCAGTAAATGGAATAATCAGCTAATTAGCAGTACTTGTTTTGTGATGAATATTCAATTACCAGAATAGAAAAAAGATGCGTCATACCTTAGTAAATTAATTCCCTTTTGAAGAGTAAATTTGCATCCACCTGGGAGAAAACATAAACAGTCTTCTAGTAAAAACCTTGGGAGGTTTGCCAAAGTGGAGAAATTAAGGGGTGTTTAACCCTTCCACTCTCTGTCAGAATCATATTGTCCCTCACAGATATTTTCTTTATAATGTCATTGAAATCTTATCTGTCTAAAACTAGTATATTTTACAGTGGCAAGAACACTAATTTAGTATATCTCCTTTCATATTCAAAGATTCTTGTATTACATATAAAGGAAAATTGTTAAAAATGTAAGACTCTTACACGTACAAGAGTAGGTGATATTTAACATGAAATAAAAATAATTTAAAAAAAAATACAATAAAGCCTATTACTACCCAGGGCATTTTTAGTCAGTTGAACATTTTCCTCTTTTCTTCCAGCTGCAACTTCTGCTTTCCCGTCTTCTCTTGGCTGAAGGAAAGCCAAGTTTGACCACTCCAAAGTATGCTTTTTGGGGTACTGATTTTAAGCTGGTTATTAAGGAACAAAAGACTCAGGGAAAACCTTTAACCTTCCCCCTAAATGCCTAAAAATAATTTAGATTAGAGGACCTGCTTCAGGAAAAAAGATGTCATCAATGATAACTATAGTTCAATATAAACTATTGTGTGATAAACACAACCGAGCAATGCCTATTTGTTCAAGTCCTTTTTGTGTCCCATTGTTAAAGTTGGCCCAGGACACATTTATTTACCAAATATTTGCTTTTCCACCTCCATGTAAATTGCTTTCCTGCCCTTTCTAGTCCCAAACCACTAAACCCTCACCTTCTTCTCCTTAGTTTGAGAGTGATATTAAGCCTCAACTGTCTAGTCTGTCCTTGGGTCTCACATCTTAGGACACCCCTGTCTGTACATCTGCAATAAACTTTGGACATTTTCTCCTGTTAATCTGTCTCATGTCGATTTGATCATTAGCCTACCTGGAAGAACTTAACAGCCCCATAGTATTTATTTTTCCTCACATTGAATGACTTCTTCCACAAATTTGGAGGTCTAAAAATGGAGATGTTGGTCTCCTGATTATTTACTGATATGTGTGGAAAATACATTGTTTCAGGGAGTCCTATACCTTCTTATAGTTGTTAGTAAGAGAAAATATTAGTGGCCCAAGAAAGAATCAAGACCTTATCCAGGTTTTATAGACATTACCATTTTTCACAGTATTCTGTAGAAAGTACAACAATTCTGCCTCTATATCAACCAATCTTATAGCCCAATGTCAAAGGAAGAGCTTGTTTGACTGTTTTGAAAAACAGGAGGGGTAACATATAAGCCAGTTAAATGTGTTAATGTAAAGAGGGTTGAATGATGAGCTGCCAAAGCACAAGTTGAGAGTCAGGAAGTATGATTTTGTTTCAGCTCACCTTCTAAAACTTTAATCTTAGGCAAATTACAGTATTTAGGAGCCTACTATTCAGTTGTAAAATGTGGGTATTCCATTCAGAGATTCTAAGGATATTTGCAGATCTAATGTTCTAGAATTATGTGTTTCCTGAATAGGAATTTTTGTAAGTTCCAATTTACATTCATCCTAGATAATAAAATGAAGTGTTAACATTTAAATTGTTATTCTGATTTTTCTGGTTTGTCTGATTCATAATAATCCTAAAACAATATTGCATCTACTTAACATTACTGGCAACAGATTATTAAACCTTTATTTCTACAGTGAGCTCTATTGCAGTATAATTCATAAACAGAAATCTTTAAATGTATCCAATCCTCATAATGAATTTCATCAGGAAATTTGATCTCATGATACAAGTAAAAATCAGAAGTATTTAATTAGTGACTATTTTCATTAACTAATGATCCAATTTAGGATTGATTAAGGTAGAGTGCCACTATTATGTGAATTGAATACAACAACATTATTTAGAAATGACTGCTCATTCTCATTTTACTGAAATATAACTTTTTACGGTTGCTTTCCAATGTGCTTAAAATTATGTATATATTTTCTTGCCTATCACTTATTTCCTAATTGCTAGTGTTTTGATGATGGACTTACTGGAGGAGAATCATGGGTGCACACATGTGAGAAAAGACACATAAAATGAAGTTTAAGTTTATGAGATCTCTCTTTCTCTCTCTACCTGTGTGCAAGCAAGCACTAAGGAAAGGCCATGTGAGGACATAATGAGAAGATTGGAAGAGCACTCTTATCAGACAATCTACTATCATGTTGATTTTGAACTTCCCATATTCCAGAACTGAAAAACATACATCACTTTTTAAGCCACCATGTCTATTACACTTTGTTCTAGCTGCCCAAACTAAGAAAGGGGCCCTGTTTGTGTACACTCATTGTTTTTCTACTTACAAAGAACTGAGATTCTAAAGGAAGCTGCTAAGTCAAAATTCTACTATTCTAAATTAAGCATACATAATAATATTTGAAATACACCATTTTCAACTAGACCCATCCCTTTTCTCATAACACCACTGAGTGTTTTGTTACTAGCTTGGAAGAAGGTTTTATGAAATTAAATATAAATATAATACTTTAAATATTGAATAATTTATAGCCATGTTCTATAAAAATCCCCTCTGATTATCAGACCATTAATATTCAGTTGATATTCAATAACCAAAAACTATGACTCTTTTGTAGGGTTAAAAAAAAAGAGGTCAGTAAAGTGTTTATTTTTTTAAATCATATTCAGAGATGAAAAGTACTTATTTGACGAGGAAAAACAATTTTCCACCAATCCTATATAAATAAAAGTGTATCAAGCACTGAATACTATAAACAAGTCACAATAATTCCACACCATGATAGGTGTGACATATTCTTGAAAAAGTGGTGAAAGTTATTCTTATAATGTGGACCTGGCAGGCAGTTGTGAATTTGGATTTAAGTTTTTGTAGAAAATGTGAAAATAGAAGAGCACATTTTCATTCCTAATTGAGTTTGTCACAATGCTCTAGATCAGGAATGCTCTACATTAAATCAGAAGTAGTTGCTTATAAGCAATCTGCAATGAGATAACATCGATTCATAAAAGAGGTGTTAAAATGCAAACCTATTACTGAAAGGAAAGAACAGATATATTCTCTCTGACTTGTACAGTTTTATACTTGCTACCTTTTCTTTGGGGGAAAAAAAATGCTCATAAGGAAATACTCTCCCTTTCACTGCATTAATACCTGGATATTACTCAAAATATTATTTTATCACTTGCCTAAAGAATATAATAACACAGTGAAATGAAATGAAATTTTACTTTAGGATGAACAATAGTTGAAAAAAAAACTGGAAAAATGGCAAGCAAACATTACAGTTTCTAACAATCAACACTAATCGAGATACCTAGACATAAAATGGAGAGCTATAAAATCAACTGTATTAGGAGATGGAAAATTGTCTGGTGGTCCTCAGAGTGGGGGAAGGCTGAAAAATTAGATATATTTGCTACTATAGGCAACAGCATAAATAGTTGTGATAGAGACTCTACAGCCTGAAAAGCCTAAAATATTTACTTCCTCATTCTTTATTGAGACCACAGATCTGAACATCGTTTTCCTTATACCAAAGATTTAAAACATGCATTCATCTTTTTTGCCGCCCTCCTCCTCTCTCATTCTGTGTATGCCTCTCTCTCTCTCTCTCTCTCTCTCTCTCTCTCTCTCTCTCTCTCTCATTGTGTCTCTTTGTCTCTCTCTCTTTTTATCAGTTTCCCCTCTTAAATACTGCCCACATTTATACTTTTTTTTGTAACTATTACTCCCAGAATCTCATTTTCTTATACAGATTACTTTAAATCACTGTTCTTTAGCCAGCCTTGCAGGTATTCCAGGCTAATCTTGTACTCTTTTTTCTATGCATACTCCTTCTTGCTCTAATCATTCTATCTGTCCCTCAAACCCCTAAAAGTTTGAATTACATGTAATGGACCACATACCATCTACACTGTCTTCCACACAATCATCCCAAGCTTATTTCACAATATTCCAAACTAATTCCCTCAGTTACTAGTCACTCTAGTCTCTTAATTTCTCCTGAGTACACATCCTACCCTAATCTTTGGGTATGGGCTTACATGGTTTCTCCTTCCCTTATTTGCTTTCACTTTTTTCTCTGAATGATAGAAAAGACCACCCATTGCTTATGAACCAACCTAAGATCACTGTCTCCTTGGACTCTGCCTTAGCTTATGGCTCTTTTCTATGAGACCTATAGTCTCATTAGAGCCAACTAGAGGTTTTCAGGTTTGAAAGGGACTTCTGGAAGCAAGAAGTCCAAAATCAAGCTGTTAGCAGGGCCATGCTTGTTTGAGTAGCTCTTGAATAGAATCCATCTTTGACTCCTCCTACCTTCTGGTAATTGCTAGCAATCTTTGGCAGTGTTTGGTTTGTAGATGTATCACTCCAGTTTCTGCCTCTATTTTCCCATGGCTGTCTCTCTCTCTATCACTTTGTCTCTCTGTCTCTGTCTCTGTCTCTGTCTCTCTCTCTCTCTCTCTCTCTCTATATATATATATATACATATATATATATATATAATCTCCAAATCTTCCTCTCCACATTAGAATACCAGTTATCTTATTTAAGGCCTATGCTAATCAAGTATGACTTTATCTTAACTTGATTATACCTGCAAAGACCTTGTTTTCAAATAAGGTCAGACTCACAGGTAAGGGTGGTTAGGATTCTTCAACATACTTTTTGAGGGACACAACTCAATCTACAATAGAGACATTCAAATGTATCTAGACCAGTGCTTCCCAACGTGGGGCACATGCCCACAGGGGGGCAATTTGATTTTTAAAGCGGGGCAATTCGAGAATGAGTTATTAACAGTGAATTTTTTTTTTGCATTTCTTATGGTTCTAGGGGTCTCATATATGGTATATAAATGTATATTGTGACATATTTATGCATTTCAGTTCTCTATTATCTGTTTTGAAACTTTATTTTCTATTTTTCTATAACTTCATATTATTATTTAACAACTTCTTAGTGATTTCTCCCTCAGTACCTCAACTGTCCTTTTGTTCTTTTATTTTTCTCTTTCAGGGATGTCATGTTCTTTGGAAACTTATATAAATATATATATATATATATATATATACATATATATATATATATATATATATATTATATTTTATTGATTTTTTACAGAGAGGAAGAGAGAGAGAGAGAGAGAGAGAGAGAGAGAGAGAGAGAGAGAGAGAGCTAGAAACATCGATGAGAGAGAAACACCGATCAGCTGCCTCCTGCACATCTCCCACTGGGGATGTGCCTGCAACCCAGGTACATGCCCTTGACCGGAATCAAACCCGGGACCCTTCAGTCCACAGGCCAACGCTCTATCCACTGAGCCAAACCGGTTTTGGCTGGAAATTTGTTTAGACCAAGTTAATGGCCTTTTAGGCTTCTTCCACGTGAATAGTTCACTTTTTGAATAATAAGAATTATACGTCACAGGAGGGGCATCAGGATTTTAGAGATTCTTAGGTGGGGCATGGCCAGAAAAAGGTTGGGAACCACTGATCTAGACTAATCGCTCATTAATACGACATAGAGAAACCCTAAGTAACTCTGCTTAAATAATTTTTCTGACATTAGAAACTCACACTTTAGGAAGTTACCAGTTTCATAAGTGGATAGCTCAGAATTACAGTAAACAAAATAATAACTTCCTTGTAACATAATCCCATCGGTCTTATTTCTCTAGTTCTATTATTGACTACATACAGAATTGAGAGTATTGCCTTCTCAATATTATAGACCATTAAATGCTTAAAGATAGTTTAGTTCTTCATGACACACATTTCTGTGTTACTAGATTGCATTTTTTAATATGTCATGAACAGAGTGAAAACTATGACATCTGTCTTTTAGGGAAATGGATTTAATTCCAATTGTCTGACTTTGAGAGAATGGCTCATAATTGCCTACTTTCAATAGGATTAGAGTTCATCATATCAAAATGGCTCTGATGTCAGACAGATGTAGTTATTAATCCCAAATTAGCCACTAAGCAATCATGTTATCATTAAAATAAAATAATTTTTCCAATTCTCAATATCCTACTTGGTAAAATTGGAATGTTACATTTGCCATAAAGAGTTAATTGAAGTAGTAATAGAATAATAGATAATTAGCACAGTGCTTGGTAGACCTAATAAATGATAACTTGTAATAACTTAATTTTATTGGTCTGGTTACATAGAAATCTCATTTGACAGATCAGAATCTATATTATATTGAGCATGGCCTAGAGCAGTGGTTCTCAACCTTCCTAATGCCACGATCTTTAATACAGTTCCTCATGTTGTTGTGACCCCCAACCATAAAATTATTTTCGTTGCTACTTCATAACTGTAATTTTGCTACTGTTATGAATCATAATGTAAATATCTGATATGCAGGATGTATTTTCATTGTTACAAATTGAACATAATTAAAGCATAGTGATTAATCACAAAAACAATATGTAATTATATATGTGTTTTCCGATGGTCTTAGGCGACCCCTGTGAAAGGGTCGTTCGACCCCCAAAGGGGTCGCAACCCACAGGTTGAGAACCACTGGCCTAGAGCCTTAATGTTAACTGTTGCTTTTACAGCAACATCAAAGCTAATATGGATTTGTACAGTGTTTTACAGACTTACCTATTCTTATATTGTTGACTCTCAGAGTGTAAGAACAAAATAGTTCTAATCACATCCAGAATTTCCAAGGTGAAGTATGCTTAGAAACTTGGTAAATTTTCACACTGGTAAATATGGGTAATGCAATTCTTACCCTCATCATTAATTGGGTCAGCTTTAGCTCAAGCGGTTACTTCGGATTCTGCTTGTTGCAGACACATATACCCTCATCATTAATAATCACTTTCACCTCTCAAAGAGCAATCTCTGAAAAACCTATAAAATTCTCTGGTTTCTCTAAAGCAGAGGTCCTCAAACTTTTTAAACAGGGGGCCAGTTCACTGTCCCTCAGGCCGTTGGCGGGCCGGGCTATAGTTTTAAAAAAAACTATGAACAAATTCCTATGCACACTGCACATATCTTATTTTGAAGTAAAAAAAACAAAACGGGAACAAATACAGTATTTGTATTTGCATGTGGCCCACGGGCTGTAGTTTGAGGACCCCTGCTCTAATGAAATGGCAACTCTTACCTGACCTTTAGTCTGTTTGCAGATCCCTAGTTATCCATTCTACATATACAGGCCATCAATCCCTGACAAATGAGTCAGAGACTTCTACTCACCACCTGATACCCATTTCCCATTTTTCCTTGAAAACAGCTGAAATACTATGTTTTGCAGCTAGCTGCTAGAATAATCCATCTGATTAGATTCTGGTCAATGAGTGACAAGTAGCAGTGCCTTCAGGGCACCCAATAAGGGAGTTTAAAGAGACCTGACTTAACATGGGAAACAGCCTGAGAACACAGCCATCATTTTTAGAGCTCTTAAAATATGAAGTGACCTTGATCATGGATGTCAAGATGATTTCATAGAATAATAGGAGGAAGGTGGGTCCCAGATATCCTTGATGACATCAACCTTGCCCTGGGCTTCCTTCATTTGGGAGAAAATTGTACCTTTAGCTCTTAAAACCACTGCTGTTTTATGTTTTCTGTTATGTGCGTATCAACCTAATGCAGTTTTTATCCTCAATCTAACTGGGGATGGACTTCAAATAGGCATTTAGATTATTGAAAAAAGAGAAATTATTGGCCTTTAGGTCTTTTTTATCAACTGTCCCTGTGTTATGAAGTGAATTGTGTTCCCCCAAAATTCATATATTGAAGTTCTGGCCTCCATTACCTCAGAATGTTACCTTATTTGAGGATTTAGTCTTTACAGTGGTAATCAACTTAAAAACTAGGTCCTTGGGGTGGGCTCTAATCAAATATATCTGGTGTCCTCATGAATAGGGGACATTTGGAGACAGATATGCAGAGAGATAATAAGAAAAGAAACAGGGAGAAGACAGTCATCTACAAGCCAAAGAGAAAGGCCGGGAACAAATTCTTCCTTTGTAGCCACAGGAAGGAACTAACTCTCCCAACACTGTGATCTCAGACTTCTAGCCTCCAGATCTGTGAGAAAATAAATCTCTCATGTTTATGTCACCGACTATGTGGTATTTTGTTGTGGTAAACCCAGCCAATTAATACACAAGGTTTACTTAAAGTATTGCTACCAAATGGTAAGCCTGTAAACAGATTTATGATCATCTATATGAAAGCAAAGCTGTGATATTAAAAATATTTAGTGACCAGGAAGGCACGATCAGTACCAGTCAGATGATGCCAGCTATAACTGTGTTCACTAGTTGGATATAAGCCCTAAATGAAGTGAATGAGATAAAAGTCTTGTAAAGCAAATATTCTGTATCCAAATAGCAAATAATATATGTTATATGAGTAAATGTGTTTATTCATGGTTTATAAGTTGTCTATAAACTCATGGGAAGTTCATTCCAAATTTTGTAAATTATTGTGCTTGTTCATTACTTTCTGAATGATATTTTCATAGTAGTTAGGATATAATAGTCAACATTTTGAGCACCAGTAGCTTAGAGAGAAACACTTATCTCTGACTATATTTAATACCATGCTATAAGTTACACCAGCGCTTAATAACAAACTTTATAATATGAGAATATACACTGAATGGCCAGATTATTATGACCACCTGACGTTTGTAGGCAAATTAGCTATAATTTCACACTGAAGTTGCTAAAGGGCCAGACCATTATAAATAGGGCAGCAGATTGTTTACCACAACAGTAGAAGTGATTTTTTTCTGAGGATATAGGTGAACAATGCGATTTAACCGCCTTTGAATGTGGGATACACACACACACACACACACACACACACACACACACACACTAGAGGCCCAGTACATGAAATTCATGCACAGGTAGGGTCCCTAGGCCTGGTTGACAATCAGGGCCAATCAGGTTCCCTACCTCTTCGCCTCCTCCTTCCCTCGCCATCCGGCTGCCTGCTGCTGCCACCACATGATTCCCCCCACCTTCCCATCCCCTCCTTCCCTCGCTCCCTCAGTGCCCCAACGCCGCTACTGGTTGCCCACCATATCCCCGACTCCCTGCCTCCTCCTTCCCTCGCTTCCTCAGCACCTGCTGCCACCACTGGTCACCCGCCATGTCTCACATCACCCCCTGGTGGTCAGCACACGTCATAGTGAGCAATCGAACTCCCAGTTTCCAGGTCAAACTCCTGAGAGGACACTTTGCATAGTAGCCCTTTATATATATATATATATATACACACACACACACACACACACACACACACACATATATGTGCATATATATGTATATACATATGCGTGTGTGTGTGTGCATAATGAAATTTTAGGATATTTTCATATATGAAACAATGTTATTGCTTTTATAATCCTATATAATAAAGGAGAAACATGCAAATTAACTGTCCCTCCACTACCCTCAAGCCATGCCCACAAGCCAATCTGGAGCAAGTATGCAAATTAACCCAACTAAGATGGTGGTGGCCACAGAGCCGGAGCAAGCAGGAGGCTTGGGTTGCGCCCCAGCAATGGAGAAAGCCAAGCTTCCTGCCTGCCCTGGCTGGCTCTGGGCACCACTACAATTATAGAAGATAAATAAATCCTAGAAAAAAAAGAAAAAGAAAAAGGAGAGGTTGGGAGCTTGGGTTGCTGGGTAGCGTGGTCAGCCTGAAAATGGTCATCAGCCCCTAACCCAGGCTGGCCATACCCCCATAGAGGGAGGGTCCCCGCTGGGGGGCTTGGCCACCCTGCAAACAGCCATCAGCCCCTCACCCAGGCTGGCCAGGCACTCCAGCGGGACTCCCACCCTGATCCGGGACACCCTTTAGGGCAAACCAGCCGGCCCCCACCCGTGCACCAGGCCTCTATCCTATATAGTAAAAGGGTAATATGCAAATTGACCCTAACAGCAGAACGACTGGGAATGACTGGTCACTATGACACACACTGACCACCAGGGGGTAGATGCTCAATGCAGGAGCTGCCCCCTGGTGGTCAGTGTGCTTCCACAGGGGGAGCTCTGCTCAGCCACAAGCCAGATTGATGGCTGCAGCACAGTGGTGGTGGCGGGAGCCCCTCCTGCCTCCTCAGCAGCGCTAAGGATGTCCGACTGCAGCTTAGGCCTGCTCCCCCCCGGCAAGTGGACATTCCCCGAGGGCTCCCGGGCTGCCAGAGGGATGTCTGACTGCCAGCTTAGGCCCAATCCCTCGGGGAGTGGGCCTAAGCCAGCAGGTGGACATCCCCCGAGGGGTCCCGGACTGAAAGAGGGCACAGGCCTGGCTGAGGGACCCCCACTCTGAGTGCACAAATTTTCGTGCACCAGGCCTCTAGTTTCAAAAAATAATAAAATATAATTTTGGACTACCCTTCTGAGGCCTATCTCATTAGTTAGTAGTTAGTCATCTCCTCCCACTGTCTTTACATGATCTTCCTTCTGTGTTTTTCTGTGTCCTAATTTCCTTTTATAAGGGCATTAGTCATATCTACCCTCATGACCTCATTTTAACTAAAACACCCTTTGAAAGAACCCCATCTCCAAATAATCACATTTTGAGGTACTGGAACTTAGGACCTCAACATATTTACTTTTCGGGGACACAATTTAGCCATAACACCTTGCATTCTTATTGAATTTATCATTTAGTTTTGTCCCCTTTTTAATAGGACTACTAGATTAATACCCAACCAGCCATGATGTTGTTATTGGTAACAGACTATAATTCATATTGTAAAAAATTAAATTACTATCCCAAATGTATTTAATACCTATTTTCAGCATAGGATTGAGAGAAAGAAAATAAACATGATGAGCCCAATCACCCTGGAGACACTTTCCAGACTGTGGTGCAAAAAGCAATAACTGAAACAGGGGATAGCAGTATTATTAGGTTGAGGAGAAAGCTTCAAATGGCTTAAAAACTGGTATAAGACTGTAAGATAAGAAGAGCTATATAGTTGAAGATTTCCATAAATGTGCACAGTATTCCTTTGAGTCTTTGCTGAATACTAAACTACACATGAACAGAGTGAAACTCTATGAAGCTGAGCAAAAACAACTACTAGATAGAAAACAATTAAAAAGGCACTAACTGTAAACCAAATAGTACTGGCTGGGAGATATTCAAATTCTCAGCAGGCATAGCAGACACATTATTAAACATCCAGAGAATTCAGTAGCAACTTCAGGAATGTCACACTTTAGGATTAAGCTACTTCTTACAGTTAATCTAGATGTGCCCTAACAAAGCTTAAACTAACTGCCCACTAGAATAAATCCTTATATCCTTCAGAGGAAGACAACATCAATATAACTTTCATAATACCCAGTATTCAACTAAAAATCACTACTTACACAGAGAGGAGAAAATGTTACTCAGGACCAGGAGGACACTTAGTCAATACAAATAGAACCAGAAATGACAGAAATGAAATCAGTAGTCAGGAATTTTAAGAGAGCTATTATAGATATGTTCAAGCATGAAAGACAAGCATAAACTCAATGTAGAGATATATTAAAACTAATTAAAAATCCAATAAAAATTCTAGAGCTGAAAAAAATACAATACCTGAAATATGTCCACTAAACGAAGAGTTTAGTGCACATACTGTAATTATTTTAGGCTTTGTGGGCTACATAGTCTTTGTCACAACTACTCAACTCTGCCATTGCAGCACTAAAGCAACATCCATAGGCAATATGCACAAAAAGAAATGTGGCTGTGTTCTAATAAAACTATTAACAAAAATAGGTGGCTAACTGAATTTGGCTTGAGGGCCTTACTTGCCAACTCTCACTCTAACCATTAAAATTTAGCTCCCAGAATTTTTTTGATTAAAGAATTGGAGGTATGAAACAAGGCCAACATTCTTTGTCTGGGAGAATTTTTCTTTGTGTGATAGTAGCTGGGCACCATGTATCAAACCCCTGGTCCTTTTACAAAACTTGCACTTATCCAGGCTTTGTTTACTCCTTTAAGAATATTTTACCTGAACCTCTTCTCCTAGCAAGAATTCAGGAATTCATGGTATATCTGTTCCTCTGCTGTCAAAACTAGAAAAAAAAACCAGATAACCCCAAAATAGAGCCTCATAAATTAATATCATGAACTGTTTGAATGAAATAAAATTCAAGGGAGAGAAGAACACTTCTAAGATAAATTATGTGAAAATAAAGAAAAACCAAAAGAGGCTATTTATTCAGAATTTGCCATAGAAAGAGTCAGCTACCATAACAGCATTTGGGAGGGATGCAAGGGCAGGCAGGGGGTGGAAAAGCTTTATGGGGTAAGAAAGGTTTAAGCATGCTTTCTTTGGAGGTTGTTGGTATGTGCAAGGTGGAGGCAGGCGGACTAGAAGTGGGGCTTCCCGTGGGATTATTTGGGAGACCATATCTGGCTTACTCCAGATGACCCTGAGTTGGAAATGAGGACAAAAGTTAGGGAACCCAGCAGACATTATCCAAGGTCTGACTCCTTTGGGCGGCTGCTGTATAGATTTTGATTTGGCTTTCTGGACTGTTTGCATGCAGCAAGTTGTGGCTCAGATATCTGCTCTCAAAAATGGTCTTGCTATTGTCCATTTATATATTCATCACTCAGATCAACCATTTTTACTCCTGAGGGCATTTGCAGATCCTGGACACTAGTTGAATAATGGGGAAGCTAGGGTAAGAGCTCTAGGGAAAAAGAAGCCAACATTTATTATTTGGCAGCTGTGCACAGATGAAGTAACACATGGTAACCTGAAGGGCTTCAACTGCTTGACTATGCTTTTCCCATGAGATAAGTGCAATCTGGGTATTCTATGGACAGTGTGAAAGGCTGAAGAGTTAATGTGAAAGTTTCTAAAGCCAGGATAAAATCTGTCAGTATTGCCTGATTTAGGAAACAAAGACCTGTTGGAGAGGGGGGTAGCCTTAAGCACAATGTTGTTTGCTCTTTGCCTTAGGCAACTGCTGCTAATGAAGCTGTAGAAGGCAGGTAGCCTAAGAACAAGGCAGGAAATCTCTGAAGACTGGTAAATTCTCAGAGCTGTGGAGAGAAAACTCTGTGGCTCACAATCCAATAATTTAGAAAACTTACAAGGCCACACCTCTATAAAGTAAAACAAAAGGAGACTGAGTCTTCCCAAAGCTGCAATCCAGCCCTGATCAAGATAAATCTTACCATGAATGGAGAGAATGAATATTTCCCTTACTTTATTGTCTTACAGTAAAAAAAAAAAAAAAAAAAAGGGGGGGGGGAACACTCTGGAAAATGTGTATACATGAAACCCTATTTTTTGACAAACTGCCCAAATTATATTATAAATATTCATAAACTTTCAAATTGCTAAATATACAAAATTAGTATATGTAACTAGTACTCAAGATAACAGAGCTAATAGCAGCAAACCCAGAAATGCTCTAGTTCTTTAATATATTTTTAATATTATTACATGGAAATTTTATATAGTATATTATGATTATGTAACATATTTCAAAATCTATTTTAAGACCTTTGGATTTCTTTAAAGAAACAATATATTACATGGAAGAATATACAAACAAGTAAGTAAATCCAAAGTTAAAAAGTAAAAGAGTGCATAGTTACAGAAGTAAAAATTGCTGGTGTTTTCCAGTAACAGAGAAATAGGTTATTGGAACAAAACAGAGAGGCTACAGATTGACTCATGTATATGCATAAATTTAACATAGGATCAATTGGCAGCATAAATCAATGGTGAAACAAAATATCACCCATAGATACACAGTAGAAAGGCTCAGCATAGGAGAAAAATGAAAACTCATTCTTTAATCCTACAGACAAAAGAGTCCCAAAGAGATTAAAAGAAACATGCCAAGATAGAATTTCAAAGGCTATAGAAGTAAATGAGCGAGTCTATATTTGTGACAAAAGAGTAAGCGGGGTAGTTAAAAAATACTTAACCAGAAAAAAATTTCCAAAGACAAACTATAAAAAAAAATTAGTGTGATACATCAAAATTAAGGATTTGTCTTCAATGAAGGACACCAAAATCAAAGTTTTAACAGATACATGTAAGATTGGGAAAACAGTTTTGTTTGGTCTAAATCAGAAAGAGAATAATATTTAGAATATAAAAGGAACTCCTGCATACCATCAACAAAAATTTGGCAACCCTGACAGAAAAATGGAAAAGGATGTTAATCTACATGTTTTAAAGAATAAACTCAAAAGGCTAACAAGCATATGAGAAGGTTTTAAATTAATTAGGAAACAAAGAAATGCAAATTTTTAAAAAATGGGTTATTATTTTTTAACTGGAAAAGAAAACCTGGAGAATGCCGAATGTTGGCGGTAAAATGCAAATATAAACATCCCAGTAGTGGAAGTTTAGACTGGTTCAGTCATTCTAAGAACAATCTGTCAAATCTTCACCAAATTTAGTATATGTTTATACTTTAGTAAATATTGTAAGTTCTTGGATATGTCTTAAAAATAATTTTATACATATATTTTTACAGCAATAAGCCTGAGTAAAATAGAAGCAAAATTTTTCATATTCAAGAACCCCAAATATTACAATCATACTAACTAAAAATAAATCCACATTTATACATATGAGTATAAACTTGTTAAGTAAAAGACAAAGAAAAAAGAGTTCAAATAGCCAGAAGAAAACAAAACACAAGTTTTCTTCAAGTGGATGGCAATGACACTGACGGCTGATTTCTACACATTAAACCTGCAATAAAGAGGATAATAAATATCTTTTTTTAAAATATATATATATATATATATATATATATATATATATATATATATATATATATATAGTATGTATATAATTTCAGAGAGGAAGCAAGAGGGAGAGAGAGAGAGAAACATCAATGATGGGAGAGAATCATTGATTGGCTGCTTCCTGCACAACCTCCATCAGGGATTGAACCTGCAACCAGGCATGTGTCCTGACCGGGAATCGAATCATGACTTCTAGTTGATAGGTCTATGCTTAACCATTGAGCAACACTGGCTGGGCAATAATAAATATCTTTAAAGTTATCTTTAAATTAAAAAAAATACATTTTAAAAACATATATTAAAATAAAAAATTTTCCAATAGTGGACCACTGTCCCTAATGAAAACCTTCACTTAAGGAACAGTAAAATTATTTTATGTAAAAAGATGTAAAATTCAAAAAATAATGAATACCAAATAAAGTGATAAATGGTTAACAATATAAATTTAAATTAATAATAATAACATTTTACCAAATAAAAAATTTAAAAATAAAGAACTAAACCAAATGACAACAACTTCATAAAATTTTGGAGGAGTTTAATTAAAGTTGAAGTAGTCTAAATTTATGATAGTAAATCAATATTTTTCTCAAACGATCATAGAACATTTAAAAGTAACACATACAGTAATTAAAATATTTATCTAAATATTAAAAGATTGGTTGTATGTAGAATCTCCTTTTTCTAGTTTTATTAGCTATTTACTTTATACTCACTCTTCAATTGTCCCTTCTCCGATTATTTACATATGGATTTTTTAAGCATGTAAATATTCTTTGAAGTGAAAAGCTATTTCAAATAGTGAACCACTGTCACTAACTTTACAGTTAGTATTGCCAGTCATTTTATAAAATAATTAGGTCTAATACATTGGTCACAACCTTATAAACCATCCTGTATAAATCAATATAATCTGACAGCTCCTTGGTTGTCATAGAAACTGATGATAGCAAGCATGTTTAATGCAACACATATTTTATGCATAAATGATTAACTTACTAAAGTTTAAAATTGAGCTTAATGAAAGCCATGTTCACCACAATTTTCATTATCACTCCACATTTTATTTAAAATAAATAGATAAAGGCCGTAACTTTAGAGCTAATATTTGGTAGTTCTCTCCTAAGGAAAGAATTTTGTTATTCCAGATGAAATAATGTATCGGTGAGACTTGTTCTAGCAATTGAATTGCTCTAGCTTCTGATGTGTCTAGGTGTTCCCTTCACTGCCTGTTATAATTTGGGGAATGAAAAAGTGTGCACATCCAACATTTGGATGCACTGAACTACATCATCTTAAGGATTTAAAATGTAATTTATGAGGAATAAAAATAATACAATTGGAGTCTTAAAACAACTAAGCAGAGTTTTCTGTGCAAATATTCAAGATCTAGTCAAGGGAATATTTTGTTATTCAGAGGCTTCATCCACAACTGATGAAGACAAAATATGCCGTTATTTTATGCAAAAATTCCTTTTGTGTGTTTTAATAGGTACTACCCAAACATAAATATATTATAATGCACACAGAGAAGGAGACCTATTTCAATACAGAATATTATTAAATCTAGCATATAATTTAGGTATTTACATTAAAGAATATCATTCAGGAAAAACGCTAAAAGATGTATGAGTATGTTAAGAATATCCATGAAAGACTTATATATGCCAATAGTATCCACAAAAGACATATGCTATATACATATATATATATATATATATATATATATATATATATATATAAAGAGAGAGCGAGAGAGAGAGAGAGAGAGAGAGAGAGAGAGAGAATAGCAACGTAGCCATGTATCCATCACTCAGCTTCAATAAATTAAAATTCATAACCAATTTTGTTTTACCTTCATTCCTACTACTTCACCACACATCACATTTTTAAGGAGCTAAACTGGAATATAATTTCATTCTTCTTATATATTTCATATGCACCTCTATAAATAAGCAATCTTTCAAAAAAACATAACCATAATTTTGTCAACTACCACTAAGAGTTAGTTCCTTATTATCACCAACTATCCAGTGAATTTCCCTTTCCATTTTTCTTGGTTTTCCATATTATTATCTATCCTATCTAATAAAGAGGGAATCTGCTAATTGACACTCACACTGTGGCAAAGATGGTGGCACCCACAGCCAATAAGGAGGGAATATGCTAATTGTCTGCCTTGCCTTAAAAGATGGCAGCACCCACAGACAATAAGGAGGAAATATGCTAATTGACTGCCCCACCCTCAAAGATGGCAGCTCCTACAGTCACAAGATGGTGCCACCCAGTCCTCTCAGCCCCCCAGCCTCACAGGGCCAGTCCAAGGTGCAGGCATGCCTTGGATCGCAGCTGCCCAGCCGCCCAGGGCCGCCCAAAGCTCAATTAACCAGGGCTGGCCTAGGCTTATGCTGCCGGCAGTGGCAGCAGCAGAGCTGTGATGGGGGCATTGCCTTGCCCTGATCGCTGGGTCGCCTATCACCCCTGAGGGCTCCCAGACTGTGAGCAGGCCAGGCTGGGGGCCCCCCCCTCCAGTGCATGAATTTTTATACACCGGGCCTCTAGTGAGTAAATAGTTAGATATAGAGATTCAGTTTTAAATTTTAGAAAGAATTCTACATAAATAGATGTTGTGTACTTGCATCAGAGGCCATAATGGATGGTTGACTTGAGTTTGACCTTTTAGAAGTAATAGATGATAATTATCTGTATACATTAATGACTTTGAGGTTGCAAGATAATAAAATGATAATTCTAATACCCTATTCATTTATTGGCTGAGATATAACTTACAAAATACAGTTTATATAGAAAGGAGGGAATAAATACTTGATTGATTGTTTATTTTATTTAACAGGTTTAAGAATAAATGATTTTTCTAGCACCTTCCAAGAAAATCATAACATTATTTGTGTACATATACCAATATTTAATATTTAAACCATAGCCATAATTTCTCTTTTATGCTCAACTTGTGTATTAGTAATAGCTTTATTATCTGTAGCGTCATTGGAGAACTTAAAGGAATCTATATATATAAAACACTAATATGCAAATAGACTGAATGGCGGAACAACTGAACAACCGGTCGCTATGATGTGCACTGACCACCAAGGGGCATGCATGGAACATGGCAAATGTCGGCAGCAGATGGCACAGTGAGCAGTTGGCCGTGGTAGGATGGTGGAGCAGGTGAGCTGGGGAATCAGACCAAGTTGGGGTGCCAGTCACTGTCATAGGAGCAAGCCTCTGGTGGTTACTGAAAATTCTTTGCTCCCCTCTGCCGGCGCTTGAGCAGCCGCTCACACCCGCTGCCAGTGCCCAGTGCTGGCCCCAATGGCTCAGTGTTGTCAGCAGGTACAGTACGAGCAGCAGTGGTAGGAGCGGGGCTGCCAGCTGACAGGGGACTGGGTGCTGTGGCAGGAGGGGCTGGGCGCAGGCACGGAGGATGGGCTGAGACCCATCCCTGTGCCCACCACACCCTTAGGCCCACAGTTCCTTTCAAGGTGCACAAATTTGTGCACTGGACCCCTAGTACTATTTATAATACAGTTTAGGTGGCAGTATTTTTTGGTGTCTCAATTATGAATGTGTAAGACCATGTGGTTTTTCCTTTTCAAGATGCTATTACGTAAAGGTGTGTTTTATGAGCTTTAAAAATAATTTTAATATCATTTTAATTCTATTGCATCAACTAGTGTTCTTCAAGATATCTTATTGATAAACACATAAGTAGCTATGTTGCAAAATATGAGGCACAGATGATATGGTGTGAGAAGGCTCATTGAATGCATGTTATAAAAAACAATGGTACCTAGTATTATATGTATGTATATCTGATGTAAACTTCACAATTTCTTACATGGAAGAAATGTTCATATATAGCATTCATATAAAGGAATAAATTTTACATTTATTATTTGACATCATTAAATATATTGGCACATTTTAAAGAGCCAGGAATTTATATTTCACATTTTCCCTTGGCAAATTAATTTAAAAACTTCAAAATTCAAACTTATTTCAAAACTCTCATACTATTCTAACATTGATTTCTTAATAGTGACGGATAACAAATCACTTAAAGAAAAAATGGAAAATGATTAATCCAATTTGAACAACAGATTTGTGATTTAAGTATAATGAAATACTCAACTAGTTGCAACAATTTTCAATACTGTGTTTATTTCTGTTGTCATACAACTTTAAAACATTTTGAAGATAATTGCCATAACTGAAAAGTCATAAGCAAACATCAGATTAGAATATAACCTTTGTTGTTTTTAATAAAGAAGCTTGGTTATGTGATTCCTGGAGTCATTAAAATATGTTAATTAAAAATTCCATAGCAATAATATTTTAAAATTATTGCTTAAAATAAAAATTTTTAACAAATAGTATAAATACAAATAAGAAATTTTAAGATTTATAAACAGATCTTAAGAGATTACTCATAAATCTATTGTACATAAATAATGAGACTGTATTAACAAAAATATATAATTATTCTACTTATATAATATATACATCATATATGCATATATGTGATAAAATTATATCAATTTTGCCCTCAATTGATTGTAAGATGGATTACACTTAATAATTCATTGTATCTGTTAAATCATTCTCCCAGCCTATTTACTCATAAGTGCAGGGACATCAATATCGAGACACCATGAACTAATCACTAAAGAACACATTTGTCATATTTGTGTTCCACATTGTACTTAAACTGCTTAAGAAAAATTTTCTGGTTTTATAAGCTATAGTCTAAAATAATGAGATGTAATGTAACTGGTTAGTTATTACAGTTTTTATTCAAAATTATTATTGCATTATGTGCCCACTGCCCAAAGTAAAATAATCTTTTGTTACTATAGATTTGGCCCCCTTTACCCTTTACTACCTCTCTGATAACCACCATACACTTGTCTGTGCCTATGAGTTTCAGTTTTATATCCCACATATGAGTGAAATCATATGCTTCTTAACTTTTTCTGACTGATCTATTTCATTTCCATAATATTCTCAAGGTCCATCTATGTTGTCACAAATGGATGCATTTCATCTTTCCTTATGGCTGAGTAGTATTCCATAGTATATACATACTCCATCTTCTTTGTCCAAAGGTATTGATTTTCTTGATGTTACCTCCATGAAGAATCCCAATATAAGAGAATCAATGCTCAATTATCTAGCATAAGTTAAAAAATCTATATAAATAAAAATGTAAATGTTCATTTGTTCAAAATCTTAAATCTCCAAAAGTTCTTCACCGATTGCTTTGAAATGTTGATAGAACGTTGCATTCGAATACGCGCATGCTTTTATATACCCATATACCTACTATTATATAGATGTCAGACCTGTGACAGGTAAAAACATGCTTTTTTGAAAAACAGCGCCATCTGTTGGACGTAAAAGCAACACGCGCTATACTAAATATTTTACGATTCCATTTAATGTTTCTGTTTACAATTATAAATTGTAGATAAAATTAACTACAAATATGCATGTCCAGCTGCAAAATGATCGATCAGCTGAGATATTCTCACATCAATTGCTGGAAATTGGGAACGGAAAGGTGCCGGTTAATCTGACCTCAGGACGAATTTCATTGCCTCATAACTTCTGCAATTTAGTGACGTCAAAAGAAGAATTGGTTGAAAAAGTATTTCCAAACATTCAAACCAATTATAAGAATCACGATTGGCTGAGTGAACGAGCTATTCTTGCGGCCAAGAACAAAGACGTCTACGAGCTTAACAGTATTATTCAGTCTAACATTCAAAGCAAGGCAGTCACATACAAGTCCGTCGACACTGTTGTGGAAGCAGATGAAGCGGTTAAATATCCAACAGAATTTTTGAATTCACTCGATCTGCCAGGGATGCCACCGCACGTACTGCAATTGAAAATCGGTGTGCCAATTATCATGTTGCGAAATATCAACCAGCCAAAGCTCTGCAATGGCACGCGGCTTGCAGTAAAAAAATAATGAGCAACGTCGTAGAAGCAACAATCTTGACAGGACCTTTCAAAGGTGAAGATGTCCTCATTCCTCGCATTCCTATGATTCCAATGGATATGCCATTTCAATTTAAGAGATTGCAATTCCCAATTCGATTGGCGTTTGCAATCACCATCAACAAAGCTCAGGGCCAATCTTTAGAATTGTGCGGTTTAGATCTAGACACGGATTTCTTCTCACATGGACAATTATATGTTGCGTGTTCTAGAGTTGGCAAACCAGACAACCTCTATATCTGCACAGACAATGGAACAACAAAAAATTTTGTATACCCACAAGCATTGTGAAATTAAACATATTAGAAACGTGCGCTTTCTCTTTTCTTTCTTTTCCATTTAACCAGACTGAGCCACAGCAACACGTGGCCGGGTACAGCTGGTACATTAATAGAAATGTTGAAAAATTAAAAATATTTAATTCATAGTGTGTCCACAGGAACCATGCTAATTGCTGATTATATATAGATTGATTCTATAATTTATGATTTAATTCAGTTATTGTTTAAGAGTGGAGGGGGCACTATTAATCATTAGACTGAAACAATGTATATAAAACAAGTCTGTCCAGGGCAACAGGGACATCCTGGTTACAGTGAAATAATTAAAACAAATCTGCCCCTACTTTCTTAGAACTTGTCAAAGTATGACAGCTATTTTATACATAAATAATTAACAGTAAACTTGCAAAGTATTTGATAGCTGAATAGGCATATTTACAATTAAAACATTTATCTGATTGCATATATTTCAACCTTGCTATTGCAATTTTTTTCCACCAGATGGTAGCCAATAAATGCAGGAGAGTGATTAACAAAGTTAAAAGAAAGAAAAGCAAATTGAAACCAAACTCAAATTGAAAATTTGATTGCAGCTAGAGATATGACAATGCTTGGAAAAATTCATATATGAAATATGTAAAAACAAATATTGTGAAAATTATTTAGAGTTAACATGGCTTTCTAGGTCTCTGAGACTGTTAAATAATGGAGACAGGAAAATGCTAGATTTGAGCACAGGAGTCAATGCTCATTTTCTCACAGATCACTCACAAACACATGAATACAGTTTTATTTTAAATATTCCTCATGTCTGTTTATTTATAAGAAGCATTGTGATGTTCTAAAATATGATTTTTAGAATATGCATTTTCTGACAGTTCCTTTTTAAAAATTCATCTGTCCCTCTTATCCTTAAAAAATCAGATACGTGCGATTATTTCCTCTGTGTGGAGTTTTCTTCTCTAGTCTTGGCTTGCACATGAAGTATTCATTATTTGCAAAAACCAATTATCATCCCTGTCTGGATACATTAAGATTTTTCCTACAAGTCTTTTCCTCTCTATCACATTTAAGCAACAGTTTACATGAATTATTCATAGTTTCCATATTGCAGGAAAGTTTTTTATTATTAAATTTGATCACAATAATAGTTATTACCCCAGTCATGGCAGTTTTATGAGTCTTCTTCAATGCCATTACATGGAAAGATTTCAATCAAGAAATATAAAAGATGCAAATCAATTTCCATAATAAAATTAAACTGTACCATCTACTCCTTCATTCCAGCAATAGAGCTGATTGACAGCCTCTTCCTAAAAGCTGGAGCAGAAAACATTCACATACAGACATAGAGAATGGCAGATTATTTGCTTTTAAGAATTTCAGTGGCTTTTTTCTTCATTGTTGCTATTTGGTGTTTGCTAATCTGACCAGAACATAATATTTAAATCAGAGTCTATATACACATTTATTTGCAAGCATACTATTTTCTTTTCTAAAAGTAGTTTATTTTCTCAGGTAGTTGTGCTTATGGAATAAATACAGCATTAAGTGATATTGTTTTCCTCCTAATGATAGTGTAACCTCATTTTGTATAACAAAATACTCTGTTATTGGGAAGAAAGAGTGACTGAGTTGTTTCTGGGTGTCAATTTTTTTTTTAATAAAAAATGATCAGACTTTTATGGTGAGAATTTTCCTGTAAAAGTATGTCATAATCTCTTATCACTTAGTGAGGGGAGGTGTTCCGTTAGATTGAACTGTAAGATTGTAGACTTCTACTGGGAAATTTTTACAATGAGAGATCATGGTGTCTGAGAACAATTTTCATGAATATGTACAGTACATACCCTGATTTAAAAGATTGGGTCTGTAGACCTATGACCTCCTTCCCTTCCTCAAAACATAGGTAACTAGAGTAGAAACTATCCAATTCTACTCCTCCCAAAAATGTATCACCAGATCTGAGTACAAGATGAGATAGCAACCATGATTTTACAAAAAGGATTCTTCACCATTCTTCAAGGCAACGGCACCAAACAGATCTCACAACTTAATTCTTCATTTTTTTCTTTAACAAATATCCACAGTTAACAGTCAATATTGACTTAACATCTAAAATGTCTTCAGCTTAATATCTTTATTCTTTATATTTCTACTCTCACAAATACTTCTGTGATTTGGAATGAAATTAAAATATAATTTTAGGAAGAGAAACACATTTTTTTAATGAAGGAGAACAGATAAATTAATGTTCATTTGGCAGCAGTAGTAGCTCTTAGATGGTTTCATCATGCCAGCCCTACTTATATTTCACATAGTAGCTTAAACTTTACTATGTCACCAAGCCTTTAATAACTATCCCATCTGGTATAGGAGCCTGTTCTCTCTGCTTGTCTATATCATAGCACTTATCACCATGAACGTTTTTTGTTTAATTGTTTAGGTCTACACCCTACTATAAATATTTTCTAGCCAGAAATATTGGATATATATATTCCATATCTAGTACAATAACCAGTCAATGCTTATTGATTTGAATAGATAGATTGATAAATAAACCAGCTGCAGAGGTAAGCAGCTTCCATCATTGATATTGATACTCCATAACGATATTTTCTAATCAATAAGCAATTGTTTCTCTGCTGCTGCATAATAGACCATAATGTTTATTTTTGTATCCTATGGGGTGTTCACTTCATTCTCTAGTTCAATTAACATCAATAAGGAGTTAATCTCATTCATAAAGCCATAATATTGATTTGAATTCAATTATGTTTATAGAAAAGTATTATAATTTCAAAAACAAAGGCATACACAGCATATGTAGTTTACATATTGTACTGTTGGAATGTAAAATTTCTACACTCTTAACTAGCAAAAAGTAATTTAAGTAGTAAACTTAATTAACAAAATTTCCTGAAAATTTGTTGAATATGGATTACAAAATTAAATTTTATATTCCTAATGCATAAAATATGAAAATAAATTATACCATTTGTATTACTCATAAAGTAGGTGACTGGATTGAGAGAAGATTATCTGAGCTGTAAGATTTTTCCATAAAAATGTCCTTATTAAAATAATGATAAAAGTAATATATGTCACCACAAAACTGTATTAATTAAGAGAGTGTGGTACAAAGATAGACATATAGATTAATGAAAAGATTTGAAAATCAAGAAAAAACCCTTTATATTCATAGTTGATTAATTTTTGACAAAGCTGCCAAGACAATTTAATGGGGGGAAATAAACTCTTCAACAAATAGTGCTCAAACAATACAATAATCACATGCAAAATACTTTGTATCTTATATTCCACATCAGAACAAAATTAACTGAATATAAATCATAGATCTAAATCTAAGAACTAAAACTATAAAACTCTTAGAAAAACCTAAGTCTCAAAGTCAGATTAAACATTTCATACATAGGAAACCAAAAATCACAAGCAATGAAAAGGAAAGAAATGAGATAAATTGAACTTCTTCAACTTTAAAAAGTTTGTGAACACAATAAAGTAAAAAGACACCCCAAAATTGAGAGTAAATATTTCCCAATCATATATATAAGGGGCTTGATTCCAGAATAAAGAACTCTTACACCTAAATGGCAACCGACATACTAATTCAAAATACACAATAGATTTGAGTAAATAATTCTTCAAAGAAAACATAACAATGACCAATATGTATGTAAAAAATGGTCAACATTATTAGACATTAGAAAAAACGTAAATCAAAATCACAATGAGATACCAAAGAAGAGCAATAGCATGTACTGGTGAAGATATAAAGAAATTAGAACCCTCATATGTTGTTGGGAATGTAAAATGGTGCAGCTTGGCAATTCCTCAAAAACTTAAATATAAAATTACCATATGAGCAGAAAAACTACTGGTATAGAGTGGGACAAAAGTACATTTACTGTTGCATGAGAAATAATACAATAATGAATAAATGATAATGCAAGAATAAACTCTGTCTTGTATACTCACAGCTGTAAACTTACTTTTGTTCCACCTTATATATATATAAAAAATGGAAAACATATGCCCATACAAAATATGTAAATATCCATAGCAGCATTCTTCATAATAACAAAAATGTGAGGGACTCAAATGTACATCAACTAATGAATAGATAAATAAAATATATTCATACAATGAAACACTTTCTCATAAATAAGAGAAAAAGTACTTGTATATGCTACAGCAGGGATGATATTATGTTAATTGAAAGATGCTAGTCAGAAATGTTATTTTGTTACTTTGTTACTTGTGTTACTTTATTATACAAAAAGTCCAGAAAAACCAAGAGCAAGCTAAACAAAAAGCAAACAGCAAAATGTAATACTTTCAACAAAGACTTAATTTTTTAAAAAAAGCAAACAGCAAGCAATATGATAGATTTTCATTATGCTAAGTGAAATAAGCCAGTCAGTGAAAGATAAATACTGCATGATCTCACTCATTTGTGGAATATAAAGAATATTATAAACTGTTAAACAAAAATAGAGGCAAAGAGGTATCAAACAGACTGTCAAACTCAGCGGGAAGGTAGGAGAGGGTTGCAGGGGTAAGAGATCAACCGAAGGACTTGTATGCATGCATATAAGCACGACCAACAGACGCAAGACACTGAGGAAAGCGGGGTGAGGACTAGTGCCAAGTGGTAGGGAGCCCGGGGGGAGGTCAATGGAGAATAAAAAAAGAGACATATGTACTACTATTTGTAATACCTTAAGTAATAAAATAAAATTTTTTAAAAAAGGAAAACCAAAAAATAAAATAATAATAGTCACTTTAAATGTGAATGATGTAAAAATATCACTTAAACAACTGAGGTTGTCAGTATCTATCTATCATCTATCTATCTATCTATCTATCTATCTATCTATCTATCTATCTATCTATCCATCTATCTATCTTTTCCCCTCAATCTAAGAGTTACCCGCTTTCTGTTCTACAAAGTGCCTTCCACAGCTTTCTCTCCCTGTAGAAACAAGGGTGGAGCACTACTCAAATTACACCTATGTTCATTGCAGTATTTTTCACAATAGTCAAGATATGGAAGCAACCTAGGTATCCATTAATAGATATAAGTGGATAAAGAGGATACTGTGTATACATACAATAGAATATAATTACTCAGCCATAAAACAGGATGAAATATTGCCATTTATAATATGCATGTGCCAGGGTGTTATGCTAAATGAAAGAAGTGAGACATAAAAAGACCAAATACCATATGATTTCACTTACATGTAAAATCTAAAGAACAACATAAAGTAAATGAATAAACAGAAACAAGCTCATGGATACAGACAACGAACTGATAGTTTCCAGACGGGAGGGGGTAGGGAGATGAATGAAAAAGTGAAGGGGATTTAGAAGTATAAACTGCCGGTTATAAAATTAGTCACTGGGATGTAAAGCACAACATAAGAGGTCTTTCCAGTAACTCTGTTGTAACTATGTATGGTGCCAGATCAGCACTAGATTATCATGCTGATCACTTCATAAGGTACATAAATGTCTAGTAACTATGTTGTATACCTAAAACTAACGTATGTCAACTATAATTAAAATAAACTGTAAATAAATACTGTGAGAATTATTGAATATTCTGAATGTAAGTTTATTCTAAAACATCACTGAGTGGCTTTTCTATTTTAAAAATCATAAACAGCTAGCAATATGACTTTATACAGTAAATAAAATCTTTACTTGCCTTGTTAATGTCTCTTTTAATATCTGCTTTAAACCTTGGCAATGTAAATTATTTTTTGCTTTTTCAAAAAAAAATTTTTGCTTGGTTTTTAAATAAAATGTGGCATTTAAGAAATTTGACTGCACAGCAAAAAGAAGTTTCTGAATCTTCCCTTTACATAACATTTCCATATCAGGGTGCTTCTAGAAGAAAAACAAACTGGACTACAAATAAGCAGTAGCTACTTTCTCAGCCAATTCAGTATTGAAATTCTCTGATATTTGGTGTGTCTTTTGTATTTATTCATCTTAAAAATTCATCTATATATTTCACATTTTCAGACATTTAAAGAACCTATAATGGTTCGTTCAATACCTGCTTCGGCAGTGGTTCTCAACCTTCTGGACCTTTAAATACAGTTCCTCATGTTGTGACCCAACCATAAAATTATTTTCGTTGCTTCTTCATAACTGTAATGTTGCTACTGTTATGAATCGTAATGTAAATATCTGATATGCAGGGTGGTCTTAGGCGACTCCTGTGAAAGGTTCGTTTGACCGCCAAAGGGGTCGCGACCCACAGGTTGAGAACCGCTGTGCCAGGGGATTGAGTGACCAACACTGGAAAAACATCTTGTGTCTGGCTGTTTTGTTAAAAATGCTTTTTCCTCTCATGTGGAAAAAATCAGTTAAAACAAGGTACTCTTATCCAAACATATGTTTATTCAAGAGTCTCTGCAGCTGACTTTATTTATTTTTAATATTCATAGACTATAGGATGACAATACAACTAACAAATACAGTCGTTCGGTTTTTCTGACTTACTTAACGAAAACACTTGTTTTAGAAGAAAATAGCTGTTTAGAAAGAATCCCTGAATCTCTTAGGAATTCCATTAGCCATGAAATAATGTATCATTTGTTCACTGAAGTCAAACTATATTCAGGTAAGTTATTGCTGACAAAACAATATGGAAAAACAAATTTTAGGAAGCTTCTAGACATGTTAATATATTCCCCGTAGAATAAGGTCTCTAACATGCTTTTTCTTTTGCAAGACTGTTCTGTGTGTTCCAGGTCTTTTTATCTTCCATACACAATTTAGAATAAGTGTTGTCAATTTCCATTTAATTTTTTAATATATTTTTATTGATTTTAGAGAGGAAGGGAGAGGGAGAGACAGAAACATCAATGATGAGAGAGAATCATTGATCGGCTGCCCCCTGCATGCCCTACACTAGCCTGCAACCTGGGCATCTTCCCTGGCTGGGAATGGAACTGTGACCTCCTGGTTCAGAGATTGATGCTGGATCACTGAGCCACGCTGGCTTGGCCCAATTTCCATTTTAGAAAACCCTGCTGGAGTTTTAATTTGGATTGCATTGAATCTAAAGATCTACTTGGGAAGAATTTCTATCTTAACAATATTTAATCACTTAATATATGAATATTATGTATCTTTCAACTCATTTATTCTTAAATTTTAAAGATAAGTGGTCAGTGTAGAATTCTTACACATAGTGTATACTTATATACACTATTACTTTTTGTCCTTGTTTTCTAACTTTAATTACTGGTTTGTCTGTGTTTCTGTCTCTTCACATGTGTTCTAGTTACTGGGTATGAATGAAATGAAGTGACTACTTTCACCAGTGAGTGTTCCCTTTTCCATATGTTAGGAAGATACCATACCTAAATGAAACCATGTTGGGCTAGACCTGTGTTCGGGTATTGGTAAAAGTCCGTTCACTGTTTGTCTTCAGTCCTTCAGCATGGCCCTCCTTTGCCGGGAGCTGGTCCATCCTTGCTGTTTCAAGGGACCTGGCATATATGGCATACGGTTCTTAATATCTTTGCTCACCTTCTTGGCGCTGTGTTTTAACCAAGGTCACCTCTCAGAGAAAGGTTGAATCCCCAGGTAGGGATTTTCCCCTGAAGTTAGGGAGGGAATAAAACCCCTCAACTAAGTGCCAGGCGGGTAATTAATCCCTTTAACTACGAACAATCATGCTTAAACTACATAATCTTTTCTCCCTGGAATGGAGATAAGAAACGCCCTAACCTTTGTAATAGAGATTGATAGGATTGAATCAACTGGTATAAATACAGTTGTAACAAGACAGAAACACTCAGAACTTAGAACACAGAACTCATGAGACAGAATTCAGAAGACAGAACCTACACGGAGCCTGGAGACAGAAGAACTTTGCTGGAGAGAACATGGCAATAGACCCTGGACTGAACCTGACTATAGAACATGGCAAGAGAGCCTGACTAGAACCTGGTGACTGAACCTGGCTGGAGAACCTGGACAGAACCTGGCTGGAGAACCTAGCGAGGGAACATGGCTACAGAACCTGGCTGGAGAACCTGGAGAACCTAGCAAGAGAACATGGACACAGAACCTGGCTGGAGATCCTAAGCAGAACCTCTCTGGAGATCCAGACCAGAACTTGGCTGGAGATCCTGGCTGGAGGTCCTGGCTAGGCTGCTGATCAACTGAAACACTGTCTCCGTGCCATTCCTTCTTCGCCGACTCCGTCCACACCTTTGGGGACCCCTGGACCTGCTGGGGTTGGACCCCGGCACTCCTTGAATTTTGATTGAGAGCCTAGAGAGTTTATAACTGGAGCACTGAAATTTCTATCACATGGATAGATATTGACTTTTCAGCGTCTCTCACAGATTCAAAATTCCCTCTGTTTTTGTTTGTTTGTTTTTCAGGTCTTCTCCCTCTAGCAAGACTTTGTCCTCTAAATACATAGTGATAATGAGATTCCTTCTGCCTTACCAGTTCTGTATCACTGTTTCCTTTGAAACCCAGAATTTACCAAATAGCCTATGGTAAAAACTGACCTTCTATTAGGGATTCTTCTGTTTTCTACTCAGTTATACCAGACAAACATGGCTGTCAGGATCTGTTTCATTTTACTGCAAGGCGGAAGCCTACCTGGTTAGGCTCTATAATGTGGGTAGGTCTCATCTAGTGAGTTGCAGGCCTTAAGAAGGTGACTGAGGTTTCTTAAAGAAGAAGGAATTATCCTCAAAACTGCAACATAAAAACACTGAGTTTGTAGCCTGCTTCCCTATGGAATTTTGAGTCAAGACTGCAACATCAACTATTATCAAATTTGCAGTCTGCTAGCCTGCTCTCTAACTTTGCCAGCTCTCACAGTCTTATGAGCCAAGCCAATTCCTTGAAATAAATCTCTATATCTATCTCTAATTGGTTCTGTTACTTCAAAGAACCCTGACTAATACAGTCTTTGTATGAAGAAAAAAGAGATGAACTATTTTTTCTTCAAAAAAAGAGAGAAATATTTATATCTTTGAATTTTAGTACGGCCTAAAGTTCAGGAGATTTTATATGGCGAGAAAAAACAGGCAAAGGAGAAATTTCCTCCACCTCCCACCCCCCACCCGCTGTCCAGTTCTGGGAAAACAAAGACATTGTGGACCTTGACAAGTGGAGTCTTCTGGATGCTAGGACAACGAAAGCATTCTAGACATTGGCCAGTGAATTCCTTGGACAGGAATATTGGTTCTGAGAACTCAAATATATCAGAATTGAGACAGTTCTTGGCTTAGAAGATTGTATTTAAAAAAAAGAAGAAGAAGAAGACTGCAACTTACTCAAGGATTCCCCAGATCCCCAGATAAGAAGGCCAAGCTATGGTAGAGCTGGATATTCTTAAGAACAATAAACTAAGCAAGCAAAAACTACTTTCTGCTATTCAGAGAAGACTTTAAACCAATGAAGTCTAGAACATAATACCTATCCCAGTGGGGTGTAAAATACAATTGTTATTGGTTATGGTTAAAGCTTTAAAACTGAAATGAATTTTGAAAGCAGAAGATTCACATGTGGTAGCAGAGTGAAATATGTATTTCTGTGCCTAAGCTAAAACTATTAGAATATATTAAATAAAATAAGAAAGGAAGACATGTTTCCTTAAGTTGGAGACACTAAGATACCAATATTTTGTATATAATTTAGGAGGTACTTCACATGTCTATTAAAATATACTTGTTTAAAAATCATTAAAATCTTCTTCCAACATGACTCTGCTCTTCAAGTTGTATTATTAATCGATAACATGGCTTACAAGAAAAAAAAATCTACCTTCTCAATGTAGGAGGTATTACCATGAAAACCACTAAGACACACAAAAAGCTGTCTGCACAGTAGTATACTCAAGCTGCATATTAAATATACATATATGAAAGACTCCCTAGGGCAGATGAGCTTGTTAATCATAGTGTTTGAGTTTCCTTATTTGATTTGTTTCTACTTCTATGGCAGGAGGGTGGACATGGTCACACATTTTCCTCTAATTTCTTGATAAGCACTACTATCAACATGACAGTCTGGACTGATTAAATAACCCTATTAATATGCAGATATAACCTCTGCATTTAAGAGTCTCTGAGGCCAAAATTAAATGTAAATTAACAAGGGCCAAAACCCCTCTTCAGCTTCTTTCCTCACAGGCAATTGTTACATATTGCCTTGTGGGGAAAGAGTGTACTTACAAATCACATTTATTTGTTTTTATGTTATTGGTCCAGTAGAGGTCGGATGAGATACTGCCAGGGGAAGAATAGTGAAAGGTCATAGTAAAAGCAAGCCAGAATCAAAGTTAGAAAAAGAAACGTGTACACAGGGAGTCTGATAAATATGCACGTTGAAACAGGAAAATTCAGAGTTTAGGGAAGTGAGAAAAAAGCAAGAATGTCTTCTAGGCCTAGTTTAGCAAATACTAAATGATCAGGAAAGAGAGCATGCAAGACAGAAAATCCAGGTTAGCGCCCTAGGGACAAAAATGCCAGGCAGCTCTTATGGACAATGTGGGGCTGAATCAAAGACAAACAGTTGGCACAATAAAAATGTGCAGCTTTGAACTGGAGTCATGGTTATCAATTAAAATAATGAAGCTCTTGCCTAAACCAGTTTGGCTCAGTGGATAGAGCGTCGGCCTGCGGACTGAAAGGTCCCAGGTTCGATTCCGGTCAAGGGCATGTACCTGGGTTGCGGGCATATCCCCAGTGGGGCTGTGCAGGAGGCAGCTGATCGATGTTTCTCTCTCATCGATGTTTCTAACTCTCTATCTCTCTCCCTTCCTCTCTGTAAAAAATCAATAAAATATATTAAAAAAAATAATGAAGCTCTTTAGGTTCTGTGAGTGACTTGAAGACTCTGTGATCTAGGATTCTTGGTAGCCATCTACTTAGAGTCAAAGTTGATCATAGGCCAGCAGAAGACCTGGAATCAGAGGTAGAGGAAAAGTGGTCCAGCTGGGTCAAACTGGGGAAAAGGGTAACACATTTCTCTTCCTGACAGTGTGCTCTCCATGAAGGCAGATGCTATCTGTCACTGGTTAACTGCTGAATTTCCAGGACTTGGAATATAGTATATACACTCAGAAATGTATGTTGAATGCATACATGCTCTCTTACGTTCTGTATTCATATTAGTGAGACTTTCGCTCATTCTGATATGGTGGCCTGTATTATTTTTTTTAAAAGTTCACTGAACCTCATCGACTCTGAGACTTGGTTTGGCCAATAAAGTGAAGGGAAAATGATATGTACCAGTTATGAGCATGGGATTTTAAAAAATAACATTTGGTTGAACATGTCCTTTATTCCCTGCCTCTTCAATTGTGAGACTGCATGGGACTTACTGATATTAAACATTTAAACATTTATTTTTTTATCTAATATTTATTTTTTTATCTAATATTAAAAATTAATTGGATGCCCAGTGTTTTATCTGGCAATCCTACCTACAATGAAAATGTAGACTGAGTAAAAACTAAACTTTGCATTTGTAAGCCATGCGATATGAGGGTTGTCTTTTGCCACAATATAATATAACCTTCTGATCTATCTTGATTAATAGGACTACAGTTCATCCATTATTAAAAAAATGATGGAATTGCATGCTATTTCATGACATCTAGGCTTAAAAGATATTTCTCCCCCCACTAAAGACTAATACGTTAAACTGCAAAAGCATTGCTTTATCCTGGTGACTCCCTTCTTTCCAAACCATGCACTATGGTCATAAAAAAAGCTATAACTATTCCCATACTAAGTTTCAGGAAACTCTATAAATCAAATCAATTGCCAAGGAGTAGTATAAACTTTTAGCACCCCCTCCCCCAAACCAAATGTTTTAAACTAAATAGTATAAGTTACAGGTAATTCTTTTGATGTATTTAGCTTCTGGAGATGCCAAAAATCATACACAGATCTGACTGATATAAAGTTACACTTAATTATGGGGAGAAATGATGTTTAACACTTAGGTAGGTGACTAGAGAAATGATGACTCTGTACAAGGAAGGGTTGGGACAGAGAGCTCTGCCTTCACACTTTTCTCCCCCTCACTTTGTCCTGGATCAAGTCAGGCCAGGAGTTTCAGTTCAGGGAGCCCACACTGTTGTATGTGCCTGCTTCAGCAACTTCCTTGGTGAAGCAAAAAAAGGAGGGAACAAATGGAGCTCAGCAAAGGGAGATGCATAAGAACAAACACATCCAATGTCCCGAAACTCAAATTCTGCGCGGTGTCCCCCACAACTGGTGCACAGTGGAGTAAGTAGTTCCACCTGGGGACAATATGTTCCAAGGCAGCCTGGAGCCAGGATGACTGAATGAGCTGACCTGGATTTTGCCAACACATGTGCAGCATGAGGAGAGCACCACACAGTACATTTATGTCTTTGAATGAATGAGTCAGTAAACAAATATCACCACAATAAATTAGGTAGAACTACATAACAAGGACATAAGGAAAAGAGCTACAGACAAAACACTAATGAATGTGTGCATGTGGTTGTGTACTCTGTGTGTGTGTTTCCTTGATCAGTTTTATCAGGTAACTAACTTACATATTGCTACTTTTCATTTTTATTTGCATTGCTTTCTATAATGATAATACAAAAAAAATATCTAAAAGACAGACTATTAGAACTAAGAAAAGCCCACATTGCCACTGGATACAAGGTGAATACTAAAAAATGAATACTGCTCCTATGAATCTCTCTTAGGTCAAGTTCTCTTTGAAGCAGGCCTGGATCCAAGGATTCAGGTACAAGAGACTTTTTTTAAGGAACTATTCCAGAAAACACCAGGGGAAATGCTGGCAGCAGGGCAGGAAAATGGAAGAAGTCAAACAAGGGTGTGAAAACAGCCTCAACCTAATTCTACCAGGAACTCTATAAATTATATTTCACTCTGAACAATCATTGGTTGTGACATGCCTAGGTTAGTGAGAATAAATACTTTAAGATCTCCACCAGTGGGGTTGGAATTTCTCATAGTAGCTAAGCACAAATAAATCCAGGTTAGGGCACATGAAATGGCAAATGAAACTGAGGTGTCTAGACATAACACAAGAGGTGTTTGCTCTAACAGAAGGAATATCTAATTAGAACACTGAAGTCAGATACAACAGGAATTTATAATAGTTTGGTAGATAATCTAACAGAAGTGTAAAGTTCCTTTTTAGAAATTCAATTGAAATAAGAAAATAAAACCTTCGAGAGGTACATGATGTTAGTGGATAAGAAATTCAACACTGTAAACATATCACTCTTCCAAAACTGATCTATAAATTCAATAAAATTATAATTTAAAATCCCAATAGGATTGGGGGCATAAGAATTCATAAAATTAGTCTTAACTTTGCACAAAAGAATACAATAATATAAATAAGACAACACTGGAAAGACCAAAAAGGAGAATTTTCCTACCAAATTCTAATACATTTTATACATTATTAATAATTAAATTATGTAATATTGGTTTACAAAGAAAATACGACCAAGTCTTGATGAGAGATTGTCTTTAACATGGTAATGATCCACTAAGTGTGTGAAAGCAAAGGTTTGGAAGTAAAATATTAAGGACAAGAATCAGAAACATTACAGGATGAAGAGGTCTGAGCTAAACTAACCAGAACAATAATAAGTTACCATTTGCGCACACAATAGAATCTTATTTGGCCATAAAAAGAAATGAAGTATTGATTCAATCTACAACATGACTGAACTTTGAAAACATAGTGCCAAGTGAAAGAATCCATATACAAAAGGCCAAATCTTATATGATTCCATGTATATAAAATCTCCAGAATAGGCATATCTATAGAGTCAGAAAGTGGGTTAGTGTTTGCCAGAGCTGTGGGAGGGAAAAATGATGAGGAACTGCTAATGGGGTTAGGGTTTTGGATGATGAAATGTTCTGGAATTAGATTGCTGTGATTGGTGCACAACTTTGTGAATGTACTAAAAGCCACTGAATTGTATACTGTAAAAGGATGGACTTTATGGTACATGAATTATATATTGATAAAACTGCCACTACAAATATTTCTATTTTAACTGCTCCTGTAAAATCTCTTAGAGTAAAAAATAATAATAATTTTTTAAAAAATAGGGAATCATGCCCTAACCAGTTTGGCTCAGTGGATAGAGCGTTGGCCTGCAGGTCCTAGGTTCGATTCTGGTCAAGAGCATGTACCTTAGTTGCGGGCACATCCCCAGTAGGAGGTGTGCAGGAGGCAGCTGCTCAATGTTTCTCTCTCATCGATGTTTCTAACTCTCTATCCCTCTCCCTTCCTCTCTGTGAAAACATCAATAAAATATATATATTTAAATAGTGTCTGACACACACAATAAAATAAAATAAATAAATAAAAATAGGGAATCAGAGAAATGTACCATGGATTTCAAGGGAGCACAATATATTTCCTATTGAATAAGAAATGGCAAAACTTAGGAACTGTAGATTATGTTACAGAGATAGTGCTTTCCCTCACTGTTCTTCATTTTCCAAACAGATTTCGGTACTATGGTAAAATACATAGAGAAAAATACATTTTTTCCTCTCATTAATGGATTTTAAACGAGTGAAATAATTTCTTTCTTATGGTGTTAGACATAGATTTAATCATCTATTATGAAATACTAGAGGCCCGGTGCATGAATTTGTGCACTGGGCGGGGGAGGGGAGGAGTCTGGCTGGCCGGCCCAATATGGGGAAGGGGATGCAGGAGGTTGGCCAGCTGGCCCCGGCCCCGATCAGGGTAGGGGGACAGATTGGGGGAGGAGCCAGCCAGTAGAGCGGGACCTCGGGCAGTTGGCAGGCCAGCCCTGCCCCCGGTCAAACTCCAGTCAAACACCCGGTTGAGGGGACAATTTGCATATTACCCTTTTATTATATAAGATAAAGTCTTATACCAATTAGCTTTCAAAAGTGTTTATTGTTTAATAATATGTATAATTCATTCTCAGTTTCCTGAAAGAGGACATGGGGTCTGATATTTTAGAGAATGATTAAAAAATTGATCCTTAAAACTCTATTTACTTTACCTAGTTTTCCTTTTTATTGAATTTATTGGGGTGATACTTGTAAACAACATTATACAGGTTTCAGGTGCACAATTTTATAGCACATCATCTGTATATTGCATTGTGAGCTCACCACCCCTAGTCAAGTCTCCATCCATCACCATTTATCCCCCCATCCCCTCCTCACCTCTCTCCATTTCCTACCCCCAGGCAATCAGCTCACTGTTTACCAGGTTGATTTAAATAATTATCTGAAAATCCCCCAAAGCAGCCTTTGTCAGGTACATTTTTTTGTGGCTCTAAACTCTGGCTATTGATCTGATTCTCAGTTGCCGTTTTATAACTCAGAGTGAATTCAGTTGCTTTACCTGATGCTTTTGGATAGATTTTGAAGAATCTGATCTACACTTTAATAACTATTGTACTTACATCAATAATTATTTAGTACATTTCTAGGGAGATATTAAAGTTAACTGCATTCAGTTGTCTCAGTTATTAAATCTGAAAAATATTTCAAAGAGAGAAGCCATAACATTTATCTTAACAGATTCAGAGTCTTATATTGTTCATCTCAAAAAACAACAACAACCTGTTCCTTGCCTTGTGGTTTCTATCTCTCCTTTTATATCTGTGAACATTTTTAACCAGTTGTGTAGTTTTTATTTTTTGCATCTACTTACTTACCAAAATAATTTGTTGACTGCACTTAAAATAATTGTTTTTGCTCTGTTTAATTCATCTTTGATAGTTGCTTTTCCATGAGATTCTTATGTGCCCTAAATTATAAACGTATTTCAAAAGAGATTTTGTATTTGCCCCTTTGGTAAGCCTTGGGTGTTTCACCCATTTGAGACAAAATAATTTTCCAAGTTGTACCACGTGGGTATTTTTAATTTGGACTAATACCAACATTGGTATTTACAAATTACTCTTTATCACAGAGAGAATTATAACCGCCTCACAAAGCTTATATTTTTTACCCTAACCCCAAAGTGACTACATGTAGAGGCAGGTAATTAAAGTTAAATAAGGTCATACAGGTATGCTTTTAATTCAATATGACTGGTATCCTTATAAGAGGAGGAAGAGACACCAGAGTTCAACCTCCCTGCATGTACACAAGGAAGCAGCCACGTGAAGACAGAAACAGAAAGCAATCTGCCTCAGGCCTAGGCTTTCTTTATACATATTTTTATGATAGTCAATTACTGCCATTTTACTAAAGCCAATAGATACATCATTAGCCTTATACATATTCCTTGATATCACAGAAGGTGAATATATATAGTGTAGTGTTTTGTGTGTGTTGTGTTCTTGTGCTTCAGTGTTTATTTGAAATTACATATTGGAAATGTCTTATATACCTTATTGTGTTTTCTTTTATTACTTGGTGCAAAGTTTTAAAAGGCATAGCCATACATGTTATTCTTCAAATACATTTATCTGTTTCCCTAATGATAAATATTTAGATTGATTTTTATTCTACATTCCTGCTACCATAAACGACACTGTGATAAGGATTCTCATACATTTTGACATTAACTCTCAGTGTTTTATAGACTCCTCTTGCTCTAGCCATATCTAAAATTCCGAGTGTTATCATGAAGGCACTCATTTTTCTAGGTTAATCTTCTATTCTCACTACGAAGGATCTCACCAGTCTGTCAGATTTCCTCCAATAGCTTTAACTGGGAGTAATAGTCGCAATGTGCCAAGAAATGACAGATCTCTTGTCCAACAGATATCTCTCTAGAGCCTCATTTAGGTATGTCCACAAAGTCCAAAGTTGAATTTATGATTTACCTCCTAAGTCAGTGATGGCGAACCTATGACACGCATGTCAGAGGTGACATGTGAACTCATTTTTTGGGTTGATTTTTCTTTGTTAAATGGCATTTAAATATATAAAATAAATATCAAAAATATGTCTTTGTTTTACTATGGTTGCAAATATCAAAAAATTCCTATATGTAACGCAGCACCAGAGTTAAGTTAGGGTTTTTCAAAATGCTGACACGCTGAGCTCAAAAGGTTCGCCATCACTGTCCTAAGTCATAATTCCCTATTTCCTACTTTTCCTATGTTATTTAGGTGGCAGCGGGGTCCGTTACTAAAGACAGAATCTAGAAAATCATCCTTTATTCCTTTCCCTTCCTTCTCTCAAATATCTAATCAATAGGTGAGACCAGTAGATTTCACTCCTAAATATCTATACAGTTGTCTTCATTTCTACTGCAGCTACTGTAGTTCCCTATTTCTGGTAAACTCATCTTTCCTAATTTAGCTGGATAAATCGGACTCAATCAATCCTTCAAATCGTGAGTAGACCTCAAGGATTTTATATATATATATATATATATATATATATATATATATATATATACACATATATATACATATATATATATATATACACATATATATACATATATATATATCTCGAGTGAAAATTACATTCCCCTGGGAAGGTCTAGCAAAGCACTTTGTGTTTTGTCAATTTTTGAAACTAGGCACTTATCTCTAAAAGTTTTCATTTAATTTCTATTTCATCTTCTCTGAACTAACCAAAATTGTAACTTTTTATTGATCGACTATATTACCTGGTACACGATTGCAGATCAAATATTAACTGAGCTTCTAACAGGTTTCAGACATCATTCTTGGCACCTTAGAGACAGCAGGAAACTAAACAGAAAAAAGTCTGCTCTCAAGGGAGAGACAATCTATACTAATAATAGCCTAGGGCCGTCATGACCTAACAGTCGACCTGTCCATCCCCCGACCCTCAGGCTCCATTGATCAGGGGATGGCTAATGGGGGAACTGGGTCCCTCAGGCTCCAATGAATCCGTGGCAGCAGTGACTGGTGAGCGGGTGGAAGGCAGACCCCTTGATTCCTCCCCCCCGCCCGCAAGCTCTCATTGATCAGGGGATGGCTAACAGGGAACCCGAGTGAGTGGCATGGGGGCCTCTAGTCAAATATAATACCAGTAAGTTAAAAAAAGAAACATAGCATAGGCTTTTACCAGTAGAGCACCGACTCTGAAGCTGTACTGCCTAGATTCAAATCACAGTTCAAACACTTCCAAGCTCAGTGATTTTTGCATATTAGTTATTCATAAAACATGGATAATAGAACAAACTTCATAAGGTTGTTTTAAAATTAAATAACATTTATAAAGAACTGGGAATAATATCTTGCATATAGTAAGCACCATACAAGTTTGTTAAATAACATTTATATGTTATATTGTAAAAATGTATATGTAATGAAAAATAAAAATCAGGTTAAAAGGGACTGACCATACAGGATGGAGAAGTTCGGTGGCAATTTTTAATAGGGTGATAAGATAGCCTAAAAGACATTTGAGCAATAAATTGAAGAAGGTTCTAAATACATATTTTTAAATGAATTAAAGGATAATTTATAGCACTTTAAGAGTGTCCCAAGATTTGGGTAAGATAATGCAAAAAGTGAACTAGTCACAAAAATGTAATAAACATACAGGATTTGGTAGTTGGTAAATGGAAACAACAGGTAATCTTAATGGATGAAAAATAAGATTCTGCATGAATATAAAATACTAGAGGCTCGGTGCACAAAAATTTGTGCACTCAGGGGTAGTGGGTCCCTCGGCCTGGCCTGTGCCCTCTCGCAATCTGGGACCCCTGGGGGGATGACCACCTGCTGGCTTAGGCCTGCTCCCCGAGGGATTGGGCCTAAGCCGGCATTCAGACATTCCTCTAGCAGCCCAGCAGCCCTCGGGAGATGTCCACTTGCCTGCGGGGAGCAGACGTAAGCTGCAGTCAGACATCCTTAGCGCTGCTGAGGAGGCAGGAGAGGCTCCCACCACCACTGCTGTACTGGCAGCCATCAGCCTGGCTTGTGGCTGAGCAGAGCTCCCCCTGTGGGAGCACACTGACCACCAGAGGGCAGCTCCTGCATTGAGCGTCTGCCCCCTGGTGGTCAGTGTGTGTCATAGTGACCAGTCATTCCCAGTCTTTCTGCTGTTAGGGTCAGTTTGCATATTACCCTTTTACTATATAGGATAGAGGCCTGGTGCACAGGTGGGGGCTGGCTGGTTTGCCCTAAAGGGTGTCCCAGATCAGGGTGGGGGTCCCGCTGGGGTGCCTGGCCAGCCTGGGTGAGGGGATGATGGCTGTTTCCAGCTGGTCACACCCCCTTCAAGGTGGGGGTCCTCACTGGGGTGCCTGGCCAGTCTGGATGAGGGGCTGAGGGCTGTTTTCAGTCTGGCCGGCAACTGAAGCTCCCAGCCTCTCCTTTTTTTCTTTTTTTTTTTTTATTCTGGGGTTTATTTACCTTCTATAATTGAAACTTTGTTGCTGTCCTGCTCGCTCCAGCTCTGAGGCCGCAGCCAGCTGAAAGCAGGTATCTGGAGTTTGTTTAGCTTCTATAATTGAAACTTTGTTGTTTTTGGAGCTGTTGCTTTCGGAGCTTAGAGCAGGTCGCAGCAGGTGGGGAACCTTGGCTTCCTCCATCACTAGAGCAAGCAAGCCTCCTGCTCGCTTCAGCTGCATGGCTACCAGCTGCCATCGTGGTTAGCAGTTAATTTGCATATCTCACTGATTAGCCAATGGGAAGCGTAGCGGAGGTATGGCTAATTACCCTTTTTGTCTTTTATTAGATAGGATAATGCTTCCTTACTCGCCTATCCACCACTGGCCCAGTGGAACATGGAACAGGAGAGGAGAATAAACCACTCTCTTTATGAGGGAGCTGTAATTCAGTACTCTCACAGGGAGAAACTATTTTTAGTTAAGGTAAGGAAATGGCCTGAGAGAGAAAGGTGAGCTTGTCAGGAGAGCTGTTAAAACAAATAAAATCCCCTTTCTTAAAATTATGGCTTTATTTGTGAAAAATAAAAGCATTTTCTTACCTTTCTATTCCTGTTATAAAATTGGCATTAAAATTAATATTTAAATTTACTAGGAGACTTTAGTAAATTATATGAATTCATTATTAATCACCATTTTACAGTTTTCTTATGTGGATGAATGTCTTAAACATAACTGGTTCTGAAAAGAATTATGATGAGGAGGAGGAAGAAGAAGAGAAGGATGATTGAAGGGATAGCATCGAAAATCTCAAGGAATCTAAAGAGAAGGAGGAAGAAGAGAAGTTAGCTTGAGGCTCCCATATGGCTTAAATTCCTTTGCCAATATGTTGCTGTTTTTCTTTGTGAAATGCTACACTAATGAATCCTCAAAAAAAATCTCTATAAATCACTCTATAGTACATAATCCTTGAAGTGGAAGAATAGGCAATTTCTGTTCTATATCTAGTAGTTTTTGTTGAAAGAAGATAAAGGTATTAAAACTGATATTACCTTTCATCTCACTGGGCAGAGACCATGTCTTTTCTATTGTCGACTCAGCACTGAGTGATAAATATACTCTTGCAATATATGAAGAATGGATTTTTCTCTGTTCAAATCCTTTGCTCATTAAACAAACCTCTCTGGTGCAATGTTTTTCAATAAACAGTTAATAAAATGTATCTGGCTTTATGAATTCACTTATAAAAATTATTAGACATCTGCAGACAATAGAATCAGTCTTTCTCAAACATTTCATTTACTAAATATAGATTTATAGGGAGAAAGCAAAAGAATAGACAATTTCTTTTTATAAACAATGTCACATAATAGATAAATCAGAAAGCAAAAATTGACATTTTAAATCTCACTGGCTATTGCAAATATAATAAAGCACCTCCATTCACCTCCCACAATATTTGGAGATCATATTTTGAATGCCTCTCACCAGTTCAGCTGAAAGTAGAAATGATTTTTTAATGCTATTTTTAACTTCCCAGAGATTACTCCACAGGAAGGATAAAGTGTCGCCAGAAATAAAAGAAATAAATATCTTACTTCTTTGGAATGTCACTGTTACAAGATAGCAAGGAGCTGGAAAAATTCCTGGGCAAGTAGAATAGAGAAACCGAGACAAGGAAATTAAACAAGGCTAATTTGGGAAGCTTTCAGCCAGCATGTAGCAGGACCTTATCTTCCTCAATTAAGGAAGTTGTGAGCAAAGGGTTAATACTTCTCCTCCCTCTGTGTTACTAGTTATTCCATTTGAATGCTAATACTGTACTTTTTAAATTACAGGTGCTATTTTAATTGATCGCAATAGCTGGTTTGATTAATCCCTCTTCCCACATTGATTTTTAAAGGAATTTTGTCACTACTAGTAATTGTTTTTCCATATGACCTTTAGAATCAATTTATCTATTCCCATACTCCTCAAAAAGCTGATATTGTTATTGAGATGCCATTAAATTTTATTGACTTAACGCAAATTAACGTATCTCTGATATTGCATCATCTTATCCTCTCTTTTTGTTTAAGTCCACTTCTGGATCCTTCACAAACATTTTGTAGTTTTCTTCATTTAGGTTTTATACCTTTTTTGACAAGAATATTCATAAAAATATTACCTTAGGATACTACTTTTTGATTGTGATGGATCCTTGCATAAATTATACCTTCTAATTTGCTATTGGTTTTATATATAAGAACCATGTTAGGTTCTCTAGAAAAACAGAACCAACAAGATATGTATGCATAGAGATTTTAAAGAATTGACCCACATGATAATGGAAGCTCACAAATCCAAAATCTGTTGGGTAGACTGGTGACACTAGGAAGAGTTGATGTTGCAGCTTGAATCACAAGGCGGTCTCCTGGCAAAAATCCGTCTCCTCATGGGAGGACAGACTTTTTCTATGAAGTCCGTTAACTACAGTATAGAGATAATCTGATTTGTTCAAAATCTACTGATTTAAATTTTTCCTTCATCTAAAAGATACTTTCACAAAAATATCTAGAATAATGTTAGACCAAATATCTGGGTACTGTAACTTAACTAAGTTGATACATAAAACTAACCATCACAAAGACCTTTGATTTTAAAATATTAGTTTTATATTGCTACTTACCCAGTTTTATACCCCTCTCTCTCTTGTTACTTCCCAACCTACCCTCTCTCTGTTTTCACTATTTTCTCCTTTTCTTTGACTTTCTGTAGCTTTCCAGATAAACTATAAGAGCATTTGCACACAGTTGTTTTACCTTTTTTCTTTTTCTCATGCCTCTAATCATGTTCTCTTATCTGATTTTATTTTTTAATATATTCAACATAATATTAAAAACTCTGGCAATAATGAGCCTCATTGACCTTTTCTCTACATTAAACAGAAATTGGTCCAGCACATCCCACTATATAAGATATGGATTAATCATATTTGAAAAGCACTGAGGCAATTATTCTTCTATTGAGTGTTCTTATTACAAAAAGGTATTCAATTTTGTGCTGAACTTTCCTTGGAAATAACATGACTTTTTTTCTCCTTATATCTATTTAAAACATGAATTATATTAATAAAGTTTTGCATTGTGTTCCATCCTTGGAATACTAAAAAAGTCTTATTTAGTCATTATTTATTAATTGAATGTGTTTTTCCTCTAATGGCTAATATTATTTTATTTCAAATATCTGTGTCAGTATTTGCATAAATAAGGATTGTCTGCAGTTATCCTTTAAGTGAAATATTGATGTTTCACATGTGCATTTGTTGAGATCCATTTGAAATCAGAAACCATTCAACATATTTCAAACCAAAGGTATTTAATGTATTATTAGTTGTATGATTTGGAAGGATGAGAGGAAGGAAAGAGATGAAGGTAACATTATTAAGCATCATTTATTACTGCAAACCAGTAAGTAATGTTACTGCAAGCTCTGAGCCACAATCCTAACAGCTGTTGTTGGAGTCCAGCTGCCTGATACGGAATCCATAAGCATGCATGTCTAGGTCACTGCTGCTGTTGCTGGGACCCACACTGCCTGGGCAGGAAATAGGCTCCAACATCCCCAGGCTACTGTTACTGACTGCAGCTGTATCTGCCACTCTCACCACCTTGAACCCTGCTGTTGCTTCTACTGTTCTTGAAGCCAGAAAACCATGAAGAAGAAGAAAAAAGGAGAATCACTTCTCCATGTCTCATTCCACCACATTTTGCACTAGCACATCCCAATTGTATAGCCTGCCTATTTGGTATGGGTGTCTGGGAACTGTGGTTTGTGGGCCCCCAGACGCTGAGCTACAGAACAGGTCACAGAAGGGCTGAAAACATGCAGAGAAATTTCTGGGGAAGCTTACTGGAATTTGGAAATGTTCAGTTTAACTAGTGTATTTTAAGTAACATTGTCATCTATAATCTTTGAAGCATCATTCTAAGCCAGTGCTTATTTAGGGGTAGCTCTTTGATATTATTCTCATTTTGGGGGGTATAAAAACTAGATGTTTAAAACTTTTTCCTGGGGCCAGATATGGGAAATTTGTCTATTTCAAATATTTTTAAATCGAACCAATCTAGATGCCCTATATCATGTTTTGGCATCAGAAAGTTATTTGAAGAAAATCATTCTCCCCAGTGCCCCTACATATTTAGGAAAGCAGTGGGAAGAAAGTTGGAAATTTTTCCCTATTTAAATTATCAGATGAATATTTAATAACTTTATACTCAGGGAAAAAATTAAGCCAATTTCATCTTGAGGGAAAGAACCAGTAGCAAAGAAATACACAATTAATAATGGCTTTGAGGTGATTGGGTAGTAATTTGGTCATGGGAGGAGTAGCAAGGAGATAAAAATCTAGTTAAAACTGCCACTTCAAACCTTAAGCCAAGTAAATTGTAGATGAAGAAGAAGGTAATACATAAAAGAGATAGGGTGAGGGAGAGACAGAGAATAGATAATGATACAGGTAAAAATTATTTCCTTTGGTCTATTTAACTGAAAAGAAATAGAAGCTTGTCTACCTTTAAAAATGTAGGTTATCCTTTTACAACCTGGAAGATGGAAATAAAGGATTATTTGTTGCAAGATGTTCTGAAAGCAGGTTTAGACATTTTCATTTTAGAGAAAATAACAGTTTTAAGAGGAGAAAAAAAATTGCAAAGAGCATTTAAAGCTGCAGGACTTTGCCTACTGGGTTTTATTTTGTATTTTGGGGAAACATAATCTGTTTATAATGATCTTGATAGGCTGTCCTTGTGGTGGAAACATGTGGGCTTGATTTAAAAGTTTAAATTATATAGGAAGGTGGGGCAATTTGGAAATTTTTCTCTTGGAGAGATGTGGGATTTTTTTTAAATATGTATTTATTTGTTTAATTGTCTGACTCATTCAATAAGTAAAAATACTGCAAAATTGACATTGGCAACATTGAAAGACAACAAGACACAGAAAATTTCTTTTTTTTTTTAAATTAAATCTTTATTGTTCAGATTATTACATTTGTTCCTCTTTTTTCCCCCCATACTCCCCTCCTCCCAGTTCCCGCCCCACCCTCCGCCCTCACTCCCCACCCACTGTCCTCATCCATAGGTGCACGATATTTGTCCAGTCTCTTCCCGCATCTCCCACACCCTTTCCCCCCCCACCAAGAATAGTCAGTCCATTCCCTTTCTATGTCCCTGATTCTATTATGATCACCAGATTATTTATTCACTTGATTCTTAGATTCACTTGTTGATAGATGCATGTTTGTTGTTCATAATTTGTATCTTTACCTTTTTCTTCTTCTTCCTCTTCTTAAAGGATACCTTTCAGCATTTCATATAATACTGGTTTGGTGGTGATGAACTCCTTTAGCTTTTCCTTATCTGTGAAGCTCTTTATCTGACCTTCAGTTCTGAATGATAGCTTTGCTGGATAAAGTAATCTTGGTTGTAGGTTCTTGGTATTCATCACTTTGAATATTTCTTGCCATTCCCTTCTGGCCTGCAAAGTTTCTGTTGAGAAATCAGCTGACAGTCATATGGGTATTCCCTTGTAGGTAACTGAGTTTCTTTCTCTTGCTGCTTTTAAGATTCTCTCTTTGTCTTTTGCTCTTGGCATTTTAATTATGATGTGTCTTGGTGTGGTCCTCTTTGGATTCCTTTTGTTTGGGGTTCTCTGCGCTTCCTGGACCTGTAAGTCTATTTCTTTCACCAGGTGGGGGAAGTTTTCTGTCATTATTTCTTCAAATAGGTTTTCAATATCTTGCTCTCTCTCTCTCATCTTCTGGCACCCCTATAATTCTGATGTTGGTATGCTTGAAGCTGTCCCAGAGGCTCCTTACACTATCTTCGTATTTTCGGATTCTTTTTTCATTTTGCTTTTCTGGTTGGGTGTTTTTTGCTTCTTCGCATTTCAAATCTTTGCCTTGATTCTTGCGCTCCTCTGGTCTGCTGTTGGGAGTCTGTATAGTATTCATTATTTCAGTCCGTGTATGCTTAATTTCTAGTTGGTTCTTTATCACAACATCGAGGGTCTCATTAGATTTCTTGAGGATCTCACTACATTTATCGGCGGCTTCGAGACAGTTCTTAAGAGACCTTAAAAGTGTGGTTCTGAACTCAATATCCTCCATTGACAGTTTTGTCCTGTTTCTTTGTCTCCGCATTTTTTATGCTTTCTTGGTGCACCCCCTAGTGGTCTTTGTGTGCAGTCTTGTTGTAGTTAACCCTTGGTTGTTGTCAGCAATACCGGGGGTGATTTGACCTCCAGGCTAACTGGCTATGAGAGTCAGCTGTGTCTGCAGTGGGAGAGCTTCTGTGCTGGATCTCTAGGGCAGTGCTAACCTAGCATTTGCCTGAGGCTATCTGGCAAATGGCTCTGTGCAGGGCTTGGGTGGGGCGGGTTGCACGGGATCAAACAGGGCGGGCCGGAGCGTCTCAGTTCCGTCCCTAGGGGCTCTGCCTCACAGAGTCCCAGCAACTGCTGCAAACCTCGGAGAGAAAGCTGCCTTCGAGTTCCGACTGAAGCCAGACAGTCCCGCTTCTCCCGTTTGAGTCTGGGTCCCTAGAGACTCACCCGGATCTGGAGCTCAGAGTCTGAAACTCCCTCCCGATTGAAAACAACAACCGCGCCCTCTGCCTCCAGCCCGCTCACGCACACTCTGCACCTGAGTATTTCACTTCAGCACTGCGCCTCCTCTGAGTCTGGGTATGATATTCTCTTTTCTCCTAGTTGTAGAATTTCCACTCAGCCAGCCTTCCTGTGGTTCTGGATGATGTCCATTCCGTCTTTAGTTGTTTTTTGAAGTGGTTGTTCGAGGCAGGAGTCTCCGGCGTTAACCTATGCCGCCATCTTGGTTTCTCTCCCCAGAAAATTTCCATATAACTTACTCTAGTACTGAGTAATTTAATTTTTTAGAATGTATCCTGAAGTAATCATCTGCCGGGGTCCAACCCCAGCAGGTCCAGGGGTCCCCAAAGGCGTAGACGGAGTCGGTGAAGAAGGAATGGTCTCGATCTCCAGAGAGGTTCTGCTTCGGATCTCCAGCCAGGTTCTGTGGCCAGTTCCTGGTCAGGTTCTCTTGCCAATCTCCGCAGTCAGGTTCAGTCCAGGATCCCTGCCATGCTCTCTCGCCAGGCTCCACCTCCAGGCTCCGAGGCCAGTCCCTGTCCAGGATCCTCCGGCATGCTCTCGCCAGCGAAGTTCTTCTGTCTCTAGAGAACGTTCTGTGTAGGTTCTGTGCCTAGGCTCTGTCTCTCTTGGTCCTGTCTTCCAAGCCCTGTGTCCTTAGTTCTGTGTTCTGAGTTCTGAGTTCTGTGTTCTGAGTTCTGTCTGTTTCTGTCTTGTTACAACTGTATTTATACCAGTTGATTCAATCCTATCAATCTCTATTACAAAGGTTAGGGCGTTTCTTATCTCCATTCCAGGGAGAAAAGATTATGTAGTTTAAGCATGATTGTTCGTAGTTAAAGGGATTAATTACCCGCCTGGCACTTAGTTGAGGGGTTTTATTCCCTCCCTAACTTCAGGGGAAAATCCCTACCTGGGGATTCAACCTTTCTCGGAGAGGTGACCTTGGTTAAAACACAGCGCCAAGAAGGTGAGCAAACATATTAAGAACCGTATGCCATATATGCCAGGTCCCTTGAAACAGCAAGGATGGACCGGCTCCCGGCAATCATCTATATGCTAAAATATTTCATCTTGTATTAGTATATCTTGAGTCATGAAAAAGAAAATTAGAACAAAAAGAAGCAATGACAAGAAAGGATACACTTGATAAATTATATATAAGTACGACATATTATTGTACTTGTGTTGATAAAATCATCCTTTAAAAGAATATAAAATTTCAAAGATAAATGAAACTAATCTAAAATATCAAATAAAGTGTAGCTGAAAAATATGGGTTTTAAATGAATATGTAATCAGTCACATTCAATTAAGGTTACTGGCTTTTAAGCCACTTGGCATTTAGATCAATTTAATTTTTCCCTATTTATTTGAAATTTCCCATTTTGTAATTAGATATATTTACTCTTCAATGAACAGCAGACTTTTTTCCCCCCAGAAACCATTTTACATTGGGTATTATTCCAAGTTCAGTCCTTCTCTTCTCTACCATTTTCCAGAGAAAACTTGGAATGAGGTCATTTCTTTTGAGGTAGATTTTTCTTTATCAACCTCTAATTGTTGTTCTTTGCACAATGCCCAGATTATTCCCCTTTTATAAATTACCATGGTGTAAAATAAAAAAAAAAAACCTACAGGCCTGAAGAAAGTCATTGACAGCATCTCTAAAGAAAAGGAACAAAAAAGCAGGGCAGGTGGTCATTCACTATCTCTAGTATTGATCTGAACTGATTCTAATTCTTCTGAGAAATCATTAGATATTACATCAGAGGCACTGTAGTCCCATGAATTTACAACTGGCAGCATCTGAGATGAAAAAAGATTTGAAAACAGATACTGTCTGTTTAAATGTATTTTTAATTCAAATGAAGCTTTCTACACTCATTGTAATGTGAGAATATGATCATTTTTCTTTATATATACAGATCATGATTCACCTTGAAAAAGCTGTGGAGTCAAAAGTCTGGCAAAGAATAAAGATAAACTAGTACAGAATATGACAGCTACAGATGGGACTGGTGATGTGGAGAAATGAAATAAATGATTTGCCTCATTAATTTTCTTCTGTGATTCTTGTCTTAGTATATTGGATCTATTTTCATAAAAAGAAATTAAATGTGCAAAGAGTTTTTAATTCCAACCTATTTCACCAGTTATGATTATAGCTTTTTTCTCCAAACTTAAATTTTAAGAATCTGGGATCTATTATTCCATTAAACCCTTGTTTTTAGTGGCATTTTCAAAAGTAATATCTGTGGAACCCAGGTAAACATTTATAGGAGTTTTATTAGTAAGCTAAAAACTGAACAGAGATGCTCACAGAATATGCAAAGAGAAAATTATTCCACAGCAGTGTAATATTTTAGACAGCCCAGGTATTATAAAGTGAATCACTGAAATAATATATAAAGGCCCTTATAGTAGAGGAAACTAAAAATATCCTTATATTTCTAATACTATAATATTTTTCTGGAGGATAATGTGTATATGGAGAGGGTACAATTAAGTGTAAATAAATACCAGTAACTCCATGCTTTGCATACTAATTTTTATATATTCAAGGAGGTTGTTGTAAAGAATCAGACTAAGTTTTTATTTTCCACAAATGGATTTTATGGAAACCTGTGGTTTACAAACTTATTTGTATATATTCAACTAGTGGTTTTTGATCTCTGTTATATGGCAGGCACTGTTCACGGCATTGAAGCACCATGAAGGAAACACTTCCTCCTTTCTGGGTGATAAAAATACCCTGTGCTATCATCCCAAACACTGCTGCTCTGCTTGTCTTTTGCATACTAGAATTCTATGCAATGTTTTATTTGGAAAAGAGATTCCAACTTTTCATAAAGTTTGAAAAACATGCATTTAAATCTTCCAAGGGAAATCTCAAAGAGATTTCATAGTAGAAACAGTTGGCAGTGTGAAAAAATATAAATATTTGAACATCTGTACCTATTGTAGTTGCTGCTGAATTTTAAGTGTGGGGTGGGGCTATAGAGGGGAGTTGAAATAATCAAACTTTATATCAATTTTATCCTCTCTCAAAAATTCTTGGGTTATGTGAAAAGGTGAGAATTGGAGAAAACAGCCCATGGTTTGACAAATTCAATAGCAGGGTTGTAACAGGGGCTACAAATGTGTTTGGGTTTAGTCACTAGAATTGTACTGCATAATTAAGAGAGAGTCATGTTTTTGTAATTTCTGGGAAGTGGCAGGAGCAAGCAAAAGTGCTAGGCTTCACATCAACAGATCACCAGACTGATGTCCAATGATCAATATGAAGATTGTGTGTGTGTGTGTGTGTGTGTGTGTGTGTGTGTGTGTGTGTATAAATAAAGAAAAGGAAGCTGAGTTACAAAAATGGGTCACTATGTGACTGAAAGAAACAGGATCTGGTAAGAGAGGCAAGTGAAATAAAGATCCTCTGGAGCAGTATCAAGAGAATATAAAACCCTTAGCATGGTCGGCGAAGAAGGAATGACACGGAGACAGCGTTCAGTTGATCAGCAGCCTAGCCAGGATCTCTAGCCAGGATCTCCAGCCAAGTTCTGGTCTGGATCTCCAGAGAGGTTCTGCTTCGGATCTCCAGCGAAGTTCTGTAGCCATGTTCCCTCGCTAGGTTCTCCAGCCAGGTTCTGTCCAGGCTCTCCAGTCAGGTTCAGTGTCCAGGTTCCAGTCAGGTTCTCCTGCCAATCTCTGTAGTCAGGTTCAGTCCAGGATCCCTTGCCATGTTCTCCCGCTAGGCTCTGTCTCTAGGCTCCGAGGCCAGTCCCTCTCCAGGATCCTCCGGCATGCTCTCTCCAGCGAAGTTCTTCTGTTTCTAGGCTCCGTGTAGGCTCTGTCTTCTTGATTCTGTTCTAAGTTCTGAGTGTTTCTGTCTTGTTACAACTGTATTTATACCAGTTGATTCAATCCTATCAATCTCTATTACAAAGGTTAGGGCGTTTCTTATCTCCATTCCAGGGAGAAAAGATTATGTAGTTTAAGCATGATTGTTCGTAGTTAAAGGGATTAATTACCCGCCTGGCACTTAGTTAAGAGGTTTTATTCCCTCCCTAACTTCAGGGGAAAATCCCTACCTGGGGATTCAACCTTTCTCAGAGAGGTGACCTTGGTTAAAACACAGCGCCAAGAAGGTGAGCAAACATATTAAGAACCGTATGCTATATATGCCAGGTCCCTTGAAACAGCAAGGATGGACCGGCTCCCGGCAAGCATGCGCAGTAATCTTGCAGTGGAATATGGGTTATAGGCTTAACACCTAAATTACTAATGGTTGAGCCAAAACTTGAGGGATGAGTTACAGTTTGTGAACTGGCATTGAGGCAGCAAAAGGTATTGGAAACAGAATGGGAGGAGGAGGAGGCAAGTTCAATTGATAGAAATGACACATGCAAAGCAAATACCAAAGAGTGCGGAGATTATTCAGGTAAGTATATGTTACCAGAATATTAAAAAACAAGATGGCACTCTCTCTTGTTCATAGTACACTCATAAACTGTCCAGCTTCTATAAATTACATTCTAGGAAAATGAATAGGTTTAATGAGGCAATTGAATGTCATTTAGTTTACAGCAACCTGGACATATGCATTCATGTACAGTTCACGAATCTTTCTTTTGGGAACTGTATAAATATGTCAATGTTGTAGAGTGCACTCAAAATTATTCTGCCACACTTTTTGTTTTGTTTTGTTTTGTTAATCCTCACCCCAGAATATTTCTCCATTGATTTTTAAAGGGAGTTGAAGAGAGGAGGAGAGAGAGGGAAAAAAAACACATTGATGTGAGAGAGACACATCATTGGTTGCCTCCTGCATGCATGCCACAAGGCTGGGGATGGTATGTGCCCTTGACTGGGAATCAAACCCAAGACCCTTCAGTACTTAAACCACTGCTCTAAACCTGAGCCACACCAGCCAGGGCTTGCCACACTTTCAATAGCACTTCTTTATAGCAATGTTTTTAGAAAAAAACTACTTCTCAGCAGTCAACTGAAGCTTTTGTTTATTTTTGGTTTTGGTTGCCTTTTTCTTTTTTCGGTGTTCTTTGATCCAATCTGTGTGTCATTTTTAAGTACAACTCCTGGATTCTTCCCAGTAAAGATATTCTAGGGTATCCTATCATTCATTTTCCAATTATTCTATTGTTGCATGACAATGCTACAAGTTCTTTATGGTGATAATAAAACCACAGGTGCATAATTAAATGTCTTCAAGCTTAAGAAAACTAAGTAAAATAAAATTCCAGTGTTCTTTTCATCTGAGAAATATAAATACACAGGCTTATATGGAATTTGCATTCTTGCTTAGTAAATATCATGCAGTTATGTTGCCAAGTGGACAAAAACCAATACTTTATTATCTGTCACAGTCCATCCTTATTTTAAAAATTCTCAGTATTTAGTTAAAGCAATTTGAGAAAAACATATATAAAAACAGTAAGAATAGAAAGAGCTGTCGGATGAACTGTCAAATGCCCTATATGATTAAAAAAAGACAAGCTAAAAATTGAGAAAGAAAATAAATTACTTAAAAAATGTATAATAGAAAAGGTAATTAGAGAAACACTTGAGTCCTTATACTATGCCATTCACTTGAGACACTACCAATAAGGTATAATCCTCATCAAGTTTATAATTCAATAAGGGAAACAGAAGTTGAGAGTTTACATCAAAATGCTAATCACTAATAAAGGTATCCCCAGGTACACCGGCAGATTAAAGAGAAGCCTCTAACCTCTGTAGATGACAGGGAAGATTTCATGTGAATAGAGAAGAGCCTGAGGGACTTAATGAGGGAATAAAGTTTTAAGGAGTTAAGACACTTTCACAAAATAGTAAGACCAGTGTTACCATCTGATAGTACAGATGTGGCACATCTCTTATTTTTCTAGGAATGATAAAAGCCTGACTTTGTTTTTTAGCTGTTTTTTTTTAATTATTTATCTGAAGGTACTAAGTGATTTTTTTAAAATTAATTTTTATTTCCTTTTATTTTTGACAGGGGGATACAAACCAATTATGGTGACAAAGCCCTGTGTCAATTTATTATCATTCTCTATTCGAAGGTAAGTTCCACAATTTTACCACATAATTAAATTTAGACATTTTCTCTTTCAATGTCATTTTTTTTTTTTTTTGATTTGTGTTTCTGGCTTTTTCTTAACCCACAGATACCACAGGACACATTGATTAATACATATAAACTGTGTTATGGTTAACAAAACTGGAGGAGTATGATATGATAGTTGTCAATACTAGGGCTTGAGAGTTCATGTCTATTTGGAGACACTCTAAAGTTGTGTTGATTTGAATCACAACTCAATCACATTACATGCCAGAAATAGTTTTTATTGCTCTTATAAGCTTCTATTGACTACTTCAAGGCTAGAAACAGGATATGACTCATCTCTACCAGGTTTGCTTACAGGACCAATCTAGGAATATCTTTTTATTTTCTTTGTAAATCAATATGTGTTTGAATGCACTTGACCACTGAGGAAGAAACATACATTATTACTTATAATATAGTAGATTTCTATTATGTAGAGAGCATATACTATGCTAGTTTTCTGAGAGGGCATTTAGGCATCAAATACACAAATGAAGTTCAGGCCTTGGGTGAAACATGAATTCTTATTGCACTTTGTCAATAGTCACATGGATATGAACTGTAAGAGGACTTTGCAAAAGTACTTTGTATATTTTACTATAGCTCTGAGTAATTTTGCAGGAAAGGCCAACCTATCTATTTATCCTTATTTCTAGTCCCTGTAGATTTATTATTAAGTTTTCCTATTGATTTGTTAGCTCATACTTAAGATTTTTTACAAGCTGTATTTTCTGAATTATACAGGGTTGATTTGAGCAAGAAACTAACAAAACAGTATTTCTTTATATAAATATAGTCTTTGAAATTGATGTTTATATATAGCTAAAGAAGAAAAACAAGGGTTGTTTCTCTTGCGTCCATTAGAAAATAGAACTTTGACTATAATAAATCCATTTTATTTAGTCTAGAGAATTAATTATCGTTCTGATTTTCTTGGTGTAGTTCAGAGTCTACATTCATGAAGTTTCAGCTACTAGATTGGAAAGAATCTTGGAAATCCTGACTCAGTTCCAAAGAATGAAAAGAATCTCTTTATAGTGACAATGTCAGCAAACTTGAAAAACCTGTCTATGTCTAGAGTCTCTTAAATATTAATATTCAAAAATGCATGGTAAGGCTCTTAATGAGGTTATTTTTCTTTTGAACTTTCTTCAAGAATACTCAGGCAGGGACTTATAGACAGTTGTAAGGGAAGAGCAGAAATCATCTGTCCATAATGAGACTGAAAGATCCTGGTTATTATAATATACTGAAAATTCAAAAAAGAGGCTGGAATTCTCTACTGAGGCAATGATCAATTTTTAAAGAGTAAGTCAGTGATAACTCTGACAGTAAAAATGTATTATGAATAGTGAGCTATTGATGGATCTTCAGGGACTTCTCATTCATCTCATAAAATGTTTGTTGTGCTTGTCACAAATTGACAAGAAATTACAAAATAAATTTATAAATCAATTTGATGACACTTATTGACAGTCTTTAAACATGAACATGACGTTGCTTTTATTCATTCTGAATGGGGCATAACTGCTGAATTATTTTTCACAGACTGTTGGTATCTACTTAATCTAGGGACCCTGTCTGAGTTTCTTCTTTTGATTTGTCAATACTTTCCACAGTGAAAGTTTTATAACTAGCACAGCAATCTGTATATTTTAAACTACTTTTAAATACAGAAACTGCCAAGTGTACATAATTTTTTTTATATCTCTTCTTTTATAAAGTAATATTTTAAAAGTTGGTATCAATTATTTATCCTGGAAGTCTCAAAGGCAGTATGGTGTGAAGAAATATAACAGTTTTATTACTATTATTTTGATTTTTTGAGCTCTTAAATTTGAATTTAAGAAAGCCAATATCATAAAGACTTAGATAATGCAAAATAGGATCATAAGCATCTAGAGCAGCTTAAGTAATTAAAGTGAAGAAATGATTTCAGTTTTAGTTTAGAGTAATAATATTTAAAGTGAACAAAAACAAGTAATAATGATTAAGAACTCTAGCTTTTATTTTAAAGAGAAAACAATTAACAACAGCCAACACAACAATACCTGTCCATTGTGAATGAGTTGAAATTATATCTATTTTTCTGTCAGACTGGCTATATATATATATATATATATATATATATATATATATATGTATTTGTTGTGGTGCTACAGATTTTTAGTAGTTAGCTTTATGTGCCATGAGATGAAAAAGGTTGAAAATCACTGATCTAATTATTGATTTTCTGTGGTGGAAAAAAAAAGTCAATTAAAATGGCCACAAATTCTTTGTGACTCAATTTTTTCTTACCTTTTATATGGCCACAAGGTTTCAATGGCAGCATCTCTGCAGGAAATCCGAGAATAAGTCACAAAATGTTCTTTGGCTTCCATCTGAACTTCTTGAAATGCTTGCCCTTAGGTTATACTTTTCGTGTGCCTCTTGTAGTTTTATTGTGGCTTTGGGTTTGTTTGTTTTTTTGGCGGGCAGGGGGCAGGGGGGGGATGGTTAGTTTCTGTCCTTAAGCTCCTGACGCCTTTGCTGAGATGATCCACACGGCCAGTAGGCACTGGGGTTGCAGACAAACCGGCCAACACCTACGTGGACCTGGAGCCACGCAGCCGGGTGGCACCAAGCCAACCCGCACTATTCCCACGCAAAGTCCTTCAGAAAGAAAGGAAAATCCCAGCCTTCACCATCCATCAGCCACGGCTCCTCGGACCACGGCCTCATCCAGAGCACCAGGCGGCCAATTGCCAGCAACAAATGCCTCATCCAGCTGTGGTTTCTGAGGCAGCACCACGCACGGGTACCAATGGCTTCTCCAAACCCCACTCCATGCAGAGGGGAAATTCAGAAAACAAATCGACAACAATGAAGAAAAGGGAAACCCGAGCTGCTCCGCAGTCATTTATGTTCCCGACTGGAGGGTCCCTGAGCTCAGACACAGGTGGTGGCTGGGGGTTTGGAGCGTCGCCTTCCCGGCGCCCTGGGTGCCTTGCCGCCAGGGCAACTCCTTCACCAGGGTGGCCGGCGTCCTCCTGAAGAAACGGGCCCGCGGAGCAGCCACCTCCGCAGAGCGCGTGGACTTCGGGTCCACTTGGGCGTGGATGCCACAGGTTTCCATCATTTCGGCCTTCCGAAATGGGATGTTTTCCTCCAAGATCTGGGAAGCATCGCTCCTCCTCATGACAGTCAGGCTGTAAAACTCTCCCAGCCTGAGGACTACCCCCGCCACCTGCCTCGCCCGCCCCCAACGCGATCCCAGGAAGCGGGGCGCACCTCCGCGTGGCCTGCTTCTGCAGCATCAGGCGCGGTGGGTGGGGCCCAGCAGGTGGAGCCGCCTGGAGCTAGTCCCTGGGCCGGGCTCCAGCTCCGCCCAAGGCCAGCTGCATGCCCCTAGGGCCTAGGCTGTGCAATAGCTGAGACTACCCTCAGAACGTAAGGTGATAAACTCGTTTTACCGAGCAAAAATCCAATCTAAGGGCATAATATCAGTAAAATGTGGTTCAGGTTAGGTTCCTGATCCAAGTTGTGGCTGTAATACCTTTTGTTAACTCAGAAAGATTTAAGTAGAGTCTCTTAGACTAGAGCAGTTAGCTGGAAAGGTTTCAAAAAATCTTAATTGTGCGCCCCCTCTTGGCTAGATGAAAGGTCTTCTGGGACCTTAGGGGTGTGTCTCCTTGCCTTTATGAGTAGACACCAGGTCATCTAAAAGATTTAAGGATATCGTCCCATAGCATCCTCACTCCCAAGATACAGAGGGATCTGTCTCAAAAAAAATTTATGACAGTAGACTTTATGTTGGACAGTGAATCGCAGTAAGATCCCTGGGAAACTAACAACCATTTTTTAAAATGTGGTATTAGTAGCAACACTATCTGTCAGCTTGGGCTGAAAAGGGTCAGACATAGTTCAAGATGGAAAGAAGCCGCTGAGCCCTCAGCCTTCCACACACAGAAAGCATGCTGGGAAGCTACTCAACTACGCAAGCAGGCCATTTCTATAGCAAGAAAGGATGACTCACCAGGAGAGGACTCTGGCTCAAGGACCTGTACCTGAGGAGCTCCACTTAGAACAATGAATCTACATCCAGGCGAACGGTGATGAGCTCCCTGCGGAAACACGTGGCGCTGCTAAGGGTCTTTAAGGAGCTGTGTCTATTCCATGTGTTAGGAATACAAATGCTGTTAGGCAAATGGTAGTTGATTAAGTAGGACCAAAATTGGTAGCACTACCCCTATTGGGAGCTGGAATCTATTTCACCTCATTTTGAATCTGGGCTGGTCCAGTGAACTGCTTTGACCAACAAAATGTGGTGGAAAAGACACCGTGTGACTTCCAAGTGTGGGCCATAAGAATCCATTCAATATCACTGAGCCTCTTCCAACACTTACTCGTAGGACGTTTCCTCTTGGAACTCAAATGCCAAACCGTAAAAAGCCCAGGCCATGTGCTCCTGTGAACAAACTCATTTGAGGTTCCGGATGAAAGGAAGTATGCCAGCCAGGTGAGTGAGCATTCAGGTGGAGCCTTTAGTTGTCTGCAGACCCAGCCACTAGCTGACTGCAATTGCCTGTAATAACCTCAGATGAGAACCCCCACCAAGTCTAGTGGACACACAGGTCTAGAAACAGATAATACATTGATGCTTTTAGCCACAAAGTTATAGAGTGGTTTGCTAAGCAGCAATAGATAAAGCAAAACAGTAGGCAAAGTTATCGTACTCTGCTCAGAAAATATTTTGTATTCATATAATAGAAGAATTTTAAAATAAAGAGCAAGTTGTAGACATCTGGAGTTTATAACTAAACTTTATGTATTATTATGTTGTTTTCTTTAGTAATGATTATAAGTTGTTTAAATTTAAGGTTTAATAGCATCCAGTTTTCAGCACATAAAGCATTTTCTCATATTTTGGCTTGGCTTACTTACGTATTTCTGTAGGGATTTTGTATTTTCCTTGAGAAAAAAAAGGGAAGAAATATGATGTACTCTAAGCTCTCTGCAGGTCAGAAGCAATTAATTCTATATTATTTATATTTCATTCAAAATCACCTTTAAGCTGATTCAGACAATTGCAATTTTAACCACGTAAATTTCTTACATAAGAATCAGAGCTCTGCATCTTTTAAGCTGCAATTTAAAAAATGCATCTATTTTTCCAGTAATAATAGACATGTGTGTTTTTTAAATTACACATTATTAAAGAGTAGATAACTTATTAAAAGTTTTGACCAACTAGTAAATATAAGTTTTCCAAAAAAGGAAAGAGAAAAATAGAAAAAAAAATAAGCAAGGTAAAGACACAGAAAGAGGTATAAATATAAACAGATCATTGTAAAAAAGAGGCAAATCACATTCTTTTTTGAGAACAAAACTTTTATTTTTTTTTATTTAAATAAACAGACACATATACACAACCACACACTCACAAACACAGATTGGGAATCTCAGTGTTACAATTTCAGCCATGGGTCAAATAAATATAGAACACAAATTGTTGTATCTCAGTAAAATTGACTGATAGGTTGAATCAGTTCCAGAACAGAAGGTCAAAATGGCATAGACAATCTCAAAGGCATCTTTATCCTGATGTTTTCTGATCTACTGTCTGCTCTTTATTCTAGTGGACATAAATTGTTTCTTCTCTTCTACTCTTGTTCTGACTTATTTGAGCACACAAGAAAACAAATAACACAAGATATAAAAAATTGGCAGCCAACTAGGTAGCAGTGTAGGCTTTGATAGAAGCTTTATTTTCAACACTACAAAACCATAATTTTGTGACATGATGAAACAGAAGCAGAGGACTCAAAAGCCAAGAGAAATAACAATTCTTAAGATAAATTATTTTTTAAATGTTTTTAAAAACCCTTAAACAATAAAGGGTAAAGATAGTTGGACGATATAATCAAAATCACCAAAACCAAAACTGGGAATAAAAAGTATAGCTAAAAAACAGCCACACCAGAGTTGGAATCACAGACTGTCTCTAAATGTAATCCAGAGAGTCAGTGTGAGACAAAGCACCAATATACTTGAATCAGGAATGGAGGGGGAGGTGAAGAGCAGAATGATGAAATCCACCCTGCAAGTTGAAGAATGTACACCTGGGTTAAATAGGTCTCAGGGCAATGTTATTAGGGCTAGTGATGGAATCCTCTGGGGAATCTCAATGAAAAGTGTTATTTGTAAAATAAAGACTAAAAAAAAAATAATTAAGGAAAAATTACTTTAAAATGATGTTTTTGCACGAAGTGAAGACTTGAAGAATATCATCTCCACATTAAAAAATACAATAGGTACTTTATATAAATGAGTTTACTAAGGTTCCATGTAGTCTGTTCATAGTGAATGAATAGTCATTTTATAAAGCTATACCTTGCAATGATTGTCACAGATTTATAAGAATCAGGTCTCAAATTGTTTCCCTTAGTGAACATACAGAACGTGACTCAACAGTTCATCTGTTTGGGGGATATATCAAGGTGAAATAAAACTATGTTTTTTTCTTACTCTATGAATCCTATATAATAAAAGGGTAATATGCAAATAGACCAAACGGCAGAACAACCAAACAACCAATCAAAGCATAATATGCTAATGATATGCTAAGGCTGCTCAACTGCTCGCTATGATGTGCACTGATCACCAGGGGGTAGATGCTCCAACCGGTAGGTTAGCTTGCTGCTGGGGTCCGCCTGATGGGGACTGAGCGAGAAGGGCTGGACACATCCTGGAGCCCTCCCACGGTCCCTCCCTGGCCCGCCCTCACCCTGGCCTGCACCCTCTTGTGATCCAGGACCCCTCAGGGGATGTGGGAGAGCCAGTTTCAGCCCTATCCCACAGGCCACTCCCCTTGGGAGGGCGCCAGATGCAGGGCTCATGGCTGGTGAGTGTTGCTGCAGCAACGCAAGCCTCTCCCGATGGGGACTGACTGGGCACGATCCCGCAGCAGGCACAGTGGGGCTGGGATGAGTGGGAGCAGCAGGTAGGAGTTGCAGACAGCATTGGACCACGGGTTTCAGCCTGATCCCTGCAGGCGACCCAAAGGGACCCCACCCAATGCATGAATTTGTGCACCAGGACTCTAGTATAATACATAATAAAAATAGATCAAATTATGTCACAGCGTATGTCAGTTTGCTTTCTCAACATGCTTGGCCCTTGTTTCTGAATCATGTCACTTGATCAAGGTTGCTAGACTTCCAATGTTAACATAAGATGTCCCCAGATCAGTAACTTCAAGCCAATCCTGTGTCTTTGTGTATAGCTCAGTATACCAGTTCATACCTTCCTTCCAATGATTCTTACCCAGGGCCACACTTAACTTTCCAACATGAGACATGGGGTGTTTGGTTCTGACCAGTCATTCACAGTAAATTCTTTGACTTCCCGTGCAAAATTGTCTATCTTCTTGGGGTATCATAACAGGATGTTTTCACTGAACTTAAAAAAAAAAAGGCTTAATATAACACCCCTGCAAGGTTAAGGTGTTTTACTTGCCTTACATTTGCATTGAAGTTGTTCCATTCTCAGTGGAGAAGATCAGCTCCAATATAACTTTCTTTGGTGCCATTTGGAAAATTGAAAAAATTTTCACAAAGGAAGTTGTGAAGTTAGGCAGAGACAAGATCATAAAAATCATGTTAGCATGCTAACACCAACAATAATAAGAATAGGCAAATAATTATAATAAATCTGTATTAATAGTTACTAGTAACTAGCTACTTACATTATACTAAAAATTTACATGCATAATCACACTTTTTTTTCTTAACATGACCCCATAAATTAGAAATTATTCTTATAGTTTTCAGTTATCACACATTGCTCCAATATCCAGTTCAGTAAGTGACCAATTTGTTGAAGATCAATTAACTAATGATCAATTTGCATATTCTTAACTTTCCAAATTTTCCAAATTAAAACATTTATCTGTTTACCAAAAATTGTTTAGGTTTCATAAGAATTCACAGGAAATATATTAACATTAACAACAATATGATATATAATTATAATTGATACATTATGAATGCTAAAAGATTATAGTTAAGAAAATTATAACAAATGTCACATTTCATCATTTTTTTAAAATATATTATTTCTTGTGGGAATTCTTAGTGAATAGTGATTTTTTTAATCCTCTATAGCAGTGGTTGGCAAACCGCGGCTCGCGAGCCACATGCGGCTCTTTGGCCCCTTGAATGTGGCTCTTCCACAAAATACCACGTGCAAGCGTGCACGTACAGTGTGAAGTTGACTTAAAACTTTAAGTAAAGTTTATTAAGTTAATTTTAGGGAACGTTGTGGAGTGAAAGAAGATGTAGTGTTGAGGATTGAGAAAGGCATGTTGAGATGGTTTGGACACATAGAGAGAATGAACTAAAGGAGATAGATGAAACAAGTATACAAGACAAGTGTGGATGGGAGAGTTGGAAGGGGTCGACCTCAGCGAGCATACCTCAATCAGATTGAGGATGTTTTTAGCAAAGGCCAGCTTAGGAGTACCCTAAGTAAGTTAATAACAATGTACCTACCTATATAGTTTAAGTTTAAAAAATTTGGCTCTCAAAAGAAATTTCAATCATTGTACTGTTGATATTTGGCTCTGTTGACCAATGAGTTTGCTGACCACTGCTCTATAGCATTTAGTTTTACCAATCTTCTTTTATCTTTTGTCTTTTCATTTTAGTAATTTAATCTATTTTAAAATTTTATCATTATTATTAGATTATACCAAATTTTAAGTATAAAACACATAGGCCATATCATTCATATTATCACTTTTTTTTTATATCCAACAGTTTCTTTTTTTAGCTGCAAACTACCTCCAGTTAGAATATCCCAACTTCTCTGTATTAGAAGCATAAAATTTTAATACATCTTAATTATCATAGATATTTTACAATTCTCATTTAATTGTATATTATTATTTCTGTGAAATAATAATTAAGAATGATTGAAAAAATAGGAAGTGACATTCAACCATTTAAAATTATTGAGTAGATAAACAATCCTATTATAGCTGTTAAATTGTTCAATCAATTAATCACTATTTTGCAAGTTGTTTTTTCCTAAATTGACTCTAACAAGGTGTCTCTTTAAAACACAATATTTTCAATCATTGGTTTTAAGCAAGTCCCTTTCAGTGAATAATTTTGCTTACACTGTTATGCACACTCTATCAAAGTGAAAATTGAGTTATGGAGTTTTAGTAGCTTGCCCAAGGTAACTTAGATAGTAGGAAGCAAATTATAGAGTTTTAGTAGCTTGTCCAAAGTAGCTTAGATAGTAGAAAGCAGATCTGGTTTTCATGTTTTTAAAACATTGCCCTTAATCATTACTGGATGCTGGCTCTCAGTTTATTAAAATTCGGATTTTTAAAAATTAATTAATTTCCATTTTCAATGTTTAGGGTTTAGGGCTTAAAGGGCATCATGAAATTAAAGAATGTGTTGCTTTCTAATGAGAGATTATTCTTAGCCACACTGTGGGTCTTCACTAAGCAGACAGACAGCCAGGATGCATAAAGTGAACCTGGGAATGATTGCTTGAAAAGCTAGCAACAGTTAACTAAGGATAACTAAGGGGACTAACAGTGTTAGCTTTTATCCTAAAAGTGACAAAGAGGCATTCTAATATGTATGTAAAGGTAATGGCATCAATACCTTTTGATTTTAGAAATAGCCACCTAGGAGCATTGTAGAAAAGGGAGGTGAGGCTGGAGACAGGAAGGTCAAATGGGAGACCCGGATATATCTTACAGTTAATGACTAGGGCCAACATAGTGATGGATAAGCACAACAGATATCAGAAATAGAATACATAGAATTTCATAATTTATTGAAGCTAGATTCCAGATAAAGTGGGAAAGTTATGGTCTGAGTACATAAGTCAATAGCTCTTTTTTCCATAAAGAAAGTAAATTGAGGTGGAATGATTCTTTTGGAAGAGGAGATGATGAGGTCAGTTTTATATCTGTTAACCTGGAATTATTGTGACTCATTCAATGGAAATATGCACTAGGTAAAACCAGTACTATAGGTATTGGTGTGTGTGTGTGTGTGTGTGTGTGTGTGTGTGTGTGTGTGTGTGTGAGAGAGAGAGAGAGAGAGAGAGAGAGAGAGAGAGAGAGACTGGATCAGTCTGTATAAATACATTTTAGAATCATCAGCATATATGTGGTAATTGAAGTCATATATATGGATGAGACTGCAAAAAGAGAATGTCAAGAAAAGATATAGGCCACAATAGAACTTTGGAAAACTCTAAAAAAGCATAGAAGAAATAAAAATCTTCTGGAACTCTGAAAATGGGCAATCAAAAGAACAGAAATGAATCTATGATACAGTGATCACTTAAATGCCAAGCAATATGAAGGAGTTAATTTTCAGTTAGGACTCAATTGACAAAATAAGAAAATGCCCAATGTGTACTGAACAACTGTATTAAATGTAGGAGAAAAGTCAAGTATGAGGGACACAGGGAAATATTTAATGTGTTTCTTAGTAAATCATTGGTAATATTAATGAGAGTAATCACCATGGGAGGGTAGGACTAGATGTAGACTTCCTAGGAAACCACAAGCTTCCTTTTTTATTCCATGCTTAAGAAGAAACAGATTTTGAAAATATTTCTTTGAGAGATAATTTTTAAAAATATTCAGATAGTAAGAGCAGAATGGACAAGATAAATACTGGATAATTCAAAGCTAATGCATATTCCTCCTTTGTCCAAAGTCAGGAATACATGACTTTGAAATTTCAATGCCATGTATTTCTGAGTAATATATATAGTGAACCAAAACAAAAAAAGACAATTAAAAACCAGTAAATAATTAAATATGTAATAAGAAATCGTTGCACTTTAAGTAAATTTGATAAAGAATAAAATAGATATATTTAATAGTAATTGTTCTTCACATTAGTAAGGTTTTGTATAGCTCTGTCATTAAAACACTTATTATTGATGAATAATCACATATATAAGATATAAATTCATGTGTGCATTTTCAATCTAAGGAATCTAACTTTATAAAAAGCATTGGGAAATACATAAGTAACAAAGAAACACAGTTGTTATCATGTAATAGTTTAACATTTTTAACAGAATTACAATGTGTTGTTTTTTGTTTTTTTAAAATATATATATATTTTTATTGATTTCAGAGAGGAAGGGAGCGGTAGTGAAAGAAACATCGATGATGAAAGAGAATCATTGATTGGCTGCCTCCTGCATGCCCCACACTGGGGATCAAGCCCGAAACATATGCCCTGACCAGGAATCTAACCTTGACCTTCTAGTTTATAGGTCAGCGCTCAACCACTGAGCCATACTGGCCAGGCAGAACAATGTGTTTTGAATACACAATAACAAAGATTTCTTAGTTGAAAGTTAAAGAGAAAAAACGAGTCTCCTTTCACTTAGGTCATATGACATTAAAACTAGTGCTTCCAAAAACTACTCTGCACTGTAATTTGGGAAGAAGGAATAATGGTAGGCTGGTTTATAACTTAGACACCCAAAGTGGGTCGAGAAAAATGAATGAATTGAAAACACTCCCCTTCCCCACAAAAGGCCTTGTAAACATGCTAGTAGTTAGATAACAGAGAGTTCCTCTAAGTAGAAGGGCTTGAGCAGAACAGACCAAGTTTGTCCACATAGCTTATTGTAAATTAGTGTGAAATATAAATATGTGGGGTAGAGTAGGCTGAGGAAACAGGTGAGTCATGTAAACAATCTTCTGTCTGTACAGCTGAGGATAAAAACACTGAAACAACGGAGTAATATTTCCATATACATTACACAAATTTTCCACTCGTCTGTTATTTGAAAACCAAAATGTGCCTAATACAAAACAAAAAGGGTATTCTGAGAGTGCTGTGTATGACTGTCTTACATTCCTTGAGGGAAGGAAAGTTTTATCTATGATCATTTGAATCACTAGCAATTTTTGTATGAGCAAGATCTACGATTACTGTGGTCTGATGTTACCAATCATGTAGCCCTAGGAGCACAGAGAGCATCAACTCTGCCTGAAGCAAAGTTACAAATAGCTTCACAGAAGAGATGGCTACAGTGATAGTTTGTGAAGCACGAGCACAGTTTGCCAACAAATAAAATTAAGTATGGAGCACAGATGGCCGAGGAAAACATGGCAATCAATACTTTATTATTTGCAACAAAATAATGTAGGCAAACTCTAATAGCTCTATGTTTAATAGTCTTTTTCTTCAAATATAAATGATATTTGTAATTTACAAAGGTGGGCTGCTTCCTCAGACTGAGTTATTCATCCATGACATCATTTTGTACAAAAGATCATAGGCTAAATATAAAACAAAATCAAATTAATAGATGACCTCAAGAGCAATTATCATTCACCACTAATGCAATTACTGTTTATTATAACTAATATTAATTACTAGGCATTATCTTAAGTGCTTACCATTGCTTATCTTATTTAATCATTAAAATACCTCAATACATTTGTTCTAATCCTATATTCAATTTTACACGTGAAGTAAAAATAGAAAAATAGAATCAAGCATCCACCAAAAGTTAAAAACTCTGATAAAACTAACAACAGAAAAGAACTAGTGACAGTATAAGTTGCGGCAACTTTTATAGTAATATTTTTGTGGAAATAGTGAAGACTTGAAAACTCTATAACCCAAAATTTGATTTTCAGCTCTATACTGCAGAGAAATACTTTCTCACCTGTCCGAGGGTGAACATAACAGCAGTTTATAATACATAAAATTGCAGAAAACATAAATGTCAGTCAAAAAAGCCAATTAAAACTCAGGCCAAAAAAATTGCTATCTTGCAGTAAAAATTAATGAATTAGAGATACACATCACCATCTAGAGATATTTCACAAACAGTATAGGGAAAAGAGTATATCACAAAAGGTTAGCATGGATAGATCAATAGATCACTAGATATAAAGATAAGATGGTTCTATTTCTGTAAAGTTCAAAATGCATAGTTAAATAACATATTAAACAATCTATTTAAAATGCATATGTAGAAGGTAAAACTCCAAAGGAAAGATAGGCACAACATTTAAAAGACTTGCGGTTATCTGAAGGAAGAGAACACAAGATACCGGGATTGTTTTATTCCTTGAACTAGGATTTGGTAAATATGTGTTTCCTTTATAATTATGTTTTAGATTGTAAATATAAATTATAATCTTTCATAATTTGACTATTATAATAAAAAACACCTAAATCTTAGAAAGGTTAAATATATTTTTCAAGGCAGGTGTGGAGCAAGTAATGTATTCCATCTGTCACAGTCCACAAATTGTGTTTTCACCCACTAGGCAAAGACAAATATTAAATTTATTATTGTTGTCCTTCTGTGTTATCTTGGTGCATACTTTAAATATAAAATGCTGAACCGTCATTAAATTACTGATAATTTTCAAGTGCCAGCCAACTTAGATGTAAATTCTTTAGTTAAGCAGTTAAGCCAGACGTTTTACTTGACAATTCCAATTTGTTGGCAATGACAGCCAAGGTTTCTATAGCTGAGTGGCTATGCTAACAACAAAGAAGACTTCAAAATGAAGAATATTACTAGGGAAAACAAGATATATGAAATAATGATAAAAGGGACAATTCACCAAAAAGTCATAAAAATTCCATGTGTTTGTATTCTTAATAACAAAGCTTCATCTTACTCAAAGAGAAACCTAAAAGAAATATAAAGATTTCAGATCCTACCATGTACCAAACAGCTTTATTTTTATTCAGCCCTCATAAGTTGATGCTCATAACATCCTTCTTAATGTTGAATCTACTTCTTAAGATGAGGATATGTAATATAATCAATCTTAAGCAATTTATCCAAGCCATATAGCAGATTCTGATTACCTATTCCCAAACATAGCAATCCATCTGCAATATCACATTACTTTCTGCTAAGCCAACATATTTTATTTGTTTTACTCTCGCTATTAGAACAGAGATACAGATGGTAATTAAAATATAACAACAATCTTAAATATATAACCACTCCAATTGACTTTTTTAAAAAAACATCACTACAAAGAAATAAATATGGCCCTAACCAGTTTGGCTCAATGGATAGAGCGTCTGCCTGCAGGCTGAAGGGTCCCAGGTTCGATTCCGGTCAAGGGCATGTACCTTGGTTGCGGGCACATTCCCAGTAGGGGGTGTGCAGGAGGCAGCTGATCGATGTTTCTAACTCTCTATCTCTCCTTTCCTCTCTGTAAAAAATCAATAAAATATATTTTTTAAAAAGAAAGAAATATGAACAATAATTATAAATTATATCTAAACTTATCTCAACTGAAATAAATTTCACACCAGTTAATTTAGAGGCAACACTAATATCTTAGATATATAATTTCACATTGATAGGCATAATGTATGTATGTTGTAATCCAGCTAGTGCAGAAGGATCAGAGCACCAGATGATAGAACTGTTTTACTGATGCATCAGTTATGAAAAACAAAATTTGGAATATTGTTCTTCTTTGATCAATGATTTTCCCACTTATTTAAAGACATTCTGACTCTCCAATGTATCAGATTATGTACCAAGGAGACAAAAGTGATCAGAACAGACACAATGAGTTAACAGCATATTAAGGAGGAAAAATGTGAAAACAAATTAGAATGTGATTTGAGTTACATAAAATATGAACAATGCATACTGTGGATGACAAAGAGGAAGTGATTAATTCTATATTTGAGCCTTAGGAAGGAAAGATCTGAACAGTCCATACTTAATCTGGGTAAAGAAATGGATTTTTTAAACCGAATGGAAAACACTTGTTCAATGTAATTTGAATTCTAAATCCAGAAGTTAATATTTTAAAATTTTGGTATTAGTATTCAAATATGTTTTCAACTATTAGTAAATTCATTAAGAAGATTGCTTTTTAAAGATATCTCTTCTTTAAATATTTTCTCTTATTAATACAGCCCTGACTCTGACCACAGCAAAATTTTTGTAAATGTAACTATCTAAAGGCTTATGCTATTCATAAGCCTCAGTCCTTTTCTGGGTGAGATTCCCCACCAATTATTTAAATACTACACACTTGCCTTTAGAGCAAGCATGTTAAACTCAAAGGCTAACACAGACCAAATAAACAAGGTTTAAGTATGTGGGCCACAAAAAATCAAAAGCTTCATTTTTCATAGGTTTATTTTGATAGAGATGTGCTGAATACAAAAGTCTGAAATAAATGAGTAATCATTAACGTAAAATAATAGAACATTTTAATAAAAATTAATATCTTTTCTTGAACATTAACTTACCAGACACTGAAATAAACCTATTTTTCTTGTTCTCTGGAAGTGAAATATTTCCTGTTGTGCACACCAAACAAACCAGTACTAATGACGTGGCAATCGACAGCTAAAATACTCCCTGCTAGTATTAGTGGAGTGAAATGGCATGCCTGCGTGTAAGGTGCGTAAGGGAAATGAATGCAACACAATGACAGTAAACAGTCATTGGTGAACATTGTAGTTTGTTATTAATAACTAGATGCCCGGTGCACAAAATTCATGCATGAGGTGGGTCCCTCAGCCTGGCCTGCACCCTCCTGCAATCCGGGACCTTTCGGGGGATGTCTGACTGCTGGTTTAGGCCCAAACCCAGCAGATCAGGACTAAACTGGCAGTCAGACATCCCTCACGCAATCCGGGACCACTGACTCCTAACCACTCACCTGCCTGTCTGGTTTCCCCTAACCACTTGCCTGCCTGCCTGACCGCCCCTAACAACTTGTTGAGGAGTGGGGCCAGCTGGGGGGAGGGGGCCATGGTCATCCTGGTCTCTGGTTGTTCTGGTTATTCCGCCATTTCGGTATCTGGGCTTTTATTATCTAGGATTATGTATAACAGGATATTGTTAAAATTAAGTTATGAATTTTTTTGAAAACATTTATTACATACTATTATATTGGCTGGGCTGCAAAAATATTCATTGTGGGCTGCATGTAGTCAGTGGGCCATGAGTTTGACATGCTTGCTTTAGAGTCTATCTGAATAATTCTAAAAATTTTCAATGGACATCAATAACCCAGCTAGAGAGCATATACCATTAAATATTGGATATTTGATATCATTATTTCACCCTTTCATTTTTACTGCGGCCTTCTAGAAGAAAATATAAACATGCACCAAGCAGAGAGCACATACCACATACCAGGTACTATGTAAGGTACCTTCCACGCTCTGCTTCGGAACAGCTTTACAGGATAAATTTTACTATAACATTGGTGCATATATTTACCCTTAAGGGTTTTATGATTTTCTTCTATGCAATATCCAATACATCTCCAGTGACAAATGCAGAGTATACCTTAACATATGAATAATGCAGACTTTTAAAATTCTAAGAACTGATGTATTTAGGGATGTGGTTCATGTCTGCCTGTTCCCTTGATACTCCTTTTTCCCACTCGGTCCTTTCTGTGTTGACTTACTGTGGAAGCATATCTTACCTTTACACTGATATGATTTTGTGTGAGTAGGGCTTATTTTTAAAAATGTATATTTTATTAAAAAAACAACTCATTGCATATTTTTAATTTGGAAAAAGAAAGACTTTGCCAGCAGCAAAATACATGTACACTGAGCCAGCTGCTCTGTTTCAAAGATAGAAAATATGCCATGCAATCTTTGTAACTTCTGGAAAAATGTGATTCAGACTTTTAAAATAACTCTATAGCTAAATTAGCTTGAAGATGACACTGCTGTCAGACGATTCTGAAAGAATAACCAAAGGTGAAGACATAATCATTTCACATGAGAAAGAAAATAGTGGTGCGATTTAGCTAAAAAGGAAAAAGAAAAAGAAAGAACTCATGGACATGGACAACACTGTGGTGATTGTGGGGAGGAGGAGGGTGGGTGGAAATGAAAGACTGTATAGGGGGAATAAATGGTGATGGAAATAATGTCTTATACTTTTTAATAATAAGATAGTAAGACATTAAAGAGATAACTATGTAAAATAGAAAAGAAATTTTAAAATTATGCACTTTTTATTGCACATTACATAGGAAAATCTTAAGGCATATTCCAACAAAGATAATTACAGGAGACAATGCAAAAATATGAATTTTTTATAAAATTATATTATTTTTTTAAAACTGAAAAATAAATTTTAAAAATGAATACCAGTGACCCTCTAGTGAAGCATTCTAGCAACTTGAAGAGACCAGCCATGTTTTATTTGCTTCTCCATCTATTTTCTCTTTTGCATAAACTTTGAACACCTTATCTGCTCAGTGATCAGATATTTCATACCTACAGAAATAGTCTTCATTAAACATGATAATAGCTAACCCAATTTTATAACATCTCCAAATTAGTTAAGAATCTCATCTAAGATTTCATAACTGAACAGGGGGCATAATCAAAGGATATGGCTTACTTTACTCTTAATTTATACAGTAGATATTATTTTAAGTGACTTCCATTTAATGGTTTTGCCAGAAAAACTCACCTTATGCATTCCCATTGAATACCAGCTGGTTATCCGTGGGACACTGAACTCTGGTGGCTTATTGTCTATTCTTCCATACATCCATGTTCTGCTTCAACAGTTCCATCTCTTTATGTCAAGTTGTTATTGTGACTACCTAACTTTTAATTAAATGTATTGGGTTGACATTGGTTAATAAAATTACATAGGTTTCAAGTGAACAATTTTATGATACATATGTATTTATTGCTTTGTGTGCCTACCACCCAAAGTCAAATCTTCCACCCCTATATATTAAGCTCTTTTTTTTACTCTTTACTACCTCCCTACCCCTTACCTCTAGTAACCACCATAATATTGTCTGTGTCTGAGTCTTTGTTTGTTTTTCTTGTTTGCTCATTTGTTGCTTTTGGTTTTATATCCCACATATGAGTGAAAATGAATTATTAATCACCTATCCTGCCACCATTGAAAAATAGTTTAAAGTACACTCAAATTAGAAACAAATGTAAAAATATTGGGATTATTTTTTAAATCTACAAAAAATTACATTGCAATTCCTTTGAAGTTTTCATTCACTCTAATTAAGATGAGAGTGAAAGTGACATAGGTTTTTATGGATATAAATACTCAAGAAATATCTAGAGGGCAACCAAGTGGACTCATGTTAAAAAAGGCTTTGAGTACCTCAAAATATTGGTCAAAGAATGCACATATGCACATGTGTATGACTTAGGTTATCATCTAGGTTTGAATCCAAAATTCACTCCCTTTGAGTTTGCCAAGTGGGATCCAAATTTCCATTTGTCTTCATTCTCTCTGGAGGTGTATTTCCTGTTATTGAATTTTTTTCCTACAAATTAGACAGTTTCTGAAAACAAGTGAATAAAAAAAAAATAGGAAACCACAGGAGGTGATGATTAACTTTGTGGAAGTTATGTAGGTAATATTAATAGAAGTAATCCTATTACTCACCATAAATAATTTTGGAATAGTAATTCATCCAGCAATCAAATTAATTATTCTAGTGCTCCATGGTTTAAACTGAGCACTTTAAATTGAGTACTTTATATTCTAGATGTGCCATTGGAGGCATTTTTTTTTTCTTTGTACCTAACTTTAATATCAAGCCACATTTGGTCACCCTTAGTCATGTAAATTGAACTGCATTTATTAATCATGGGTCAACATAAAAAGTAATGACTTAAGAAATTACAATATTTTTTCATGATGAGTAAACATTTATTTTGAAAAGAGCTGAATCAAGATGAAATGGTTTATATGACCCTTTCTAGCTAGTCTCCATTCCTCCCTCCTTTTCTTTAAAATTTCTTTCTAATGTTGGAAATTGAAGGTATTTACTTTTTTAAGAAAGTTTTATTACTAAATGTTTTTATCATGTTTGGTAGATGAAAAATATTAACTGAAAATCCTACTGGCTGGAGGTGGATGCAAATGACTACTCTTCTGAAAGCAAGCAGGTGTAGGCCTGGCTCCTGAACTACTCAGTAGGAAGCTGACATTTCAACATTAAAGTTCAATACATTGGAGCATTGTTCTAGTCATAATAAACTGTCTAAATTGCAAAATCCTGGCAACACATTCTAGCCATTAAGCTGTATATCCCCCTATTTTCAGTCTGGAAAGCTTCTTTTATAAATCAGAAGATTTTCTCAGCTGAGAGAAATTGGAAGCTAGAAGAACAAACAATGAAAGCAGGTCCACTCATTTCCCAGCTGGAAAATATGACTACATACATTAACATCTGAATTACTTCTGAAAAATTTCACCCATCACTGATTACAATATACATATTGTAATCTATCTAATAATAGACAAACATGGTAATTAACAGTACCTCCGACACACTTCCCATTGGCTAATCAGGGAAATATGCAAATTAACTGCCAACCAAGATGGTGGCCAGCAGCCAGGTAGCTGAAGCAAACAGGAGGCTTGCTTGCTCCAGTGATGGAGGAAGCCAAGGTTCCCCACCTGCTGCCGCCGAGCTCTGAACTGCACTCTAAGCAACTATGTTGCAATTATAGAAGCTAAACAAACTCCAGAAACCTGCTTTCAGCCAGCCGGGCCTCAGAGCTGGAGTTGCAATAGTGTTTCAATTATAGAAGCCAAACAAACCCAGATACCTGCTTTTAGCAGCCGAGGTCTCAGAGCTGGAGCCGAGCCTCAGAGCTAAAGCTGGCTCTCAGTTCCAGTGACAGATATAGAAGGTAAATAAATCCCAGAATAAAAAAAAAAAAAAGAAAAAAAGGAGAGGTTGGGAGCTTCAGTCACCCGCCAGCCTGAAAACGGCCCTCAGCCCCTCATCCAGGCTGGCCAGGCACCCAAGCGGGACCCCCACCCTGATCCGGGACATGCTTCAGGGCAAACCAGCCGGCTCTCACCCATGCACCAGGCCTCTATCCTATATAGTAACAGGGTAATATGCAAACTGACCCTAACAGCAGAAGGACTGGGAATGACTGGTCACTATGACACACACTGACCACCAGGGGGCAGACGCTCAATGCAGGAGTTGCCCTCTGGTAGTCAGGGCGCTCTCACATGGGAGGAGCTCTGCTCAGCCACAAGCCAGGCTGATGGCTGCCAGTACAGCGGTGGTGGTGGGAGCCTCTCCTGCCTCCTCAGCAGGGCTAAGGATGTCCGACTGCAGTTTAGGTCTGCTCCCCGCTGGCAAGTGGACATCCCCCGCGGGCTGCTGGGCTGCCAGAGGGATGTCTGATTGCCATCTTAGGCCCAAATCCCCCATGGAGCAGGCCTAAGCCAGCAGGTGGTCATCCCTGAGGGGTCCCAGACTGGGAGAGGACACAGGCCGGGCTGAGGGACCCCCTCTCCCCCCCAAGTGCACAAATTTTTGTGCACTGGGCCTCTAGTATATATATATATGATATGTTTGTTGATTTCAGAGAGGAAGAGAGAGAGAGAGAGAGAGAGAAACATCAATTATGAGAATCATTGATTGTCTGCCTCTGCACACCCCACACTGGAGATTGAGCCCTCAACCCTAACATGTGCCCTGATTGAGAATCAAACAATGACCTCTTGGCTTATAGGTTGATGCTCAAACACTGAGCCACACTAGCTAGGCAATAGATAGATTATAGATATAGATATAGATGATAGATATAGATATAGATATAGATATAGATATAGATATAGATATAGATATAGATATAGATATAGATATAGATATATACTGTGTTACTGCAGACTCATATTTCCACGCCTTTTCATCCAATTGTGTTTCACAGAATATTTTTTATTTATATGTTCTAAGCATTGTATATTACATGTTACTCTAATATTATAATTCAATTTTGGATGGGTTAAAAATAGTCACAGTGAAAGGATTACCCAGAACAACATGATATCCTTTAAGCTGAAGCTTTTCAGGGTACCCAATAAGCTTTTTCTTTGCCAATCTCATCAAGGATTCAATCATGAATTCAGTATATCCAGAGCCAGGGTTTGGTTGAAGTTTGCATTAGTTTAATTTTCACTCTGGTTTCAGAGATCTTAAGGAAATGACCTGTCATGTTTCTTGAACACCCTCTCTCTGTCAAGATTTCAACTTATAATCATCTGTCAACTGTATGGAATTTTATTCCGTGTTTCCATTCCAACTCCCAGCTGCTTCAGCACTCAGCTAAAGCCCAGTGGAGGAAAATTGGCAGCTCTGCATTTCAGCTCTCCAAATTCCACACCACCAGCACAACAATCAAATCTATACTGGCTTATCTTCACCCCAGCAGAGTCTTTCTGCATAGGTCAAGCCTGATCCTCATTCCATTCCCAGATCTGAAATTGCTCTCTGAGGTAAAATAAGGGAAAGGGGTTGTAGAGGAGGCCTCCACTTAACTGAGAAGGGATCTTTCTGCATAGTGTCTTCTGAAATAACATGATTTTTGTAGTAACTGTTTTATTTTTTTCCTAGATTAAAGAGTAGAAATGATGATCTACCACAGATTTTACATAATAATTGGATGCAGAAGTATGTGTGATGGATGTTGAAGTGGGTTCTGGTAAATACTTTAGAGATGCACCATGTAACGAAAAATGACATATCACAACACCTATCTTTAAATGAAACTTATTAGCAGACTGAGATCAAGAGATATTACTCAATGATGCAGAACTTTCTCAATGCAATTATTTATTCTTTTAAAAGCATAAAGACTATCAAGCCAATGATGATTTAATCAGTTTGCTATGAAATAAATACAAATTGTTAAAATGCCTATATTCCAAGTGATAGTTATAAAAAGGAGAAGTATATAATTCCATGAGTTTCTTTGCTCACTAATTTAAATACTCTTTATTTTTATGGCCCTTTAATTGCCTGCCTCCCCAAACATTTATTAAGTACAAACACTTATCTATATAAAAGAAAAATAACAGAAGCTAAACAAGGGTCATTGGGATCCTAAAATTAATTATTTTGATACAGTAGAATCAGTAAAAAACAAACACTGTTTAGCTCTGGTTGTCCAGTTGGTAGATTAGAAACTATCAGCTATCAAGAGTTCTCAAGTGCTTCTCGGGGAAACTCACATAATTAGCTCTGCCATGGGCCCCCTTCTCTACCTCATTCTTCTGCTTCTCCTCCTCCTCCTTATCCTCCTTACCCTCTTCTTCCTCTTTCTCTTCTTCTTTTATAATTGACCTTTGAACCCTAATGTTTAAAACTCAAGGAAAGAACAAAAGGAAACAAACACCATCCTCTACTTGCTCAGCTCAGAGACTTTATTTAGCATTCCCTCATTCTTAGTTCAAATCAAAGCAAGACTAGAACATAGTAGCTATTGAATAAATATTTCTTGTGTAAATAAATTAATCACATTCAGGAGGTACAGGAATAAAAAATTATTGAATGAGTAAAGAATATTACTTTACATTTGAAACCTCAGAAAATTATTTTTCATTTCAGATCACATAATTTGTCAAAAATATTCTCATTTATTCCTTTTTTATTAGAATAGAATGAAATATTTTTCACTCATGTTACTGAACATTTCTTATATATCCTTGCTATCTTTTAGTATAACCGCAGTATCAATTTCCCTTCAACAGTTTGTCTCTGATGGTTGTCTAAGTTATATTTCATGGCATATAACATTTGGAATATTATTCATAGTAGGATGAGTGTAACTTGCCATTTCAATAGTTTTATAGTTTAATGTGCACCTGTGCTTTCTCTACTTGTTTTATAAAAAGTCTCATAAAAATATACATTGCCTGTAAGCATATCTGTTTATTTAATGTTACCTGTTTTACTCCCTATTGAGTATATGAGACAAGAGAAAAAAAAAGATTAAATAGAAGGTAAAATTATAAATTAATTTAAGCAAATTGAACTTCTGCTTATCAAAAGACACCATTAATAAATTGTCAAGCCATAGATAGGAAAAATATTGCAATCCATATACCAGATATAGGACTTATATCTAGAATAAATAAGATTACTATAAGTCAGTAATAAAAAGTCAAACAAATCAATAAAAATGGGAACATTTCTTGATGTTTCACAAAGGACAAAGACAAAGATGCTAATAGCACATAAAAATGCTCTCAATATTATTAGTTGGTCAGGGAAACAAATTAGAATTCAAATGAATTGCCATCACATATTTCTGGAATGGCTAAAATTTTAAATACTGATAACACCAAGGCTTGTATGAACATAGAGCAACTAGAACTCTTCTAATAGTGGAAGAACTAAAACAACTTTGGAATGTTGATTGTTTCTTAAAACAAAATAAATTTACCTGCCTTATAACCTATGATTTCTTTTCATATATTTATGCAAGATATATGAAAACATATACCCACAAAACTATTTGTACACGAATATTCATAATAGCTTAATTCATTATAGCCAAATTCCAGAATGCCCAAGCAGAGGAAATGGGTAAAAACTAATAGACCCACACTACAGAACATGTCTCAGCAATAGTATGAAAAGATCTCAAAATTACTGCGATGAGTAAAAGAAACCAGACACAAAGTGGAATATAACATGTGAGTTCACTTATGTGAAGTTCTAGAGCAGGTAAAATTAAACTAGGTTAAGTTTTCAAACAATAGGTGACTCAGGAATTGTGGGTGGGAGCTGACTGGGAAAGCTTGCAAAAGCACTTTATGGAAGATGGATATGACCCATATCATGATAGTACTGTGAGTTACCTAGAGGTATACATTGAACTATAAACAGAAAATATATACATTTCACTGTATAATTTCACTATTTATAACATATATTTCAATTTATAAAAAATGAAAATATAAAAGTAAAAAGAGAATAAGCTCATTTTTTAAGTGTAGATTTTCAAGATACATCTATCAGAATTTCATTCAATGCTATTTTGAATATGAAGTAGGACTTTTCTGAAGACCTAAGAATAACTGACAGCATCAATTATCTTCACATTATAGAATAAAACATTAAGATTCAGAAAAAAATATGTAATTTACTCACAGCCACATAACTGTTAAAGCAATGGACCAAGAATATAAAATAAGGTTACACTGTCATCACAGCCTCAACTCTTTTCCCTATACTATGCTTCCTTTGCATAGCAAACCATTTAAAGCTGATCTCTCCTACATAATAAGTTTATTTTAATGAAAAACAAAATTGGTACTATCACTTTAGAGTGGTAAAATCACAAAGAGCTTATAGAATAAAATAGGATTTTATGACAGTAAATACTTCACTAATCCTGTATAATAAAAGGCTAATATACAAATATACTGAATGGCAGAACAACCAAACAACTAGTCGCTATGACTTGTGTTGACCACCAGGGGGCGTGCATGGAACATGGCGGGCATTGGCAGCAGGGGGCAAAGCATGGAACATAGCGGGCATCGGCTGTGGCAGGATGGTGGAACAGGTGAGTGGGGGCACCAGACCAAGGCGGGGTGCCGGTCACTGTCATCAGGGCGAGTCTCTGGTGGTTACTAAAAATTCTTTGCTCCCATGCGCTCCAGTCTGGCCCAGCACTTGCACCCGCTGCCGGCGCCTGGTGCTGGCCCCAATCACTCGGCACCATCAGTGGGTGCGAGTGGCAGCTGCTGGCCCCAATCTCCCCTAAGGGCTTCTCCACCTCCCCCTGCTCCTGAGGGGTGATCAGGGCCGGCAGCTGCCTCTCACACCAGCTGCCAGCAATGGCCTCACTCACACCTGCTGCCAGCGCTGGAGCCACCACTTGCAACCACTGCCAGCACTGGCCCTGCTCACACCCACAGCCAGCACTGGAGCCACTGCTCACACTAGCAGCCAGCGCCCAGCACCAGTCCCAATCACTCAGCACTATCAGCAGGTGCAAGCAGCGGCTGCTGGCCCCAATCTTCCCTGAGGGCTTCTCCACCTTCCCCTGCTCCTAAGGGGCAATCAGGGCAGCAGCAGCCGCTCGCACCAACTGACCACACGAAGCGATTGGGGCCAGTGCCAGCAGTGGGTGCAAGCGAGCCAGTGCCTTCAGCATGTGGGAGCAGCAGCAGGAGTAAAGGGAATGCAGGCAGACAGGGACCCGGGGTCTGTGGCAGGAGTGGCCAGGAGGGGGCCTGGAGGATGGGCAAAGACCCACCCCTGTGCCCATGGCAGCCTTACGGCCCACAGTTCCTTTCAAGGTGCATGAATTTGTGCACTGGGCCCCTAGTACTATATAATAAAAGGGTAATATTCTAATTAGACCGGCTGTCCTTCCGAACATCCTTCCTGATGAAGCCAGGGCCGGAGGAAGCCAGCCCGGCTCTTGGGTGCCTGCGGGTGGCCTGAGGGAAGCCAGCCCTGGTCCTGGGTGCCGGAGGGCAGCCAATGCCGGCAGCCAGGGGAAGGAAGGCCTATTCTTGCACGAATTTCCGTGCATTGTGCCTCTAGTAGAATATAAAATTGACCTCAGAACTTTATGTTGATTGTAAAAGACAGGAAACCAAAGGGTGCATACTTCTTAGTTCGTATAAACATAAGAAATAAAAGAAAGATACATTAGCCATTACTATAGATTTTATAAGTATAGCTAATAAATATATTCCAGAGAATGTGAAATGATAGTGTGCAATGACTAGGAATCAAATGAAAACTATATGATGTCTGTCCTGCTTTAAGTTTTCAAAACAAATTGTCAGACTTACAGAGGTATAATTTATATACAGTAAAATTAAATCTTTTGAGATTTATACTCAGTTCTATGAATTTGGAAAAACTCATACAATTGTATAAACTCCACCACAATGTGCATATAAAGTATTTCTGTCATAATCTGAAAGTTCCATGACATTTCAGCCTTTCTCTGTCTATCATTCCCTTTTATGGTGACCACTGAGTGACTGGATTTGGGGCTTGCAGTTTTACAATTTCCCAGAATTTATAAAAATGAAATAATATAGTGTGCAGTGCTTTGAAACCCACCTGCTTTTACTCACTATTATTTTTTGAGAATCACTCATGTTACTGCATATATAACCATTATATATTTCAACATTTTAATAACCACATTTTAAATTTCTGAATAGACTTGCATTTTCTTTCCAGAACTCTTTTATTTTCAATAATCTCTATTGCTTAATATTTAGACTAAATTTTGAAATATTGCAATGCTACTAAATATTAAAATATCAATGTTTTATCCCCATTCAGCACTTTTATAATCCAATATATCCTCAAGATTATTACATCATCAACATTATCAAATACGACCTTTTTCTCTGATTTGAAAACAACTCACTCTATGACTTAATTTTCATAATGACATATTTATATCATACTATTTTCCCAAAGAGGATTTGAAGCAGATTATGAGGAGTAAGATATGCATACAGTGAGGCTAATAAAATAGATGTGACAAAGTTTTTCCTAGACCTCTTTGCCTTTAAGGTTGAAATAGGTTAATGGTAGTTGTCATCACCCTGTCAAAAAAAAAAAAAAAAAGAAGGTTCCTAACCTTCCTTACTAATATAAGGACTTTTAGTGACTGTCAAAGTCACTCCCTGTCATTTCTGGAAGCCCTCATGCAGTTGCTCACATGTAATTAACAAGAAGGTCAGCCAAAGTTATCCTGCAGAGCTTGTCATATTTTCTATTTTTGTTCTGATCTTTAGTCTATGTCAATCTCTATTAACCTCAAAACCACCTGACAAAATCTTACCATTATACCTTTGGCATTTGTTCAATTTAAGAGTCAAAAATCCAATAAGAGTTTTATAGTGAAAAGAAAGGTCAATTATATGACTCAATGCAGTAAAGGTAAATGTATAACATTACATCATTTTTCACTGAAAGCTCTCTTGCATTGTTCTCTAGCATCGTTCTAGGATTCATACTTACGCCAGTCTATTTCAATTTACTGGGGAAAATACAGAGAATCAGAAACTGGAATAAATATCTACCTCTGAGAATATATATAGAAATTATTTCCTATTCTTTCTCATCAGTTTTCAATATACCCAACATACAAATTTCTTAAATATATTGTCTTGCTGATACAGGGTTGTCATTTTCATCCGTGTGGGACACTAGCAACCAAAACAGGTATAAGGTAAACATCATCAGGTGAGTTATGGGTTGGGTAAACAGGGAATGCCATTATTATCCTAGCACTGCAGGTCTCTAACACTGCAGAAATCAAATTCAAAAGATGGGTTTTTATCAAGTCAATCACATTTTTTTTTGCAGATAACTCATTAACGGTATGAAATCTGGTTGCTCTGTCACACTTATGAAATTATTTTTAAAGCTCATTTATCTGTGATCCCTTGAATACCAAATTTAATAAACTTGGTCTTCAATTTAAATATCTTTCTGAAGCATTTTATATAAATGACCATTGAATTTTTTTATCTCTATGTTTCTTGTCTTTATTCAATAGTAGTTACCAGGGTCAATCCCTAACTAACATTAGCCACAGGAATAATCTTTCCATAAAATCAAGCAGTGTAAAATTTTAGGAGACGAGGCAAAGTCTATAAAAATTAATCTGTGCTTATAGGAGCTATTACAATATAGAATTATGTGAAAAGAGCAGGTAATACAATACAATCTGAGCATGATTTCATTTCCCTGTATGAATGTATAATGCATATGTATATATACATAAGTGTGTATATATATATATAGATAGATAGATAGATAGATAGATACATATAATACATAAGTGCACAGATAAAACCAGAAATATACAATGACACAAGTGTTAGCAAAGTTTAAAAAATAGTAACTATAGCAGTTTCAAGATGACAGAATTACAGATTTTGTACTTTAAGAAAAATTCACTGATAGCTAATACTATCAGTGTACCTCCATTTGTCAGAAAAATCAGAAAGAAGTGGTCATCTAACCATTTTGCTGTACATCTGAAACTAAGACAGAATAATATTAAATTTTAACTATAATTGAAATTTTTAAAAAAATTTATAAAATAATCAAAGTCATAGAATACACATTTAAAATCAACTGTCCAAAAACATAATTAATTCTAAAATTTTTATTAAAAGTGGTGGGCTCTCATAAAATTAAAACAACTTTAAATTGAAATTACATTTTCTTAAATAGGAAGAATATAAAATTCTTCATGTTTTTTACATCAGAGATGTGACTAAGCCCTGGCTGGTGTAGCTCAGTTGTTTGGATGTTGTCCTATACACTGACAGGTTGCCAGTTCAATTCCTGGTCAGGGCACTTGTCCAGGTGTCAGGATCAATATTTCCCCCCCCTCCCCCCGTCTTTTCCTCTCTCTCTAAAAATCAATAAAAAATATTTTTAGAAAGTTGTTGTCTAAATATAACTATATAACTGGCGTACAAGATGTTCTAAGGCAATGCTCTGCAAAACAAATTATGATGAAATTTTACAATCTCATCTGGTTACTATGGCGATGAGTTAATCTGAAATTAATTTTTATTAGCATTTTGCCTCACTCTTATATTGCTAATGGAACTGTAATGTAGTAGCAGAAAGATTATAGAAATTAAATATTAAATGATGATTAGGAAATGTCTGACATTGAAATACTAAGCAAATCAAAACCTCCATATACATTTACTATATATTACACAACAATGTTTACCCAATAATTTAAAACATTTCTTTTCTGAAACACTTAAAAAATATCAGTCACAGACTTTCAAGGTCCTCACCTGGAATCATTACAGGACATATTTCCAAGTACAAGAGAACTGAAAATAATAATGTTTATTCAGCATTTTTTTATGAAAAATCCCATTTAGCAGTAGATACCATCCTACTGACATACCTAGTTGAGTCAACTTCTGAGATCAAAATAGAGGTACCTGGAGCCAGTGCTTCCAACTCCAACTACCTAACATGATTGTTTTGAAACCATTGTTTCTGTCCCCTCTCCCATCTCTTTAGGTATAATATACATACAGTGAAATGCTGAGTGTGAGGAATTTTGAGATATGTCTTGTAACCACTGGCACAATCCTATATAGTAAAAGGATAATATGCAAACTGACCCTAACAGCAGAAAGACTGGGAATGACTGGTGATTATGACACACACTGACCACCAGGGGGCAGATGCTCAATGCAGGAGCTCTGCTCAGCCACAAGCCAGGCTGATGGCTGCCAGTACAACATGGTGGTGGGAGCCTCTCCTGCCTCCTCAGCAGCACTAAGGATGTCAGACTGCAGCTTAGGCCTGCTCCCCACTGGCAAGTGGACATCCCCCGCAGGCTGCTGGGCTGCCAGAGGGATGTCTGATTGCCAGCTTAGGCCCAATCCCCCGGGGAGCGGGCCTAAGCCAGCACGTGGTCATCCCCCGAGGGGTCCCACATTGCGAGAGGGCACAGGCCAGGCTGAGGGACCATCTCCCCCCTCCCCAGGGCACAAATTTTTGTGCACTGGGCCTCTAGTCTATAACAATAAAAGCATAATATGCTAATTAGGTCAGACAGCTCAACAACATTTCGGACATCCTTCCAGACCAAGCCGCGGCGGCAGGAGCCTAGGCAGGGGCGGTTAGGGGTGATCAAGCAGGCAGGCAGAGTGGTTAGGGGCGATCAAGCAGGCAGGCAGAGTGGTTAGGGGCGATCAGGAAGGCAGGCAGAGGCAGTTAGGGATGATCAGGCAGGTAGGCAAGTGGTCAGGGGCGATCAGGCAGGGAGGCAGGCGAGTGGTTAGGAGCCAGCAGTCCCGAGTTGTGAGAGGAATGTCCAACTGCCAGTTTAGGCCTGATCCTGCAGTGCCTAAATTGGCAGTCAGACATCCCCAGAGGGCTCCAGGACTGCGAAAGGGCACAGGCTGGCCTGAGTGATCCCCCTGAGTGCATGAATTTCATACACCAGGCCTTTAGTCAAGATATAAAACACCTCTATCATCCCCTAAATGTTTCCTTCTGCCTTTTGAATCTCCTTAAACCTATTAACTTTTTGTTACCATTTCACTCATTCTTTCCTCTTCATGAAGAAATGTCCAATTAATTTATAGCTGATCCTTGGAACATTACTTCTAGTTTCTTAGATGATTCAGCTTTTTCTCAAAAATCCCTCTGGGTTTGGCTTCTATTATAGTTATTCTGAATGACATAAGTCAAATATGACCCATCACATTCTTTAATACTGAACTCATGAGGGGTTCCCAAAATAACCCATCTGCTACTGTGTTTATTTAAAATGGTAAACCATATCCTGTATGTGCATTTTAATTTTAGGTCTTATAGAACTTACTAAATTCACACAGTCATTTCAAATCTACAGACAGCCATCGCCCTAAGTTCAAATCTTCATTCACTCATTGTGTGTCATGCAGGTCATTGAAAATGAAAGGATAACTCAGGGGGGAAAAAAAAAGGAATGTCTTAAAAGAAATCACTTAAAATAATAAACAATTGAATTTATCACTTACAGAAAAAAAGTTAAGTATTTTGTAGAGAAAACAGCTACTTTCTCCATTGATATATTAATCTACAAAGTTATTTCAAATCTCCAATAATAAAATAGTCAAGATCAAAGATACTTTTGAATAAAAAGTAGATTAGACTGAATATCAAAAGATCAGAGATAAAAATAAAATTAATGTAACATTTTTGCAGATATAGAATTAAAATATTCCAATGACAGAAAACAGGTGTCCAGCAATTACTCTAATTTTCAGTTCTTATTGTATAATAACATTGGACAATCTGGAGAGCCTTAAAAGCAGGGGAGGAAAAATTTAAAAGGTATGAAAATATAATCCCTTTTAAAAATGTTAAAGTAATGATTTATGTTTGACCTTAAGCAGGGGTAAGACTAAAGGAGGTTTTGAAAGATGTCTTGAAATGGTTCATGGATGCATATTTCTCTAAGGAGGCTGGACTTGATCAAATGATAGCAAAGGCAGAATTTATAAAGAAAACATTTTCCATAAAATAGACAAGAAATCTCTAAAGCAGTAGTTTCAGCTGGGAGTAATTTTGTGCCCCATGGAACATTCAGTAATGTCTGGAAACATTTTGTCACTAATCTGGATGGGGAAAACAAGCACAGACCAGCACCCCACAATAAAGAATTACCCAGTTCAAAATCACAACAGCACCAAGTTTGAGAAACTTTGGTCTAAATTACCGAAATGTTCAGGAGGGAGATCAGCTACCTTCAGATTCCTGAGATTTTCCTTTACCATCATTACTCTAAGGAGCAGTTTGTTTCAGTATTATTATTGTACTAGTGGCCTGGTGCATGAAATTCATGCACATTAAAAGGGAATTAATTAGAGGAAATATTTTAATATTGCTATTTTCCCTTTCTCTATAATAGAAGTGTCAGAGATTAAAGCAAATTAGTAAAATGTATATGAAAATCTCCCTCCTGTCAGAGTCTGGGGTGCACCATGGGACCCAGAGTCAAGTCCCTGCCCACCCGCACGTGCCTTGAAATTGCGCAAGACCCAGACCCAGCCAGCCCCACCCCCGTCAAGCCCTGCTGGGCAGAGGGCACAGCGTCAAGTCCCCAGTCAAGCCCTGCCGGGAGGGGGGTGCAGCCTCAGGTCCTCCGTCCCCAGAGTGAGGGCGAAAGGGAGCGAGGGCGTGAGGACGTGATGACCATTTGCATGTTAGCTCTTTATTATATAGGATAATTCTTTGTGATCTTATGTTCTAGAAACATGAATTTTATTGTGTAAAGTAAGATGTGTATCTATGAGAAGATAAGTAATGTTACAAATTAAAATATACTAAAAGTATAAATTAACTAGGTACCACAAAACTTCAAAGAAAACGAGGGCCTCTATATTTGAGAATTAAGCATACATATTCCAGGCACTATGAATTCTGCTTCCAACTTTAACATTTCTCATTATGAGACTCAGAGCAAAATACTTGGCTTCTGAAAGCTTCCACACTCGCATCTGCAAAATGAAGATCTAAGTTTTAGATAAGAAGTAAGTCAATATTTGAAAGGTGCTTATGAAAATGCTTAGCATATAATATCAAGCTATTGTTTTTTATGTTGACACCCAGGCATTCATAGATATTTTTATGGAGAAGATGAATTGAAGTCATAGGATAGGTAGACTTTATTTTTTAATAAACAGAATATACAGAATAATTTTTATTTTATATATAAAAGTATACATACATTCATTCACATGAATGCCAGGTGCCAAATCACAATGTTTGCCATGCCATTGTCACCTGTGACAGTCTTCCCCTTTCTAGGTAAGTGGGTGTGGGGTGCACATCATTTGGAAAAGAGTGGGAGAACACATCTGGCCCAGGGCATTGACACAGTAGCAGAACTGACCTTATGCTATTGAGAGATGTAGATGTTCTATAGGTGAAAAAATGGCATTCTGTATAAGAATTCAGGCCATATGAAATGAAATATACAGCCTTCCTCCCCCCCTCCCCCTGCATCTCTTCTCATTACCTTCTTGGAGACTCTACTTCCCACTAATCTCAAAACATGGGTGGTCATATCCAATCTGAACCAAGATGCTACCTAGTGTGGCTTGATTAAGTGGGCTAGGAGAAGATAACGTAATAATTATATGTTTTTATGTTAGAAAATATGGTTCACATGTCTATTTTTATTGCTAAAGAGAAATAATTTCTGATGTTTTTAAAGTGTTTTAAAAATTCACTTAGGTGTCAAATGCATAATATTTCATAAGAATTAAGAATTAGGATGGTATAAAAGTCATGTTATTTACACTTTTATGCCAGAAACAAGAAAAAAGCTGCATAGTTTTCAACGTCATGGTGAGTTATTTGATGTCCCAGTATGGGTTTGAGTATATTTTGGAAGGGGAATAATTCTTACGTTAAAGTAAAATCAAAATAAAGCTGCCTTTGACTCATTCAACTATCACATAAACATCATAATACATTTTCATGTGGAACATAGAAAGAATTCTACATATATCCTAAGTTGAGGCAGTATAAGAAATAGACAAATGAAATGCCAAGTGCATTCATCTATACACAGGCAATTTAAAAAATAATCCAGTCTCAATAACAAATATTTTATTCTAGAAAATAAATAAGACTGGAGAGCATAAGCAATTTTCTCCAAGGTCATTCAAAGCAATATTTTTAAGGGTAGAATCCTCAGTTTGCAACAAGATTCTCAAACTTGTTGATTTTGTAAATCTTCTGGATTGCTTTCAGGGTCAAGAACCATAGCTCTCAACATAAGGTGATAACATGGACAAACCAATGCCTGTCATAGGTAATGCTTTATTTTTTTCTAATTCTTGCTTCCAAAAACTCACAATCCTAGAGCATATTGCTTTTTATTCACTTCTGTACAGTTTCTATGACCTATTATTCACATGAATGAAAAACTGAAAAATCTTTAAGATCCTATCTATTTCTGACAACTGTCAACATTTCCAAAAATGTTTTGACAAAGAAAACGTATAATCTAAACAAAGTCACTGGAGTGAATATAATGCAAATAAATATGGTGCAAATGAAAGAAATAACTTTGGATAGTGATTTAAGAGAACTCAGGAAGGAGAGGGAGCAGTCTTTTATACATGAGTATATATATAATATATATATATACATCTTTTATATATTAATTTGGTGGGAAACTGCCAATATTTTTTCTTTTATCACTACAGAATAGTTGAATCACATGTGTCTTTCTGCTTTAAATGGTCTCAGGATATTTTGAGAGAACAGTTGAAATTGATTTTAGTGCTCTGCCAACATAGCTATAGTTGAGAAACAGAGTAGAAAATGCATATAAATTAGGTTATTTTGCAAATTGGTAACATCTTCAATATTATCTTCCTCTTCTTAATGGATTTAAATTAGAAACACTAATGACTGTATTAGCATATTTTGTGCTCAGTAGGAGACACAATCGAAGGGTTCTCTGGGTACATTTGGAGAGAGATAAACAGTTGAGTATCATTAGCAGCAAAATCAAAATAATATTTCACTGAAAATATTGAGTTCTAAAGAAATGTCAAATGCATGTCAGAAAAATTTAAATACATATATGGGGTAGTTGTAAACCATGCTAAAATGAAGAACTTATTGAAAAGCATAATTTTCTTTCTACTATTTTTTTTTCAAAAGTCTATTCTGATTCATTCTCAAATGAACTCTGCTATGTCTTATGTTAGAAAAATATTGTCTTAGACATATTTATTCACAAATAGTTTTTGGTCTACAAATAGTTTTTGGTGCTATTTTGCTAGAAATAATTTGCTTATATTTATTCCTTTGTTTTCTTTTATACGATAATTTTTATATTGAAAAATTGGAATAAGAACTGGTAAAGTCAAAGTATGTTTGGTTCTCAAACAGAATTATTCTCAATGGGGATTTCATGACATGCGCAAACAGGGAAATTTCAGAGAACATAAATGCAGCTAATACTGCTCAAGGGACTAGAGCTGGGAATAGGAAAATCAGAAATTGAAGCTACTTTTTCTCAGGGACCACATGATCTGCTTTTCTGCTTCTTTTGGCAGGCCTGCTGTTTTTCTTTCTTTCTTTCTTTCTTTCTTTCTTTCTTTCTTTCTTTCTTTCTTTCTTTCTTTCTTTCTTTCTTTCTTTCTTTCTTCCTTCCTTCCTTCCTTCCTTCCTTCCTTCCTTCCTTCCTTCCTTCCTTCCTTCCTTCCTTCCTTCCTTCCTTTCTTTCTTTCTTTCTTTCTTCCTTCCTTCCTTCCTTCCTTCCTCTCTCTCTCTCTCTCTCTCTCTCTCTCTCTCTCTCTCTCTCTCTCTCCTTCCTTCCTTCCTTCCTTCCTTCCTTCCTTCCTTCCTTCCTTCCTTCCTTCCTTCCTTCTTTCCTTCCTTCCTTCCTTCCTTCCTTTTTTTTTTTTTTTGTCCTACAGGATAGTTTCCTTGATCTAAACACTATAGACCTTAGGCATCCAGACATGTAACCAACATGCTTTACAAGTTCAGCTTAGTGCTAACTGCCCAGAGTTCTGGTATACCACAGGTTTCAGTTGCCTAGAACAAAAAGCATTAACTCAGATCAGCTCTCTGTCTTCTGAGAGCTGTCTGTTTAAACTTGACTCACTCAACTGATGTGACCACAAATACTCAATGGCATGAAGCAGAATCTTTCATTCATCCAACAAATATTTGTACTTACTGGTAGAAAAACACTGTGATCAACGCAGAAAAGAAAGGCAGTCTTTTATATCATGAACTTCACAGTTTAGTGGAATAGAGTTTTTCAAATAATCACACTACTTAAAGTATAATTAATTAACTGAGCAAAACCTAGAAGGAAAGTCTGAGTTTTCCATCAGAAAGTCCGCAGTTCTCTGAAAGTACATGACAACGGAAATTCATCTAGTTTGAAAGGTAAGAAAAAGGTTTTCTGAGGTAGGGAAGTCAGAGATATGATGGAAAGAATTAATGAAGTTCACCAAGTTAAGGAAGAAACAGGAGGTAACACAATATTTCTCTAACAAAGTTATTCTAATTTACCATTTACAACTACCACCATTTCTCCACATCTTCATTCATATTTAAAGTGGGTAGAATTTTTTATTGTTGCCAATCTGATGTGTGTGAAGCAATATATATTTTTAATTGATATTTTTATGGTTATATGTCATATTGAGCATTTATTTTATATTTTTCTTTGAATATTAAAACATGATTTACAATTTTAAAAATTGTTAACAACATCGACATTTACCATTAGAGCTTATTAAACAAATTTAACAATTATAAAATACTATGCAGTTGTTCAAAAGAATGAGTTAGAACTTTAAGTCCTATCAGGAACTTATTGACTAGACAAAATGGTGCTACAAAGTAAAGGCCCAGCACAAAATGAAGACGATGAATTCATTTAAGTACATATAAATATACTTACATAAATGTTATAAAAAGTCTTAGAAGGCTATAGTCCATGAGTAAGTAATGCTGTTTATTAGCAAGAGAAATTCATTTAGTTTGAAATGGCCTCTTAATCTTTTCTCAATATTATTTTTTTTGAAATATATAAATGATGTAATGAATTATAACATTTATAACTTAAAATAATAAGTAATTAGAATAAAGAGAAATAAGTATTTCTTTTTAATTCTATTAAATTTATTGGGTGACAGTGACTAACAAGATTATATAGGTTTCAAGCCATGGCAGGTAACTCAGTGGTTAGAGCATTGACTTATGCACAGGAGGGTCTCAGATTTGATTCCCAATCAAGGGCACATACCTGTGTTGTAGGTTTGATACCCGACCCTGGTAGAGACTCCTACAGGAGGCAGCTAATCGATGTGTCTCTTACTCTCTCACATACATGTTTCTCTCTCTCTCTCTGTCTCTCTCTCTCTCCACCTCTCCCTCCCTCCCTTCTATTCTCTCTAAAAGACAATGGAAAAAAAATATCCTGGGGTGAGGATTAACAACACAAAAGATTATATAGGTTCCAAGTCATAATTTTATGATGCATCACCTGTGTATTGCATTGTGTGTTAACCAACCAAAGTCAAGTTTCCTTCCATCACCATTTATTTGATCCCCTTTACTCTCTTCTGCTGCCTCCTTAATCCCTCTTACCCTCTAGTAACCACCTTAGTGTTGTCTGTGACTATGAGGTTTCTATTAAAGGTAGCAACAGGTTAAGAGAGAGGAAAACTTCAGCTTTTCTATTTAATTGTTCTATATTCACATTCTTATGTAAACAAATGTTGGAAGTTAACTGTGACTATATAACTGAATTGTAGACTGCAGGATGAGGAATAAATGTGAGAAACCCTCCATAGTGTATGCTATATAATTGCTAAAGTTACAATTATTCAGTATCAGAGATTCAAATGCAGAAACATAATGTTATAAGATAAACAACCAGATAAACTTTTATATATAGCTATAATATAATAAAACTAGAAGCCCAGTGCATGAAATAGGTAGGGTCCCTAGCAGCTTCCCTGGCTTCCAGCTGCTGGCTGGAGCCTTCCTTCAATCTGCACTGCCCCCTGGTGGTCAGCTCACATCATAGTGAGCAATCGAACTCCCAATTGGTCAAACGCCTGAGGGAACACTTTGTATATTAGGCTTTTATATAGAGAGATATCTTCAAGCATCCTTATTAGAATCTCACTTATCCAAGTAAAATTATTAGCTGGTCAATGTTCTTGGATGCTGCTATTATATTTGTATATCTTAAGCCGTCAAAACTCCAGAGGATATGTTTAGATACTACATATGTGTCTTTACTGATAGAAACATATTCCTTCATAAAAGCAAAAGAAAAATTAGCAGAGTTTTATTATTTATTTTCATAATCATTACTATTGTGTTGTTGGCATCTGTCTTAATTGAACCACTTTTTATATGATCATGTTACCCAAGTGTGTATGCCTAATGAGATGACACAACCTATTTACTTTTATTTTATTTTTTTATTTCACCTCTTTGTGACCAACAGCTTGTGAAACTAAAAACAGGTATTAAAATGCACATAAGCATCTCCTTTTCTAAGAAATTTCAGGAGAGATAGGTGTAATACTTAATAAGTACATATTTAATAATTAATACTTAATAAGTTATAATATTAAATGTACTTCTATTCGTTTGTCAATGTAACTACTATACTGTCTGTGGGAGGGAGGAGATATATCTCATCTTTATTTTTGAGGTAAAACAAAGGGAATAATTTTCTCTCCAGTTTCCTTCTTTATGAGCATACCATTTATAAAGTTCAGTGACAGTAATGTTCATAATAAATATAATAATATTTACAAGGCACCTTTTATCTGTCAGGGACTTTCTAAGTATGCTACATATTGACACATTTAAAGCTCCCACATTTACAGCTCCCACACATTTAAAGCTCCTACAGTAAATTAGATATTTTTATTTTTACCTGACAGGTAAGAAAATGGACACACAGTGAAACTATGTATCTTGTCCCAGGTCATATGGCTGGTCAATTGCAGAGCAAAAATTCAAAAGCAGATAACATGTTCTAGTCCTCTCTCTCAATCACTGAACTATAATGCTCGTAACTAAATCCAGTGTCAGAAACCATATGCTATGTTTATATATTATCAAGAGTGTTTTTTACTCTTTATGAGGTTGCTCTTTGTTTTTCTTTCCCTGATGGATTCTCCAGTGGCTGATTATCTCTGCCTCCAAGAATTTCTTTAAAGACAGTCAGCTAGGGATTTACCCAGTCAGAAGGAGGCCTGCTCAAGCAGAAAGGGCAGTGGCACTTTACATTTCTAAATAGGACTTTGTGGAAATTTCAGATGAAAACATTTATGAAAATAAAATGTTGTAGCTCTTCTTACCACTCAAAAGAAAACTTATTCTATTTTTCTCCCCCACTCCCTGCTCTCTCAGAGGAAAACATAATCAGAAAGGCTGACCTTTTTCTAACATAAAACTTGGCTAAACACTAGACAGTTCTGTATCAACATTTCCCTTATAACATTTTCAGGAAAAAGTCCACTAATATCCTTATCTCTGGTATTATTATATAAGAGTTACCCGATGAGGATACCCTACAGTTCAGTTAACACTCATAATGTACAACTATTGTTATTTTAGTTTATATAATAGTCTTTTCTTTTTACTCACAACTTCAAGTGGAAGTATTTCTGTGGAAAGAAGAGAAATTGAATATTCAATTTCTTTTAACCCTCACTACTATTGGCCAAAGTTCTATTTATACTTTATCAGAAAACAAATTCATTTTATAGCAGTGGGAAAGTTGAGAGCAAAAATGGTTTTCTTTATGACAAAGCCCATTTTTGTAAATCAACAAAATTGTACTATAGTGAATTATTAGAAAGCTGATGTGAGCATGTTAGCAGAGGAGTTAGACCTCAGTTCTTGAGTTCAGCTAAGAATGAATTCAGACCACAGAACTCTAACCCAGGAAGTTTATTTAGAAAGTTACAGAGGTAGAAGAAGTGAGCCAGTTGGACTGTGTGGATTCAGGAAACAAATTACAGAGGCAAAAGAAGGACACATGGAGCTTAGGAGAAAGAAATCAAAGGTATGGGCCTCTGAGAGAAGGTGGGTGCATAATGGGAGAGAGAGCATATGCACTGAGTCCCTTGTCCTAAGGGTTTTTATCTGTTTTCCAAAGGCAGGGATTTTAGGGGAGGTCTCAGGGGAGGATCTCAATAGAATAATAATTCTCTTTCCAGGTGTGTCCTTTCAGGGTCATGATCTCTACTGATTGGTTGGTGCTAGGATAAGGTGTCATTAATCATTGCCTCTGGTCCTAATGTCAGCCATGGAATCCCTTTGTCTGGTTTTGCTGCTCCTCTGGGACTGAAGCTGAAACACAACTGAGGCCTAGATATTATCAAACTCTGCCTCTGTGGTTGACGGAGCCAAGACTTTGTTCCGAAGATTATTAGATGCTGATCAGAACCTCACTGTCATGATGGCTTAATGCTTAAGGGAGTGGTCATGCAAAGGCTTGTATGAGAGTCCAATGAATCTATTATCTGGCTTCTCATTTCTCCTCTAAGGGGGTCTAAACCACATGACTAGAGACATGCTAGGGATGAAAAGATCCGCGTAGAAATAAGGTCCTAGCCTATAATATTTGTATTCCCTAGTTTTGTCTGTTGCTAGACACTGGGGACTTTCAGCCCTGGCGACATTCTGCAACTGGCCTATCATCCCTGCTCTGCTCATGCCTGTCTAACTACCTACTCTATCAAATGCTCATCCACATTTAGTTCTTCTTTGCTATAAGATTATCATTTTCTGCTCGAACTGAGCTGTCAAATAGAAAATATTTTCATTAAAACAGAGTGAGTCTTGTAGGCATTTCTCTCCTAATAGGATCTGCTACCTTAATTTATTTTACAATTTTCCTAATGAACCCATCTTTCTTAACCAGGAATCTTAGACAAATAAGTTGATTTAAACTCAAGATACACAACAGATGATAATTGATTTGCTCCACGGGGAATTACTTTGCATCCATCATAGATATCTCACTAATTCAGAGATTCAGACAGTTGGCATTGCCATGTACAAGTAATTTCTGTTGAGTGAAGATGGAGACATAATATGGCTATATAATGTGGCTCTGCCTTTAAGTTTAATTTAAAGAGCAAAAGAATGAAGGAAACAAAACCAAAAGTTCACGCTATAAAAGTTAACTACATCGCCCAGCCTGCATGACTCAATGGTTGAGCATCAACCTATGAACCAGGAGGTCACAGTTTGATTACCAGTCTCAAACCTCAGTGTGGGATGTGCAGGAAGCAGCCAAAAAATTTTTCTCTCTCATCATTGATATTTCTAACTCTCTCTCCCTCTCCTTTCCTCTCTGAAATTAATAAAAATATGTATAAAAAATAACCTATGTAAGAAAAAGAAGGAAGTTGTTTAAAATAAAACTCTGTAGTTTTCAATGCAAGAACAAAGAGTTAAATTATGAGGCTATTAAATATTAGGGCCAGGAAATCCATAATTTTCTGAATATTATACCACAATAACATATGTCTACCTGTTTTTCAAACACATATATTTTGCAGAAGGTATAATTGCTATCAAATGAGAGACAGGCTGAAGTAATGTAACTCAGTGCACAGAATATTAATGAGCCTGACTATACTATGCAACTTTGTCCTACAATATTTGAGACCTACATAATTTCAGGCTCAAAATTTTTTTTAAAAGATCTCTTTGTAGCAAGGACTGACCAGCAGACCATGAGCAATGGATGAATAGATTACTCTGACACACATTTCTGTGAAAGAGAAGGCTAAGGGGCTGTTTGGCATAAGAAGTCAAAACAGCCTCGATTGCCTGCCTTGTTAGGCTTTTATTGTAACAATAGCTTGAACTAAAATTAAGCTCTAGATACAATCAGCAGGGTAAGTATCCTTGAGAAAGCTCATGCTTCTAAAGGTTGGGTTTGAAGACTAAACATAAAGATTCCAGCAAAACACCTGAGAGCTTGGACTTGTTTGGAAAAGTCAAGGCAGGGGCTGTCGCCTTTGGCACCTACCTTTTGGAGAATCCTCCTTACAGACTTTCCAACCAAGTCCCGTGCTTCCCCACATTTCCTCCCTTTTTGCTTTGCTGGCTGCAGTGGACAGAGGGAGGTGGGGGACTTTCTGCTTTAGAATGTCGGGGTCCACAAAGCGCATTCACTGCTCAAGTACTGATTTTGTAGACTAAGAAAAAAAAGAGAATTATAAGACAGCAATGGTTAGTCCGATCAGGTACCAATTGATTTTAAGAAAGCATGTGGTGGGGTTTATCCAACAAATGCTCCTTTACTGTATTCTAAGCAATAGTCTGTTTTTTATATTTATTGATAGCAAGTAAGGACTCTCTAATTTGCCTTTGTAACATGTTTACTTCTTTACTAAGATTATCCTAAAAGACGCCTTATAGATGTTTTTTAACATCAGTCTACTGATGGTGACTACTGTTCCATTTTAAAGGGATGACACATATGTGCTTATGCTCCCAATCCCAGTTAAGCACTTGCCTGTATGCTATGGTATCCTGTCTTTCCCCCAGATATTCAATGGCTGCCTCTATTGCCTGTAGTCTAGCTAATAGTTTTTTTTATCTATGTGTTGTTGTATAGTGAATTCCCTAGTTACATTATAAACCATATTGTCTACAAATGTGGCCGTCTGCACAGACTCAGAAGGGCCCACCACAGTGTCGCTGGCAGTAGTAAGAATAACAACAGCCGAGATGATGGCTGCAATGAGCATTCCCAAAAATATTTTGGGCAGTAATTGGCTCAATGCTCTTTCTATGACTTTGATAGCTGATGAGCCTTTCCACTTCCTGGTGAGATTAACAGGTATTAAGATTTCTGCTTATCTCCTAAGTACCATGTGCTGAAGTAATAATCTGGGAGGTAATACAGGATGCAAAATGAGCTCCTTCTCCAACCTGTACTAGAAAAGATGAACTATGGCTTATTAGTAGATTGGGGACCATAACAAAGACATGGGGGTGAGTGGTGCAAATCAGGCTATTGTCAGTAAGATTATTAGTAAAAGTTATACTGTAGTGGCCAGAGGAGTTCTGGTAGTCACCGTGCCACAATTTCAAAGGGCCAAAAACATGGCTTAATCTCCATAAAGTTTTCTGAACTGGCAAGCCTAGTACTTGAGGTCATGGAAAACCCATCCCTTCCTCAGTCCAAACCTCAGGCATGCCTGCATAACCGATGTAACTAGCATTAGACGCATGGTGTACCAGAATGTAAATATGATTGGCTTGCAAATGACCATGTGGCTCCAATCTATAACCTGTTGGTCCCCTAGGACCATCAAATGGGCATGATTTCCTTGACACACTTCCCAACGGAATGCCTCAGCAGAGGCATTATTTTGCTTACATGGAGGGATGGGAGGCACAGTAGCATTAGTCGATTACCACAGGCCAGACTGCCTGCTGAGAGAAAGGTTAATCTGGTCATGTTTAGGAACAATATGTAACCAAATGTGATCATGAGCTCTCATACAGTACAGAGAGGAGTTGGAGGAGAGAGGTAACATATAGGGGTAGCAAATTGGAATGAAAAGAGGTACTGGGAGGGACAGGTAGGGAGAGAAATATATAATTTACCAAATTGCTTTAAAAATGCTTCCTTATATCTGAAAAACAAAAAGTTTAAGAACTATTAATACGTTCAACAAAATTTATAAAAACCATATAATTGTTTTATTTATTCAGCTCTATAATAAATTGTTTCCTTTGATTTTTTTCTGCTAGTATTTATATAAATTCAGATACCTTCTAGAGTAATGCAAATGAGATGGAATTGTGTCCTTTGTGTAAAATACAATATTCTATAATATTATAACTCATAATTATTATTTATAAATGAAAGTATATTAGAATCTATTTAATATGCATATATAAATAGTATATAATTATTATTTCCTTATTTGACAGAGCTTCCCATATACCTTAAGTATAAAATTTCCTTCATGAGGAGAAAAAAGCAAATCTAAAAATTTAAACCCTGGGAAGGTAGTCAAATATATTAGACTAAAAGATTATGTATTTTTATTATTAAACAGTATTAAGTAATTTAGTCATTTAATCAACTTCCTGATTAACATAACATGATTATTTTAATTTTATATATATATATATATATATATATATATATATATATATATAGCCTTTGCTTCTTAGGCAAATACAGGAAAAACCTTTTTTGTCTTACTTGCAGAAATAGGCTTTTTTTTTCCAACAGAAAATATACTCACATTCTTAAGAAGCATAACAGAGATAACATGACCTTGACAACTCTCAGGAGGCTGGAGAAAGGGTGGGTGTGTACGTGGGAAGATAGCAGGCCTGGACGTTTGTTCCCAGGACTGCAGTAACTCCTGGGCCTCTAACAGTTTTAGTTGTAAAAGTACCATTTTATTTATTTATTTATTTATTTATTTATTTATTTATTTATTTATTTTACAAAAAAAGAGTACCTCCTCACCCTGTTGCTACCACTTCTGCAACCTATTCAAGGGTACTTCTATAGCTCCAGCCTTCTAGGATAAATTTTGGGGGAGTTTAAATAATTATTTCCCATATTTATCTCTTTTTGAATAGCCTAATAATATGACATCTCGTATATAAAGAGTGTCCCAAAATTCACGCAAGAAGTAATTTTTATAGAAAACACAGGTTTATAATTACAAATTGTAAATTTTTTTGATTCATAAAGTATACATTATAGGGTTATGTATGGAATAGCATATCGGGTAAATGGCCTCCACAGCTTTTCTGGCACATATGCACTCTTTTGTTGAAATTGCCCATGACCGTTTTGCATAAATGTGGCTGAATTTCGATGAGGCTCATTTTCATCTTGATGGCTTGGTTAATCGACAAAATTGTCGCATTTGGGGTTCAGAAAATCCACGAGTGATTGTTGAGAAACAAATGCACCACAACGTGTCACTGTTCGGTGCGGATTTGGGGCTGGAGGCATCATCAGACCATTCTTCTTCAAAAATGCGGTGGCTCAGGCAATAACAAAAGAGTGCGTATGTGCCAGCAAAGCCGTGGAGGCCATTTACCCGATATGCTATTCCATACATAACCCTATACTGTATACTTTATGAATCAATGAAAAATTTACAATTTTAAATTGTAAACCTGTGTTTTCTATCAAAATTACTTCCCTCATGCATTTTGGGACACCCTTTAAGAAGAGATCTTAAAAACAGAAACAACAACAAAAAAAACCCTACAGCAGTGATGGTGAACCTTTTGAGCTCGGCGTGTCAGCATTTTGAAAAACCCTAACTTAACTCTGGTGCCGTGTCACATATAGAAATTTTTTGATATTTGCAACCATAGTAAAACAAAGATGTATATTTTTGACATTTATTTTATATATTTAAATGCCATTTAACAAAGAAAAATCAACAAAAAAAATGAGTTCGCGTGTCACCTCTGACACACGTGTCATCGGTTCGCCATCACTGCCCTACAGTAAATGAATGAGTACTCGTGGACTGGGACATTAGCCTTAGAATCTTACTTCATACTAACCTAGCACAGTAAAGAACATTAATCAGTGACCAAGTTCTATTATAGACAGACAAGAACTTCTACTAAGAGTTTCTAGTGGCTGATGCCTTGAGAGGGAGAGTAGGGAGTCCCCCTGAGATAAAGAACTCTCAGCAGCTGCTGGGAAGTTCCTGCTGTCCCTGCCACGGGTTCAGCCTACTACAAGTAGGTGGGGTACCTAGCAAAGGGAAATATGCCCTATTTTTAAACAAATTAAACTAGACAATAAAGACACAAAACAACAATTAACAGAGACACTCTATGTACAATATCTATAGGTGTGCACAACCTAGACAAGACTTAATAAATCAGAGTCCTTTCCATGGATCTTTCAGAAGATGTCTTATAGTGCCCGGGACTTACAGCTAGAATGCAGCCCAGAGTGCTCCTGGGTCGGGTGGCTGGTGAACACCCACAAACAGCCTGTTGTTCACAGATTTCATCATATTTTGCTCTCCATAATAAACATTGGCGTCCAGAGTTGTTTTGGCCAAAACCTGCCAGTTCCAAGGAGTCATGTGATAATTTTCAGACAAGGCATTAAGGAGTCCTTTTGTAAATGGACTGTTAGCCCCATTTTCTCTTAAACTTTTCCTTATTTCTTTGAAGATATTAAAGGTGAGCTGCTCATAAACTCTATTACCTTGTTGATCTTTCATAACTAGGCAAGCCAGAAGCTCTCCTCCTAACATGGCTTGTCTGACACAGGATCCCATAACTGAGGATCTAGTTAGTGGGCTCTCCCACACCAGAGGTGGAGGATCGGGAAATATTTCCTCCAGTGGCGGGGCTTTAGGTATTATAGGCTCGAAAGGCTCTGCTTCAGGAGGGGGCAGTGGTAAATCCTCCTGTTGCTCTGTAGGCTTTTAATCTTCAATATGAAGTGGGCATAATGCAGTGCGGACAAGAGCCCACATAGTTAATGATGATGAGGGCACTCGTTTTCCCTGGGTCTGGTTTCTCTTTAAATTCCTTCCCACTTGTTCCCAGAGATTAAGAAATAGTGTTCCAGCATCAGGGAACCAAGGATTATAAATTATAACAGATTTTAATAAGCTTTTTAGTTGTTCTTCTGTAACAGAGGCACCACCTGCTTTTAATAACTGTTTCAGCACTGTGATATATTGCTGCTGTTCTGTGGGTAACTGTTGTTCCATTATGAAACCTTAGCTGAAAAAGAATTCTCTCGAACTTGGAAATCCCATGTGACTTACTGCGCAGTTACTTTTTGTTTTCTTCCTCTTCATTTTCGAGGGTTCCACCACACAGGGCTCCACGTGCTGGGACTGACCAGCAGACCCTGAGCGATGGATGAATAGATTACTCTGACACACAGTTCTGTGAATAGAAGGCTAAGGGGCTGTTTGGCATAAGAAGCCAAAACAGCCTCAATTGCCTGCCTTGTTAGGCTTTTATTGTAACAACAGCTTGAACTAAAATTAAGCTCTAGATACAATCAGCAGGGTAAGTATCCTTGAGAAAGCTCATGCTTCTACAAGGTTGGGTTTGAAGACTAAACATAGAGATTCCAACAAAACACCTGGGGGCTTGGACTTGTTTGGAAAAGTCAAGGCAGGGGCTGCCGCCTTTGGCAAGGTCCCCCTAAGAGGCCCCCAACCTTTTGGAGAATCCTCCTTACAGACTTTCCAACCAAGTTCCGTGCTTCCCCACACTTTGTCTTTTAGGAGTTGAACATTAACCCAGCCTTGGAGGAATGGAACTAGAGATATAGAGCAAGTGTTAACAAGTTGGAACATGGTGCCCATGTTACCACCACAGACTAATTCCAAGTAGGGCAGCAGGGTGGGCTTGTAAGAGAGCTCAGCCTCTTTCCATCAGAAACAATCCTTAGCCCTTATTATCTCATCCTGTAGAAGAGAGAAGAGAAAGAGAAGCCACCGCTATGTATCCTGCCCTTTTAATACATAGTGGTCCCACCCTTTACAAATGTGAACCAAATGATAACATTGTTTAGACATGCCCTTTCTACTCTGGAGAAAACAGGATTCCTGTGGGAGAGTGAGCAAAGACACCTCAATGCCAATCTTCTGACTTACATCCTACTGTCTTTATTACTTCTCACCAAAACCAGCTCCTATACCTCATCTAATTACCTGTTGAAAACACAGTTGGTCTTCAAATGACATTGTTTTGCTCAGTGTCATTTTCTTAATAATGTTGATGAGATGAAGTAGAAATTTAACTCCTGTTGATGCCAATTAGCCTATGGCAAAATTTATTTTGTTATACTCATTTCGATTAAAGATGCAGAACCTATCAACAATGTTGTTAACTGAGGACATACTGACACATTCATGTGAGTTGTTAAAATAAGAAGGAAACTTGCGGGAATATATTGTGTTTATGGAGTTGAATGTGTCATTTATATTGATGTTGAACATAAAAAGTGCTAATATTAAGCCCCGAGAGACAGAAGAGATTACATTTTATTTTTTGTCCCCTCAATTTTTACATTATTTGAATCAAGGTCCCAGTTTAGGGAGAAATAGCACAAAACAAATGTCCTTGTGTTTGCCTACTTATTTTTCTGCTTTCAAAGGATTTGCTTCATTACATCACATTGTCTTGCTCTTGATACAAATCTATATGTCCCCTCAGATATGTAACATGGAAAGAATTTAAAACCTTTGAAACAGCTATGAGCCACTGGATATTTCGGAATTCTAATTTGGTGGTGGTAAACTATGATTGTTAAAAGAAGAAATCCTATCACCAATGGAAACAGCTCTGCCTGCCCCTTTTTTCCTTTTATTGTGGTTTGTGGATTATTACCAGATGGGGTAAATTTGAGAAAAATTAGAGAAGATATTTAATATTAGGGTCTGTAAAGTGTTGGTGAAGTTTTCTTTCTTTTACACCTTTTAAATAAGACAAATCTTACATCAATATTTTCTTTTACTATTTATGATTCCAATAAATCTCTTGATATTTAAAGAAAAAGTAATAGTGACAAAATAGTCTTTAAAAAACTGCTAGGAAAAAGATAAGATGCCCCTTTCCAAAGAGCTTTTAATGGCAACATCACCAACAACAAAGCAAAAAACCAAATATTTATTTTGTGAAAGGAATGTCTGCCAACCTCACCAAAGTTTTCCATACAATAGAATAAGGATCACATGTTTAAAACATTTCACTTTATATGCCTAGAACAAACCCAGTTTTTATGTGCATCTTTTTGTCACTGTGGGTAATTGATATTAGCAAAAGAGAATACTACTATATAAGATTGAATGAAGATATATTATACATTTTTTCTTCTTCCCAACCCATTAATCATATACTTGTCTGTATTTATTCTACTTTCCATCTGTAAAACTAAACCTCTGGGGAAATATGTTTACATATTTTATAAAATTCTTAGAAAAATACATGTTTTATTGAAGCACAGAAATGTCATTTATAATCATAAAATACATTAAAATAAAACTACTTATTTTTACTCTTCTCTAGTTCATCAACACAATTATGTGTCACAATTTTCCAAATGTAAGGAAGCTGAAAACAGAGTAGAATAGGTTTTATTGATTTGTGACGAATGTTCTTACATCAGAGCTTCATAATCTCAACTTTATCCTGAGATACACAAAATAGAAATGTCTATTTGTTGAGTTAATAGATTCCTGCCTTATAAAAAGTAGCAATTTTATTTCCATTTCATTTCAAATCTCTCCCAAGAAGCTGAATTAAAAAAAAGAAGAAGCTTAATTTAATTACCTCTGCTGATCCCACATGGGTTTCAGCTCTAAATTTTTTGAGATGTTATAAAATTCCCAAAGAGAAAATATGCTGTGTATTTTTAGTAACAACAAATCAACACGATAAACTCCCTTAATTCATTTCTCTATTTTCAAAAATTAAAGAATGTACTCTTCTATCTACAAAATACTAAAGTTACAAATTTAGATACTTTGATAGAACTATCTATTCTATATAATAAAAGGCAAATATGCAAATTGACTGAATGGCAGAACGACCGGTCACTATGATGTGCACTGACCACCAGCAGGAAGACACTCAATGCAGGAGCTGCCTCCTGGTGGTCAGTGCACTCCCACAGGGGGAGAGCCACTGAGTCAGAAGCTGGGTTCACGGCTGGCGAGCGCAGCGGTGGTGATGAGAGCCTCTCCCACCTCCATGGCAGCACTAAGGATGTCCAATAGCCATCAGTCGGACATCCACCAAGGGCTCACAGACTGCGAGAGGACACAGGCCAGACTAAGGGACCCCCCACCTGAGTGCATGAATTTTGTGCACTGGACCTCTAGTATATATACAGAAAAGCCTAAGCAAATGACCAAACGACCGGAATGACCTGAAAAACCAGTCACTATGATGCTCACTGACCACCAGGGGAGCAGACACTCAATGCAGGAGCTGCCCCCTGGTGGTCAGTGTGTTCCCACAGCCAAACTCCTGCCGCCAGCCAACCTCTCACGGCCCCTCCCCCAGCTGGCAGGCTCCCACCCCATTGGACCCAATTGGGGGGGAGTAGGAGGGCTGGCCAGCCAACCTCCCACAGCATCTCCCCCTGGCCAGCCAAGCTCTCATGGACCCTCCCCACCCTTCGGCAAACCTCCCGTGGACCCTCCCCCTGGCTGGCTGGCCCCCAGATAGGCATCGATCGCTGGCCAGGCTGAGGGACCCCCACCCATGCACAAATTCATGCACTGGGCCTCTAGTCTGACAATAAACATGAATTTTGCTACAAAGTGATAAACATAACACACATTATGACTCATACTACTAGAAGCACTGTTATCTACTTAGAGTTTTAGTTTCTAATTACCTGAATTGACTATTTTTTTCTGTTTATTTTATAACTTTTTAAATTATGTACCTTGAAAACATCCTCTGTCTGAAATAATAGTTCAAATTATAAGCTCTTAAGTAAAATTTAGGTGATATACCAGGAGAGATTCTTGACAGAAAAAAAATTTCTAACTAAAACTCCGGATAGACAAAGAAAGAAAGAAAATCTATGGGAGAAAAACTAACCACTAAGAGAATATAGATTTTGGCTGTCTCCTCCTATTTCCACCTTTTATATTTGGTTGTGACATCTAAAACTTTTGAATATGCTTCTTTGACAAATATGATGGATTAGTCAAAAGACAGATTATTCAAAATAAGTAAAACTATGTATTTGCAGATGACATTATTTACATAGACAATTCTAAATACTACATAATAAAAAGATTAAATCTAAGAATGAATTTACCAAGGATAGAGCATAAAAAATCAATAAAGAAACTCAAATGTTACTCTATTTGCAGCTCCAAACATTTGGAAACAAAATGGGAAAAACAAATGTAAGTAGTATTAAAAATAAACTATTTAATAACAATGTAGAAAATTCTGAAAACTTAAAAGCATAGCTTAAAGAAGATAAAGTCCTAAATAAATAGAGAAATATGCCATGTTTATTGGTTAGAAGACTTAATGTTATTAAGATGTCAACCCAGCCCTGATGCCATGACTCAGTGGTTGAGTGTCAACCCATATATGAACCAGGAGGTCACGGTTCAATTCCCGGCCAGGGCACATGCCCAGGTTGTGGGCTTGATCCCCACTATGATGCGTGCTGGAGGCAGCCAATCAATAATTCTTTGTAATCATTGATGTTTCTAGCTCTCTCTCCTTCTCCCTTTCTCTCTGAAATCAATAAAAATATATTTTTTAAAAAAATGTCAACGCAATCTACATGTCTAATCTGAATAAAAATTTCAACTCATTTTTAATGGCATGTTCCAAAAGTTACATAGAAATGCTAAATGCCTAGAATAATTGAAACAATCTTTATGAAAGAGAAATTCAATTGAAACTGACTTTTCATACCCTACAGCAATCATACAGTGTGGTATCAGAATATGAAGAAGCAAATAGATCAATAGAACAGAACAGTCCACAAATAGACTCATACATAAAAATATCAATTTATTTTGAACAAAAGTCCTAAGATAATTTAATAAGTGATGGAATGCAGTTTCAATAAATGAGGCTACCATAACTGGATACACGTATTTAAAAAATAAAACTTGCACCTTCAATATTAAAATAAACAAGGCTACCATAACTGGATACATGTGTTTAAAAAATAGAACTTGCACCCTCCAGCTCAATATTAAAAACTATAAAGATTTATAAGAAAATGTAGGAGAAAATCTTTAAGATTTACCTTGGGGGTAAGCAAAGATTTCTTAGAGAGGATACACACACATAAACATTAATGATAAAAGAAACAATTATAAGTTGGACTATCCACTGAGCCAAACCAGGTCGGGCGGTGTGCTGCATCATATTAGTAATTAGCATATGTGTGTCATGAAGTGTAAAAGGTTGAAATTCGTTGGTCTATAGAAAGCCCAGAGACTGTGAAGCCACGTCCTCCACAGGTAATACTCGGCCTGTAAGCCTTGACTCTTTAAATAAAATGCCTCAATTGTGCTCTATTATTGGCCTGAAACTGTGGTCGAAGAGTGATATGTCTATAGGAAAGAATGGGAGCCCAAAAGTGAAATGTACATGAAGACAAATTTCACCTCAATATTTAAAAAAAATATTTTAGGGAAGTAGATTTACCACTGGAAGGGTTTGTCTCCTGACACGGGAAAATTTAAGTAAGGAAACATCTAAAAAGTCAACCAACCTACTTTATAAAAGAGGATGCATTCAATTAATTGAATTTTTTTCTAATTAGATGTCTCTTTAGAAAAAACTTTTGAATAAACCTAAAATTCAAATATCCTATCCTAGAGTTAAGAAAATAATAAACTAAGCCTTTCATAATGTTTCCAATATGAAGTGTTTTCATTTTCAACATCCTATTTTGGGATTATTTAATTCAAACAATAAAGAAAAATTAAGAAAGCTGTGATGTGTCTGATAACATATTATCTACAGCCTTTGAGCTCTTTGAAGATAAGCTATTGAATCTCACTACCTTATTATTATAGTTAGAATATAAATACAGGTTTAGCATCCTGTCAAGATGATACAACTTTCTAAAGAGTACAAACTGAGACATTCACATGTGCAATTTTGAAGAAAGGAAGATTTAAAAGATTAAATCAAACAAATTATACATTGCATTTTATCAAATGTACCCCCTTCATGGAAATAAATGATAGATAATTAGATAAATTAATTTGAAATTTAAGTTCAGATGCCCTTTATTTTTTTTTGAAAAGAGTGTTTCTTATGACCTTAACTAAAATGAATTGTAAAACTGACTTATTTACATTTAGATCGATATTGGTATTTAAACTGGATAGTTTTGTAACATTTATTTTAAAAGTAAAAATTGGTCATAATAATAACTCCTTAATTATTTAGCTAATTAAATACCATGCTAAAAATAAAAAGACAATAAAAATTTAGCATTTTTGTATTGTTGCCTATAAAGCAAAGCAACATTTTCCCAGGGTATAGGCCTTTAATATAAGTGAAAAGGGTTAGTCCTCAAAAATGAACACTGCTTAATTACCACAAAGCACAGAATCCACAGAACAAATGTGAAACATCAAAATGGCAAAAGTAATTAGTCTTTTGGTATAATTAATCTGTCTACTACGAATTGGGCTAAATTGTAGTGTAGTCCTTTCTACAATTAAGAAGCCAATTTTAATTATAATGAAACATTATGCTTCCAACTTGTGGACAGCTCTAAGAATGCTATGCCTTTATATTTACAGTGTACCTGGGAAAACACAGGACATATGGAAAAGAAGTCTATACTCAGAATTAGACCCACTACAAATATTCAGAATTGTTTATACTCTTTTACAAACTAGTTATGGCTTAGGAGCCATAAAGTGATTGGTAGGTCTTTCAAAAGGTAGGTATAGTTTCTTTCTACTGCACTTTCATTTAAAAAATATTAAGCAGAGTTACTGAACACCAACATAATGCAAAAGACATAAAAATTAAAAGTTTTCACAATAAGCTCTTAAGAAAAGGGAATGCTATTAGCTAGCAGAAACGGGTCATTTTACCAAATACATACTCATTGTTTCACCAAATGATCAACACAAGAAAGGATTTTCCACTACCTTTACTTAATTTGGTAAAGTTAGGTTTCTTTTAAGAATTTATAAATTTTACAATAGTTCATATTTTAATAGCTTTTATAGGTCCCAGCAAAGTTTTCAGTTTGTCTTCATAGTAGCAGTTTAAGAAATGTTCCATTTGTCAAAACTAAGGGCTATAGATAAGTTTAAATTTCCTGTCAAAACACTTGGTATTCATAGCCCCCCCCCCTTTTTTTAACCTGTTGACTAAATTCAAGTATCACTTTGTAGAAGTTGCTAATCTATATTTTGAATCATATGGAATATAATTTGCTGTCTTGTGAGCCATGTAACATGATTGGAATACTTTCTCCAATTTTTCAAACACTATGTGAATCCTAATATTTTATATATACCATTCAGAAATGAAAATTCCCTTTACTTGGTTTATTTCTTATATATGAACTATATTTTGAATTTTTAAAGAATTTCTAAGTAATGTTTTTCTTTACCATTTTGCATGTGTAGCTAGCATATATGAAATTAAGGTATTAAATTTATGCTGTAAATTTAGTCAACTTGCCCATGCTCCAGCTCACCAGTCCTTAGAATTTATTTTTTAAGCAGATAAATTTGACATAATATACATATGAACTAGAGAAATTGAATAAATAGTGTTATATGCAAGTCTCAAGTTCAAGAAACTACTAACTAAGATGTGGAAACTTGAGAGTCATCAGCATCCTTGTGTGTTTAAAGTGGTGAAACGAAATGAATTTAAGAGGAACATAGTTATAGAGGAGAGAAAATCAATGGTCTGATGGCTGGGACATCCAGCATTTAAAGGTTGGAAAAACAAAGGAGAAGAAGCAGAGGACAATGAGATGAATTTCCAGTGAAGCAGGGAGGAAACCCAGAGAATGTACCATTTATTGGTAAGAATTAAGAAAGGTTAAGAGGTCCAGCCAGTATATCCAGAGAAAGATATAAAGTTATGGAGATTATAAATGAAATGAAGAGGCAGAACTTTCATGTTCACAAGGCATATGTTGGTCTATATATAGAAAGCCCAATAGAATCTAAAATCTTTATAATTTATGAGAGAATTTAGCAACTTTGGCAAGTATACAATCAATATACAACAAATCAATCATTTTTATCTGCAACAACAAAGTTAGAAGCATGCACAAGTAAGCTTTGTACTACTATTTCAACTTTTATGTCTTAAACTATTTCAAAATAAAAAGTTATATAGAACTTTCACACTCTTCTGATTATATATTTCATCGTGCAAAAGAGGCCTAACAAAATATTCCAGAAAAATTTTTTTTCTTCTAAAAAAGCCTGAGCATCTTTTTCCAAAAACACATGTAAACACCATCTACAATTCAAGCATGTCAAAATCAAAGGCTAAGACGGGCCAGATAAACAAGGGTTAAGTTTATGTGGGCCACAAAAAAAACACAAAAGCTTCAATTTTCGTAGAAACAGGTTTATTTCAATAGAGGCATGCTGAATACAAAGAGCTGAAATAAATGAATAATTGTTAACTGAACTGTGTCCAGCATGGCCAGGGTAAACCTGAGGAGGGGTGGTGAAGGATTAAAGAAGACAGACTAAGAAAATACAGTTGGGGCTCGGTGGATCTCTTGTGCCTGGATGAGGACACAGAGAGACCCAGCCAGCAAGCTGAAGCTTTATTTTGTAGTCAGAGCACACAAAGCAAAACAAGGGAAGTGGTCATCATGTTTACAATGTTCTTGCAAGTTTCACCTTGTTTTGGCAGCGCTTGCTGCACCTCCCACAGCCCATTAGCTACCTAGGAAGGAACTAGGGAGGACTATAAGGTCAAGCTTAATTATGCTAGGAGGGCTCTGCCCTCCAAGCTGGGACTTGTTTGTGGCCCTGCCACAGATCAGTCTGAGGCTTGACCCCATAGCTGCTCCCTACAGTTAACATAAATAGAACATTTTAATAAAAATTAATATTTTTTCTTGAACATTAACTTACCAGACACTGAATAACTGCACAAAGTAATAAGCGTAACGTAAAGAAACCTATTTTTCTTGTTCTCCGAAAGCAAAATATTTCCTGCTGTGCACACCAAACAACTCAGTCCAAGACTAATGACGTGACAATCAGCTGCTAAAATACTCGGTGCTAGTATTAGTGGAGAGAAATGGTTTGCCTGAGCATAAGGCGCATAAGGAAAATGAATGCAACAGGATTATAGTAATTATTCATTAGCAAACGTAGTTAATAATTATGTATAACAGGATATTGTAAAAATCAAGTTATGAAATTTTTATTAAAATGTTTCTTACATACCGTTATATTGGCTGGGCTGCAAAAATATTAATTGCGGGCTGCATGCAGCCCTCGGGCCGCGAGTTTGACATGCTTGATCTACATCAGTAAATAGTCCAGTCGTATAGCAGTCTTTGGCAACATAAGGCTTTTTTGAATTGCCACAAACAGGAAGTTTTCATAAGAGTGACTGTTTCCCCAAGGAACTTGAACTCACACACACACACACTCACAGTAGAAAAGACGAACCTCCTGGGCGTTCAAAAGCACTAATGTAGTGAGAGAGAGAGAGCCTCAGCATGAAGGCAGTGGGGAAGACGTAGATGGAGCCTTGCTCAAACACATCACTGCTATAATTCTGTTGTCTTATAATGGCATATTTGGCAAATATTAGAGATTTTTAATAATAGTAAATCCGTGCAAACCAAGAGGCATCTGTATCTGAAAAAGCCCGAATAAAATCTATAAACTCCCTGTATATGTTGATTTGCATTCATTAAAAACTCTGATCCCCTCTCCCTTCATTAGCTGTTGTATTATCTTTAGTAAAATCATGAAGAGAAAACACTTAATTAGTATTTCACCTTAAGTGAATAGATTGAATAGGAAACCAATTAGTATTTAGATAATAGAAAGTCTAATTAGCCACCAAGCACACAACAGAACATCTTCATTATTTTCCTCTCCCTAACTGAATCAGGAGGTACAAAGCAGATGAGCATCTCAGGAGTTTCTGTTCTAATTCCTCTCTTGCCATTCATTTGCTGCTAAAGGCACAAACAAGTAACTTAATCAGGAGAGTGAGGTATGTGGCAAATATACTTGAGGCTAGTTCTGCTTTGGATGAGAGGGATGTGTTTGGGAATGTTCTAGGAACCAAGTTTACTTCTACACAGGCTCATATCTGTTTATTTTGTGAAGAAGAGGAAGTGAAGAACCCAACACTAAAAGAATTTCACTGAACCCAAAAGTGGGTGGTATTCAACCAGGGCAGAATTAGCCTTAAGGGCAGAAAGAGTAAACATGACTATGCCTTCAACTTTGAACATTCTGAAAGTGAGAGTTAAAATATGTAGGGAGTTCTACTTAAAGATGTGGAATATAGCTATTACTCCATTTATCAACACTCCCCCCCCCCCAATTCTGGATGAGTTTGACTGGTTTTCAAACGATGTCCCCCAGGTAAATCAACCTGTGAACTACAATGGCAAGCTTCAATTGGCAGTTGAAGAAAAAGGTGAAACCTCAATCCCCACAGACAGGTGACTCTAATCCTGGGAGTACCATGAAGGATAAAAGGTATTCTCGTTCTCCACAATAAGATAAGTACACTTCAGAGGGTGGAGAAAAACTAGTATTTTCCTAATATCCTATGACTTCACTTATGGTTCATCTAGAGTAGAGGGAGACACATACACTAAAATGTTGATTTTAAAAGAAATCTGTATATGCAAAGAAATATAAAACACTGAGAGCATTAATTAAAATTTCTCCGGCAACATATTTGCTTTGGATTACCTGGTTGCCACATCTTTCATGTTTTAGAACTGAGTGTTTTTCTAATATATTAGTTTTCATGAGCACTGCTTGCATTTAGGAAGCAATAAGATGATAAATTTTAAATGCCATTTCATGTAGTTCAATCTCTTTGTACATCAATTCTTTATTAGTGAAACAGCAACAACAAGAGTACCTCTTTTCCTACCATAATAACTGATATCCCCTAAAAAGAAATAGAGAAGCAGGAAAGAAAGTTTGGAGTGTTTTTTCTTTGGAGGGCATATGCTATTCTTTGGCACCCATGATTCCTGACTGCAGACTTCCTGTGGCCCTTTGTCCTTGGTAAATACTAGGTAGGAACAGTATGCGTTATTCATATTTTTTTCTGCGAGGCCCTTTGATCACAATCACAAGTTCCAAAGAAAAATGCTTTCTGACTTGCCAGCTATCACTTGAGTAATGAGGATTATTAATGAAAAAGAGTGCTTTGAGGCTGGAAGAGGATAAGAGAAAAATCAAAAGTGCTAAGCTCTGATTTTACTCAATTTCTGTCTGAATATGAGCCAATGTATAATGAGTATTAGCTTCTTAAAAACATTTACACTATAATGTGATGGGCTTAGTGCCAGAGCCTAGGAGTAATAGTGTTCAACAAATGCTATTTATTGTTATGTGTATGTGCATGAGAGTGTATATATATATATATATATATATATATATATATATATACCCACACCCATACATAAATATAAAATACCAAGAAAGGTGAAATTGTGTGTGTAATGCTTTCCTTTATCTATGTTGATGGGTGTAGAATTTTTGTTGCTTGTTTTTTGTTTCCATTTTATTATCTTAGTGACAGTATTAGCCAAGCTTTTCTAGAAGAAAGAAGATGATGCAAGAATTAAAATGTTAACATTTTACTTGGGAGGTGAAACCCCAAATATGTGAAAGATGAAGTAAAAGAGAATTGAAGTAAAGAAAAACAGATATTAAGAATTGGATATGGTGTATTACAATGTAGGCAATTAATTCACAAAGTGTCAAAAAAAAAAGGTTCTTCAGCAGGTGCATTCACTGGGCAACAAGGACATCTGTCTATAGACTGAAAACCTCTCCTCTGAGCAGCAAAAAAAGGGAGAATTTATCAACTCAGTTCCTTCACCCCTTGAGTATTTCATTGACTAGGGTTGTCTTGTAAGGAAACTGTCTCCCCCACACTTGCAGGTCGCATAATCCGTTTCTAAGTGGCTGTTCAGAAGCAAGAGCCCACGCTCTACATGTATTAGAACAACTTAGTCAAAACAGGGCTGGATATTTGGGCTTGAATGACATGCAAACATTAGGCTTCACCTTAGACACTATCTAGCTCAGTGGTTCTCAACCTTCCTAATGCCGCGACCCTTTAATACAGTTCCTCATGTTGTGGCGACCCCGAACCATAAAATTATTTTCGTTGCTACTTCATAACTGTAATTTTGTTACTGTTATGAATTGTAATGTAAATATCTGATATGCAGGATGCATTTTCATTGTTACAAATTGAATATAATTAAAGCATAGTGATTAATCACAAAAACAATATGTAATTATATATGTGTTTTCCGATGGTCTTAGGCGACACTGTGAAAGGGTCGTTCAACTCCCAAAGGGGTCGCGACCCACAGATTGAGAACCGCTGATCTAGATAGAAGAGATGCTTAAGGATACTGCTGATAGTAGAAACATTGGTTATGTCTATAAATATATATATATTCTTTGGTTAATCTCTTCCATACATGTATGCATAACCAATGGACACAAACAATAGTGTGAGGAGGGCCTGGGATGGGCCAGGGACTAGGAGGATGGGGATAAAGGGAGGGAGATTGGGGAACATCTGTGATACTGTCAACAATAAAATAAAATCTAAATAAATTAAAAAATTTTTTTTTGTCCTATAGCAGCACAATTTACAATAGCTAAAATTTGGAAACAGCCTAAGTGCCCATCAGCAGATTAATGTACATCTACACAATAGAATACTATACTGCTGTAAAAAGAAAGAACTCTTTCCATTTGCAACAGCATGGATGAACCTGGAGAGCATTATGCTAAGTGAAATAAGCCAGTCAGAGAAAGATAAATATCACATGATCTCACTCATTTGTGGAATATAATGAACAACATAAACTGATGAACTAAAATAGATCCAGAGACACAGAAGCATTGAACAGACCATCCAACCTCAGAGGGAAGTCGGGGTTGGGGGTGGGGGCGGGGGGGAGGTTTGGTAAGAGATCAACCAAAGGAATTGTATGCATGCATATAAGCATAACCCATGGACACAGACTATCACAAACCTCACCACCACAACTACTAAAGGCTTGTTTAGAGTGGTTTCTTTTACCTGGAACATCATGTCTGGCTAATTAGAAAAAATCGCTATGCATACTAAAAGGCAAAAACACCATATGAGGAATCAAAGCAAAGACATGGCTGGGATGTTGAAATTATCAGACCAGTAATTTAAAACAACTCTAGTTAATATGCCAGGAGTGCTCATGGACAAAGTAGAGAACACGCAAGGACAAACAACGTACTAATAAGCAGAAAGATGGAAATCTTAGTGGGAAAAATATAAATGCTACAACAGAAATAAAAAGTGCCTGTGATGGGCTTACACTGAGGGGAAAACAGTCTCCAGGCTTGAGGATATCTCAGCAGAAGTCACCAAATTGAAAAGCAAAATAAACAAAGACAAAAAAACAAAACAAATGGACTGTGGGACAACTGCAAAAAGTGTAGCATAGCCAACATACCAGAAGGAGAATAAAAAGAAACGCAGAAGAAATATTTGAAGCAATAATGACTCCAAATTTCCCCAAATTAATGTCAGACACAAAACCACAGAACTAGAAAGCTCAGAGAATAATAAGGATAAATGAAAGCAAACAGCTTATCATTTTCAAATTACAGAAAATCAAGGAAAAAAATATGTGAGAATGCACAGGAAAGACACACATTACCAATAGAAAAACAAATATATGAATTTTATATATATATATATCTCCTATATAATTAAGAGGTAATATGCAAATTGACCATCACACCCTCACAAGATGGCTGCCTACAACCAGGCCAGCAGGGGGGTTAGTGAGGGACAATCAAATGACTGAACAATAGGCTGCGGTGGGGCGACCAGGCTGGTGAGGGGGGGGGGGCAGTTAGGGTCAACCAGACCTGCAGAGGGGGGCGGTTGGAGTCAACCAGGCCAGCAAAAGGGATAGTAAGAGGTGACCAGGCCGGCGGGGGGGCCAGTTAGGGGTGACCAAGCTGGCGGGTGGGGGCAGTTGGGGGCGACCAGACTGGCAGGGAAGAGGCAGTTGGGGGCAACCTGGCCAGCAGGGGGGGCAGTAAGGGGCGATCAAGCCGGCATGCAGAGGCAGTGAAGGGTGATCAGGCCGGCAGGGGGGGCAGTTAGGGGCGACCAGGCAGGCAGGCAGGTGAGCAATTAGAAGCCAGCTATCCAGGATTGTGAGAAGGATGTCCAACTGCCGGTTAGGCCCGATCCCCGTGATTGGGCCTAAACCGGCAGTCAGACATCACCCAAGGGGTCCCGGATTGGGAGTGTGCAGGGTGGGCTGAGGGCCCGCCCCTTGCATGAATTTTGTGCACCGGGCCTCTAGTCTATGTATATAAAAGCCTAAGTGACCCCTCCTTCAGCAAGGAGCCAAACTAGTTTTCCCCTGGGCTACTTAGACCTTTATAATTAATATATTATTAGTCTATGTTTTAACAATTTTGAGATTCTAATACTAGTTATTACTATCTAAGGCATTTACTTTGACAAATTCTGTAACAGAGATAATTTACTGATTTTCTTGGTGGTTTTAACTTTGGAATGTAGTCCATTATTATTTAAAAACAGCCCTTTATTATGGAAACACCAATCTTATTGCTTAGAACCAGTCTGTATCTTTCTTTCTGTATCTTTCTTTCCTGTCATCTCTGCCATCTTTCTTTTGCAGGAGAAACAGCTTTGGGTTTTTCTATATCATCCGTAAAGAGAGTTAAACTTAGCTCAAAACTATTTAAAAATCTGAAATCGGACAGTGTGCACATTTGTCTTAAGCCAGCTTTCTCTCTTTACAAGTACAGAAATCCCAGACACATTCCTAAATTTTGTAAAACTTTTAAATTACAAACCAGGAAGAAACATGGCAAAGATGAGACCTTTTAAATAGCATTCTCGGGAGTGGGCGTCCATCTTACAGGATCACCACGTGTCTCTCCACCCCCACATCCTGTTTGTTTTGGAAACATATAGCAACTGATCTGGCTGCGTTTCTTTTCTTATTAAATTAAAGGCATTCTTAATAGAAACAATAAACACATTAAACCAAATAAAATGACAGATTCTGAATCTTTTCCTATTCCACTTTCCATAGTAATGACTGGCTTTTAAAGTTATTTTTTTCCAAATTCTGTCTGTCCCAAGGTGTGTGATAGTAATTTTTAAACAAAGCATTAAAGAGTCTCAAAGCAAGAGAGCTGACAGCTTTAATCTCTCTAGCCTTTGAGCCTCTCCACACCAGAGGCGGATCCGGTGGCTTATTTGAAATTACAGACTCTCGATCCCCAATACGAATTAGGTATTTTGCAATTTGAACAAGAAGTCACATAGTTAAATATGACAATGGCCCTCTTTCCTTGAGCCTGATTTAAGAAAGTGCTTTTTGACATTTTTAATTTTAAAAAAAATTTACAATGATATTTTTGCCTTTAAACCAAATTCTTCCCCATAATAGTCGGGTTGAAACAAAAAGAACGTACTCACGCACTTACGGATCTGCGGGCTTCGGAAACTGACAGGAGCTTTACGCGCAGTTAGTCTCCCACCATTCCGGTTCCTTACCTCTCCAGGTGACTGTTTTTTCACTCAGGCGAAATCTTCTCCAGACATACTGTTTCGAGGCACCTAGAAGGGTTGCAAGTAAATTAATAACGAGACTAGACATGAAATATAAATTTGGAAGGCATTTTGGGGAGCCAGAGGAGACCTAGCTTCAGTAACCAAGTTCTCTGAATCTCTAGACCCCTAGCTTTTTATTAAAACAAATTGTCCTAAAGCAAAGCAGATATACATATCAAAAGTAAGGTTTGGTATACAGTAGGCATTGTCATGTTGGGGGAACTGCCTTCAGCTGTCAGGCAGCAGGCAATAATATATGCAGATTTTTAGGTTTGGGAAAATGCTTTCAGCTATTCCAGCAGGCAATAATATGATTCAGCCCTGCTGAGTATAGAAGCCCATCAACCTTTGAGGACTTCTTGCATTTATTATGACATGCTGGAATTAGCTTCCAGCAAATAATCATGTTTTTCACTTGCAATTATAATAACAGTATCAAAATAAGTGGGATTCCTATTTTTGTAGGCAAGTGGATATTTAATTGAGTGTATTCTGGGCAAAATGATCTCAATATTTTTAATATGTAATTGTTTTATTATTGTAGTCTGGTGATTTGTCCTAAATAACTATTAAGCTTGAAAACAATTGATGAAAAAGTTATACAAATTTGTGTAATGTAGTAGTTTTTAAAAAATGACTTTCAAAATATTGCAAAATTGTCTCTTCCAATTCATAGAACATTTGCTGAGGTAGATGATGTTCACCATTAATGCTTTCAATATGAGCAAATTTGTTCAAAGAGAGAAAACAATGTGTTTTTTATGTACTACTATCCTTAGATACCTTTATTTTAAATGATCACACTTCTCTTAAGTATTTTGTTTACACCACCTGGAAAAAACAAACAGACATAATTTGGCAGGCACAAAGAAAAAATTGAAAAAGAGTAAAAAGAAATAAAATGTAAGCCTTGATTCTTTCATATGTCTATCTTAGTGGAAGTGCATGAGTACAAAACACTGCAGATATTCTCAATTCATCAACTTGACACATTTGTCACACAGAATCCCATAGTCCTTGATTTCCAGGGATGAAAATATAAATGCCAAGGCAGTTATTACCACCTTATCAACTCATGACACTCATAGCAGAATTACCATGAATTTATGATTTTATTTTACTCTGCTTTGACAAGTAATGCATAAAGCTTCCACTTTTCCCCTCAGATATTGTCTAACTGTTTGAGCTTTTATCTGAAAAACGATGAACAGAAATTTACTTCTCACAGTTTTGGAGGCTGGGAAGTCCAAGATCAAGGCCTTAAAAATTTAGGTGTCTGTTGACAGTCAGCTTCCTGGTTCACAGGTGTCTTTTTTCCGCAACCTCACACGGTGGAAGAGCAAACAAGCCCTCTCAGAGTCTTTTTCATAAGGGCACTGATCCCATTTATGAGAGCTCTGCCTTACTGCCCTAATCATCTCCAAAAGGCCCCACCCCCAAGTACCAGCACACTGGGAGTCAGGATTCAACACGTGAATTTTGAGGAACTCAAGCTTTCAGACCATAGCAGATGTATTTTTTGACAAAAGTATTCAATTCTGCATGCCACAGACACCACTCTATGTGTTACGGAAAACCTTTCAACTTAAAAAAGTGTAGGGATAAAAAGAAAGATTTTGCCATTTGGCACATATAATGAGCAAGATGAGATGCTTGCAAAAAAGGCTGCCGAGAAAGTTAAATTTCAGCCATGTCTCCAAAGAACTTTCATTTTAGTGAGAAGACAGAAGAGAAAGTCAACCATACAAAACCGTAAATGCATGAAATATGCAAACTCAATACAGAACTGTGAGAAAACTCCCAGAATTATGACTATCCCCAGCCTTAGCAGAGGTGAAGAGTAATAACTCAGAGCTGCCCTTTGTGTAAAGTCACACAGGATGAGTAAATCTCTACTCTTCTGGGAGATCTCCTTATCCAAGTCAGAAAAATTTGCTTATTCCAAGTGTGAGACAAAATAAAACATGAAACTGTCTAAAATTGCAGGATTTTTTTTTATGTGTGTAACTGGTGTATGTCAGAGAATAATGAAAAACCATGCTGGAAAGATAGCATAAATGTCTTGAAGGATGTAGCAGTTAGACTGATGAGAGATATTGCAGAAGAATAATCATATATGTATTTTAGATAACTCATTTTAGTGCCTGTGAATGACACAGTAACAAAGAAGTATGAATGGCACATATAGAGGATACTGTAATGGAAATGAAAAATAGACAGCATGTGGCTCAAATTGCAGGAGTAAGAAGCAAGGGAAAATTAGAAAATGAAGTTAAAAAAAAGAATAAACATTTTTCTGAACTAGAAAACAAATCTATGATTATAAGTTAATGAGTCCAATCTTATAATAGCTAGTAAATTGTCTCTAGCAAATAATTTTATATTATGAAACTTTATGGAATGAATATCTTCTCTCACAAGAGGATTACATGAAAGTACAATACATTTCTAGATACTTAAGAGCCTGTATACTTGCTTTAAATTCATTACTGTTCATGGAATGCATATTTATTCATTTATTAAATCTTTAAAATAATTGATATAAAAAGCATTATGTCATAAAAATTACAATTCATTTCTCTAAAGCAAGGGCCAGCAAAGTTTCTCTGTAAAGGGCCAGATATTAAGTATTTACCTCTTGCTGGATAAGATGCAAAATCAAACATATTATGTGAAACTTATATACAAAGAACGAAAAAAAATTTCCCCAAATATTTAACTTATTTAAATTCAAAAATTTATTTATAGATACAAAAATTTGGGTTTCACATTATTTTCACTAACTATAATTCATTTTAATTTTTGTCAACCATTTAAAAATATAAAGACTATTCTTTGCTGTACAAAAAGAGTCAGTGGGTTGGATTTGGCCCTCAGGCTATAGTTTGCTCACTTTTGCACTAAAACAAAATCAAGAACTCCCATTGAGATGACCCTCTATTCAAGAGCAATTGAGGTTTTAATAGTGAAATATAACAATAGTGAAAAGAATAGCATATGCAAAGAATAGTTGCCATATACATTTTTAAGAGCACATCTACACTGTGTGTCATTTGAAAAAATAAAACTATTAATGTGAATGAGAAGACAATTCAAGAAAGAAAAACAACCCTTACTTAAAAGCAGAATGGCTTAATCTTTAATTCATTATTGTTTAGAAAAGCCAGCAAACCAGAATAAATTTCTCAAAGTGTAATGAGATGTCACTGAAACTCTTGTAAAAACAATTGCCTGTGAAAAATCATCAAAGAAGCTATTTTAAATTTTATACCTCTCATGATTTGCTTCATTAATTATAAATTTTAGACTGGAATTGCAAAATAGGAAAATTCAAGTTGTATACATTATGCTAAGGTATATGAGGTTCAATTGAATGCCGTTAGTTACTCTGCTACTTTGCTTAAACTACCTTTATACCTCCTTGGTACTTTATAATAGAGGGCCATAGAAGTCCTTATTTATTTAAAATGAATAATATTTTGTTTCATTTCTATAGTAGGTTGAGCTTTAAGGCTTTGGTTAATAAGTAAATAATTATTAGACTATTCTTTAATGTTAAAATGTAGACTTTATTTTTATTTTTTCCATTTATACAAAAATTAAATTCCCAGAAGAAATTAAAATTGTGAAGACTGTCCAAATCTGAATTTATGTATTCCATTCCCCTCCAAATGAGCATTAATATGAGCTCATTATTCACATTTAATGATCTCAAAAAGTATAACAGGGTTTAAGTGAAGCAAAACTAATTCAAATTAGTACATTTGCAATCAGTTCACTTCAAAAAATTTTCTCTGCTTCACTTCAAAATAAATATGCTCTATATGTGATGTTTATCAGCTTTCTAAATTAATCCTTATCATGCAGAGAAACATCTAATGAATCAAGTTCATTAAATAATCACAGGAGAGGCATATTTGGTTTAGCAACTCAAGCAGGGATACAAATCCCACAGCATACCCTACACAGGACCTTTCAAGGAAGTTACCAAATGCCCACTTCACCCTTAAGTTCAACTCTTGCTTAATGGCTGTGCATCTATCATATCTGAGCATAATAGAATCCCAGGTCCTACATCATATCTTTACAAGAGCATTTCCTACTAATTTTTGCAAATAGATGTCATACAAACTTAAAACCATTAAAACACAAAGCTCTGAAAAGTAAAATATATATTTAATGAAATGTTATGAAATGCCAGAATAACTATATCATCAATAAAAATATTCACTGTCCCCAAATTAATGAATAGCTACCATTAACTCAATGCTTAGCACATACTAGACATCTTACATGCAAAATCTTCTTTAATCCTCATAATCATATTAACTGGATAGAACTACCTCAATTTATACCAGTTCAATTTCAATACAACAACAAAAAATCTTTTGGTCATTTACAGCTCTGTTCCCACCTCTTTCAGTTAGTGATGTAAATATATATATATATGCATTTTTTGTATTTATGTCCTAAAACATAAACTTATAATTGTTTTAATGCATTCTTCCTTAAAATTATGTAAAAAAACAAATTCAGAGTTACAGAATGTGGAATTACAATAATAGTAGCTTTTACACTAATAATTGCTAGTTTTCAAAACATGTGTCATTCTTTTTAAATCATGTAGAAAATGAAAAATGAAGTGTTGAGATCTTTATTTATTCAAATGACTTTGAATTACTACCTGGTGTCCTTTTATTTCAACCTGATGAACTCTCTTTAGGATTCCTTGGAAAGCCAGTCTAATGGTAATGAATTCCCTCAGCTTTTATTTATCTAGGAATGTCTCCATTTCTCCTCACTTTTTAAGGACAGTTTTCTCAGATATAGAATTTTTGGTTGACAGTTTATTTTTTCTTTTAGCACTTTGAATATATCAGCTCAATGCCTTCTGGCCCCCAAACACTCTAATGAGAAATCTGCTGATGTCTTATTGAGGATTCCTTGTACGTGATGAACAACTTCTTTGTTGTTGCTTTCTAAAGTCTCTCTTTGTTTTTGTCATTCACAGTTTGATCATGCAATTAGTCCTCACTTAACATTATCAATAGATTGTGCAATTTTTAAGCAAAATGACATATAACAAAATCAGTTTTAGCAAAGGCTAATTGATATACAAGAGTTAAGTTCCTATGGACATCTCATTAATGTTATAATGAAGCAACTTTGAACAAAAGAAAATTATTTGAGGACCTGCTATAATATGTTTCAGGTTGGTCTCTTTAAGTTCATTGTACTCATAATTTGTTGAGCTTCTTGGATTTTTAAATTCATGACTTTCACCAAATTTGGAATATTATGGCCATTGTTTATTCAAATAACTTTTCTACCCTTTCTTTTTCACTGTTCTTTCTGAGACTCCCAATATAATTATGTTGGATTATTTGATAGTGTCCCATAGGTCCCTTGAACTCTATTTACATTTCTTTAATCATTTTTTAAAGTCTCTAATACTCAATAATTATAATTGCCCTACTTTCAGATTTTATAATTCTTTCTTCTATCTGCTTAAATTTGTGAATTATTCTAGTGAAATTTTTATTGCAAGTATTGTAATTTTTAGTTAAAGAATTTCTTTTTGGTTTCTTTTCTGGTCTTCAATTTTTTATTGATATTTAAATTTTGCATACATTATTTTTTGACTTTTTCACATCTCCCTTTGATTCTTTGATCATCTTTATGATAGCTGTTTTAAAGTCTTTATCTAGTATGTCTTTCTTCTGGTCTTTATCAGAGATAATTTCTGTTGATTTAGTTATTCTTTATATGTCTTGTGATTTCATTTTTTTGGTTGAAAACTTTACATCTGAATTTAACTATATGGGAACTCTGATGATCAGTTTTTCCCTTCTCCCAGGGTTTGCTGCTTTCTGTTTTTTATTCCCTGTTTTTTAACTTAAAGATATATATTTTTATTAATTTCAGAAAGGAAGGGAGAGGGAAAGATAGAAACATCAATGATGAGAGAGAATCATTGATCAGCTACCTCTTATTTGCCCCACACTGGGGATTGAGCCCGAAATCCAGGCATGTGCCCTGACTGGGAATTAAACCATGACCTCCTGATTCTTAGGTCGACACTCAACCACTGAACCACTTTGGCCAGGCTTACTTTTTTGTTTTGTTAATTAATGTAGGGTGTTTCCATGCTGAGCATCAGCTTAAGATGCAAACTTAAGATCTTCTTATGTCTATTCTGAGACTGATTCTATTTCTGGACATGCATAGTGACTTTCTGTATATGCAGTTGCTTTTGAAAGTTTTCATTTTTTAATGTCTGTCTCCCAAAACAGAAAAAAGAAAAAAAAAATGAATGAGGGTTTAAATATCCCAGATGTTACTTCAGTTAGAGGAGTAACAACAATGGGTAGTTTGTAAATGGTTGCCCATCTCTAAGCTTGCACCTCCCTAATTAAAAGCAACAATCAACAATTAGGACACAGATCCTCAATATTTGAAAAACATGGTTCTTATTGCCCAGTATGGCTCCTGAAAACACTCTGCAAGCTGCCTCAGGAACTCATGCACAGCTGTCTGCCACAGGGCCTGGGGTGTGGTATGGGTAGCTGCTGCAAATGAGATTCAAGTGTTTTAGCTGATTATATAAAAAATTCAGATTAATATAAAATAGTCAAGGGTTAATTAAATTTTTAAGTTTAGAAAACAATTATTTTCTATATGGATTTTTATACATTCTCTAATGTTAATTTTGATGATGTTTTTTTTTTTCCCCCAGGCTAATTTTTTATGTCTTGTATGGTATATGATTTCCATTAGTATTGAATTTGTTTAATTTGTATGATATTAATATGGCAATACCACACTTACTAATTCTACTTAAGTTAGAATTTTAAAAGTTTATTCTTTGTATGCTTTGTGATTTTTGAAAAACTCTCAAATAGTGAATTTTTAAATGTAAGGACAGTTCTTGATGAGAACCCTAGATCACAGGATTATGGAATGTAGAAAACTAGGTGTCTCATAGAGATGGCTGCAATGAAAATCTAAGTTTAAGATAAAAGTGCACCGAAAGCATTCCATCGCTAAATTGATGATGTAGGGAATAAGATTCCTTAGACCAAAAATAAAAGGTCAATTGGGAGACTGTTTCATTTGGTGAGTGTTAATTAATATTTTTTTAATTATTGAGTAACTAATCATACTAATATACATTATCTAACTAAATTGTTAAATTTCATTCTAAAGAAAAAACATCATCCCAATGTCAAAGATGAGAAAACTGGATCTTGGAGATGTTATTAACCAACTCATCCAAATGTGCATAACTAGTATATGCAAGAGCCAAAATTCATACATAAGCAATGTGAATTCAAAGTGAGTCCCATAGAGTGTGTGCTATGCTGCTCCAGAACTGAGGTAGGATATAACCAATACACCTTAGACTTCTTGTGGATACTCTGTTTTTACATTACCTGGGATCATAAGAGCACTATTGGCAACACTGTCATGAAGTTAACACATATGGAACATGCAATAAAGCAAACATTCCTAAATCTTTTTTCCCCCCATACCAATAAGTTACATTTTTCTGACTTTTATTTTTAAGCTCAAAACACAGAATCACACATTTGTCCCTCTTTTAATTCAATCTCAGACGTCATTCCAGGCCGTCCTAAAAATATTTTGTAATCAAATGCATAGACATCTTTACCTGGCAAATTTTAAAACAACATGTAACTAAAGCTAGAAGAATGTAGATGTAGATTATAGCAGTTTAGGAATGTGATATCATTACCGAAGGTAGCTAGATATTAAGGTAGGAAGTAAAGGGAATCAGACATTGCTGAGCATAATAAGCTGGGGAGCATGAGCCTGTTTGCTTTACCAGGAAGCACAGCTTCACACACACTCCAGAGGATCACAGCCTTGCCCTGCCGAGAATGAGCACCCCTCCCTTTCTCCTCTGGTATCAGGTTGTCAAGCTGAGGGGTGGGGAGGAGGAGGAGGTAAGCACATGCACAATAGAAGTCAAATGGTGCAGGAGAAGGTGCTTGACCATAGATGTCTGTCTGTCTAACCTAGAAGGGGACCATTGGTGGAACCATGAGAAGCCTGTGAAAGCTTGGGAAGTTAAGTGGTTATTTTGAAAAAGCAGCTGGTCCTTTATAACCCCAGAGGAACAAGGAAGCTCTCTCTCTCACCTACCTAGTAAAACCCTTGCCTATCCTGTCCCCAGGGAACGTATGACCATGTGGGTCTAGCAGCCAACAGCATGCCACATGGGCTCCAAAGATAAAGATTTAATATAAAATAGAATCCCTGAAAAAAAAATTAAAATTAAAAAAATAAAAATAAAATAAAATAGAAACCCTGGACACTGAACTTTGTTTTGGCCTTGCTGAAGGCACGGCTGAACTTTTTCCATGGTGGGACTGACCAAGATGGGACATTGGGAACCCTGGAGGGAACTCCTTTAAGTTTGCATCACAAATAAATCTTGCCACACCACAATCTCCCTAGTGTGGGTCCTTGGAATGCTTTCCTCAAGATCCCGTGCAAGAACACAATTTCCACCAGCAATGATGTCATGTAAAGAGGAATTGCCAAAAACAATCACACCATAACTAGCATTATATCAAAAGGCAAGAACTGTTGTCAAGTGAGGCTTTTTCCTAATCAATCAGTTACACAGGTATCTTCAGAGTCAAACTATCGACAATTGCTGGGAAGCAGAATCTCAACATATTCGGATAAATGCTCCCCAGAGAATGGCAGTTTTTCACCTTGTTTTATACATTACAATCAAAGGAGGAGACATAGTAGGTTACATGAAACATATTGGTGACAGATTAGGGAGGCAGGAGAAAGCAAAGGTGGGGGAACCTCTGAGACTGGATAAAAAGTAAAACAATAGACATACTTCTTTTACTTAGGTGGGGACAAGATAGTTAACAGTCAACAATTAACATGATAACAATAAAAATGAAGGAATTTGCGGTCTCCATTCTGGTGCCCAGGCACATTGGGTTGTACCCTGAGGGGTCTGGAAAAAGGTAAGTTATAAATTACCCTGACATTTCACAGGTATGTTATCTTACATGCAAAAAGACAATAGTCCCAGTAAAGATCGAAGTTGACCTTTGTCAAGGAAGATAATGGCCAAGGACATGACTACCAACTATAAACTGCTTTTTAATTAAAGGTTGTTGTTTTTTTTTTAAATTTCAGAGCATCCTTTGTGGTTACTTTAGGTCTCTTGAGTTTGCAAGGCCACCATGCAGGCCTTCCCTGAGTTAGTCAAGTTAGCATGTGGCCCTTTTTTTCCCTGTCTACAGTGGTAAAATTAAAATTAGAGGATGTACACGTGGAGAGTCATGTGCTATATACATGTAAAACTTTATTGTTATCTTAAGAAGTGCCAGCTCTAACTATTGAATGGATTTAACTAAATATGAGGTAAAGGAGCTCCCATAATGTTTTAACTTGGCTATTAGAATGAGTCTACTTTGGACAGAAAATGAATTATCTCTTCCAGTATTAACTGACATAAATTTTATGAACACTGGTAAATTAAACAAGATTCTATTATGTTATAAATTACACTTGAATCTTCATGCCCTTACTACTCCACTGGTGGCTATTCAGCCCTTTTGGCATCATCATATAAATAAATACATGTAAATAAATAAACAATACTAATATATAGTTTTCTTCATTCTTTTGACAAATATTTATTTCTAAATCCCTATTGTAAGCCCACCCATCTGTGTTTAAGGTACTTGGGTAATTAAAAAAACAATTAGATGCTCTGTAAGGATTATTTGCAACTGTCCACTAGTCATTACTGAATATATTTCTGAAACCTGCCCTACCAATTAGAGCATCCCATTGAATCCAAAAACAGCACCGTGCCTGCTATTCAAAACAGAATTAAGGTATGCACTATTGCTACTGTTGCTATATAATTCAAGCATAAAGTCTTGAAATATATTTGCCCAACTAGAAAACATGTGCAAATTATTTAGAAGCTCTTTTCCCAGCAATATGCAAATGTGAAAGAGAAATGTAATTTCTTTCATGTCATATCGATTGTTTTTGGCTTTCACTGACTCAAACAGGGTAGATCAATGTGGAATTTTACACTTTGCTAGAAACAGCTTCAGCAAAACATGTTATTATTAGCTTCATTTGCAATTATAATTTCAAAGGCACACTTTGCTGGAGCAGAAAGTGAGGCCAAGGAAAATAGAAGCAATAAATGAGAGATAGCCTGGTCATGCCAGCAATTTATTCAGCTCATTGGATTCAGGTTACCTCTTCCCATTTTGTGAATAATTCCATTTCCTTTACACACCCTTTATGAATGAACTAAGTGATTGTTTTAAAGAAAATGTAAATGTTACTTTTTAATGACTAATATATAGATCCTGAGATATATATCACTGTCAAAAATTGTTCAGATTTTTTCTCATTTGTATTCTAACTCCCTCCTTCTATATGTAATCAGTGTTGTTATTCCCCATTAAAATACAGAGGAGTCCCATAATTTCTTTGTGCTTGGTGACCCATCGGTCAGTGGTAATAAATGAGTCTAGTGAAACTATATGACACCTCTATCAAACACTTTGGAATCAAGATGCACGGTCTTTAGTCCATAGTACTATTCTTGCCATCTCACTCAAGGAAGAGTCATTCACCTATCTAACTTCTTCTAGGTCCAGTCTTAGTAAGTTATACTTCTCTCTGCTTTCCCTCCAGTTTTTTGTTGAGATTCTGGATTACTCGTGGTAGTTTAAACATGAGGCTAACAAGAGCTCAATGATAAAGAAGGACCAGAGCAGTAAGGCTCATTGTTCGGAGTTCCAGGTTATTCTGGGGTTGCTCAACAGTTATACACAGTTATATACAGTTAAATGTTTTCCAATGTTGCTAATAAAAATATACAGCCAAGCTTATAACTGAGCATAAATAACAAAAATGTTTTTTTTATTTTTAACCCACCAATCCACAGATATTTAATTTGTTTCATTTCTACTTAACTATGATTGTATCACTTTTCTTTCTTGTTTATCCAGCTTTCTTCCTTACTTGTATTATTTAAAAGATGCATTAATTATGAATATATATTTTATAATGAATGAGCATCGTGTAACATATTTTATATCAAACATATGCTAAATATAGGATATATATATATATATATATATATATATATATATATACTAAATATGACATATCAGTTTTATTTAAAATCATTTTGATATTTTGTGTATTTCTCTGTGAGGGCAACTCACATCCGATTTGGTAAAATAGCATACTGCATGCTACATTGAATATAACTTTTATGCATCTCTTCCTGGAGCAACAAATCTTGAAGAACAAAATCATATATCACTACAAAAATATGCTTTTATTTATAGTTGATCTCTGTATTCCTTTGCTGGTACTTCCATAGCAAGTACCAGAGGCCAGGTAGCTTAAACAATGGAAATATTTTCTCACAGTTCTGGAAGCTAGCAAACCAAGGTCAAAGTGCCAGCAGTGCTGATTTCTCCTGAGGGCTGGGAGAGAAGAATGTGTTCCAGGTCTCACCTGGGCTTGAAGATGGCCATCTTCTCTGTGTTTTCACATTATTTTTCCTCTGTGTACATCTGTGCCCAAATTTCCTCTTGTTGTAAGTATACCAGTTATATTGAATTAGGACCAATAGTATTCTCTTATACCTATAAATCTGCTGATTCTCTGATCATTATTATGGTAAACAAAAAAAATATTTCCCCCTCTAGATTTATCTACCACACTTCTCTACCTTTTCCAATGTCCTCGGAGATGGCTTTTTTTTAATAATAATTCAGAACAGAAAGGGAAATGAGAATGAGGTCAGAGTATTTATGCTCTGGTTCCCACCTAGGGTGGAGAGGATGAGGGAATATCCTGGGGTGGCATCAGTTCCTAAATGAAGGTCATAATGAAACAGGAATTTTAGGGGTAAAATAGTACAGGTTTAGGAAATATTGGAAATTAGGGAGACCATGGAGGAAGCACAGGGCTGCAGAGCAGCAGAAGGTACATTTCCATAAAATGGGGGAGCTGGGAACAAGAAAAGGTCTATATTTACAAAATAAAGAGAAGGAAGCCCTTCATCCAGAAGGAGAAGAAGAAAGCCCAAAGGGAATAGGAAAACAATAGGGAAGGAGTGGGGGGAGAACCTCACATGTCCCACCTGGGGTTCAACCTTTGAGCCCAGGAGTTACTATAGTAACCAGTCTAAGGGAATAGTGACCAATCAGAGGGGATATCAGGGCACCAGGATCTGCAGCCTTTATAAGCCATAGGGAAAAGGAACTCTGTGGATCCTTTCCCCCTCCCTACTTGGGAGTCCATTCTGTGGGACTCTTGCCCTCTCTCCATGTGGGAGTCTGTACTTGTTCTTCAATAAATATCCACCTTTGCTATACCAGTTTCTGTCTGTGGATTCATTCTTCCATTCCGGCAGACAAAGAATCCAGATTCCAGTCCAAAAATTCCGTATCAATAGTTAACATTAAACAGCCGACCTACACCAGCTTCTGTGTCTCTTCCAGTTGCCTCTCCCTTTCCTCAACCCTCCAGGCCTTGGGGGTACTCTCCTGTATAGCACAGGCCCAAGCATGTTGTGTTATTCATCATGATTTCCCTACACCCTCTATACCTTATCAATCGTCCCTTTCTTATATCTCCTGAAATTATCCCAATTTGTGCATGCCATCTTCTGTTCTTGCTGTGACATTGAGTGATAGAGGAAACCTTTGAAAATTACATGAATGCTAAACCTGCACTTCAAAGGTTAAAAAAAATAAACCTAAAAAACAAACCCATACATAATTATAATTTTCTATTTCTATATGTATAAAACAAACCAAAATTATGCATTCTTAAGTATAAAAACAACTTGGGTAGCATTTTGCAGCATTTAACAGAGCTATTTTGTCCAGTCTATTTCAGCCAACAAGGAAATTAATATCAACTCACAGATAAAATCAAGTAATCCAAGAACCATACAAAATACAGCTTCCTTCTGAGTATCTGATGGATGAATCATTGTTCACATAAAAAGCAAAACATAAAATGTAATTCTCTCACTTCTTTTGACTTTAGTTGCTATTTCAGACCTTTCCAAACACTAAATGACTTCTGTTATACTTGCAAAGCTCTTTTGCCATGGTTTTTCAAAGACCATTTAGTATCTTTTAACAAGTGTAATTTGATTCAATAGATTGTACTATAATAAAATGTCAACCTTACTTTTCTTGACTGTATTTTTAGATACATATTCATCATTTGATATTATCTCCTTATATCCACACAGCAGACATAATACTAACAGCAACACAATGTGTTGCAGAGGCTTCAAATTAATCTGGAGCTAGACGAATGCAGGAGAACATTTCCAGACAGCACCACAACGGAAGGTGTCTTTGGCTTGCCATTCAGAGTGATTGCTAAAGGAATGTGCTATTGTTAACAGCACTACAGGAAGGGGCGGGGAGGGGGGGGTATGGGGGGGGGCAGGGGGGTGAGAATCAGCTTCAGTGTCATTATAAGATACAGTCTGTTCTCAAGTACTGAGGACAAATGCTAAGACAGGGAAGCCAATGGCAAATGAAATGCTCACCCTTACCCAGGGGGGACCTGCAGTAAAATCTCAAAGTCAGTGGACTTGGTCTTTCCCCTCTTGCCATATCTCCTACAGAGATCTAAGCAGTTCTTCGTTGACTCTTATCCCAATTCTCTCTTTCAACAAACATTTGATTTCCTGGGCTGCATTTTCAAAGTTTATTTCTATAGCATTTAAGCTTACCTTTACTTATCAGCTAGTAAATGATTAATGAGTATATTTGCATTTTCATAAAAAATTTACAGATAAATGTTCTTAAAAATCCCAACTTGTATATGCCATCTTCTATTTCCCTGTGACTGTTGAAAAAATATTAGAATGTTTGTACTTCTGGTTGCACAGCCATGCATTTCTTTATGTAGCACTCTTTCCATTTCTGTGGTTCTCTGGGACATTTGGAAGCTATTCTTAAACCCCTTTCCTATTCTCATTTCATCCCACAGCTCAATGTACTCTAATAGTGGTCCATAAAACATATCAGAAAAACTATAAGGAAAATTTAAAAGAAAAACTTGACTAACCATATCTGAACTTTAGAAAGTAAAAGCTACATTTCAGAAAAGCAAGCAAAGCTAGGTGGAAAGCTTAGAGCATCCTACAGAAGGATGTTAGTAGCAACACTTGACTGGAGCTTCTGCCCTGGAATCCTGCAAAATTCACACTGATTTCACTGGCAAATTTCTGTCTCTTTTCCTAGAGAATCCTAATAAGTCAAGGGAGGAATTTTAAGATAGATTTTATTAATCATGATTTAAAATAATTTCTTCAATATTCAAATATGTTGTTAACCAGACACTGAGCTCTTGTTACAGGGAAAATGAGATTATCCAGCCATGTACTCAGCAAGAGTTTAGAAAGAACTATAAATGATTATACTGTAACTAGAGGCCCAATGCACAAAATTTGTGCAAGAATGGGCCTTCCTTTCCCTGGCTGCCGACACCAGCTTCCCTCTGGCACCTGGGACCCAGGATTCCCTCGCAGCCCTGGCTTCATCCAGAAGGATGTCTGGAAGGACATCTGGTCTAATTAGCATATTATACTTTTATTTTTATAGGTGGGGATTTGTTGCAAGTATCTCTAGATTGCACAAAGTCCTATAAAATTTAAAAGGAGAAAAAGACCTAGCCGGTTTGGCACAGTGGATAGAGCATCGGACTGGGGACCAAAGGGTCCTGGATTTGATTCTGGTCAAGGGTAAGTACCTTGGTTGCAGGCTCAATCCCAGGCCCTGTTTGGGGCACATGCAGGAGGCAAATAATTGATGTGTCTCTCTCACATCAATGTGTTTCTCCCCATCCCTTCCTCTCTCTCTAAAAAGCAATGGAAAAATGTCCTCAGGTGAGGGTTAAGAAAAATTAAATAGAAAGGGCAAAAAAGAGGGACTAGTCAAAGGAAAAAGATCAATACACAACTTTATTTTTCTCTTTATGATATTGTTTTCTCATATTATCACTTAGTAGATTTAAGTAATAAAAATGATCTGCTATCTTCTATGTAGTCACCAGCAAACTCATTTATTTCACATGACTCAGAGCATTCCTAAAATAGCAGTGTACTGCTCAGTAAATTGCCAAATAAACACCAATACTGAGATATTGTCAGTCAGATGAATCCTGATTTCAGACATAAAATTAAAATGCTCCTTTATTCTGCTCCTTTCAGCCTAATTCTCCCATTTAAAGTTTCTTTGGCATTTTCTATAAATATAAACCATGACTCTGAGAATCATTATAATAGAGTCATAGAGTACTTTGAATATTAATTTTTAAGATGTTTTCATGGATTACATATGTTTCCTGATTACCTTTAATTCACTTTCTCTGCAGAGTGGTTTCAGACATTGAGGGTGAGGCATGTAGAAGCTGGTCAGCCTGCTGGCTTCTGTTAGTTCGTAGGAGAAACAGCGGTTCTTCAGAGGATTCAGTCATGTTCAAAATATCCATTTGTCAAAGCTGACAGGGAAAACAGAAAGACTAATGGGCAGAATACCAAGAGAACACTACGTTATGGGCTCAGTCGTCCTCTCTATGCATATCCTACTGGGACACATGCTTGGCCATCTCTGTCTATTAGTTCCAGCATTTGTATGTGGGAGGGAAAGTGCCATCTCTGTACTTCATTAGTTTGTTTTGAAAATAATATGATACTGGGAAAATGCTGTATAAAAAGTAGACATGAAACAATATCAAGGAGGTTATGTAAGAGATGTTATTATTGCTTTTCAGAAATATATTCTTGCTTCACTTAGCAGTTCAGAATTAGGCAATGTTTAGTATAAATACAAAAACAAATTTAAAGAAAATATGGCATGAGTGGAAATGTTTCTAAAGCAGTGCTGGAAAATTAGCTTAGGGATTTCCAAGAGGAATTTACAGAAGTCTGGGAATTTTTATGATAATAAGAAAACAAGTTGAACTCCAGAACTGAGAAAACAAGTTGAATTCCAGAACTGAGAAACACCAGAGGGTGCTACTTAGGGCAAATGGAGACTGGACTTCATCCCTGGAGAGGTCAATCTCTACTACAAAGGTGAGAGCACAAGAGCTCAGTTTCAATGTGTCCAAGGAAATGCTCTAAGGAAAAGGGTTAGGGGAAATGGTCTATGTGCCTTTTATAAATGTATAACAATTATTTTCATTTACCCTCACACCTTAGAAATCGAGAAACTGAATTGCCCATCTTCTAGGCCCTCTCCCACTCCCCCAGGTCCCTTCTTTCTGTGCCCCCTGATGTTTCTTGTAAATTATTATTTATAACAAGGTTTTATTTTTATGGATGACTTTAGACACCTCTGAGGATATAGATCAATGTCTGGTGAATCAAATTAATCACAATATAGACTGAAAAATTGTGATTCAGTGACTCCTGTCCTCATTGCAGATTTTAGTGACAGAATAGCCAGTCTAAAATAAAATGTAGCTGAATCTTAGTTGAATATTACAGATACAAGTTTTAACAAGGAATAATTACCATTATAAAAGATCAGAAAATCATGTTGCAAGCAAACTAGTACAAAATCAATGCATTTGGTTCGCGTTATCGATTGTATGTCCCAATAAAATATCTCTTCTTCACTTACTGAGAGTTTGGATTTAGATAGCTTTGGTTCAAATCCTTCCATTGTGACTGCTAGGCGTTTATCCTCTTGAACAGCTTTCTCAGGATTGATTATGTCTACCTTATAAATGCGCTTAAAGATTAAATGAAATAATATAAATAAAACTTAGCATAATATCTGCAACTTCAGTTGGGGCAAATTGAGGGCTGGATTTTAAAAGATTTCATTGGAATTCATCAGCTAGAATAGAGGCAGATACTCCAAGTGAAATGGAGCAGATAAGAACAGGTACAATGTATCTGTTTCACATGGAAAAATATAAGACAGTGGTTCTCAAATCTATCAGATATCAGAATCACCCAAGTATTTTTTGGTAAAAACATTTTTTTTAATTTGGTTCCTATTATCAAACTTAGAATTCGATCTTTAGAAGCTTGGGTATTCTGATTATTGGTTGCATTCAGGAACAATGGCATAGAGTCTGCTGAAAAATATAGTGAGAGATATACTTGCAAATTTGCAAAGCATGGTGAGAAAAATATAGAGGGATTGAATGCCACGTTAAGGAGTGTGGACTTTACTTACTAAAGCTTGACACACCATTACACATTTCTAAACAAGGGAATGCCATGCTCAGGGCTTTGCTTTACTAAGAGAAATTTGACAATAATAAGAGGTAGGTTAGGGCAAGAGTAGGCTTGGGGTAACCTGGTTAGGATTCTACTGATAGACTGGTTAGGACAGTGGTTGGCAAACTCATTAGTCAACAGAGCCAAATATCAACAGTACAATGATTGAAATTTCTTTTGAGAGGCAAATTTTTTAAACTTAAACTATAGATGTAGATACATTGTTATTAACCTACCTATATAGTTTAAGTGCTGTTGATATTTGGCGCTCCCCCGCGCTGCGTATCCCGCGATCCGCCTGCACCTTGTCTCCCATCGCCCGACCAACCAACACCCCCCACTTCTTCTAACGCCACTTCTTCAAAATAGACTTGCCCAGGCCGAAAACCGACTTCTGTGCATGGGCCACGAAGTTTCAATCGCACTGTACTGCGCGCCCGCACGTGTTGTTTTGTGGAAGAGCCACACTCAAGGGGCCAAAGAGCCGCGGTTTGCCGACCACAGGACTAGCCCAAGAGAAAATTAAGAATGGTTGGAATTAGGGAGATGATACTGAGCTTCATCAAAGAAAGCAGCCAAAATTAAATGAGGAGCAATTAGTTAAAACAGGCAAAACTCAGAATGGTGGAAAGAGGGTTGAGAGTATGTAAAATATGGAATATAATTTAAATTAAATACAAAGCTTACAATACAAATAACATTATGAAATTATTGTGAATCAAAATCAAATATAAAGTAAGTTACTAACTCCTGCATTAAAAGAATGTTGGTGAATGTGTTGCTGCCTGGCTGTGAGCTCCAACTACACACTGCATTTCCTCCTCCAGGTTGTCTGTAAAACTCAATCACCCCTTTTCATTCTTTGAGAATGTAGAGACTTGGTATAGCCGTATGTGGGACTCATCAGACACCTCTCCTGTAAAGTCCTTCACTTTTTAAACTATAATGACCCAGACTTCTGCTACACTTCAGCCACCCACAGGTCAACTTTCAAAACCAAAAAGCCCAATTATGGCTGCAATCTTTATCCCTTTCAGATGTCATATATATATATATATATATATATATATATATATATATATATATATATATATATATATATATATATATATCCCCCCTACTGGGGATCAATCCTGAAGCCTGGGCATATGCCCTGACAGGAATAGAACTGGCGACCTCTTGGTACACAGGATGATGCTCAACCAACTAAGTCACACTGGCCAGGGCTAGGATGTCATTATTAATATCAGTCTTCCTATGACTGCATTTTCTTCCAATCTGACATCCACTTCCTTCCTGACACTTCTTGCCATACTGACACATGCTTTATGGCTTTAAGACTTTTCTGCTTTGTCATGCCCTTGTCCATGTATCCTGCTTATTTTCCCAGAATACTCTGGGTCAGACTGCCTTCTTTTCTCCTACACCCAAACTATAGGACATTACTACAGAAACCAAGTTTGACCAAATTAATATAACTACAAATTTATGACCTTCACTTGAACATTGCTAAGGACAAGTTTGTTTGTTTTTTAATATTCCTGATAGCCTTTATTTTCCATCCTTAGAAATAACAGATCACTCTGTCCTAGCAAATAAACTTACCTATAAATCCATAGTGAAAATTAGTTTTAAATCTCACAGCTATAAAAATACGGTGATATTTATTTCTATATATTTACTTCTCTCCCTGGGGGTCTCAAAAGAAAATTGTTATTTCTTGCATTCAAAGATAATGCATCAAGCATGTCCATCAGTCCCAGCCCATCCCCTCAGGGAACTAACCTTCGATTACTCATGCTTCCCCCTGTGCTTTCCACATCACAGTGTCTCCTGGATCACTCTGCAGAGATTGTAATCATGTTCTAGTCCTTTCTTATCTTTAAAACGATCATTTTCAATAAACCCAAAGATATTTTGATGAAGCAAAGAAACATAGCCCTGGCTGTATGGCTCAGTTGGTTGAGTGTCTATGTTGCCTGTTCGATTCTGGTCAGAGCACATGCCTGGGTTGAGGGCTCAATCCCCAGTAGGGGGCATGCAGGAGGCAGCTGATAGATGATTCTCATGAATGTTTCTCTCTCCCTTCCTCTTTCTCTAAAATCAATGAAAACATAATCTTTTAAAAGAAACAGAAATAAGGACATACAGAAACAGTTGAAGTATAAAGATAGTTTGCAATAAACTTAGAGGATGTGAGGAATTATAAGTATAAAGTCAAAGATAAAAGAAATTAATCATCATATGCAAGCCACATTTTTCTGTCATTCACATCTGAATCTAATCCTAATTAATACACAAATTTGAATGTGTCTATCTTACCACGTTTACTTTATTTCTACTTTTCCTCTTGTACTAAATGCAATAAGGCTTTCATCAAAATCACCCCACCAAAATGGCTCTGGCTATGATTACTTATGACCTATTGACAAATTACAGGGTTTGCTTTTAATTAATGTCTCTGTGACATTTAACACTTATTTGACCTTCTGTTTGAGCTGTTTTCTTCATGTATTTAGTCAAGAGATATTCATATTCTTAATATTAACTTGTCCTAACTATGATAATATATAGTTATTATATATTACTAGAGGACCAGTGCATGAATTCATGCACAGATGGGATCCCTCGGCCTGGCCGGCGATTGGGGCCGATCAGGGCCAGCGGGCCCAGGGGAGGGACTGCAGGAGGTTGGCTGGCCATGGGAGGTTGGCTGTGGGAGCACACAGGATAAATAAGTCCTGGAGGTGTGATGTACAGAATGGTGACTATAATTAACAATATTGTGTGTATATTTGAAAGTTCTAAGACAGTCAATATTAAAGGTTCTCATCACAAGACAAAAAATGTGTAACTAAGTATGGTGATGGATATTAGCTAAACCTATTATGCATTTTGATTAACTATTAATCATTTTGCAATGCCCTCATATGTCAAATCATTATGATGTACATCTGAGCTAATACTAAAACTAGTCCCAAATGACTAATGTTCATCAATAGGTAAATTAATAAAGAAATTAAAATATATTCGTACAAATGGCTATTACTCAGAAACACAAAGGAAAAAAAACTATTGATCTGCAAAATATGGATAAGCTCAAAAGTATTCTGAGTGAAAGAAGTCATAAATATAAGAGAACCAACTATACTAGTATAATTCCACTCTATGAAGTTTGGCAATAAGCACAATTTATCTAAATGAATAAAGGTCAGAATAAAAGTTGTCTCTACTCAGTGGGAGAGATGGGCTAGAAAGGAGTAAGAACTTTTCCTAGGAAGATCAAATATTCTATATGTGGCCCTAACCGGTTTGGCTCAGTGGATAGAGCATTGGCCTTTGGACTGAAGGGTCCCAGGTTTGATTCTGGTCAAGGGCATGTACCTTGGTTGCAGGCTCATCCCCAGTAAGGGGTGTGCAGGAGGCAGCTGATCGATATTTCTCTCTCATTGATGCTTCTAACTCTCTATCCCTTTCCCTTCCTCTCTGTAAACAATCAATAAAATATATATTTTTAAAATATTCTATATGTGATTGGGTATTAGCTACATGAATGAAATCATTTATCAAGCCTCATTGATTTGCATATTTAGGACATGTATTTGTGCAATCATCATACATAGATTAAATCTCAATTTAGGAAGAAAGAGTAGAAATCTCAGTTTACAAAGAGTTATAAGAATAAGAATAGCTGTTGTTGTTTTTTTTGAGCACTTGTTCTATTACTATTACTATTAGTAACTATTACTATTACTATTCTCTTATAGGGTAAAATCCTCCTCTGTTAATGCATTTAGCTTGTTGGCATCTCATATTAGGTGCTCAGGTGACAGTGGGTATTATTGTAAATGTGTAAAATATATGAAAATATTTAGAGGATAAAGATGTCATAGTATAAACTTCAGAGTAATCACTCCCCCTTTTAAATAAATGTCAATTGCCTTATGTTTTCTCTGCTTTCTGTCAGGTGCAAAGCACTGTCTATGTAAGTATTTCATAAAATAAAATTTGTTGTAGGCTATCTAAACCTTATTTTATTTTTTCCTTTCATATATTTATGTCTTCTCTCCTCAAGGATATTTAATGATCTGGTAAGGATGGGAGGTCTCCCTGTTTCCTACAGTGTTTCTCTATACTCGTGCTCTACATGCCTGATTGTGAGCTTCTGATTTAATGGAAAAGCTCTCAAAAACAAAAGATAGATGATAAAAATTCTTTCTTCAATCTAAATCATAATCTCTTCTCTATTTCTAACTAAGGGAAGAAAGTATAGTAACAGGATAGGAACATATCAAATGCAGAGCTACCCAAGATTAATATATCCTATATAATAAAAGCCTAGGTGGCGTCACACCCTCGCGTGATGTCGTCACAAGATGGCTGCCACACAGATGGCCACCACAAGATGGCCATGCACACAGCGGAGGTGGGGGACAGTGGCCACTCTGCATGGTGAGGCCTGGGGGTCCTGTGGCTCTGCATGACATGGAGGAGGCCGGCATCTCTGCTGCCTCACTTGGAGGAGGTGGGTCGCGGCAGGGGAAGGCAGTTGTGGGTGATCAGGCCGGCAGGGGTGGACAGTTGTGGGTGATCAGGCTAGCAGGGGTGGACAGTTGTGGGTGATCAGGCCGGCAGGGGAGGGCAGTTGTGGGTGATCAGGCTAGCAGGGGTGGACAGTTGTGGGTGATCAGGCCGGCAGGGGAGGGCAGTTGTGGGCGATCAGGCCGGCAGGGGAGGGCAGTTGTGGGCGATCAGGCCAGCAGGGGAGGGCAGTTGGGGGTGATCAGGCTGGCAGGGGAGCAGTTAGGCATCAATCAGGCCAGCAGGGAAGTGGTTAGGGGGCAATCAGGCAGGCAGGCAGGCGAGCGGTTAGGAACCAGCAGTCCCAGATTCTCAGAGGAATGTCTGACTGCAGTCAGACATCCCCCGAGGGGTCTCAGATTGGAGAGGGTGCAGGCTGGATTGAGGGATACTCCCCCTGTGCATGAATTTCATGCACCGGGCCTCTAGTGTATGCATAACATTCCTAGGTCTTGGGAACCTCCCCTCTGAGATAACCAGTGCAGAGATTGGTAATTTGAGAGACAAAGAGGTGCTGAAGAAAACTAGGAGCATATCAGAAAATAGGCAATTTTTATATCAAGGTCCCTTTGATACCATTATAATAATCTGATTATTATTTAATGGGAAAGGAGCTAAGTGGAGATTAATAATACAGGTGTGCCATTTATACAGCTCTGCCAGGAAGCTGCAGTTAACATTTTCCAAGTCTGTTCCCCACAGATTCTTGGGAGAAGGGATTAGGCAATAGACACATGCCCAGTGAGGTCTTGGTGACATGGGAGGATGCTTACCTGTCAGACACACCTGGGAACAAGTCAGAGGCCAGAATAGGAGTGGCCACTGCAAGGGAGGGATATCTGAGATACTTAACTGCTGAACAAAGAAAGTCCTTTGGCTCATATGCTCTTGGCCCTCTTGCTCTCTAGGGACTCCTGTTCTAGAGGAATTCTCCCCTGCATTTGCCCTCATGGCTCATGGCCACGTGGGACCCACACAATGGACTAATGGACTGAATCTAGCCTATGCTCTTCACTGTGGAATGAAAACTCTGGACAGGCAGGCAGGCAGGCGAGCGGTTTTTCCTGCCTGCTTTAAGCTCTACTAAACCCCCAGCTGCGTATTTTCCAGGACTCATTTAAAGACAGTGGGACTTTGGAAGCCGAAAAATATGATTCCATGCGAATAAAAATCATTCATTTTCTTGAGCAAGTCTTAGAAAGTTCCTTTTCTAAATATATCACAAGAACCCCATCCCACTAGTGATGGAGAAATTCCACTCACCCAATCCTCCAGCAACTCCTTGGGTATCTTGTAAAACGTGGTGCTTGGTGAAAAAGAGCTCAATCTTCAATAGATTGTTTTTATTTTACTAGAGGCCTGGTGCATGGATTCATACATGGGAGGTGGGGGGTCCCTCAGCCTGGTCTGTGCCCTCTCACAATCCAGGATCCCTCAGGGGATGTCTGATTGCAGGTTTAGGCTCAATCCCCGCAGGCCAGGCCTGTGGGGATCAGGCCTAAACCTGCAGTTGGACATCCCCTAAGGGATGTAGCAGTGCACCAAGCAGCAGGCGGCCAGGGAGGAACTTCAGCCATGGCCGGGTGCCACGCTGCTCATGCTCATCCTAGTCCGCTGTGCTAGCCGCTGCCACTTGGTAGCACTGCTGCCGAGGTGGGAGCCTGTAGCTGCACTCACAAGCCATGAGCCTGGCTTCTGGCTAGGTGGCGGCCCCCCTTGTAGGAGTGCACTGACCACCAGGGGGCAGCTCTTGTGCTGAGCGTCTGCCCATTAGTGGTCAGTGCATGTCATAGCGACTAGTCAACCAGTCATTCTGGTCGTTCGGTAGTAATGGTCGCTTAGGCTTTTATATATATAGATAAAGTATCAGTTAAAAGGTACTTGCTGAAAACAATGACCAGCTAATGTGCTAAAAAAGAGGGCACTGACAATATTTAGAGTTCTTTGTTCAGAATTCAAGGGTAATTGGCTTCCAACATCACACTGAACTCCAAGTGAGCCCCCAAATAAAAGTAACGTAAACGCTCCAGATTATATAATCATTTATATTCAAGGTAATAGAAGGTAACTAATCACTCTCCATTGATGTTCCATCTATCTTAATGTGTCATACACTTCTCTCACTCTTTTATCCTAACAAGGATAATATAATTGCATTATTACTGTGATATCCTCTACAGGATTTGTTTTCATATCATGTGAAGTTTTTTTCCACTTTTTACCTTTGATACTTAAACGTGTGATAGCTACTACAACTTGAGATGTACTTTTACTTGCAGCAGTGAAATGGAAAACTGACTAAAACAGAAGAGGTCAGGACACAAACCAATTTTACTGGCTTTCATAAAAAGCTTAAAGAATAACCTTCTGAGGCTGGGAATGCCTTTTTCTGTAGAAATGAAAAAGCATCATAAAAGGACATTTACTTGGTTCATAAAATTCAAATGAATATGTTATTACCAAGTTTCACAATATTAAAAGACAGATGAAGAATGGAGAAATGAAATACCTGAGCAAATTGAAATTGATCATCAAAAATGCTAGAAATAAAAGCCTTACAAAATTCACTGGTAAACCAATTAGAATTATATTACAGTTCAAATGATTACCATAAAATCTGATATAACTTAATATGAGATTTCATTTTTCTATTTTTCCAAGGAAATGACAGAACTTAGCTAAGTATACTTAAAATTCTTGTCATTTATCAAGTGTCTGATAACCTGAAATAAATCAAACTCTGAAATGGTGATGTGATATAGTGATTCAATAAGATTCTGGTTAATTTGAGTAAATTTATGTGCCCTTTCTTCATTTTTTATCCAGTGACTAAAATGAAGAAAAAGCTATCGTTTGTATCTATGATGCTAATCATCATTTGTTCTGTCATTACATCTCTTCTGTAATCACGTTAGATCTATAAAATGAAAGCAGAAGCCAAATGAAGCTTCAATTACTTATCTGATTGATACCAACACTAAAATATTCTACAGAACTAAAATATCTATAAGACCCAGCCTTAGGTAGGCTACCATCCAACAAAATAACTCCCTCTCTTCAGTAGAAGCTGCTCTTTGTACTTTATATGCTGTTAGAGAAGAGCAATCCTTTCTTTTAAGGACCTGACTATAGAGTTATTACACCCCTTCCACCACACCGATATTTTTTCAAACTCTATAACAGTGCTATTTCTATATTAATTCTCTTCATGAAATTAAAGCTAATCAACACTAACTAAATAAAAATTTCCCATATAGCCTCTTCCCTACCCACCGCAAGTTTCCTCTATTATTAACACCTTGTCTCAGTGTGATACATTTGTTACAATTGTTGAACCAATATTTATACATTATCATTAACCAAGTCGATAGTTTACATTAAGCCCCACAGTGTGCTGTTAAGCTCCATGGATTTTAACAAATGCATAGTGTCACATATTCATTCTTACAGTATTATACAGGATAGTTTCACTCCACTAAAACTCACCTACTTATCCTTCTCCCTATACTCTGGCAACCACTGATCTTTCTACCTTCTGTATAATTTTGCCTTTACCCTAAAGTCATATCATTGGAAACAGATGCTATATAGCCTATATGCAATATGCATTTGACATTTCTCCATGTTTTCACAGTTCATTTATTTGTTTAATCACTGGAAAATATTCCATTCTATGGATGTACCAAAGTTTATCCAGTCACCTACTGAAGGATATTTTGGTTGTTTTCAGGTTTTTGGTAATTATGAATAAAGCATTATAATTTGTGTGTGCATGTTTTTGTGTGGACATGAGTTTTCAATTCATTTGTGTAAATAACCAAGGAGCACAATTGCTGAGTTGTATAGTAAGACTAGAGGCACAGTGCATAAATTCATGTACAGGTGGGGCCCGGCGGGGGGTAGGGGCCACGGGCAGTTGGTGGGCTGGCCCCACCCCCTGGTCAAACTCCTGGTCAAACTTCCGGTTGAGGGGACAATTTGCATATTAGCCTTTTATGATATAGGATATGTTAAGTTTTATAAGAAACTTTCAAACTATCTTCCAAAATGGCTGCACCATTGTGGATTCCCACCAGAAAGAAATGAGAGTTCGTGTATTCCACAGTCTTGTAAGCATTTGGTGCCATTGGTGTTTTGGTTACTTTGCCATTTTCACAGGTGAAATTATATCTCATTTTTTATTTGCAATTGTCTAATGACATAGGATGTTAAGCATATTGTCGTATGCTACTTGCACCAAGCTCAGATGGGTTCACTGGTGGACTCTACCAAATATTTTAGCTAGAAATGATACCAATTCTCTATAACATGTTTCAGAAAATAGAAGCAGAGAGAATACTCCCTAATTCTAAGAAGTCAGCATTATCTTCACATACATACACACACACACACACACACACACAGAAACATGGGAAACTTCTATACTGTAAAATATAATATCCATAAAATTAAAAAATAAAGCTAATGGTTATATATATAAATGGCTATATATTAGAATCATCTTGGAAGCTTTTAAAAATTACCAATGCCCAGGACCCACACTAGACCAATTAATTCAACATATTTAGGGAAGAACTAACCTCTGATATATTGAAATATAAAGCATTCCAATGAATAAACAAGCCCGATATAACAACTTAATAATGAAAAAAAAACATATAAACTAGCAGTTCACAGAAAAAGGTGTAAACTATTTTTAAGCTTACTGAAAATCAAAGAAATTCAAAATAAACAGGTATAATTTTTACTTATTACATACAGAAGATTCACAACATTTAGACTATCCATAATTTATAAATCTGTGTTAATGGAAACTCATAAACTTTTAATGGAGTCACAAATAGTTTGGAGGAAACATAGTGATTATCTATAAAAATCTTTTAAATTGTCAAACTCTTTGAACCTGTAATTCAATTTTTTGTCAAGCAAAGGAAGCATGTGAATAGTAGAAGCTCTCCTAACTGACCTCCACTGAGTTAATATACCAGGTTAACTGATATTCTTTTTTTGTAACCTATTTGAACAGATATATAGATACCGATGGCTTGCCACATACTGACAAGCCAGCTTTCTAGTACACTCAGCCACTCCTGCTCACATTGGTGAATTTAATTATCACCAAGTCAATTTTGTTTGTTATCAAACACTGAATTTGTAATTGTAATTATGTTATTTTATCAAATATTATGCACACCAGTAATAATATAGGCCAGGAAAAAACAATTTCTTGAAAGTTTTGGGAAGACCTGAAAAGAATCAAAACACTAAAATGTGCTTGTTAAGTTACATGCAAAAGATAATAAGAAAGAAAAATCTAAATTATTCAGAAATTAACTACTTTATGTTTATTTATTTTTGTAATCCTCACCCGAGGGTATTTTTCCATTGAATTATAGAGAGAGTGGAAGGGAGAGGGAGAGACAGAGAGAAATATCCATATGAGAGAGACACATTGATTGGTTGACTCCTGCATACGCCGAGGGCCGTTGCTCTATCTACTGAGCCAAACCAGATAGGGCAGAAATTAACTGCTTTTTAAATGTGTTTAATTTCTCCAGGAACATTTTACAAAAGTAAAACTAGATGCCAAAGAACAATGATGCAAAACACAATGGCATGGGAATATAATTAGTATTGGCCTAATATGGAGTGGCTAAAAGTTATACATTCACATGTATTCACATTTAAACATTAATATATCATGTACCATTTTCATAATTACTGAATTATCTTTCAATTATTTTCCAACCTTAAATTTCTCCTGCACTAAGAGTACTTAAACTATGTGCATAAGTATTTATCGTACCATTGTTGTAATAAGAAGCTAGAATGAAAATTAATGAAATAAACTACAACATTACAAAGAACAGAGCTATATGAAATGCCAACAAAATATATAAAAATAAATTTCCAATTAGAAATCTAAAAAGCAAGCTGTAGAATATTAAATAAAATATGTCCCCATTTGTTTAAGAAAATGATGCCCCAATATAGACAAAGTAATATCAACATAAATAAACAGAATAAAAGGCTGAAAAAATATTCATCTACCTATAAATACTGGTTTCTGTTGCTCTTAATTTTCTTTTCTCTTGGTGTAATTTATTTTTTAAATACATAATTTATTTTAAAAATCATTAGTATATGTTTTCAAATAATTTACAATAGTTTATAATCAAATTGTCCTTTTTTTATAAAAATGCTCTATACGATGAATAGCGCATTTGTGTCAAACTGATAAAATGTATTTCACGTAAATGTCATTTACTTTCTCTACCACCTTTTGCTTTTGAAGACTAATGCTTGAGCATATAAAGTTGTGTGGTAGGTCTTTAGGCTTTAAACAACTTGTCAGTCACTTAAATTGCTGATTAATTTTGACTTGGCACCACTTATCATTTTAGATCAAGAGCTTGATGAAATAATCAGTCATCTGTGCCCGCTTTGAGAAATTAGCACACATGTTTATTTGTAAAATGTCAAAGCAAGTCTTTAACACATAAGTAATGTCCTGGGTAGTATATGTCAACATTTCTCAACATTAAGAGGGGGAATAGTCTCAGAGCAAGAAGAATGATTCTTATAGCAGGACCACCTTTTAAACCTTCTTTGTGTATTTTTCATTAGAAATTAAGCAGAGCTAGAGCTTCAGACTGAAGTGATGAGCTCCACAAAATTTTTTGTCAAAAACTATACTAAAAGTTAACTAAACTATACTAAAAGGTGTTTGTTTGTTGTTTTAAGAAAAAAAGGCTATTGAAATACTTTTATTTAATAGAGTTATTGAATGTAAAATAAAATGCTATTCTAGGTGTTAGGGAAATGAGCCAGAAATAATCCCAATCGCTGGAGGTAAGGAGTATGGACTACTGGACATAGAGTGAGCACTTTGAAATCAAACCAAATCAGAAAATACATATTACTATTTATCAATATCATTATATGTGTAAAACTATAACTCCAATTACAAAGAAAGGCAATGACAAAAGTATACTGAATTGACAGGCAGAAATTACATTCAATCAATGTCAAATTTCAATATAATGACTTAAAAAAGAGAGTGATATTATTGACCCCAATATTAGGACCTAGAGTTTCAAATGCTCTTCCAATAGTAGACAAAATTTATGCTGATGCAATGTACTCTTCTTTGCATGAAAAATTCTGTCATTAAAACTGATACCTTTATATAGTTATCTGTTTGTTATAAACTAGTAAAAGTTTTACACTTCTCTAAATTGTATTATCTGAATCTTAGATCCTTTATATACAATATATGTAGATAACATGAAAATACAGTTAAACAGAAATTTTTGTTAATTATTTTAAAATAGATTAATATATTCCCATAGAAGAAAAGAAAATTAAATATATTTGAAAAGATATCACTACTTTTATTATAGGGAGGGGAAGTAAAACAGATCCAAGTGATAGTATACAAAGGTGAGCAAAGCAGGTTTACAGTTCTTGTATGGAAAATAATATAATCCTTATCTAATAAAAGAGAAACATGGTAATTGGTGTACGACTGCTACCCTTCCTATTGGCTAATCAGGGCAATATGCAAATTAACTGTCAGCCAAGATGGCGGCCGGCATCCAGGCAGCTTGAAACTAATATGAGGCTTGCTTGCTTCAGTGACGGAGGACTCCAAGTTCCCCGCCTGCCGCTGCAGGCCTCTGAGCTGCAAGCAACTGTGTAACAAACATAGAAGCTAAACAAAACCCCAGAAACCTGCAGGGCTTCAGCCAGCAAGATCGCAACATTGTAAGCAAAGGCCAGAAACCTACTTTCAGCAGTGGAGGCCTAAGAGCTGGAGCCAAGCCTCAAAGCTAAAGCTGGCCCAGAATAAAAAAAGAAAAAAAAGAAAAAAAGAAAAAAAGGAGCAGTTGGGAGCTTCAGTCACCCCCAGCCTGAAAACAGCCCTCAGCTCCTCACCCAGGCTGGCCAGGCACCCCAGTGGGGACCCCCACCCTGATCCAGGACACCCTTCAGGGAAAACCAGCCAGCACCCACCCATGCACCAGGCCTCTACCCTATATAGTAAAAGGGTAATATGCCTCCCAGCACCGGGATCAGCATGACAGGGGGCAGCGCCCAAACCCCCTGATCGCCCTGCGGCTCTGTGTGTGACAGGGTTCAGTGCTCCAACTCCCCGATCGGCCCTGCTCTGTGTGTGACAGGGTGTGGCGCCCCAACACCCCCCACAACCCACGGGCCCTGCTCTGTGTGTGACAGGGTAGAGACATAACCTCCCCATTGGGCCTGCCCTGAGTGTGAGAGTGGCGGCACCCCAACCCCCTGATTGGCCCTGCTCTGTGGGTGATAGAGGGTGGCACCCTAACCCCCTGATGGGCCCTGCTCTGTGGGTGATAGAGGGTGGCGCCCTAACCCCCTGATGGGCCCTGCTTGTGAGTGACAGGGGGAAATGCCCCAACCCCCTGATGGGCCCTGCTCTGTGCATGACAGGGGGTGGCACCGCAACCTCCCCATCGACCCTGCCTTGAGTGTGACAGGGGATGGTGCCCCAACCCTCCAATCGGCCCTACCCTGAGCCTGACTGAGGGTGGCATTGCAACCTCCCAATCGCCCTGCTCTGTGTATGACAGGGGGCAGCGCCCCAACTCCCCAATCGGCCCTGCTCTGAGTCTGACCAGGGGCTGCACCTAGGGATTGGGCCTGCCCTCTGCCACCCGGGAGCAGGCCTAAGCCAGCAGGTCATTATCTCCCGAGGGGTCCCAGACTGCGAGAGGGCACAGGACAGGCTGAGGGACCCCCTCCTCCCCCCCCCCGAGTGCACAAATTTTTGTGCACTGGGCCTCTAGTAATTAATAAATAAAAATAAAAGAATAAACTCTGTGTTTCACATACTCATGACTATAAACCTACTTTTTTGCCCACCCCTGTATGTGTTCAAAAAAAACAAAATCAATAAGATAAAGCAAGGGCAAGATTGTGTTTTCTGGCTCAAATATTGGATTTTTATTTAAATAAATTTATTACTATGTAATAGTTTATATATGCACAATACTGAGCCAATCTGGCAATTTTTTTTAGTTGGTGTGTACAAGTAAACAGCTCAGCCCTAACTGGCTTGGCTGAGTGGATAGAGTGTTGGCCTGTGGACTGAAGGGTCCCGGGTTCAATTCCAGTCAAGGGCATGTACCTTGGTTGCGGGCACATCCCTAGTAGGGAGTGTGCAGGAGGCAGCTGATCGATGTTTCTCGCTCATCGATGTTTCTGGCTCTCTATCCCTCTCGCTTCCTCTCTGTAAAAAATCAATAAAATGTATTTTTTTAAAAAAGTAAATAGCTCAGAAAAAAAGAGTTGATAGGCCAAGTAAAGTCTAACAAATTCACTATTGGAACAATATCTGATTTTTCATATGTATAAGTACTTATGCACACCCAAATATAATTAACTATCTCTTGCAGAACGTTGTTACTGTTTTTATCAGAATTTATAACTTCTGTCATCTGATGAGAAAAAGTACTAATGACATTTTCATGGCATAATGGGCGGGGGGTGGGGGGGGAGAGAAGGAGAGAGAGAGAGAAATGGCAAATCTGTTTAGACCGAGCTCCATGTTTCAAAAGGCTTTCCTTCCTATAGGTACCAAAAAGCTGGGCTCCTTTTGCGGGGAAGGTCTTTCTTTATAGAAGAAACAAATGTGAGACTCAGTGAAGCAAGGGAATGCCTGCTTAGCCATCCAGACCAATCAGTCAGCATGGTGATCACTGAAGCACAGAGACAATAGAGGTACATTTTCAGGTCTTTTAAATCAAGGCTATAAACATTTTTTTTTCTAGAAAAAAGGAAGCATTAGTCATAGCCTCCTTCGGCAAATATGCTTAAAGTTCTTGAAATCACAAGGCAATTACTCTCAGTTTGGAAAGTAGTGACATCTAATTAGAATGTTAAATTAAGTTCAGTAGTGATACTGCACTTGTTTATACATTCAAACTAATTTTATTAGACTAAATATAGACAACAGAGATTATTTACTTTGTCACCACCCATTATAGTAGAATTATGTAGGAGATTTAGAGGTTAGATGATAACTCTCTAACTCTTCCAATGTCACATTGGAAGATTCATTGAGAAGAAGAAGGAGGAGGAACAGAAGAGAAGGTAGAAAAAGAGAAAGAGGAGGGAGGAGAGGGAGGAGAAAAAAAAAGTACACAAGGAGATGGAAAGTTCTGACTTCCTTGGAAACCAGGGCTATTAATCAATGCTTTTTGTCAAGTCTCAAAGAATTCCCACCTATCAAAGCATAACTGAATTCCCTAACACAGACTAGCAAAGCCCCACAGGTATCCCTACCACAGCAACAGTGAAGATTCACCAGCCAATAAATTCCACTAGGCCACCTTCATCCACTTAATACCCTTTCACAAAGATTTTGTTTCTCATGTTTACAGTGAGAGATCTATGTATGCATGCACCAGTTTAAATGTATTAATTTAGAAGGTACTTGGTTAAGTCTTCCCCCCCCCCCTTCCTGACTATCCTATCCTGAATTGTACTCACTGCATTTGAATGTGCTGACTTCTTACCCCTGATTTGATTGCAGAAAGAGTATTATTGTTTTTCTTTCTCCTAAATTTTATTGCTGTCTGGAGCCCCCATTGATGTCCCCCCAAGGGATATTCTAAGCTCCTTGAGCATCAGCAGTGTATGGGAATCTACTGCCCCTAGAGTTCTCCCCTTAACCTGCAGCCTGGTTTTTTTATTCCTCAGGTACAAATCAGTTCATTCTGTCTGTTTGTCTTCTGTCTTTCCACATCCAAATCTTAAATAGTTCTCCCAGAAAAAAAAAAAAAGATGATAAAAATCTCAACTATAAAATTAAAATCGTGTCTTAAATCAAAGGAAATGTTTAGGAAAACATTTGGGGCAAAAAGAATTTGGAGAATTAGAAAAAGAGAGTAGAACGTTGTATGAAAGCTTTCTGGACACCTTTCCTAATTGATCCGGGAAGGAGAGTGTGTACATTTATTCCTTTGGTGTGAATATGTACCAGTATGTTTCTTGCCAATGATTTTAGAATCACCTTTTCAGTTCCTGGTGCAATTTTTATTAGGATTTTAATATAAAGTAATGCATTGCATTGTTTTACGCCACTCGAGTGGAATCTTTAGTGCAGTGCAGCTCAATGAACAAACCAAAACACTTAGTTCTTTCTCACCATTAGTTAGCAGAAGCAAAACCTACACACAAAGAGTCAGCAGGACTCCATTATTAGAGCTTCACTATTTTCTACTTTCTCCATCATGTTGAAGAAAGAATTGACTACTGATGTGTCTGTTTTCTGCCTTCTTTCTTACAGTTTTCCTTGTTCCCTGACTCCAAGGTCTCCATTGAAAGTGATTGAGATTGGCTTGCTCTGTGTCCAAACATGAGCTATTGCGAAGATCTTTTCATCTCTTTGGAACACTGTGCTCATTTTTTGATGTTGTGGACAATTTCTCTTAAGCATTTATATTGCAAAATATTCTCCAGTAAAGCAGTTCTGGTAATTTCCTTTCCCCAATTGCCAAATGTCATTAGTTCCTTAAATGGCAGCACTTTGCAGTCCCCAAGGTCTCCCTATGCAGGGGTACTCCTGACTCAGATTTGGTGATAGCTTGTTCTTTGTACTGTCACTTGAACTGCATTTTTTTCATCCTTAACCTCTTGAACTACTTTTCTAAATGAATCAAGCTTATTCCCAGATGAGCTCCAAGAACAAGGTCTTTTTATTATCCCTTCAGTAGCATTTGTTTCCATTATTACTTCACTTGATTACATTCCCTATAGCCCCTATATGTCCACTTTTGCTTACTAACTGTAATTTAAATTTGCTCTCTTGCCATCACTATCCATACCATCTACATTATAACTATGTTAGTGAACATCTAATATGTTAAAATGAGAAGTCAGCTTAATCTTTCAGCAAGTATTGTACACTCTGTTTTAGATGGTATGCGTAGCACTAAGTATTGAAAATAGCATTATCTTTAAATACACAAAAATTATCTATTTTTATGTTAATATTGTGGGATGATAGAGTTTTCAGTATGTGATATTACCTACATAATTTTTGTTAAAATTGGTTAAAATGTGCAGGCATGCTATTTGCTTAGGGATTCAGACATACTTTCTTTAGTTTGAGATATTTTAATCAATAATATATATCGTACACATTCACATATCATTTAGAGCTAATGTATTCATTTTAGAAAAATGGAAGATTTTACAACCTAATTTAATAAAGTATCTGTATCTTCAAAGGAAATAAACACTAAGTCTAAAATAAGCTAATCTGTATTTTAAAATATACTCACACGGTTTACTCTTATAGACAAATATTATCATCTCTAATGTCTAAGGTTTAATTTTTTCCTTTAAAAATTACAGATTAGGTAGTTGCTCTCTGGTCTTAGGAGTTCCTGGTATCATAAGAAAGTAACCAAGCATCATTTCATCTCTGCATATTAGTATCCCTTACTTTTCTGTGCAGAAATGAGGAGAAGATAAAGCATGAGAGTGGTCACTATATAAAAATGAAAAAGGAAATGTTCTATAGCATTTTCTCTTCCTTTTCAACCACTTTTTTTAACCTGAATTCTTATGTTCCAGTTTGGAAAAACTTTTTTTTTTCTTTTTAAGGGTCAGTAATAGAAGCCATCCCACACCACCACTCACTCTTTTATTCAACTAAATTATGGGCTACACATTCATTTAAAGTAAAATTCTGGGAATTAAAAGAGAAGAGTTTTTATTTTTGATTGCCCACCACTAAGAATTTAATAGCTTCTAGTTGGAAGGCATGACAGGTGACTTTGTAGGTAGATAATTACAAAAAATTATCACTTTGCTTCTGCCCAGAACTGCCTGATACCTTAATACACAGTAAAGTGAAAATTTTGTAATTGTCACTATTTTATAAGGTGGTAATTTAAGCAGTTATCCAAAGGGATTATGTGGCCCCATCAATTGTCAAGATGTGATGCCAGTGTACACCTGAAGATGAATACAGAGGTTGTCATGGCAACACCTAAATTTGGAGAACTGCTCAAAAAGCAAAAGTGTTCCTGTGCATGTCAGGAATGGGTAACTAATGGTTTCTGCTTGCAGGCCTTCCCAATCATTTAGCCAGAATAATGCAACCACATTGCACTCAAATTCTCAGCTGTAGCCCTGGTTCTACTGGCTTATGATGCTCAGAGAAACACGGCTCTTTTGACCTTTGCTTCAATCACGTCATCAATCTCACTTTGAGTATTTGGAGAATACATGGTACCCAGTTAATATCAAGATGGATTTTGACTTCACTTATAGCATTGAGTAATTTGGAAATTATATATATATATTATTAACTTTATGTTAGGAACAAAAGACATAAAGACATCAGGGAATGTATTAGGAGAATTTAAAGTGATTCCAAAGATTACTCTAATTAGAAAGCAGTATGATTTCTCTCTCTCTTTTTTTTGTATTTTCTTTTCTGGAAAATAAAGAATTAAGGTGAGATTAATTATTTTATATAGACTCATAACATTTTAGAGATGTGACCAAAAAGATCTTAATTGTTGGTCTTACATCTAAGTGAATGCATACTAATAATTGAACATGAAAGGCCTTGAAAAGCAAAGATCTAACCTCCTTTCCTCTGAAACAGAACTAAAAATTCAGTTAGCATGACAGCACAGTTTTGTATCTTATTCAATACTTTCTACTTGTTTCTAGAGAGAAAGAGTATTTTTCTAGAGCTGTTGAGATCTAGATTGTAATGTACTTTCTCATCAAATTGCTTTTCAACATATCTTCAAATCACCAAGACTGGAGTGTTTACTAGGAACTACTAAATCTATCCTCAGAAACATAAAATTAAACACGGTAATCAGACCCAACCGCTCCAACAATTCTTATAGTGCAGTAGGTACTATATAAAAGTACAAGCATTTTACTACATTGTAATTGATGTCTCTTTAGAGAAGGAAAGAGGCAAGACGCAGGCAAAAGGGCAAATGTGAACATAGAGGCAGAACTGAGGAAGAGTAGGAAGTGCAATGTTCACAGAAACGCCTGTGAGAACTGGAGGGTCTGAGAGGGGAGTGTCAGAAAGTGAATTTAAGGAGATAGGTTTGAAGCATGTTGTGAAAGGCACTGAGTATTTTAAGAAGAGGTGTGAGATCATATTGATACTTCTAGTATCACTGTGGAAATGGATTGAAATAGAGAAGACCAGAACTGGGGAGACCAAGCCAAAGAAAGTGAGTAAGGACAGAACCAATAAGGAGGAAGAGAAGGGATCTTGACTTTGACAATGTCAACAAACACTAATATTTTCCAAAGCTTACTATGCATTTGCAAGACAACTTCTTTCCAAAATATAGTCTCATTTAATCTGCCCCAGACTCTCCTTCCTTAGTACTATAATCCCCTATTCATAGATGACAAACTGAGGCACTGAAAGTTGAAAGAACTTCCCCCCAGTTCACACAACAGGTAAAGAGATTTTTGAATCAAATCTGTCTGATTCCAAAGGCCCATCCACTGAACTGGAAAGGAGCAGAGGAAATGAGCGAATGGTTGTTTTTTAGCAGCAAATCATTTCTCTCCATTTCTGCTTTCTATAAACAGTAACCCTTCATTAAACACTTTCATTAGGTAGGAAAAGCAATGAATCCTGTGCAAAGATTTCGATTAATTTCACACAATAATAAACTATGATGCAGTTAGAGATTCATTAACAAATATTATGATGTTGAACCATTTTAGAGGCTGAAAAGATTGAGTATAATTTCCCCCTAATTTTATCTTCTTATCTGCAATATCTAGTGCTGTGAGTCAGGAAGATACAATATGTTGTTCAACAGAGAGGCTGGGATGTCAACTTGACCAATCTTGTAGTTTTATCAATGAGGAGCCTGAGATTCAGCTCCATACTGTGACCTGATGTGGCAGGGCATAAAACTTACATCATCTGATTTCAGTGACCCCAGGATAACTTTTGAAAAGAGTTAATTTATTCTAATAGAATACTTACAGAAACAGCACAGAGAATGGGCATTACAAGTATGTGTTTGCATGTGTAAGAACTCAACTAGAAAGATATAATCAATGGATGGAATGTATTCTCCAGGGTGGGGGAATTGTAGGTTTACAATTGTCAGTACATGAAACACAGTTTATTCTTGTATTATTATTTATTAATTATTGTATTACTTTCAATAGTATCTAAAAACAACTGCAAACCTACCCCCCCACTTTGTATAATAAAATATCTACAGAAACCATCTAGTTGTCACCAATAATAAATTTATTGATTTTAAAATATCCAAAAGCTGACATTACACAGAACAACTTAACAGGTTTACTTATGCTTGTTATAATGTGGACTATCTGAAACTTGTTTACTGAAACATTTTGACTTGCTTTAATTCTTTATGTACAGAGATTTAAATTAAATTCACACACAAGTGAAACTGAAAAAATAAGATAACTTGCTAATATCTGTACCTGTGGCCTATGCTCTCATTTCTTACTAGAGGCCCTGTGCACAAAATATGTGCACTGAGGTGGGGGTGAGGGGTGCTTAGCCTGACCTGCGCCTTCTTGCAGTCTGGGACCTCTCGGGGGATGTCCAACTGCCAAGCACTGATGCAGAGGAGGGAGAGGCTCCCACCACCGCCACTGCATTAGCCAGCTGTGAGCCTAGCTTCTGACTGAGCTGTGCTCCCCCGGGAGTGCACTGACCACCAGGGGGCAGCTCCTGCATTGAGCGTCTTCCCCCTGGTGGTCAGTGCCCATCATAGCGACTGGTCATTCCATGGTTCAGTAGATTTGCATATTAGGGTTTTATTATATAGGATCATATACTTAAGTTCCTCTGATCCCATTCACTTTGCTCCTGTGAAGCTTCCATGGCAATAAGTGCAGATCTAAGCCCCAGGCAAGGTTATTGCACTGGGATGCAGAAATGAAGTCTACCCACGAGTGGACTTATGATATGAGATGTCACAGTGCCTAATTACCCAAGTAGTGATGATGTTTCTTCACTTTCCAGCAGAGAACACACTGTTGTCAGAAGCTTTTATAGCTGGTTTCTTCCAGAACATTTTAACAGCATTTGGTTTGTGCACAACAAGGCATTATAGTAATGTTATCAAAGTGTGGACCCCAAACTGGCTGCTGACTGCAAACTATCCCTAACAGATCGATACCAGATAGGAGCTGGAGCCAGAAGCAGCTATGTCACTATGCGCACTATTTAGTTGGCTTGGCGATGTGTGTGTTGGGAAACAGCAAGACTCTCACAGAGGGCAGCAGTGCCTTGGTCTTCATTCTGGAGCAAGCTATCTTTGACCAGGTTTTGGAAAATTTACATGGCTCTTTTTCTCTTTCTGATGGAGGTCTGCAAGTTATAAGCAGTAATGAATGCTAGAAAGCAAAATACAGGCCCCAGGAGAATGATTCATTTTCTTGTCTAAATTATACATGATTTTTAGTTAGCCTAACACAAGTAAGCATTCCATATTATGATCTTGGAAATAAAAAAAATAACTTTAGTTTTCCTTTGATTGAAGATGACATTTGGCTCTTTAAAATCCATTAAGTTGCATTCTATTGGCTTTTTATAAAATATTGTTTCATTAGTGTTCATATTAAGAATAATTAAAAATTAAGGATGTTTCACAGCTCCTAAAAGTTGCTATGAGGTGTGCATACTAAGATGTTTGGAGGGATTGATGATTATTGACTGCATATTCATGATTTCTGAGCTTTAAGTCAACCTTGGCAATGTATGAGTAAGAGAAAATATATTCTGTTTTCAGATTTTTTCTATAAAATTTGCCCTAGATTCAAACCAGGTTTTCCTTTCTTAATCTGGGTAAAAATGTATTTTTAATTATTCAAAATGTCCTACAATGCTCTAGATTGTCACCCTAATGCTAGCTAGTTACAATATAACAGAAATGCAAGGTGTTAATGATCCCTGCAAAATATAATAGATGTATTTGGCCACTTCTTGAGTCTCAAACATATTTGTTTTTTATTTTCATTTTTCTTTTCAAAAAGCAATTTAAAAAGTGGAGTCAACATAATATAAATATTTTGCTTTCACATCAATTTCAAAGATAAAAGGAGTAGTTTAATGGAGTGTGAGAAACAGCATCAGTTTTATAGATATTTATTATTAGTGTAGAAGCTTTTAAGGACATTCCCTTTCTTAAAAAAAAATATATGTATATATTTTTTTTCTGTTGTTTTAAAACTATTGTGCATCATAGTTTTCACACTATTCTAGATTAATCAACCATCTCATCTATACATATAAAAGCCCAGTGACCAGAATGACTGGTGGCTGTGACGCACCCTACAGCAGCCAACCAGCCTGATCCAGGCTCCAAATGACCGTCCCCCAGCTGGCCTGGCCCCTTATTGCCCCCCCACCTTGATTGGGGGTAGGGTCCACTGGCCATCCACCCGCGGCCCCTCCCCCCACTGCCCCAGCCTGATGGGCCCCCATCAGGGTGGGCCAGATGGACCCCACCTGTGCACGAATTTGTGAACCAGGTCTCTAGTAGGGCTATAAAATCGAACAAGAATAGAAGCACCATTTTAGGACTAAGCAAAAGCATTATGGAAAACTAATATATTATACATTATGGAATACCAACATTTACAACAGGTAAAACCAGATTTCCCTAAAAGACATATCATATGAGTATTTCCTATAGGTTTTCTCATTCTTTCAATCAGATGTTAAATGGCCTGAAAGCTTGATGCTACTAATCAGAGAGTTATATATCATAGGCCCCCTCCTAAAAATACAACTTCATTTGAAATAGCTGTTTCTATACGGTTGGTCGCAGACTTTCCAGAAAATGAGTTATACTGATTGTAGCATATTCCTACAATGAATTAACATAGTCAGATACACATTTGAGCACATTTTATACAATGACTGTACACACCACTATAGAAATCATTAGTCAAAGCATCTGTTAATGGTGGAGAATTAGCAATCTTATCTGTCTACAGACAATAAAGTTTGTGAAAAATTCCTCCAATTAACAGCTGCTGCAAATTATTTTATCTTTTGCATGTGAAATGGTTCTCAAATACTTTAAAGTCTTTAAGATAAGCTTTTAGTTAGGCAAAAAGACAGTTTGGTAACTTCACATATAAGTAGATCTTTGTGCTCCTACTTATAAAAAGGAGGAATGATCAGCATTCTAAGATATAAGCTTTTTTTCTTTTTTATTGAATTTATTGGGGTGACATTGGTTCATAAAATTATACAGGATTCAGGTGTACAATTCTATAATACATATCTGTATATTGTATTCTGTTTATCACCCCAATTCAAGTTTTCTTCCATCACTATTTATCCCCCTATACCCTTTTCTACTTCCTCCTATCTCCCCACCCCTTTTCTCTCTGGTAATCACGATACTGTTGTCTATGAGGTTTAGGATTTTTTGTTTTGTTTTGTTTTGCTTAATCTCTTAACCTTTTTCCCCAAGTCCTGCAACTCCTCTCCACTCTGACAGCTGTGAGCCTGTTCTCTGTATCTGTAAGTCTGTTTACATTTTGTTTGTTAGTTTATTTTCTTCATCAGATTCCACATATGAATGAAATCATGTGGTAATTATCTTTTTCTGGTGTTTATTTCACTTAGCCTGCATGATTTTTACTATTTATTTTATTTTATTTTATTTTGATGAAGTCTTATTTACCAATTTTTCCTTTCATACCTGGTGTTTTTTTTGTCAAGTCTTAGAACACTGCTCAGTCCTAGGTTCTGGATATTTTGATCATTTTTTTTGCCCTAAAAATTGTAGTCTTTAATTTTACATTTAGATCTAAAGTGCACTTTAACTTATTTTTGTATAAGGTATGGGGTTTAAAAAGTAAGTGTTTGCTTTTTCTTGTCTGTGGACATCCAATGGTGCCAGCACTATTGCTTCAATGGGGTGCCCTTTCTCCATTAAATTGCTTTTGCACCTTTGTCAACATCAGTTAATATTTGTGTGAGCCTTTTTTGTGTTTCATTCTGTTCCATTGATCTATGTGTCTATCTCTTCATCAATATCACACTTTCTTGATTACTATAGCTACATAGTAAGCCTTAATATTGAGTAGAGTGAATCCTTGAACTTCCTTCTTTTTTTGTCAAGATTTTTAAAGCTATTTCAGGACCTGAATATTTTGATGTAAATTTCAGAATAAGTTTGTCTATGTCCACAAGACATAAGCTTGTCTATGTTCACAAGAAGATCTTGTGAAGATTTTGATAGGAATTGCATTACACATGTAAATAATTTTGTGGGGAATAGACATTGTTATTATGTTGTCTTCTAATTCATGAACACAGTATGTCATTCCATTTATTTCAGCCTTTGATTTCATCCAATAATGGTGGTACTTTTCAGCCTATTGACCCTGTACAATGTTTTGTTAAATATAAGTGAGTGAGAATGGCTTAGAGATGGATATTAACTTTGAGGTTTCTAAATTATATCTACTTGGAGGTATTCAGAAGATTATGCATTTTCTCAAGTAGCTCTCAGCAACTGAGTATATATATATATATATATATATATATATACATATATATATATATATATATATATATATATATATATATATATATATATATACAAAAGCATAACTGGTTGAGAGCATTTTGTCAGGCAGGAAGAACAGAAAGGTAGTACAAAGTAGCACTTTTTAAAAATGCTCAGCAGAGGGTACTTTTTTTTATTAGTATTTATCATTTTATTTAATTTTTATTGAATTTATTGGGGGTGACATTGGTAATAATATGATATAGGTTTCAAGTGCACAATTCTAGAAATATATATATATGTATATATATATAAACTTTTTTTTTGGTCTAAAGTTTTCCATGCCTCCTTTTTCCCTGATTGACCCCCCCACCCCCACCAGCAGCCATTCCCACCACGGGCAAGGCCCCACTGCCCCACTGTCTGTGTCTACTGGTTATGCTAATATGCATGCATACATGTCCTTTGATTGTTCTCTAACCCCCCCCTCACTTCCCCTGCCATTTGTCTCTGGATCTATTTTTTGTTCATCAAATTATGTTGATCATTATATTCCACATATGAGTGAGATCATGTGATATTTATCTTTCTCCGACTGGCTTATTTCGCTTAGCATAATGCTCTCCAGTTCCATCCATGCTGTTGTAAATGGTAAAAGTTCTTTCTTTTTTATAGTGGCATAGTATTCCATTGTGTAGATGTACCATAGTTTTTTAATCCACTTAGTGATGGGCACTTAGACTGTTTCCAAATCTTAGCTATGCTAAATTGTGCTGCTATGAACATAGGGGTGCATATATCCTTTCTGATTGGTGTTTCTGATTAATTGGGATATAGTCGTAGAAGTGGGACTACTGGGTCAAATGGGAGTTCCATGTTTAACTTTTTGAGGAAACTCCATACTGTCTTCCACAGTGGTGTACCAGTCTGTATTCCCACCAGCAGAGCACGAAGGTTCCTTTTTCTCCACATCCTCACCAGCACTTGTCATTTGTTGATTTATTGATGATAGCCATTCTGACAGGTGTGAGATGGCACCTCATTTTTGTTTTGATTTGTAGTGACTTTGAGCATGTTTTTATATGTCTCTCGGCCTTCTGTATGTCCTCTTTCAAAAAGTGTCTACTTAGGTGCTTTGCCCATTTTTTTATTGGATTGTTTATATTCCTTTGTAGGGGAGTTCTATCAAGCATTCAAGGAAGAACTAAAACCTATCCTCCTTAGAGTATTCCAAAAAAATTCAAGAGGAAGGCACACTTCCAAGCTCTTTCTATGAAGCCAGCATTAACCTAATTCCAAGACCAGATAAAGATATCACAAAAAAATAGAATAACAAAAGGATATTTTTCCATTGATTTTTAGGGAGAGTGGGAGGGAGAAGGAAAGAGAGAGAGAAATATCTGTGAGAAAAACACATCGATTGGTTGCCTCCTGCAGGAGGACTCCTGACCAGGGCCCAAGCTGAGGAGAAGCCTGAAACTGAGGTATGTGCCCTTGACCAGAATCAAACCCAGGACCCTTTGGTCCGCAGGCCAATGCTTTATCCACTCAGTCAAACTGGCTAGGGCCAAAGTAGCATTTCCAAGGCAGGTGCACCTTTGGTTATCATACTCAGGAAGAGAATAATGAAACCATGTCAGGTTGTAAAGAAGGGGAAATAAATACATGATGTTGACTTCAGTTTTTAAAAAATGTAATACAAATCTATATGAAGAGGAGAAAAGTTGAATAAAGTAATATCAGGGAACATACAGCAAATTAGAAATAAAATTATGAGAATGATGTCCACAAGACCCAGAAAGGAGATTATGATGGTAAGAAAGAAGTTCCAGCCAACAGTTCAATCAAGGAAAATCTATGTAATTTACCCTTTGCCAGGCATCATACTACTGGTGCTGTAGGTTAGTGTGAGGAAAGGAGAAATCCAAAGATGAAGAAAGCAAAGTTCCTGCTCTCAAGAAGCCCACATCTCAGCAATGGCATATGACAAGTACATCAATTACTGTATTTCAATCTAATAACCAGAGCCCTGATTAAGGCACACAATTAGAAGAGCCCTGAGCAATGTACAGAATGAGACATCAGAGCCAAAGGGAAATCAGGACAGATTTCACAGTGGAAGGGTGAGATAAATGTTGCAGGATAAATTGGACTCCTTTAGATTTAAACAGAGGAGCTTTAGAAATGACTGAGGATGAAATGCTGGAGCATGCCCAGATGGCAGTAAGCAGTGCAGATGAGAACAAAAGGTTTCAGACAATTAAAATAAAGACCTTTTGAAATGTAAGCACTATTACCTTTGTAAGACTTTAGCAATTCAATATGTCTGTTGTGCAAAAAGGTATATATATATATATATATATATATATATATATATATATATATATATATATTTTTTTTTTTTTTCTCCTATCTGCTAAGTCTCCTCAATGCTGAAATGTTTTTTTCACTGGTATTATGAAGAAAGTGTTACTCAAACACACAAATCAGCCATTACGTTATTTCCTGCCCAAGCATAGCTGATCATTTACCAAAAAAAAAAAAAAAAAAGAAAAGAAAAGAAAAAGAAAAGCATGAGCATATTGCCTACCACGCTTAGCAACAATCCACAAAACTAATATCATTTTATGCTTCAGGGTTTTGGCAAATATAAATACATTTTTCAGGGTGAAAACAATTCGAGGAACCACAGTGTTCCTTAGCTCATCATTGGAAATGGTAATTAGCACATCAGTAAATTACCTGTAGAATTTTATTTCCATGAACAAGAAAATAATGTTATCTCACTCAGTGCAGCAAGCTGATGTGAATTATGACTTTCAGAAAAATGAAGCCTTATGATTATCCACCAAAGGCGCAAATTCATGATGATGACGTTGCTGTTCCAGCAACTCGTTATTCCAAAGTGCAGAGAAATGCTCACAGAATATTCTAAATCAGTCCCTAGAGTAACTGGAACACAGGCATGTCCTGCCTGATTTCCTCTCTCTGAAATCAGGATGCCAAACCTTTTACTATATCCCTTTGTTTGGATTGGTGTCCTTAAACAATCCAAGAAAAGGGCTTCAAATCTATAGCAAATTACTGTTGTACCACAAATTAATTTTTCTAACTAAAATTTTAAGAATTAAGCTGGTTTAATGGCTGATGAAATGATATAGGCTATCTATACTAATAATAGAGGAATATGCAAATTGTCTGGGACACCATCACAGTAACAGTAACAGTAACTATGGAACAGCAAGTTTGTGAGGGACGATCAAATGACTGAACAGCAGGCTGTGTGGGGTGACCAGGCTGGCAGGGGGGTTAGTGAGGGGTGACCAAACAACTGAACAGCAGGCCATGTGGAGTGACCAGGCCAGCATGGGGGTTAGTGAGGGATGACCAAATGACTGAACAGCAGGCTGTGTGGGGTGACCAGGCTGGCAGGGGGGTTAGTGAGGGGTGACCAAACAACTGAACAGCAGGCCATGTGGGGTGACCAGGCCAGCATGGGGGTTAGTGAGGGACGACCAAATGACTGAACAGCAGGCTGTGTGGGGCAACCAGACTGGCAGAGGGATTAGTGAGGGATGACCAAACAACTGAACAGCAGACTGCGTGAGGATGACCAGGCCTGCAGAGGGGGGGGGGGGGGGGGGAGTTGGGGTAACCAGGCTGAGAGGGGGGTTAGTGAGGGACAACCAAATGACTGAACAGCAGGTAGTGTGGGGCAAGCAGACCAGCAGGGGGGGCAGTTGGGGGTGACCAGTCTAGCAGGGGGGCAGTTGGGGGTGACCAGCTGGCAGGGGAAGCAGTAAGGGGCGACCAGACCATGGGGTGGGCAGTAAGGGGCAACCAGGCCGGCAGGGGGGAGTTAGGGGTGACCAGGCCACAGAGGGGGGCAGTTGGGGGCAATAAGGCCGGCAGGCAGAGGCAGTTAGGAGTAAGGGGTCCAGTTATGGGCGATCAGGCAGGCAGGCAGGTGAGCAGTTAGGAGCCAGTGGTCCCAGATTGTGAGAGGGATGTCCGAAACCGGCAGTCGGACATCCCCCAAGGGGTCCAAATTGAAGTGGGTGCAGGCTGGGCTGAGGGGACAATCCCCCCATGCATGAATTTCGTGCACTGGGCCTCTGGTTCTATATAATTGCCATCTGCACAGTATTTACACATTGTTTGAAATCTAAAAATAGCTTTTACATTTTAAATAATTCTACATTTTTCAGTGATTAAATTTTTATTTTTGAGCGGCTTACAGAAAAGAGATGTGATTTTTTTTGGAAATTACTAAAGAGAATGTATGCCTACTTTGAATTACCCATTAGGAATCAAAAATCCTTGTGACTAATTGTTTTGCAAAAATTAAATCATGAAATATCAGAATTAAAGTACTCAAGTGAAATCTTATAAGTAATCTAATTTTAAAACTACCATGCTTAAATCTACCCTACATAGATCTCACCAACTTAGCACCCTTAATATAGTATATTCCGTCTCTATACACTCATGGTAGTTATTCTTTATAACCCTCATAGGTCTTACTCTACACGTATGGTAGTCATTCTTTATATCCCTCATGGGTCTTACCTACTGTTCCACACACCACCTGTGTAAGATAAAAAAAAATCTGCTTGTACATTATACTGCTGTTTAAAATTTAGTTTGTTTCTAAATAATCTCTATTAATAATGAAAAAAAAAACAAAACCCTAAAGAGATGTAGATTCTGCTTACATACTAATTAAGAACCTAAAATATAAATACTTAAAATAAATCTAATGATGTGTATGGTGATACATGTCTTTAAAGATAAGTAGATAACATTCTATAAAAATTAAAGTAGTAAGAATAAATGTATATGTTTAAAAGGCCAGAGTAAAGACAGTTATCCTAATCTTTTTAGGAAATCATCAAGTGATAAAAATAAGAATCAAGTGATAAAAATATCACTAAGTGATAAAAATATCATTAAGTGATAAAAATAAGAATTTTATTAATGCCATAAAAATAACGCATTAATTAGCCAAATATTTATCATGTGCCCACCATGTCCCAGAGATTATACCCTGCGTAGCCTGAGTACAAAGTACCCTGAGTACTAAGATAGATAAATATGATATTTGTCCACATGGAACATGCAATCAAAGAGAAATTAAAATCTAACAATATGCTCTTCTACTACAGTTTTTTTTTATCTTTTAATTTTTTTTTAATATTTTATTGATTAAGATATTACATATGTGTACCCTCTATCCCCCCCCCCCGCTCATCCCCTCACCCCCCCGTTGTCCGTGTCCATTGGTTAGGCCTATATGCTTGCATATAAGTCCTTTGGTTGATCTTTCCCCCTTGCCCCCACCCTCCCCTACCTTCCCTCCAAGGCCCGACAGTCCAATCAATGCCTCTCCGTCTCTGGATCAGTCCTTGTTCATCAGTTTATGTTGTTCATTATATTCCACAAATGAGTGAGATCCTGTGGTATTTATCCGCTCTCCAGTTCCATCCATGCTGTGGCAAATTGTAAGAGTTCCTTTTTCTTCTTCCTCTTCTTAAAGAATACCTTTCAGCATTTCATATAATGCTGGTTTGGTGGTGATGAACTCCTTTAGCTTTTTCTTATCCGTGAAGCTCTTTATCTGACCTTCCATTCTGAATGATAGCTTTGCTGGATAAAGTAATCTTGGTTGCAGGTTCTTGCTATTCATCACTTTGAATATTTCTTGCCACTCTCTTCTGGCCTGCATGGTTTCTGTTGAGAAATCAGCTGACAGTCGAATGGGTACTCCCTTGTAGGTAACTGACTGTCTTTCTCTTGCTGCTTTTAAGATTCTCTCTTTATCTTTTGCTCTTGGCATTTTAATTATGATGTGTCTTGGTGTGGTCCTCTTTGGATTCCTTTTGTTTGGGGTTCTCTGCGCTTCCTGGACTTGTAAGTCCATTTCTTTCACCAGGTAGGGGAAGTTTTCTGTCATTATTTCTTCAAAAAGGTTTTCAATATCTTGCCCTCTCTCTCCTTCTGGTACCCCTATAATTCTGATGTTGGTACGTTTGAAGTTGTCCCAGAGGCTCCTTACACTATCTTCATATTTTTTGAATCTCTTTTCTTTTTTCTTTTTCGGTTAGGTATTTTTTGTTTCTTTGTATTTCAAATCTTTGACTTGATTCTTGGGATCCTCTTGTCTGCTGTTGGATCTCTGTAAATTATTCTTTATTTCAGTCCATGTATGCTTAAATTTCTAGTTGGTCCTTTTTCATGTCCTCCATGGTCTCACTATACTCCTTGAGGGATTCATTAAATTTATCGGCGGTTTCCATAAAATTCTTGAAAAACCTTATAAACGTGGCCTTGAACTCTATATCCAGTCGTTTGCTTTCCTCTGTTTCTGCCATTTGTGACCTTTTTCTTTGTCTCCGCATTTTGGCTGCTTCCCTGTGTTGATAGAGTGGCCCTGCGCGCCAGGTGTCCTGTAGGGCCCAGTGGCTCAGCCTCCCCAGTTACCTGGGGTAGACACTCTTGGTGCACTCTTGGTGCCTTGGTTGTTGTAGGATCACTGGGAGGAATTGACCTCCAGGCCAATTGGCTGTGGGAATCAGCTGTGTCTGAAGTGGGAGAATGGTCCCCCTCTGACCACTGGGTAGAGTGGCTCCTGGATCTAAGGAGGTGCTAATTCAGCCCCTGCCTGAGGCCACACAGCAGGAGCCACGAAGAGGCTAGCTGTGAAGCAATGCAAGCCGCTGCGGGGCCTTGGGCCTTCTCTTGGAAGTTCTGGGTCTGCCTGGCTGGGCTGCAGTTAGGTACATTCACATGCAAAAGCCTCTGCCGCAGTCTGGGTGGGGCGGGGTCTCAGGGAGTCAAAGGGCAGTGAAAGCAGCTATGGTGATTCTCCGTGCCCGGAGCCGCGCGTCTCAGTGTCCCGGTAACGGCTGCAAGCACCTCTGAGGGAAAGCCGCCCTCAAGTTCGCCCGCTGCCGCCTGACAAACCAGCCTCTCCCCGTATGAGCCCTGGGTCCCCAGAGACCCGCTGGAACCGGAGTTCAGAGCAGTCGGGAGCTTGTGATTCAAAAAGACAGCCGCGTCCTCAGGCGCCACCCCCTTTCCGCGCGCGCGAGCCGCCGCCGTACCTCTGCACTTCACCTCCGCAGCTCCGCTGGCTCTCAGCGTGCCCCTCTTTTCTTCTAGTTGTAGAAATTACACTCAGCCAGCCTTCCTGTTGTTCTGGACGATGTTTGCTCTGACCCTTACGGCATTCTTCAATTGTTGTGTGAGGCGACAATTTCCTGGTGTTTATCTATGCCGCCATCTTAGTTTCTCCTCTTCTACTACAGTTTTGAATAATGAGAGGATTTTACATTTTGCAGAAATTATACTATCTAATAAAAGAGAAACATGGTAATTAGTGTATGTCCGCCTCCCTTCCCATTGGCTAATCAGGGTGATATGCAAATTAACTGCCAGCCAAGATGGCGGCTGGCAGCCAGGCAGCTTGAAACTAACATGAGGCTTGCTTGCTGTTGGTAGGCGTTGGTTCCCCGCCTACCTTGCCGGCCTCTGAGCTTGCAGTTTGAAACATAGTTACAAATATAGAAGCTAAACAAAACCCCAGAAACCTACTTTCAGCGAGCTGGGATCTCAGAGCTGGAGTTGATACAGTGTTTTGATTATAGAACCCAAACAAACCAGATACCTGCTTTCAGCAGCTGAGGCCTCAGAGCTGGAGTCAGAGCTAAAGCTGGCCCAGAATAAAAAATGAAAAAAGAAAAAAAGGAGCAGTTGGGAGCTTCAGTCACCCGCCAGCCTGAAAACATCCCTCAGCCCCTCACCCAGACTGGCCAGGCACCCCAGTGGGGACCCCCACCCTGATCCGGGACACCCTTCAGGGAAAACCAGCCGGCCCCCACCCATGCACCAGGCCTCTATCCTATATAGTAAAAGGGTAATATGCCTCCCAGCACCGGGATCAGCAGAGCCGTGAGGCCTCCCGGCACCGGGATCAGTGTGACAGGGGGCAGCGCCCAAACCCCCTGATTACCCTGCGGCTCTGTGTGTGACAGGGGACGGGGCCACCACCTCCCTATTGGCCCTGCTCTGTTCCTGACAGGGGAAGGCACCCCAACCCTCTGTTCAGCCCTGCTCTGTGCCTAATAGGGGGGAGCTCCCCAACCCCCTGATCGCCCTGCAGCTCTGTGTGTGACAGGCTGTGGTGCCCCAACCCCCTGATAGGCCCTGCTCTGTGTGTGACAGGGTGCGGTGGCCCAACCCACCCCCACGGGCCCTGCTCTGTGTGTGACAGGGGGCGGTGCCGCAACCCACCCCCACGGGCCCTGCTCTGTGTGTGACAGGGGGCGGTGCCCCAGCCCCCTGATCGGCCCTGCTCTGTGCCTGATAGGGGCGAGCTCCCCAACCCCCTGATCACCCTGCGGCTCTGTGTGTTACAGGGGGCGGGGCCACAACCTCCCTATCTGCCCTGCTCTGTTCGTGACAGGGGAAGGCGCCCCAACCCTTTGATCAGCCCTGCTCTGTGCCTGATAGGGGGGAGCTCCCCAGCCCCCTGATCATCCTGCGGCTCTGTGTGTGACAGGGTGCGGCGCCCCAACCCCCTGATTGGCCCTGCCCTGAGTGTGACAGTGGCGGTGCCCCAACCCCCTGATTGGCCCTGCTCTGTATGTGACAGGGGGCGGTGCCCCAACTCCCCTATCTGCCCTACTCTGTGAGTGACAGGGGGGAGCTCCCCAACCCCCTGATTGACCCTGCCCTGTGCGTGACAGGGTATGGAGCCCCAACCCCCCTGATGGGTCCTGCTCTGTGCGTGACAGGGGGCAGCGCCCCAACCCCCTGATTGGCCTTGCTCTGTGCGTGACAGGGGGTGGCGCCACAACACCCCAATAGGCCCTACCCTGAGTGTGACTGAGGGTGGCATTGCAACCTCCCAATCCGCCCTGCTCTGTGCATGACAGGGGGCAGCGCCCCAACTCCCCAATCGGCCCTGCTCTGAGCCTGACCAGGGGCTACACCTAGGGATTGGGCCTGCCCTCTGCCACCCGGGAGCAGGCCTAAGCCAGCAGGTCGGGAGATTATCTCCGGAGGGGTTCCAGACTGCAAGAGGGCACAGGCCTGGCTGAGGGACCCCCCCTCCTCCTCCCTGAGTACACAAATTTTTGTGCACCGGGCCTCTGGTTTATATATATATAAAAGGCTAATATACTAAGTGTCCTTCCCACTGAGCAGCTGCATTTGGCAGATGCTCAATGCAGGAGCTGCCCTGATGCACACTTGCCATTTACAGAGAAATGGCACCATGGACCTGGTGACCACAAAGCAACATTCATCTTCCCCCAAGTGTGACACAAGCCCTGCCACCACGCCAGAGCAACAGCCCACCAAATCATAGCGATGCTGCTGAGACCCCATGGCCAGCCCAGAAACCATCACTGTGGGTGCCTCTACCTGGCAACTAGCCTCCTTACAGTTTCTTCAGCTCAGGAACGCATCTCGCTTTATACCCAGGTGGAAACATTTACACTGTAACCAAATGTCTGTGAAGCCTTTTCCCATGCCTCATCTCATTTGATCCTCACAGAAATCCAGGAGTAGGTAGATAGGAGACTCGGTGAATCCTATTTTCATTAGCCAGAAAATGGAGATTTAGAAACTTGACCCGACTGAAAAGAAGGAAGAAATGGTGGACCTTGAAAATCACTTCAGGTTTTCTCACTGCGCAGAATATAGAAAAACACTGCCGCAGTTAAATATTTTACCCTTTGTTCTCCTTGCATGATCTATAATAATAATATACTTGATGTTGATATTTATTGCTGTGTTGCTGACAATTACCTGAAAGAGAAGTTGGGGTGCTTCACTGGACAAGAAAAAGTTTAGCTAAATCAGAAAGCAGGTCTAATTAAGCAAGTTTATTCTATATATATAGATGCTACCCATCTTATATTCTACAATCATTTAGTATTCCTAGAAAAATATTTTCATTATAAGAAGTTCAATAGAAAAATTTAACTCAATGATTCAATCAAGCATCATACTAGATGCATGGTTAGCTAGTTTGTGTGAAGATATTAAAAAGTCACTGTCCTGCCCTAAAATTCAGGAGATATTGGGGTAACAGAGACTAACTAGAAATAATGACTAAAAGAAACAACATGGATGAACTAAGGAAGGACAAGCTTAAGGAAAAGGGTGATACAAATGAGAAAATGCTGCTAAAATAAATCAAGGGAATTTGGGAACCAACTGGGTGTAAAGTATGAGGAAGAATGTGGAATGAAAATGCCTTTCTATTTTTCTTATCAAGGACCAATGAATTAGCAAACTCTGTCAACTCCACCCCCACAATTCTGAAATCACAGGTAAAGAAAGAACACAAGCCTTTGCAGTTAGATACACTTGCTGCCCTGCTTGGACAAGTCCTCTTAGAGAATCCTCCTCTTAGGTTTGAGATATTACCTTTTACTTCTCTTTTCTGAGCACCTCTGTCTCATTGTCTATATAGTTCTCTCTCAGAGAACTTAGTCAGTAATAAGCTGTATAGAAATATTTTTTTAATCTATGGAAGTTGTACATCAAAGAGGTAATAAAATGAATTTCTGTGTGATTTATGAAACCATATCCAATGTCACGTGGGCCCTTATAATCCTGGCCTTGTGATTTTGGTCTAAGATTTACTTTCCTTGGGAATATACTGATCATCCTGCTTTCCAATATAGCTGAAATAAAATTTAAATATTTCTGTCAAAGCACAGTTCTCTAATATGAACTATATTTTCACTGCCCCCTGAAAAAGAATCTAGAAAATCGAGAGACCTCTGTACCTTTATTTGTTTTCATTCCCCTGCCCAGAATGCTGTCTTCAAGTTAGGCAGCCCAATCTTCCTTTAAGATCCACCTTCAATTTGAAACTTTTGCATGCCCCCCAGTCAGGTATGTTCTCACCCTCCCAGAACAAAATTCATCTAGGATATACCCCTGATTTCTGCATTTATAGAATTCATTTCTGAATTGTGAATTATATCCATTGGTGAACATATTTTTTCCACCTTTAAATTCAAATCATCTCAGGAAAATGAAATTTCCTTAAATATCTATAGACACACAGTTGTTGCACTATTCAAAGATGGTAGACCTCATTAAAAGTTTGTTTATGGTTATTAGCACCTTAAAGTAAATTGCCTTTTCAGTTAACTGGTTTTAGTGAAGTGAGGAAATGAAAAACTTGGGTTGGCAGAAGAGGACTGTTGAAAGAAAACTTAATAGAAAGATTTAACATGGGTGGGCAGAAACTCATGAGCACCAGGAAGCAGAGAGGAGCCAATAAAGAACAGAAGAAGAGAGAAGACAATGTACTTTGTTTAATTCACATTTTTACTGAGGCAATCAAAACTGTAAACCGTAGCATGCCTGATAAATTTATAAACTTAAGAATTTTTTGTAACATATTATAAAAATATTCAAATATGCCACCAAGTTGAAAAAATTTTAATATGAAACCAGTATATTCACTTCCTAGATTTCTGCCATTAACATGTACTTATGTTTTTTTTAACCACAGTCATCTACTTGTCTATCAGTCTCTCCCAGTTTTTGATGCTTTTTAGAGTGAATTGCAGAATCTGTACACTTAAACTTAAATACTTCAGAATGCATATTATAAACTTAAGCTCAATATTTCTTTATAGTTTCTTTTCTTTAAAGGCAACATTTATGGTATAAGATGCCATTATCTGACAGCTAACTGGGTGAGCTCTGTGCTTATTTCCAGAAATGCCTAGAGGCCTGGTACCAAGATAAGAAAAAGTGGGCTAATTAAAGATTTATAATGCATTGTTTAAATTTCAAACTTTAAACTTTACACCCAGGACCAACTTGTGTATTAATCCCTTACACCTGGTGTAACTGGTCAACCCCCCCCCCCCCCCCCCCCCCCCCGCTAGTGGGGCATAGAAGACTCTGCTGGACATTTTTCCTTGTGGTCTCCTGAAACCAAGATTCCTCACTCATGGAACACAGACTGAGTGCAATCCGTGAGGCTGAAACAGACCCCTGGGCTGAGCCTGAGAGTTCTCTGGTCCCTACACTCAGAGCAGAGCAAGCCAGGCCATTCTCTTTGCTTTGACAAAAGACTTAGGTGAGTGAGCTCTGTGAAGTATTGTAAGTCCTTTCATTTATCTAATCCTGTGAAATCATTACATTTATGTATAAATAAATACATAAAATGTACATGATTTATACTGAGTTTTGAAAAATGGATACAGCTGCATAAACCAAACCCTTATCTTGACATAGATTATTATTGTTATTTACCCCAGAATGTTCCTCCATGTCCATTCACAGTCAATCCCTAACTCACCACGAGAGACACCTATTTTGTTTGTTTGTTTTTTTCCCCACTATAAATTAGATTTTCCTATTGCAAAACTTCATGTATACAGAAGGAACAGTACAATATGTGCTTTTATATTTGCCTTCTGTATTGGCACAATTTGAGGATTTGTTTCATGTGTCAATATGTTGTTGTTTTTTATTATGAGTTAATATGCCATTGTATAAATACACCACAGATTGTTTGTCTATTCTCCTGCTATTGTACACCAAGGTTTTTTTTCTTCTTTGGAACAATTCAGAATAGATTAGTATGAGTATGATTATAGAAGTTGTTTTGTTTTCATAACTTTTGGAGATTACCCAAGGTGGAAAGTGTGGGGTCAAAGTATAAGCATATGTTTAGTTTCACAAAAAACTGCCAATACTTTTCCAAAGTGGCTGGTGCATTTTACATTCCCATCAGTAATGTATGGAGTTTTAGTTAATCCATATTCTTGCCAATAGTTGATGTTATCTGTCTTTTTAATTTTATTTGTTCTAGTTATTTTATAGTGATATCTTATAGTTTTAATTTATATTTTTCTGATGACTAATGATTTGAGTAATTTTACATGTGCTTAATAAACATTTCTATATTTTCTTTTGTGAAGTGTCTATTAAAATATGTTGCCTGTTTTTTAATTGGATTGTTTGTCTTTTAATTATTGATTATGGGAGTTTATTATATAGTTGAGGTACCAGTCTTTTTGCAGTTATAGGTTTTATAAATATTATCATTGGTTTGCCTATTCATTTATTTTATTGATGATATATTTTGATGAACAGAGGTGTTCAACTTTAAAGAAGCCTAGTTTACCAATTCAATCTGCAGAATCATAAAAAATAATAAATCATTGTGGTTTTAATTCATAAAATTTTGGGAGTGGTTTGATATCTAATAATATACAATGGTACTAGCCTATGTCTAAAGATTAAAAGTGGAAAAGAGGTTTATGTCTCATGCATGCCCCCAAAATTACTGGACAGGAGTAAAACTGAACATATTTACTAGAATAAATATAGGTCATGACTTTCTGATACATTCCCCCATCCATGCATGAATACTGAATATAAATCTCTCATGCATTATGCAAAGCCTGACACACAAACCCTTAAGCCTCCCAATAATGGAGCTCCACTTAATAATTTTGATTAGTCCTTTTTTTAAGTGTGGCTCTTGATAATTTGCTTGACATAACTAACAACAGCTCTTCAATGTGAAATAGCAGTTGATGTGAACCACAAAAAAATTGAGAATAACGTTATGTAATTATGGTTGTCCTGGCTATAGTGTAAAACAATCAGTTATAAAGATTGTAAGAGTGTCTTTTGTCATACACACCAGGGGATAATACTTAATGATATGATAGACTCTTACTGAAGGCATTAACTAACGTCAACGAGGAGTATGATTTTTTTTTTCCTGAGAAGACAATTCCAAATTATAAAGCTGTCTTTGACTCATTTATATTTTAACAGAGAGATTAACCTAAAAAAACATCAGTACATATTATTTTGATTTTTAAAGTTCCATGCCTTTTAGAAAAAGGGAAATAATCTTAAGAACACAATAGCAATTTAATTTTTAGAAAGAGAAGAAAAAGGTTTAATAATTTTCTCTCAAAGTCAAAAACACAGTATAATTATGACATGATAATATTATGATGAGGATAAGTTTTTAAAGAGTATTTCCTTATTCAGACTAGATTGGGTCCTTTATCATTGAGGCTTTACCTTTAAGATTCGGTTTTTATCTTGAGAGGGTAGGCTAAGAACTATGTCCATTCATTCGTTCTACAAATATTTACCAAATATCAGCTACATACCACATATTGGTGAAAGCTCTAAAAATGCAATGATAAGCAAATTAAGTAAAGGTTGTAAAAAAGCAATTCATTTATCTTGCTTGAGGAAAAGTGGTCTAAGGAAAGAAGAAAGGGCAAAGTCTTTTGTGAGATTATGAATCCTTCTAACAGGAATCCAATGAGTCTGGAGCAGAGTGACATTAGAGAGAAGTAGCTGCAGCCAAATCATTTAGTGTCTTTCACGCTATTGTAGACTTTTGCTTTTTATTTTCTCTGAGGAAAAAAAAAAGCCATTAAATGATATCGAGTAGAGGAGTGGTGTGATTTGTTTTATAATTCACTCTATCTGATGGATGGGAAAGATCATAGTGGGTAAGAGTAAAAGGAGTGACACCAATTAGGGGACTGAGCAATCCAGCTGAGAGATGATTTTGCCTTGGGCCAGCAGGGGTAACATTGGAAATGATCAGTGGGTAGCTGGATAATCAAGTCAGAAGTTCAACAGAGAAGATGGAATTGTAGATACAAATTTAAAGGACCATACCAACATAAGTGATATTTAAAGCCTTAAAGGGGAATAAAATGACTTTCCAAGTGGGTGTGGATAGAGAAGAGTTGAGAAAGACAGAGAAAGAACTAGTTAAGAAATTAAGAGGTAAAGCCAGGATGTAGGTAAACTAGGAAAATGTTGTTTTCCACCAAGCGAGTGAGGAAAGTGTATCAGGGAAAAAAGGAGAGAGAATCAACTATGTCAAATGCTAGGCCATTGGATGTGTTATTATGAAAGTCACCAGTGACAGCAACAATTTTAATGGTTTGGTAGGGGCAAACACTTAAATGATAGGATTGGAGTTAGCAAATAGACACAATTCCTTTTTGAACAAGAAAAGAAAATGCATTTCTGTGTTAGGAAATTCTGAAATCTATTGGGCCATCTTTGGGGACACACATTAGAGTTCTCACTTTTCCTAGACACAATCTCTCTAACAGGAAGTGATCCTCCCCATGAGAAGAAGCACTCACATCTCTCCATAATATCACTACTCCACCCTTGCTTTCCTAATATTTCTCTCCTCCTCTCATGCCTTTTTGAAAAAAAAAGAGAAAAAAGGAGGGGGGGTATCTTCTCTGATCACAAAAGTAATGTGCCTTCACTGTGAAAAAGATATGCTAAAGAACTATCGGGGAAAAATAAAGAAACATTACTCAAATTTTTATCCCTTAACATTTTGAATTCATTTTACTATCACTATGCAAACTGTTTAGCAAACACATAAAATTTACATTTAAAATGATTTAGCCAGGATTTTTTAAATGATAATAAAAGGCTAAGCTGCTTATAGGTCATATATTCTTTCACTATATAGATACACCATTGTTGAGTTTGAATATTCCGGTATTGGCTGAATTTTTTGCTATTATAAAATGGGCATTTTAAACTCTTATTCTATTAATCTTTGTCTTCTCTTAGGAATATACCATAGAGTATATATTGAGAAATCGTATTTCTGGGTGAAAGTATGTGAACATAGCTAGGCTGTGGGTCATATTAACAGTTTCTAAAAAAGTTGCTTTTCAATTTATACATCCACTAGCACTAAATAGTGGAGTAGTGATTATATCTTTCATAATTACTGAAAATGGGATATCATAGTTATGATTTACTAACTCATTATTAGTAGCAGTAATTTTTTTCAAATGTTAATTGACCATTTGCCTTTCTATTTTTGTGAATAGTTCATGTGCCTTGTCCAATTACCTATAGCTAACTTTGTGACATTTACTCTTTTGTGAAGTGGGTTATGTCTTTATAAATTAAGAGTACTAACAATCTGTCTCATTTTATTTCAAATACATTTTCAAATTTTTATGTAATTTAGTTTTGTTGTGTTTTTTTTTGTTTTTTTGTTTTGTTTTGTTTTGTTGCTTTATTGGCTTAAAAGTATTTACCTACAGAAAGATGTGTTGCTCATTTGTAGGATGATTTTATTCAGATTCATAAAGCTTGTTTGGATTCACAAATTTTGTTAATATTCACCAATATTTTCTGTGTGTTTTTTTTGTTGTTGTTGCAATTTCTATGTTTGGCCCTTTCATCCTTTTATAATTTATTTTAATGAAATTGAGTGAAGTATAATCAAAATGGATTTTTTAAACTGCTCATCAATACTCTCAGCAGTACATTTGAATGATCCATCTCTTTCACCTGATTCAACAGGATTTATTTATCATGTATTAGATGATAGGATCTTGCTCCATGATAGCTATTCTGTTCCATTGATTTGCAAGTCTATTTTTCACCCACTAATTATATAGTTTAATCATTTAAATTACACATTTAATTGTTTTAGTCTTACAGAAAGTTTTATTATCTTGTAAGACTAGTCCCTATGTATTATTCTTTCTTTCCAAAAGTTTTGAAATGTTTCACATCTGCTTGTTTGTTAAGATAAGAATGAAGGACCCATTTTTGTTGCTGTTTTGTACAGTGACTTAAGAGTGTTGACTCTAAACCCGGTCTGCATGGGTTCAAAACCCCAGCCCAATCACGATGATTAAATATATGTAACATGCTTAGAACAGTACCTGGCAACATAATATAGACTGTGATACTGAAGTGTTTCCTATTATGATTTAGTGACAACCACTTTGCTAAGCTTTATGTGCATAATATCATTGAATCCCTGCTTAGGCCTACCTCTAAAAGCTCTCCTTCTGACTTAATGATCTTGTGAAAACCAATCAAGATAAAATAATTTCATGTTTGGTTGTGAGCAAACAGTCTCACAGGGGAGGGGAGAAAATCCAAGACTTGTATTTCCATTCCTTTTGAAATTATTTTCCTGGGTGTTGTCTCACTTGAGGTTAACTGATTCTCTTGACTTTCCAAGCAACAGCATGGGAAGAAAAAGGACAAGTGCAAGTGTGCATGCCTATTCTTAAAAGCATTGTTAACTCATTTTCGTTGAAATATTGCATTATCATGTGTCTTCTGTTATTCTTTTATCTAATCTATAAAATAAAATTTTAAGAATGACTCTTTTTTTTAATTAAAACTTTATTGTTCAGATTATTACATTAGTTACTTTTTTTCCCACCATAACTCCCCTCCAGCTTATAGTTTGTCCCGAGTGCACACCTATATGTGATCTTGGTTGGTCCTTCATGATGCAGGCCCAGGAGTTTTGGCTCTCAGTTGTCAATGAAGAGAGAGAGAGAGAGAGAGAGAGAGAGAGAGAGAGAGAGAGAGAGAGAGATATTAAGGACACAGGTTAAAACTAAAGGTTCCAGATATTCTTTCTGGCTTAATAAATTTACACATTTTATAACTGCCCCCACCAAGTGATAGAATACAGATGATTTCAAGTAGCAAATTTTGAGGAATATTGCCCAAAGGAGGGAGACAAAAGCAGCATCTGGCAATATAGCATTGCCCATCATTGTGGCCGCTTCCTTATGAAGAAATAAAACCAACTTTTCAGATTAAGAGAGATGTTATGAGATTCCAGTGTGAAGCAGAATGAGTCCAGAATAAAAAGATGATATAGACACACCTGGATATGCTGATAGTGTTGCAACAACAGCTGCTGAAAATCAACAGCTGCATTGTCAAGAGGGTCTGGAGATCACTTTTCTTTTCCCAAGATATGAAATCCCTTCCTCAATGCCACTTCTCTGGTTTAAAAAAAATCCTGAGGTAGTGAAAAGTTCAGATAAGTCTCAACACATCCTCTGTTTGATTCTATATTTCCATCATTACATCAAAATTTGGAAGGTAGCTTCTGTGTTTCCACTTCCCATGGTTGACGATAAATATGGCCAGTTAGAGAGAGAAGGGGACATCATTAAATCATCTATACTTCAACATAAGTATGTGACATAAGAGTGTCTCTTCTAAAATGCCTCCCATTCATACCGAGGATCATACATTCAATGATTCTACACTATTTGAGATTTTTAACTCTATAAATATCATCACCAATATGTTATATACCAGTATTATGGATTAAACTGTCCACTTTTCCAGATGTCTTCTCTTGCATATATTACCTCTCTCTCTCTGGTCACTTCTATCAGTACTTTATTGTAATGAATTCTGCTTGTCAGTTAGATCCATGGTATTTTGAGAACCATTCCAGGGATTAATGTTTCAGAAAGTTCAGAGAAAGTGCAAAATTTGAGTAAGAACTATGAGAGAAAGGGTTCCCAGAGAAGTATTAATCATGTTTAACTTGCAACAAGTTAATATGTCCATGGTCCAACACACTTCAAGTATTTGATAAAATTTATAGACAGAAAATTATGCCTGGTTTCTTCTTTCTGAAGATGGGTTATTATTCACTGAGTTTCTTTTATGGTTTAATATTTGCTTAGAGTTTTATACACTATCCATTGGGTTCTGTTAGAAATATTCATCTTTAAGTGGTGCTTAAGGATGGTAGTTTTTAATACAGTCAGTTATCTGGGCAGTGATAAAATGGTCTTCGCTAGTAACATCCATCATCATCAACTCACTGAAGGCAGGTGGTTTAGTGAATGAGTTGTACGTTTCACTGACCAATTTGCTTCACTTAGGAAACAATGTCAGTAGTCACATAAAGCCTGTGGAGCAAAATTTCAAAGACATACTGAATGGGCAAAAAAGAATGGCATGAAATAAAATGAAGCAATACCTAAGAACAAAAAATTAGGATTTAGTGAACATTAAAAATCTGAGGTGTGAAAATAATTAGATCCTAGCAAGAATGCAACAAAAACAGACTCTTTTTTTTCTTAGGCAATTTTAAAGACATTTTTTAAAAATATTTTTTTTATTGATTTCAGAGAAGAAGGGAAAGGAAGAGAGAGATAGAAACATCAATGATGAGAGAGAATCATTGATTGGCTGCCTCTTGCATGTCCCCTACTGGGGATTGAGCCCACAACCCAGGCATGTTCCCTGACCAGGAATTGAACCATGACCTCCTGGTTCATAGGTTGATGCTCAACCACTGAGCCACACCAGCCAGGTAAATACATTGTTATATTAAGTATACCTGAGAATAATTTCCACCACAGTGGAGAGTAAACAATTAAACAATTAGGAACCAACAATTGACATTTCCAGATTACTATAGTACCATTCAGGGAGCACAATGCAACATTTTAATATCCCTAAAACTGTTCTTATAAGCAAGAACCATCCCTTGAACACTGCCACACCCCAAATATTAATCTTTTACTCTCAGTGACTATGACTTTCCCCACCCCCGTCCTCATCTCACAGACTGGTTTGATGCCAGTGGATACCATGAGACTATAAGACCACTGTCTTAGGACTCCAGGGGAACTTTAGAGCTGAAACACAAAGCAGTTAGCCCAGGAACATCATGTTCCAGGTGGCTAAGGCACAGTCAGAATAACAGCAGACATGGGATCAGAAGGCCCAGGTTAAAATTCAGATTCTTCTGTTTGCTATATGTGCAATCTTGAGCAAATTTCACCACCCTCTAAGCCCTAGTTTCCTCATAGTGACGCAGTGATGGTTGCACCTAACTCATAGGATTCAATATGGCAATGTATGTGAAATTGCTGTCCAGCACTTGACTATAAGCAAGTATTCAGAATTGTAGCTGGACCTAAATATAAATGTTGAGGCAATCCAGAACCCCTTATTTCATGTCTGCACTCACTCAGGGTCCAGTTAAGACAACAGAGTAGGTAAATGAGGTACTCGAATCCTCCCACATCCACATCAAAATTACAGTTAAACTATAAAACAAGCATCATTTAGGACTGCCTGAAATCTAGCTGAACAGAAGTCCTAAAACTGAGGATATAAAGAAGCTGCATCAAGACTGATAGGTCAGAGTGGAGTCAAGGAATGGGCTGGCCCCACACCCACATGCGACAGATAAAAATCGGGAGGGATATCACAGCTGCAGTGTTCCCCTGAGGAGCGAGGGGCCCCAGTCCCACCCCAGGCCCCCAATCCCAGAGTTCCAGTGCCAGGAAGAGAAGTCCCCATAACTCCTGGCTGTAAAAACCAGTGGGGATTGTGTCTTAGTGAGAAGGAGGACTGCTGGAATCCTAGGAGTTCCTCTTAAAGGGCCCACACACAGACTTACTCAGATTCACTGGCTCCGACTCCATTGCTGGGGCAACAAGTTGAAAGGCACCAGGGACATATTGGGAAGAGCTGAGGTGTCTGGCATTGGGGCAAGAACTAGAGGAGCAGCTTTTCTCCAGACAGAATTGCTGGCAGAGGCCATTGTTTCTTTTCTGGGCCCTGCCTCTTCTTAAATGAGTCATGTGGCCCACCTGCCACGAGTTTGACATGCTTGGGAGCCAGCAGGTGGGCACTGTATCTGAGTCTCCATCAACTTGGCTCACATCATTTGCTGCCTAGTGATTACTGGAGACCCTGCCCCACCCAACCTGTGGGCCTAGCCAAAGCCATTTCTAGTCGCTTTTTCAAACAAATGGCTTGATTTCACTCATGATTCCAACTTTCTTAAAATCTCTTAAACAAGCAGCATCTGGCCTCAGCATGCCATGTATCTCTCTCCAAGTGGCTCCAGGAGTAGCATTGGCTGCAGCTGACCTGGGTTTGAAGTGAGGCCTCTCCTGGGCATTCCCAAGGCCAGCACAAGTAGCAGCTGCCATCTGCAGATTGATTTGTAGCTCATGCCGGGTAACTCAGGCAAAGCCCAGGTGGCAGCTGACCTTGCCTTTCTCCTCCCGGCAGGCCCCAGAGCCAGCAGGCCTGGTGGACAGTTTCAGACTACATTGCAGCACCACCTAACCTCCTCCACAAGGAACACACTCAAGGGATAGTGGACTCTGTAGGCACCAGAGCCCCATTAAGTCAGTCCTGTTCTATGGGGTTGGCCCCTAAATAGATGATCCTCCAGGGTGGTTGGGGTGATTGTGGCTGGCCCTTGAAGGCAATCAGCCTGAGAGTAAATTCCCAATTGAGGTGTCAACAGCAATCAAGGCTCAACTACAACAGGAAGGTGTACACAGCCCACTCAGGGCAAGGTGAGTGCACCTGGAGTGCCCAGTTCTGGTGATCGGGGAGGCTGTGCCACTGGACCCTACAGGACACCTACTTCATAAGGCCACTCTACCAAGCCTGGGAGATGTAGCAGCTCTAGGTAGTACATAGAAACAAACAGAGGGAGGAAGCCAAAATGAGGAGACAGAAATGCATCCCAAATGAAAGAACAAAACAAAACTCCAGGAAAAAAAACAAACAAATAAAATAACGCACAACTAAACTAAATGGAGACAAGCAATCTACTAGGTGCAGAGTTCAAAACACTGGTTATAAGGATGCTCAATGAACTTAGGGGAAGAGTAGATCAACTTAGTGAGAGTTTCAGCAAAGAGATGGGAAACAAAAAGATATAAAAAACAAAAAATGAATCAGTCAGAAATGAAGAGTACACTAATTGAAATGCAGAATACATTACAGGGAATCAATAGTAGAGTAGATGAAACAGAGGATAAAATCACAGATTTGGAAGGAAGCAGAAAACACCCAGTCAGAATGGCAAAAAGAAGAAACATGGTTTTAAGTGAGGATAGTATAAGGAATATCTGGGACAACTTCAAGTGTACCAGCATTAGTATCATGAGGGTGCCAGAGGAGAAGAGAGAGAGAGAGCAAGGAAATAATAACCTATGTGCAAAAATAATAACTGGAAACTTCTCTAACCTGGTGGAGGAAATGCAAGTCCAGGAAGCACAAAGTCCCAAACAAGATGAACCCAATGAGGCCTACACCAAGACACATCATAATTAAAATGCCAAACATTAAAGACAAAGAGAATCTTAAAAGGAGCAAGAACAAAACAGATATCATCTACAAGGGAGCTCACATACTAGTAGACTATCAGCTGATTTCTCAACAGAAATTTTTCAGGCCAAAAGGGATTGACAAGAAATATTCAAAGTGACAAAAAGCAAGGACCTTTCTCCAAGATTGCTCTACCCAGAAAAGCTATCTTTTAGAATTCAAAGACAGATAAAGAGCTTCCCAGGCAAGAAAAAATCTAAAGTATTTATCACCACTAAGCCAGTAACACAAGAAATGTTAAGGGGTCTTCTCAAAGAAGAAAAAAAATGTAAAATATGAATAATACAATGGCAAAAAAATACAGATCTATCAACAATTACTTAAATTCAAATGGATTAAATGTTCCAATCAAATACATATGGAGGTTGAATGGATAACAAACAATACCTTTACATTTGCTGTTTAAAAGAGACTCACTTCAGATCAAAAATTGCACACAGACTTAAAGTAAAGCGATAGAGAAAGATATTTCATAAAAATGAAAGTAAACAAACAAAAAGCTGGGGTAGCAATACTTAAACCAGACGTTAAAACAAAGGCTGTATACTGAGACAAGAAGGACCCAGCAATTCCACTTCTGGGGATTTAGCTGAAGAAACCCAAAACACAAAATCAAAAAGAAATATACATCCATATGTTCATTGCAGCATTATTTACAATAGCCAAAATATGGAAGCAACCTAAGTGTCTGTCAGCAGATGAATGGATAAAGAAGCAGTGCTTATATACATGGAATATGACTTACCTATAAAAAAAGAATGTAATCTTGCCATCCACACAGCATGGATGAACCTAGAGAGTGATTGTACTGAGTAAAATAAGTCAGACTGAGGAAGAGAAGTGCCTTATGATTTAGTTTACATATGGAATTTATAAAACAAAATTCAGGAACAACTAGAACAGAAACAGACTCTTAGATACAGAGAAGATTTTGACGGTTGTCAGGTGGAAGAGAGGTTAGGAGGATGGGTGAAAAAGTTGAAAGGATTAAGAAGTACTAATCGGTACAGGATAGACATGGGGATGTACAATACAACATAGGGAATATACTAGTAGTCAATAATATTGTAATAGCTATGCATGGTGTCGGGTGGGCACTGTATCTATTGGCATATCACTAAGTGATATAACGTCTAATCACTGGGCTATACACCTGGAACGAATATAATATTGTATGTCAAAAGAAATATTTCCAATAAAGAATAAACTTGTAAATCTTTAGTGGCTGGAAGCTGCAGGCTATAGGCTGAAATGCATTAAAAGAAAAGCCTTGGGAAGCGAAGAGTCTATTTCCACAGGAACATGGGGGTGCTGCTTCTCCGGTGCCTATACATTCAGCGTCAGTGATTGTCCACTTTGTGACACAGCAGGGGTCTGCAGAACCCTGGCCCATATTTCATGGGTAGTCCACTTAGTGGCAAGAGAAGTAATTTAAGAAATGTTACTGATTTGAATAAAAATAATAGAAAAACATAATGTGCCGGGCGCTATTCTAAGAGCATTACCTGTGTTGATTTAGTTGACTCATACAATGAGCTAACAACAAAAAGAGAGTTAATTTATTTTTGTGTGCCTAAAGAGTATGGGCAACCAAGAGAACAGAATCTCTTATGTCTTCGAAATGCTTCTAAATAACGAGAAGCCTGATTTTGTACAGCTGTTCTTCTTTGCATCAACTTCGCTCCAGTTTGTTTTAAGATTACAGGGCATCACTCCAAGTCCAGGAGGCAGGATTCCATTGAATGGTCCAGGTGGCTGGCTGGTTAAAAGAGTCCCCAACAGCTAGAATTATAAGCTGTTAGAGCTAAACAGGAAAGGTCAACCTAATTCAATCATAATACCATTAATCAAAACAACTTTTCCGTAAATCACTGGGGATTATAAAGGATAAAGGGAAATTTTCTTCCTTTCACTTTTTACTCTGTCTTGATTTTTTTGTATGCTCCAAATCAAGAACTTATTTTTTTTTTCACATTGATGGCTGGTGTAATCTTTTCCCAGATTCTATCAGTTAGTTGGAAGTATTAAAAATATCTCATTTTAAGATGTCAAAGAAAAGGAATAAAGACAGGCTCATGTTGAGAGCATTAGGTGCCATTTAGCGACATTTTCACTTTTGAAATGGGCTGTGCTGCTTATTGTTGTTTTTCCCCCACTAAACTTGCAGCTGTTATATAAACGTTTGTTGAGATTCAAATTATTTTGGCTTTAAAGTATGAATTTTTTAAAATTATTGAGTCAACTTCCAGCAATAAGCAAGAATTATTATATTTGTACATCTTTAAACAAGTACTTCACAATAGACATAAGACATTCAAAGGCATTTGCCAGACATTACAATGATTTTAGAAATCAACACATTTTGAAAGGCTGTATATATTAACTTTTCCAGTATGATAAGGAGACAGTGCTTCTTCCTCTCTTATTATATCTTGTTTATATCACATTTTTCAGTATATGGTTTTCTATTTTCAAAAACACAAAGCTCATTTTCAGTTGTTTTCTTTTTCATTGCAAGATCTTAATACAAATCTGAGAACTATGTTACCATGCTGATAATGCCTATGTTTCTACATCAATTGGATTTTCTTTCATTATATAATCAATTTTAAAGGTAAATTGTATTCATTCATCTCTAAATTTATTACCAAAGATTTTGGTAACCATATAGTTTTTAATAATTTGAGGGTGGGTATTATTTTTTAATATTAAGAATAAAAGTGATTTTTATAATGTTATACACATGACAGCACTGTTTGTGGTGATATGTATTAAAACAAATGCATATAAAAAAGAATAAAGTGATTTTAATTGCTTAAGTTATTCTGTAGCAATATGACATATAAAGTTATAGTTATAATTAATTTGGAATATAAAATTAAGAATTTTATGATTATGCTAAATAAGATATAAAACTGGGTCATAGTCCATCTTGCTATATTTGGACATGCAATTGTCTTTAAACCAAAGGACTTATATGCAAGCATATAGGCCTAACCAATGGACATGGACAACAGGGAGGTGAGGGCATGAGTGGAGGGATAGGAGGTAATGTGGGGATAAGGACACATATCTAATAACAATAAAAAATTAAAAAAAATAAAATCCTGAATTATAAAAATGAATAAGCCTTATTCTGATAAAATAAAGAGGGGGATTAAAGTTTGAAGGAAAAATGTTCAGGCAGAAAGACAAAGAAAAGGAGAGGGAGAAAAACCCAACCACTGGCATATGCAAAGAGAACTTTGTGAAATAAAACATGACTCCAAGCAGAAGAACTGAAAGTATTTTTTTATTGCTGAAGCAAAGAATTCAAGTTGGAGAGAGATGAAAGAAAGGTTAGGGTAGCGATAAATCAGAGTGGGCTTTTAAAGACTATAACCAAATAAGACCCAAAACACAGAGGCATGGAACAGTCTGACATACCTTGATGTGGGGAGGAGAAGAGATAAACCAAAGAACTTATATACTTACTAGAGGCTCGATGCACAAAATTCATGTAAGGGCCTTGGCCCTGGCCCCCGTCAACTGCTGCAGCAGCCGGGAGCCTTTGCTGCCTCTGCCCCAGTCCCTGCCCACTGCAGCTTTGTCCAGAAGGAAGGATGTCCGGAAGGACATCCTGTCTAATTAGCATATTATGCCTTTATTATTATAGACTAGAGGCCAGTTGCACGAAGAGATTCAGGCAATAGGCCTTCCTTCCCCTTGCTGACTGCACCGGTTTTCCTCTGGCACCCGGGACACAGGCCTTCACTCCGGCTGCAGCGGAGAAGCCAAACCTCTTCAGTCTTCAGTCGTCTTCAGTCTTCAGTCTTCGTTCCATGCCTGCATATGCAAATTAACCACCATCTTTGTTGGGTTAATTTGCGTACTCATCCTGATTGGCTGGTGGGCATAGCAGAGTGACACCAATTTGCATGTTTCTCTTTTATTAGTGTAGACTAGAGGCCCGGTGCACAAAAATTTGTGCACTTGGGAGGGGGGGTCCCTCAGCCTGGCCTGTGCCCTCTCGCAGTCTGGGACCCCTCAGGGATGACCACCTGCTGGCTTAGGCCCACTCCCCAGGGGATTGGGCCTAAGATGGCAATCAGACATCCCTCTGGCAGTCCGGCAGCCCTTGGGGGATGTCCACTTGCCAGCGGGGAGCAGGCCTAAACTGCAGTCGGGCATCCTCAGCACTGCTGAGGAGGCAGGAGAGACTCCCACCACCACCGCTGTACTGGCAGCCATCAGCCTGCCTTGTGGCTGAGCAGAGCTTCTCCCATGTGAGAGCGCCCTGACCACCAGAGGGCAGCTCCTGCATTGAGCGTCTGCCCCCTGGTAGTCAGTGTGTGTCATAGTGACCAGTCATTCCCAGTCTTTCTGCTGTTAGGGTCAGTTTGCATATTACCCTTTTACTATATAGGATAGAGGCCTGCTGCATGGGTGGGGGCTGGCTGGTTTTCCCTGAAGGGTGTCCTGGATCAGGGTGGGGGTCCCGCTTGGGTGCCTGGCCAGCCTGGATGAGGGGATGATGGCTGTTTGCAGCTGGTCACATCCCCTTCAGGGTGGGGGTCCCCACTGGGGTGCCTGGCCAGTCTGGGTGAGGGGCTGAGGGCCGTTTTCAGGCTGGCGGGTGACTGAAGCTCCCAACCTCTCCTTTTTTTCTTTCTTTTTTTTTATTCTGGGATTTATTTACCTTCTATGACTGTCACTGGAACTGAGAGCTGGCTTTAGCTCTGAGGCTTGGCTCCAGCTCTGAGACCTTGGCTGCTGAAAGCAGGTATCTGGGTTTGTTAGGCTTCTATAACTGAGACACTGTTGCAGCTACAGCTCTGAGGCATGGCTGGCTGAAAGCAGGTTCTGGGGTTTGTTTAGCTTCTATAATTGCAACATTGATTCTTAGAGTGCAGCTCAGAGGCTGGCAGCAGCAGGTGGGGAACCTTGGCTTCCACCATTACTAGAGCAAGCAAGCCTCCTGTTCGCTTCAGCTGCCTGGCTGCTGGCCGCCATCTTGGTTGGCAGTTAATTTGCATATCGCCCTGATTAGCCAATGGGAAGCGTGTTGGAGATACTGTTAATTACCATGTTTGTGTATTATTAGATAGGATATGTATAGCCCATGGCAATAGGGTAGTGAAACTTGGGGGTTGCGGGGGGGGGGGGCGGCTAGCAGAAGGCAAAGGAAGGGGAAGGATGGGAAATATCTGTAATACTATCAACAATAAAAAATATATTTTAAAAAGAAAAAAAAGACTATAACTATGAAAGGAGTTTGAAGGGCATCCTAAGTCAGTGGTTCTCAAACTTGGGTGTGAATTGTAATCACCTGGAGGGCTTCTCCAAATGGAGCCCTGGACTTCACCTCCAGAGTTTCTGCTACAATAGATCTGGGCTCAATTTGCAATGCCAGCAAATGCCCTGGAATCGTTGATGCCTGTGATCCACACTTACTCTTTGAGAATCTCTGATTTGAGGAAAATCTCTGAAGGCCTTTCAATAGGGGAGAGACCTGCTTCTAAAAAATTCATTTTACTATAGAGTGGGAAACAACTTCAAGAGGAAGAAGTGGGAGGATATGTAGAAGTGGTTGCTACAGTACAAGCAAGGCAGCAGAGAAGGTACACGGTGTCAGTCAAGAGCTTTTCAAAGGCAGACGTCAGAGATTACTCTCAAGATTCTGGCTTGAAACCCTGGGTGAATGGGATATTTTCTGAAATAACACTGGCAAAGGATCACTTTTAGGGAAAGGGCAATGTTGGCCATGTGAAGGTTGAGGGATAGTGATTTTTCTCATAATTGTTTAACACCTGCTGTTCTGCAGTATGTATGTGGGGGCACTGGTTTTTAGAGCTTCCCAATTCACATGGGTAAGTAAGCCCACCATGGCTGATTTCAAGCTACCAATATGATGACACAGAATAGATAAGAGATGTGCAGTAGCACCCATTATGTAGTATTTCCACTTATAGCCACTAAGCCAAATTCTGGAGCTAAGAGTGCTTCATAGAAGTTGTGAGAACAACTTAGAAGCATATTAAATTGCAAGTATAACTATAAGATCCATCAGAAAATAAAACACAGGCAAGAATCTATTTGTGTTGCTAGATCACAGTCTAGGTGATCCCAGGGGTGACCAAGGCAGTAGGGTATGGGTCTTAAGAGATGTGGGAGGAGAGGTATGGAAGGGGAGGGTAGTCCTGGAATAACATGCAGAGTCACAGAGGGTGTAGCTGGGATCAGCCATCAGATAACAGGCGGTGAGCAACAATCCCCCTATAATTCAAGATCAGGGTTCTTGTCTCCCCAGAATAAAGTGACTTAGTATCTATAAATATAATAGAGAAATAAGCTAATTAACCAGGACGCCATAACGGGTTGACCAGACAGGAGGAAGTTGTGTGTGCAGCATCTGGGGTGGGCTGGCAGGGGCCTCTGCGCACCTGTGCTGGGGGAGGGCCTGATCAGCAGAGGTCGAGGCTGCTTCAAGGGCCGGAGAGCGAGGCAGGGCCAGACCGGCAATTTGAGGTTGGACAGCACTGTGCGATTTCGAATTGCTCGCCGGGCTCCTAGTTAATAAATAAAAAGGTTAGATTACCTAAACAAGGGTTATGATATGAGTCAGGAAGGAGCCCAAGTAATAAATGAGGGGCACTTTATGAGGTATATTTTAAAGATAGTAAAAAGCAACAACAACACAATACCCCCAGTTAGGGGCAAAAATGCTGAACTATATAACACTGGAATCAATCCAGTCCTTGGGACATGATAGACCAGGGCTCTAAGACATTTAGGGGAGGGTTATACCTCCCAGGTGAGGTTAAGGGAGGGTTTTAAAGGCTGGGAGTCTTTCAGAGTACAATCGGTATACACCTTGTTTGCACTAGCCGCTCTTGATTATCCTGTAGCGTAGAGCATATCTTCCTCATGAATCGTCACTGTCCCTGGGTGACGTGTGAGGATTGTAAGGATTGTCATGATTGATATGGTACAATCATGTCATTGTTTACTCCAAAGATATAGAAGAAAGGCACTTCCTTAAAGTGCAGTTTTTATATGTATTACTTATGCTCACTTGTTAGTAGATTCCATGTGAAATTTAAAGGTACTAGACATAAGCCCAGCAGATCCTAAATACAAGGAGAGATCTTGAGTGTCCTAATGTTAAAGGTGCTAATTGGGGTAGTCAAAAAATGATCAATTGCACCTTGCAGATCACATAGTAAATTCAATGAAAGCAATTATCTGAATTACTAATTTCTTGAGGAGGAAGAAACAAAACAATTTTGTTTTCTAAATTTAGCACTGTTCTAGATTATTTCTTTATTGAAAGCCATTATACCCAACTAAAAAGCATGAAAAGTATCTTAGCCTGTATCTTGTAGTGAAACAAATCCTTTCAGGTTCCTACTCATATATTTACAGCACTTACAACAATACAGATTAAATTAATTTGTTTTAAAGGAATAGACAATTTCAAAAGCCACTTTGAACATATTTCTGTTAAAAAAAAAAACACACAGGAAAAAAAAAAACTCTCCAAAAGAACTTTTAAGGTCCCAAGGGTTTCATAATGCTACTATAGGTGATAAAAAAATAAAGTGTTTTGTTTTCACTGTCTCTATTTTTCCCCCTCTAATATTGTACTCTGTTATTTTTACTTGATTTTTTGAGACTGTTTCTTTTTTAAAGATCATTCACTTTGGTTTCTATAGTAACAAAAACTAATTTCTGGGTTTCTTCATGAGCTATGATCATGTTGAAACCAGAGAGGACCCATGGGTCTTGCAAAATTCATAAAGTCCTGAACAAATAGGACTGCCATCTTCTGGCATTTTCTGAAATGACAGATAATTGTATCAGTTCTGCATCTTAACCATAAGATTCCTTCCCTCCTCTGCCCCCCCCCATCCCATATTTTCTCCTGCTATTTCTAACAGCATAATGAGGTGACACACACTCAGACAGTCCATGAGTGACCTCATCAAGTTGCAAATAAGCCCTTTATCCCAAAGTGAGCATGAAGAAGTGAGGATGTCTTGATGCAAATATTTGTTCCAGAAAGTTGAAAGATGGATACACTGGGGATTGAAAGGATCAGAATCTTCCCACTTCTTTCAAGAGGTTATTTAATTATTTTAGTTCAAAAAACTTAAAGCATATAAGCCTTGAGGTTCAAAGGGAAATTCTGCCAGTGATTACTAGGACAGAGTGTTTCTGTCCAAGGAAAGAATGCAAGGAGGACTAATGGGAGAGGGCATTTGGATCTGGGGACTTCCTCCCACCCTTTGCAGCTGACAGCAGTGAGTTATGAGGTGTTGCAGAGTAAAACAGAGTTACCGTAAGAGCTGTCCAAGTAACTTATGGCATCGAATCACAACACCATCTTCGGGAGATAATTCATGTCACCAGTGAACGTTTAGTAATATGGATTTTCTCCAAGACACCATATTTAATAAACACCATCACTGAGAGGTGAATTTAATGGCAAATTAAATTATTTAATAGAATCGAACTATACTCTAACATGGTACAAGAGCTGATTAAAATGTATGCAAAGTTGACACAGTCATTGAAACTGAATACTAGTTGTGGGTAGCAAGTAATCATCAGTCCAAAACGTTAAGACACCAGCCAAATCAAAGATTAAAGAGAGTAAAGAGTAGTTTAATTAGTGTATATATATTTCAACACTGAATTTTCATTATTTCAGACATAACAGTAAATTAAAATTTAAATGCATAAGGCAGATATATGTTCTACCAGAATAGTTTATTGTTGCAATATCTCTCCTTTACAATATTAGGCACAACACATAATTACTTGAATGAGTGATTTACTTATTCCAATACTGACGTTACCATTCCTTAAAGAAAAACATTTCCCTATGATTAAATCCAGCGCAATTGTGGAATTTCAGACTCACAAAGTAAAAACGGTTCCATGAAACCTTTCATTTATGAATTGGAAGATTATATGTAGGCTGTCCCAAATGTAAGCTAGAGTGTGCTCATCAATAATAGATTAATTGAGGTAACTATGGAACATTATAATGTGCAGTGATAGTAGTAAACTGTTTTTTTATTTGAACAATATCACTGCCACTTGCCTCAAGTAAAACTGACTCAAAAAGACCAAAATGGGACTTTAAAGCACTTACCCCAGATCATACCCCTCTGAGGAGGGTTGAAATACTATAGTTAGCCCTTGGTTTTGGCTCCTTGCTCAGTGCTGTCCCAGCATGAATCCCCAGCTCTGATCCATTTCTAATTGTATCTGGTTAGTTTACCCTGCAAGGCTACAAACATTTACCTGCAATTGGTGATGCTAGGTAGATTTCTCTCCACTGTGTGAAAGTTGAGTCTTGGTCTGGGTGCCCTTGCTTTCTTTCCAGGTCAAGAAAATTTCACCTTCACAGGTTCCCTCCGTAAGAAAGCTAATTGCACCAATCAGAAGTCTTCTATACATGCAATTATTACAGTAAAGAATAAGTACCTAGTACAACTCCATATACTGCATTGAATACCAGGTGGGCTCAATTTATCTTGAAATTATTTTTGGCATTCACCATCTTCTTTCGATTCCCACTTTCAAGATCCTAGTTCAGGTCTTCCCAGTTTTTACCTGCTCTGCTCTGAGCAATAATCTCTACCTTGTCTTTAACTGTTTTCCCCTTCAGCAAACTATCCAGGCTACTTTCATATTAATCACCTGAAGGAACAACTCCAATTAAAACATCCCTTGGCTCGATGTCAGCAATTGCCCTTGATTTGCAACACAGAATCCAGTGGTGGTGTGCCTCTCAAACTGTGTACAGTCTGACACCAATTCCCTTTCTAACTCGCTTCTACAGTTGCATCCGGGAAGTTTATCCTCACTAGTACTTAGCAGGATTTTAGTTGTAAGTTACAAATTATATCATTATCTTAACCTAAAATTACACATATAGTAATATTTAGATTTTGAATGATATTAGGAAATGATAGTAAAGAAAAGCATATAATTACAAGATAATTTAAATGAAAGTTCTCTGCTGGACACCAAAATAGTATTCTAAGCAGACTGTAGAACTGGACTCCAGAACTTTGTGATTTTTGTCTTCAAATATGTACTTTTTCCACCCTGATTTTATTCATTAAAAAGAAGCCAATATGGTATTCTAAAACTAAGGTCAATATAAAAAACTAGAAGCGTTAAAAATGTCTGAACATGTATCTTTATTTTCTATTTTTTTATTTCACTTATTAATAATAAATTCTCCAAAAAAATATATCTTCCTGTCCTATCCAGTCATATAGGCCAGATCATTTTTTTCCAACAGTAATATACTTCATTAATATGCTTCTTGGAAAACTGCCTGGAGAGGAGAAACCAGTTCTAATTTTTAAATACTCTAGACAGCTTGTTATAGCTTAGGCTGAAATTAATACAGGCGGATCATGCACACCTGAAATCTACCGTACACTCTTATATGGTCCTTGTTGATTCCAGGAGATTTACTGGATTGAACTCATAAGCAGAAATAACACTACTCTTGGCAATTCGTTATATGGATAAATTTGCATTTTTAAAATGAATTAGGAGTGTCACTAAATTCAATTTCCTATTAGATTGTATTAAGTATCTGCAAGACACCATATAGTTATTTAACCAAACTCTTCCTCCATTGCCATAAAGAAGCCTTACCAATTGAAAACTAGAACTTAGGGGGATAAACAGGTCCAATGGAGACAACAGGTTCATATTAAAATGTTTTTCTTTTCTTGTACTTTTGCCCTTTAATAGGACCATCTTTAGATACTCTTTTTCTTCATTTCCTTTATTATACATGCACATTAACAAACATGTGCAAATGGTAGAGGATGGGTCATACTGCTGTGCACTTACACTTTTTGATTTAAAGAATGTAACGGAATACCACACACTCAAAGCAAATGGGTACATTTCTAACATTCATCAGAAAATTAGAAGTTTTAAGCATAGTCTCATATTCCTCAATTAAATTTTTGCAGTATATGCAAATAATATGAATGTTCAAGTATTTCACTTTCAGATTTGGTTAACTACAATGCTAAGATCACCAAAAGATTACAGGTTTCCCATTTCAAATAGTTCTATTAAGTACCATTAAAATACTTTTTAAGTCTGTAAGTGGTTTAAATTTATATTCTTTTCTTACTATGCAGAGTAATTATTATGTTTATTGCCCAAGAGGAGAGTTAATCCCTAGAAATGAAATCTTGGTTAAATTTTTCTGTATGCTACTTCAAATACAATATATGGGAAATCGAGCTCTTGGAATAACTTTGTAAAATAATTTAGAAAATAAAATGGTGTAAAATGCTGTAACCACTGTCTATAGTTAACACTTCCTCCCATAATCATTAAAGATACAGTGAAGCCAGACTTTCTTTAGCATTCTTCTTTTTATCCTGCAATGACCAAAACATTGCTTTCTGCAACAAAACTGACTGTATTTACGCACAGTTTGCCCCCTGTTTTGAAAAAATATGAGTAAAATATGCACACAGGTTAATTTATTTGGAGTTAAAATAGAACACATGCTTGTTCTATTTTAAGAGAAGCCTGATGCTTGAAACATTTCATTTGTCAGAAGCTTAATAGAAATATTTCCTAAGTGTGCAATGAAACTAGTAATAAAACATTAGTAAATGGAAAAATTATACTTGTTCAAAATCCATTAACTATTTTACAGCTCTATGGAATCATATAAAAATTTAAAACACGTCCTAACACGCAATAATCAAATTAAATATTTGCCTGGGTATCAAAAAATGTTTCATTAATTTTTTTATTCTCTTCCCCTCTTTTTACATAGCAAGCACAAAATGGGGAAACAAATTTGGGGCAGAAATTGTGGTTGTAAAGTTATTCACATGGGTGGCCTGGAATTTAGTTTATTATTATTACCGAAAGTAAACTCAGAGAACCATTCTTTTTTATCCTTTATCTTCAGGTAATCTCTGCATCTGAGGGAGGAAAATGTTGACATGCTTCTTTCTATCTTCCAATGAATTACTGCAAGTATTGACTCTAAAAACGATATATAAATTTAAATGAAGATAGACAAGAGTTCAGCAACAGGCTCTTCCACAGTCATGTTATCTGCTTATTACCCCCAGTTTCCTCATTCATGGACTAGAAATCAGGATAATGCCTGCCTTGTGAGCTGACAAGAGCATTCCTGTGAAGGACATAACACAGGATCTGGCACATAGTAAATGCTTAATAAACTTTATTACTATTTTGCTACATGAGGAAAAATAACTTTAAAACATGACGATAAAAGCTGCCTTTACTGGAAACTTACTAATGTGTCAGGCACCAAATGAATACTTAACATGCACTATCTAATTTAACACATAACGTTAACCCATTTTATTCTCCAGTTCAAGCATTCCAAGGATCCTAGCATGTTGTAGTTCTTTTCAACAACTCTTGGTTTAAAGAGAAAATTGACATAAAAGGATAAATCCTATTCTTACATTCAAAACAATAATTTGGTGATATCTCCCTCCATTATGGCAGATATTACCATATTAGCCAAGGTTTTTTTCCTAACTTTTTCTTGACTCAAGATACCATTAGAGTGAATTTATCAGGAAATTGATTACTTTTTTAAAGGTCTATTTCATTTCACTCTATGTTTGGACCAGATTTGGAATTTGACATTTTTGTATACTCTCACTAATATGCATGATTAGTTTGATTTGCTCCTGTATTTTGATTTCACCAATAAATTTAAGGGGTTATTTCTTTTATGTTATTCTTCAATAAGAAGAACAATAAAATCTTTAAATGTCCAGAATAAATAGTTCAAAAATAAATATGTAAAACATGTATATATAGACTAAATATGTAAAAATCAATCAATGCAAAAGTTTAATTTCAATTTTAAAATGAACCCATTCTCGTGAGTTTGAGAGTATGTTTGTGTGTGTAAAGCATAGAGTTTTGTGTGACTTGAAATATAGATGCTAAAAGAAAATCTATAATAATAAAAGTGTAATATGCAAATCAACCAAATGGCCGAACAGCGGAATGACTGACCATCTGGACAACCACGCTATGACACGCACTGGCGCCAGGCCAGCCAAGGCGGGTGTGATGCGATTGGTCAGGGAGAGGGGTGCCATGGCCCCACAATTGCCCCACAGAAGGAGGCCCAGGCCATCCTCTGCGGGGCGATTGATAGGGGGGCTCCGCGGAACTGGAGAACCGGGGGTGTGTGGCGGTAGATGGGGGCAACACCAGGCCAAGGGGTGGGTGCAGGCGGGGGGGCGGGGGGGGGCTGGCCCCGGCAGCTGTGGCTGCAAAGGCCTACCCTTGCACGGATTTCATGCATCAGGCCTCTAGTATTAAATATTTGCCTTTGTCATACTAAGTATATAATATGTACTAATATATTACCTCTCGGGTATCCATTTCTAAGAAAGGACATATTTAAGAAAATGGTATAATTCACAGGACTTCTTGAAAATAAAAAATCATAACAGTGAGTTAACTGGAATTCTAACTCAGCAGTAGAGTACAGCAGCCAGATTCAAAAAAAGTTGCACAGTCCTATAACTATTAATTTATGAACAGAGTTGTAAGTATTTACTGATTCTAACAAAACAGGGACCAACCTCAAGAGAAAGTCTGACTTTCACTATTAATATAAATAGTGACCAGAAGGAAAAATTTTAAATGCAGCCAAGAGTTTATTTGGCTACTGTTAAAATTCTTTTTTTTTTTAAATAGAAAACTGAAATTTGTATTGCCATATTTACTTCACTAGTGTCATTGTAGAAAAATATTCTTAACAAAATATGTATAAATAAAATCTTCTAAAGTATGTAATGAATAAATATATTTCATTCCTGAAAATCAAATCAGATAAAAGATTATCTGAAAATCTTATTCTCTTAAACTTTAAATTATCAGTACTTTATACCTAAGATGTATGTCCCTTAACTTCATATATCTACCTAAAGTAATTTGTATAAATTTTTTGTATATATATATATATATATATACAAAAATATATGTACATAAATATATACATTTATATATATAAATATATATATACACAAAAAATTTGTATGTCCCTTAGCTTCATATATCTACCTAAAGTAATTTGTATATATATTCAAAAAAGGCCATGCCAATTTTTGTGTCATATATATATATATGAAACTAAAAGGGTCTTGCAAAATGTATATATCTTGCAGTCTTTCATATGTATATTTCTATCATCAATGTAATATCAGCAAGAAAAAAGATTCTGCATTGGCCAAGGATTAGCCTTCATTTTTTAAATTTTAATGGATGAATCTTAAAAATTTATAATACCCAGACAGAGTCAATACAAAATTTGTGTGCAATATCTTGCACCTTTCTGATGAGTGGATCTACAACTTTCTCAATGATTGAGAACAACTATTCAAGACAAAAGAAAGCCACGACTGAGTGGTGGTGGAATAGTGGGTGCAGGCACCACAGTGTGGTAACCAGTCTTAAATCCTAACTTTCAATGGCTACGTAATTCTCTTTAAGTTTTGTAATATCTGAGCTTCAATTTCCTAATTTTAAAAATAAAGATAATAACAAGACATATTTCAGAAGTGGATTTACTATGAAGTCTATTAAGCTTAAATTCAGAGCCCTTGAAATGTGTTCATATCATCAAGTATTTTTGTAAAATTTGCAACATTGTGTGTGTGTGTGTGTGTGTGTGTGTGCTTTGTAATGGAGACATTCCAAATTGTGTAACTTCATACACTATCAATATTGGATCCTTCTCTTTTTCACCTCAGGAGTTTTTTTAAGGATTATATGATAGTACATGTAAAGCTTTAGGATTAAGCTAAGAACACAGAAAACATTTCATTAATATTCATTCTCATGATTATCAACTATCATAGGCAATTTGTATGTGTTTATTCTTCCCATTGCTGCATACAATTGAGAATTTTATATCTTAAATAGTGTAGGTTAGGGTTGTTTACAGAATGGCTTAGTATACTAGCCAAGTTTTCTTTCTACTCAACAAATTCGGAAAGAGAAATAGTATGAAATACATTAATTCAAATATTAGAGTTATTGATCATACTAAGAAGGGTTAGCTTTAGAATTTTATTTTGGCAAAAGAAATCCAAGACATTTATTCAGACAAAGCTATGATGCCATGCAGAGTAAAGTTGCCTTGTCAGGTGGCTGTTACAAGAAAAGATGAGTAGATGGATGAACTCACCAGAATTACACAAATCTTATCATAGCTATACAGAATCATCCAAATATCCAGGGATTTAGCAATATATCCAAAAAAGGCCATGCCAATTTTTGTGTCACAGTTTTACATTTGGAACATATGATACCTATTTTACATTCATAATGTAAATCTTATTCAGATGACCTCTATTTTACTATTTATAATATAAATACCTGCAAACCTAGAAGTTACAGATAGGTTATTTCTAGAAATCATGGTTTATCACACAAAAAATCACAATAAATATTGGCTTCTGATTAAGCTCCACCTTTGGATTTCCTATTATCTTATTCAAACAAAGGAAATACATACATGCATTAAGTATAAATAAAATTCACCCAAAAACATGACTTGTATTTCAAATATTAGACCTTTGAATATTAGACTCATTAAATCATTGAGTCAATATAGAAGTTTACTTCCTGCTTCAAGATAAAACAAATTTAAGATAACACTAGCATTGGCTCTAGCAACAGCTTAAATCCTGAAGCAATGATTATTTATATTCATGTAGAATTGGTGTTTGAATCCCTTTTAATGTTAACAATATGTATATATATATATATATATACACTGAGTGGCCAAATTATTATGACCACCTCATCAATACTTCGTTGGGCCACCTTTTGCCTTCAATACTGTGGCGATTCTTCTTGGCATTGACGCCACGAGATGTTAAAAGGTGATGCAAGGAATCTGACACCATGCCTGATGAATAGCACTGCCCAGTTCTGTGAGATTTGATGGTTGTGAAACCAGCTGCCTGATGGTTCTTTTAACTTTGTCCCACAAATGCTCAATTGTATTGAGATCTGGTGATTGTGGGGGCCACCTAAGCAAGGTAAAGTCTCCCTCATGTTCTTGAAAGCACTCCTGCACAACACGAGCACCGTGGCATAGCTCATTGTCTTGTTGGAAAAAGCCATCTCCATTGGGATACGCCATCAACATGATAGGATGAACTTGATCAGCAATGATACTTAGGTATGTTGTGCTATTCAGATGTTTGTAATGATCTGGCCCTCTAGCAACTTCCGCACCAAATTATAGCTAATTTGCCTACAAACGTCAGGTGGACATAATAATCTGGCCACTCAGTGTATATTTATGTAATTTACAGTTCTTTTCAGAGAAAAATGTTAGCTATGTTTGTCTTGCCTTTTCTAAGTCAACCATAAATTGTCTAATGAATTCACTCAGAAATATTAAGAAAGAAAATTGTTTAGTTTTGCTCTGCTCAGTAAAAATAAAACAAGTAAGTTATTTCCAGGTAGCAAGCTGCGTGGCCAAAATTACAGTGCCATTTTCTGCTTCATGCTGTGCCCATTTAGCAAAACAGAATTGGTCACCGGGTTCTTAGCATTGCTTTTCAGAGATGTCATACGCACTGCAGAAGAGCTGACTAAGTAGCTGGTTGATCTCTCTGGATAGGACTTCCTCCCACAACAGAGCTGGCTATTGAAATGCCTCCTAAAGCTTTCACTGAGTAGATACAGGGCAAATGGATTGACACAAGAATTGCAAAAGCTCAGAATCCGGGCTACTAAAGTGACAATCATGTGGCCCAGGGATGGATCAATCTTGTTATAATTGAAAGATCTGTACATATAGAGGATGTGATTTGGAAACCAACAGAAGGCAAAGCAGCCCACGAAGACCAGCACAATTTTAGCCAGGCGTTTCCGAGTTTCCATCTGCAAGTACAGGGAAGAGGCCCATTGGTTAAAATGAAAGGGGAGCCAGCCACATCCAAAACTCATGATATAATAGGGGTAAGCTTATTAGCACATCAACACACCCAAAATACCAAAACTCTTTATTTTCCTCAACAATGGGATGATTTCAACAGCCTATGGTGGTCACTACACTGTTCCCACTCATAAAATTTTACAGTTTATACAAGACTAGATAATAAAATATTAAGAAATGGCTATGTCTTTATGTGAAAACTGTGATCTTTAAAAAAAAAGTCTCTTATTTTAAAATACTTTCCTCTAGCTTAAAGTTATTTTGTTCATTTTAATTATAAACTTCTTCTATCTGTATTAAATCCACTGGATTAATGAATCGTAGAATATAGTCAACCTTAGAATTTATTTTTTAAATCAGGGTATTTTGGTAAGAAAAATACATCTATTAAAATAAGGTATAACTTTTTTTAACCCTTACTGCACACACTAAAACCTCGGGATTTAATTCCAGACTCATAAATCCAAAACACCTGACATAACTGTCAATAAGTATTATTGGGTTAGTTACCTTTAAAAATAAATATATAGTTTTCTTTATTTTCATAAAATTTACATACTGGGTTTATTATTTTATAGGCAGGTTTTCAGGAATGTGATAAATAGATATAATTCAAATATTGGACATTGATCTTTTTAAATCTAAATATCATTTTCTAATATTCTAGAGTCCAAGGTTAGCTGATATTTGCCTGATTTGTTCAAATATTTACATAAGCCAACATGAAGTGAAAACAATTTATCAAAAGGTATTAGTAGTAAGCAACATGAGCTAAAACTAATGGTAGTCAACGAGAATATGCCAGAGGAGACTGGAAATGTTTAGGAATCAAACAGGTCTGGCATAGGGGATAAGTGGCAACAGCAAAGGAAGGGGCAAGTGCAGAGGAGTGTAGTTTAGAAAGCAGAACGTGGCACTCCCGGTGTTTCCCTGGGGCATCTTAGGCAACCCGGCAATATTAAGAGGGTCAATGTGAAATTTATGTTACTGAGCCGTGTCCTTCCTAGCAGGTGGAGCTTGGGTGCAAGAATTTCATGGCAATCTATACTTGGGCGGTCAAAAGCACAGGCAGGCTGTTGGCATTGAGATTACTTCTCAACAGATGTCAAGCACAATTACCCACCCTGAGTTTTAAAACCTCACTAGGGAAATTTACAAAAACAAGGCAGAACTAAGGCCAATAAGAAAAAAATGATCGTGGGGTGGGTAAGAGGAACCCAACTCTAGAAACCAGCTCCCCAGGCTCTGAATTAAAGAATTATATAAAAAGGAAAAGCACATGACCTGGACATTGTTGCTTCAATTATGCCAGATATTTAGACAATAAATCTATTAATTTATCTAACAATTGCTTTAATGCTTGGTGATTTTTTTTAAGACTTTGAAGCAGACATGGATCTCTGATGTTGATGGTCATCAATAAATAGAGGCGACCTTCCAAGCCAGAAAACTTTAGGAGACGCTGCTGTTGCTGAAGTGCCTGAAGCCCCAGCCTGTGTCTCCATCTACAGTCCTGCAAATTCTAATGATCTGCCATTCAACTTGTCTTCATTCAAATTAGGGAGCAGTCACCTAGAACCTCCCTGTGCCTTTGGAAGAAGGCCCTCGCTAGGAGTGCACAAATGCACAATTTGAAACTTTGTCCCATAAGTACAGTATTTCCATCTCTTTGTGGATTAACATAAGTTTTCCTTATATTAGGGTTCCATCTGCATATTCTTTAAGGAAGAAAGAGTATGTAAGGTACATGTTGCAATTTTTAAATTAATGTACAATCTTCATAGGAAAATATATAAAGCTGAGTTAGACCAAGTATGACTTCAACGCCAGCCTCCCTTTGATCATTCTCTTGTTCTGCTGCCCTGTGTCCAGAGCCTCCCACTGTGGCACCCTACCAACCCTCATCCCCAGCCCCAGGCTGTGTCCTACGGCCCTTTCCTGATTCATCCCTCTCCCAGACTTCCTGTCATCCTTACCTTAGCGGGCTAATGGAAGGAGACAATAACTAAATAAATGTACACTTAAACTGTGACAATTTTCTGTATTATTGTGTGGTTCTTTGCATAAACACTTGCCTGTAAAAACATTCTTCTGAGACATTACATTTTAATGGTTGCAGGCCCAGAAGGCACAGTAGCAGGACTTTAGTGGGCCTTTTCAGTGCTGGGACATGGCCACATATTAGAGGACCCCCCCCCAATGCCCTTCCAGTTCAGGCCAGTGCATGTCCCAGGGCCCTCTGTCTCAGTCATCACCCCTCCTGGTATTGAGAACCCATGAAATTGAACACAAAATAGCAGTACTGCAGCCGACCAGGGCACCCCCAACGCACACACACACACACACACACACCGAGCTTACCTGTTTTTTGGTATGTTCATTGTATTCTCCAGGAAGATTATGTGCACTTTTAATTAAGGTCTTTGCAATATGATAATAATAAACGCTAATAATAGCAAGGGGTATGAGGAAATACACCAAGAAGATGAGCACTGAATGAATCTTTGGATGTAATTCATCAGTCTGAGGGTAGGGTATGCACGCTGCGAAGCTGCCGTTATCCAAGCTATCAATGCGCACCACTTCCGAAAACACCGCTTCGGGAACAGCCAGCAGCACCGAGACCACCCAGATACCCACGGCCTTCACACAGGTCCACAGCACCGCCCCTGACGTCTGGATGTCCATGGGGTTTACAATGGCTTTGTACCTGGGAAGACAACATGCCACAAATTACTCTTAAGAAAGGAAGTGAAAAAGGAGGGAGGGGGGTAGGGAGGAAAAAGAAATCTTACCTGCTAAGAGAGAGATGCCAAACTCCATTATGCCCTAGCTGTTTTGCACTGAGATCCCTGGCATCTCTGTCTGCTTATTCTACTGCTTATTAGCACCGAAGACAAGAAGACAGAGAAAAACATCTGAAATTTTTATTTCCCAAATTGCAGTAATTTGCTTACTGCTTTCACAAGTTTTTTTCTAAATCTACACAATAAGTGTCATTATTTATTGAATGCTTTTAATTAAATACTGTTATTTTTGAAAAATCTATTGCTACTATAATTGCTATAATATGCAGTAACCATAAAATGCCCACAAAATATTTATTAAACTCTACCTTGATACACTTCTTTAGCTTATAAACCTGAGTCGCCCACTTATTTTCTGAGGATACTTGAGGCCTGGTGCACGACATTGTGCACTGCGGGGGGCGGGGGAGGCCTCAGTCCAGCCTGCACCCTCTCACAGTTCGGGACCCCTCGGGGGATGTCCGGCTGCCTCAGGGGATGTCCGCCTAAGCTGGCAGTAGGACATCCCCCGAGGCATCCTTAGCGCTGCCACGGAGTTGGGAGAGGCTCCCACCACCGCCGCTGAGCTTGCCAGCCAAAAGCCCGGCTTCTGGCTGAGCGATGCGCCTCCTGTGGGAGTGGATTGACCACCAGGGGGCAGCTCTTGCGTTGAGTATCTGCCCCCTGGTGGTCAGTGCACATCATAGTGACCAGTCGTACCACCGTTCAGTCAATTTGCATATTAGCCTTTTATTATATAGGATCAGTAAATCTTAGAGACTAATTTAAATGGGGATTTTTTTTCCATCATCCAGTTATAAGGACTGAGAGAAATGGAATAATATTCTATCTTTCAAGTTTATTTAATATGGAGACCTCATGAAGTCCTCTCTCATCCCACCTGCCACCATCATAGTGGTAAAAGGTCCACTCCAGGACATAAAGGCTTCAGCAATCCAAACCCTCTGCAGCTAACTTAGCACATTAGGGCAATAATAATGCAAACAAACCAAAATTGTATGTAAACCTCAAATTATTTATATTTGTCTTTGAAGATATGTTAGGTTAGAGTATACCTACATGGTTAATAAGATACAGATAAAAGTGATTTTGGTCAAACAAATCTGCAGTGTTATTGTATCTCTGATAACCACTGGAAAATCACTTAAGGTCTTTTCCTTTCCTCTATGGAGTGGGGATAAAAACATCTCCCTCAAAATTTTATGATTAGAAAAAAAATGTATAGAGTACCTGGCAATTAGCAGATATTAACCATGTGATGACCCTGTGCCTTTTTCTTATTTACATTTGATTTAGTCTGATGTTCTAAAAATTCAAAATACTTCAAGCTGGATAACAACCATTTAAGGCTTCCTTCAGGTTCTGTGAGGATGCTTTCTATTTCCCCCAGGAGAGGAAGAGCACCCTCAGCCTCAACCCACTCTGAGGACGCCTCTTTCTCCTTTGGGGCTTGAATCCGAGTGTCATCCCCAGACCCTCAATAGAAAGAAGCTCATTTGCATTTTGATCTGGAGGATCTTCCCATGTGAAATAGGAAGCATAGAAGTTAAAGTAGAACAACAGCAAAGGGCCTCAACACCAAATTAAGTAAAATAGCATGAGTCATGCATTTTGCCCACACTTCACACATAGCATCTTGATTACTATTCTGTTTACTTGTACATTCTTCTTAAGAAACTTAATTACAATCAGTAACTAGAATGAGCTATTTTTTCTGCTGTTTAAATTTTTTATCAGATTGATAACATTCAAAGAGGTTTATTTGCTTGTTTTTAAACTCAGAGAGTGCTAAGAGTACTATAAAGAAAAAGAAGTCCCTTGTAACAAACATCTCAGACCTGGCTCCTATGTTAAAACAAATTTCACATCATTCCATGTATATTTGAAATATAATTCTGCCACTGTCTCCTGGATCAAATATTATAGATATTAGCTCTTGATATCCCATTGTGGTAATTTAAGATTTTCTCCCTGCAACCTCTATTTCCCCCATTTCCAGCTTCCTGATTTAGTAAGTTATATTGTTTATACTAGTAAAATGGTCAATAGATTATTATGACTAAACAAATATCACTCACTGCCTAGTTAAGTAGTATATTATGACATTCTCTTTCTTATATGCATGTCTGATTTTCCTAGAGTTGCTACTTAATAATTTTTTTCATTTGTATGATTTTCCATTAACCTGAATTTAATCCTTTTCTAAATGCCATTTCATCAACTTCCTGGAGTCCCGGTGATTGAATCTCAATTATTCGTCTTTCTTAATTTTTTACTCTATCAAACTCATCTCTATCTTCTTTGGGGTTTTATTTTCTAAGCTATATTATTAGCTTTGGCTTACTTCCTTTCTTCTAGATTGTTTATTATATTTTTAATTTTTTAATTTTTATTGTTGAAAGTATTACATATGTCTCCTTTTTTTTCTCCCATTGACCCCTTATAGCCCAAATTCTAGAAGTTCTTTCTAGTCTTCCCGTTATTATATGGCTATGGAAATAATATAGAAAATGTTTCATTTTCTTTTCCTTCTAGAATAGTTTCAAGTTTGTTTTGTTGTTATTTGGTTTCTTTATTCTAGAACCATTCCTGAAAAGTTAAATATTTATTGCCTGACATTTCATATTTAAGATCAAAGTAAGAAAAGTCTGATTAAAATTCTTTTGTACGTGGAACAATAGGGAAAGACAGAAATATGGGGGGGAGGCGGGTGCTGTTGATCACTACAAATAGACTAGTTAACTAGACTTTCTTTTTAGATTGTTAGAAAGAATAAAGAATATTCTGAATTTTCCTTTATATGGTTTTTTTGTTGTTATTGTTAATCCTCACCCCTCACCCTAGGATATTTTCCATTGATATTTAGGGAGAGTGGAAGAGAGAGGAAACATAGATGTGATAGAAACACATGATTTTAAAAGAGAGGAGTCTGCAACTGAGGTATGTGTCCTTGACCAGAATTGAACCCAGGGCCCTTCTGTCCGCAGGCCAACACTCTATCCACTGAGCCAAAACAGGTAGCGCTTTCATGATAAAAGGGAGGAAAAGGTCACTTCCCTACTCTCACCTCTACCCCGTAGCAAAGCACATTTGCTGAAGCACTACAATCATTAAGGATGATGGGAAAGTTCAAATAGGAATAAAAGTATTGACTCTCCCTTCCTGATAAGATTGTCATGGTAAAGCTAGCAACACATCCAGAGTTTTTGGTGGAGAAGGAGTACCTAGTGGGAGTCAGGACACACGTTTTCAATAGGATGATTCTTAGCCACCTCCTGCAGGAAAGGGAAAATAGATCCCATGGATCTTCTACTAAATGATACACATTTGATCAAAAAGGATATTGCCCTCGCTGGTTTGCTCAGTGGTTAGAACTTCAACCTGTGGGCTGAAGTTTCCCAGGTATAATTCTGGTCAAGGGCCCATCAGGTTGTGTTTGAGAGGCAACCAGTCATGGTGTCTCTCTCACATTTATGTTTTTGATGTTTTTCTCTCTGTGTCTCCCCCCCCCCCACGCTCCATTCTCTCTCTAATAATAATAAAAAAATCAATAGAAAAAATACCTCAGGTGAGGATTAACAACAACAAAAAAGAATATTCCAAATTTTATAAAGCCAGAAATTATAGTTGAAAACACAGATTACTGAAGGGTCATTATTACTACTAAACCAGAGCTTATAACTGTCAAATAATGTTATACACTAACCAATACTTTATGTGCATTTTTTAAAGTAAAAACACATAGTGCAAATTAATATGAACATATTTAATCACACTTCCTGTAAATATTTATGAAAATGTAGGAATGAAATAGTCCCTCAGTATTCTCTCTGATTGAATTTAGTAGCATAATAGTATGCATAAAATGTACATGTGTTTTTTCATGAAGATAGTCTTAGAAAGATATCTTTAACTGAAAACTGGAAACTAATCAATCAAAATTCATATAAAGATGACATAATCATCATTCACATATTAAATATCAGTAAATATATATGCTTCTTTATCGATGCCTGTTTTGAAAATTGCTTATTATATTTGTATACATTCTTAATTGAATCTAAAGAGGTAATTAAATTAAATCATATTACACAATATATAATGAAAATTAGATCATTTTAGCTCATATACTAGTAAAGTTACAAAGACATCTAAAAATCTCCATCTATAAATGTCTGCAAAGCTTTCTAGTTATACCACCCATAGTTTCTTTTTTTATACCAAACTTATTTATCAGAGACTAACAAAGTCCAAGGTGAACTATCTGACAAGTAGAGGATTTCATGGAAGCAAAAGAAAGAATTTCAAAAAGGACCAGCCAGCGTGGCTTAGTGGTTGAGTGCTGACCTATGAAGCAAGAGGTCACCGTTAGATTTCCAGTCAGGGCATGCCCAGGTTGTGGGCTTGATCCCCCATGGCAGGGCGTGCAGGAGGCAGCTGATCAATGATTCTTTCTTCTTATTGATGTTTGTATCTCTCTCCCTCTCCCTTCCTCTCTGAAATAAATAAAAATATATTTTTTTAAAAAAAGACTTTCAAAAAGCAGTGTAGGCCTCTGTGTCAAATACTCTAAAAGTAGACAAAAATCTTCTTGAAACCAGAGCCTGTATCCTGCTCTCTGCTGTTATCTGTAATGTGTAACACAGTGTCTGACCCATAGTAGATTCTCAATGAATCTTTACTGAACTTATGTAGAAACAGGGCAACAAGGAGATGATTTTATTAAGAGCAGTTTTGGTAGAGTGGGGTGGTAGTTGCTGGCTATTAGGTTGCTGTGAGTATGGAAGTGAGAAATGGGAACAGTCTAGTCTACTGATGCCCAAGCTGTATCAATCTCCAGAACCACCAAGAGCACTGAAAATAGAGCATTACTACATTTCCTCCCAGACTTACTAGTGAAGCAATGCAGTGTAGTAACATTCATCCCAGGTAAAAACTGTTGTTTAAATTTTAACCCTGCTATCCTGCCTTCTATACACACTTCCTTGCTTTAACAATAGGGTGTTTACCTCAGTTTCCAGATTGAGACCTGGAAACTCACATAAATCACCCCATTGTGTTGCCAGCCCACATCACAGAGGTTATTCTTCTGTGCCTGAGAACCAGAACCACAAAAGACTGCTTCCCATTGACTCAGTGGCTCCAGGAACTGAGACTGCAGGGATGACCTTTAGAGATTATTAACTTTGGTCAATTCTGCTTCTGTCCAATCTGCTTTCACAAGATAGCCCCACATTCCAACGTCTAGCAGGATGTGGTTTTTACCTTTATAAGCTCACTACTGTAGTCACTCGGGGCTACGAGATTTGGAGAGCTAATGCCCCCTTGTAGCCACCGGCTTTTGAATAAATGATTCCTTAATTTGACTTCTTGGGGCGTCCTTTGTGCGATTCATGGGGTACATTACAACATTAGCACAGAGTCTCTAGCCTGCAAATGGAGAAATTCTGCATTTTATAAGATTTTCAAGTGATTCTCACTATAAACCAAGTTTAGAAACCACCTCTCCGGAAGACTGACTGTGGCAGTGAGCATCTCTCCACAGGCTCCCTGTAATGCATACACATTCAGCATCTGTGAGGAGCAGAAACCCAGCAGAAGTTCAGTGTTTGAGAATTAGATGCCTTCATAGTGTGTCATATCATGTTTTAAGAGTATTGATAACTTTTAGCAATAATACCTATTCTGAACGAAATTACTAAATTTATGATTTAAAAATATCTAAAGCATATTTGTACAATAGAATGGCTAAAATTATAAATAACATATTAAAAATAATGTAATATATGGATGTCACTTAGGAAAAGATGAGAAATACCTTTCTCATTACAGAGAGGTCAGCGATTCTAATTGTTCTTTACCAGGGGGAAAAATCACTTTGTTCTTAATTCGTTAAAATGTGTGACTTAAATGACACAAATGTTTGATAAGAAAGAGAATGATAATGACAACTTATGTTGATGAAGGCAATGATTGGAACTAGCCAGTCTATGATTATAAAGGAATTGAGGAAAGGCTATAGATGCTGAAGAGATTATCATCATTAATTGTACAAGAGAACCATTTTGCTCTCCACTTCAGTGCCTATTTTCTGATAATTAACTGCATGTGTGAATAAATACTGATTTGAATTAGTGAGTCATTTGTCGTCTTGACTCATAGGTGACATGGAAGTAGTTACACAGCAACCCACAGCTTAAAAATGCCTTCACATTATTTCCCTTGCTAAAATAGTCCTGTGCTGCTAAACAGATTAGTGAGCTCATTTTACAGAAAAGCTTATCAAGACTAAGGGATTACATGATGCTTAAATGATTACAGAGCCAGAAGCATAAAACTCGGAATTCACTCACATGTTGTGATTATAGATTTGATATCTTTTCAACTATAGCATATTACAGAGAATACAACTGAAGCATTAAATGCTTTATCTACCAATTTTTAGACATTTCATCTGCTATCTTCATAAAGTCAATGGTATTTTTAACTGCAAAGACTTAACTTATATCTGTAAGTATGCTTTCTTAATGGATCATGTTTATAGTAGAGAAACTAAGCCTCAACAGTATCAGCAAGTAGTTTCATATTCTTTTATTCATCTCTTAAAACTGCATTTTCATAGATTCTATATATATGTTTATAAACATTTGTAGGTTGTACTTTCATAATCTAAATCTGGTTCCAAATGAGATGGTAAACGTTTCATTCTCTCTTAAAATGTGGTTCTTTTTCAAAAATCAATTTGAAGTCAACCACATTTAATAAAATTTTAATTTTTTAAATATTCCCTCCAAAATTTCACAAATAGTAAGTGTGATGTAGGAGGTCTACATTGAAAGTTTCAAAAGATTCTTAATGAAAATCTGGACAAGAAAAAAAATTAAAACTCAAGGGAGTCAAGGGAAGAGCTAGGGAGAAGTGAAGGCTTAGTGTTTATTTCTCCTCCCCATGAGACCAGGAGTAACTGGAAATAGAAGATACTACCAAGAGCCTTAATAAATCAGTAGTGTTCATAAGGAGTTGCGTATGGACTAATAACATTAAATATTTTATATCAATAATTAAAACAATAAGTTAAGATAGCTCATTAAGTTAGAAGCAAGCAGAATTAAGTTGGATCATCACTTTGGAGCATAAAAATGAAAATAACCTTGATCATATGGAAACAAATGATAATAAAGAAACAAAGAACAACAAACAATAAAAAATAAATGGAAGTTGCCCTAGCCAGTTTGGCTCAGTGGATAGAGGGTTGGCCCATGGACTAAAGGGTCCTGGTTTTGATTCCAGTCAAGGGTAAGTACCTTGTTTGCAGGTTCCCTGGCCCTAGTTGGGGTGTGTGCAGGAGGCAACCAATCAATGTGTCTCTCTCACATCAATGTTTCTCGCTGTCTCTCCCTCTCCCTTCCACTCTCTCTAAAAATCAGTGGAAAATTATTCTCTGGGTGAGGATTAACAACAATTAAAAATAAATTAAAAATAAAAGGATGTCTAATGAAGACATGGGTCCTTTGGTACAGAAAATTAATAAACTTTGGAAATACCAGATTGTCAGTGAATTGGGGATGTGGGTCAGGTTCTCCAAAGAGCTGAAAGTAATCTGGTTACATACACTATGATCTACAACCTACACAAGACCTTGGAAATTGGTGAGTCCTCCTAAGAAATCTGCATTTGAAAGGACCAAGGTAAGTTATTTTGGGTTTTGAAAAACACCAATAGGAACTGTACTGCCGGTGACAACTAACAAGAAGGAAAATGTTGAACTTGACTGTCTGACTTTATGGCTCAGCCAGAACAGATGTCAAATGCATTACTACCAGCAAAAGACTGAGAGGGACATCTTAGAGGGTCATTTTTCCCACTGAGAAGTGTACAAATAGAGCCAGCATAAGTTATTAAGTGAGAGACTTGTCTGAAATGTGGTGGCAAGCCCTGGAGCACTGGGCTGAGCATATGGTTGCCTCACCAGTTATCAGTGTCCCTTGTTCTCTTTGCGTCACTGTTTGCTCAATACTCAGAGAGGAGGTAACAGGGTCCCATCTTAGGACCCTTAGCTCAACAGTTGAAGACATTATTTTTATTTTGCAAATAAATAAAATACTTATTTGTGGGCATGTCTTTAGTGCCATTTTATCATTTTCTCCAACTTAAACATTTGGACATAATAGAGTCAGAACAAGCACCCTGATGCCATAAGCCCCAGGCTGGTGCATTCTCTCTGTATTTATATAGTGTGTCCCAAAGGTTTTCGATCAAGGTGGATGAATAATCTTTAAAACCTAGATAGCAATATATAAATAATATCAATAGTGTGTTATAAGGACTATACAGCACCTAATTTAATGTGTGAATTAGAAGGGAAAAGAAAATAAGCTAGAAGTATTTGAGACTAATGAATAAAATATATCTGATTATTGGAGGCAAAAATAACAGCTTATATCTAATGAGAAACCATATAAATTCAAATTAACTAATAAATTAAGTGCAGATTACAATTCATCCTGTTTCTATGGTCATGCAAAAACAACAACTGGGCACTTGTTGTGCAAAACAAATTTTCCTTTTGAATTGGCAGCTAGAAAGCTCTCAGACAAATGTACCGTAGGACTCACATTGCGTGAAAGTATGGATCACTTTCTGTTTTTCAACTTTCATTTCCCTATACGTGGTTTTCCTCCCTTTTTTATACTCATTGTACTATAGTTGTACCTTTATCTTTTAGATGCCTTAACTTCTTTTGAAACAAGTTGAAAATAAGTAAGTTATCATGATACCCTTGTAATTACCTAGTTATTAATAACAGGAAAAGAGCAAAGGGAAATAACCCTCTCCCACCATTGAGACAGGGAAGGCATGTTCCCTGCAAAACACTGGGGGAAAGGAGGGGACTGGATAAAGGAAAGATAGCTGCCTGTCCAGTAAAGTTTGGATGACTAGGGAAGCTGAGGTCTGTCAGTCACACCTGCGAGCAGAGGTCATTGGCCAGATGGGCATGGCCACTGCAAGTCCATGAAGATCTGGGATACACCCCTACACAAAGGAGGCCTCTTTCTTAGTGCCCCTTGTGTATTGCGCTTGACTCCTGGTTTGTGAGGCTCTTTTGCTCCTGCTCCCTTGCATTGTGTGTGGACCCAGCTCCAATATGGAAAGGAAACAACAGTTTTGCTGTTAGCTTTACTGAAACTCGAGCTACATTTCTATGACTGGACTAAGGGAAATGAGGTATAATTCCCTGAAAATAAAGCTTTCTACCATATCTCATTCTCCCATGGGGCCTCTGGAAATGCTTCTTACAGTGGTACTCCAAGAACCCACCTCCCACTAGCAACGGGAGAAGAGGAGGCACTTTTTTCTCTGATAACAATCACTTTGGAAACTTGGGTTATTGGTAGGTGAGTGTGGATTACTGCCTTAGGTATGTATGGTCAGCCCAAACTTCTCAAAAGAGCTTTAGAAGCACACTCTGAGCCAATCTCAGCATACTGCCCCAGGCTATGCACCAAAAAACAAAACAAAAGCCAGCTATTCAGTCAACACCTGAGCTTCTGTGAGGAGCTTTGGTGAGAAACCAGCAAACAGATAAAGGCACTCCCTTTCACCACTGGACAAAGACTGATAAGCTTCCCAAGGCCTCCGGAATGTTAGACAGAGGGCCCACGTTTGATCTGTTTCAACATTATAACAAATAATTATAGGAAAGGAAATATATGTTTGCACTGATATAAATGCAAATAATGTTAATGACTCAAGGGTTCATACCTAAGAGCATGAGTTCAGTTATGGAATTAAATATGTTTATCCTAACTATCAAACAAAGGCTTGAAATAATACATTAGCACTTTAGTCTGATTAGATGCAACATTATTTTTGTATTCAATCCAACATTGGTTATAGAGTATCAGAAAAACAACATAACCTGATAGATTAAATTAATATTAATTTCATTTTTATTGTCTTATAGAATTTTAGAATTAAATTTATAAATGAATTTTAGTTAACATTTATATTAAAAAACAGCATAAGAAATTTGTTTCTAGTTTTACATTTGTAAGTACACAAAATAATAAAGTTTATACTTTAGAACTAGAAGTCTGTAGGAATTTTTTTGCTATAAAGGAAAAAGGAGAACTCATTCTTAAAAGTTACTTCCATTTTAAATATGGGATTTTGGAGGCCAAAATGTCTTTAAGAGTTCAAGAAAGATATCCCGAGTTTAGAATACAGCTACTGTAAGAGGTCGTGAAGAAGATTTCTGTCATGTCAATCACAAGCAAAGTGTGGCTTATGGGGTTCCCCCTACCTAGTAACATAGCACACAAGTCTCAACAGTGGGAGAGGGGAGAAAGTGTGTGTGTGTGTGTGTGTGTGTGTGTGTGTGTGTGTGTGTGTAAAAATGACACAATGCAGAATATGCAAATACTTTTAATTAGCTATTTAATGCAAGCAAGCAAAAGAAGTATATTTTTTATATACTAACAAAAAATTCTTCAACATAAAAGTTAAAAGTAAACTGGTAACACCACTATCACCATTTCAGATTATGCACAGCCTTTCCTCCCCTTCTGGTTATGCAGTGTCTCTGAGGAACATTCCAGTGGGCACAACAATCTTTCCTAAGGATGAATCAGCTGAAACTCCTCAAAAGAATTTGGGAAGTCAAAGATTAATAACCAGAACTACCACACAGTGTTATCCATACCACCCACATCAAACAAGGTGATTTAGGCCTCAAAGTAGATTCATAAATATTTATTTTTTATTTCAGTCTCTGCTATTTGGTGATACTGTCATCAATGACATATAATTAACTTTCCACTTCATATTGGGATATGCTTGCTAAAATCTAATTATCTGTCTGTTTTTTTTTCTCCTTTTATTTAAGCCATCTCATGAGGATAAAATATTTAGTTTGGTTTAGCAAACAACTGCATTTGTTGTTTAAAAACTCTAATAATGGCTTTTTTAAAGTGTTCCTATTGCTGCAATTACTACTTAATTTTGAATTCAGGGTGTGTTTTTGTATTTGGCAGTTACATTTATTATATTTTTTTCCATTCTATTGAATCTAATGAATAAGTTTTGGCATTTTTTTAAATCTTGGTGCTATGTTTTAAATGTAATTTTTTAGTCTGTCATTAAATAGAAAAAAAATTAGTAATTTCTTATTCCTGAAGGAAATGTAGTAATGTGCTTAATAGTGAAGACTGCAGGCTTTGAACTGGTTTCAAATACTAGCTTCACTGTGAGATCGGGAAGATGTTGCTTATTTTCAAGCCTTTATTTTCCTTACTTTAAAATGGTAATGATGATAGTACCCACTTCATGGTATTGTGAGGATAACACACTCACACAAAAACACTTAGCACAGTGCTGTGTGCAATTCATCTTATTCTTATTTCCAAATCCACAAGAAATTAAAAATGTTTGGAGAGATAAAGTATGAAGAGATCAGGTACAAATCAACACCTACATTACTATGTTCTGGAGGAACAACAGACGTGCACACAACATAAAACAAAACACTTCCAAGCCATTCGCGTGACTTTTTGGAATGTAGCGTGCGATTTCACCACCAGTGATTTCAGTCCCTCAATTTATATTTCCAAAACACTCTGAGAGGCAAGAGTAGCTTCTGGACGCAGGAGAAGAGACAACCCACTTTTCTTTATCATTATTATTAAAGGATCCATGCTTTTCTCACAGAGTACATGATTCACATAACAAACTGAAAGTCAATAAATGTGTGAGGAATAGCATTTTCTCTGACCTTTGTCAGGGCCAATTTATCTGCGTGTCTTCATGACAAGAGAGAAAAATGGTGTGAAATAAATTTAAGCCCTTGATCTTGTTCCAAATATTACCTTTAAAAATGAAGGCATAATGATCGTAATTTTAACTATTGCAATAATAATTGTTAAGTTTTATCTCCATCCTTACCTAGTATTTCTTCAAATTTTCTATTTAAAATGGGTTCCCTAAAGAATGGTAGTTAAAATAAAAAGTCACATTTTAATTATGGAATCCAAAGAAAACTCCAAAAAAAAAAAGATAATAGAAATCATGTCAATCAAAATGAGATGGATAATTTATCCGAAGGCACATATCTTCATAGAAATATGGTTTTAGAGAAAATATTACACAAATCAAAAAGCCAACCAAAAGTATTCAGTTTAAAAAGACAATAGCTCTCAAATCGCCACTGAATATTTTCTTCCTTTAATTGACATTAGCTCCTAAAACCAAAGTAATGTAAGGGTATTATTGCAAATACCAGAAAATTTAGATGCATTTACTTTTCATTAGTAGCCTAATATGTAAATTAAAGAGGAGGATGAACACCACCTTAATCATCAGAGTTAAATAGTTTATCTAAATAGCTTAAGTCAACACTCCATCCCCAAGGGAATTGGACTATAGTTTCATGCAAAGATGCCCACTTGAACATCACTCCACATTTGGACATGCCCAGTTTTGCCCCCACTCCCATCCAGCTCATCCCTTCTGTATAAATGCCCAAAAGCATGGTTATAGAGAACCTCCAGTAGCAGCACTGGACCCAGGTCCAGCAGGCCTGGGTTCTCCTCCCAGCTCTGCCCAGGAAATTACTATACATTCCTTGTGCCTCAACATCCTTACCTGGAAAATGGTCCAGTTGGACTAGTTGATCTGCAAGGTAGAGTAATGGACACTTCCCACCCTTAAAATATGTGAAAAGCAGATTTGATGCCAAAGATATATTTTTACAATACTGTTTTAAAATACAAGTATTTGGTACCTGCCTGTTCATGAAAACACAAACATATCATTTGACTAGAGGTATTAAAACAAACAAAATGTTAGTCATCTGTCAGAAGAACAGTTACTATTCTAGTTGTTTGTGCTTCAAGTAAATAGTATAATTTAGTTGTTAAGTGTAAATGATGTTTCTCCTTATTTGGAAAAAAGTCAAAATCAAGCATTTCCCTAATATTAAGGAAGACATTCTTACTAATCAGGTTGTTAAGCTACCAAATAAGAAAACTGCACGTCTAAGTTTTTAAGCACACAGAGAAAACCTATACAAGATAGCTACATTGGCCCAGCCAGTGTGGCTCAGTAGTTGAGCATGGACCCATGAACCAAGAGGTCACTGGTTTGATTCCTGATCAGGGCACATGCCCAAGTTTGGGTTTCAGCTGGGTCCCCAGTGGGGGCATGCATGAGGCAGCCAATTGATGTTTCTCTCTCTCTATCCCTCTCCATTCCTCTCTCTCTAAAAACCAATAAAACCATAGTAAAGCCATAGTTGCTGAAAAACTTGTAAGGTTAAAAAACAATAGGGAGCTACACTATTGCCCATGTATTCTATAGCTGTTCTGTGAAATAGAATAAAAACTCCCAAAGTGTGTGGAAGGGAAGAGGAAGACTAGGATATGCAATTTTAAAGCTACTTTCAAACTAATGCAATTTTAGTTCTTTTAAAAGTAATACTTTTCCTATTTTTTCAAGCTTCACATCTCAGTCGTCTTTACCTTCTTTTACTCTAATTCCCAGATACACACTCTCCCTCTCCTCCTCCCAGCCTTTCCTTTCTGCCCCACTCTCTCCTTCCCGGGTGCACTCCCCGCCCTCCTCCACCACTTTTTAGGCCGCCCCACGGATACCTGTTCCCTTACCTGTCGGCGCTGAGGGCGGTGAGCGTGAACACGGACACCCCCACGGAGGTGAGCTGGATGACTGGGATCAGTTTGCAGCCCACCTTCCCGAACATCCACTCGTCAAAGAAGTAGCGCGAGGCATCCACCGGGACGCAGGTGAGCAGCAGCAGCACGTCCCCGGCGACCAGGTTGGAGATGAAGATGTTGGGGGCGCTCCTCATGGCGCTGTTGGTGATGAAGATCTTCACCAGCACGATGTTGCCCAGCAAGCCCACCGTGATGATGAACAGGTAGAGGGACGGGATCACGCAGCGGATCACCAGCTCCGCGGTGGTCCCCGGGGAGGCGGGCAGGAAATCCCCGTCCAACAACCCGGGAAAGAACCCGCTCTGATTCTGGCCGGCGGGCTGGGAGAGGTTGCAAAGAGACTTGGGGGGCATGGTCTTCTTTGCAGGTGCGCGCGCTGGAGTCTTCGTGCGCGCAGGTGCCCTGAAAAGTGGATTTCCGTGACAAGTTTACTGCCTGTGGGGAACGCGTCACACTGCGCGTCCCGGAGGGGACGGGCGTGTGAGAAATCTGTCCACACGTTCCTGCGCTTCTAGAAGAGGCACATTGGCTCCGAATTTAAAAAAAAAAAATGCAAAGCAATTTGCGTCTTTGTTTCAGTCTCCACGGGAGAAAGGCTCTTTAGTGAACAGAGATGCGTCCCTCTGGGATTACTAAAAGTACCTGCCTGCGGGGTCTGTGGGAGGGGCGGAAGTCATCCTGTCGCTGTCCAGCGAACCGCGGCTGAATCACTGGGAACTAGCGTGGGGCGGCTGGTACTCTGCTCACCCCACGGCTTCGCTCCTGTTTTCGCAGCTCCTGTTGCATTGTGTGGGATTGGAGGGGATCTGGGAGCTCTCTGTCTCACAGTGTGTCCCTACACCCATCCATCAATACCAGCCTCGGAGCTGGAGGAGCCCCAGCCAGAAGTTTGTGAACCTCTAAGGATTTGGGAGGCTGGCAAGTGTCTGATGCTGTAACAATGAATTTAGAGAAGAGAGTGAGTGACAAAGGATGAAGTAAATGAATGGAATTCTCTCCCCACTTTTTCTTTTTTTTTCAATCTTTAATTTCTTTATTGATTAAGGTATTACATATGTGACCTCATTCTCCCCATAACCCCCCCCACCCACCCCCCACACACACACCCACTCATGCCCTCACCCCCCTGGTGTCTGTGTCCATTGGTTGGGCTTATATGCATGCATACAAGTCCTTTGGTTGATCTCTCCCCCTTACCCCCACCCTCTTCTACTTTCCCTCAGGTTTGACAGTCTTATCGCTGCTTCTCTGTCTCTGGATCTATCCCTGTTCATCAGCCTATGTTGTTCACTATATTCCACAAATGAGTGAGATCATGTGGTATGTATCTTTCTCTGACTGGCTTATTTCACTTAGCATAATGCTCTCCAGTTCCATCCATGCTGTTGCAAATGGTAAGAACTCCTTCTTTTTTTTACCACAGCGTAGTAATCCATTGTGTATATGTACCACAGTTTTCTAATCCACTTATCTGCTGATGGGCACTTAGGCTGTTTCCAAATCTTAGCTATGGTGAATTGTGCTGCTATGAACATATGGGTGCATATATCCTTTCTGATTGGTGTTTCTAGCTTCTTGGGATATATTCCTAGAAGTGGGATCACTGGGTCAAATGGGAGTTCCATTTTTAGTTTTTTGAGGAAACTCCATACTGTTCTCCACAGTGGCTGTACCAGTCTGCATACCCACCAGCAGTGCAAAAGGGTTCCTTTTTCTCCACATCCTCTCCAACACTTGTTGTTTGTTGATTTGTTAATGATAGCCAGTCTGACAGGTGTGAGATGATACCTCATTGTTGTTTTGATTTGCATCTCTCGGATGATTAGTGACTTTGAGCATGTTTTCATATGTCTCTTGGCTTTCTGAATGTCCTCTTTTGAAAGGTGTCTATTTAGGTCCTTTGCCCATTTTTTGATTGGATTGTTTATCTTCCTTTTATTAAGTTGTATGAGTTCCCTGTAAATGCTGGAGATTAAACCCTTATCAGTGATAACATTAGCAAATATGTTCTCCCATGCAGTGGGCTTTCTTGTTGTTTTGTTGACGGTTTCCTTTGCTGTGCAAAAGCTTTTTATTTTGATGTAGTCCCATTTGTTTATTTTCTCTTTAGTTTCCATTGCCCTAGGAGCAGTATCAGTGAAGAAATTGCTTTGGCATATGTCTGTGATTTCACTGCCTGCGGATTCCTCTAGTGTTTTTATGGTTTCCCGTCTTATGTTTAAGTCCTTTATCCATTTTGAGTTTATTTTTGTGTGTGGTGTAAGTTGGTGGTCTAGTTTCATTTTTTTGCATGTATCTGTCCAATTTTCCCAACACCATTTATTGAAGAGACTGTCTTGACTCCATTGTATGCTCTTGCCTCCTTTGTAAATATTAATTGGGCATAGTGGTTTGGGTTGATTTTTGGGTCCTCTATTCTATTCCATTGATCTAAATGTCTGTTCTTGTGCCAGTACCAAGCTGTTTTAAGAACAGTGGCTTTGTAATATAGCTTGATATCTGGTATTGAGATCCCGCCTACTTTGTTCTTCTTCCTCAGGATTGCTGCAGCTATTCGAGGTCTTTTTTTATTTCAGATGAATTTTTGGAACGTTCGTTCTAGATCTGTGAAATATGCCGTTGGTATTTTAATAGGGATTGAATTGAATCTATAGATTGCTTTGGGTAGTATGGACATTTTGATGATGTTGATTCTACCAATCCATGAACACGGTATGTTCTTCCATCTGTTTATGTCTTCCTCTATCTCTTTTTTCAGTGTCCTGTAGTTATTCGCATATAGGTCTTTTACCTCCTTAGTTAAGTTTATTCCTAGGTATCTTAATTTTTTTGGTGCGATGGTAAATGGGATTGCTTTTTTAGTTTCTCTTTCTGTAAGTTCACTATTGGTGTAAAGAAATGCCATAGATTTCTTGGCATTAATTTTGTATCCTGCTACATTGCCGAATTCATTTATTAAGTCTAATAACTTTTTGATGGAGTCTTTAGGGTTTTCTATGTACAGTATCATGTCATCTGCAAATAAGGACAGTTTTACTTCTTCTTTTCCAATTTGGATGCCTTTTATTTCTTATTCTTGTCTGATCACAACGGCTAGTACTTCCAGTACCATGTCAAACAGGAGTGGTGAGAGGAGGCATCCCTGTCTTGTGCCTGTTCTTAGGGGAAATGGTTTTAGTTTTTGACCATTGACTATGATGTTGGCTGTGGGTTTGTCATATATGGCTTTTATTATGTTGAGGCATGATCCTTCTATTCCTACCTTGTTGAGAGTTTTTATCAAGAAAGGGTGTTGGATTTTTTCAAATGCTTTTTCTGCATCAATTGATATGACTATGTGATTTTTATCTCTCAATTTGTTTATGGGATGTATCACATTTATTGATTTGTGGATATTGTACCATCCTTGCATCCCTGGGTTAAATCCAACTTGGTCATGGTCTATGATCTTTCTGATGTATTGCTGGATCCGATTTGCTAGAATTTTGTTGAGTATTTTGGCATCTATGTTCATGAGGGATATTGGCCTATAATTCTCTTTCATTGTGTTGTCGTTATCTGGTTTTGGTATTAGGGTGATGCTGGCTTCATAGAATGAGTTTGGAAGTGATCCTTCCTCTTGAATTTTTTCGAATAGTCTGAGGAGAATAGGTTTTAGTTCTTCCTTGAATGTTTGGAAAAACTCCCCTGTGAAGCTGTCTGCCCCTGGGCTTTTGTTTGCTGGGAGCTTTTTGATGACTGCTTCAATTTCTTCCATAGTTATTGGCCTATTGAGATTTTTAGAATCTTCCTGATTGAGTTTTGGAAGGTTGTATTTTTCTAGGAATATGTCCATTTCCTCCAGGTTGTCCAGATTGTTGGAGTAGAGTTGTTCATAGTATTTTTTAACAATCCTTTGAATTTCTGTGGGGTCTATTGTTATTTGGCCTCTTTCATTTCTGATTTTGTTTTTTGGGTCCTCTCTCTTTGCTTCTTGGTGAGTCTGGCTAGAGGTTCATCAATCTTGTTTATCCTTTCAAAGAACCAGCTCTTGGTTTCATTGATCTTTTGTATTTTTTTGTTGTTGTTGTTCTCTATGCCATTTATTTCTGCTCTGATCTTTATTATCTCCTTCCTTTGCTCACTCTGGGATTTTCTTGTTGCTCTCTTTCTAATTCTTTGAGTTGTAGAGTTAGATGATTTACTATCATTTTTTCTCATTTTTTGAGGTAGGCCTGTTGAGCTATAAACTTCCCTCTTAGGACTGCTTTCATTGTGTCCCATAGGTTTTGGATTGTTGTGTTTTCATTGTCATTAGTTTCCAGGATGTTTTTAATTTCTTCTTTGATCTCATTTGTAACCCAGTCATTATTTAGCAGCATGCTATTCAGCTTACAAGTATTTGAGTTTTTTGGATTGTTTTTATTGTAGTTTATTTCTAATATTATGCCATTGTGGTCTGAGAAGATACTTGCTATGATTTCAATCTTCTTGAATTTGGGGAGACTTTGCTTGTGACCCAATATGTGGTCTATTTTTGAAAATGTCCCATGTGCACTTGAGAAGAATATATATTCTGTGGCTTTGGGTGAAATGTTCTGAAGATGTCAATTAAGTCCATCTGATCTAGTGAGTCATTTAGGATTGCTGTTTCTTTGCTGATTTTTTGTCTACAGGATTTATCCAATGATGTCAGTGGTGTGTTTAAGTCCCCTACTATGATTGTATTGTTGTCAATCTCTCCCTTGATATCTTCCAGGAGTTTTTTTATGTATTTGGGTGCTCCTGCATTGGGTGCATATATGTTTATCAGGGTTATATCCTCTGGTTGTATCGATCCCTTTAGTATTATGAAGTGGCCTTCCTTATCTCTTGTTATGGCCTTCACTTTGAGGTCTATTTTGTCAAATATAAGTATTGCTACCCCAGCTTTTTTTTTCATTTCCATTTGCCTGAAATATATTTTCCCATCCCTTCACTTTCAGTCTGTGTGAGTCACTTGTTCTGAGGTGGATCTCTTGTAGGCAGCATATATATGGGTCATATCTTTTTATCCATTCAGCCACTCGATGTCTTTTGATTGGAGCATTTAGTCCATTTATGTTAAAAGTTATTATTGAAAGGTACTTGTTTATAGTCATTTCTATTTTTGTGCCTGTGTTCTTTCTGAGCTTTTTATTTCTTCTTTTTACAGCATTCCCTTTAGCATTTCTTGCATTGCTGGCTTGGTAGTGATAAACTCCCTTAGCCTTTTTTTGTCTGTGAAGCTCCTGATTTCTCCTTCAATTTTGATTGATAGTCTTGCTGGATAGAGTATTCTTGGATTCAGACATTTGCTTTGCAACACTTTGTATACCTCCTTCCATTCCCTTCTAGCTTGATGTGTTTCTGTTGAGAAATCATTTGATAATCTGATGGGGGATCCTTTGTAGGTAAGTCTCTGTCTCTCTCTTGCAGCCTTTAAGATTCTCTCTTTGTCGTGAAGATTTGCCATTGTAATTATGACATGTCTTGGTGTGGGTCTTTTGGGATTCATCTTGCTTTGGACTCTCTGTACTTGTGTAACTTTTTTCGTTGCTCTATCTGGGAAGTTTTCTGTCATTATTTCTTCAAATAGATTTTCTAATCCTTGCTGCTCTTCTTGTCCTTCTGGCAACCCTATTATGCATATGTTACTTCATTTCATGTTGTCCCAAAGCTCCCTTAGGCTCTCCTCCTGCTTTTTAATTTTTTTCTCCAGTTGCTGTTCAGATTGAGATTGTTTCTCTAGCTTCTCTTCTAACTCACTAATTCGGTCCTCTGCTTCTTCTAGTCTACTGTTGAAACCTTCCATGGTGTTTTTGATTGTAGCTATATCACTTTTCATTTCTTCCTGATTCTTGCATAGGTTGTTGATTTTCTCATCCATCCGGTGAATGAATTGTACAACCATTACTCTGAATTCTTTTTCTGTCATGTTGCATGCTTCAATTTCACTAATTTCTTTTCTTGGTGACTCCTCATTTTCTTTCCTCTGGGGATTGTGTCGTATCCCCATTTTGACTATCACCAGAAGGTTCAAACGTCGAGTTGTGTGGGCCTGGGCCGTGTGCAGTGGGAGCTTCGCACCACCCTAGTGTCACTGAAGAGCTCCGACACTAAGATGTGTGACTGTCATGGGTTGGTTGAAACCAGGCTCACCCAGAGGCAGCATTACCAGCACTCAGTGTGGCCTGGTGTGTGCACGTAGAATCAGGGACCCCTCCTGCACCACGCTGAAACAGGGACCCCCCCCCCTGGCATGTGTTGAAAATAAGAGCCCCCTAGCATGTGCCAGGGGTCAGAGTTCCCCCAAGAATCCAGTATCTCAGCCTTGTGCTGAGATTCAGGGTCCCTGTGTGCACATGAACCAAGAATTGGAGTCACTGGCTCTTATTGTGAATGCACTGGGAATCAGGGATCCCAGGTGCGTGTGATAAGAAACAGAGTCAAATCACTGGTGCTTAGTGCTGCCTCCCGCCTGGACAGTCCTAGTCCGGTCAGCTTGGGGGACTTCAGTGAGCACTTGCCCAGAATCAAAGTCAAGTAGCACTACAGCCCTGCATGCGCTTCGGGTTTGCCTTGCGGGGAACAAATTCCCAGTGTCTAAGCACTCCCAGGCTCAAGTTTCTACAGAGGTGCTGTGGGGAACACATTCCCAGTGTCTGCAAGCTCTCAGGCTCAAATTCCTGCAATGACACACCCCGTGGGAGGGGCAGGTCTATCAGTCACTATAGCACTGCCCATGAGCCTGCGGGGAGGGGGATGGGCTCTGTTACTCATAGAAATCTGCCGCTGGGATGTCTGGATTCTTGGTGTCTGTAGGTCTGTAGCTCTGGTCACAGGTCTCTGTCCCCAGTGGCTTCAGGGTCCTGGTTTGCGTCTGAGACCAGACTGGGTGGTGTGGAGGCCAGGATCCTAGTCTCAAGCAGCTCTGTTTCTCACGATGGCATGGTCTCTGTGCCCACGCTGGCCGCCCAGGAGTGTCCGCACTAGGAGTGGGGTTCTGCCATCTAAGACTGCCCGGTTTGGCAGCCCCTTGGAAGATCTGCAGAATCTAACTGTCCCTAGCTCATACACACACACCACACACATCCACACACTCTATCGCTCCCTCGCTCTCTCACACTCTCTCCCTCCCTACCTTCCTGCTGGTCGCCATCTTCCTGCCTAAGTCACTTTTTCTTCCTTGATCCAATTTTCTCATTTCCTACAGCTGGAATGTTATTATTAAACTCATATTTTATTGAAATTTAACATGCATAAAATACACACTTCTTAAATGTACAGCTCAAACTAACCACCATTCAGAACCTACAAGCTAAACACTGTCCCTAAGGTAACCAGTACTGGTTCTGCCTTGTCTCATCTAAGATTAGTTTGCTGTTCTTTAGCATAACGTAAATGGAATTATACAGTATGTAATCTTGTGACTAAATTCTTTCACTCAACATTATATTTGTGAGATCCACCCATGCTTTTGTATGTAGAATTTTTCACTTCTATATAATATTCCATTATAAATATACCACTGTTTATGCCATTTAAAGCTATTGAAATTTGGACTCTTTATAGTTTTAGCTAATTTGAAGTGTTTCTTTAAATATTCTTGTGCCTCTCTTCTGGTGCATATTTGAATCCCAGATGTAAATTTGCTAGGTTACAGTGATTATGTTCAACTTTAATAGAAATTGACAATTTTTCAAAGAAATTTTGAACTTTTCTTTTGAAGTCTTGCTTGAAAATATCATTTAAGGCTAAACATATGTATGCCCATTACTTTGTAATGCCAGCTCTCTCTCTCAACATATATATATATATGTTGAAGAAGGCAAACATTTTTGTTGTAATCAATGTTATGTTTTCTAACTCAATCTCCTCTTCTTGGATACTCTTCTCAATATAGTCTTCTGGATTTCATTACTTAAAATAATGTTGCTAACTGAAAGTTGGCTAAATAGAATGTTCATATACATAAAACTGACTATATATAAACACTAGAGGTCCAATGCACAAAATTACAAAATTCATGCAAGGGGCCCGGTCCCCACCACTGCCATGACTGCCTCAGCCCCCACTGCTGCGGCCCCATCCAGAAGGTTGTTCAGAAGGACCTCCGGAAGGACATCTGGAAGGATGTCTGGTCTAATTAGCATATCACTCTTTTATTATTATAGATTATATTCATATTTATCATAAATATAAATTTTAGTCTATAACTATTTTATGTTTATTTAAATTTATTATTTTAACATCCAATCACATTATACAAATTATATTACTAAATACTAAATAAGATTACTAAAGCAATCTTCTAAATGATGAAATCTCTCAAACTTTCAAACTATAACCATCTTATTTTAATCTATTTTATATGAGCACATATTGCAGTCTAAATTGCTGCATACACATATATATTTTCTTCTAATGTTTTCCATATTATGCTAATTGTTTATTTTAGATGAAAAAAATTATTGAGCCTAAAAACTGGATTAAAAAATATCCAACTGTCTGGCATTATAGAAATAAGCATCTGGGTTATTGAATTGTTTCCATTTCTAGTGAATTCACATGTATTTACTCAAAGCGTTGGATTAATGGGAGTAGAGAATATAATGAATGTTTTAATAGCAATAGCCTTATTAATTTTTATTAAAATGTTATAAAGTTATTATAATTATGTTCATATCACTTAGAGTCATCATCAAATTATCTATGTACATGGGCACTGTCTCAATTGTATATAATCAATGCATATCAGAAATAAACATCCATTAAAGAAATAAGATTTTTTATTAGAATCAATGTTCTAGGTAATACATTATGTTAATATAATAGTATACAATTATATACAGTACATAACACTTGATAATAATGATAATGAACTGCCATGGTGCTGGTATATGAACTTACTATTCTATACTTTTTATCATTATTTTAAAGTATATTTTTTCTACCTATAAAAAGAGTTTGCTGTAAAAAACTAATTTATGTGATGCTGAACCAGCAGCAACTTCATACATCTCTTGTTTACCATGGCTCTTGATTGCATTATTTTTCTTGTGCTTGAGTCAGTCGTGTGCTGTTTAGTTTATCATGGCCCCTAAGCACACAAAATCCATTGCTAATGTTTTCAGTAAGAGGCCACATCGAGTGATTGACCTGAAAGTGAAATTAAAAGTGATAAAGGACTAGGAAGTTCGAAAATTTGTGATGGCTATGGCTCACCAGTCAGGCATGTCCCATTCCACCATAGCTATGATCTTAAAACCAAGAAGAAAATGATGGAAGCTGTTAAAGGGTCTGCTTCATTGAAGGCAATGAGACTAAGAAAGTTCAGAAAGATCCTCTATCAAATTTGGACAAAATGCTAATGACCTGGATTGCAGACCAGACACAGAAACATATCCCTCACAGCACCATGACAATCACAATCAAATAAAAGTTTGTTTTTGTGATGTTGAAAGAAAAGTCTGGATCTGACTACATCTGACTACAATGCTAGACTTACTGCTAGTTCTGGGTGCTTTAAACAATTCAAGAATTATTACTTATTACATAATGTGCATGTGACTGGTGAGTTTGTGAGTGCTGATGTAGAAGCAACTGAAGAATTTTTGGAAAATTTTAGATAAGCTGATTTTAAAGAAAAGTACTTGTCAGAGCAAATGTTCAGTAGGGATAAAACCCTATTCTGAAAATGGAGGCTATACCATCTAGGTTTGTGTAAATGCAGTCTGTAATGTTCACACAACAAAATCAACTAACAATGGGTTTCCATTTGTTAAGCACTGCATGACTGCACAAACCAAGGGCACAATCCGTGAAAGAAAGAATTGATAAGCATGGCTTAATGAGCTAATCAAAATTAAATACTCTGCTTTGCAGAAAGTGTTGTCAACAGAATGAGAAGACAAGTCACACACTGGAAGAAAAAATTATTAAGAACAGTTGAAACTCAACAGTATGAAAACAAATAAATCAATTTAAAAATAGGCAAAAGATCTATCTGAACAGACACCTTACCAAAGAACATGTAAAGATGACAAGCATATGAAAAGATGCGAAACATCATATGTCATTGGGGAATTGCAAATTAAACAACAATGATGTAGTACCATTTGCTTATTTTGTTTGTTTGTTTGTTTCCCTTGCCTAAGGAGACATACCAGAAAAAAACATTACTATGAGATTATGTCCAAGATTTTACTGCCTATATTTTCTTCTAGTGTGAATGTTATATTGTAAAGCCACTTGGGAAGACAGTTTGGCAATTTCTAGCAAGTCTGAATATACTCTTACAATACATTCCAGTAGTTGTGCTCTGTGATATGTACTCAAATGAGTTGAAAACTTACTTTACACATAATCCTTCACTTCACATGGGTATTTATAAAATTCATAATGATCAAAATGTGAAAGTAACCAAGATGCCCTTTAGTGGGTGAATTTATAAACTGTGGTATATTCAGACAATGGAATATTATTCAGCTCTACCATAAAATATGAGCTAACAAACCATGAAAAGACATGAAGAAATGTAAATGCATATTACTATATTCCTAAGTGAAAAAAAAGCCAATCTTAAAAGGTTATACACTGCATGATTCCAACTGCATGACATCTGGAAAAGGCACAACTACAGCGAGAACAAAAGGAGCAATAGTCGCCACGGGTTACCCTAAGGAGGATGGAAGGAAGAGGCAGTTCACAGAAGACATTTAGGACAGTGAAACTACTCTGTAGGGTATCATAATAGTGGGTGCATGTGTCATTTGTCAAAATCCATAGAATGTACAACTCCAAGAGTGAACTCTAATGCAAATGGTGATGACACTCTGTCAATATAGGTACATTAATTATACCAAAGGTACTACTCTGTGCAGAATACTGATACTGGGGGAGTCTATGCATGTGTGAGGAAAAAGGGCATATAGGAAATCTCTGTATCTTGTGCTCATTTGTTCTGTGAACCTAAAACTGCTTTTAAATTGCTCTAAAGAATAAAATCTAATTTTAAAAAGATAAATATAAAAGTTATATTTATTAATAAGGTGCTGCATTTTACCTAGATATTTATCTTTATGAAAATTACTTGTTAGGATTATCTACTTTAAATTTTACTGTCAAGAGAAACCTTACTTGATGTTATGTTGTTGTTGTTGTTGTTGTTGTTTTGTGCCCTGACTGGGAATTGGAATTAAACAGTGACCTCCTGGTTCATAGGTCAATGCTCAACCACTGAGCCCCGCTGACCGGGACTTGAGTTTGTTTTTAATTTTAAATAGACTACACCTATGGCTTAAAAAAAATTGTACCAAGAAGCATTATAATCAAATCACAATGACAAATAAAAAATATTACTATCAGCCATTAATATAAATAAAATAATAAGCAAACAACCATGTACAGAGACACAAATAAAACAATGACAGGAAACACTTTACTGGGAACAATGCAAGCCCAAGACAGTGGAGCAGTCTGTTTAAAATACTAAAAGAAAAAAAAAAAGTCACTTGAAATTTTATACTAAAAAAAATAATTTTGAAAAACAAGATTTGACACATAACTGCACACATACAAAAGGTCAAAAATGTATCACCAGCAGACCCACACTAAAAGGCTAAAAGAAGTTCTGCAGCTATAAGTAATATGATTCTATCTTTATCTTCAAATATGAATAAAATCATGTAAATGGTAAGTATTTAAATTAACTTGTTATTTAAATCTCTTTAAAAGATAATTGAATAAGCAAAAGTAAAATATATACATATTATGTAAATTATAACATGCACAGAAGTAAAACATGATAATAATAGATATAATAAAACATGATAATAATAAAAAGGGGAGAGGGGAAATGCAAGTATACTCTTGCAAGGTTCTTATCTATATATGAAATGGTACAATATTACTTGAACATTGACTGGGACAAACTGACTGGGATAATTAGGCTATGTAGGTTGATAGCAATACTATCAACCCACTTGAACGAATTAGCATTTATAAACTACTTATCTAAACAATGGCAGTATGTACATTCTTTTCTACTGCCTACAGAGAACTTACAATGATAAAAGATATTCTAGGCCATATAAAAGAATTCAAAACTTAAAATTCTGTTCAATAACACCAAAGGAATTATATTAGAACTCAATAATAAAAGGTTACTTGGAAAATCCTCAAATCTATGTAAAATAAAACATTTCTAAATGACTTATTCAAAGAATAAATCAAAAGGCAAAGTAGAATGTAATTCCAGTTAATAAAATTTACAAAAGCACATCCTATGTATAGGATAGAAGAGTGATTAGAGGGAAATTTATGGCACTACATGCCTATAATAGAGCAGAATCAATGCTTTTGCTTATATCTTAAAAATCTAGAACAAAAATAATAAATTAAACCCAAAGTAAGTAGAAGAAAGAATACAAGGTAAAAGAAAATTCAATGAACTAGAAAATATAAGAACAGTAGAAAAATCAATCAAAGCAAATGCTTGAGATCAATAACATTGATTTGCCTCTAGCCAGACTTATCAGAATAGAGAAGACATAAATTAGAAATACCAGTAATGAAGTCAATACATTCTATAGATACTTTAAAGTATATACAAGGAGTAATTCTATGACTATAAATTAAACAATTGAGAAGAGATAGACAAATTCCTTTGGAAAGAAACAAATTACCAAACATAAGATTTAAAAAATTAATAATCTAAATAGTCTTATATTAAACTAGAGGCCCGGTGCACAAAAATTACATGTGCACTCGAGGTGGAGGGGGGTCCCTCAGCCCGGCCTGTGCCCTCTCACAGTCTGGGACCCCTCGGGAGATAATGACCTGCTGGCTTAGGCCTGCTCCCGGGTGGCAGAGGGCAGCCCCTGGTCGGGCTCAGAGCAGGACTGATTGGGGAGTTGGGGCGCCGCCCCTGTCATGCACAAAGCAGGGCAGATCGGGAGGTTGCGATGCCACCCTCAGTCACGCTCAGGGTAGGGCCGATTGGGGGGTTGGGGCACCGCCCCCTGTCACACTCAAGGCTGGGTCGATGGGGAGGTTGTGGCGCCACCCCTTGTCATGCACAGAGCAGGGCCAATCAGGGGGTTGGGGCGCCTTCCCCTGTCACAAACAGAGCAGGGCGGATAGGGAGGTTGTGGCCCCTCCCCCTGTCACACACAGAGCCATAGCGCAATCAGGGGGTTTGGGCGCTGCCCCCTGTCACACTGATCCCGGTGCGGGAGGCCTCTCAGCTCTGCTGATCCCGGTGCTGGGAGGCATATTACCCTTTTACTATATAGGGTAGAGGCCTGGTGCATGGGTGGGTGCCAGCTGGTTTTCCCTGAAGGGTGTCCTCGATCAGGGTGGGGGTCCCCACTGGGTGCCTGGCCAGTCTGGGTGAGGGGCTGAGGGCAGTTTTCAGGCTGGGGGTGACTGAAGCTTCCAACTGCTCCTTTTTTTCTTTTTCTTTTTTTATTCTGGGCCAGCTTTAGCTTTGAGGCTTGCCTCCAGCTCTTTGGCCTCCACTGCTGATAGTAGGTTTCTGGCCTTTGCTTACAATGTTGCGATTCTGCTGGCTGAAGCCCGGCGGACTAAAGCAGGTTTCTGGGGTTTTGTTTAGCTTCTATATTTGTTATATAGTTGCTTAGAGTTGCAGCTCAGAGGCCTGCAGTGGCAGGCAGGAACGTTGGAGTCCTCCGTCACTGAAGCAAGCAAGCCTCATGTTAGTTTCAAGCTGCCTGGCTGCCAGCCGCCATCTTGGCTGGCAGTTAATTTGCATATCACCCTGATTAGCCAATGGGAAGGGTAGCGGTCGTACGCCAATTACCATGTTTCTCTTTTATTAGATAGGATAGGCTATTACATTTGAAAACTTTGCCATAAAGAAAATTCTAGGTTCAGATAACATTACTGCTAAATTTTACCAAATATTTATGAAAGAAATAATGCCAATTTTAAACAAAGATTATTCAAGTGAGTACAACAAAACAAAACAAAACAAAAAACCAAAGTAAATGCTATAAAGAAATAAATCAGGTCAAGAAAATATGATGGAATGATTTGATTTTAAACAAAATATTTTATAAAATGGAAGAGGAGGGAGTATTTCCCAACTCATTCTAAGAAGCAGGCACTACTTTGATACTGAAATCAGATATTGAAAGTACAAGGAAATAAAATAAACTGTAGACCAAAATTTCTCATGAACACAAATATGAAAATTCTTAACAAAATTTTAGCAAATCAAATCCAAAATTCTGCATTTAAGCCAGCGGTTCTCAACCTGTGGGTCGCGACCCCTTTGGTGGTTGAATGACCCTTTCACAGGGGTCGCCTAAGACCATCCTGCATATCAGATATTTACATTACGATTCATAACAGTAGCAACATTACAGTTATGAAGTAGCACCAAAAATAATTTTATGGTTGGGTCACAACATGAGGAACTGTATTTAAAGGGCCAGAAGGTTGAGAACCACTGAAAGCAAAAGACAATACATGATGACCAAGTAGAATTTATCCCTGGATTGCAACATTGGCTTATCACTTCAAAAATCAGTGCAATTCACTATTAACAGACAAAAAAAAAAAACATATTAACATCTCAATAGATGCAGAAAGGGCATTGGAAATGATCCAACATCTATTCACAATAAAATTTCTCAGCAAACAAGAAATAGAAGGGGTCTATGTCAATATGATTTTTAAAATCTACAAAAAATACCTGTAGTGAGCCCTATATACTTATGGATGAAAGACTAAATGCCTTTCTCCTGAGATGTGTGTGTGTGTGTGTGTGTGTGTGTGTGTGTGTGTGTGTGTGTGTGTGTGAGAGAGAGAGAGAGAGAGAGAGAGAGAGAGAGAGAGAGAATCTGTTCTTACCACATCTAATTTAATGTTGTTATAGAGATATTGCACTAAGGCAAGAAAATCAGTGAAAAGACATACAGATTTGTTAATGCATATGATTGGAAATGTATAGGAGTTGGGGTATGATGATAGTTCAGCTGCCAAACTAAATCACCTGACACACTGGACTTACATTGGGAGGATATGTTTAGGTAAATAAATTATGCAAATTAATGAAAGAAAGTGAATTATAATTGAAGAAGGGAGCTAACAAATCAATTATTTAAGAGGAAAAAGTAAACATAACTTCAGTGTTTTGTGAGATACATTTAGGAAGATACTAATAATTTTGTCTCTTAATCTTGAATTGTATTCCTATCAGGGCAAATTACTTTCTTGGCTGAAGCCTCTGCCATTACTGAAACAAAATGCAATGGCCTGAGGGGCAGCAGACCTGTGAAACATTGCTATTAGAGTGACTTAATTCATATTTATTTTATAAAACCACAGAAACTCTTACACTGGCTAAATGAAGAGACACTAATGTGATTACCTGTTGTCTCTCAGTTTACCAATGACATGCACTATCACAAACCCTTCTGAACATCTATAAGAATGACTTCCCTCCTGATCAACCCTTAAGAGGCCTATTCAATAGTTGAGCTAAAGATCATTGTGTAACTATAAATTTTGATGACCATCTCTTCCAAAAATACCAAGTTGTGGTTGAAAGTTGTCTGCCACTTACGTAGCAGGTCATAAATGTCAAAACACTTTTTATCTTATCTTTTTTTAAGGAATATATGACATGAATATTACTCAAGAAGACAGATTAATGAGAAACACAACTGGACTCACACTGGAGACTAACCACAGCTCCTGTAATTCAGGTGGTCTATGAGAGACCCTCAGGCATACATAGATAAAGGGATATTTAGGGGTAACCACTACTGCATGAGTTTGTCTTAGAAAACACAACAATTTTGTGTGTCAATAACATTTCATAATTTTATTCGGGCAGTTAGCATACAATGGGTACAACATATGTGGTAGGTAAAGCAAAATTGACTACCAGATCAAAAAGACTTTTAGGGAAGGTAGGACTAGACATAAGAAAATCAGCACTAACAGGATTCACCATTAATGCAGAGACATTAAGAGGATAGAAATTTCTTGCCCAGATAAGATGCCCCATGGTTATCCTATTCCAGGGAGCAGGTAAATGATAGCAAGCTTTTTAGTCTGGTAAAGAAGCTTTAATTAAATTCTTCTAAATGGAATAAATGTTAAGAAAACATGACTGAACAAAACGGTGGAGGCACTTATAGTCTGAATCCAGCAGGGCTGTTAGATATACCCTTACAAATGGAAGCAGAGGCAGCCCAGGGTGGGAGGACAACTTTTGAAATGGCAGCATAAAGGGCTCCAGTGAAACATCTAGAACTGGTTAAAATTATAAATAAGCATAAGAAGCTGTCTAATGTCTCTAGAAATTGTCCAAACTGCATATAGCAAATGAAGAAACTTTATTCATTAACTAGAGGCCCGTTGCACGAAGAGATTTGTGCAATAGGCCTTCCCTTCCCCTGGCTGCCTGCACCGGTTTTCCTCTGGAACCCGGGACCCAGGCCTTCGCTCTGGCCAGAGCCTTCAGTCTTTGCTTCGTCGCTTCATGCCTATGTATGCAAATTAACTGTCATCTTCGTTGGGTTAATTTGCATACTCTCCTGATTGGCTGATGAGTGTAGTGGAAGGATGGTCAATTTACATGTTTGTCTATTATTAGGTAAGATATCTACTTAATCTCAATAAAAAACTTTCGACATCTGGCATTTAGGACTCAGTTTGAGACTTCATCCCCTATACTGCCAGCTCAGCACAACAGAAGCTACTTTCCATGTGAGAGCAGCCAAGAACACAGGGCTTCCTCTCCCCAAAGCTCCCCATCAAGTGCGGTGGTATCCCTCCCAAAGGGGCAGGCAGGACAGAGCAATCCTCATCCTTCTCCTTTCCAGGCTCTCTTCCCGAAAAAAGCAGGGGACCTATCTTTGTCACACTCAATCCTTACTTCTAGGGAAGAAATTCTACCCCATGTGCAGCAGGTATGAATATTGCACCCCAATTCACCTCACCCTAGGTGGCTGTAGTGGGGAGATTCTGTGCTGTAAGAGGCAAGCCAAGGAGACCAGAAGCTACCACCCTGCCCAATGCCCTGCTAATACATCAGGGGTGTCACTCAAAGAAAAAAAGCCATAGTCTCTGACCCCAAAATGAACTCCAAAGCTTTTCCTAAGGGAACTGACTTGACTGGGAGTAGAATATAGGTAAATTCAAGCTAAAGGATGCTCTTAAAAACAATGGAGATTATAGTGACAAGAAATTAAGAGGAGGTTGGTTGTAAGAGCAGCAAAATAAAATGTAAGCCAGGTACAAGTTTACAACTGGAGAAAGCGAAGAAGGATCCTTGTGGAGTTGAAACAAACATAAAAAGCAAGTCTTAAAGAATGCTCTTGCAAAGAGGCCAGATTTAATTGGAACATACTGTGGACGGATTTATGCCATTAAGGAATTATTGAAAACAAGGCAGCAGCCAGCCAGCAACTAGTGGAAGCTAACAGCTCCATGTTGTACCTACAGAGGCAGATAGCTTAACATAAGGATCAGGAAAAGAGAGCACTGCTAAAACCACTTCATCCCAGTGTGACTGTACATACACCAAAGGCTATGCCTGGTAAGGAGTGATATCAGAGGCTGCATAATGCAGGGAAAACAGACTACATTGAAACGGCCCCACATAGTGACTAAACAAATAAATAAGCAAACAATAACAAGTCTCAGGGGAAAGGATTAGTATACAAAGTGGCTACAATATATTATCTAAAATGTCCAAGTCTCAACAAAATTATGAGAAATGCAAAAATTAGAAAAGTGTGACTCATACAACAAAATAAACTTTTGAGAGGACCAACATTTTGTATGATTCTATATCCTATATAATAAAAGACTAATATGCAAATCAACCGAACAGCAGAACAACCGGTTGCTATGATGCGCACTGACCACCAGGGGGCAGACATTCACTGCAGGCGCTGCCCCCTGGTGGTCAGTGCACTCCTACAGGGGGAGCACCTTTTAGTCAGAAGCCGGGCTCACGGCTGGCAAGTACCGTGGTGGTGGCGAGATCCTCTCCCACTTCCACGGCAGCACTAAGGATGTCTGACTGACAGCTTAGGCCTGCTCCCATGGGCTCCCAGACTGTGAGAGGGCGCAAGCTGGGCTGAGGGATCTGCTTCCCCGCTAAGTGCATGAATTTCATGCACCAGGCCTCTAGTATGTATATGAAACATAATTCATGAAATTTATATAAAACATCTAGAATGAGCAGACCTATAGAGACAGAAAATAATTTAGTATTTTCCTGACTGGGAAGCTAGGGAAAAATGAAAAGAAATTTGGAAAATTGCTAATGGGTATAGGTTTTGTTTTGGGAGCAGTAACAATTTTTAAATTTATTGTAGTGATGGTTACACAACTATGAATATATTATAAAGCATTTAATTGTATGTGCTAATGAAATGCTTTATAATATATTCATAGTTAAATGTGTTCATGTTATGGTATATTAATTGTATATTAATAAAGGTGTTAAGAGAAAAGAAGAAAGAAGAGAAGGAGGAGGAAGAAGAGGATCATCAACTTATCATATTTACTGCTTGCTCCACTTATAGAAAATTTATGAAGCCATTAAATTATGGAAGTTTCTAAATAAGGGATGTAATTCACATCATTCTCCTTACCAACTTAGATTCAAGAAAGGTATGAAACCCATTGGGAGACTATTGCTGTTATTAAATATCTTTCATAATGTCACTGTGACTAGTATGAATAATAATGAAGCATATTGCCAAGCCAGCATGCAAATATAAGTCACTTATCATGGATATGCAAATAAATAAATAAATAATCAAAGATATCTATCCAGTTTCCCATCCCCATGTACCTCCCCCCCATATAAATATCATGTTTTCAAAAAAAAAAAAAGAATAAATACAAATAAGTCACATGCAATTGTTGACCATGTGGGGACAGGAATTATAGTAAATTTATCTCAGACTAGAGGACCAGTGCATGAAATTGTTGCACAGGTAGGGTCCCTAAACCTGGCCGGTGATCAGGGCTGATCTGTGGGGCAATGGAATCTGCCTTGGCCAGCCTGGTGCCACCCACTTACCAGCCCCACCCCACCCCCCACGGCCACCGCTGGTCGCCTGCCTCTGAGGGGCGACCAGCAGGGTGATCGGCAGGGGGCCCCACTCGCACCCACCTTGGCTGGACTGGTGCCTGCGGGCTGGGGCAGCTCCTGCATTGAGCATCTGCCCCCTGGTGGTCAGTGCATATCATAGTGACTGGTCATTCTGTAGGTCATTCTGCTGTTCGGTCGATTTGCATATTAGTCTTTTATTGTATAGGATAATCCCACTGAGAACTTGGTTGACTCTTTTAGAAGACCCCTCTCAAAGGGAAACTATTTCAAATGAATCCTATAAAACAATAAAACGATATGTAGCTATGCCCACAAATACTTGTACCCTGACTTCACTGATGCACAGCGTTTGGTTTACTCACTGTACACAACAAAACCTAGTATTGGGAGGAGGTCATTTCTGTTGGGAAGAGGCAGTAAATGCAACAGTCATAATTTCTGAAATGTTAATAAAAACCAAAACATTAAATACTTTTCTTAGTAAGAAAAAATTTGCTTTGGTTATATAATAATGCAATTTCTATGATTTTTCCAATTGTTAACGTTACTTATAAAAAAATTAACTGGACCTTCACTTATGCAGCAGTCTCTTAACCATTGTCCTTTAAAAGAAAACTTATTTAAAATAGTATTATCTATCCATTAGTTTCAATTAAGATTCACACAATGTGAAATGAATTACCTTATGCAAATTAGAACATAGAATTGGAATGACATTGGGTTTTATTAGCAAAAAATTAAACCTTAGGATACCAGAAATGTCAATGATAATTTAATCCGTGTAGAAACATGCATTAGTCTGTTCTTAGAAAATTCCACTGAATTCCCATTTAAAATTCAGCTCATTCTCTCTTAGTGGGATATCTCTTAAAGAACTTGCTCAGAAGCCCCCAAGGCAATACCTGATACAAAAGCATGTTATTTGTGTTTCTAGATTGACAAAGTAAGCAAATACTTCAATCCTTTCTAGTTAAATAGTATTTTCATATTCAGAAAGGTTCATTTAATTGCCACAATACATCTGATTTTCATTCTGAATGTTGTGGAGCCAAAAATCAAAAGAAATTTTCCAACTTGAAACCCTTGGCCTAATAATCTGCTAGGTATTCTCAAAGGTAAACAGGATTACTATTTTTTTGTGTTAGTAGCTCCTAAGAACCTCATTTGAAGTTTATATTTGAGTTTAACGGAATCACCACAATGTGATCAATTATTTTCCCCTCTTGCAACATGTGATCAGAAGGCAGTTCGTGTAGGCAAACAACTAGGCTTAGTTTTCAGTGGAAGAAGGTGCTTTATTATATATATTTTTCAAATATTATGAAGTAAACAAGAAAGACAACACTATCTTCAAATCCAGTATAAAGTAGGAATTGAATAAATCTCTAAAATAATTTGATGTGGCATCGGCATGCCTCAAATGGGAGACAGTACGATCAGCCTGTCTTTACCCCTAACATCCTTATTACTAAACTACAATAACAAATAAATCTTTGACAGTAGCTGACAGTTCAGTATTTTATGTCTCATTAGTGCCACCTACCGAGTGCTGGTCACATTTCAAAAGTCAACTTGCTATGTACACCCAAAAAGAACTAAGTGGAAATAACAAAAGGACGACAAGAGAATGATTATACCTCCAGCATTTTCTTTTCATCCAAGCTATTTGAGAATAGGTTCAGTAGCCAGAGCAATGGATGTCAGAAAAGAATTAGCTTTAAATTTCATTTATGTAAGTATGATACTTAATTTAAGAGAGGCTTTAGCTTGAATAAAGCAAATAGTAAGCCATACCTGCCTTACCTATGTTACAGATTTATAATAGCAACTATATAAAATAATGCATGTAAAAAATATTTGGTAACCACAAAGGATTTAAAAATGTAAAACATTCTATATGATGTAACACATAATGAAGTGACATTTTAAGTTTATTTAATTTTTTCCAAATGCTACAACTGAATTTTTTATCCAAGCTAGGTTGCTACTTTAGGTTCAATTGATCTAAACATTTGGAAAAGCTGTAATATTTCATTTCGTTGGAAAGAGACTTCTTACATTTGATGGTTTAGAACCTCTTTGTTGGTAAATTTTCATTTCTAACAAAAATAAAGGAGTTATTTTTATAGCTTAAAGCCACTTATTTTTCAGTTCCAAAGATGCATTGACTCATACACACCAAACATGACCTATGAAAAGCTAGTAATTCAAACTTCTGATTTTTGTGAAATTATTGAAGTACATGAAGACCTTAATGTGGTTAAGTATCAAGGTCACTGATATTCAACTGTTGGTGAGTTTTATAAAACAGAATGATTCTATATAAGAAAAGTTCTTCTCACAAACTTTAGCTCTTTCCTTACTTTTATGTAGACCTTGTCTGAAGTAAAATAATAATAATAATAATACAGCATAACATTATAATTAACAATAAAGTAAAAATAAAATAATTCATATATCTGATTAAGGATATTCATCACAGTCATTTTTTCCTACCATATTCCTAATGCAGGTAGAACACTGAGAAATCAAACAATGCTCACATTGCATATTCTCTTATCTGTAGTCTCCACCTGTATAACAAGCAACTTACCAATTTGGAAACATCTAAGTATCTGTAAACATTTAAATATTTATCATTTTTGCCTGGATTGTCAATTTTGCCCAAATGTTTCCTTTCCACATAAAGATTTTGATATATTGTAAATAAACACCTAGCCAAAATATTAAAGTCAATTATACTGTGCACATGCAAGTATATTAATGTTTACCAGACATTTCCCTTTTCCCAAGTCCCTTCTACATTCAAATTTTCCTGGCTGCCCCTCTGAATCCCCCAAAGGTTTCTCACCATATAGAGTCCAATTATAAAATAGGAAAAGCTCCACTCAAAGCTGATATATGCTGTTACAAAGTGCTCTGGAGAGGTTAAAAGACTGATAGGAATTTGGTCCACTGAATATAACCTGCAGCTATATTGCCAGAGAAAACAAGAATTTGAATGAGTCTAGGCTAAAAAATAAATTACCTTATTGCCTTGAAGGCAGTCTCTATGGGTCATGGATAAAACCTTTTACTTTGGTGTTGTATGGAGAATCATCTCTATTGCCTCCCCCCCTTACCCCTCCCCCACCCCCGCCACACACACACACACATCCCAGATAACTAGGTGGTTTTGACGTTTTTGTGGTCAGTGATCTGATATTTTTTCACAAATTGTCTTTCAGAAAATGGAAAGTGTTCTCATTAGCTGAATGGGAATAACTGATCATGCTAACAAATGTCTTTCTCAAAATCCATCATAATTTTAAGTCAAGGTCAGGGTATTAATAAGACTATTACCTTCCTCATATCTATTGTCTCTCCCTGGGTTCATATGTACATATGTGTCTAGCTAATGTCAACAGCAGATAAAAATGCATCACAGTACAAGAAATGTAGTTGTGCTAATATTTATTTAAGAGGTACTAGCCTGATAATGATCATCAGTAAAAATTTTAGCCAAAAAATGCATTGTGTCTACAAATATATTACATTTCCTTATCAGAAACTTCAATTCAATGAAAAACAACAGACTAGCCCTGAAACTAAGGGTGGCAGCATAAAACATAATAATTGTAAAGGTCAGTACTACTTACTGATAAGAGTGTATAGGTCAAATATCCAACGAAACGGTTTACATTCATTATCTCATGTCGTATTTTTACCAACACTATGAACCCCATATTATTATCCCTATTTTATGAGGGATAAAACTAAATCTAGAGAGGTAAAGCAATATATCGAAGGTCACCCAGCTACACAGGGACAAAAAAGAGAACTGAAGTCTAGTGAATCTCTACTTGCTAATCCTTGCATGTGCAAGAATTAAGATTTCTTGTTGTTGTTGTTTTAATATATAAATGAAATCATGTGGTATTTGTCTTTCTCTGACTGATTCATTTCACTTAGCATAATACTATCTAAGTAAATCCATGCTATCACAAAAGGTGAGATTTCCTTCTTTTTATGGTCAAGTAGTATTCCATTGTATAAATGTACCACAGCTGTTTTATCCATTCCTCTAAAGAAAAAAGAGTTCCTTTTTTCTAATTCACTTCGAGTCAGTCTGTTCACTAAGTTGTGTCCCTGTGGGACTGCTGTCTCAAATGGAGTGAGTTTTTCCAATTTGCACAAAGACCTTAAGTGGCCTAGTATTAAGCCCTGCGTGTTGCCAAATGTTCTAAAAATCCAGACAGAAAAGTTTGCTATTGGCTCAGTTCATTAGGAGTGGGATCATAGACATAAAAAAATTAAATTTATTCTGAACAACAAGTAGGATTTTAATGGGGAAGATTAAGAGTACAGTGTGTGGGTGGGTTGGGGAGTGGGTAAAGTAGGATCTTTTGGAAAATTCAAAGGATCCATTTGTTGAAAAAATGAGGCACATTTAAGGTATACAAGATAGCCTGAAGTGGCTGAAGCATAGATTTTTCTAGAAAGATCTAAGATCCCATGGAAAAAAGACGACTTGTGGAATACTCAAAATGCTATATGAAGGTGTGTAGTCTATGGTTATTAAGATTTAAAAAGCAATAGAGAATTTTGGAGGGAAACAATAAAACCAGATATAAGATGATTATATATTGGGCACATAACTTTTTGTGCAGGTAATATGGCAGTAAAAAGACAATTGAGAAATTATTATACCAGACCTGAACCACACTAGCATAGAAGTAGTGGAAGTGAAGAGGAGGGATAATCTATACTAAAAATGCAGTTTTGTTCTGTCTTCCTGTGAGCGTTAGTTTTTGTGTTTTTTAAAACTTATTAGCTCTAATATATGTCCATGCAGGTTTCAAGTTAAAACACTAAGATCTTTTGGAATTTGACATAGGGATAATGATCATGAAAATTTATTTAAAGATCTTGAATTGCAATTTAGTAGAATTATTAAATCAAAGAAGGAACTTTAATATCCAATATCCTCTTTTTTATTTTTTAATCCTCACCTGAAGATATTTTTTACTGATTTTAGAGAGAGGATGGGAGAGTGAGAGAGAGAAACATTGATCTGTTGCCTCCTGTACATACCTCAACTGGGGATCAAACCCACAATCTGGGTATGTGCCCTGACTGGGAATTGAACCCACCACCCTTTGGTATACAGGACAACACTCCAGTTAATTGAGCCATATGGTCCAAGGCTGTATCCTCTTAACCCCACAGAAAGATATACCTATTCAAACACATATCCCCACACCTACACAAAAACATCTTCAACCTGGACATAGAATATTTGGCTTAAAGGGGATATTTGAGTTATTAAAATCTGTGGACACAGATAAATGTCTTCAAACAGTTCAATTTTTAGAGCCATTTATGGACTCACCCTTAAACTGTACTTCCACTAACAGTCTTGAAACCCTGGTAGGTTTTGAGTAGATACTGAAAGCCGAATGCTTTTGTGTTCTGACCTATCAGGAATCTGTGGAAGATCTCTATATCATATCAGTGATATCAGTTGATTCCAAATTACTCCATCTACCAACTCAAGGGAATCCATTCCAGCAGGGTTTCGCTATTTCTCAAGATCGGTGTCATCTGACAATTGATTAGCAATTTTCAGCCATGTATTATTTAGACATTTTTTAATTTTCTTATCCATTCAAGTTTCCATTCATAAGTCAGTGTTACATAATTTTAACAGGTCTATTGGCATAAAATCACCCTTCAGATTATTATTACTGTAAATTTTATCCACTGTTATCCAAATAACCACATAATCACTACCTTTGTTGTTAGCACAATTGCTTTTAACAAATTATTAACTTCTACCACCTCACCCAAAATAAGTTAGGAAGTCCTACCCGTATATACATTTTTATAAACCTTCAGCACATAAATTCATCTTAAATATTTGTATCTCAATAACATAAATGCTGGGATTGCTTTTCATTCATTGTAGTGTACAAGAATGCTTGTGATGATAAGGTCACTAGACATTCACAAGACCTTTCATTGCACCTTGAAAATTATATACCTTTAACATATAAAGCTGAAAAAGTAATTTCATCCGAAACTATTAGAGAATATGTGACAGTTTTAGTTCATATGACTCATAAAACTCAAATAATTATAGTCAGTAGAATATTAATATAATCATCTCACATATGGTTTCATATTTCACCAGCTCTAGTACATTTGCATCCCAAGATCTATATTAACATTTTAAAGATAAATTAGCACATCTTAATACTTAATAAGTAGAAATTCATAGAAAAATGGACATTAAATTTTCCTTGTAAAAGGGAGCAAAGGTGGTTTTATATTGGGTGTTCATAACAGGGGAATACATTAATCAGCTTTCAAAAGCTAAATTTGTCTCAAGCTCATTACTATTCAAAGCAATGAATTTTCCCTGGTAACATGTCACAAAGGGAATAAGGAATGGAAGTTCTTATGATAGCCCAGCAATTTAGCACAGAGTTTTAATTCAGTAATCTGGAGTTCATCGCATACCTTGTACATACACTTACATTTGATCCTACAAGCATTTCATAAATCAAAGGAACTCTCTGTATATTATAATACAAAATATTATTTCAACATGTACTGAAATTAAGAAACAGAGTATATTGCTTTGCCAAACATAAATAATCATTAATTTTCCCCCACATTAAGGCATTCAACAAAAGCATTAATACTTTCTCATTATGTCCAACACTGAAAAATTATAACAAATTGTTGACTTACAGAACTTTCATTGATGAAAATTGGGGTGAAGGCAGGAATAAGCATCGACAAAGGAACAGGATTAAGCCTGAGCTTCTGAGTTTGACTCTATAGCAAATAATTTCACAGAAATCATTGACTGTCAGATGTTTACCTCCCTATAGATACCTGCTTCACAGAAAGCAAAAAATAAAACTGGGCAACCACAAGTTTTAAAAATTCAGTATTTTTCAGAAAGATAAGTATTATCTTCAACCAATAAACCTAAAGGATCTAGTTACAGTGCATAATGTTCACTAACTCCTTGAAATAAACTGAAATAATCTGAAAACTTGAGCATATTGGAAGGTATACACTAATGTACTAATATTTGCAATCATCACTAAGTTATTAAAATATTAACCGTGTTTATGCAGCCAAGCTTAATACCTAAGTTTCTCATTTGCTAATAGAAATTTGTGATAACTTCAGATAAGAGCCTTCCAATGACAGGTTTATATGATGTAGATTGCCTCCTATTAGAAGAATCTATTAATTGAAGAGTTATCTTAATAACTCTTCAGGTTTATCTCAGAATCACTTTTAGGAGAAATGTCCATGTCTAAAGATATTTTGAAAGCTGTGAATTATTCAAATATAATTCAGGAGACCTAGAAGTGTTTGGGAAGTTGATGTGAATCTAAGAGCCAAGAAATATTCAATCTTCTGAAACACCTGAAGGATGAACACCTCAGCTGTCTTGAGCTATATATTTTTTTCTACTGCAGAAGGGACTATGGTAGTTAGGTTAACTCTTGCCTTTCTTTTTCCACTTTCTCCATATCCATTCTTCCTCTTTAAGTTCATGTGCAGCGGGCTTGAAATGTAGTCAGGAACACATATATTATAAAGATTTTTAGTTTTAAAAAATAAAACATTTTCAGGTTTCTTTCATTGGCAAAAGGTTGTGGTTAAGAACCACAGGGAAGAGAGACATAGGAAATTAAGCTAGCAGTTGTACAACTTTTGGTCTCAATACTCCCAGTTCAGAGACTTATTTCAGTTCTCAGAGAGAGCCAGAGTAATGTATTATCTGAATTCAAAATACAACATTCTCCCTCTTGCATATGTCGCACATTCAAACTTCCCACGTGTTTTAGATTGGGTTCCATAGGAACAGATTCTGAGATGACAACAGGTGTATAGGAGGTTTACTGAGGACTGTTCTAAGCAGTTGACCCTGTAAGGAAATGAGGAAGGCGAGACAGAGCAGATGAAAAAACACCTGCAATGTGGCTGCAACTGAAGTCTTTAGCAGTTCCAGAGGTCACCCTGAAGCTGTTTCGAGTCGTTCTGAAATCAGATGGAAGCAGGCCTTTTAGAGCTGCATCAGGCAGTTTCTGGCAATGTGTCACCCTCTGGGGGTGGACATAAGCTTGGGTGAGATAGTTCCCTGCAGTGGAGGCTATGTTCAGTGACGAATGTAGTTGTGTGCCTCCAGCAGCCAATATTTCCAGCAGCAGAGGGATGGTGCATAGGCAAAGCACCATAGCATTTACCACACCAAGAAAGGAGTTGTGACTCGGTCAGGCTACCCCCAATGAAATAAGAATGCCTCGTTGGGCCTGGCCTTCTGCATCATCTTATGATAAGGTGAGGCTAGTGCCCTAAGAGTTGGTCTGGTCAAATGTGGCCAAGTAAACTGGTCTGCTTTCATCCAAAATATAAAGCACAAAAAATTTCTGTGTATTCCAGCATGTGGGCACTTAAAGGTTTATAGACTCATCTTCACATGAGTACAACACATGACCAACTTCTAAATAACAACCACATCAATAACAACAATATGATAATAATAATAATCTTTTATGTTAATTTGGTACTTATATTTCCAGGTACTGTGTTAAATACCTAAAATAACCCTTCTCATTTAATCCTAATAGCAACCCTATGAGGTGGCTATTATTATTTTTGTTAAGGACGGGAAATTTAAATCCAGAAACTAAAAACAGAAATGCATCAAATATCACATAACTGATAACTTGATAACAAAAATTGAAAGGAAAGGTTTCAGATGTCTTCATTATAAGAAATTTTTCTAAATGATCTACACAGTCTGATGTATTACTGATCACATACTACTTGATGCTTGAACAGAACTCTGTTAACATCTTAATTTTAAGTACAAAGTCAAATTACTTCATAATATTACAAATATTACAAAACTGATATTACATTTATTCAGGGGTCACATGATCTTAACTCTTCAGAATTGTTGAAAAACATGAAACCAGTTTGAAAGGATTTTTGTTCTGGTAGATATGAAGTAAAGAGGATTGGATGTTCTTTTCTGCTTTCTGCTTTAAAAAACTATAAAACTGAATCCAAAACGTAACAATCATTCTAAAATAGAAGACAGCTATTAGAAGACACGCAGGACTGTAATCACTGGCAAGAGGAAAGCAGACCAGGCCAGTCCTGATTGCATTGAGCTTTTGACCTTCAGGCAGCTTTCAGGAAGGCCAGCTTTAAGAGGCCACACACTGCTCAGGTAATGGAAACCCTAATTGAGCCCAGTGTCGGCACTGAACTGAAGAACCAGAGATCAGTGTTTAAGGATCGAATTGGAAGGGTGGAGTACTACAGAAGTGGGAGCCAAACAGAGAGAACTCCAGAAGTCTGCAGGTATCCACTTGAGGCTCTGGCTATGTACTGACCAACTCATACCTGAGAAAATGATCCCATTGCCTGAGGAAAAAGAAACACTCATAAATATATACTGGGCTGAGAATAGTTCTGTCTACACAGCCAGAGTGGGAAGACCTTGCCATGCAATGCTCATCCTTTAGAATGATCAGAAGCACGTTACTTTAGTTGTGAGCCTAAACTTGCCCTGTACCCCAAGCTAATCTAAACCTATCTGAGCCAAGCTTAAATCAAGCCTCAGAGGTATCCTACTGATTCCAGTAACCTATCTGCATGCCAGAGAAAATTTTAACACTATTAAAAGGAAGACAATAAAGTACAGTAGCCAACAAAATGTCAGGCATTCCGTTAAAAATTACCAGGTTAAAAAAACACACATACAGGAATATAAAACCCATGATGAAGATAAAATGGTCATTATAAATGGACACACGCACAAAAGATAGAAATGATGGAACTAGGGTAGAGAAAAATATTATTATTCTAATTTGAAAAATGGAAAATTTAAAAAAAAGAAAATAAAATTCAACTTCTAGAAATGGGTTGGCTCTTGAAAGTCTGGCAAAATTTTTCTTACAAGGGCAGATAGTAAATATCTCAAGGTTATGGGCCATATGATCTCCATTGCCCATATTTAACTCTCCTTGTAGCACAAAAGCGACCATAGACAATATCTAGATGAATGCTGCAATAAATGGTGTCTTACAAAGGGTGTGTCTGATCAATGAGCAATAGTTCACTGACTCTTGATCTAGAGGTTAATATGTCAGAAATAAAAAGTGCCCTAAATAGAATTAACTTCCAATGAAATCCTGTATAAGAAAAGATCAGTGGAAGTAGCATAACAACTATTCACAATGAAATACAATGATAAAAAACATTTATAGATAGGATCAGGTACATTTGAGACCACATCAAGCAGTCTAACATATATGTAATTAGAGTCCCAGAATAAAAAAAGGGGGGGGACAGAAGTAATATTTGGAAAAATAATGGCTGATATCCCCCCTAAAATTTGTTGAAAACAAATTCACAGATTCAGAAAGCTCAACAAATTCCAAGCAGATGAGAAAACTGAGGCTTGGAGTTGTTAGATTATTTTCCGGAGGCATTTTCATAACAAGCTATGATTCATATCTGTTTGATGATTTGAAACCCAAGTTTTTACTTATTTGTTATACTTCCTCTCAAGCTTGATGGTATGAGTCTAGTCTTCACAACAAGAGGGAAAATCATATTTATTGAGAAACCAGCTATATATCAGGTGCTGTGCTAAATGTTATTGCATATACTATTTTATTCAATTATAATATCTCTATTAGATAAGAATAATTTCCCCATTTGACAGATGGGAATGTTTAAAGTCACAAGTTAACACAGAATGCTTAAAAAACAACCAGTCTGAAACCTCACGGTATTGCTCCGTTTAAGGCTGGACTCTGCCAGGGGGAGGTCCTGGTAGAAAAAGACAGGTAGAATAAACCTCAGGTCTTCTGGATTTACAGGCTATCTTCTCCTGTAAAACTTGGCTATATGGATAGAGTACTTGAAAAGGAAACAAGGCATATGCATTCTATAAGTAGAAATCATGTAGTTTAGAAACATTTGAAATAGAAACCTAATGATAAAGGAGGAAATGAGGCCTTTGATTTTAGCATTAGTTCAAGCAATCACTGGCACAATACAAATTATGGACAATAAATTTCAGAGCTAGTAAACTAGCTCCCGGTATGGCTATAATACTTAGAACCATAAAACCATAGAATTGTGAAATTATTTACAGATTGTAGAATTCAGTCTATTCCTTTTGGAGCAATGGAAATGCAACCCAGTAGATTGTATCATTTACCTAAAATAGCATCATTGGTTATTGACCCTCTCTTCTAAGCAGTCCCCAATTTCATTGCAGAAAATATAAATTATTCATGCAGAAAGACAAACCCAATTTTGGCAGGTCAGAGATTTCAATGAGATGTGAATTGGTTCAGGATTGTGATATATGAATTGAGGCAGCTTTCCAGATTGCCTTATCTCAGACGTCCTTCTGTGAAACATACTATTTTGACTATCTAAATTGACCTCTATTCCATCCTATTCAACAATCATTGGGTAGTTCATTAAGAAGAAGGTAAAGTAACAAAATGCAAAATTCTGAAAATCAAAGGATGTTAAAAAGGATACTTACAGAGAGGTCATTTTCCCTTTTTTGCCACATGTAAAATAATCAAAATAGTTTGTGACTGTACTCTAAAGAATTAAATATAAATGCTTTACTTTAAGCAAATTATCAAAAATATATGTCAACCATATGCATACATACATACATACATAGGTTCAGGCACACATGTTGCTCTGTAAGCCCCATGAAGACAGGGGCTGCATTATTCTCACACATTCCCAATACCTTGCATAGCATCTGGGCAGCTGGTGGCTGTAGGTGCTCAATATTTATTGGGTGAATGGAAAAAAAAAAAACGAGTGAAAAAGCACAAACATTTGGAAAAGCATAGATCTAAAGCAATACATGTAACTAGATTTTAAAGTATTAATTAGAGAAGATTGCAAATGACAATAATAAATAACATTTATAGATTGATTTTCGTGTGTTAGCCATCGTGGGTAGTGCTTTTCTATACTTTTAGTTCAGTCAACCCTGTCTTGGGTTCTGCATGAAATTAGAAGTCTATCCCCTTTCAGGATTAGACCAAACAAGCCTTAAATGTTTTTAATCTCAGAAATTTTAGGACCCCAAGAATATATATTCAAAGGCTACATGTGACTTTCAGGGTTTAGAGTAGTACTGGAAGATAGTGGAGATCAAGAAATGTCAGCAATTGTGTGTGTGTGTGTGTGTGTGTGTGTGTGTGTGTGTGTGTGTGTGTGTTCATCATAGAAGTGGCAGATCTGAACTCACCTTCATGCCTCTATCTGAAATTAAAAGCTTTTAGCAAATTTGAGCAAGCAAGACAATGTGGTTTCCTCAAATGTTAGTCTTTTATTCAGAAAATTGCTGGAGATATTATGCTCATTTTTTAAATCTTTAGGGCTGGGAAAACAGAAGTAATTTTAATGATTAAATTTACTCAAAGCACTCCCAGGTTTCGATCCACTAGTCCATTCTGAACAGAAGTCCATGTCTTGGCATCTTAATAGTCTCTAAAGGAAGGAACACCCCCTCCCAAAAAGAGATAGATAGACATTGTAAAAAGACACCAAATCTTTGTACTCTGATAAACATGAAGGTTCTTTACATTGGAGAAGTAGTGCTCTTCCTTGCTTAAGAAAGATTATTACTTTTTTAATTTTCTGTAATCTACACCAAAAGTGAAATTAATAGAAAATAATAGATCGTTCACGCCTGGCTAGTGTTGCTCAGTGGTTGAACATTGACTTATGAACCAGGAGGTAATGGTTTCATTCCCAGTTGGGACACATGCCCGGGTTGTGGGCTCAATCTGGGTAGGAAGCGTGCATGAGGCAGCTGATCAATGATTCTCTCTCATCATTGATGTTTCTATCTCTCTCTCCCAATCCTCGCCTCTCTGAAGTCAATAAAAATATATTTTAACAAAATAATAGATGGCTCAGGCTCTCATTAAAGACAGGAGGAATGTTCCCCCAAATGCTTTAGTCATTGACATACAACAACCCTATGAGGCAAATACTATTGTCATCCCCCATTGGAGAAACAGACGGTCAATATTTTTTTGAGACTTGAAATCAAGCCAAATGGTAAAACCAGGATTCAAACATAGTTTCTATGACTCCTGAGCCCATGATCTAGGTACCATGTGTTCCTTTTCCCTCACATTGACTCCAAATGAGAAAGAAGCATGTGCTGAATTCATTTCTTTGAAGTCCTTCATGCTTCTCAAGAGATCCCCTGGCACATAGGATATTTAGTTAGTTCTCTGTTTGGCCTTTCCTTTTCACATGAGATCTGGCCAGGAGCATGGGCAAAGGGCCAAGCTCTCCAGCCCTTTCCAGATGCTATACACCCCAATAATCCCCTAAGCCCTTCACAGAAGAAAGTCTGAGCTTATTTCTCCCTAACTCCCCATGTTTTAAGGCTCCAGAAATCAAACTAACAATATTTTCATGTGCCCTGTAGCCTACCAGTTAACAACACGCAACTCAGTCACTATCTGTCACTACCTGGTTTTGTCGCTTACTAATTGTAACTTTGAATATATTACTTAAACCCTCTAAACTTTGTCTGCAAAATAGACCTGTAAGAGTGTATACTTCATGGAGTTGTAAGAATTCAGGGAGATAATTTGTTTAAAACACTAGTTAGCAATGCAAGCCATTTAATAAACATAATGCATTTACAGATTAGCTTGTTTTTATTCTTACCCCACCTGCTTTACTGGAGTACAGAAGACTAGAGAGCAGCTCTCAGGGAATAGTACTGTGCCTCATTCATGGAACACTCCCCTCCCTCCAGAGAAGGAAGAACTAGCAATATCGTCCCCAAAAGATTTCAGAATTATAATGAACTAGTGATACCAGCATGCCTCCTGCTCTTCCATTTTTGGAGCGGAAGTGTCTATTGAAGTCATCCTACCCCTCTTTCACCATCATACATTGATCTTGTGTGGAAGATAACTTTTCCTTTTGTTTTATTAGATTCTGGATAAAGAGCCACACCTGAGTCATATCCAGATTTGAACGTGATACAAATCACAAAATCCTGGACTTCAATCCTAATGCTGTAATTAGATGAGAGTTTTGACATCCAGTGATGAGGGTGAAGACATGTGGGAGTGATATGAATATATGTGATCAGAGGGCACACTGTGGTAAAATATAAAATTAGCTACAATCCCTGAAGCAATGTGACTGTATAAAAGGCAGAAGCTATTTCTTAAATCTGAGTTGGCACTACCTTGCTTTGCCTAATGTAATAGCAGACATGAAGCAAGCAAAGGATTAAGTAATGCTTGCACATTAGAGTTGCCCTATTTTTCTATTTTTAGAACCTGCAGCTGTTCACATGTAAAGAAGCTAAGGTTATTATCCTAATTAACAGCCCTACCAATTGCCATACATGTGAAGCCAGCTTCACTATTAATTGCTATCTTCTATGGTGAGTTAACTTTACATCTGGAAGGTAAAACTGGGCATGCATCATTTATTTTGCAGCACTTTCCCCTTAGGAACAAGTTGTCCACAAGTGTCTTCAGTTCTGTTCTGCTCTTTTAATGCATAAATCTTACAGTCGGGGAGGCATTCCATGAAGCAAAGGAAGCCATGATATGGCACTGACCAGGTGTGCATGGCATCTAAGAATAAAACTTTCCCAAAGAGACAAGCCATGTCTCTCCTCCAACCTAATCTTCATGGTAATAAGAGTATAATCAGGTGATATCTGCCATATCCCTCTGTTTTACAACTCAGTTGGATAATGCTCTATAATAGTAAGACTGGTATTATTTACTTGGTCCTTCACAGTTACCAACAATGAAAATGATGCTGCATTTTTCTCTTCTACACATGCAATTATGGTTCAGATTTATATGGTTTATCTCTGAAAGAACACAGGAAGACTGATGGTTTTTACATATCTGACACTGGTATATATTTGTCTAAACAAAAAAATTCATTACTGTACAATGGTAGAAGTCCAACAGAATTCCTTCCGTGCAAATGTTTGTTGTGACTTTTGGGAACCCCTTGAAGACATCAACACATAACAAACCTATAATTCTGTTTCTGAGAAGAAGACAAATACTCAAACTGCCTTATCCAACAGCTCTGAAAGATCATTATGTTGTTCTTTTTTATTTTTTTTTCTATCCAAGACAACACTGATTCAACAAGGTCTCTGTCCCTTGCCCGTTGGTGACAGTTACATGTGTTATGTAGTCATTTTTCCACTTGGTGAAGAGAGCAAAGAAGTTTTCTGTAGTCACAACTTTTGCAGATCACAAACAAAACAAAGATGAGAAAGGCAGGTGAAGAAAGCAGAGTTGAGCCACCATTGGCTGCATGACATTCTGGGTAGATGGAAGATATTAAGCAGATATATCGATCCGAAAGCAACTGCTTGTCTATCTTGGTCCCTGCTGACCATCAGCACCTGTAACAAAGTCTAGCAGATGATGTATATCTACTGAAAGGCAAAAAAAGGGGAATTATTCACATGATTTCTGCTAGATCCTGGTCTCATCTTAGTTAGCAGTACCCTATCATTTTCCTTAGAACAGAGCTCTAACCTCACATTTTCCCATATCTGTGGTAAGCATTCAACCAAAAGAAAAATATAGCAATACATCAATAATAGTTAATGAAGTAATAACTATCATAACTTATATTATAATTTCTTAAACTTCCCAGAAATTAGGTCTATTCCATGGAAGAAAACAAGAATGAATCAAGAATATTTCCTTGTACTTATTTGTTCAGACACATATAAATGAAAGCCAAAATAATGATAATAATAGGTCATGATATATTTTTTAGAAAATTATAAGCCACAGTTCGCTGATTTACATTTGAGCAATTCTCAGGTAATTGAGAAGCATTGAATGCTTGGGACCCTTGTCAGTCTGGCTTACTGCTTTGCTGGCACTCCTGTCTGTCTGGCTGTGCTGACAGTGTAAATCAAGGCATTATTATTAGATTGACCACATGCCCTATGCTGTTGTTTCTTTGTTTTGGGACAGAGATAGGAAATTTGACTGGGGCCTCAGAGATCTATGGGGGTAAAAAAAAACCACACACACACAGAAAAGAAGGAGGAGGGGAAAGAAATGTGCAGTGATAAGAGATTTCTGCTGTAAAAGTCATGACACAACATGAGTTTGACTCTGGCAGAAGCAAACTTGGCAATGTGGGTCAAGAATTAACCTACAGGGATGCGAGGATAACATCTCCTGAGACATGTCTCTAAATTACATCAAAAACTTCTATGAAGGATGTGTAAGTATTATACAAATTTTAAAAAATGTATTAGTCCAGTCTGTTTATTTTAACATGATTCTTTTGTCAATGAATAATAAGTTCCTCTACATATATGGAGAGTAATATAAAGGTTAACCATATACTTCAAAATATTCTGAATTTAAAACTATAATTAGGGTATTTGAGGAAGTACTTTTAGCTGTTGGTGTTTAAAGTAGCTCACTGTCTTGCAATTCAATATAGTAGTAGGAAATAGACTGTAATGAAAACTACATAAACATTATTTGGTTGTTAAGTTATTGTATGAGTTTATTATTAGATTTGTTATTTACTTTTCCAAAAGAGGTCCTAGATATTCTAACATTTTCTTGATTTTATTACAAAAGGATTAGGGATATTAATTTAATTTTAAGCTTCTTAAGTATTTCCAAAATTATACATTTGATTAGTAACATATCACTGTTGCCCTTCATATTTTCAGAGTGAAAAGGGGTGAAATCTCATAATACAGGATTTGCATTGGGCTTGATGATCTTTAAGGTTCTTTCTTGCCTCAAAACTTTATGAATCTTAAATTTTAAAAAATGTGACAATGAATAAAAACCTTTAAAATGTCCTCCTTTAATGTTTGTTTTCAAAAGATTTTTTTTCTCCTAAAACTATAATAGGTGAAGCCTCCAACTGTGATTGGTCAATTCCACACCCTTTTCTTTGGATCCATCCGAATGTTCTTTCTTGGAGTGTTAGGCTTTGCAGTCTATGGGAATGAGGCTCTGCACTTCAGCTGTGATCCAGATAGGGGAGAAGTAAACCGCTTCTGTTCCAATCAGTTCAGGCCAGTCACTCCACAAGTAAGTTTTTCTGTGTGCCCATAAGCCTTACTCTACACCAGATAAAATTGTTTCCTTTTAAATATAAGTTAATGCCATAATTAAATTAAAAATACCTTAATAGGTATAATTTCTAGAATTATTACTGTTTTTAACCAGTTGTTTATTTCAGGTAAATTAATTTGAGTTGATTGAGAGTTTCTTCCAACATTTTATTATCTACTGATGTTAAAATTATACTCCAGGCCTGTAATTAGAAAATGGAAATTACAAAGCTACTAAAATAGGGTATTTCAACAATAATAGATAACTAGAGGCCCGGTGCACAAAAATTTGTGCACTCGAGGGGGAAGGGAGGGTCCCTCAGCCTGGCCTGTGCCCTCTTGCAGTCTGGGACCCCTCGGGAGATAACGACCTGCTGTCTTAGGCCTGCTCCCAGGTGGCAGAGGGCAGGCCCAATCCCTAGGTGCAGCCCCTGGTCGGGCTCAGAGCAGGGCCTATTGGGGAGTTGGGGCACCGCCCCCTGTCATGCACAGAGCAGGGCGGATCAGGAGGTTGTGATGCCACCCTCAGTCATGCTCAGGGTAGGGCCCATTGGGGGGTTGGGCACCGCCCCCTGTCACACTCAAGGCAGGGTCGATGGGGAGGTTGTGGCGCCACCCCCTGTCACTCACAGAGCAGGGCCCAGCAGAGGGGTTGGGGCTCCTTACCCTGTCATGCACAAAGCAGGGTCTATCAGGGGGTTGGGGAGCTCCCCCCTGTCACGCACAGAGCAGAGCAGGGCCCATCAGGGGGTTGAGGAGCTCCCCCCTGTCACTCACAGAGTAGGGCTGATAGGGGAGTTGGGGCACCGCCCCCTGTCACACACAGAGCAGGGCAGATCAAGGGGTTGGGGTGCCACCCTCTATCACCCACAGAGCAGGGCCGATCAGGGGGTTGGGGCGCCGCCACTCTCACACTCAGGGCAGGGCCGATGGGGAGGTTATGGCTCTACCCTGTCACCCACAGAGCAGGGCCCGTGGGGGGGCGGGGTTGGGGCGCAGCCCTCTATCACCCACAGAGCAGGGACGATCGGGGGTTGGGGTGCCGCCACTGTCACACTCAGAGCCGCAGGGCAATCAGGGCGTTGGGGAGCTCCCCTGTATCAGGCACAGAGCAGGGCTGATCAGGAGGTTGTGGCCCCGCCCCCTGTCACACACAGAGCCACAGGGCGATCAGGGGGTTTGGACGCTGCCCCCTCTCACGCTGATCCCGGTGCTGGGAGGCATATTACCCTTTTACTATATAGGATAGAGGCCTGGTGCATGGGTGGGGCTGGCTGGTTTGCCCTGAAGGGTGTCCTGGATCAGGGTGGAGGTTCCCACTGGGGTGCCTGGCCAGCCTGGGTGAGGGGATGATGGCTGTTTGCAGTTGGTCACACACCCTTCAGGGTGGGGGTCCCCACTGGGGTGCCTGGCCAGCCTGGATGAGGGGATGATGGCTGTTTATAGCTGTTCACACACCCTTCAGGGTGGGGGTCCCCACTGGGGTGCCTGGCCAGTCTGGGTGAGTGGCTGAGGTCTGTTTTCAGTCTGGGACTGAAGCTCCCAACTGCTCCTTTTTTTCTTTTTTTAATTCTGGGCCAGCTTTAGCTCTGAGGCTGCTGAAAGCAGGTATCTGGTTTGTTTCGGTTCTATAATCGAAACTCTGTATCAACTCCAGCTCTGAGATCCCAAACTTGCTGAAAGCAGGTTTCTGGGGTTTTGTTTAGCTTCTATATTTGTTACTATGTTTCTTAAACTGCAGGCTCAGAGGCGGCAAGGCAGGTGGGGAACGTTGCAGTCCTCCATCACTGAAGCAAGCAAGCCTCATGTTCAGTTTAAGCTGCCTGGCTGCCAGCTGCCATCTTGGCTGGCAGTTAATTTGCATATCGCCCCTGATTAGCCAATGGGAAGGGTAGCGGTCGTACGCCAATTACCATGTTTCTCTTTTATTAGATAGGATTGGTAGTTGATGATAGTATAATATGACTGCATTTTCACAATTTAATTTATTAATTAAAAGAGATATGTTCTTCATTACTAACTTCATTATATTTATTGCTTATAAGACTTATGAAACTTGGAATTCTTAAGTTAACCACTCTTGATAATCAATGAATTTTTAAAGTATATTTTGGTTTTATGTTGATTGATTTGACTAAGATATTTCTGACATATTTTAGGTATTTTGGGCACTACAACTAGTGATTGTCTTGGTTCCTGGTGCTACTTTCCATTTTTATGCTGCATTTAAAAACATCAGTCAAGAATGCATTCTTCAAAAGCCCATCTACACTGTGGTTTATATCGTCTCTGTTTTAGTAAGAATCAGTGTAGAGGTGATATCATTTTGGCTTCAGATTCACCTCTTTGGTTTCCAAGTCACGCCTCTCTACCTGTGTGATGCTGGATCTCTGGGGGGCAAGTTTACTATTATAAAATGCATGGTGCCAGATCACTTTGAGAAGACCATCTTTCTCATTGCAATGTACACATTTACTGTAATTACCATGGTATTATGTGTTGCTGAGGTTTTTGAGATCATTTTTAAAAGACTATGCTTTCTAATTAAGCAGTGACCCAGAGGTTGATTAATTGCTATCATACCACAGTTATTGATCAATCATTGTAATTTATTTTTACCTTATTCAGTGAGTGCCTCAATATCAAACATAAATATTTATTCTTTCAATATACCTCAGTGTGTCCAAGATGTATGTTTAGTATAAAATATAATACTAACTTCTAAGGCAGGAATTCTTGAACAAATATTTCAGTCTATTTTAATTTTGTCATGCATTAGATAATATACATAGAACTAATGTTAACTTGTTTAACCACTACTTTTACACTATGGAATACTATGCAGCTTTAAAGAAGATGGATCTCTTACTCTTTAGGACAGCATGGAGGGATCTGGAGAGTATTATGCTAAGCAAAATAAGCCAGTCAGAGATAAATATCACATGGTCTCACTCATATGTGGAATCTAATGAACAAAATAAACTGATGAACAAAATAGATCCAGAGACAGAGAAGTATGGAACAGTCTGTCAAATCTCAGAGGGAAGGTGGGGTTGGCCATGGGGTTGGAGAGAGATCAACCAGGGAACTTATAAACATATTAGAGGCCTGGTGCACAAATTCGTGCACCAGTGGGGTCTCTCGGCCTGGCCTGTGGGATCGGGCCCAAACCTGCTCTCCAAAATCCCCCAAGGGGTCCCAAATTGCAAGAGGATGTAGGCCAGGCCGAGGGACTCCAGCGGTGCACAATCGGGGCCAAGGAGGGACATGGGAGGTTGGCCAGCCATGGAGGGGCTGCGGGGGTGTTTCAGGGCATGTCCAGCCCATCTCACTCAGTCCCAATTGGCTGGAACCCAGCAGCAAGCTCACCTACCAGTCAGAGCATATCCCCCTGGTGATCAGTGCACATCATAGCGACTGGTCGACCGGTCAACTTTCTGCCCCCTGGTGGTCAGTGCATGTCATAACAAGCAGTTGAGCGGCCTTAGCATATCATTAGCACATTATGCTTTGATTGGTTGAATGGCTGATCGGAAGATCAGACACTTAGCATATTAGGCTTTTATTATATAGGATATGCATAGTCCATGGACACAGACAATAGTGGGGTGAAGACCTGGTGAGGGGGTGTAGATTGGAAGGGGGTCAATGGGGAAAGAAAGGGGGACATTTGTAATACTTTCAACAATAAAGATATATTTAACAAATAGTACTTTACAGAGTTCTCTGACATACAATATCTTAATAGACACAGTATTTTGTGGATAGAGAAACTTTTATTATCCCTTTTATACAGAGTGAAACATTTTGGCTCAAGGAGATTAATACATGGGCCCAAATTCACACAATCATACTGGAATTCAGATCTCCTAACTCTGAAGTTATCTCTCTTTCCACTGAGCCATGAGTTTAAACTTAAGGATATAATTATATTTGCAGTCATGTAAAGTATAACTTATTTAAGCACAAAAGTTGTGAGTTAATTATTAAAAGAGTCATTCTATATTTGATCACTGACTTGAAGAAATGTGGCAATTACATTTTTAATATTATACTCTACTGTTTTCTTGAAATTTTTAACATTAAATGATATGGTAATATAGCCTCCAAATAAATAAAAATGGTATGAAAAATATTGTGCAAGGCTTTCTTGTTTCTTGTTGAAATAAATTAAAATCTCTGTGCTCATAGTTATAACTATCACTTCTATATTCAAGATTATTGAAATGGAAAATTATATTTATATTACATTAGACTTTCAAAATAGCCATGAAATTATTTCAAAGACAATTTTATATCAATTCAGTGCATTTCTTTTTATCTGCCTGCCTTACCAATAATCATCTTCATTTGGTGTAATTTAAAATCTTTATGTATGACTGCCTTCTACTGGTGCCTTATTAGAGAAATAAGTAGAGTCAGTCAATTACTGAGGTTTTCAATCTTTCCCTCAGTATTATTCAGCCTGTGTTTGATGTCACGAATTTCTAGATTTAGGATTTTTAAATTCTTGAGGCTTTCTTTACATGAGTACACAGGAGAAAAATCCAGCTTACCAACATTCAACAAATAGCTGCTGAGTATCATTTACCATTTGCTGCATTGAGAGTTCATATACAAAGATAAGTACGATTTAGTACCTTTATGAGATCATATTCTAGTGGGAGGTTCAGTGGCATAACAAGAGGGTTGGCTGATAGAAATAGCCCACTCAGAGCGAAGGAATATTTATTCACTGTCTTTGTCTAGAATCCCTAGCCCCTAGTGCTAATAAATAGCAACAATGTTTAGTCCATTTCATCCTTATTTTTAAATTCATTAAAGATAATGCACACTTTATTGCCTGCCCCAAGGTAGTCTGCTACCACCAATCCTCGCACACACACAAATGTCTTCATATTGAGTAATACTTCCCTGCACTGTTGGAAGGCTGGTAATTTTTTATTGGATCCCAGAATGGGCATTTGACTTTGTTGAATGCTGGAGATATTTTTGTGTTCCATAAGTATACTGAAACTTTATTCTGAGACACAGTTAAGTTACTTGGAAACAGTTTTTCTTTTGTGATTTTTTTAAGCTTTATTAGGTGGGAACCGGTGTAGCCCTCACTGAAGGGCTAATGTTGCCCCATTTCTAAAAATAAAGCCTTTCTGAGAGCTCTATCAAATTCTCCTTTGGTGTTTCAGAAATATTCTTCTTCCACCATTCTCACAATCTTTAATCCCATCCTCAAACTGATAAGAGTTTTATTACACTTGGGTTGCTATAGCAAGGTAGCCAGACTGGATGGCTTATAAACAAAATAAATTTATTGCTCATCGTTCTGGAGGCTGAATCTCTGAAGTCAGGGTGGCAGCATGGTCAGGTTCTGGTGAGAGCTCTCTTCTGGTTACATATTTGCCATTGTACCTTCCCAAGGTGGAAAGAAGGTAAAAGAGCTCTCCGGGGTCCCTTTTATAAGGACACAGATCCCACTCATAAAGGTCCACCTTCATGCCTAACCTCCTCCTAACGGTCTCACTTCCCCACATCATCGCATTTCAGGTTAGGATTTCAAATTAGAAATTAACCAGGAGGAAAGTAAAAATAACAGCACAAAACAGAACACTGCAAGCAATAGAGAAAAATCAAACAAAAAGCTGGTTCTTTGAAAAGATCAGTAAAACAGAAGACCTTCTCAGTAGAGTGATTGAGCTAATAAAGGAGAAAATGAAAATTAGACATTGCATAAATGAAAAAAGGCCCATCACAACAGAACATTAAGATGATTGCAAGAGAACACCATATGAACATGTCATACCAATAAGTTTTATATTTAGATAAAAAGGAGTAATTCCTTGAACGGCACTGATTGCTAAAAACTTATTCTACAATAACTAGGAAATATGAATATTCTTGAAAATATTAAAGAAATTAAATATAAAAAAACTAAAAGTCTTTCCACAAAGAAAATGCCAGGCCCACATAGCTTCAGTGGAGAATTCCATCAAATGTGTAAAGAAGAAATAATACTCCACAATCTCTTAGGAATTAGAAGGGAATATTTGCCATTTCATTTAATGAATAATCATTTAACATTGATTTTAAAAATTCTTAGCAAAAATATATTAGCAATTGTAATACAGCTAATATATTATACGTATATCTATACTAATAATAGGGTAATGTGCAAATTGGTCAGGACGCCGTCACAGTAATGACTGATCAGCAGGCTGCGTGTGCAGCAGGCAGGAGCAGGTGGGCAGGGACTTGCAGCTTCAGGGACGGGGGCGGAGCCGCGGCAGAGAGGCCTCTCTCTGCGCCTGCACTGGGGGTTCACAGGTGCTCAGAGAGGCTCCTCTGCCTTGGGCCCGGCCTGGGGATCTGCAGGCACGTGGAGGACTGCAGGCCTCCCCCGGCTCTGGCCTACCTCTTTGGAGCAATCCATCGAGGAGCCCCGGAGTTCACAGTTTGATTCCTGGTCAGGGCACATGCCTGAGTTGCAGGCTCAATCACCAGTGTGGGGCGTGCAGGAGGCAGCCAGCCAATCAATGATTCTCTCTCATCATTGATGTTTCTATCTCTCTCTCCCTCTCCCTTCCTCTATGAAATCAATAAAGATATATTTTTTAAAGAGGTAACCATGTAAATTAAATAAAAAGTATCTGAGAAATTCTATATGCAACATCTCACTTAATAGTGGAAGGATGAACAATTTCTCCTATAATTGTGGAAAAAGGCAAGGATGTGTACTTTTACCACTTCTGGTTAACATTAAAACTAGAGGTCAAGACAAAATAAAAACAAAATAAATATATATTTTGAATTTATACTTATTAGTAAATGTAACAAAAAATACAAGATATACATATTAGAAAATAATATTTTTACAGAAATAAACATGTACATAGTAAATTCTAAAGAATGTACAAAAAGCTATTAGAATAAATAATTAAATTTATAAAGATTAATATTTCTGTAGATTAATAAGGAATGAAATTTAAATTTTTTAAAATGTCATTTGAAATATTATTCAAAAATGTGAAACACATAGGGATAGATTTCACAATTGATGTTCTAGATTTGTACAATAAAAACTACAAAACAATGCTGAAAGAAATTAAAGATGCTTTAAATAAGTAGAACAATAAACCACAGTCATGATTTGAAAGACTTAATCTTTTATAACTCCAGCCACTCCAAATTGATCTATAGTTCCCATACAATTCAAGTCAAAAATCTCAGCCAGCTTTTGTAGAAATTAACAAGATGCTTTGAAAATTTATATGAAAATACAAAGGACTTGGAATAGCCAACACAATTTTGGAAAAGCAAACTAAAAGTAGATGACTCACACTATGTACTCTCAAGACTTACTATAAAGGTACAATAAGCCAAACAGTGTGGGGTTGGTATGGGATAGGTATATTGGTTACAGTAATACTAAAAGGTTACAATTAGTTCTACAAATATATAGTTGTGTGATTTTGTTTTTGTTTTTAATTCATTAACATAATTCAATTATGCTGGAAAATAAGATATGCATGTTGAAAAAATAAACTGTAATTTTTACCTCCAGTCCTGACCCAGCCATGAATGTTTAAATAGGCCTGGCCAAGTCATCAGGGTCTTCTCTTTCAGTCTTTTGCAGGAACTTTTAAGGAAAAAAACTATCTCTAATAGAATGTGAGTCTCATGGTACTGGAACCCAAATTTCTACCATATACAGTGTACCCCAAAGATATAGCAATGGATATATATTTTCTGATTACATTGATTGAGTCCTGTCATTTGCCACCAAAATAGTTGTGTCCACAATTGGAACATAAAGTTTTGCTGTGAGATGATCTCACATACACTGGAGTCTAGGGAATGATGCAAAACATTTACTTTTTTCTATCAAAACACCTGTCAGTTCAAGTATCACTCCCTTTTCTTCTTCCTGTGGTTGCCATTAAACCCATCTCTGCCCTCTCCTCACGGGCCAAGATTCTACCTCTATCCTGAAGGGTAATGTTAGATTTTTCAGCAAAGGAAAGTTGATGTTTTTCTTCATAGTAAAATATCATAGTGAATTCTCTACTGTAAAATATCAACAAGAAAACCCAAACTAATGTTGTTCATATTTATTTTGACTCATAGCATAATTTCAATGTATTATTAGGCTAACAGTTATCTATGTTAATTTCCCCACTCATATCAATTATCCTCTACTGACGGTAGTATGGTGCTTAGGAGAAAAGATCATGTGTTGGCAGATGGAGTAAAATCCAATTCTAACCATTTCAATTAATTGGATACTTTGCTCCTCTTCTCCTAGAATGTATGCAATTGAGAAAGGGACCTTGAGCAACCTCCATTCCTGAAGGGAGTGATTAGGAAAATAACAGAAAGATGCAGCTTTCACCAGAAAGGAAGAGAAACACTTGTCTTTTTTGGATGTAATATAAAATGGAGAAAAGACAAAACACAAGAATGTATTTTTGGTCTAGAGAGCCATTCAAGTCAAGTAATGAAAGGACAGAACGGAACTGATAGCTGTGTCTCTAACTCCTCTCCCAGGAAAGCCACAGAATGTATCAGTTACTCAGCCTGCCCTTATCTCAGCCAATGGGAAAGCGGGGGAAACTAGCCCAAGGCCAAGAGTATGCTAGCCACCCCCCTGTCTTTGTGTAACCAGACCCTAGCTGCACCCTGCCCTTGCGTCACTAGCCCCCGGCCCTCACTCAACCAACCAGAATCGGCCAAATCAGTGGTCAGAGTGTGCCCCCACCCCCGACTCCAAGCCCTATAAATTCTTTGTTCCCTTGGGATTCGGGGCTCTCTCTTGCATCCAGTAATGGAGGCGGGGGGGGGGGGGGACCAAGACCCGGGCTTGAATAAATGACTCTATGCCTTTACATCGGACTCAGCTCCCTAGTGGTCTGTCTTGGGGGATCTTGAAATCTGGGCATAACAGTAGTAGTGGCTAGGTTCACAGGCTCTGAAACTAAAGTACCTGGATTTTAATGTTGAACACTCATACTTACTGGCTGTGCCCTAGTACAAGTTATATACATCTTATGTCCTATTTTCCTCATCTGTAAAACGATGAAAATGATAACACTACCTTCCTCATAGGGTTGTGATAAAAATTGAGTTGATATAAAGCTCCTAGAAACATGTATGGTACATAGATCTTCAATAAATGCTCACTAGTATCATTACTTTGTTGTGGCAGAGATGAGGCGAAACAAATCCTATTTCACCTTAATCTCAATAGCAGTAAGTACACTCTTTGTCCAAGGCAATCAAGGCAGAAGGTCTGGCTTGAAAAGAGTAGGGAAGGCTTGTAGAATCAGGTGTGTGCTGGTGATTCACTAGGGCATTTGTCCTCAACCCTAGATATTCCATTAAAATTTCTTGAAGACTTTTTTAAAATACAGTGGGGCCTTGACTTACGAGTGTCCCGACTAATGAGTTTTTCGAGATATGACCCGTCTCTCAGCCAATTTTTTGCTTTGAATTGCGAGCTAAAATTCGGGTTACGAGCCAGCTTCAGATACCCCACCGCTAGTTGGCGCAGCAAACGTCACAGTGAACGCCACATCATCAGCCCAGCATCACATGTCATTGTAATGGTGAAAACTGATTTGACATACCAATAATTTGAGTTACGAGCTCCGTCACAGAACAAATGAAACTCGTAAGTCAAGGCCCCACTGTGCTGATATTTAGGATCCAACCCAGAACAATTAAATCTGAATGCCTTGTGGTGGGACCTAGATATGAATCTTTAAGAAAACTTCTGAGATGATCTTTAAGGACAACCACAATTGAGAATCAAGAAGTAATACAAAGAGAATAAATGAGAAGTCATAAGACAGAGAAAGACATTTATGGTTCACCCACTCTGCTTTGCTTCATTAATTTCTCTACCAATCCAGCAACTTCTGACTGGAAAGTCAGGATAGTGGGAGTAAGAGAAAGAAATCGTAATGGCTTTGTTTGTTTGGGCTGCTATAAGAAAAGACCACCGTCGGCATAGCTTATAAACAACAGAAATGTATCACCTCTCAAAGGTCCCAAGGGCAATTCACGCCTTTATCCTTTTTTTCAAATCAATAAACCTTATTTTTTTTTTTTCCCTTTCTATCCTTCCTTCTGCCATAAAAGGGGTGATGGGGCCTGTGACCACCACCAACAGAAGTTAAAACAAGACAAACATTCTCCTCCTTCCCACCAGGAGAGAGCGCTGGTGTCTCTCACACTTTCTCCTGAGCCAAGCGCACTGAGATGGTTTCCTGCTGGAAACCCGTTGTTGACTTGTTGTTGCTTAGCAACGGGAGAGTGGGCGGGACTTGCCGTGCGCGCCCGTGCGCGTGACCTCCCCGCGGAAGCGGAAGTCCCGGCGGCGCGCGAGTAGGAAGTGGAAAGTCTTGGCGTGGAGATGGCTGCGTTGGCCCCGCTGCCCCCGCTGCCCCCACAGTTCAAGAGCATACAGCATCATCTGAGGACGGCTCAGGAGCATGACAAGCGGGACCCCGTTGTAGCCTATTACTGTGAGTTTTCCCGAGTCGCCGCGGCCTCCCGTCCCTCCCGGGGCCCACACGCCTCTCTCGGGTCCTAGGGGCAGGCCCCGCCTCCTGGCTTCGGACTGGATTTCTAACCTGTGCCCCCTCCTCCCGCGGGGTCCCGACCTTTGCTCTGCCCCCGTGCAGGCCCTGCAAAGGCAAAACTGCAGAAGCACCGTGGTGTCCACCGTCCCTCCTGTTTTAGGCCTATTCCTAAACTGACTCCATGGCCTCGTGAACACTGAAACAGACTGCCCGAAGGTGTTTTTGTTCGTGTTTTGTCTGTGTGCACACACACAAGCCTCTGATCTCCGCCAGGGAAACCTGACAATAACCGGGGTAGCTGAGCGATTGAACTGGAGTAGCGAAGGTGGTGAGCGTCCTAATGACAGTAGCGATGTGGACAAAAGGAATACAAGACTAATTTTGTAAACATAGCCGTAAGTGCAGGTTAATTATGACAAATGCAAACCAGGTCAAAGACTCAGACATGGTTAAGTGGAGAGTATCTGCCCCAACACAAGCGTTTTGAGTTTACCATTCCCGCTTCTGCATCCAAACTGCTCTCTCCCACCAGTGAGAATTTCTCGTCTTAATACTGCGATTTAGACGTTTGGTAGCAACATTCTCGCTTTGGTTGATTGTCATACTTGTAATGTACAGTGGATGCAAAGGAAGCACGGCTTAAAATTGTTCAAACATTTTTCCTTTGCAGTGAAGAGAGTAGTTCTAGTAGTGTTATGTCAATTTTATTTTAGATTCCGTACTCCCACTTTATTGCACATAAGTAACCTGGCAACTGTAAATCTCTTGAAAAGGACTTTTAGAGTTAAGCTCCACATAAGGTGTCCTCTGTTATGACTGTTACTAAAGCTGGCTGAAATCTGATCCTCTGTCACCCTGCTGTAGTCCAGGGGTACCCATTTTCATTTCTCACATGTGCAAGGCCCTTTCGAATCTCCATGTTCTTCACCTGGGAGCATCTACCTTTTATTCTCCACTTGGCAAATTCCAAAAGGTTAAAAATCTAACCCAGATGTCACCTATTCTGTAGTCAGTAAGTTGAATACTCTCTAGGCTTTGCCTCATTTTGTTCAAATCTTACAGTATGATTTCAGTTGAATACTTACCCGGTTCCTCAAGCAGGGACCATTGATCACTCATTCAGCGTGTATTTATATTGAGCTTGTACCTATGTCAAGCGTTACCAGGCACTGTGACTACAGTTCCCCGCATTCCTGGAGTTTGCATGCAGTGGGATGGAGAGATTAAACAATATGATGAGTATATTATGTAGAAGGTTATGGAGAAAGATAAAGCAGGGGAAGAGAATAGGAGTACCAGGAGCAGGGTGGTAGGGAGCGCGGAAGAAATTTCACTTTCAAAGTGGTCCGTTAACTGCTTCAGTGAGTTCATATCTGAGCAAAGACTTGAATGAAAACAGGCTTTGCTCCATCTGGCAAACAGTGTTCTCTTTTCTCCATAGCAGGAATAACATGTACAAAAGCCCTGAGGGGGGGCTGTTGAAGGAGGATCAGGCAGCCATTGTAACTGGAGTGGTTAGACTAGAGTAAGGAGAAAAATGACGTGATGTGGACAAAGAGGTAATCGCTTACAACAATGAAATAGAAGCTATAGTCCATGTCTGAAACTAATCCCTATTCATGGGCTCTGTGTTGTATGCCTTTGTGACTACCCAGGGACCCTTTATTTCCTGTGTCATTATCCTCTCCCTCTCACCATTTCTTTCTAAACTTACCCCAGTTTCCTTCATTTAAAAAATAAGAGAAATTCTCACTGTGACATTCTCCTAAAGTAGCTTTCCTGTGTGCCCAACCTCAAAGATTAGCTTGAAATAACTGCCTGTAGTTGTTTTTACAACCTTATCCCATAGAATCTTATCAGCCCATTGAAATCTGGTTTTCATGCCCATTATTTCACTGAAACTGCGCTCAGCAGGGTCAAGAACAAACATTTTTATTGCTAAATCCAACTTAAAAATATTTTTTAGTGAAACATGCTTATTAAAGAACATATATAGTGGGTGTATGCAATTTAAGGAATAATAAAATGAACATACCCACCATGTTTGATGTTATTAGACTTAAATTTTTGCCAGTCTGGTGGACATGAAATGGTGTGTCATTGGAGCAAAATTTGCAATTCATTGAGTCTTAATGAGATTGAGCATCTTTTCATATGTTAATTAATCATTTGTGATTTCCTATTGAAATATTATTTATTGCTTTTGACCATTCTATTTCACCATATGTGTTAATAATCTAGATATTATTCCTTTGTTGTATGCATTGCAAATGTCTCCTCCTAGTTCATTCCATAAAGTCCTTTGATGTTCAAAAGTTCTTAATTTTAAAATATAGCCAGTTAACCACCCTCTTCCCTCTGATTTGTATTCTGATTTTCTAGTCCTTGGTTTCCTTTTGTGTAAGTAGTACCTTGTTTGAGACTTTGGCATATTATTCTTTATCTATTTTCTCCTGAAATTTTGATTACACATGTGTTGCACTTTCCTTCTTTATTTCTTTGTCTCTTAATGCTTTCAGAGTTTGCATCCCTTTGTCTCTCTGAGCTACATTTGGTGTAATTTCTTTAGGTCTGTGCTCATCTTCATATAGGTATTCTGTAGTATAACCCAGGTATTGTGTTTCTACTTTATTTTTTTATTTCTAGATCTTGTTATCGTTTCTTTTCAAATTGACCTACCCATTTCTGTTAATCTTTTGTTACTATATTTCTTAAACATTCTTACTTCTTTAAATGTTTTAAATATATTTATATTCATATATGCTGTCTGATAATTCCTGTAGCTGCTGTATTCATGGGTATATAACTTGTGCTCTAGGCATGCTGAACCAGTACTTTTCAGACTTCTGTGTGTAAGTAATTCTACAGGAATCCTTTTCCCAATTCTCAACTCCCTGTTTCTTTCTTACAAAACTCCTTTGGCTACAGTAGCAATGCAATGTGCTGCTTTCTCTTTTTCCACATCCGGTTCACAATTGCCATTCTCCTAGTTTAAAGAAGAAAGACATGCTCTTATTAATCATGAGTATGTTTAGGGCAAGTTACCCTGGAGATGAAGGTAGAAAACCTCCAGGTTCCATAAAAAAGAAAAATTTAAATTACTAGTATTAGTGACGCCTCCATTAATTAAGGTATTAGGTAGAGCTTCCTGTCTTTCCCTGTGTCATGTGGAAGAAAATAAGTCAGAGTAAAGAATAAGCTTTTATTCAAAATGCTGGCATGAGAAAAGATGTCAAAGGAACATTCTAATTTGGGAAAGAGGGTGCTATGTTTTATAAATGAAATGGGGAAGTCACCTGAAGTTTGTCAAGATTAATCTCAGAAGATGAGGGAATTGTTCTTAGAGATTAGCAGCTTTTGTTTGATCATTTTGGATTTTATCCAGAGGAGTGGGGAGGGACAGTTTGGGACCAAGGTCCTATGCAACAGGGGTGCGGAGGATTAGCTGTGGGGACAAAGACATGGAAGGACCACACTGGAAAGTTCTCTTATACACATATCTGTTCAGGCTAAAAAAATCAAAATAAAAATACACCCAAACAAACAAAAATATTAGCCAGTATTGCCATGTGTTGAATTCCCCAAATGGTAAAGAGTTTTTGTGAAATGACCTTACCTTTTCATTCTCTCTTCATTATTAAAGAATTTCATTCTTGAGGTAAGGGAGAAAAGTGGCAAAAGAGAAATGCTTACGGGGCCATTGCTTTTTTCATCCAAGTGGCAAGCTCATGTAGGGCTTTGTGACTTATCAAAATTTTAGAGTTGGAATTCAGATGACATGAAGCACATGGAGATATAGGTTAACGTATTTATTCGAATTGGAAAATTAAGTCGTATTTATCTGAAAAAGTAAACCTCATTGACTGATTGGTTTGGCATTAGCATCAGGTTTTGTCTTATGTAATAAGGTAGGCATTCTCCTTTAACTAAATAGCTATATCTTTAACTCTGGGATGTTCTGCTTTTTTTCAGAAATACATTTAAAACAAGTGATAAGCTAACTTATTTATTTGCCAGAGGATGCTGAAATAAATGTTATTTCAGTTTTCACAATCCTGTGTCTGCCTCTGACTGGAAAAAAAAAAGATGAATCTTTGTAAGATCTTTTTTTTTATAAGCTTCCTGGGAATTGGGAAAATGAATGACTTTTCTGATGGGGTGACAGATTCTTTTCTAGTTTTAAAACAAATTTTGAAGGAGACTTAATTGAAATGTCAGCCAAGAGATTATTAAAAACTAGAGTCCCGGTGCATGAAATTCGTGCACTGGGGGTGGGGTGTGGGGTTCCCTCAGCCCAGCCTGCCACTCTCACAGTCCGGGAGCCCTCAGTGGATGTCCTACTGACGGCCACAGTCTAGCAGCAGAGGCTTGGAGCAGGCATCCTGTGTGTGTGTGTGTGTGTGTGAGTGTGTCCGCTGGAGGCCTGCCCCCAGCCGCATTGGAGGCTCAGCAGGCGCTGTGTGTGTGTGTGTGTGTGTGTGTGTGAGTGTGAGTGTGAGTGTCTGTGTCTGCTGGGGGCCTGCCCCCAGCCACACCATGGAGGCTTGGAGCAGGCGCCCCTCTGTGTTGATCTCTCAGCCTCCTGGCCTCCACTGCGTGTTTTTCTCTCCCTTAAGCTGTGGCCAGAGTGGGGTGCTGCCTGCAGGCTGTGCTTTCCTGCTCATGGATCACCGGATCACTGCAGAGACCCGGGGCAGGCCCTGCTGGGTGCTGCCTGTGGGGAACTTTCCTGCTCTGGGATCGCCATGGGATCGGCCCACCTCGGGGTCACCCGCCCTCCTCACTTTCCTGCTCTGGGATGGCCATGGCGAGCTCAGGAGCAGGCCCATCCTGGGGGCGGGCCGCCCTCCGCACTTGCCTGCTCTGGGATCGCTATGGGGTCCCAGCTGGCAGCGGGGCTTAGGCGGCGCATGGGGGTCCCAGCTGGGGCGGGGCTTAGGCCGCACAGGGGGCCCCGGATGGCGTCTAGCACTGGCCAGCCCTGCCTGCAGTATGCAAATTTACATATGGCGCTGATTAGCCAATGGGAAGCATAGCGAAGGTACGGTCAATTACCCTTTTTGTCTTTTATTAGATAGGATAGTACTTGATGATAGGTGATTACAAGGTTTTTAGTCCATACTCAGAAGGAATTTAAAGGATTCAGTGGTTTGCTATGACAGAACTTTCATACTCATCTGCTGCTTTATGTGAATGAATTTTCTCCCATGTTACATTAATAAAAATGAAAGTAGAAACAGAACCAATACTCTAATATGGTTCATTATGACAAATCGTATTGGTTCATAGATAATGCAGTTTAACTCATTATTAAGACTCATTGTAAGATGCATTTCTTTTATTTGTTTGTTTTTTGTTAATTCTCACCCAAGGATACTTTTCTATTGATTTTTAGGAAGAGTAGAAGAGAGAGGGATGTAGAGAGAGAAACATCAATGTGAGAGAAACACATCAATTGGTTGCCTCTTGCATGAGCCCTGACCAGGGCCTGGGCCAGGGAGGAGCCTGCAACCAAGGTACGTGTCCTTGACTAGAATCGAACCCAGGACCCTTTGGTTGTCCACAGGCCGATGTTCTATCCACTGAACCACATCGACTAGGGCATAAGATGCATTTCTAATAAAATTTAGCTTTTATACACTGTGTGGCCAGATTATTATGACCGGCCAGATTATTATGACCACCCCATCAGTACAATGAAGTGAATTAGTTATGCAAATAAGAATAATAAAACCTTGAGAGTATTTGCTTAGGAAGTTTTCAATATTCAGTATTTTTGGAAGTGTTAATGAAGTGTATATAATGATTATTAAGATATATAAAATTAATGTTTGATCAATTATGCATTACAATAAGTATAAAAACTAAATTTCAAAAGGAAAATTTTAACACCTAGCACCTTACCTCACAGGAAATTTTGATTAATTTAAATTTTAGCTTTTGTACACTTTGCAGAGAAGTATGATAAGCAAGTTAGGAATTTTGAGCATACAAATATATGCATTTTTTTAATTGTGTTTATTTTATTTATTTATTTATTTTTGAAGGGAGAGAAAGAGAGAAACAGAAGCATCAATATGAAGGCTGAATATGGATCTGTTACCTCCTGCAGGCCTGTTACTGGGGATTGAACCCGAAACCAGGGCATGTGCCCTGACTGAGAATTGAACCAGCAACCTTTGGTTCATGAGAAGACATTCAATTGGCCAGAGCCATAAATATTTTTTTATGATAAAATTTTATAGGATAAGTAAATGGAAAGATGAGTTAAAATGAAATACAACAGTCTATTTGTGACTTTAAAAAGAGCTTTTTGTGTTTTAAAATAGATTGTGATAGATACCAATTTGCTATATTTTCAGATGAGTATAGTTTTTAGATTTCAATATTTAATGTAGTATATTAGTTACATTTTTTGTACCTATTTAAACATCTGATAGGAAGTAGTAGATGTTAACTTTAAAATGTGTGAAGAGATACTTTTCTATAGTCTTATAGCAAACAAAAATAATGAAGGATAGGTTTGAGCTCTATACTATATTCCTCTCTTTTTCTTTTTTCTCTTTAATGAAGCCAGAAAAATTTTGAGTCCCCATTAAACACGGACACTATATTATAAATATATGTAGTCTATCAGATTTGCTGTTGTAGATAAAGCTAAACCCAGAAAGATTTCTTCCTTTTAAATTTGCTTAATTAACTAAACATGAAGTTTCAAGTTTGGTTTGTAAAAGTTTCCTCTAGGGGGTGACATTGTACAAGGCTTTCCATGACCTTGTATAAATGTTATTTAAGAGCCATTTATTTATATGATCATAGAAAAAGTAAATCCAGTTTTCAGGAAGTTGAAAATATGTATGGTTATTTCAATTCTGGACAACAAGTGAAAGATTATAGTTTTGTTTAAATAAAGGCTAACTATGATGTTAACACATATGGATGTTAGGATTAATAATTAGTTGCCTATTTTTCATTGTTGTTGTTAATCACATAGAAACTGGGTTTTCTAAAGCCAGTCAGACAAGCTTAACTAAGCCAGTAAAAATAAGCTATTTTCTTTTTTGTTAATTTCTAAATCTGTAAGATTAATCAAAACCCAGAGTCCTGTTATCTAAGTACTTACTTTTTTATTAGCCATCTAAGGATTCTTTACTATAGCAATAACAGGTTAATAATTTACAAAAAACACACAGAAAGTTGGACCATTGATTTATCCACTAGCATTTCATTCTTTTAGCTTATATTTGTTTTTGCAAACATATACAAACATGAATTTTATTTTGTAAAAATAGTCATTTTAATAGTTACTCCTTTTTGAGTAAAGTAAATCATTTCATCATTAGGTTCTTTTAACCTGTCCCTAAGATTGAATGGACAGGGTCAGTGGAATTAACTAACTTGTTCTTACCTATCATTTTCTTTTCTTTTGGTACTCATGCATTTTTGGTAAGATTCATTTTTTATGTCAGTTGTGTTTGATTGTTCAGAGTGAAAGCTTACATACTCTTGAGCAGCACAGGTTTATATATAAAAGGCTCAATGTTTGATATTTTTCTGCATTCATTCAATGTATCGTTTTTCTGTGGCTTGGCAAGGTGTGTTGTTTTTTTTAAGTGGTTTTTGTTTTTTACCTCAGTTAGTTGTTATTTCTCTTTGAAAGCACTTGGATTCCATTGTACTTCCACTATGGGATTGTTAGATATTCTTTATTTTCTTTTTAGTAGTTGCTCTAATGTTTACAATAACTTATCACAGCCTACTGTCATGTAATATACCATCTCACATATAAAGTTAAGAACTTTGTTTTCACCTCTCCTGTTCGTTGGTTTTGGTTTCATAATTTTTATTTATACATATGCCACAAAACCTTATTTTTTAAACTTGTTTTAAAGAAATGTATAAAATGAAATAATTTTTAAAAATGTTTTCTCCATAATTACCATTTTCAGCTCTCTTCATTGTTTTGCATAGACCCAAGTTTTAAATCTGGTTGTCACTTTCTTTTGTTTGGAAGAGCTTTATTATACACACACACACACACACACACACACACACACACACACACACACATACATACTAGAAGCCCGGTGCATGACATTCGTACACTGGTGGCAGGGGGTGGGGGATGGGGGGCGGGGTCCCTCAGCCTGGCCTGTGCCCTCTGGCAGGCGGACATCCCCCAAGAGATCCTTAGCGCTGCTGCGGAGGCAGGAGAGGCTCCTGCCACCACTGCTGTGCTTGCCAGCCGTGAGCCCGACTTCTGGCTGAGCAGTGCTCCCCCTGTGGGAGCACACTGACCACCCGGGGGCAGCTCCTGCGTTGAGCATCTGTCCCCTGGTGGTCAGTGCATGTCATAGCAACCAGTCATTCCACCTTTAGGTCGATTTGCATATTAGGGTTTTATTATATAGAATATATATATATATATATATATATATATATATATATATATATATATATATATATATATATTATTGATTTCAGAGAGGAAGGGAGGGAGGGACAGAAACATCAGTGATGAGAGAGAACCACTGATCGACTGCCTCCTGCATGCCTCACACCGGGGACCGAGCCCACAACTCGGACATGTGCCCTGACCAGGAATTGAACCATAACCTCCTGGTTCATAGGTCAGTGGTCAACCACTGAGCGACACCAGCTGGGCAAGAACTTTATAATTTTTTATGAGGCTTGCTGACAATGAATTCTGTTATATTGTGTGAAATTAACATTTATTTTATTTTTATTTTTGAAAGATATTTTTGGTGCATAAAGATTTTACTTTGTATTTTTTTCTTTCAGTTTTTTTTTTGCCACATTTTCCCACCCTTATGGGCGGGGGGGGATCCAGTTACATATGTATTAGAACACTTGATATTTCCCACACCTCAATGAGACTCTAGTTTTGTTCTTCTTTTGTTTTCAATCTGTTTCTCCTTGCTTTTTTTTTTTTTTTTTTTTTTTGAGTAGTTTCTATTGCTGTATTCTGAAGTTCACAAATCTTTTCTTCTGTGGTGTTTAAACTTATCCAGTAAATTTTTTATTTCATATGTTATATTTTTCATCTCTAGAAGTTTCATTTATATTCCTTTGTATGTGTTCTATTTATCTCCTCACTTTATACATGGTTTCCTTTAAAATGTTTTATAATTGTTTCCTAATATTTTAATGTCATCTACTATTTCTGTTATTTTTTTCATTATTTGATCTCATTGGGCTATTGACTTATTTTTCTTTATGGGTTCAAAAGTTTCTACACAAAATGTAATACTAACCATATAGCAAATATTTACAATGTACATATAAATAGTGTAATATATTCAGTTCTATTTATTGGAATACAATTTGCTTTAGACATCAATCTATACCATAATGATTCCTATTTGAGTGCCACATTGATGAACCTATTCAAGTATCACTCTTCACAATTGCTTTTAATGTATGATTTTTGTGTATTTTTATCATGCATTTCATATTTTTATATTCCTCACATATAAACAAGGATGTGTTAGAATGTTAATGTTTAGATTTTATGGAACTTTGAATTACACATACCTTCAGGATTAGTAAATGTCACCAAATGCCTCACATGAAATTAAAATTGAGTTGGAAAGTATTTAATCCTTTTGCAAATATGCCTCATTACTCATCTTCAAATAATATTTATTCATTAAAATAAACACATTTCCTTGATGAAATGAATCAAATATATTTCTTTATACGTGATTTTAGCTACACATTTATGCTGCTTTAGTAGGTAATTTCCATATTAGACATTAATTTTTCATCATGCTGCTGCTACAATGAGTTACTTGTCTTGAATAGAGTTAGTTCTATATGAATGTGATTCTTTTTTCCATCCCTATGGCAAAAAGATCTTTATTAATTTTCATAAGTAGATTTTAAGTTCTTTTCGCTTTTATTCCATTTACAGAATGCGTCTTATGATACATTTTCTGTACTTAAGACTTGTAAACCACATAAGATATTTAAGAATGTAAAGGCAGCCCAATTTTTGTCCTAAATCTTTCCGATTCTGAGATGATCCATTTCTTCATTTAAAAGTGTTACTGTATAATAATGTTCTTGTAATTGCAAAGACTAAATATGCATGTAAACCAAGAAAAAAATGCATTTGGAAAAACCAGTAACTATGTTGTCATTACAGTGTATTTCAGGAATCAGCCATCTGTACTGAGGTTAACCTTTAAAGGACAAGAAGCTGGTATTTGTTGATCATGGTTTTGATGATAGCAAAATGGGAATTATTTGATTTTTGCCTCAAAGGAGATAGACAGATAGACTGACTCCGCCATTTTTATTGTAAGCAACAGTAGAAATGAAGAGTAATAAATCTGAAACTGAAAATTGTGCTTTTTATATAGGAATACATTTCTTGTACAAGGTAGCAAGAAAATGCTGGATAAATTTTCTGCATGTCTGCTTAATGGTTAAGTTCTGAGATGACTGCCACTAAACCCAAGGTGAACCTAGGAATCAACCTCATTTCATATGATCTGGGCCATTACCTGTTCTTGATAGCCATTTATCCCCAAAGTTGGTCTACCAAGTGGCTAACTGCACTCTGGATGGTAGGATTCACATAGTGTTCACTACTGTGGTTAGAAAATAAGGAGAAAGACCTGGGAAATGAAACTGTCAGTACTGTATTTCATGTGAGTACAGAACTAATGTTATCATGTTCTACCATGTTGGTCAGTATTGTATATAGATAACAAATAATCTCTCAAATTTTGTGTCTTTTTGGGTCACTTTGTTTTTAATGATATTCAAGTTCTTTGAGATAGTCATTTGGGAGGTTGGGAAGGTGGGTATTAAACTTATTTGATAATTATGATCTTTATAATGATGCTAATATGCCAGTGGTCTCTGCGGTTTGCATGTAGATATAGAGGGAAAAAATAGATGGCTTTATATATGAGCGTGCTTTTACCAGAGGGATGTAAAAAATGATTCAGGGATAGGAGGAGATAGGATAGTAATGTTCTAGAAAAATATACTGTAAATTCAAAGCTGGTTGTAGAAGGACATTGAAGATGAGAAGACTATCATGAAGAAGTAGGGAGATACCAGTGAACTGGAAGCCTGTTGTAAGAGGCATAGTTGAATGTTGGAAAAAGGGATATTGTGTTTATGAGTGTTTGATCTACTGATTTTGGAAGTTTGTGATGGTAAATTAATAATGGAATGGCTGGCATGTAAGGGAGAGTAGATAGAATTACTGGAGATCAGGGTCAGTAAGAATTGAGAACATGGTACTGGGTAAGCATTAGAATTAGATTTGCTTTCTAATAACAGGAAACCCCCCCCCCACCTCCACCCCCCAAAAAAATGACTAAGTAAAATACAATTTACTTCCTCATTTAAAAGAAAGTTTGGTATTGGCAGTACCCAGTGCCAGTATGCAAATTCCATGAAGTCATTAGGGAATCACATTCAATTTCAAATCTAAAACCAGCATGTGGTTACCATTTCCAAGGTTGCTTGTGTCCAAGACGTCCCTGGAGTTTCAGTCATCCCATTTTTATTCCAGGCAGTAGAGAAGAGAATAGGGAGAGAGTCAGTCAGATCTTTCTCCTGCTATCATTTTCTGTTTAAAGGTGACTTTACAGAAGTCTCTCCCAACAATTTCTGGTTGAATGATATTAGTCTTAGTTACATGGCCATAGTTTGCTTTGAGGAATCCTGGGAAATGTACTATTTTGGCTGAGTACATTACAACTCCCTAATAATGTAGGGGTCTTGTTAGTAAGGAAGATGGGAAGAATAGATGTGAAAAGGCAGTTTGCAGTCTCTACCACAAACAAGTATTATCTGTGTGAATAGGGGTTATGATGGAAAAATAAGGAGGTTCATAGGTGATTACAAGCATAATAAGATCAAGTGGAGGAGGGTAGCATGAGCCCTAGACCAGCATGTTTAGAAGACATTGAGAAAATACTGGAACGTAAATAGCAGGGGGGTACAAGGAGAAAACCGGTTATACCTGCCAATCCTGACATAGGAGGAATGTAAGAGAATTAAAAATTCTGGAGAGGACTGCAAATGATTCAAGTGACATTCAGGTTTTAGTTAAAACAAAAAGAGAGAGAAGGAATCCGAGGAGATGATTATGAAGCAGTTCCAAGGGATACAGTAGAAGAAATGGGGTCTTGGGGAAGGGTATGGATTAGGTTGGGGCAAGAAAATACCATTTATACTTGAGAGAAGTGAGAATGCAGTGAAATGTGTTTCTTAACGTTTTGGTCACCTATCCAGATGAGTTAATTTTTTTAATATGCCTCAATTTATATTTTAACAATTTCTATTCTTAACTTAAAAAAGCCTTCCACTTAAAAATAAAGAGTAATAACACTTAAAAATTTCTTAGAAAATTTTGGTAATACAGTAAGACACAGTAAGATTAAATTTGGGGAAGAACAATTTATATCAATTATAGATATCATATAGGCTAGGGGACTGTCTAGGGCGGGGGGATAAAATGGATACATATGTAATACCGTTTGTAATACTTTAAGCAATTAAAAAAAAAAAAAGAAACATCAGCAAAAAAAAAAAAAAAAAAGGAGACTAGAGGCCTGATGCATGAAAATTCATGCACGGGGGGGGGGGGGTCCTTCAGCCTAGCCTGTGCCCTCTCACAGTCCAGGACCCCTCGGGGGATGTCCAACTGATGGCTTAAGCTGGCAGTCAGACATCCCTCTGGCAGCCCAGGAGCCCTCGGGGGATATCCGACTAATGGCTTAGGCCTTCTCCCAAGCTGCTAGTTGGACATCCTTAGCTCTGTCACGGTGCACATTATAGCCACCAGATGTTCCCGGTAGTTCCACTGTTAGGGTCAATTTGCATATTACCCTTTTATTACATAGGATGACATTTGATCTGAGATCCCAGCAAAATCAAATAGGCAGGAAACATAAAAAGTTAAATTACCTATATTAAAGAAGGAACACAGATCTTAAGTGCCAATAACTTGGGAAATGCAAGTTAAAAAGTTATATTTGAAATATTAAACCATAAAAATAACTAGAAATATTGTACAACTGGATATCAAGTCCTTGCAAATAACTTTCCAAGCTTACAACTGATAGGGGAAAACAATAATAGCTTTGAATACATAAGTATTTGAAGCCTCTGTGTTTTAAAACAACATGCAAAAATTGAAAGACCACATAGTATTTGCAGCCTATATGTTTATCTAAAGAGCTCATGATGCATTAAAAAAATAAAATAAATGCAACAAAAATGCTGGAAGAAAATACCTAACAGCTTAAAAAGAAGTCTTGGGGAGTTCAGTTCATTTTAAGGAAAAAAGCTCACTAAAACAGGCATAGAACTTAAAAGAAATATGGTTTAAAAAGGGGAGGGCATTCAACCAAGCTTTAAAAAGCCTGGTGGAATGGGGGAATTGATTTTTAAAACCTAATAGGTATAAGGGGAAAAGGACCAAGACAACTTGCTAAAGAAACATGACTAGTTAAAAGAAGGAGAAAAGAAAGAAAACTTGGTCACATTTGTGATTAAAGCAATGGATACTTAAACGAAAACATGCTTTTCTGCATTTTAAAGTAGCATATGTCTGTTTTTGTGTCCACGTGACATCCAGTGCTGGATCCTGTGCAGTGAAAATGAAACACCATGTTTTTTCACTGTGTGGCAGTATATATCTGTACAGTACTTATGGAACTCAATTTTTTTCCCCCTCTTGTTAATCCCTAGATGGATAAAACCCTTAAATTTGATTTGTAGAAGTAAATATAATAATAAATTAAACCTTAAACTCTAAACCTAAGCATGAAAATGTAGTTCCTTCCGATAAAGTTTTTAAATTAAAAACACACAGAATATATACAGTAGTGTGTGTATATTAATACATATTTTAAAGATGGTATGCTCAGGTAGACATAATTGAACTGAAAATCCTGAGAGTACCAAGCCATGTTATAAACTAGTAAATAAAGCAGTGATAGACCCACTAGGCTAGGGAAGCAAGATGGACAGTATACAGAATTGGAAACTTAATATATGATAATGAATGATAAAAATGGCATTTAAATCAGTGGGGCAAAATGAGCTATTCTCTTATCTATTCAGAAAATGTTTATTGAAGGCCAAGTACTAGCCTGGATGCCAGGGATACACCAGCAAACCAAATAGATTAAAATTGCGGTCATCATGTTTAAATTCTAGTTGGAGTAGTAGAGACAGGATAAATAAATAGAAGATGATTACACGCCGAAGAGTAAAGTAAAACAGGGAATGAGGATAGTGTTCACAAGATTCCATTTGGGGGAAAAAAGACATTATGTTCCTATTTCATACTCTATAAAGAACAGCCAGAAGCCAATTTGTTAAAAAGCAAATAACCCAATAGAAAATTTAGTGGAAGTTTTTTCTTTTATTTTGATACACTGGAGGCCCTGTGCACGAAACTAGGATTCCTAGGCCTGGCCGCCGATCAGGGCCGATCAGGGCCTTCCGGCTGCTGTCTGGGACCTTCCTTTGTTCCGTGCACCCCCCCTGGTGGTCAGCGCTCGTCATAGCGAGTGATCGAACTCCTGGTCGAACTCCCAAGGGGACACTGCATATTTTATTTCTAAGTTTAGCCTTTAGATAGATAGATAGATAGATAGATAGATAGATAGATAGATAGATAGATAGTCCTAATTCATAAAGGAGAATATAGGGCTATCCAGTAAATATCTAACCCCTATTTAGTAGTCAGGAAAATGTAAAACCAGTGAGATACCACTTTCAATTCAGATTGACAGGAAGTTTAGTAATAACAGTTCTTTATGAGTTTGAGGGAAATGAATGCTTTTATATATTGCAGGTATAACTGCATGTTAGTGTAGTAACCTGTTTTGGAGGACAGTTCAAGAGTAGCTTTCAAAGTGAAAAAGGTACACATGCTATGACCCAGGAATCCCACTTCTTGATATTTACCTCAGGGAACTTGAATGTATACACAAAAAAGGTATGATAGGGCAACATGATTTATAATAATTAAAATCTGCAAACAACCTAAATGTGCTTTAGTTAAAATGATGTGTCCATACTGTGGAGCACTATAGCATGAACATAGACCTCCAAAACATATTGTTGAATGTAAGAGTAAATTACAGATGATATATGTACACACCAGTGATAACAATTGCCACTAACCTATTCACAGCTCTTACCATTGGAAAAGCTATTAGAGAGGTTGTTAGCTTTAGCTTTATCTCTAATGTTTTCATTAATTCTTTTAGAGTGAGTATATTTTTATATGTGTACATAAAAATAGTTAAAACAGTTCTTTTTATTAGCCTCAACTTAAATCACATTTCCCATCATTCCAGCCCATATTGTATATTTTATCAACATCACTTATCTGATACTTGGCACATGGTTCTCTACATATGGGTTATTTTTCTGAGTAACCCAACTAACCAATTAAATTATAGGTCCCTTTGACAGTTTAGAACAGCCGTGGGCAAACTATGTTTGAAATGAATAAAACTATTGAAAAAAAAGACCGTACCCTTTTATGTAATGATGTTTACTTTGAATTTATATTAGTTCACACAAACACTCCATCCATGCTTTTGTTCCAGCCCTCCGGTCCAGTTTAAAAACCCATTGTGGCCCTTAAGTCAAAAAGTTTGCCCACCCCTGTTTTAGAACCTAGTCTTTTTTTTTTTTTTTTTTAAATGCCAAAAGAGAATGCCTTACTTGCTAACAATTTGTTAGAATAATATTTTGTGTTCTTTATATTTGTAATTAAGATTCCTAGTAAATCGGAGTTTTATTTCTAAGTTTACTTAAATGTTAAATGATTTATTCGATGAAACATTTTAAAAATTCAGTCAACAAAAGATGTTAAAAATTAAATTATTTAAATTATTTTCCTTTATTTTAGGTCGTTTATATGCGATGCAAACTGGAATGAAGATTGATAGTAAAACTCCTGAATGTCGTAAATTTTTATCAAAGCTAATGGATCAGTTAGAAACTGTGAGTTAAACAGAATTTATTTTCTGGTTAATGTTTAAAATGCTATTTTATTTCATTTGTGTAGTTTTTTCCCTTGGCAGTAATCAGCAGTGTCATTATAGCTGATGAAAACATAGGCAGCAGTGGCATTCTATTGCCTCTATTGGCCTTGCACGTCTAACACTGCTTCTATAAGTGCAGGAAAAATTACAGTATTTTTTGGAGGATGAGGTTATATGGCAGGAAGGAGAATGTGTCTTACACATAGTGATATATTTGTGAAATTCATCTTTAACAGACATTTTATGTAGAATATACCCCTATTAATTTCTCAGTATAACAATAACCTTATATAATAAAAGCCCAGCGATCATAATGCCAGAACGACCGCTCGACCAGTACTATGAGGTGCACTGACCACCTCTCCCCAGCCAGCAGGCTCCTATCACTGGATGGCAAACGGGAAACCGGGGTGGGTGGCGGGGGATGCGGGCGGCACCAGGCCAAGGCCCCCGCCCCACTGGTTGCCCCACACACAGGCCGACCTGCGGCGGGGGTTGGGCCAGCGAGCAAGCAGGACTGGCCAACCTATTGGTCTCTCCCCACTGGCCATCAGGCTCCCATTGACCAGTGGCATACTGGGAACCCGGGTGGGTGGCGGCGGAGGGCGGGGCCAGCTGCCAGCAGCTGGGGAAGATGACCCTGATCGCAGGCTAGGCCTAGGGACCATACCCGCGCATGATTTCATGCGCCGGGCCTCTAGTAGGTAAAATAATAGCTTTTGGATAACACAAAACTCAGTTCTTTATGATAAGCAAAGTGTAAAATCACATTTATAAAGTGACTCATCAGGATTTATTAGTATCTAAATTAAATAATAAGTAGAGTGAGTTTATTCCATGGTGAGAGCACATCTACCTAATAAAATGTTTATATCACATTTTGAAAACTTTTAGTATATTTTTGCTGCTGGATATTTTAAACTTTTTTCTAGAATTAAATCTGCCTCTAGAATTAATATAGAATTAAATGATGTCACAGTTTGGATATAGTAATTAGTATTACATTCAGGCTTTTTCTATTTTTGTTTAGGATAATCATAGCTAAAAATGTCCTTAAATTTCAACATTAAATCCCTCTGGACATTAAATTATTTTGTTGAGAGTATTTACTTCATTGATTTTATGGAAAATCCTGAAGCCTTTTTTAAATATAATTTTTTATTTTATAATGTCTTTGATAAAAGCAGTTTTAAAACAGTAGTATGGTGCTAAGATATAATATTCCAGAAGGTCATTTATTTCAGTGTGACCGTCTGAGTATAATGTAGGAATTAAGTTTGATTTTTAAATACTTTAAATTATTATATGCTTAGGAAAGGGATATACTGACTGGAAATTTACGCAGTTTTAAATTGTATTGATTTGAGGTTTCTGCTTTTCTAAATTTAAAAAACTTATAATCCAATTCCAAGTTTTTCATCTATACCTTACTTAGGATAAGACCTCCCTTTTTATACATGGGCTCTGAAAGATACCATTTTAGGATATAGTGATCCTTTTTAGTATTTTTTTATTTGATAAGAAATTGAAATGGGAATAAATTGAAATTTTAACTTATATGATTAGGAAATAAATTTTAATTTCATTTCAGGATACCTGATTGTACATTGGATAATATATTATTTTGAAATATTTGATGCTTTAAAGTAGCTAATTGGATGTGTTATCTTTCTATTCTTGGTTATTTTGATTTTTAGAGATAAATGATACTTTCAGGTTATCGTATGTATAATCAGAATTTTGTGAACATTGGATTGTGTTTTAAATACCTTAGGCTAAGACAGTGTGATTTTTCTTTGCAGGGTTTCATTGATACATATTTTACTGAAATGCATATAAATCATTCATTTAAAATGATTGTTAGGATAATTTGTACTTAAGTATACATTTCTGTAAGTCCAAAATCATAAGCTTTGCATTTGATTTTCTTTTAGCTTAAGAAACAGTTGGGTGATAATGAAGCTGTTACTCAAGAAATAGTTGGTTGTGCCCATTTGGAGAATTATGCTTTGAAAATGTTTTTGTATGCAGATAATGAAGATCGGGCTGCACGATTTCACAAGTAAGTAAAGAAAGAGGAAAATAAAAATGGTAAGTTTAGTTACTCTAAACCAGAATTATCCAATTTTGCATTAAACACTTTCTGATTTCCTGATTAATGATTTAAATATTTAAAAATTACTTGTAGAATCTAGAATGATTTTGAGTATCAGATGCAATCCCGTCTTTTTAGAGAAAATGACTAAAAGAACACCCAGGGCAGATTTATTTTCTTAGGAAATATACTCTAACTAGTTCTTAACAGTGCTGAAAATGTAAGAGTTGATTTTAGACATAAAACAGTCTGGTTCAATGATGCTGATTTTAAAAACTCCCATTCCACTAATTCAAATGATTTGTCATTATTATAATAATAATATTTAAATGCAAAACAATGCACATGGCTTGATATGCTTTTAGATAGTATTGCACTTACATTATTCAAGATCAAGTGTATACTATAAAACCTTACTGTACCATATTTACGTGTAGTATTAGTGTTGTTACTTTCTCCTGATAACTTTATAAGAGGAGTTCCAATGTGTTCCTAAAATCTGATTTTATTTAAAATAATTTCAGAATGCTTTTATAAACATTGGAATTTTTTTATAGCTACATAACTAATTCTACATCATTATGTTTTTCCTTTCAACTAGACCAGTTCTCTTTTCTCTTCCAGAAACATGATCAAGTCCTTCTATACAGCAAGTCTTTTAATAGATGTCATAACTGTGTTTGGAGAACTTACTGATGAAGTGAGTATATAGTTTTTATTGTCTAAATAGCTAAAGGTCAGTATTGTTGCTGTTTACCAGTTTTATTATGACAATGTTTACTTAGAGCAGCATGTTCATAAGAAATGTAATGTAAGAAAATTTTTAATTTTAATTTACTACACATTTTTTAAAGTATAAACAAAAGATAAAATTATTTTTAATATATTTTTGTAGGAAGTTCTTTAAATTTAGTATTGGGCAGCACAGGTTTTGAGTTTGATTTTATTAAGGATTTAAATACTACTAATCCTGTATGCTGTTAAGTTTCTTCACCTTTATTTGGTAAACATAGAGGCAGAAACTTTTTAAGGTCTTTTCCTATTTCATTTCTACTCAGAAATATTGTTTATGACTTGTTTCTATTGTAAAATACATATAGAACATGATGTTTTACAAAGTACTTCATATTTATTAGTTTCTCATAATCACTATGAGATAAATAGAGTGCATATTCATTTTATACATGAGTAAATTGAGGCTAAGTGACAAACATTGCTGTGAATTCAGTGTTGTTTTACTGTCACAAGAAAATTTGTCTTCTAAGAGGGAGACATTAATCTAGAAAGAGATAGGGTGAAAGAAAAAAAAAAGGAAAGCCATAATGAGACTGATAAAGGCTTCTTATACTGGTGATTTGATATCTATGAAGAACATTGCTTTCTGTGATACGATTTTTTCGAAGTGATGAGCCGATAGTAAAGTTCCAAACAAAATAAAGTATAATCTATGAGATATTTGCATTTTTATAAAACAATATATCAAAACTGTGCAAAAAATTTTTTATGTTTGTATGTAAAATAAAATCAGGTTCTAGACTTGATGATTATAAGCTGAGTTTTTGCATTGGCAGAGTTATGCAGGACATTTCAAAGTTGTGCTGAACAAGAGACAGTTTATTATGTGATTGTTCCTTTTATTTCAAAACACCAAGCATTCCTGGCCCTTGCCTACACACCATTCCCCAGTCATTCAAATAACACCTTCTAACGCAGGGGTCCTCAAACTATGGCCCATGGGCCACATGCAAATACAAATATTGTATTCCCGTTTTGTTTTTTTACTTCAAAATAAGATATGTGCAGTGTGCATAGGAATCGTTCATAGTTTTTTTAAAAACTGTAGTCCGGCCCTCCAACGGTCTGAGGGACAGTGAACTGGCCCCCTGGTTAAAAAGTTTGAGGACCCCTGTTAACGTATGGGACAGTGCCCATTGAGAGCCACTGCTGTCCAGTTTTCATGAGACAGAGTAGTATAAGGGGAAACTGAAACCTGGAGTGTGGAAACCTGAAATGCTTCTCAATGGGTGGCACATTTTATATTCTGAAGGCCCAGTGTGTCCACTCTGTTTAACTCCCTTTGTACTCCCGTTTCCTATTCCTGACCTGGATTTCTTTCCCCCTCTGTTGTACTAGTATGTGGCACAATACTAGAAAATCAATGAAACTATGGAAAGCTTTAGATAATTCAGTACGGTTATGGAGAGTACCAGGCAGACAAAAGAGAATAATGGACCTCAGATTAGAAAAGTAAGTCATCAACCAGGTCAGAACAAATTCTAGTAGGGAGAAGGGAGAAGAAAAGGTAGCATAGCAATAGTGTCGGAGTGAGCAAGCTAAACTCCTAAGGCCTTCTGTGTATGACATTTGTACATAAATATTTTTAGTCTTCTAAATAAATTATTTTTACTTTTCTTTTTTAAAAAATAGAGTTTATACTATTTTTCATTCTTTTTCCATGCAATCTAGTCTTCACTGTGATTGTTTTACTGAAGAACCCATAAGGACTTTTCATTTTCAGACATTGTGCAGGTTTATCTTACTTGTGGTACTTTCTTACCAATCCCATTTCATGTTTGTCAGGCCAGCCTGCTTACCAACCTCCCAGCTTTTACCGCTGGGGATTTTGTAATTTTAGCCTGCTTGCATTGCATTGCCTTTACTCTTAGCTACATTGTTCTAGTAGACCTTATATGAATTACTCTGTTTTCGTAACTCTTCCACCTTTAGATTCTTAACTATATGGACATTACACTATAAATGTATTGACTTGGGTTTTATATATTATATTTTGGAATAAGTTATACTGCATGTTCTTGAAAAGGGAACTTTGTCTTATTCTGTTCTACTCTTCTTTTGCATTAAGTGCAATTCACACACAGTAAATACAGTGCTAATTAGTTAATTTTTCAAAAGTTCTTATAGTTAGCTTTTTATTTTTTTACCTGTAGTTGGAAATAATGTTCAGACCTGTTTACATAGAACTTCTTTCATAACTCTTCTGAAATGTAATATGTCTCAATTACAGCATTTTGGTCTACTTCCTGATTTTTTTCCCTTTTAATTTCAGGTCATTACTCATGGTTACACAGAACTAAGCAAAGTCTGTATTTTCTTTAGTCTTCAGCTGTTTATATATGTGTATTTTGTCTGCTACTGTTCTGATTTTCAACTCTCTACCTCTGTTTTAGGTCTATGTATTGAACTCTTTTAACTGTGCCCAACATAATTCCATCTTAGTATTTAGTTAAACTTTTGTAATGCAAACTTCTCACATTCCTATAGCTTTCTTGGATTTAGTGTCCCAGTTTTAAGTAGAGTCACAAGAATATAATTTAATTTTATATTTTAAAGCAAGAAATGTTCAAAACATGCTATTTTCCTACTATATCCTCTTGATTACTCTATTTATGATCAACATTATTGAGAGGCTTTCTTTTGTATTATACATTTACTAGAGGCCCGGTGCACAAAAGTCGTGCATCAGTTGGGGGTGGAGTGTCCCTCCGCCTGGTCTGCGCCCTCTCACAATCTGGGACCCCTCAGGTAGAGTCCCTAGGCCTGGCCAGTGATCAGGGCCTATCAGGGGTTTCCTTCCCCCAGCTGCCAGCAGCTGGCCCAGCTCCCACTGCTGCCACTGCATGCCATCTGTGCGGCGCTGCCCTCCCCTCCCCCACTACTGGTCGCCTCCCACTGCAGGAAACAGACTGGAGTGTGATCACTTGGCTGGCCTGTGCCTCCCTCTGCATGGCAATCAATGGCCGGCCCCGCACACCCGCCACAGCGTCGCTGGCCGGTGGCCTGGGCCTCCCTCTTTGGGCAATCGATCATGGGGCTCCTCAATCAATCGCCCAGAAGCGGGAGGCACCACCCACCCGGCTGGGGCTCTGCGATCGATTGCCGCACAGAGGGTGGCCTGGGTCTCCCTCTTTGGGGTGATCGTGGAGTCCCCAACCCCCGATCGATTGCCCGGCCAGCCGGTGGCCTGGGCCTCTCTCTTTGGGGCAATAGATCACGGAGCCCCCCCATCGATTGCTCCACAGAGAGTGGCCTGGGCCTCCCTCTGTGGGGCGATGGCGGGGCCCCCCAACCAATCACATCACACCCGCCTTGGCTGGCCTGGCGCCAGTGTTTGTCATAGCGTGGTCGTCCAGATGGTCGTTCTGCTGTTTGGTCGATTTGCATATTATGCTTTTATTATAGATTTCGCTTCTAGCAATGTCTAAGGAACAGATATTTTACCTTTTTTTCTTTATAGTCTTTGGTTTAGGTTTTCTACTGCTAATTTAAGAAGAATATGAAAACCACTTATAAAAGTTAATAGCACTGCTCTTATCTCTTGAGTTTCTGCTAATTTTAAGCAATCAAGTGAATATGGTGTGTTTTTCTGCCCTCACAGACCTTGTGTTCTAACTTGGAAAGAGAAACAAGCTAACTTGTTTTTCTGATGTGTGATCTATTAATGAGAAAATACGGGTTCAGATCCACTTCTACCACTTTCCAGGCTCTGTACTTAGACGCCTCAGATATATTTTGTTTGTTCTTTCGAAACTCTGAATTATAGTGAGAGAAGTAAGGGTCAGAAAAATGTGAGTACCTTGTCTCCAGATGCTATAGCCCAGAACAGTGATCTCAGACTTGGTGATAAAAGTCCAGCTATTTTTTTTTTCTTAATTTGCAGTCTGTTGCAGACTGATTATGTAAAATACAAGTAATAATTGAAACACTAGAAAAATGAAACTTAAAAAAGACATGTGAAATACAAGCCTAATTTGCGTTAAGTTTCTAAATACTCAGTTTGTGTACTATTTTGTCCAAACTGGTAAGCAGTTTGCAGACCAGCACCAGTTCTGGGACCACATCTTTTTAGCACTGATTTAGATCCCTCTATGGAACACCACAGTGAATCCTGATTTATCCCAATCTGGGACTCTTGCTTCTGGAAAAACAGGCCTCTGGCACAAGTGGAGCAATTTTGTACTTGTGTCGCCATCGTTTCAGGTATCCATTTGCATTGGAAGTTTCTGAATTAAGCAACATCTCACTGCTAACCTAGAAAACCATGGTTGAGTGGGAGAGCTTTATCTAATTACTAAAGTGTGTGTTCTGTACACATACCTGCACTTAATATTCAGTTAATTGTGAATGGAGTATTTTTGCATACAGTATTCGTACAATGTGGTTGAGAATACTATAGCCATTGACTTCAAATTCCACATGCCACTTCATAACTGAGTCACTCAGTTATTTGACTTACGTAAGTCTGTTCCCACATCTATAAGATGAAGAAAATTGTAATACTTCCTTAAGTTGTCCTGGGGATAAAATGAGAAAATACACGTACAGCCAGCCTTTAGCAAAGTACCTAGCAGTAGTAAATGCTTATAAAACATTAGTTCTTGCTGTTATTAGTTGATGGATAATGGTCTAGTGCCGTGGTCGGCAAACCGCGGCTTGCGAGCCACATGCGGCTCTTTGGCCCCTTGAGTGTGGATCTTCCACAAAATACCACGTGCGGGCGCGCACGTACAGTGCGATTGAAACTTCGTGGCCCATGCACAGAAGTCGGTATTTTGTGGAAGAGCCAGTATTTTGTGGAAGATCCACACTCAAGGGGCCAAAGAGCCGCATGTGGCTTGCGAGCCGCCGTTTGCCGAGCCGCGGTTTGCCGACCACTGGTCTAGTGTACTACATTTAGAGAGGACATCAGCAAATACATTAAAATTTTAATGGAAATTATTCAAAACTGCTCAATCATATATTTGCTTAAGATTAATGTATTTAGAAATAGATGGCCATTATGTGTTGCTACTAGCTATATTTGGAGTCCCATTATGTGTATTTGGAGTCCCATTAAAGAGAGTAGAAGTAAAATGTAGAAAAAAAGATTTTGAAGAAATAGTGACCATAGATTTTCTAAATTATGTGAAAAAGTTATGGATCCAAGAAGCTCAGTGAACGCCAAGTAAGGCTAATGTAAAGAAAACCATATCTGAGGACGTCATAGTCATAGCAGTGAAGTTCAGTAATGAGAGCAGACCTTGAAAAGAGCAGTCTTGGGAAAGAAAACATTCTGCACAAGGTAAAAATTCTGCACAAGGTAAAAATGCTTTGAAGGATGGTTGACTTCTCATTTTTTTTTTTTTTTAAGAAGTGTTGGGCAGAAGAGAATGAAATTGACACAATTAAAGTACTGAAAGAAAAACAAACAACCAAAAATCCCTTTCAACTCAGAATTCTTTGAGGAAAGGTATCCTTCAAAAAAATCAAGGTAAAATAAAAGACATTTCAGGCTGATTAATTCATTGCTATCAAATCTGCACTATAGAGCTAAGTTACTAACCAGCAGAAAGGAAGTTTTTCAGTCTGAAGGAAAATAATACCGGATGGTAACTTGGATTTATAGGGAGAAAGGAAGTACACTGTACATGTTATGTACATAAATATATAAAAAACTATATTTTTTATTTTTATAAAGACATATACCTGTTTAAATAAAAAATATTATAATTATGCCAAAAGAAGGAAGGAGTGGAGAAACAAAAACAGATGAAACTAATATAAAACAAATAGCAAAATTTGAGGCCTAAATACAGCTGTATCAGTAAGTACCATAAATGTAAATGGACTAATACTATAAGGTAGAGATTTCAGACTAGATTTTTAAAAAAACAAGCTCAAACTTTATGTTGTTTACAAGAGACACTCTAAATACTGAGAGATAGATGTTTTATAAGTAAAAGAAGGGAAAATATTTAATGCAAATGCTGAGTAAATAAAATTCCAAGTGGCTATATTAGTATTAGACAAAAGGAACTTTAATATGTGTTACTAGAGGTAAAATGGGATATTTTGTAATAAAGGGTTCAATTCATCAAGAAGATATTACAGTTAAAGGTGTCTGTGTACCAAAATAACAGTTGTAAACTATATGACACAAAAATTGATAGAAATAAAAATATACATAAATTCATAGTCATACTTAGAGATTTAATACCCCCCCCCATCAGTAGAATAGTTTAAAAACAGTAAAATTAACTAAAATGAATAGACGAGCCACATCAAATATTGGCTAGAATGTGGAAAAACAAGAGCTTTCATACATTGCTTGGTGAAAATGTTAGACATTATAACCACTTTGGGAAAAGATTTGGCAGATTTTTATTAAGTTAAACACATCTACCTTTTTATCCAGTAATTCCTCCTTGGTGTTTATTTAAGAGAAATGGAAACATGTGTCTAGAAAAAGACTTGTTCAAGAGTGCTCATAGGAACTTTATTCATAATAGCGCAAAGCTAGAAATAACCCAGTTGTCCACCAACAAAGGAATTGATAAATTGTACTATTACTAGAATATTAAAAGGGACTAGTGATCTACCCTTCAACATGAATGAATCTTGTGGATTGTGGATTTTATGCTGAGTAAAAGAAAACTCAGTGCAAATTGGATGATTCCCTACATATAATGACAAATTCTAGTGAAAAAATTAGGATGTTTGTTGGAGGGGCTGGAGCAAGGGAAATTTGTTCTGGAAAGGGATATGAAGGAACATTATCATTATGGGGAGCTAGAAATGTTATAATTTGATAGTATGTTTTACACAGGCATATCTGTCTTTCAAAGCCCATCAAATTATGTACATTAAGATTTATTTATCTCAAGGTATGTCAGTTTTACCCCAAAATAATAGTTAAATATCGAACTCTTGTTTGTAGGTTTGGTTTTTCTTGATGGTATTAGGTTATCAATTCTAAAACTGCTTACTTGGTATATCAACGGTTCTCAACCTGTGGGTCGCGACCATCAGAAAACACATATAGCATATCAGATATTTACATTACAATTCATAACAGTAGCAAAATTGCAGTTATGAAGTAGCAACGAAATTAATTTTATGGTTGGGGGTCACCACAACATGGGGAACTGTATTAAAGGGTCACGGCATTAGGAAGGTTGAGAACCACTGTGTATAGGATTAAGCAAATGAGTAAGTATATTAAGGCAGCCAGGTTTCTCACTTCTGGACAAAGAACTTAAAATATGGGATGGGAGAATACTACATTTGATTGGATTGGATTGGAACTGGAAATGTCCATATTATGCTTTTAAATGTATTAGATAAATAGAGAAAAATCTATATATGTATGTAGATGGTATATATGTATACTACAAATGTGTGTATATGCAATATATGCATGCATTTGTGTATATACAGCATATATAATAGGTTTGTGTATACATGTACATGAGACAAAGTTCCTATGTCCCTATACTGAAAGGTCCTGGAAGCAGTGATGCATCAGTAGAAATGAGCACCCCCAGTGTCTGATTTTGGGTTCTAAATACCATCTGTAGAAGGAGCCAGGATTCTTGTAGAAAGGACTGAGTCAGGGAAACTACTAAATGAAGTTGGACCTTAATTATTATGAAAGCCAAATTCCTCGTGATGATATTAACGGTTGAGTTGAAATGATAAAAATATTATGACTGTTTTTTATTATTGGTTTTTTACAGAGATGAAGGGAGGGGGATAGAGAGTTAGAAACATCGATGAGAGAGAACATCAATCAGCTACCTCCTGCACACCCTCCACTGGGGATGTGCCTGCAACCTGGGTACATGCCCTTGAGCGGAATCAAACCTGGGACCCTTGAGTCCACAGGCCGATGCTCTAGCCACTGAGCCAAACTGGCCAGGGCAAAAATATTATGACCTCTTGTTTTACTGAGCAAAAAAAAGTACAGAAGTAGAATTTTTTTTAAATAGATTTTTATTGATTTCAGAGAGGAAGAGAGACAGAGAGATAGAAACATCAATGATGAGAGAGAATCATTGATTGGCTGCCTCCTGCACGCATCCTACTGGGGATCAAGCACACAACCCCCGCCATGTGTCTGGACCAAGAATCAAACCTGGGACCTCTTGATTGCTGGGTCAATGCTCAACAGCTGAACCACAGGCTGGGCTATAGGACCTTTTTTATAATGGAGTATATAAGAGTATATTTTGATAAGGAAATGGAAATTAAATATGGCACATATTCAGTAATTTGGTGGGTTACTCTTTCGGTTTCTGTATACTAATCTGTAGCATCTAGAGAATCTCACATAAAATACTCAACTAAATATCTAGACTATATGCAATATTTGTACTCATTGGTGACTTGGTGGATCTTTACAAAAGGCAAAGTACAGCTGTTTTCAACATAATGAAACTGTTCTCTCAAACTAATGTACATACAGATCCTCTGGGGATCTTGTTACAATATAGATTTTGATGCAGGCTTGAAGATTCTAATTTCTAACACGCTCCCAATTGATACTAGTACCACTGGTCCAGGAGTATCATAAAGGTCCATTAGCTATATGAACTGAAAAATCACTAGTCCATTCAAAATTCTGACAGATTTTACTCTCATATTTTTTAAAACAATTTTTTTCTTATTTTATGGTATATAGCATAAAATTTTAAAGTCAGGAAAGAAGAGGCAACTAGCAGGTTCTTCACTAATATTCTCAGTTCTCACAACAATCCCATGACTTACTATTTTCTCCTTTTGGGAATTGAAATAAATGAGACTCAGAGCTGGTAAATAGTATGCTACAGGTTAAAAGTGAAGTTTGCCTGGCTATCTGTCTTAGTGTTTGCTTGCTCTAAACAGTACATCATGTTAGTATTTTTAGATTTGTACAGATTTATTTTTTCCTCTAGTGAAAATAGTTCAAGTTATTATTTTTTATATTTAACTAGAAGCCCGGTGCATGAAATTCATGCACTCAGGGAGTGGTACCTCAGCCTGGCCTGCGCCCTCTTGCAGTCCCGGAGCCCTCGGGGGATGTCCAACTGATGGCTGGCAGTCAGACATTCTTAGCGCTGCCGCGGTGGCAGGAGAGGCCCACCACTGCCGCTGCACTCGCCAGCCATAAGCCTGGCTTCTGCCTGAGCGGTGCTTCTCCCATGGGATTGGGCTGAAACTGGCTCTCCAACATCTCCCGAGGGGTCCCGGATTGCGAGAGGGCGCAGGCCAGGCCGAGGGACCCCACCGATGCACAATCAGGGCCAGGGAGAGACGTAGGAGGTTGGCCAGTCTGAGGGCTCCAGGGCATGTCCGACCCATCTTGCTCAGTCCCGATTGGCCGGACCCCACAGCAACCTAACCTACCAGTTGGAGCATCTGCCCCCTGGTGGTCAGTGCACATTTTAGGGAGCAGTTGAGTGGCCTTAGCATATCATTAGCATATTATGCTTTGATTGATTGAACGGAAGATTGGACACTTAGCATATTAGGCGTTTATTATATAGGATTTTATAATTCCATCTAGCCTATTTCTCCCCTGTGCATATAAGTTGCAAGTTTTGCTCGAAGGATACTCACATATTTCCATTGCAGACCTTTTCTGAAATTCAGAACCATTAGACATGTGTTTTGAGGAAGATAGCTTTTTATTAAGCCTGTTGAGCCCTAGAAAGTTGGTAGAACCCAGTGGTAAGATTGAGAGGGTGCTGGACTCTTTCAGAGCTGTATAATTCAAAAATGGGTTTTACCTCAATAATATGTTATAAGTTATCATAAATGTATATTTTTGCTTGACTTTTTTTACTGCAATCTAATATCGATAAAAATATTTTTCTTTTTAGAATGTGAGACACAGAAAGTATGCAAGGTGGAAGGCAACATATATCCATAATTGTTTAAAGAATGGAGAGACTCCTCAAGCAGGGCCTGTTGGAATTGAAGATGATAATGGTATGTATTTATTTCTCTATGTAAAATGATTTAGTAGAATCTTAATTTTTTAGTAGTATCTAAAGTTTTCTAAAGGGACCATATAATTGTTTCTCCCATCAGGTCCAAAATTCATGAAAATTGGATATAAAATCATAAATTTGGGACAATGAGAGATTAGAACCAAACTCTTCTAATGTCTAAAAAGTTTTGTAAAATATATAGTATTTAATATAATATTTACTAATTCTGTTTTTGTTTATTTGAAACTTTATTAAGCACAAACACCTTTATAATTGTTTCTTTGGTTAATTGCCTAACCTTTTTATCATTATGAAATATCCTGTTTTATCTTTGTTAATATTCCTTGTCATGATTTTTATATTGTCTGTTATTGAAAGTAGCACTTCAGCTTCTGTCTGCTTGGTATTTACATGGTATATCTTATTTTCATCCTCCTCTTTTAAACATATATGAGTCTTCAAGCATATAGGTGGTTTTTTTTCAGTCTGACAGCATCAATCTTTAAAATAGTGTTTAGTACATTTACATTTAATATATTATTGCTTAGCTAGATTTAAGCTAGTACTTTTACCATTTGTTTTTTGTTAGTCCCATCTGTTTCTATTCCCTCATATTTTTCTTTTCTCTGGTGAGTTTTTCCTCTTTAATTCATTATGACTATATTGTTCTCTGATAAAGTACCTGGTGTTAAGTCATTTTCTGTTAACACATTGTATGCGGGAAACGTATTTATATGTTTTATGTTGACTGGTAGTAGAGCGCGGGACACGTATTTTATAGACGCAGGATACGTTTTTTATAGACTAGCGGTAGAATGCGGGTAACGTATAAATACGTAAACTAAAGTTATTGTAATTTTACTGAACGTTAACATTTGCGCAAAAAATTAGCAAAAATGGCCCACACCACCTGTTAGCGCGTGATAAAAACTACCCGCAAACAATGTGTTAATTTCAATATATGGGTTGTTCTGGGGTTCTTTTTCTATAGACTTTCTCATGACTTTGGTCACATTTTTCTCCCCCATATTTGTGTTACTTTTATTGTTGATAAATAAACAATTTTATAGTTCCTCTGCATTCTGTTATCTTCCTCTGTGAAGTCTTGATTTTTGTTTATAACAAGCAGTTAACTTGCCTGAACTCAAACACTGCCTGTCTTCCTTTCATCTTTAAGGCTGTTGCTTTCTTCAAGGCCCACTAGAGTCTTCTCCCAGTGTACATGCATAGTTCACTGCCAAACAGACATTTAGTTGGGGTTCATATACACATTTTAAGGCTCACTTTTCTGGAGTATTCCCTTTGTACAGACTGTTTAGTACCGTCAGGTGAAAAGCCACAAAAAAGTAGTTCTTACCTGGTGAGATTTCTTCTTCCAAGGTCCATCATCTTCCTACTTTCTACCAGATTTTGGTCACTCTTCAGTGCTTTTAAACAGCAGGGGTTTGTTCCTTCCCAGAATATATAAATGTTGGAGTTCTCCAATATAGGAGAAAACTATTGTAGTGCATATAAGGTATAAATACATCTATAGGGTTACTTAATAGAATGCATATCTCAGAGTAGTAGGTAGATTTTTTCTTATTTAAAATTATCTACATTAAACATGTAATCTATACTAATAAAAGGGTAATATGCTAATTAGACCAGACATCTTCTGAACGTCCTTCCAAACAAAGCCACAGTGGTGGGGGCTGAGGCAGAGGCAGTTAGGGGCAATCAGGCTGGCAGGGGAGAGCAGTTAGGGGCAATCAGGCCCACAGGGGAGAGCAGTTAGGAGGTAGTCAGGCAGGCAGGGGAGCAGTTAGGGGCATCAGGCCGGCAGACAGAGGCGGTTAGGGACGGGCAGGCAGGCAGGCAGGCAGGCAAGCAGTTAGGAGCCAGTGGTCCCGGATTGTGAGAGGGATGTGCGACTGCTGGTTTAGGCCCGATCCCCTCAGCAGTTGGACATCCCCCAACTGGAGAGGGTGCAGGCCGGGCTAAGGGACCCCCCCCCCCCCCATTCCCCCATACACGAATTTTGTGCACCGGGCCTCTAGTATGTTTATAATGAGACAAAAAATATTTTTAAATTAATTGGAAACAAATCTATTTCAGAGATCTGTAGTTCTAGTTTATATTTATTTTATTTTAAATTACTAAGATTCTCCAAAGTGATTGTCATTTTAAATATACTATCAAAATTGAATTTTCTCAAAGTAGTTTTCAAGTTTAGCTAATGATAGTATATTTTGAAGTCTACATATTAAAACTTATCAACACAAGTCTCTTATTACTCCTTTCATTATAGATAGCTAAATATGAAATTTTGTTTCTTTGTTTTTGTTGATTAACTTAATTTGGACAACAAACACACAGTCATTTAATAGGGCAGCTGAAAGAAAATAGAGTTCTCATTGGGTAGCATACATGTGACATGTTTTGCCAAAAATGTCACTTTTTTATGTTTAAAGAGTGAGTTTAAAGGAAGTTTATTTTTAGAAAAAAATACACTATATGCAAAGATTTTATAGAATTGGAATTAGAATTAAAAGAAGTGGTAATCATATTGCCAGGCATAACTTTTAGAAAATATTTAAAACCATTATTTTTAAAGATAGAGCCTGCTTATCAACAACATTAAATAAAATTGCATTTAAAGGTCTGCCAGGCCTGTATAGCAAAATAAGAATATTCAGCATTTTTATTTCAAAATACCTAGTTTAACATTGCACATATTTTCTATAATAGATGTTGAAGAAAATGAAGATGTTGGAGCCACCTCCCTGCCCACTCAGCCACCTCAGCCATCATCTTCAACTTATGACCCCAGCAACATGCCTTCGAGCAACTATACTGGAATACAGATTCCTCCTGGTGCACATGCCCCAGCAAATACACCAGCAGAAGTGCCTCACAGCACAGGTAGAAAATGAAACTCAAAAAGTTTGGAACTCTTCTTTCATAAATAAGAGCTGCACTTATATCTGTGCTACATAATGATAGTCATCGAGCATGATAAGATCTTTTAATTCCATTTTGACCTACAAAAAAAAACCATTAAATTCTTTTTATTGAAGTTTTTTAATATCAATTGTGTTTTTAGTTTTATAAGAATGACAACATTTAAATGTTTTGATTACATTGACTTTATATTTTATTAATAAGAATAGCTTCTATGCTTTTATGTGTGTTGTTCATTTCTTTTTCTTCCCCTCTCACTCTTTCCCCTTTAATGTTGTTTAAGAATAGCACTGAAGTGAGGGGGGTTTTATATAGTACAGTGGGGCCTTGACTTACGAGTGTCCCGAGATACCAGCTGTCTCTCGGCCAATTTTTTGCATTGAGTTGACAGAGTAATTTGAGTTAACGAGCTCCTTAACGAACTCGGTCTCGGAACGAATTAAACTTGTAAGTCAAGGCCCCACTGTATTAGAGGCCCAGTGCACAAAAATTTGTGCACTCGGGGGGGTCCCTCAGCCCGGCCTGTGCCCTCATAGTCTGGGACGCCTCGGGGGATGACCACCTGCTGGCTTAGGCCCGCTCCCTAGGGGATTGGGCCTAAGCTGGCAGTCAGACATCCCTCTGGCAGCCCGGGAGCCCTCGGGGGATGTCCACTTGCCAGCGGGGAGCAGGCCAAAGCTGCAGTCGGACATCCTTAGCTCTGCTGAGGAGGCGGGAGGCTCCCACCACCACCGCTGTACTGGCAGCCATCAGCCTGGCTTGTGGCTGAGCAGAGCTCCCCCTGTGGGAGCGCACTGACCACCAGGGGGCAGCTCCTGCATTGAGCATCTGCCCCTGGTGGTCAGTGTGTGTCACAGTGACCAGTCATTCCCAGTCGTTCTGCTGTTAGGGTCAATTTGCATATTACCCTTTTATTATATAGGAGTGGCTGGCCAGCCTGGGTGAGGGGATATGGCTGTTTGCAGGCTGGCCACACCCCCTTCGGGGTGGGGGTCCCCCCTGGGGTGCCTGGCCATCCTGGGTGATGGGCTAAGGACCGTTTGCAGGCTGGCCATAGCCCCTTCAGGATGGGGGGGCCTGCTGGGCTGCCTGGCCAGCCTGGGTGAGGGGCTGATGGCTGTTTGCAGGTGGCCACTGTCCTCAGCCAGCAGGTATCTGGGATTTATTTGTCTTATATAATTGAAACTTTGTTGCCAAGAGCGGAGGCCACAGCTGGCTCAGGAAGCTTGGCTTCCTCCATCGCCCAGGCAACCAAGTCACCTCCTTGCTCCAGCTCTGTGGCTGCCGGCCGCCATCTTGGTTGTGTTAATTTGCATATGGTCACTCTGATTGGCGGGTGGGCGTACCTTGGGGTGTAGCGAAGGTACGGTCAATTAGCATCTTTGTCTTTTATTAGTGTAGATGTGTCCATCAGTATCCCACTATGATAGCAAGACTCCATTTTTCCTGTCTCATTTCCTTAGGACCCTGCTCTGCCTTCTACATGGGTTATTGATGAAGGAGAGGCACAGAATCTCAGTAGCAATGGAATCACAGACTAGTAAAAGGAGAGGCTTTGGGTCGGTTTTTTTTTGTTTTTTTTTTTTAGGATTACAAAAATGTGACTAAAAACAAGGAAGGGAAGTGATAGCTAATATATTGGAATAATTTAGGATTGTATGTCTATTTTCATAGAAAAATAGTCTGACAAAACTAGCCTCCAATAAGTTAATATGAGTAGATATAGATATTTTTATAAGTTGCAAAGAGATACTCTTCTATGTATGTGTATTGTTAATATAGCATCAACCCTACTTCCAGACAGAAAGGTATTTAAAACCATAGTTTAAATCTTTAACTTATTTTCATTTTTTAATAAAAATTGTTCTTAAAGTTTAACTTTTTTTTCAGCATAAGGTTAATCTGTGGTAGTAAACTATACAAACATTTCAAAGCATTTAATTGATAAAATGAAAGTCATCCTTTGAGTCCTGATTTCTACCATTTCTATTATATAGCACACCACTACTTCATTGACTTTCAGTTGTCAGCCTCAGCCTATCTACAAATATTGATAATAATTTTAACAGTATTAATGAAAGGAATAATTTTAACACTGATCTCTTTTGTGTCATCATTCCGTATATTTTACCTGTCTTGCCTTTTCACTGCTTTATTATCATGCAATAATATGAATAGGCAAACCAATTTGAGTTACTTTGTAAGTAAAATTTTATAGAGCACTCTTTTAAGTATTTCATCTTTTAGAATTATTGAAAATTTCTGTAGAAAATGTAAGCAAAACCAGCTACTTTAGGCATATTATTCTTAGATGAATACTGTCTGAGTTATACTACTAAATTTAAACACTAATCAAGAGCTGCAGTCACAGGCAGCTCTATAGAAGAGTGAAAAGAGAATAAATGCATTTTGGAGTCAAATAGTATTGGTTATTAGTTTCTTCCCCTTGCGAAACCACAAACTCAACTATTATTCATCTTCTTTTGATGAAGGTTTTTCTTCTTTCTAAAATGAAATTAATCATATTTCTCATGGTTTTAATTATTAAAGGAGAAAAAGAATAAATTTGACTAGTACTGTGCCTATCGCAAACTCAATATTCAGCAAATTAGCTTCCTTTCTTTTTTTTTCTCTTCCTTCCTATTTCTATGCCAAAGAAAGACAGGATATTTAATAGCAAGTTAATGAACACTTAAAATCATTTTGTGAATCAAAGGAAGTGTCACTTTTGGGGATAGGATATGACCTTAAAAAGATTGCCTAATGGGTATTGCTTTAGACAATACATACATACATATTTTATTTGTAGACGTCCTATATGTACATATGCAAGGGAACATATACTTCCAATAGAAGGGCTCTATAAGGTTGAACCATATGAAATTGCTACTTTTGTTCAACAAAAGTGATAGAATATTGGTAGTTTCATATGTTCAAACTAACAGACAAAATCTCCTGCTTAGAATATGCATCACATAAAGATCGATATTAGGAGGTAATTTTCTATTAGGAATAAGGTCCTATCTTTTTACATAGGCTTAGCATTTATATAATTAACAGCTTTTATAAATCTATTCTTACAGAAACTGTATTAGATATTGTTGTCCTTAGTTTACTAATAGTAAACAAATTAAGCAGTTATCTCAAGAAAATTAAAATACAAACATACTTAGTAAAGAACTAGAGTTTGAGCCCAAGTCATTCTGATTTTGTGTTTTTGGAGCCTTTTTTGTCCCTTCCCCCAAGGAGCTAATATTCTATCAAATAAAAACCTACTTTTTGATATATATTTACTCCTAAGATTGATTTGAGATGTTGGAATCTTCTCTTCGCTGGAGGAATTTTTTTCTATTATATTTAAAACAGTTTTTTTAATCCATTATAGTTGCCTAATAGAAACTGAAATAAAATTTTTAGTTTATAAATATAGCAGATGTTTCCCCTCTTACTCGCTTTAAGAATGATTTACTTTCTCCCATATAAAGGTCCAGGATGCACTTTTATCAAAAGGAAATCCTTAAGATAGCTGAAAAGAATAGTATGTGCTAATATACAGTTTTTAGTTCTTCCACAAGAAAGTAATGGGTACAACGAGAGCAGGGATAGTGATTGTTTAAAGAGGACATGCGTTTGCTCTTGGGCTTTAATCACTATAATATCAGATATGGGCAATACAGTGTACTGTTTCTTCCTTTTGAAACATCACTTTTTACAGTTGGTAAATACAGAGGAAGATCTCAGTGAAAAATCTAAATAGATTAAGTCACAATTTTATAATTAATGCCAGCCTTTTAATTATAAATGCAGCTCACCTCATATTTAGATCAAAAACTTAGTTCTTTTATTGTAATTCTTATAAATGTCAGAAGTACTGCGTTTGAGTTCTTCTATACAGTTTTCAAAGTTGTTTATATTCTGGCCTAATCATTTGTATCAATGCTATTTTCCATGATTATATTGAAGTTTTATTCAACCCAGTCCTCCTCTCTTTCCTCTACTTAGTGTGTTCCTCATAGATAACATGTCTTTCTGCCTATTTGTTGTTCCAAATGCTACATTTCAGCGTTCTGTTTAATTATACTTTTGGGACAGTCTTCTCTAATTTTCTAACCAACACCCTTTTTTCTCATACTTAATTAGAAATCTTGTGATCTTTAATTTTTTAATGTGTATTAATCCTATCTAATGGGATATGCAGCCATCTACTTAAAAATTAACCCAAAGTTACTTTTTAATACTTCTTTTTTGTTAAAAAGTAGAAAGCCCTTTTCAACATCCCCCAGGAATGTTTATTCCCACACACATACTACAGTCTTGGGGCCTGCAACCCATTTGTGAATTGACAAATGATACCTTTCCAAATCAGAAAAAAAGGGAAAAATACTAGATTTGGGCATCTCAAAAAATAATAAACATAAATTTAATTTTTTTTTTCCTAATTTGACTGTTATTTATGCACTTGTATTGAGCCAGTATGCTATGCCTCCATGGCAACATTCTACGATGGTTGCCAAGAGGACAGGCCTTGGCTCATGTGTGTCAAGACAGACGAGATGCAGCATCTCCTGACTGCTGTATGAGGCATGTTGCACAGCTTGTGTTGTCAGTTCAAGTCTTGGTTGAATGATTGACCAGAATTCCTTAATAAAATGCAAACTGCCTATTTTTAAAATATTACTCAAATAAAATTGTACTACATAGCTACATTTTCTCCCTGTCTCTTTTGTTCTTGTAAATTAATATTGCCTACTTGATCATAAAGAAATATGATCAAATGTATTTTCCTGCATTTTTAAAAATTAATGCAGAATGCTGACCATAAAGTGTCTTCTGCATAGAGAAAGGGATTTGTTTGGAGGATTTTAATTTCGGCAGAAACACGAGTTATTTAGCAAGGAATGGCATTGATACCTAGATGGATCAATGAGAAGGCTGTCGATCACTTATTTTTATACACACGTACATTGGACTGGGCACACACATGCTCGTATGTGCATGGAAGGGTGCCATAGAAACTGGTGGTAGCCCTAAAATGGCCTAGAGTAGGAATAAAAAGTAGGCTGTTCATGCACATTTTTTTTTACTCTTTAAAAATTATACTTGACTTTTTATCTGTATCCCTTTGTACTTTTATTTTTTTATTAGTTCAGTGTTTAGTTAAAAAGTAATATTTTCATGATTTAATAGTTCCAAAGGTGTAAAATGAAACTAATTTGCACTAAATCAAAATTAAATGAGATAAAATAGTATATATTTAAGGCATTTTTCTTTTGGGTTGGTAATGAGAAGGCCCTTCAAAGTCAAAACTTAGATCTGAATACTATTTTAAATTTTGTCAACCTTTTTAAAACCATCATGCTAGAACTCTCATTGGCTATGTTTTTGGTTTTTTGTGTTTTTTTTTTAGAAACTTCCTAGTTTATTTTCTTCCTTCGATTTTCTTCTTTTTATTACATTGTCTTCCCATTTTATACTTACTACAAATTGCCTATTCAGATTTAATCTATTAGCTTGGGGAAATGAATCCTGTTTTCTGATTTATTGATTTAGAGTAATCAACTTTTTTCTTCATTTGCTTGCTTGCTGATTGGATCATGTAAGTCCCTCTGGGAAGTTTTAACAATTTGTGTTATATTTTAGGTGATTAGTAATCTTCAATTCTATTATATTAGCATTTATCAAGAATGCTAGTGCCCGGCTGGTGTGGGTCAGTGGTTGAATATTGACCTATGAACCAGATGGTCATAGTTCAATTCCCAGTCAGGGCACATGCCAGAGTTTCGGGCTCTATCCCCAGTAGGGGGTGTGCAGAAGGCAACCAATCAGTGATTCTCTCTCTTCTTTGATGTTTCTTTCTCTCTCTATCTCCCTCTCCCTTCCACTCTGAAATCAATAAAAATATGTATTTTTAAAAAGATGATATTCTTTATTAGCCAATAAGCAATAAGTTTTGACTTCCTATTAGAATTTTTTTATGGCTTTTATATTCAGTGAATATGTTATATTCAGTGAATGTTAACTGGAAAATTTGGAACATATAATCTTTATTTCATGCAGAGTGGTGAAATGGGACTTGCCCTGTAAGGTAAATTAAATCATAATTACATCCCACCTTGTCCCCAAATTATTTAATTGACTAAGAAATTAAAAGGTAGGAAGGCTTCTATTACTTTTACAGATATTTGGTAAGCTATAATTGAGAAGCAAATTGAAGTATTAGATATGACAAACTACATAATAGGAAATGTGTAACCAATACTATTTACGTAACACTCTAAATGTATTTTCCTGCATATTTTCTACACCAGCCTCCAACATCAAATAACTTTATCAATTTAGAATTCATTAAGGTTTCAAGGAAGTGAAGTGATGCAATTCCTCCATAATGCTTTAAGTGCTTTCCTACTAGATAATTAAGAGGTATGAAACTTTAATACCCATTTGTGGTTTTCTAATTTGCAGGTGTAACAAGTAATACTATTCAACCTACTCCACAAACTATTCCGGCCATTGATCCTGCACTTTTCAATACAGTTTCCCAGGGTAAGTCAGCTGAGTGTTTTATAAGTTATAATGTGTCTTTTGTTTGGGGGTATTGTTTCGTAATTTTACCTTAGGAGTGTTCAGGTAATTTGAAACACATTTCTTTGAGTGCCATGTTCACTAGATTCTCTAATGAATCAAGATTGTTTCATATTATCAAAAATGCCTAAATCTTAAGGCATTTTCTTTTTTTTCTTTACAGTTCCTTTTCTTTATACTGTATAAATGTAGTGGCACAAACATGTAGCCAAAGATATCATGGAAGCTTAGATTAGTTTAGTTCAAGATTGCCATGTGTTGCCCTGGCCTGGTGGCTTGGTTGGAGCATCGTCCTGTACACCAAAAGGTTGTGGGTTCGATTTCTGGTCAGGGCACATACATGGTTACAGGTTTTATCCCAGGTCTGGGCAGGTATGCGAGGCAACCGATTAGTGTTTCTCTCACATCGATGTTTCTCTCTCTCTCCCTCTCTCCCTCTCTCCCTCTCCCCCTCTCCCCCTCTCCCCCTCTCCCCCTCTCCCCCTCAGCCCTCTCTCCTTCTCCCTCTCTCCCCCTCTCCCCTTCCCTCCTTCCTTCCCTCCCTCTCCCTTCTTCTCTAAAAGTCAATAAAAACATATCCTCAGGCAAGATTAAACATTTTTTTAAAAAAGATTGCCATGTGTTATGATTATATTTCTCATTTGTACTGAGTGATCAGATTATGTAGGATGAGAAACTAATTTAAAATAAAAATCTCTGAGGATAATTATTTTGATTGGTTGTTTCATAGGCTAGGTCAGTGGTCGGCAAACTCATTAGTCAACAGAGCCAAATATCAACAGTACAACGATTGAAATTTCTTTTGAGAGCCAAATTTTTTAAACTTAAACTATATAGGTAGGTACATTGTTATTAATTTAATTAGGGTACTCCTAAGGCTTAGGAAGAGCCACACTCAAGGGGCCAAAGAGCCGCATGTGGCTTGCGAGCCGCATTTTGCCGACCACGGGGCTAGGTGATTTGTTTGTTGATTTTTTTAAATTTTATTATTTAAAGTATTACAAATAGTAGTACATATGTCTCCTTTTTTCCCCTCATTGACCTTCCCCCCGCCTCCCCTACCCCCCGGCACATGCCTTCACTGTTTGTTGATTTTAATCTTTGCTACTTATGCATTTCTGTTACTTCCCCCCAGTCCATGGTGGTGTTTTTGTTTTGTTTTATTATAATTTCTTTTTATTTATTTATGTATTTATAATTTATCATTGTTGAAAGTATTATAGATGTCCCTTTTTTTTTCCTCACTGACTCCCTCCACTGAGCTTCCACCCCTCCCCAGGCCTTCACCACATCATTGTCTGTCCATGGGTTATACATATGTGCACCTTCCCTCTGAAATTTATCATTTTCTTTTGGTCTTTCTCATTCAGTTATTGTCATATGTCTGATGGGATTTAGTCCTCTTTATTTAGAATGAACACCTTGCTCTACTATTTTTAATTTTATTACTGAGTTTGAGTTTGTGTTTCCCCTGGTACTATGTCTGCCGGTCTGTTTCCCACGTGATTTTTCAATTCTCCTAGTGTTAATGGAAACTGGCCATTAAGCTACCTGCCTCTAAGTTGTGGAACTAGAAGAGCTTTATTTAGAAGGGCCATGGGAGGGGGTGACACATCTACCATGCTGGTATTATGAACATAACATGAATTGATTACATGTTTCCTCTAATTCTGCATTCATTTGGTTTACTAGTATGACATCAAAAAGACTTATTTATAGTTGGTTCAGAATTTAATGAAAGGGGACATGAGAGGTTGGAGCACAGTGCACTCTCTACTGAAGGTAATGGTGTCTCCAAGCACTGAAAACTATGTTGGTGACTATACATTTAAATAGATGCAAAAATATTTTAAAGATTTCTAAGCTATAATGTTATTGAAAACAGAGAATGACTTTTATGTGCTGTTGGTGGGACTATAAATTGGTAAAGCTTTTCTCATTAGCATTATGTCAGTATCAGAATGGCAAATATAATTTTTTGACCTAGCTATTATACTTTTAAGAATCTATTTTTAAAATATACTTAGATGTGAGCATAAAATGTATTTACAGAAATATTTATGTCAGCATCATTTATAGTAATAGAAAATCTTAAATGCGTATTAATGGAAAAGTAGTCATTTATGATCTATTCTATACTAACAAATACTGTGCACATATGAAGAAAGGATGGGATTTGGATCACATCATCAGTCACATTCTTTTTTTTAATATGTGCACACCCAAGTGTCCATCAGTAGATGAGTGGGTAAAAAACCCGTGGTACATTTACATAATGGCATACTACTATGCCGTAAAAAAGGAAGAAACTCTTACCCTTTCTGACAGCATGGATGGTCTTGGAGAACATTATGCTGTAAAATAAGCCAGTCAGAGAAAGACAAGTAACATATGATTTCACTAAATATGTGGAATTTCACAAGAAAACTGAACTACCAAGCAAAATAGTGATGGACTCAGAGAGAGCAGGCAGACAGCTCTAATGGGGAGGGAAGGATGGAGTGTGGAGCAGTTGAGCAAAAAAAAAAAGAGAAGTCAAGGACATGGACAACAGTGTGGTTGATTGCGGGGAGGGGGTGGGTGGAGGTGGAAGAGTGCATAGAGAGGATAAATGGTGATGGAAAAAATAAATAAGAATGTGATAACTCTCATGTGAAAAGATCTAGACACAGTAAATAAAAATTCAAGTTGCAGAACATTATATAATATGGCCCTGTTTAGGAAACAACAAAAAAGTTTAAAACAAAACTATATCCTCCTATGTGTACATATGTGTTTAAATCCATAGGAAAAGCCTAGAGAATTCAAAAAAATAAATAATGGTTTCATAACCACCATATCTATCACTACCACTTCTAGTACTTTTAATACCCCCTTCCTGTTACATTTTTCTCTTTAGTGTTTAGTACGTATTGCCTTTTAATACACACATAATATGTGTGCATTAGTATTATTATATTTTAAATGTTTTTGTAATGAATTTTTGGCTATCTCTGGAGAGGAGAATGGAATTGGAAAGGGTATTTGAGGCACAGTATTTACTTTTTTACTTTGTGTACCTCTCTCTATATAGTATTAGAATATGAATAACAACTTATAAATTTTTTTGAGAATCGAATATCTAAAAGGCATTCGCATAGTACCTGATGTAACAAACCTCTACCTCTAATCATTGCTGTTGTTGTTGCCATTAATAAGTGGCATCTTTTGGCAGTGCCTGGATAGAAGGTATACAGTACTATGCTTTACGGTTACCTCCAAGATTTACTGCAGGTCAGAGGGTTCCCTTCCGATTCTGTCTGTGCATCCATTGAGTCGGGGAATAATAGAGTATATTAGGATCAAATAAATTATCCAGGGTTCTTGACATGAATTTCTAGAACTACCTGGTTAAATAAGGAAGAATCCCTAAAGACTCATTTTGGAAATATTTACAATTAAATTTTATTCCTTGGAAACTTGATAATTCAGCCTTGGAAATGGATGCTTATGCCAACTGAGCATGCAGGGACTTCTCTTTATACCAAATAATGTTGCCTTTGATTCGTGCTGACCGAGGCTCTCTTTCCACTCTAGTAGGGAGCTTGATGGATAGCTCTAGCTGTCTTCTGTGTCTGTTCTTGTCCTGCCCTGTGAAGGAGAATCAGGTCTGTGGTTCAGACAGTCTTGTCTGAAGCCATCGGGAACCTAAAAGCACATATTTCAGAAAAGAGATATTATGTTAAACAACCTCTCTAATCCTCTAAACAACTTTTAGGGCCACAATATTCTCTCTGTCTGGTTCTGATTATGGGCTCTGGCAAATTTTAATGATAGGAAAAAGACAACTTTTATTTTGGTACATTAAGCAGTATTTACTATTTTTCATATAAAATCAAGTAAAATGAAATTGAACTGTTTTTCCTTCCTATGTCTTTTCCACTTCCTCTATTTAGGTTTTAAATGCTAATTTAGAAGAGTCATAATTAAGAGACAGATTTTATTTTTATTTAAAATTTTAATTAAAATGTTTTATTTAATGACTTACATATTATTTTTTTTAAAATATGGGAAAGCCTAAACTGTTACAAAATACCAGAAGTAACTATTTGAAATGGCTTAATAAGTTATTTATACTTCTGATTGTTGAAAATAAATTACATGTCTGTCTAAGTCTATAACTTATATTTTTTATCTAAATCATAAGTTGGTTATTATCTAGTTATTTTTTGAGTTACAAACTTTTCATACATATCTATTACATTTATTGCATATATATAATTATATTTTTGTTAAAATACTTTCATTCATATTTTATAAATATTGAAATATTTATTTTATAAGAAAAGTAAATACTTTGTGTTTTAAAATAGTTTTATCATTGGTGGATAAGATTAGTTTATAAACCTAAAATAGTAACTGAATTCTTGCCACTATACACATTTTATCTGATTAATAAATAAGTGATATGTCAGCAAAACAGTGCTAAAGCTAATGCTGTAAAAATAAGATTAGTCCTGAGCATTAGGGCTTTCTTCCAGCAAATCCAGTAAATTCTGGGCGGATGCCTTATATTTTTAAAGATTGCCCTGAGATAAGAGTATAGGATATTAAAACACAGAATGAGCAGAGTTATAGTAAACTTAATTTTTAAAAGTGTCTCACTTACCTAGAAAGTATGTATATCTCAGTTACTAGAGCCTCTTAATATATGTTGAAAACCATTAAAGAATCTGGTAGGTATTTTCAAGCAAAAAACTGAGGCATGCCTGACCAAATCATCTAAGGAACTGCAGGATAATTATTATTTAGGTTTAATGGGTAACAAAATATATTATGTTTATTATAGTCTGCCCTTAGCCTTCTGATCAGTTCTCCTAGAATCCTCATAACATTTCTAAGGAAAAGGGTATTTATTTCAAAAGACAAAGTATTTAATTTTATCTTTAGAAATATATATTCAGGTATATTCAAATCCTAGATTGAATGAAATGTTTTTAGTATGGTTAGTTTACCCAAATTATTAGGTTGGGCTCTACACATATCAATCACACATGTAAATGGAAAACTTGCTGAGGAAATACATTTTGGAGAAATAAAGTGTAAGGGTGGTTTACATGCTAAGTTGTGTAGTTTAATTATATAAAACTTATGTTAAACCTTAGAGGTTTTTGTATGGGTGGCACAAAAAGATAAATTTTTGTTTATTTTTAAAGGAAAGTTAAACAACTTATGTAAAATTTTCACATAAAGTTTGTTATTCCTGTCTCTTTAAATTGAGGGTTAGATTTCCAGTTCAAATGAGGGTTGAATGGTTTAGTCTGTGTGTATTGTTCCATGAAAAGAGAGGCAGAGTGATTCTAGCATAATCACCAAACCTGCTACCCTTGTTTCACAGAGTATAATTTTTTATAATTAATTTTCCAAAATATAAAGAATTCTAGTTTATTACTCCTGAAAGGAAAATCTTGCTCAAGTAAGTTATTATGTATTGGTATATATGTGCTTTATATTAGTAATAAAAAAATAATAGCATGAGAAAATTTATTTAAAAACAACTGGGATTGAAAAAATCCTTCTATATTTTCTGTAATCTTGAATTTGTTTCCTAGCCTGAACAGAACACTTTTTATATTCTTATAAATATCTTAATTATTCTTTTCTTCTAGGGGATATCTGTCTAACACCCGAGGACTTTGCTAGAGCTCAGAAATACTGCAAATATGCTGGCAGTGCTTTGCAATACGAAGATGTCAGCACTGCTGTGCAGAATCTGCAGAAGGCCCTCAAGTTACTGACTACAGGCAGAGAATAAAGCCTTTGTACGGCAGATCCATGCATTTTTGGCTTAAAGAACTAACAGTCCATTAGTCTCTATCTTCCGCCTGACAGGAGCACAGTTTTAAGGAAGACTTCAGTTCCATTGACTATAACAATGAAACCTGTGTCTGTGTATCAGATCCTGTTGAAGCATTCGTCAGTGGCCTCAACCAGTTTTTATTGCCCATTTAGTGGATCCAGTAATCTCAGTGTATCGGGCTGATGTTAGCAAGATCCTAAAAATGCCCATTGAACTCTGCATCAAAAAATGAAAATACAGTTCTAAAAAAATTATTGGGAATAAGCATTGTACCTTAATTTACATGATTAAAAGAATGTTTTAATTTCTAATTTGAACAAACAGAGCATAGTACTTTGCTATAAAATTTTAATTTTAATAAAGATGGCCAGAACATTCCAGATTAGAAATCATGCCTTTTGTTTTCCTCAAAACTTATAAGACAGATACGAACATCCTAAACTGTTAGATTAATCTGAAAGAGATTATGTTCAAAATTCAATTTATATTCATGTTATAACTACATTAAAAGTTTAAATTTTCATGGAAAAGAAGCAAGATAAGGAGGTAGAATCACTTTTAGACATAAGAAGGATGTTGGTTTCCCAACTGCTTTTCCTTATCCATTGAAGCTTAAGGTGAATTGGTATTTGCTTCATAGGCAGCTTGACTGCATGTATAAGAGAATGAAAAAACAGTTTTTTAGTGATGCCTGGAAACCTGGTGCTTTAAGTTAGGATTATCCTCTGCTGCTATGGAATGGTTCTCTAGAGTGATAGCTATGAATGATGCAGAAGTTTATAAGAAATTAGATTTTCAGCTGTTAGGTTTATAAGTTTTATGGGGAATTTTGGATTTAATGTGTCACCTGCATTTGTGCTGTGTAAGAAATAAATGCAAGGATTCTTTTCACTAGTTCAGTTAACTACAGAGCCAAATGTCTGTTTTAATTTGCATGCTAGAATTGTCATTTTTAAGTCATTATTTTTAGTTACAGGAATATGATATTTCTTTAGTAAGACACAATTTTCTTTAAAAGAGAGAGATAAATTTGGTAAACTTACCTGTAACGTATCTGGTCCATTTATTCCACTAATATTGAAATACTTTAACATATGGGTCAGCAAACTATGGTCCATGGCTTGGCCACCTGTTGTTCAAATAAAGTTTTATTGAATCAAAACCGTACCCATTCATTTGTTTTATCTGTGGTTGCTCTCCACGACTGCAGAATTGTATTTCCTACAAGTCTAAAATATTTACTATTTGGCCCCCTAAGATAAAGTTTGCTGACTCCTGATCTCATAGTCTATCTGAAAGAAAATGAATTATTAACTCCTAATCATTTGTGTCTTTCAGTTTTTCTTTGCATCATTGTAATGCTGTGGTATAGGTTTGATAGAATGAGTATTCAGACAGAATAAACTGTTCTAAATTATTGAAAAAACAAGCCCCAAATAACATGCCTCATGATTAATGTTCATATCTTTCACAAATAAAGTCCTACAGCAGTTTGTAGGATTCAATATTTATATCTAGAAATCCAGTGCTCTGATAGACTTTTTTAGAACTTTATTGCAGTAGAAAAGTGGCTATAATGATTATTAGTGCTTAAAAGAGGTAAAAATTTTAATTCAAATCTTAATATGTATGGACACAAGAAAAAAAAACCTGTCACCTCTTATTTCACACTCTATTTTGTTGTTCCCAGTTGGGAGAAGAAGGAGGGAAGAAGACAGTGTGGGAACCCTGGGGCCTCCTGATAAGTGGGCCATGGTCTGACAGCCCTTATCTGTAAGATGGAAGCAACACCACCAGACACCTCAGAGTTTGTTAGGAGAGCTGAATGAGAGACTTTACATCAAGTAGTCCGCACATAGTAGCAATCTACACATGTTCATTGTTGTTAACATTAATGTTATATTAATAATAGAAATTGTCAATAATAACTTATTTCCTGAATTTCAGGAGATCCCGGTTGTCTCTGTGGCCTATTGCCTAAAAATGCTTTCTTGTATGGGGATTAAATTATAAAGATTTTTTAACTTTGTACTTCTTCCTATAAAATCTAAGACGAAGTTAGAAATTTACTAATGTAACACTAGGATGGGAATTTCCAGTTAGTCATTCAACGTGTATTTATTGAGCAGCTACTTTGTACCTGACATGAAGAAATTGCTGAAAACAAGAGGAACAAAAAACTGCCTCATAGACTTTATATTTGAATGAGAGGTAACAAATTAAATAAAAAGTATATCATGTATTCAACCAGTGGTTTTCAAAGGGTAATTGTTAGAAATGCAAATCTCAGTTCCTACCTGCCCCCAGTCCCACCCTATCAGAAACTAAGGGTGGGGCCTACCTTTTTGGGTTTTAAGAAACAGAAGATATCAACCAATGAACTACTATGCATATATGCATAACCCATGGACTTGGACAATGGGGTGGTGAGGGGTTGGGGAGGATGGGAGCGGGCTGAAAGAGGTTAATGGGGAAAAAAGGAGGACCTATGTAATACTTTCAACAATAAAAATTAAAAAACCATAACACTTCAGGTAGTCTGGCAGTCCCTAAAATTGAGCACTACCCAAATCAGAAACATTGAGAGCCAGAGAGAAGACAGATTCCCCTGAAACTGATCCTCAAAGTGTGGGCCCTGGACCCCCAGCATCAGCATCACCTAGGAACTGTATTGCTGATAAATGCTATGGAGAAAACTAGAATATAGGATAGGAAACGCTTAGGTGTGTATAGGTTTGCATATTTACATAGGATAGGCTCACTGAAGGACATTTTATTTTCGTTTTTCTTTTAAAATTTCTTTATTGTTGAAAGTATTACAGATGTCCCTTTTTTTAATCCCACTAACCCCCTCTACCCGACCCCCATCCACTCCCCAGGCCTTCACCACACTATTGTCTGTGTCCATGGATTATGCATATAGATTATTTGGTTAATCTCTCCACCCCAGCTTTCCCTCTGAGATTTGTGAAGGGCATTTGAAGGAAAGAAGGACAAAGATATTCTTAGCAGAGAGAGGTAGACAAGAGAAGGGGTCAGAGGGTATAAGTGGGAAGACTTGTGAACTTGCTAGAAGGCTTAGGACCATATGCTTTTACTTTCAGCAAGATGGGGAGCTACTAAGAGGTTTTGAACAGAAGAGTATCTGATGTGACAACTTTTAAAAGCATCATATTGACTACTGTGGGAGCCCAGTTAAGAGTAGTGCTGTAATTACAGTTGAGATATTCTGATGGCTTAGGTCATGAGTAGCGGTGGAGGTAATAAGATGTAATTGGTTTCTGAATATATATATATAAAGTAGAACCACAGTATTTCTGATCAACTGGATCTGAGAAATGAGCTTCGGAGGAGAGAAGCTTGAGAACCAAGTTTTAACCTGGACACCTGGCAGGAATGAGCATTCATTAGTTGAACTGGGAAAAGTTGCTAAATTCTACTGACGTTTAGGCTGAGTACAATATTCTCAAGTTCTTGTGACCATCCCAAGTAAAACTATTTGATAACATTGTTTTGTCAGTGCACACAGGGGGGGAAGAAAAAATAAGATAAGTTCCATCTACAGTGATTGTCACAGACATCTCACTAAATCACAGCTGAACTGACCTAGAGCCAACCACAGTTCCCATGGTTAGCATGGCCAAGGAAGTTTGCAGGCTTCAAGATTACACAAAGAAAAAGACCCCAGTTACAGTTCTTGAAAATTAACATCCTCAAGTGATCATAGAATTGATCTATATATGGCTTGTACTTCTAGAAATTTGAGGTCAGTACATAAGTGGTAGGTTATATGCTGTTCTTTCTAAAGAAATTTACACTCTGCAGCTTTGTCACAAATATTTTGAACTCTAAATGAACAATAATAGTAGGAATGAGGGTTTTGCTTATCTGCACAGCTTCCTCTCTCTACCCATGTTCCCCTTTTAAAAAACTTTACTCATATTATGAACCAATACAACTGGATCAGGTCATCTAGTTTGGACCATAAACTACCAGTAGAAAAGTTCGGTCCTTAAAAGAGATCACAAAATACAAAGACACTCCTCATTCGAGATATGCTTATCTGGTTGGTTGTAATCTGATGTCTACATGGAATGTTGAGGTGGAAAGCTCATTCATTGGAGTATACTTAAGTAGGACTAATTCCAAGTAAGCAATACTTTAATCTATAATAATAAAAGCGTAATATGCTAATTATACCAAACAGCTGAACGACCTTCTGGAGGAAGCCGGGGCTGCGAGGGCAAAGGCAAGCCACTGTGGTTGCGAGGGCTGAGCCCCTCGCATGAATTTCATGCATCAGGCCTCTTGTAGTAATATAATAGCTATCATTGAGTGCTTACTAAATACCAGGCACTATTCTAAGTATTTTATGCACATTCATGTAATCCTGCCAATATTCCCGAGAGGTGGGTTTTGTTTGCCTCATTGTTTCTGTTTTACAAATGAGAAGGCAACCACAGAGCAATAAATTTGCCTGAGGCTGCACAGATAATACTGAAAGTTTCTAAGCACACATTACCTATCCTATATAATAAAAGGTTAATATGCAAATTGACCAAAACTGTGGAATGACTGGTCGCGATGATGTGCACTGACCACCAGGGGGCAGACGCTCAACGCAGGAGCTGCCCTCTGATGGTCAGTGTGCACCCACAGGGGGAGCACTGCTCAGCCAGAAGCCGGGCTCATGGCTGGCCCACAGGAAGCGTGCCTAAGCCATCACTTGGACATCCCCCAAGGGCTCCCGGACTGCAAGAGGGTGCAGGCTGGGCTGAGGGACCTCCCCTCCCCACCCTGAGTGCATGAGTTTTGTGCACCAGACGTCTAGTTTCATACAATAAGTATCATCTATGTAGGTAAATCATCAGTTAAATTGTTATGACTACAGTGAGATGTTTTAAGTTAACTTCACATTATCAAGGTCACTAGGCACAATCAATGTCACAATTCCTATCATTAACAGGTGTAACAGCTGGATTTTTCTATTATCTGGGCTCTGTGTTCCAATAACTGGGTGGTAGGCAGTGAATACAGGGCATGAGCACATACACTGGAGCCTATGGCCTGACAGCAAATGGACTGCAAGTCCAGAGAGAAAGCAGGACTTGAATAGCTGATGCAATAGATTAATATCATCTTGAAGAGAGTGAAACACATTACTAGGGAGTCCTGAGTTTCCCAGACAAGCCTGGGTTTTTTTCTTTTTATTTTAAGTAACATTACTATTTTTATTTTAAACTTACAATATTTATTTTAAACGTTTTCTTTGAAGATATTGGACAGCTTTCATCTTTCAGGAAACATTACGATGTGGACTTCAACATAAATATAATAATAATGTTTATTATGAATTTCCTCAATTAAAATGTGATTAGTGTACTGAACCCTTAAAAATGATTCTTATGACCCTGAATAAAACTAATCTATTTTTTTCCTTTGTGCAGTGGTTTCCTTTTCCTCCCTTTCTTTTTTCCTTCCTTCCTTCTTTCTTTCCTTCCTTCCTTTTTTTTTCTTTGCTTCTTTTTTTTTGGAATGATTTCTATATAGGATGATATAAAAATAATCTACGGCTGTTTTTCTCATAAATGGAGATTTTATTTCTACAGGTGTGGGGATTGAAAACAACAGATCTACCTTTTGTGATGCTGAATTTAAAGGGGATAAATACTGGGAATAATAATAATTTTAAAAAGCCCATGCATGCCTTTAGTTATTTAAATATGAGTAGATACATTTAATGAGTAGATATACTTATTGATTCTCTTAAATACATTTGAGATACTGTTTATAAATATTCCCTATTATTTTAAATATTTTCAAAATTAATTAGCCTGAGAGGTTTTGCTATAGTAACTTGGACTAACTTTTTTCCAAGCTGCTTGATTAGCAGATTAGTTCATTGTTTATTGGTACCATTTATTTTTAAAATCCCAGTATTGCAGTAGAATAACATAGAGAATCTTGTTAAACATGGGTTTGTGTGTGCATATGATAAACAGTGGTGGGCAAAAGTAGGTTTGCAGTTGTTTGTATTGAAAAAGACATGCAGGTTCTGATTATTACAATAGCTTTATTAACTCAAAAGAATGTCACAATGCAACTGTAAGCCTACTTTTGCCCACAACTATAATTGTGATTCATTTTTAAAAATAACCTTTTATTATTGCAGAAACAATTATCTTCATTGTGGAAAATGAGGAAATTTAGACAGATAAAAATAAAGTAAAAAATTATATTTCAACCATAGCAAAATCAGCAGTAACACCGTAATACATATACTTTCTGTGTGTTTATGTGCATTTTAACCTGAATGAGATCATACTTTATATACTATTTTATAACCTGTGAGGGGTTTTTTTGAGGCAATGAATCTCCACTTTCCTTTTTAGTAAATCTTCATCTCATCTAATACCCAGAACATATTCAGATTTCCTGAATTGATGCTCAAATGACCATTATAACTGATGCATCCTCACATTTCATCTGGTTATGTCTAAGTCTATTTTATAATCAAGCCCAGTCTTTTTTTTTTTTTAACTGACACCACTGTTTAAGAGACTAGACCAGGTTTGTATCTCTAGATATGCAACCTAGATATCTTTGGATTTGGGGATCTTTTTTATCCCCAGTATTTCTTGTGAAGAAGTTACATGAAAAGGTATTTAGCATGTTAGAATTATCACATAGCATAGGTCATGTTGATTGCCATTATGTGCTGTTATGTTTTGTCATGTCAGTAATTTAAAATCTGGTTGACCCAGCCTTAATGATGCTAATGGTGACCAATGAAACAGGATAAACACATTCTGCTTCCTCCTTTGTTCAGTTATGTTTCCCTCCTGTGGCTAAAGCTTTATTTTGGCATTATTAAAAGTCCAGCTTCCTGTCAACCATTAAGCTAATGTTTGATTTTTAAAAAACAAAAACACCAATTGATATGTTCTGTCCGAGATAATACTTAATTGGATTTGTAAAATTATATTTTTAGTTCTGTCTTTATTAAGTAGCATTATTCTGTAAAGGAGAGTTTTTGTTTTTTAATTACATGGGAATATTTGGTTACTCTGAAATACAGTTCTTATTGGCAAAGCAGACTAAATGCTTAATTCTTTCTCTTTAGTTATCAATTTTCAAAGTTGAAGTTCTAGTACCACCTCAAATGGTAACAATTTTTTTCTCTTTTTTGAATATTATTATGTAGAGGTATATTTTCACTGATTCAGTCCATCACAGCTTTTATCTATATTTTTTTAAATATATTTTTATTGATTTTTAGAGAGAGAGGAAGGGAGAGAGGTAGGGAGATAGAATCATCCATGAGAGAGGAAGTCATTGATTGGCTGTCTCCTGCACGGCCCCCACTGGGGATCAAGCCCGCAACCTGGGCATGTGCCCTGACTGGAAATCGAACCAGTGACCTCTTGGTTCCTGGGTCAATGTTCAATCACTCAGCCACACCACCCGGGCTATCTATATATATATTTTTTTTTATCCTCAAAGTTTTACACTTTGGCTGGTGGAATGATAGAAACTTTCCCATCTGACTCCTCTGTCTACCCTCACCTTTTTTTTTAGTTAAAACTTTTTTAAAATTTTATTGAAGTATAATTTGACATACCAGAAATTTTATGTATTTAGAGTACACATTTTGATGATTTTTTATATATACAAGGGTGGGCAAAAGTAGGTTAAATTACCAGACATCATTACCTAAAAGACAAATTATAATTAAGAGTATGAAATAATAAGAGAAAGTACAAATAAAGAATACAATAATTAATAACAATACAGAATAGACAGTTGCACATACAACTGTAAACCTACTTTTGCCCACTCCATATATGTATCAGATAGTAATCCTCTTGAAAATAATTTTAGAATTATGTGGAGCAAAAAGCAAAGAAAATCAGAAGATAAGTTTCTATTCTAGTAACCTGAGGGCACAAAGTTTCATTAGAATTCTCTATTGCTCAGGAGCTTAAAATCTAATTAGGGATTAGATTTGCACAAATCTAATTAGGGATTAGACATGCATAAATAAACATAATTGGAGGCATAGCTTTAAGTGCCAAAAAGAAAACACTCATGAATTGCTGCTGAAACTTAGTAATTTATTTTCTCCAAATTAGGGAAGCTGGAGCAGGACATTTCACTGAGAGGGTGGCATTTGGCTTGCCCCTTATTCCAGTAGACTAAGGTGGATAAGATCAAAAGAAAGCATAAAAGGAAAATATATAATGGGTCTTTTGACAAGAAGGAATGAATCTTATGAGGAGTGTGTTTGATTTGGTCACTATTTACCTCCTCAGGAAAGTCTCAGTGTTTGAACATTTGAATTTCTTAACTGCTTGGTGAAGCTGAATAATCCTGGAAACTTGAATTTAGTCCTAATGAAGTGTTAAAAATTTTATTAATGCTGATGAAGGTGACATAAACTCTTTGGTTCATGAACTCTTAGAGATGGAAGGACCCTTAGAGGTGATCTAATCCAACCCTTCCATTCTGCGAAGGACAGAATGAAGCCCAGGAGAGATGCAGCTACTTGCTCAGGATCTCAAAGCTGGTTGTTGGAAGAGAAAAGGAGGAAAAAAATTCCAACTCTCAGACCAAGAATCTTTTCTTGGAATACACCTTATTGTGAGACCTAGTTCAAAAAGACTCTCAGCTAAACAAGCACATTCTTGAAATTTACCATTTTACCAAAATGTATATGTAATTCCAAGGGGGAATCAATGATTGGTTCATTGGTCAATCGCATCATAGACATTCACTCATTATTACCCTAAAAGCCCTTAAAGCCCCACTAAAAGAAAAAAAACAAAAAAACAAAGATGTGTATCATTTCTACTTACAAAGATTCCAAGCTTTTCAGAGTGGTAAGAAAAATTCACAGGAAAAGATATGTAGCATCCCAAGACAATGTATGATAAAATGTCAAATGATTGAGAGAGAACAGAACATGGGTTGTCTGGCCAGTGTGGTTCAGTGGTTGAACATCAACCCATGAACCAGGAGGTCACAGTTTGATTGAATTCCAGGTCAGGGCACATGCCTGGGTTTCTGGCTTGGTCCCCAGTAGGGGGCATGCAGAAGGCAGCCTATCAATGATTCTCTCTCTGATGTTTCTATCTCTCTCTCTCACTTCTTCTCTGAAATCAATAAAAATATATTAAAGACAAGACCAAGGGTTTAGGCTGTTGCTGGGTATGGAAAGAATGAAAAATCAGAGTTGGGAAAAAGGCCAAGAGGAGCTAGAAATATTCAAGAAGGTTTTCTGAAAAAGCAAAGCTTGAAGATAATAGGATGTTTTTGGTATTAAGAGGTTCTTAAGCCAAAGAAGGATCTGTGATTTCGACTAGGAAAAGAAGGACTTACTCTCTTAATCTGCTAAAATTTATCATGTCCTACAATTGTGAATGTAAACAACAAAGCAATTTGTATAGCAAGTCCTGTGACTCTGTCACCAATAAAAATTACAGATATTCTCATACCTCATTACAGTTGTTGCAGTCATTACTGATATATTGAAAAGTCATTTATGCCCAATACCATCTTGAATGTATGGACATTATTAAAGATGCTTTAGATATTATTACTGTGTTAATAAAGACAAACATATTCTTAATCACATATTTTTTCCACATAATTATTTTTAACTATTATTCTAATTAGGTAGAATAATGGCCCCCAAAGATGCCCATGCCCTATTCTCCAGAACCTGTGGGTATATTGTCTTACGTGGTGAAAGGGGCTTAGCACATTTGATTCAGGTTAAGGACCACAGGATGGGAAATGACCCTGGATATCCAGGTGGGTTCAATCTAATCCCATGCATTCTTAAAAGCACAGAACCTTTCCCAGTGTGGGCAGAGAGGGGGATGTGCAAGGGACTTGATCAGCCTTTGCAAACTTGGAAGTTGGAAAAAGGGAGCCATGAGCCAAGGAATATAAGGGTGGCCTCTAGTGGAAAAGACAAGGAAACAGATTCTCCCTTACATCCTCCAGAAAGGAATGAGCCCTGTCAACACCTTCATCCGAGCCCAGTAAGACCTCTGTCAGACTTCTGACCTTCAAACTGTAAGCTAATAATTTGTGTGGTGTAAGCCACTAAGTTTGTGGTCATTTGTTATGCAGCAATAAATAGAAAACTAGTACCCTATTTATTGTATGCATTTAAAAATATTATGTTAGGAAACTTCACCAAAGGTGTTCATGCACCAAAAATAGGTTGAAAAAACTGGCCTAGTAGTGTCTGTTGCTATAGTTAAAAGGAAAAACCTTAGGTAGTTTGAAATAGACACCAGCCAATGTCTATTGGTGCCCCAAAGGTTAATCTGACATATTTTTTTGACAATTGTCCAAATGTTCCAGTAACAAATTTTGTAGCAAAGTCACAAATACAGTTTTCATTCAAGCTTGGCTTTTTCTCCTCACTTTCTTTCTCAGTGGTTCTTATTTTTTCTGGCTTCTACCTTTTCCGTATCTGGATTACATTCATATATGCAACTCATTCATGCAGGAATGGGAGCCAAGGGAAGAGTGACTTTAATCCTCTTAATCAACAGTATTACTTTATTAGCTTCCAAATGAAACCAGCAGCTACTAAAATATCATGCTAGGGAATTGTAGGAAAAGGAAACCCAGTAAAGAGGACCTATGCCAAAGGAGACGGCTTTCCCGTTACCAACGGTGAGAGTCTTTGGTGATTCCTTTATGGAAATTCTTGGGATCAATTCCTAATTTGTTAAAACATGTTAATTCCAAAAAATATTTTTTAAAGTTTCCATTCTCCTGCCTGTTAAACATAAGTAGCACATTTTGAAGTACCTGGTTAACTAAAATTGGTCATGTCTGTACAGTTCTAGGGAAGTGCCTTATAGAACTTTACCAGTGCATCCTTTTCTCTTCGTTTGGAACGTATCAGAAAAAAATTCTTCTTTGTAATCCAAAATAGATGTTTCTTCACTATGGAAACTGCACTCATGAAGTAACCTGTGGAGAGCGGCTACAGCATTTGGGCAGGTTCAAGCCTCGGACTAATGAGAGGGCACAATCCTCTCTTGGCAAAGCCACATGCAGGTCCCAGCTTGGAGGGCAGAGCCCTCCCAGGACAATTATAGCCAAAGGCTATGGTTGTAAGCTTGACCTTATGGTCCGAACCTGTGATCCCAGGTGGCTGAGTGATGTGGGCTGTGGGAGGTGCAACAAGTGCTGGCAAAACAAAGCTCCATAGAGTTCTCAGGTGCACGTAACCAAGTAGATTTGAAACCCATGAGAACATTGTAAACATCTTGACCACGCCCTTGCTTTGCCTCGTGGGATCTGACTATAAAATAAAGACTGGGCTTGCAGGCTGTGGTACTGTCTCTCCATCCGAGAATAGTGTCCCACTTAGCTCCAGCTGTATTCTCTTGTCTGTTTTCTTTAATCCTTTACCCCCTCAGGTTCACCACTGGCCGTGCTGGATGCGGTTCAGTAACCAATGTGAGTCTGCCTTTGTCAATAGCAGAGTTACCTGTCTGCTGTAAGGCACAGCTTACGACACATTTATCAACACGTCCACATCCTCTTGTCTCAAGCAATCTTGTTAAATATGTGCAAATAGCCAGAATGGCTCAGTGGTTGAGCCCCCAGTAGGGGGCATTCAGGAGGCAGCCAATCAATGGTTCTCTCACATCATTGATGTTTCTATCTCTCTCTCCCTCTCCTTTCCTCTCTGAAATCAATAAAAAAATATTTTTAAAAATATGTGCAAATCAAAAATTAAAACTACCAAGGAAAACATTATAAAATTATAAATTATAGATCAATGTGCTTTTCAAAAATGCATAAAACAATCTCGTAGTCTTTCCCAGGGCTAGCTCCTTTAAGCAATGCAAGACAGACAAGCTAGGTCAAAAACATACAGTGTGTAAATACTAGTAAGTATAATACCTAGATCTTATCATATGCAATGACAAATGCAATGCCAAAACTAGAATGTTGCCAGATTTACACTATACAAGGTCTAATTTTGTCAATACACCTGCTTTCCATACTTCATAAAACTCAATGCATTTTCAGACATTTAAAGCTAATATTCCTTGTTACTAAAGATGCATAGGTATGAGATTGACTTTTAGGTAAAAGATTATGCATTTGCTTTAGTGAAAAACTCTATAGAGCACATCTTAATTTTTATGGCTTTTCAGTTGAATTATTGAATCACTTTACTTTTTTTAAAAAATATATATTTTATTGATTTTTTACAGAGAGGAAGGGAGAGAGATAGAGAGTTAGAAACATCAATGGGAGAGAAACATCGATCAGCCGCCTCCTGCACATCTCCTACCGGGGATGTGCCCGCAACCCAGGTACATGCCCTTGACCGGAATCGAACCCGGGACCTTTCAGTCCGCAGGCCGATGCTCTATCCACTGAGCCAAACTGGTTTCGGCCACTTTACTTTTTTTACATTTTAGAAAACACTCTGCAAGACATTCTGAAAATATTCCATGTTAAAATAGGTGTCATTTAACACAACTGTTTGTGCCCGACACAACATTTTTAAATATATTGCCTCTCTGCTCCCACTATATATAACAAGTCATAGTCCCAACAAGGTCATGTGATAAAGCCCATTTCCCAGGATTATTTATATTTTACATTTGCAATATGACTAATGAAGTATATTTTATTTTTAATTGACATTTCTTTTATTACTAGTGAAGCTATTTTCAGTTCTTGAGGGCTGTTTGCTTTCATGTCTTATGAATTCCATGTTACTGTTCATTGCCAGTCATTCTGTGGAAATTTAGTTTTATTACATTATATTAAATTAATTTGCACATGCTCTTTGCATAGCGATGTTAATTCTTTGTTTTTCATACCTATTTTCAAATATGTTCCCAGTTTGCATTTCATCTTATCTATGTCTTTATATGTACACAGTAGAAAAAAATTAAATTTAGATGGGTCAACGTAAAGAATTTTTAAAATTTCAGTTGTATCTAAAGAAATTCAGTGCCCACCCCTCTCAGACCTAGACGAAGAAGGGCAGACTGTGGTGCCAGGCTGTCAGGCTGCCCAAGGGACAGTAGGGGGAGCTCCCTGGGGACAGAAGGGGGAGCTTCAGTGGGGACAGAAGGGGGAGCTTCAGTGGGGCCTGTGTAGTTTGAAAAAGAAAAGCCAAGTCCTGGCTGGTTTGGCTCAGTGGATAGAGCATTGACCTGTGGATCAAAGGGTCCTGGGTTTGATTCCGGTCAAGGGCACTTACCTTGGTTACAGTCTCCTCCCTGGCCCGGGCTCTGGTCAGGGCTCCCGCAGGAGGCAACCAATCGATGTGTTTCTCTCGCATCAATGTCTTTTCCTCTCTCTTCCACTCTCTCTAAAAATCAATGGGAAAATATCCTCAGGTGAGAATTAAAAAAAAAAAAAAAGCCCAGCTCCCCAGGAAGTTCTGAGAGCTCTTCTCTCACCCCACTCATGCACCTCTTTTAGCATCCTTGTGTGTAAGGAGAGAAGTTAATGTCTGCTGCACTTTTAAAAGCTATATCTGAGTAGAAACACGGTGTCAAAAACTCCTGGACTAGCCTGCCTTGCTTAGTGAAAGTCCTTTCCCCTGTGCGGGTCCCTCTACTCTCTGGCCCCCTGACACTGTGAATAGATGAGAATCAGGAAAACTGTAACCTCACTGTGCACCGCTAACCGGATGCCTCTCCATGCATTTCCTCACCTGCCCCCTGATTGACCTTTGAGAATGAAACACCCAGTCTCGTCTGGCGGCTATTTTCTGCAACATATATGGGGCATTAAGATCTCTGACAGGACCTATGAAGAGAAGACCTGTGATGCGAAGGCTAGCACTCTGCTGGCCTCCAGAACAATACCTGCTGAACAAAGAGAGAGTTCAGACTTTTGTTCATCATTTACTGTTAGATAGGTGCCTTCTCACTCCATGAAGGCAAGGACTTCATGCCCTTCACTGCTGTAGCCCAAGGCCTTAGATTGGTGCCTGACATATTGTCAGTACTCAATACATACAAGTACATCATTTGGATTTTCAGAAAGAAAATCAGGTACCCTTGACAGCATCCTCTTCTACGGCCTTTCAACCAGGGGTCCCGCACCACGGTGCTCTGGGCTCTTCTAACTCTCTCCCTACTCTATCTCATCTGGCAGCCAAGCTTCACTTAGCCATCTCTTTGCTAATGTCTTCTAATTCCATTACTTACGCTCCTTTCTTTTCTTTGTACTCCAGACTCTACTTGCTATTTCTATTGGGATGACTCTAAAGCTACACACATTAAACATGTTCAAAATTAAACATTTTCTCACACCCTCTACCTCCTGACCCTCCACCAATGTCTCAGGAAATGCCCCCACCATGTACTCAATTTATACAATTATGTAATCTAGAAGTCATATCTGACTCCTGCTTTCCCTTATTTCCCACATCCAATACGTTAAATCCTGTAGCTTTGAACTCCAAACATCTAATTTGTGTATGGCATGTTCTTTGACCTCCCATGGCCATGACTCTAATTCAAATTACCAGTCTCTTTCATCTGCACTGTTCAACAGCATCAAATGCTTCTCCCTGCACCCTTTCCTTCCTTCTCAGTCTACTTTTCACCATTGACCCCCTCCACCCAGCTCCTGCCCCCTCCCCAGGCCTTCACTGCACTGTTGTCTGTCCATGGGCTATGCATATATGCATTTAAGTTCTTTGGTTACTCTCTTCCCACCCTCCTCCTGACCCCCCTTTTCCCTCTGAAATACGTCAGTCTGTTGCATACTTCAAGAGTCACCTTTTAAAATCTTAATCTGATTATTCTGTGTCACTGTTGAAATCTCCTTGGTATGATCCCATTGCCCTCTGGATATAGACCACAACCCTTCACATTGACTTTAAGGTGACCCATCTGTCCTTGTGTCACTCTTTTCCTTGCTCTTTAAGTTTAAGCCACCCTCAGCTTCTTACAGATCCCACACAGTAGCTTTCTCCTGTTCCAGGACTTCTGCACATACTGAAGCTCTGCCAAGAAATACTCTTTTTCTCAATCTCATTTTATACTTTACCTAGATCAATCTTACTCATTTTAAAAATCTCAGATCTATTGCATATTGAAACATGTTTGTTTTAACATATTTTTGCAAGAAGAGATCCCCAAGTTTCAGATTTTGTAGTTATTTGAAAAATTTCTACAGAGCATGTATATTTTATTAGTAGTCTATATGTTTCTCATACTTTATTATGTATGCAAGTAAAGTTGGCATCTCATTATGAGAATTAAGGACACTGAGATTATATTTGCCTTGGGAAAATGTATCCCTTCACTGGTGCAAACAAGCATTGATATATCTAGATTCCAGACAATACTACCCTTAGGAAGAGGCCTCAGGATTTTATATCATAGAACAGAGGTCAGAAAACTATGTCCCACAAGTCAAATGTAGCCCACTACTAGTTTTTATCAATAAAGTTTTATTGGAACACAGCCACCCTCATTATTTTATGTATTAGCCTGTGGCTGCTTTCATTGGGAAATGTGAGTTGAGTAGTTGTGACAGGAACCATATGGTCAGAAAGCCTAAAATATGTTCTTTCTGGCCTTTTACAAAAAGAATTTCCTGATCCCTGTCAGAAAATATAATGACAAGGATTTTAACTCAGGGAGCTCAGTGCCAGGTAGTACCAGTAATCCAGCAAGACATTCAGTATGAGTTCTTCAGACCAGCTGGTCTAAGTTGCACTCTATTCTGATGGACCTGCCCGGAAGAGTTATCTGCAGATTGTACCAAAGTAACAGAACCAATTGATTTGTCTGAAGAATGACTTGGAATTGTACATTAACTGAACATTAAAAAATATCTGCCAAATTTCTGTGTGTGTGTGTGTGTGTGTGTGTGTGTGTGTGTGTGTGTGTAAGAATGTTATAATGTTGGACTGCTCTATCAGGGAGTAATTTATCATCAGGCCCTATTCTTAAGGACATCTTGGATTATAACAGGAAAAGGGCATTATCATTGAAGAAGAGAAAGTTTTTTTTATTGTATTGACAAGTTGTCAGTGTCCAACTTATCTAAAAACCAAGTAATTTAGATGTTAACCAGAGGCAGGCATGTGCCTCCCTTTTTCCCAGCAGTCAGCATTGAATTCTGATCTGCCAAGAGACTATTTAATCGCTAACTACTTTATTTCAATACTGCCTATGAAACATAGCTGTTAAAAGAATGCCTTCTTCCAGTCTTTCAAGCTAAGGATAATGCTTATGTGCATAAACTAACCTCTACTTCTGTGTCTTTAAATGTGTTATAAATATTTATAATAATATCCCCTTGTTGAGAAAAACAAAAAATAATAAAAATACAGGCGCTGAAGTCCAATCATCAGAAAAAAATAAGGCTCAGCAACTTACTGGCCATGTAGCCATGACAAGTTACTTAAAATGACAAAACTTCAATCTCCTTATTTATAAAATGAGGGAAATAATAGTGCAAACCACAGAAGTTTGGCTTAAGTAAAAATAGAATATTGTGAAGCACTTACATGATGTGCAGTGTAGAGTAAAATGTAAGTTCAAGTGTTTCAGTCTAAGCTTGCCATGAATTGTGCAGGTGGGCCTATCAACCTTTCCGTCTCTGGACAGTAAAGTAGATGCTGGATCAACAGACAGTACAAAGAGTCCTAATCAATGAGTGGTGAAGGGGGTATTGCATCTTCTGAATCTGCTTCTCAGTGAGAAGAAAAACGCAGCAATGGAAGAGCTACACCTAAAATCTGCTCCTCTCTTTTCACGGTATTGAATTGACATCCAAAACTGCAGCACCTTAAGAAAGAGATGATAAAATGTGAAGGGATGTCTAAATAAACTGTAAAAGATGGAGAATCATGTGTTTGAAATAGAGTAGATTGATGCTTCCCAGATATTCCTCTCCGGAAAGATGCCTGCCGCATGCTCTGGAGTAGACAGAAACACAGGACTATTTCTGAAGTCATGAGGTGTAACTGATGATTCACTAAAATGTTATATTCTACATCTTATTTTTTATATTTGTGTTTTAAAAATGACCTGCCTGGCCACTGTGGATGGGCGGATTGAGTGTCAACCCATGCACCATGAGGTCACTGGTTTGATTCCTGGTCAGAGCACGTGCCCAGGTTGCAGGCTCAATCCACAGTATAGGACGTAAAGGAAGCAGCCAATCGATGTTTCTCATTGCTGTTTCTATCTCTCCCTCTCCCTCTGTCTCTAAAATAAACACATATTTTTAAAAAATATATAAATAAAAATAAAATGTCCTTAAAATCTCAGTAAAGAGAGGCATGCTGCCACACTAGTACTTATCAGAAGCACAAATTGCACAGGGATTTGTTTATGGTCTGTATACTTGTTGAGGAAATTATATCTAAGGAATAAATTAATTTGTGAGGGAAAAGAACCTATCATCTTGAACAGTACCCAAACAGTTATAATGACATTTTCCCCTCAAGTCTTACAAAGTTAAAATGATGTTGGAGAAACACTATTTCAATAATCCTTTGAGTGGTAATCATTTTGCGATATATATATATATATATATATATATAATCTCCAATCAATACTGTGCACATTGTAAACTCACACAATGTTATATGTCAGTTATATCTCAGTAAAGCTGGGGAAAAAGAAAAAAGAATCCTTTGGGAATATTGTTAGATTTTTTTTTTTTATTGAAGTAAATCAGAAGCAAACTTAATCTTAAGAAACTATTTGTATAATGGAAAAAATGAGGATTTTGCAGTTGGTGTATTTCTAGTGTATATTTTTATTGATTTCAGAGAAGAAGGGAGAGGGAGAGAGAGATAGAAACATCAATGATGAGAGGAAATCATTGCTTGGCTGCCTCCTGCACACCCCCTATAGGGGATCAAGCCCACAACCTGGGCATATGTGCTCTTTGCCAGAATCAAATCCGGGACCCCTCAGTCCACAAGCCAAATCTCTATCCACTGAACCAAACCAAATAGGGCTACAGTTAGTGTGTTTGAAACCTGAAGTCTGAGTCTTGATTTTGTCAAGGAGAATAACAATGAAACATTCTTTAAACGATCATAAATTATGTGTTTAAAATGCCTAGCTCAGTTGCTACATGAAGTAGATGTTCAGTGTAATAGAAATGGTAATACTTTATAAGTCTTTATTTTACACTTTATACTTTATAAGGTTTTATTCATTCATTCATTCATTCATTCATTCATTCATTCATATATTCACTTATTCCTTTGATGGACTGGTGTGTCACTGAGACAAGGTAGAGAGTAATAAACTGAATACAATTCTTGACACACATTTTATTGATGTCCACTGCAGAGGTGTCTCCAGATATAAGTATAGAACACAGTGTGCACTGCCCACTAAATAGACCAGAGCAGTTTAAACAACTTGTTAATCTACAAAGTAACAAGGTTACAGTTCCAGTAGGGCGAGTGTACACATAGGTATTGAGCTTTTGCTATCAAAAAAAGCATTATACTAGCTATAAAATGCAAAGGGCTGTCCTAAAATGGAAGTATAAATTACAAAGACAGCAAACATTGCCGTTCCTAACTTCTAAGGAGCTCAGCTCTAAAGGAAAATAAAATGATGTGCATGCATTAAACCTAGTGCATTTGTTTTTTAACAAAGCACAATAAACCTGGGCTCTGGGAATGTATTTTCTCAAAGCTCATGAATAAAATTTTAACATAAATGGAAGCACCCAAATAAAAGTCAACTTCAAAATTGCTACGTAGTTGGGGCTCAGAGACCATCTGCTTGGAAGGAGGGCCAGACAGACTTGCCTAGAAGCTTGGTTTACCTGTACTCTGATTTTTTTAAATATTTTTATTGATTTCAGAGAGGAAGGGGGGAAGAGAGAGAAAGAGAAGAGAGAGAGAGAGAGAGAGAGAGAGAGAGAGAGAGAGAGAGAGAGAGAGAGAAGAGAGAGAAACATCAATGATGAGAGAGAATCATTGATTGGCTGCCTCCTGCACGCCCCTTACTGGGGATCGAGCCTGCAACCCAGGCATGTGCCCTGACCGGGAATCAAACCTTGACTGCCTAGTTCATAGGTCAACACTCAACCACTGAGCCACACCAGCCAGGCTGTATCCTGACTTTATTTGGCAAACCTTTGGTGGTGGCAAAGGAGATAATGGAACAGATTTAACCACAACCCCTCCCCACTGCTCCCACCCAGTGACCCCTTAGCACCACCCCTGACACCTGGGTTTTAATACTGGGTTTATCTTCAGGTTTGGAATCTAGATATAACTTCTGTTCTTTAAATAGATAGTGAGTAACTGGATGTCAGGCAGAGACACAGTATCTTTTCCCAGGGGGCTTAGGAGCTGGTTAAGGGACAGAGACCTGAACACAAATAAGTAGAGCAGCATGATAAGCATCCAGCTGGTCTTCATTCGCTCCCAGGTGCTATGAATGGGATGGAAACCAGGCTTCTATCCAGAATAGGCTGTGCAGTCTTCACGGAACTGGGGTTGTTGGACATAGACCCTGAAGGAAATCTTTCTCTGCAGCACTTTCCCTATAAAATAAAATGTTTCTTTCCAAAACACATGTTGTGTATACAAATTATCTTCATTAGTACATATTTTAAATGGCTCAAAATACAAAGATTTGCATATAATCTCCCGAGGAACCCACAAATGGAAAAGAAAAATCACTAGTGCCTGACCATTGCATTGGGAGAGAAAGGAAGGTGCTCTGACCATTGCTAATTTGGTTATTTAGCGCCCAATGAAAGCTGAGCATTGTTTTATAAAAATTTGAAAATATTGAGTGACTGCCATGAGCCACAGACATAGCTCTGGGTGATTTACATATATTATCTCTAACAGAATTTCTCAGAATAGTTCTTATTCAAATATATATCACGAAGCCCCAAATTACTCATCCCAACAATAATGTTGTCTTGGAGGGATAGCCTTACCTATCAAATATCACTTCAAGGACAGAGTTTGAAAAGTAAGGCCCTAAAAAGCTTAATTTCCTGTGATTTGGATCTATGTGGGATCTCAAGTACTTGGTTTAGAATTGATAGTTTCCACGGCCCCTTAAAAGAACCACATTCTGATTCGGGTCTGACTGAAATATTTGCCAAAGGCTTGAGGCTGTCAATTTAATACTGACTTTAGAAAACAAATGAATTTCACCTAAATATAAATGTGCTATTCTTTTTTTTTTTTTTTGGTCTAAAGAGTAGTTAGTTCAGAAGGAAAATGCTTAATGATATATTGAATAAAACTTTTCTTTGTATCTCAAGTTTATTCAACACCAAATCATGTACACTTCAGATCATAGAATGTATAAATTAACACATAGGTTGCAACGGGCTCAGCCTGCTCACTTTAGAGGAAGAGGCCAACCCAAGAGATGAAGAGTCTCCACTGACATCATGCAGCTCAAAGAGAAATGCAAGCTGTGCTCGAATGCAGCTCTCCTCACTCCATTTCCCTGCCTTTCCCACTGTACCGCTCCTTCTCCTATTGCTCCTTCTCCTATTGCCGGCATATGAGGTATTTGCATACAAAGTCCCCAAGGAGATCCCTATCAATGTACCATGCTCATGATATGTCTGCACTCTAAGCATCCCATTATTTTTCTTAAGGCCCTCCAAACTTAAATAAAGGTCACTCAAGGAAATAGTCTTTCATAAGTCAATACCCAACTGTAATATCAAAGCATGCTAACAATTTTCCAAGTCAGGAATTCCCTAATCCCATTGAATGTGGTGAAATGCAAATTTGTAGTAATAGTGACAAATAATTCATTGAAAAACCAAGATAAGACATGATCAGAGTTTAGCTGGGTGGGGACAGGACTTTCAGCTCTGGGAATGGCTGAGTTGATAATAGCCGAAGTGCAAACGAGTACATTGCAGTGTCTGTTCATATGATAGGGGCACAAAATTAATGAATAATAAGTAATCAGTACCTTTCTAGTTACCAAACCCAAAAAAGCTTCTTGGGCTTTCTTGTCCTTCTTGTACCATTTTGCATCATTGATTGTCCTTTCCTTATTAAAACTGTTCTCCCTTGGCTTCTAGGACTCTGTTCTATTCCCATTCTCCCTCTACCCCACTGGTTGCTCCTCTAACTCCCTCTTTTGGCTCCTCATCTTCTAGACACCCCTCTACGACACTCTCTTTGTCTCTCTTCTCCCTATATAGCTCTCACTCTCACGCTTTCTTTTGCCCCGATTTTCTATGGATCTAAAAGTTTTCATATTTTAACACTCTCAGAATTCCCACTACATTTCTCTGAGGCATCTCAAAATTTGTGTGTCAATAATGAATACATTTTATGAACATACTTTCCCCTTCAAAGGAGTGGAACACAGTTTTCCCTCCTTTTATGTTTGAGCTTTGCAGTGACTTCTTTCCAAAAAGTACATCATGAAAGGAGGGGGAAAGAGGAACTTTACAGGGAAGAAACCTGACAAACATGACCTCAGCCAGATCATCAAGATCAACATCCACAGTGAAATGTCATGTTGATTGTATGTGTCCTTAATATGATGTGATGAAAAATCACATCCTCTGTGGTCTTCCTTATAATCTTAGTCTAATCTCGAGAAAAACATCACAAAAATCTCAGTGGAAGGAAATTCTACCAAATATCTGGCCAATACTGTTTAAAACTATCAAGGTCATCCAAACAAGAAAATTCCAAGAAACTGTCATAGCCAAGGAGTTTACAGAGATATGCCAACTAAATGTATTGTGGATTCCTGAACGGATCTGAGAACAAAAGAGGCATTAGATAAAAACTAAGAATATATGAATAAAGTATGGACTTTTGTTAATAATAATGTATAAATATTTGTTTATTAATTGTACAAATGTACCATACTCACATAAGAAGTTAATAATGGAGAAACTGGGTGTGGGTATATGGAAACTCTCTGTACTATCTCTATAGTTTTTCTGCAAATTTTAAACTATTGTAAAATAAAAATATTATTCAGAAAATGAATTTAACGTTTTTCTTTCCCTAAACTTTTTTTTTATGTTCCCTATTTTTGTCAGTGTAATTACAGTGGGCAAGTAGGACGTTGCCCTTGGTTATTCACATTTACTAGGCACATAGATTTTAGTGAATGATGTTTTATTATTTAAAAAATTTAATATCTGCATTTAGCATCTGCATAGTAAGGGGGGAACGGTTAAAATAAGAAGCTTTTCAGAGAGCCCCTGTTTGATGATGATACAAATCTGGGCACCACACCATGAAATACAAAGTTGATTTGAGGCCATTCATAGTGGAGAAGCCAAAATGGACCCACTATGATGCAGATTCAGAAAACTATGAAATTATTTTTCTATGACTTAACTAAACTGTTTTATGTAAAGACCACTCCACAGAACTTTCTGCCTTTTCTACTTGCCAGTTTAAATTTAGCCCGACCTTCATGGCTCAGTGTTTGAGCGTCAACCTAGGAACCTGGAGGTCATATGGTTCGATTCCTGGTCAGAGCACATGCCCAGGTTGCGGGCTTGATCCCCAGCGGGGGGCATGCAGGAGGCAGCAGATCAGTGATTCTCTCAAATCATTGATGTTTGTATCTCTTTCTCCCTCTCCCTTCCTTTCTGAAATTAATAAAAATATATTTTTTAAATTTATTAAAGTCATTCCAGTTTAAATTCTAAATCTTTCTTCCTGATTAAATCAGTACTTTTGCAATAAATACTCGGGCTTCAAGTTCTTCTTCCCCTTTCAACTTGTCTGACCAGAGGTAATTTAATGTTTCAAGTAGCCAATGTGCCCGTTGCATGAGAAGAGAAGTAGCTCCTAGTCAGCCACCATCCCCTGTGCTAGTGGCCTCTTCGGTGGTCTGTAGGGACCCCATTGGTCACTAACCTCCTGAACTGCTGCTATTCACACCAGGAGCACAGATAGGCCCCCCTTTTCCCTCAGGATCCATACCTCTCCCCTGCTGACTTCTCTGCAGTGGCCTCAGGTGCTGCTGTTCTCCTCACTCTTCAGCTTCTGCTTCTTGACCTCTGACCTCTTCCAACTCTCTTACTATTTCCACATTCCTTTCCAGGACATAGGGAATGTTCTCTTTCCCTTGCACTCCACATACAAGACCGGAGACACTGAGGATGATGTCTTTAGTCCATCCACCAAAACCCCTTCTTAATCATTGGTAATTGCCATTCGCTCACTGCTGTATTCTTGGGGTACCGTTGCTCTGGCATAATGCTCAAGGCAAGCCTTCTTGAAAGGGCCATGCTGTAGGAAAGAGGAGCAAATCCTCTGGCTTTGGGATTATTCCAAACTTATTGTTTTTTCCTACCCTGTGCCCAACACCAGATCCTGTTCTCTCTTTTCCTTAGTGAGGGGACAATGGAGCATAGACCAGACACCACTCTTTCTCTTTGCCTCTGCATAACTGTGTTGTGTTATTGTGTTTCTATGCTCTCTTTCTCTTCCTTGCTGTCACTCTCTCTTCCACCTGCTATCCTACCAGCTCCTCTCCTTAGACATAGAAAGAATTTTTATTTTATTTTCCTGCCTAATTGGAAGTGTCTTCATGTCAGGGCCCCATGCTGCTATCCTCTGTGTACGGTTCTTCATATTCAAAGCTTAGATTTAGAAATTCTAAGGAAACCCTTTATCTCCCATAAATCAAGGCTCTTGCTAAGCAATAGTCTTTTATTTTTCAAACTATCCTCTCATCATTGACTTTTTGAGAGCAGCACATTAATTTCTTTTTAGTTCTTTGTACTACTATAGTCTCAGCAGTGTCTGCCCTCTGCTGCCCTTGGGCAATAAGATCAGGCTCAGGTCTTCACCTTCATGGCTGAAGAGCTGCCAGGAGCAAATTTTAGTTACTCAGAGGAAATATTACAACAGGTTATACTTAAGGTATTATCCCAAAATGTTGTATTCTCTGTGTGGCTTTGATTCGAACAATGCAGGCTAGGGTTCTGGGCAGAATCCCCACTTTCCCTAATCACCAAGACTTGTCACAGTGGCTTTTTCTTGGCTTCTTTCTTTGTCCTCAGGCTCAATAAAATGTCAAGCATTGTCCATCTGTCAATATTTCTATCATTTTCCTCTCTTTCCAAACCCCATTAATTCAGCTTGTCCTTCTCACCTTGATTATTTCTGTAAACTTCTCATTTGTTTCATTGCCTGAAGTTTCTCCTTCAGTGTCTTTGAGATATTTGTGCCTTAGGTTGGGGGGGAACCTTTGAGATCCAATTCCACTTCTGCATTTGCTTGTTTGTGAATTTGAGCAAGTTTTTAAACCTCTGTTTCCTCCATCTTAGGAAGCTATCCTGAGGATGAGATAATATATGCAGAGTGATTAGCATAGTGTCTGACTGAGGTCAAGCAGGTGCAAATGTTTGTTGTTGTTATTCTGCTCACAGGTATAAAATATTTCATGAGGTTCATGGGTGAGATGGGCATCGAAGGCAGGCCAGGCTTCAGGAAACTCGCAGTGGGGAAGATCGCGAGCACAGGTATAAAAGCAGGAAGGCACAGAGCAGGAAGCTGCGAGATGGAGCAGGCCTTGTTGGGAGGTAGGAAGAGAAATGTCGGGGAGGTGAGTTACAAAAACCTCAGGGATGATATTCATTTCTAAGGTTAAGAGTTTGTATTTTATTTCATAGGCATTTTAAGGAGTTTTTCCTTTACAGAAACAGCAAAGTTGTGTGGGAGCACAGAGGTGTGTGAATTCTAAAAATAAAAGTAAAAACAATGTTCAAAAGATGGCAAAAACTAATAGAAGAAAGAGAGAGAGAAAAAAAAAACACATTACAGGAACTGAGATAAAGAGAGAAGAAAATTGCCAGTGTAATAAGATTTGGGGAAAAAAAACCAAAACCAAAAATGAAAACAAGGATAAAATCTTAAAGATAAGTTTCATGGGAAGCAGAGTTACTTGAACAAAATGACAACAAGTAAACTCACATACCTAGAGAGAAATATTCAATAACCCTACTAACAAATAACTCAAATAGAGGAATAAGACATACAATTAGGCAGATAAGTGACAGAATCCATTTATCTTCTGAAATAAAAGGCTCCAAGTGAACCTGGCTGCATCGATAGTCGTGTTGGGAAGAATTCATGATTCAGCTCATCAGGTGACCAATTTCCAAGCTCTTAGCAGCAAAAAACCATGCCTTATTTATTTCATCAGCTCCTGTTGCTAGCACATCACTGGCCTTCAGTAAATTTATTGAACTGAACTAAGCTGAATACCTGAGGGTTGGAGAATGTGAAGTCTGGCCATGGAATGGGCTGACTTTTTCCATCCTTCACAAGGAGCTCTGTATTATTGCCCCTCAGCTACATATGACCTGGCCTGCTGAACTGGTTGAGTCAAGTCTTGTTTAATTTTACATTCTGCCCAAGGAAAGTTTTATGGGTTTTTCCCCCTTATTACCCATCCGTGTAAAGAGAATTTATTTATCATGACTTTAAACTCAAGCATACAATTGTTTCCTTCTACCTAGGATCCCAGGAGCTGCACAGAATGGGCCAGTATTTGGACCACTGCGTTGTCCAGAAAGAGGATATTCAAAGTACAATCCTTATTAACTCTATTCTCCTTCCTAAAAGGCCATGATATGTTCTCCAAGGAGTTCAGAATTACTAATGATAACTGAGGAAAGGGAGAAAGGTTAAGAATGCTAGATGAGTGGATTAATAAAAAAGTAAACATTTGGAATAATGTATTGTATCCTTTACCCCACAGCCTTCAGTCTCTTAATTACCCTCTTCAGTGTACAAGAGAAATAGGCCTTAACTCCCGGTGGATAAGCATTCTTTGAACCTTTATGGTGCCTTTGAATTATAGCTATTAATAATGAGATCATGGAAGAATGAGTAAGACATTCCTACTCATTAAAGTTCTCCCAAATGATACATTCAAAATCTTAAGTCCCTTAAGTGGCTGTACTTTCCATTAAAAATGAAGAAAGTTGCCTTATTTTAAAATTTCTAGGGTATGGGGCCTTGAAATACATCTACCCTAAAAAAGGTCAATTCATTTGTTTATGAATTATCTAGTATATTTTTTCCTTTCCTTTTCTTCTGTCCTTCCTATTATTGGGGTGAAAGGAGGGTGACTAGAGTCCTAGTCTTTACTGCTAGGCCTGTCTAGGATGTTATATAAAGATCAGTTAAGGACTCAGAAAATCTAAAGGTGTAAAAAAGGCAGATACTATTATTATTGGCATTTTGTTATTGTTATTACTCTGCTAACTTCCATTTTAACTGTTATCTTTCCATTCCCAGTTAGTGGTTTTATCCTGCTTTTAAAAAATCATAATTTTTATCAATATTTGCTTAAGTATCAGATAAATAACAAAATGTCCCCCTAAATTTTAATGAAAACAGAAATAAAGTAGAAAAAGCGGGGAGGGGTTGGGGAAATATGCTCCTTGGAGAGTTATCAAACAGATGTTTGGACATCTGTGTCCCAGAACAACTCTGATTACCTAGATCTTACCATTTTTTTTCTTTTCCTTATGATGAGACCTTTTAAGATTCTCTCTCTTAGCAACTTTCAAATGTACAATAGTCATGATGCTGTACATTATATTGCCGTAACTTTTTTATCACTGGAAGTTGGCACCTTTGAGGCACCTTTACTTACTTGCCTGCTCACTGCCCTCCACCTCTGGCAACCACAGATCTGTTTTCTTTGTCTATGAGTTTGGGTTGTTATTTTGTTGTTGTTGGTTTTATTATTATTATTTTTTTTTGGTGTTTTGAGTGTGTGTGTGTGTGTGTGTGTGTGTGTGAGTGTGTGTGTGTGTGTGTGTGTGTGTGTGTGGTTTTTGTCTTTTAGCTTCCACCTATACATGAGATCATATGTTGTCTATATGTGTCAGACTTATTTAACTTACTATAAAACTCTCAAGGTTCATCCACGTTGTCACAATTGTTCTCAGTTTGAAACGCAGCTGCATTGATTTTATCCCTCAGTTTGAAAGCCTGCAAGCATTTTCTCAGAAGGATGAAAGTGTTGTTGTTTTTTAAAGACACGGAAAATCTTAAAAAAAATTCTAATCTACTCAGGTCTTGAAAGAGTCCCAGTTCAATTTGCTTTTTCCCAGGCAGCTGAGGCGCTTCAGAGTTGCAGGGGGAATAAGATTGAAGTGAACTGAGAATGGTGTTGATTGTAAAGGAGAATTTTCCAGTTTTACTTTTACTCAAATTCCTGATGGATGAGGCCGCGGCACAACCTGAAAGGGGGAGGAGGTGAGGTTGGTCACGGTGCAGGCTGAAAGACTCCTGCAGGGGAAGAGGGAAAATCAGAGACCAAGCCAAATCCATGTGTCTTCTGTCCACCATTCCCCAGGAGGCTTACAAATATAATACACGTGAAATAAGTAATTGAGTAACTATGAGTTCCATCATAAAAGTTTCCCAGTGGGAATAGGCAATAAGTTTATTAAAAATAAACCACAACAGGCATCCCTGATGGTGGAAAACATTACAAAGAACTCAAAAGCTGGAAAGAAATTACAACTAATAGGCGTGTTCTAAGAATAGTAGACCGGGGGAGGGAAACTACCTAGAATAAATGATTTCCAACGGAAATTCCAGTTATCAGAAAAGGGCCAGCAGAAGAGATGGAGATGGCCTGAGTTCTAGAGTACAGGCTTTGTCTCTCCACTGCCTTCAATTTTTAAGAAGCTTTTGTTTTGTTTTGTTTTGAATTCTCTCCCTTATGAGTAGTTGCCATGCTTTAGGGTAGTCAGAAAATTCACACAATGTAAACAGGGGCCTAGTTCTTAAAGAAAAGAATGGGAATTACAAACAATTCTTACCATGACCTTGTTCAGAGAGGTTCATCTTTCTACATCTTGAAGAACCATCCGTAGAGTTTACAGATAAGCCAGATGGTGGCTGTAAGTACTAGTCCTTTAAGAAATGTAGGCATATAAAGAGCACATGTGCCAATGGTCCACTGAGAGTCAGGCACTGGGGATTGGGAGTCAAACAATACCTTGGCCTCCCCATCAATGATTATGTTTGAATGAAGGAGGGGAGGAGACAGACAAAATGAGCAAGATCACAGACCAGGACATGCCAAGCAACCACTTAAGTGTGTGGTTCTCAATGCCAGCAGAATTAGAATCACTGTCAAAACTAACAGTGTCCTGTTCTACCCCACACACCCCATATTGTTATTTAAGTTTCCTAGGTGATTCTAAGGTGCCATTAGGTCTGAGAACCACTAGTCTGGGTGCTGTGCTTTCTGGGGAGCCCAGAGACTAGATGCTCATAGCCCCTTTATAAGCAAAGTCTAATACCATAGCTGGATTCATTTAGTCCAAGAATTCAGTTAAATATAGATCTCCCTGAAGGAAAAATATTTTGTGTGGTAGTCACTTACACTTTAGTGCAGCCTTATCTAATAAATGGAACTTCCTACGATGATGGGACTGTTCTGATATAGTGTGGTATCTGATTTGGTAGCCCACTAGCCACATGTGGCTTTTAAGCACTTGAAATGGGTCTAGGAAAACTGATCCACTGAATTTTTGATTTTTTCTTATTTTAACGAATTTGAATTTAAATGGCTATGAGAGGCTAGTGTCTTCCATATTATAGGTCAGCGCAGTTCTGGTGTGAATAGCTAATGAGGAAAAGGATAGCAGATAGGGTACTGGATACGTGATGAAAGGAGTGAGAGGAAACCCTGAGGATGGAAAGATGGAAGAGAATGTAGTTAGGGATCACTGTGAAAACTCATTCCCTAGGAAGAGCTGGAGGAGATTCTACAGCAAAATGTGTCACTCTCTATGCCACATTCAAACAATGCTGAGAGGAATTTCTCAGGAGGTGACTGGCTATCAGGTATCCCGCCTCTCTTCTACGGACAGCACCCTTGCGATTAGGAAAGCTCACAAAAGCCCTTGCATGTGTCTGTTACTAGGAAGGCAGCAAAGGGTAGTGGAAAGAATAAAGCCCCCGGAACTAGGTAACCTGGCTCTGCATCTCAGCTCTGCACTTACAAGCTAAAAAAGGCACCTGTCACCTGGGTCTCTGAGTTGTTGTTGTTGTTTGTGTGTGTGTTTTCATTTATATAGGATGAGTGATAATGCACAAGGACCTACTTGACATCATTTAATGTATCTGATATTATCAAATTAAATCAGCAACTGTAAATGAAGGTCTTTTGGACCTAAAAGAACCATTGGAATTTATTTCAGTGTGATGATCTAATCCCACTTAAATGCCAATCCTCCAAAGGTATTTCATAAAGAACTTCCAAAGACACAAAGGGCATGATGCTAATGACATCAAGACCAAAAGAAATATTCAAAGCATAAAGTTAGAGTCTACAGCAGGCCAGTCAACCATACCCCATAGATGATTACTTACTCTATTAACTCTTTTTTCCTGTCTTACTCCAATCAGTTTATTAAGACAAGTTTCATATACAAGTCCAGGGCAGAAGGGATGGGGCTTATAAATGGGAATCTAGAAGAGGGCACAGGGTAGAACCCAAAAAAGAGAGTGAAATAAATAGAGGAAGGAAGTGCAGGTTCAGGAGAGGAAACTGATAGGCTATCACTCAATGATCATATCATTAGGAATAGGACTCCATTAAAATCCCATATATTTAAACAGATACACAAGGAGTTAGACGGAACCTGGGCGCTTCACTCCACTCTCCATGCCCCAGAGAAGGGCAAGAGAAAGCCATCTCTCTTCATGGGTGAACCCACTGGGCGCTGTAAAAGGGGCTGCCCTTGGAGGGGTGTTGGAGGAAGGTAGGCTTAAATGCCCCCCTTTTATTAATTCTTGAAAATTGTTCTTTGCCTTCATTCCTGAACTGGGGAGTTGACCCCATCTGTCTCAAAACAATAATGTTTTTTCAGTTGACAGTGTGCATTGAAAATGAGTTCATCTAGTTAGGTAATTTTGAGTTAAATTACTAGGTAGAGATATTTAGGTCTTATACCTATCCTTAAATCAATTTTATGTGTTTAATCATAGCATTAAAAAAAATAGGCAAATAGAATATCTGTATGTTTTACTTGGATAATGGTCCCAGAGAACTTTGGCATACATTTTGATAGAATGAAAGAGGTTCAGGAAAAAAGAAAAAGAAAAACAGAGAGAAAGGTGAAGGTAGCAGTAAGACTTGAATAGAAGTGACAGTGTGACCATCTGCAACACCAGTGTATATCTGGCTGCCCTAGACAATGCATCATAAGCATTGTTAACACATCTTGGACTGTGGCTTGACTTCTAATATATTCCTTCTGATCATGTCTGCATAGTAATCCTTCTCTGCTTAGTCTCACCAGCCTCATCTTGCATGTGTAAGCTCTCGACCCAGGTGTATGGAATTCCCCATAGAAATTTCTAGAGTCTTCCTTGTGGGCAGCACCTTTCCCAATTGTTCCTTCTGACTCCAGCCTTTTTGGCAGCCCAGAATTTTCATCTCTGCATCCTCAGCTCAGTGGGGCCAGACAGAGTATTCCTCTTGTTTACATTCTACCTCCTCATGCCTTGGTCAGGAAGTTTTCTTAGGCACAGAGCCAAGATGAAATAGGGCTTATTTTGTGATTCCCTTTTCTTAGTGATCACATGCTTGGACTACCCTTGCCTCATATATTCTTTCCAATTTTTTACTTTTTTTTTTTTATGGGTGGAAGTAGAAGCCAACTCTGTTTTATGGGATTTTTAACAACATTTCAATGGGGAGCAGGCCTAAGCCGCCAGTCAGACATCCTCCGAGGGCTCCCAGACTGCAAGAGGGCACAGGCCAGGCTGAGGGACACCCCCACCCCCACCCCAGTGCATTAATTTCATGCACCGGGCCTCCAGTTTAATTATAATTTCAAAATTATATTCAATAGCCTTAACAAAAATCCCTCCACACATGTTTTCAAGTGAGGTACTTCTAAATTTTAAAGCAATGACTTCAATTTAGAATTTACTTTGAACTTTCAAAAAGTCTGGAAACACAGGAAAAATCATGTGCCTATTCTGCTTTTTTCAGATTAACAATTGAGACTTAGAGATGATATATAAAAAGAATAATTTTGTAAAACATAGGGTAGAAAATTTTAATAATGAAAATTCAGTATTGTCTAACAATTTTAAAATTATAATTTTATAAAGCTATAAACTAGCAAAATATGACAAATAAAATCAGGAGATAATAACAAAGATGGGAAAATATTTGTAATGTAGATATTAAAGAATCAATATGTGTGCTATACAAAGAGCTATTAAACATTTATGAGAAGATGACAGACAACCCAATAGAATATCAAATAGCATAGCCTAGGAGTAAATAAATCACTGAGTTAATCCAAATGGGAAGGATATACTTGAAAGAAATGCTCATTTGACAAAAGAGTGCTTAAAAAAAAGAGGAAGATAACACTTTGTACCCATCAGGTTAGTAAGATTTAACATGAGCTGTAAAACCTATTGTTGGCAGAATGATGGGAAAGACTACTTTCATATATTTTCAGTGGAAATATGTTGTGTTAAACACATTTGGAAGGCAATCTTGCAAGATACACTAAAATTAAAAATAAATATATCCCTTGACCTAGCCATCCCTCTTCTGGGACTCTCCCAATGAAATAGAAGTATCAACATGTAGGAACAGATGTGTAAAGCTATTTGTTGCAATCATGTTTAGTGGCAATAGAAGAGTAAATGAATAAATTATGGAACACTTTTTTTTGTTCATAAACACTTATTCATAATGTATTATTCAGCCATTAAAAATTATTGTTAACTGAGTTTACTGGAGATATTCCCATGAGATACTGTTGAACAGGAAAAAAACAAAAAACAAAATATAAACATATATAATATGGTCTCATTCGTATAAAACAATGATTTTTTAAAACCCTCTGCATATGTGTGTTTATATTATACTAGAGGCCCGGTGCATGGAATTCGTGCAGTAGTGGGGTCCCTCGGCTTGGCTTACAGGGATCAGCCTGAAACCAGCTCTCTGACATCCCTGAGGGGTCCCAGATTGCGAGAGGACTCAGGCCAGGTTGAGGGACCCCACCAGTGCACAATCAGGGCTGGGGAGGGACTGTGGGAGGGCTCCAGGGCATGTCTGGCCCATCTCGCCCAGTCCCAATTGGCTGGACCCCAGCAGCAAGCTAACCTACCAGTCAAAGCATCTGCCCCCTGGTGGCCAATGCGCATCATAGTGACCGGTCGAATGGTTGACCAGTCAGAGGGACAATTAGCATATTAAGCTTTTATATATATAGACTAGAGGCCTGGTACACGAAATTTGTACATGGGAAGGTCCCTCAGCCTGGCCTGCATCCTCTCACAATCTGGGACCCCTCAGGGGATGTCTCACTGCCAGTTTAGGTCCGATCCGGCAGTCGGACATCCACCCTGCAATCCGGGACCACTGGCTCCTAACCACTCACTTGCCTGCCTGCCTCATTGCCCCTAACCATTTTCCTGCCTGCGTCATCGCCCCTAACCACTCTGCCTGCCTGCCTCATTGCCCCTAACCCCTCTGCCTGTCTCCCTGATCACCCCTAACTGCTTGCCTGCCTGTCTGATAACCCCTAACTGCCTCTGCCTTGGCTCCCGCCACAGTGGCTTCGTCCAGAAGGACGTCTGGAATGATGTCTGGAAGGTCATTTGGCTGTCCAGGCTAATTAGCATGTTACGCTTTTATTATTATAAATAGAGAGAGGAAAGAAAAGTTCAGTTTCTCAGTTCAATAACATTCAGGGATCACAATCCAGGCTCTAGGAGTACTGTTGCTACTACTAACCATTTCTAGGCCTTTTCAGTGGACAGATCTACAAAATATAAATTAATTCCTATACTTCCAATACAAATTTAGAACATTATGGTTTTTACTTACATCTCCTCAACTATCTTAAATTTCTGTCTCTTTTCTTCAATGCCAAGAATTCTGTTTTTTTAAGAATACCAGGGATACTAAAATTTGAATATTGTATAATTTCTTATTTTATTTAATACATATAACTCACAGAACACTCCCAGAATCATAGCATTATTACCACTAACACTATAATTACTGAAAGAACTAAACATCTTAGAAGTTCTTCTATCCTTTGATGCCCACTAAAACTACATGAATTCCTGTGATTTAAAGTAATTTGAAGTAACTGTACTTGGTGTAGTTGTGGTACAATGGGTACAAAGTGGATTCACTGATTTTTCTAATTATTTGGGATATTTAGAAATTCTTTTCTAAATTTAGTAACATCCTATACACACTTAACTTTGCTTTTTCTACTTAAATCTTAGAGATTATTCCATAAAAGTATGTATGGATATTCTTCATTCTTTTTTTACATATGGATAATATTCCATTGTGTTTGATGCTTTTCCAACCAATCTCTTTTGGTGGAAATTTGAAGTGTTTCTAGACTTTTGCTATAACAACAACCTGGAAAAAATTGTCTTGAACATAGAGTCTTTTTACATTTTTGACAGTGTAGCTGTTGTATAAGTAAAGTGCTTAGAAGTGGAGTTACAGATATAAATGATCTCTGCATATATAAGCTTGTTAGACATTGCCAAATTCTCCTGCATTGCAATTGTGCTGTTTTGCACTCCTATCAGAAGTTAGGAGAATTCCTGTTTCCCCACAGGCCCTTTAATCTACATTGCCAAACATTTGGAATTTCTTTTTAGCATAATAGATGATAACTTATAATTCAGTGATTTTAACTTGTCTCTTTTTAAAATTCATTTTTTATTGTTGATAGTATTACAGAAATCTCCCATTGCTTTCTCTTAATATGAATAAGATCGTGTGTCTGTTTATATAGTTAAGAACCATCTCTATTTCTTTTTGTGTAAACAATTCATTTTATGATCCCATTTTTCTATAACACCAGTCTTTACTTCTCTATTTTTAGAAACTCTTTACATATTGATAAACCTCTCTCTGTTATATAAGTAGAGCAAGAATGGGATTGAGAGATATGAAGAAATATGAACCCATTTATAATTTGACTGTGAATGATGAATAAAGCTCAGAACAATTTTCAATGTGGCTGCGGCCTCCCATCAGAACACCTTCCAACCTAGTTATGTGTACAAAGTAGATTCATTGTTGTTTTTTATTATTTTGGGTATTTAGAAATTATTTTTTAAATGTAAAGTTTGTTTTCTAATTATGTTAAATACATATATGCTTCAAAATGCAAATCTACAAAGAAAATACGTATTGTAAAAAATCTAGTTCCTATCCCTTCTATCCTATTCTCTCTCATTATTTATTGGGAACCAATAAATAAATACTGAATTCTTACCATGTGTCTTTTCTCAGTCCTAGTGAGGTCACTGAGCCAAGCTATAAAGTACTTACCATTTTATTCTTGCACTTTTCTGTATTCCACGAGGCATTGCTTTCAAACCTTTTCTAATCATGGCTCAAATAGACAATTATAACATTTACATAGCATATTGAGGTAAGCTACAGGTATTTTGGAAATGTTCATATGGAGCTTGCTAAAATTATCTTTGTATTACTTAATTACTATAAAAGCCACATTATTAGAGATGATATTAACTGTTGAGTTGAAATGATAAAAATATTATGATCTCTTGCTCTACTCAGCAAAAAATGTACAGAAGTAGACTTTTTAAAAAATATATTTTTATTGATTTCAGAGAGGAAGGAAGAGGGACAGAGAGAGAAAAATATCAATGATGAGAATCACTAATCATTGATCGATTGCATCCTGCACATCCCCTACTGAGGATTGAGCCCACAACCTGGGTATGTGCTCTGACCTGAAATTGAACCATGATCTCCTAGTTCAGAGGCTGATACTCAACCACTGAGCCACACTGGCTGAGCCAGAAGCAGAATTTTATTAGAGAAACTAATTCCTCTTTTTCTTCTTTCATTGATAAATGTAATATAAATTTGTTATGTTTAGTGAACACAGAGGTTTGGAGCTGACAACTGGTGCTGTTCTTGCCCATGGACATAGCCAAGCTTCCTTGAACAAGCCAACCTTGGTCTACAGGCCTTTTCCTGGGGCATCTGGAACATGAGCTCCTGTGATGGCTTCCTAGTGGAAGAACACAATGGGCAGTGACATTCTCTGAGTCCAGGTGCTAAAGAAGTTGCCCAGGTGGCAGATCACCTCCTTGATGAATCGAGAAAGCTATGTGATTAGAGCTAGAGATTGTTATTATAGGCACAGAAGTACCCATATTATGTCATTATTAGTTAATTCCACAGATATTTATTAAATGCCAATGGTACTGGGACCTGGGATATAACACTGGACAAAACCGTATAAAACCCCTGTCATTCATAGTTTACATTCTAGCAGATTCTGTGCTACTGCCAAGCCTAAGTGAATAATCATTTTGTAGTACATTCAGGAAAAGTTCCTATTAATAGGGTTGCTTGAGGAAAAGACCTACATTCAATTTGATTTCTAATCTTGAGAAACATAATAGAAGATAACATATTATGCACCTGTATTCATTTTGGGAAATATGGTGATTTATTTAGTGTTTAAAAAAACACACAAATATTTGGTGGAAAGTTATAAAAGCAAAGTTGTACAATTCATTATTACTAAGTATTCCCTTTCTATATTTTAGCAAGAGTTTTGTGAAGTCTGAGTTTTCATGGAATTCCTTTATAGATTGCTCATTGATTCCAGTATGTGAAATCCTTCATAAATTATAATGTTGTATGCAAAGGGGGCAGGACAAATTTTATTTCCCACTAGTCATAGTTCAAGGTGCTTCCTACTCTCCTCCTGGGCCCCTGACTCACACCAAGGTAAGTAAAGAGAGCTGCCTGTCTTATCACACAATAGGAAGTGGAGCATTAGAGCCAGAGGGCATGTAGGCTGAGTGAAATACCAGAGAAGCTGTGTGGGTCAAGGGAGAAGTTTGTGTGATGCTGAGTATTTCAGGAAGGATCCATTTTTTATCGCTCTTTTCGGATACACCCAAGACCTAAACACATCTATGGCACACTCCTACAGCTCCATCAAAGGGAAAACCAGATGGAACGCCACAATGGTTAGCTCAAACGTAGAGGGAAAAGAAGTGTGCTGGGGAGGAGAAAGAAAAGAAAGTGCAGCCAGCCCTGGCCAGGTAGCTCAGCTGGTTAGAACACTGACCCCATAAGACAAGGTTGTGTGTTTGATACCCATTCAGAGCACATACAAGAAACAACCAATGAATGCATAAATAAGTGGAACAACAAATCACTCTCTCTTTCTCTCTCTCTCTTTCTCTCTCTCTCTCTCTCTCTCTCTCTCTCTTAAATTATTTAAAAAAATTTTTTAAGAGTGCAGCCAGAGAAAGATGAGGGCACTCTGATACCCACACAAATTTACCAATTTGCACCAAGCTCTGGATTCCAAAAATAAGATTTTCTTCCTGTCTTTCAGCCAAAAAGGACACAGTTAAGGAGTTTCACAAATAATAATAATAGTTGTTGATGTTGCTATGGAGACAGACTGTAAACGTGCCTCCCTCTCAAATCTCCATGCTATCAGTGCCCACCCCCCACATTCAGATAGCAGAGGTCAGACTGGACATTACACAGCAGCAGTCCATGCCCACGGCATCATGCCCAGCCATGGGACTGAGAGGGACACAGCGAAGCTGTGCATGTCCAAGGATCCAACCCTTGTCTTCCTCATTCCCTTTGGATTCTCAGCCTGTCCCTTTGCTTAGTCCCACTTTCAGATTAGAATGAAACTGTAGAAAATAAGAACTACTGAAGGGAGAAACACAGGCATTGATAAAGCACTCTATGCCAGAAATTTTACTTTTTTTCATTGAATCCTAACAATAATCTTGTATATTATTTTTATTTACCATTATATTACAGGTGAACAAGTGAAGGCTCAGAAAAGTTAATAAGTGGTAAAAACAGAATCTAGCCCTAAATCTATCCAATGCCACAGACTATGCTTATATTTTGCACTGACTATCTTTGTCCTGTTACTTTAAGGGGCTCTGTGAATATCCTCTGTGTCCAGAGCTGCACTGAGTGCTGTGAGGGCCACAAATGAGTCACTGTTTTGTGTGCTTGGTGAACAGCTCTGACCTGTGGGCTCACAGGTTAGCCATGTGAATTCCACTCAGAGCAGGCATTGAACCTGCTGAGCTGGGGCATTCTCAGGCTCACTTCCTTGGATGCTCTGAACATTGTTTCTCAGAAATGCATTTTTTGGATACCTTCTTTTCCGGAACCTGCTGTTGTTTCTTTGGGTATAGTAGTGAAGTGTATGGATCAAACTATGCCCTTTGGAGTCAGACAAGATCTGGTTCAAAAGCTGGTTTCACCACATTTCAATGATGTGATTTTAGCCTTAATTTTCTCATCTGTACAATGGGGATGATAACAATATCTACACATGGAATCAATGGAATAATGTGCCTAAAATCATGGCACTGTGTGGTATATAGTAATCAAGGTATTTGGGTAAGTTCACTTGGAATTGCATATGTGTTGGTGAAAGATTCCTTTAAATTTCATTGCCAAGGACAGTCATTCTGATTTGTTTTAAAAAACCCAAAACTTTTCTACTCCTCCCTCTGTTTAAAGAGTCATAATTTCCTTGTTATACACACACATACACACATATGTACAGACACACATGTACAGACACATGTACACACACAGCCTATTTGCAGACAGTGATAATAAGTCTCCATCTCAGTTTTCCATTGTAAAGTTTTGTTCTTTTTTTTCTTCAGCCAGGCCACCAAAACAAAAGCTCCCGGCTATATGTGTGGATCAAACATGTGTCAGACATCCCTATAATGTATACTTGTCTAAAAATCACGGCCCCCTCCTGAATGCCAAGGCAGGGGAAGAACTTAATTTTTAATCAGGAAAGTGTTTTAACCAGCCACATTCTTCTCTAAACATGTTGGTAAGCATGAGTGGATTTGTATGCAATTCCACTTAATTAATAGATTTTTCACGTATAAATTGCAAAGTTCAGTTCTAAATGGGCCTCTCTGGGGTGGGAACGGAGCCCCAGACATCAGTGGCTCCATGTGATATGCAGACATCTGGGAAGTAAGAAGGTGGCTGCCAGATGTTTAGAAAGTCTGCCCAGTGTGGGAGGAAAATAGATCACAGGGCTGCCTGCTCCTCTTTTGCTCTGAAGAGCCAGCGGAGTCCCCTTTAAGAAGTTTGGGTCACATGTACTGAATTCTAATGAGCATATCCTTCTTCAGCTCTTTCAGTGGCAGAAAGAAGTCCATAATGTACACTGACATTGTATGGTTTGTCCCTGTGTTGCCAGCAGCCTATAAGGTGTTTGGGAGGCCACCTAGAGAGAGAAGAGGAAGGCATGGGCCTTTATTTCTTTTGGTGAGGAGCTTCCAAGGTAGGGCAAGTCAGAGCTCTGATAGGACTTTAAACCAGCAGTGAACACAAGATAAGCACAGCAGAACCAAATGTCAGTGGAAGTCATGGGTTTCATGTCTTTGTATCCAGGTAGAACTATCTTTAGATGATGGTCTATCCCCAGATCATCATTCTTTTTTTAAATCCCCACCTGAGGATATTTTTTCCATTGATTTTTCTAGAGAGAGTGGAAGGGAAGAAGGGGGTAGGTGAGAGAGACACATCTACAGGCTGCCTCCCACACGTGCCCCCGTTGAGGCTGGGGACCTGCAACAGAGGTACATGCACTTGACTGGGAATCAAACCCATGACCCTTGGGTCCAAGGGTCAACCTTCTAACCACTAAGCAAACCACCCAGGACCATCATTCTTGTTTTTAAAAGTAAGTACATTATTTTCTTTTTATCAGTAATTCATTCATTTTACTGACATACAAAATTTGCTCAATGACATTTTATGCTTTCTTCTATCACCTTTTGTTGTTATTGTTTATATTTTAAGCCAAACCACTAACATCTGTGTTCTAAGAAGACATTAAATTAACTTTATTTTTGCTGTGGAAGCTCACTGCTCATCAGGGGACTTTGCATATTTTTATCTCTAAACATATGCATACATAGTGTTTACCACAAGAAGCTTTCCAGGTTGCTCTGGTTCCCATTGTGGCCACTGCATTGTACTCACCACCCACCACTTCCTTGTTTTTCATGCATAGTAAATTTTAAAAACCCATTTCAGCCAACATTTCTGGTAGAAACTCCTACTTCGAGGGAGGAAAATTAGGTACTGTTTTGATTTATTAATTGGCCGTTAAGCATAGGCATTTAAATGCATGCAGAGAAACAAGGGCTGTGATGAAGTCCAGGTGGCTAAAGAATAAAGTTTTTTGTAAACAAAATAAAATGGAACAAAAAGATGCCCACTGTAACCATATTTAGGGTATCTCTTCATTAGCCTCAGGTACAGAAGGTGGTACACAAATTTCTCATGAACTTCTGGGAGCTTATCAAAATATTCCCCTCACTTGTCATAAGCTACTTATGCATCCACTGATATTCTGTGCCATTTGTTGGAGAATCTTACATGCATTGAAATTTTACAGGCATTAAGAGTTGTAAAATACCAGCCAAATGAAAAACTAGAGTATGTGATGGCATAGAGTATTTACTAGTTTTAGCACAATGAAGAATTATATTACGTGGTAGCAGAAGTAGGCATTTTCATGTGTTACTTATATTTTACCTCAAATTAAAATATAGACATAAGGCAATAAATAAAAATCCATCCATGCCTTTAAAAACACAAATATTCCCCTCACCTAAACAATGGAATATTGTAAGAGGAATTTAATAGTGACTTGGCAATGACAACTGTGTTGAACAGCTGCTATTTTAATATTCAGCTTTCTCAACAGTTCAAGTATCCAGTATCCATGACTTACATTTCTATACACTTGAGGGGTAGATAAATGATATTTTACTTTGACCAAGTGTTCCCTCCAGACACAACCCAAAGGAAACCATCTCGCGTAGTTTTTTCACAACTTCTTACAAAGTATTGGGGTCTGTGTTGACATTGGCAACTTGCACAATAATAAGGTGCTGCTCTCTTTTGATCTTTTTAAAGATGACCTCCAAAAAGTAACATTCTAATGGCCATTCTGATTTTTTCTGAGTCACCCTGCTTAAATGTAGCTGCACATTATGGCCTGTTAAGATTGGTGGCAGAGCTGATTTCCCGGTTCCTGGCAAAGGCCCTCTCCTATAAATTACCTTTGCTAATATTGTGAATTCCTGAAATTCTACCATCAGATAGTTATTAAATTTTTCTCTACATATGAAACTAAAAATACCCAGGGGAAAGGTAACTGTTGAGGAATAGAGAGAATATATCAAATGGAGTCAATTTAAATAAGCTACTAAAATGAATATTATGAAGGTTGAGGCATAAGGAACTTATTCTATTCTTGTTCTGACTAGCTGAGGAACCTAATCTTTTGAACTTTCCAGTCTTGCGTCAATGCCTAGATGTCTATCAGTTCGCTGTGTCTCACTACCTGGACATACACCAGACCTCTAGATAAGACTCCGATTATTCCCTGGATGGTTTACATATGCGGACCACCTGACAGCCATTATCAGACTACTGGACGTCACCAGACCTACAGGTGTCCACCTTTCAACCACCTGGCACCCATCACCCAGATACCTGACATGTGACTGATAATCCCAACTCTAGGGCTAAGAATACAGGACTGGTCATTCTAAAATGCACTTTTAACTGTAAGAACTCTTAACTTTTGTTTCTTCTTTGGAACACATGGGTTTTTGCCTAGCTATGTTTCCAGGTTGTAAACTCTAAGACACTTGAATAAATCGTTATCATTTATTACTAGCCAAAGTCTCCAGGCTCTATTTGAGTTCATTAAACATTGTAATACTTCTCATTCTAACACTTATTTGCAGATTTCTCAACTTTTTAGTTGGCAGCAGATTTTTATGGGATAGAGAACAAATGGAAAGACCATGAAGGAGCCTGTACCCGAGGGAGGCGGGAGATTAGCTGTAAGAGAAGGAAGAGAGAGATAAAAAAAAAAAAAAAAAAGAAAGAAAAAAAAAAAGGAGGGTGCTTTATGCGGGAGTAAGGCCTGAAGGTTCACATTTTCAAAAACCAATATAATGTCACTTTGTTCCTAAAGTCTTCCCCATGAGTCCCAGTCAGAAGCAAAATGCTGCCTCTCTCCTATCAAATCTGAACGGATTCCACAGCATGTCATGACATTCCCACATATTCCCTTGCACTGCGGTAGTTTTTTACAAATGTTTAATCTCCTGTTTTGTGTACAGATATATTTTATAAATTTCTGATCCTTTTTTTAAAATTTATAATTCATAAGTGGGGTTGCCTAAGTCTGGAACAAGTCATTTTAAATAGTATTAATTCTGGAGAGAGGAGATGAGGAAGAACAAAGACTGTCTTCTTTCATGAGAACAAATGATGGTCCCCTGAACTATATGAGCTCCGAGCACCCTGCAGACATATAGAGGTTGACTTTGACTCTAGGAAAAGCATGCTGAGTCAGATAAAGCCTAGCTTAAGCAAATACTTGATGTGATTAGATTACAGGCTGTGTGAATAACAACAATAAATTCGTTATTTGCATAGGTCTATATTTCACTACTGGTAATCATATCAGGCATTTGCTAACTTCCTCTTTTCTGTTTCAAATAGAGATGAGTCATCTGCAACTAACAGAAGTTAAATGACTTGCCCTAAGAGCAGAAAGTTCCAGTGGGTGCAGAGCACCCTACATCCAGAAGGGAGAGTTGGATCATTTTAACAACATAAATGCCTGCTGATCCTTATCTAGAGAAGAATGCCTACACTTTTTTCTATCTTATTTTGGAATTATCATCCTTCTGTTTATCTAGTTACAAGCCTCAGAACCTTTTCATCTTCTCCTTTATTCCCAGATTCCAAGATTCCTCCATTCTACTTTGGCAATCTTCAAAACATTCATTTTCTTTGAAAATACCTTAATGCCAGTTTCACTGCCTACACTGTTGCAACAAAGACATATTTTAAATAAATATCCAACCCATTTTCTACACTGCCCCAATACTCTTCTTAAAGTTTTGAATATTTTACTATCTGGTTCAACTATCAATTGATGAGTGTGCAAAGAAAGCTACCTTTTATTTAGCATGACCTTCACATGTGCATCTGGATAGTTGATTCCCTTATTTCACATTTAATTATTCAGGCAAAGAAAAATCTTGTTTTTCCCAAAACATGTCTGTGCTTTTTTAATCCTGTGCTTTTTCTTGTTCTTTTCTCAGCATGATATCAATATCTAAAAATTTATTGATCTTGCCCTAACTGGTTTGGCTCAGTGGATAGAGCGACTGAAGGGTCCCAGGTTTGATTCTGGTCAAGGGCATGTACCTTGGTTGCGGGCACATCCTCAGTAGGGGTGTGCAGGAGGCAGCTGATCGATGTTTCTCTCTCATTGATGTTTCTAACTCTCTATCCTTCTCCCTTCCTTTCTGTATAAAAAAATCAATAAAATATATTTTTGAAAAATAAAAATAAATAAATTTATTGATCTTTTCCCATGCTCTGGGTTCTGTTTTAAGCAATGTGAATACTTTATTTTACTTATTCCTCACAATAACCCCATAAGATGAGCTTTCTTTTTCCCCATTTTTTAGTTGGCACTCAGATTTTAAAACCTTTCAGAGTTATAAAGCAAGTGAAAGCAGAATGTGAATCCACATCTGACTTTAAAGGGGTACTCTTCCCCTTTCCTCTTTAACAGACTTCCATCTCAAATGCAAATATTTTGTTCCTCTTCTTATGTTCTTTGTGTCATATTATATTTAATTTACTAATAGCATCAAGAATTTTTGCAACTGAGCTTATGAGGAATATTTGTCTATAGTTTTTGGCCTTGTGCCCTGGTGGATTAGCTCAGTTGGTTAGAGCATTGCCCCATACTCTAAGGTTATGGGTTCATCCTGTCAGGGCACATACAAGAATCAACCAATGAATGCATAAAGAAATGGAACAGCAAACCAGTGTTTCTCTCTTTCTCTCTCTCTCTCTTTCTCTAAAATAAATAACTTTTTTAAAAAGTAATAAAAAATAATAAAGTGTTTTTCTTTCAAATTTTTATATCAAAGGAATAATGGCCTCATAAAATGAATTGGAAAATGTTCCCTTTTCTTCTATTTTATGATAGAATTTGTATAGAATTGACATTTTTTTCCTAAAAGTTTGATAGGATTTACTGATCAAGCCACCTGGGCCTGGAATTTTCTTTGTAGAAAGCACTTTAATTATAAATTCAATTTACATTTTGTTTCTTCTTGAGTCATAATTTTATGGTTTCTTTTAAGGAACTTTTCAATTTAATATAAGTATTAAATTTATTAGCATAAAGGTTTTCATGATATCCTTTCAATATCTATAGAACTCTCTCATTTTGTTATTTCTGGTATGGATAATTTGTATGTTTTCTTTTATCAATGTTACTGAACTTTTTAAAACGCCATCTTCTTGTTGTACTTATTTTCTCTGCTGCTTTACTCCTTGCTATTTCATTGATTTCCACTCTGTCAGCTTTTCTTTTTAGTTTATTAAGTTGAAAGCTTATAGCATTGATTTTAGATCTTTCTTCTTTTCTATGTAAGCACCAAATGCTATAAATTTCACTTTAAACACTGCTTAACATTCATTGAACAAATTTTGATATATCATGTGCTCATTCTCATTCATCTCAAAATATTTTCTGATTCTCCTTTTGATTTCTTCTTGGTTAATGGGTTAATTTAGTTTCCAAATATCTGTTTAACCACTTTCAAATTTTTTAATTTTTTCTATATATTTGGGAAATTTTCCAGATACATTTTTGTTTGAATTCTAGTTTAATTTTGTTGTTAGAGGGAATACTTTGGATCGTTTCAATTCTTTCAATATATTGAGAATTGCTATATGGCCTATGGTCTACATCCGTAAATACTACATGCATGTTTGAAAAGATTTTGTATCATGTTTTTGTTTGGTATCTTCTATACACACCTATTAGTTGATTGATAGTGTTGTTCAAGTTTACTATGTTATCCCTAATTTTCTATCTGCTTTTTCTATCAAATACTGACAGAGGAGCATTGAAATCTACTCTGGTTTTAAATTTACCTATTTCTCCTTTTAGTTCTGTCAATTTGGAGAGCTTGTTATTAGGTGCATATGCATTTTTTATTGTGTATTTTCTTGTATAGACTCTTTGAACTTCAAGAAATGTTTCACTTTTTCTGCAGTAATATTCCTTGGTTAGAAGTTTATTTTTGTCTTATATTAATTTAGCAATTCGTTGTCTCATGCTTATTGTTTACATGTACAGACAGTCCTTGCGTTATGACGGACTCCACGTATCTCATTTCGTGATTATGTCGCCATCTCCCATTTATTTATAAAAAGAAAAAACAGTTGCGTCATTTCGATGTCTGTACATATGTGCTTTATGTTTTTATTATTTATTTACCACAAGTAAAGGTCAAGAATTATCATCTTTCTTTTAATTTTTTTTATTGTTTCACTTCATTACTGCTGTGTATGTGCTCCATGTGAGTGACGTAGGTGCTTATGTAGGTGGGTTCCCACTTATGGCGAAAATCGCGTTATGTGGCGCCGAAGGAATGGATCTCTGACATAACCCGATGACCTACTGTACATTGTTTTCTATCCTTTTACTTTCAAGCTATTTGTGCTTTGTATTTAAATATGTCTCTTGCCCTGGCCACTGTGGAGTGTTCTGGGAACCAAAATGTTGCCAATTCGATTCCTAGTCAGGATACATGCCTAGTTTGCGGGTTTGATCCCTGATGGGGGCAACTGATCCATGTTTCTCTCTTACATCAATGTCTCAGTGAGGATTAAAAAAAAAAAGTAAAATAAAGTATGTCTTTTTAGACAACACAGATTAGGTTCTTGCTTTTTTAATGCAGTTTCAGATTCTCTGCCTTTTATTTTGTGTTTAGTCAATTTACATTTAATAAAATTATTTATACTGTGGATTTTAAGTCTGCCATTTTGCTGTTATTTTTGTTTTATTTTTGTTTTTTTCCCTTATACCGCCATTCCCTGTTTTCTTTTGTATTAAGCAAATATGTTGCAGTCTATTATTGTAAATCCTATATTGACTTTTTAATAGATTTGTTTATAATTTATTAGGATCGCTCTAGGGATTATAGCATGAAACTTTAATTTATCAAAACTTACCTAATTGGTATTGAATGACTTCCCATTGAATATAGGTCACTCTCAAAAGCATGGCTCATTTATCCATCCCTTCTTTGTATTGTTTTCATTTATATATATATAATGACTATAATATAGTAGTATAAATTGGACTTTAATAATCATATATTTTTTCAAGAAACCAATAAAAACATACGTTTTTATCTTAACTCACATATTATATATTAATTTTTAGGTGTTCTCTATTACTTCTGATATATCTGAGTTACCATCTCGTGCAATATTCCTTCAGTCTGAAGAAATTTCTATATCATTTTAAATAGTGCTATTCTGATAGCATTAATTTATCTCAATTATTTTAATATAACAATGTCTTTAATTTATACTATTATATTATAGAAATTATATATATGTAATTATGACATAATTATATACAATTCCTATAAACATATGAAAACAATATTATGAAGGGATGGATAAATGAACTATGCTGTTGAGAGTGAACTGTATTAAATTGGAAGTCATTCAATACCAACAAAGGAAAAATCAAAAAGTGGTACTACATCAAACTAAAAAGCTTCTGTACAGCAAAAGAAACCACTAGCAAAATGAAAAAGGAACCCACTGTATGGGAAAACATGTTCATCAATGAATTATCTAGTAAAGGATTAATTTCTGAAATACATAAAGAACTTATGCAACTCAACACCAGAAGAGAATAATCTAATTAAAAAATGAAATAAAATAAAAAATGGGCAAAGGACTTGAATAGACTCTTCTTCAAAGAGGACATACAGATGGCCAAACAGACATATGAAAAAATGCTCAATGTTACTAATCATCAGAGAAATGAAAATTAAAACCACAATGAGATATCACCTCACACCTGCCAGAATGGCTACCATCAATAAATCAATAAATAACAAGTACTGGCAAATATGTGGAGAAAAGGGAACCCTAGTGCACTATTGGTGGAAATGCAGATTGGTGCAGCCACTGTGGAAAACAGTATGGAGTTTCTTCAAAAAATTAAAAATAGAACTGCCTTATGACCCAGCTATTCCACTTCTGGGGATATATCCTAAGAATTCCAAATCAAAATAATATATGCACCCCCACATTCATAGGAGCACTATTTACAATAGCCAAGATCTGGAAATGGCCCATCAGTAGATAAAAAGCAGTGGTACATTTATACAATGGAATACTACTTGGCTATAACAAGAAGGCAATCTTACCTTTTGTGACATTATAGATAGACCTATATGCTAAGTCAAATAAGCCAGTCAGAGAAAAACAAGTACCATATGATTTCACTTATATGTCAATTTAAAGAACAGAACAAAAACTAACAAACAAAATAGGAACAGACACATAGATACAGAGAACAGGCTGACAGTTATTAGAGGAGAAGAGTTTGGGGGACTGGGTGAAAAAGGTCAAGGGATTAAGCAAAGAAAAAGAAACAAAAAAAAATGAAAATAAATTTATGAAGGCCAATTCTTTATTTTAATGACAGCCAGTAGAAACTGTTTTGATGACAAATGAATACTGCAAAAATAAAACAATGCTTTCGTTAACAATAATAATTACTGTAATTTATTGAATACATACTCTGTAACAGGCTGCATAATTAGTAGATGTTTTATGTTTATTACCCCACTCAGTTAGAGTAAGAAAGAAACTTTACGACTGATCAAAATGTGATCAATTCATTTGAAAATTAGCTATAAATATGAGCACATACATAAAAACTAGTCTTATAGTCTGGAATAATTATTCCACTTTCTATAAAATATCAAATAATATCTCTTATTGAGTTCTGAATACATTAGGAACTTAGCAAATGTTGATTTGGTAATAATTAAATGTGAGAAATTCCCAAATGTCTTCATTAGTCTTTCTCTGAGTGTTAAAAACAAAGACTTACAGCAAATAATTTATATTATATTATTTACATTTATAATGGTTCACTGAAATGGGTAAATTCTCCTTTAAGAAACAATGCCACTTAAAGTATGTTTGAAGAGCAAATCTAGCCATCTTAGAACATGAGTCTGTAAATTTCATCTGTGTTAAAATGATGAAAAAGTCTGAAGAACAAACAATGTCCAACAGGAATAGATTAATAGTTCTCTTGAGCTCCATTGGAATCAGTTCCTACCCAAAGCAATGACCTATGCCTTAATTATAAGAGTAAAAGTTTGTTGAGTCTAGCTGAACTGGGAAAGCAAGATCCATGATTTAGGTTCATTTGGGGAAATCATAAAAATGAGCATGTGCTCACGGACATGACTCATTAATTTTGGCAAAGTTTCCACTTAAATCAATGCCCATGTATAAAAAATAGAAATATATAAGCTAGTAGTGCAACTCCATAGATCATATTGGTATTTGGCATTTAAGAAGTAGCTATACTAAATTTAACATACTCATATGGGGATGCTGATAAAGTAAAAGAAGAAAAAACTTGTGATATGAATGATAATTTCTTTGATAGCAGCCATAATTTTTAAATGGGGTAAGGAGAAATTGATTATAAACTTATTAATATAGTAAATAAATGATTAAGAAAAGACATTATAGGTACTGCTGAATATAGTCATTAAAATATTTTTAATGAAATTCATTTTTAAAAATATTTCATTGGTTGAATCAGTTTGGATTCTAGACATAGTTGCCCATGCCCAAATGCACTAGCATTTTCCATGTCAAAATATTTTTTTTCCTGAAACTACCTAACTATTAGCAGCTGTCTATGTGAGAATAGAGGGAGAATTGTTTTCGCTTCACTCAAAGATTAATGATATTTTACAGCTTCAAAAGAAGCCTTAAATTCTGCTTTATGACAGGCACCTCCTTCTTGTCTCCTTTAATTTTATTGACACTTTTTCAACATAATTATTCATTCTGTGGCATATCAAACTGCTCTACAAAGCAAAAGTTTTTATTGGAAACAAGATTTCGCTTACTGCTAAATCTGCAGAAGTATACTGCTCTCTTTCTCTCACTTACTAGGTAGCATTATAATAATTCCAATAATTTTTTTGTTTTTGCTTAAATATGTAATGCTGGTTAATGAAGACTTGGAAAGGGGGTGAAAGAGGGGAGTTGAAGTTGTCCTATTTCTCCTCTGGTTGTACAATTTTTGGTTTTCAAAGAGAGAGAGAGAGAGAGAGAGGTAACAAAATTTCAATGATATAAAATAAGTTGTGGAATTATTATCCACATCCACCATTCTCTGACCTGTTACCAGAGCTGGAACTAGGATAGCATGAAGACCTATATGGGAAATCAGCATGACTTAATCATGCCTGCCCTATTTCTGACCACCTACTTTCACTCCAGTTCAAAATCCTTATGTTAACTGGTCACTTTTTAACCTTGTGTGCAGGACACCCTCCAAACTTTGATAATTAAACTTTGAATAAATATATGTAAGTCCCAATTAAAATTCCAGCAAGTTATTTTGTGGAGATTGACAAACCCATTCTAAAATTATATATGGAGAGGCAGAAGACCCAATCTAGTCAACATACCGTTGAAGGAGAAGATGTCAGAGGTCTGACACTATTCAACTTCAAGACTTACTTTAAAGCTCCAGTAATGAAGACAGTGTGGTATTAGTAAAAGAATAGACAAAAGATCACTGGGCTCTAGCTGGTTTGCCTTGGATAGAGCATCAGCCTGCGGAGTGAAAGGTCCGGGTTTAATTCTGGTCAAGGGCACATGCTAGGGTTGCAGGCTTGATCCCCAGTAGGGGGCATGCAGGAGGCAGCCGATCAATGATTCTCTCTCATCATTAATGTTTCTATCTCTCTTCTTTTCCCTTCCTCTCTGAAATAAATATATATATGAAAAAATTACTGGAACAGTATAGAGGGCCCCAAAATAAACTTACATAAGTATAGTAACTGAACTTTAATAAAGTAGCAAAGACAATACAAGGGAAAGGATACTCTTTTCAATGAATGGTGATGAAACAACTGGACATCCATATAAAAAAAAAAGAATCTAGACACAGATGTTACATCCTTCACAAAAATTAACTCAAAATGGATTATAAATCTAAATGTAAAGTAAGACAATAAACTCCTAGAAGATAACAGAGGAGAACCTAAGTGACCTTGAGTATGGTGATGATATTTTAGATACAACACCAAAGGCATAATCCTTAGAATAACTAATTGATAAGATGGAGTTTACTAAAATTAAAAATTTTACTCTACAAAAGATAATACCAAGATAATGAGAAGAAAAACCACAGACTGAAAGAAAATATTTTCCAAAGATAGATTGATAAAGGACTGTTATGAAAAATATGCAAAGAAATCTTAAAATTCAGCAATAAGAAAACCAAATTTAAAAATGGGCCAAAGTCGCCTCACCAAAGAAGATATACAGAAGGCAAATAAGCACATGAAGAGATGCTTCATCTCGTATATCGTTAGGGAAATGGAAATCAAGATGATGATATACCGCTACACAACTAACTAGAATGACCAAAACATGGAACACTGATAACACCAAAATGCTGGCAAGGATGTAGAACAACAGGAACTCTCATTCATTGCTGGTACAAGTACAAAATGGTACAGCCACTATGGAAGACAGTTGGGTGGTTTCTTACAAAGAAACTCTTACTATACAATTCAGTAATTGTGTTCTTTTGTATTTTACAAAAGAAGTTGAAAATTTCTGTCTACCAAAACCCTGCACACAGATGTTTACAGTCATTTTATTTATAATTTGCCAAAACCTGGAAGCAACCGGGATGCCTTTCAGTAGGTGAATGAGTAAATAAAATGTGGTGCATCCAGACATTGAATATTATTCAATGCTAGAAAGAAAGGACCTACCAAGTCATGAAAAATATGGATGAACTTTTATGCATATTACTGTGTGAAAGAAGGCAAGATGAAAAAGCCATATACTTTATGATTCCAACTCTGGATACCAGCCTCCAAGGCCAGAGGAGGGCAGGGTGACGAAAACAATAGAATATCAGAAAGTATGCATTATGGTTTAGGCCACTTCCTCTACCTCCTAGTTCCTTGAAGTCCAATCTAGAGTTACTAAAAACTTCAGGAGAAAAATAATTATTCAGGTAGTTAGTGTATTTGATATTCATAGCAAAGTAAGTGAATACTTGGTGGAGTTCCTGTTTGGCCCTCAACATAAAAAGAACCTGAGAAAGTCTAACCTGAATGAAAGTTCTCCTAACGAGTCATCAGTGAAGAATTTTTGTGAAGACATTAATCATCCTGTGATGACTGATGTTGGTGATCCATCAATATAATCACTATCTTGCCAGTTCAATTCTTGAATAGTGTGGTAGGACCTAATAAAGGCCAAGTCCTCCATATGTATTCTGGATTTCTCCACCATTCCCTCCAGCTTCTCAAGGATATGACTCCTGCAATTACCCTCCATCCTTATGGCCATCAGTTTATTCTTTCTTGAATCATTTATATTAACATACAAAGATACTTTTGCATCTCTATTTAGAGGGGAAAACATATCTGCTACACTCTTTTTCAAGAACATCATGTTCCATTGTTCTGCTCCGCTTCAGAGCTAAATTTCTTGAAAAATTGAATAGTGTCAATGGCTCACCTTCTATTCTTCTCTCAGATTCTTCCATTATAGTTTCTGGTTTTACCACTCCTCTAATACTACTCCTGTGAGTGACTGGGGAGTTCTACATTGCCACATTCAAGCTTCTCATCTTAAATCAATGTTCATGTCGCTGAGCCCTTCTTCCTTCTTGGAAAATGTTCTTCTTTTGGTTTCTTTGACAACACATTTTCCTTCCTTTGTTCTAACTTACTAGTCACTCCTTCTTTGCCTTCTTGGTTGACCCCGCTTCCTCTTTAAACTGTGGTGTGTCTCACATGGTCTCAGGTCCCTTTTCATCTCTGTATGTCTGCCTAGATAGTATTCTGACTCATTCTATGAGCATTAAATGGCACTGGTTTGTTGATGACTCTCAAATCTGCCCCTTAAACTATATATATATATATATGTCTATTTGATAGCTCTACTAGATGTCTACAGGCATCTCAAACTCAACCTGTCCCCTTTCCTCCAAAACTACTTCTACAGAGTTAACCTTCATCCACTACCATCTATGCAACTGTTCAAGCCTAAACCCCAGGTGTCCCTCTTCATCCTCAGCTTCTTGTATCCAAACCATGATAAATCATGGCACTTTAACCTCCAAAATTTGTTCTAAAGCTCCCTATTTCTCTACCTATCTTTATTACCAACACTTCAATCTAAGCTGCCATTACCTCTCACTTCAGACTACAGCAATACTCATTTAAGTGGTTACCAAGCTTCTATTATTGTCCTCTTTAACCTCTTCTCAAACCAGCATCCAATTGTCAAGCCCCTTAACAGCATGCCATAGTACTTAAAGAAAATTCCCACTCTGTACCCTGAGTTACACGACTGTATTATCTGTCTCATGATTATATCTCTGTCCTGTTTTCTCCACCTTACCACCAACTTCACCCTTATTTTTCTCCTTTAAACATGTTGAATGTGTTCCTTCCTTAGATTTTTATAGTAGCTCTATCCCTCTGCTGTGAACACCCATCCCCCAATTTTAACATTGCTGGCTCTATTTTGTCAAGTGGGTCTCATTCTAATGTCACCTTCTCTAAGGTGCTTTCTACAAGTACCTAGTCTAAATTGGAACATCTTGTTCCCAGAATTATTTTCACATTTTTTTAAAGTAGCAGCTGCTTAGATTATACCTCTATGAGTTTCCATTGCCTTTACTTTTAAAGAAAATAATTGAAATATGTTCTGTCAAAAACAAAACAAAACCTGAGCTGGGTGGTAGTTAAAGTAGTAAAAGGAGATTTTAATTAGGATTAGTACAATAGGGGGAAAGAGACCTCAGTATAGATCTGGGCTCAGTTCCTATTGCAGCAAGAAAATGTGGGGATTTATAAGCAAGAGTCAGGTTTGGTGGGGGAGAGGTACATGACAAATCACTAAGAGGTTAAAGAGGGATTTCTGATTAAACCAACTTGACAGGATTCTTGCTGAAGGTATGCCAGGATGGTGAGATATCACCTAGGGGGATGGTGGGGGTGAGAAATGTGTTCATCTATCAAGGGTAGGGATTCTGGCTAAACTGACTTAGCAGGATTCTTGCTAAAGCTGGGATCTTGATAATATGAGGATGGGGCTTAGCCTGACTCAGAGGAGCCTGGTATAGAGTTTAGCCAAGGAGAGAGTCTTTGTCCATCATAATACAGTTGACCCTTGAACAATGTGGAGGTTATGAGCATTGACCATATCCCTCACCCAGCTCAGTTACAAATCTGCACCCAACTCCCCAAAAAGCTAAGTATAATCATTCCTCAGTACCCATGGGAGACTGGTTCCAGGATCTTTGCAAATACCAAAATCTGTAGATGTTCATGCCCCTTATATAAAATGGCATAGAACAATGCATACAGTCAGCCCTCTGCATGCACAGATTCTCAAACACAGATTGAATAGACTACTTGATGTGAGACGCAGAGATATGGAAGGCTCATGGTATATTTATTGAAAAAAAAGCTGCCTATAAGTGGGCCTATACAGTTCAAGCCCATGTTGTCCAATGGTCAATTGTATATCTAGAATGGAAAGTTGTTTGTTTGTTGATCTCTATAATTTTTTTGGCTGCAGAGTTCTAAATAAAATTGCATGATGTCCTTTGTGTTAAGGAACGTGTTCATTCTTTTTAATTAATTAGCTTTAAAAATTAATAAGTTTTTTCTTTAATTGTAGAACAACATTTTAGATATTAAATTCTGACCAATAAAGGATGTTAGTATTGGTTTCACAAAATGTTTGTCCTTCTCTCATGGGGAATGCAATATTTTTCCTTTTCATGCATACAACACACACACACACACACACACACACACACACACACACCTTCCACTTTGTACCAAAATCCTGGAAAACTATTTACAAAGCTTTTTTAAAAGCAGATAACAGAAAACTTGTATAGAGTCAACTCAGAAAAGCAGGTACATAAGAAAAACTAATTACTTCCTGTTGATGCTTATTTCTTTTTTGGCCAGACTGGTGAATATCATTATACTTCAAGTGATGTATCCCTTGTTCAATACTTTGCAAATGGAAAAATAAGATTTCCCACATAAAATTGGTCCCTTTTAATTATTTAAGTATCTCTGGCATTTGACTGTATATTGCTTTATCAATCCTTTAGATAACAGTGTTTGTATCAGCCAGAAATAGCTAAATTACACCCTAGTAACAAATAACCCCAACTTTTAGTGACATGAAAGAGCAAAGCTTATTTGTCCCTCCCACTCAATCCTGCAGGGTAGCGAGGAGGCTGCTCCACATCACCCTCACTCTGGAACCCAGGCTTGTGGAATTTCCATCATCTGATAATATTATCAGTTGCTCTGTCCGGAGGAAGAGACAGGGACGAGTTGCACTCTACTCTTTAAAAACTTCTGTCCCAAAGGGACACACATTTATACTCACAGCCCATTTCCCAAAGCAAGTATTATTATGTTGCCTAACATCCAAAAGGACAGGAAAGAGCACACCTACCATGCGCTGAGAAGGAGAACCACCACCGTGGTAAACAGCCCTAAAGACACTCACAGCAAAAGTATGCAAAATTAGCAAAGGATCATGTGAAGTTAATTGTATCCTATCTAATAAAAGAGAAACATGGTAATTGGCGTACGACCGATGCCCTTTTCATTGGCTAATCAGCGAGATATGCAAATTAACTGTCAGCCAAGATGGCGGCCGGCAGCCAGGCAGCTTGAAACTAACATGAGGCTTGGTTGCCTCAGTGACGGAGGAAACCAACGTTCCCCGCCTGCCGCTGCCTCTGAGCTGGCAGTTTAAGAAACTCTGTAACAAATACGCCCAACTTCAGCCAGCAGATTCGCAACATTGTAAGCAAAGGCCAGAAACCTACTTTCAGCCGGAGGCCTAAGAGCTGGAGCCAAGCCTCAAGCTAAAGCTGGCCCAGAATTAAAAAAAAAAAAAAAAAAAAAAGGAAAAAAGGAGTGGTTGGGAGCTTCAGTCACCCCCAGCCTGAAAACAGCCCTCAGCCCCTCACCCAGACTGGCCAGGCACCCCAGTGGGGACCTCCACCCTGATCCAGGACACCCTTCAGGGCAAACCAGCCGGCCCCACCCGTGCCCCAGGCCTCAATCCTATATAGTAAAAGGGTAATATGCCTCCCGGCACCGGGATCAGCGTGACAGGGGGCAGCGCCCAAACCCCCTGATCACCCTGCGGCTCTGTGTGTGGCAGGGGGCGGGGCCACAACCTCCCTATCGGCCCTGCTCTGTTCCTGACAGGGGAAGGCACCCCAACCCCCTGATTGGCCCTGCTCTGTGCGTGACAGAGGGCAGCGCCCCAACCTCCTGATTGGCCCTGCTCTGTGCGTGACAGGGGGTGGCGCCTCAACCTCCCCATCGACCCTGCCTTGAGTGTGACAGGGGGCAGCACCCAAACCCCCTGATCGCCCTGCGGCTCTGTGTGTGACAGGGGGTGGGGCCACAACCTCCCTATCCACCTTGCTCTGTGCCTGATAGGGGGGAGCTTCCCCCCCCCCCACGGGCCCTGCTCTGTGTGTGACGGGGTAGAGCCATAACCTCCCCATCAGCCCTGACCTGAGTGTGAGAGTGGCGGCACCCCAACCCCCTGATCCGCCCTGCTCTGTGGGTGATAGAGGGCAGCACCCCAACCCCCTGATGGGCCCTGCTCTGTGCGTGACAGGGTACAGAGCCCCAACCCCCCTGATGGGCCCTGCTCTGTGTGTGACAGGGGGCAGCGCCCCAACCCCCGTATTGGCCCTGCTCTGTGTGTGACAGGGGGTTGCTCCACAACCTCCCCATCGACCCTGCCTTGAGTGTGACAGGGGACGGCGCCCCAACTCCCCAATCGGCCCTGCTCTGAGCCCGACCAGGGGCTGCACCTAGGGATTGGGCCTGCCCTCTGCCACCCAGGAGCAGGCCTAAGCCAGCAGGTCGTTATCTCCCGAGGGGTCCCAGACTGCTAGAGGGCACAGGCCAGGCTGAGGGACCCCCCCTCCCCCCCGAGTGCACAAATTTTTGTGCACCGGGCCTCTAGTAAATTAATAAGAATCTAGCCAGCCATACTTTGCCTGCATGATGTCAAGCATCAAAGAGCATAGATATCTGTCATATAGGTTTGGACTAGATGAGAATCATGTCTCTTTGACTTATGAGTCTCTTGAACCCGCTATTTCCTTTCCATTTTTATTGTTCCCACAGTACTTATTTTCTCACCCAGGGCTATTGTGGTCCTCTGTTTGCATAAATCTTCTCTACTATATTCCATCTTGATTAGTTCTCTACAAACATTGCTTTCAGCATGTGACTCCCTTGCCAACAAGCTGAACAAAAACAGAAGACAGTTAAAAATAAGTCAAACGCCTTACCCTGATCCTACAAGCCTTCCGCAATCTACCATCAATTAGCCTTTTACTCCTTGTCACCTCTAGATCTATAATTGCAGCCAGAGCATTTGCTTACGTGCTCTCAAATATTTTCCTACATTGTTGCAATAGTTTCAAGGCTTCAAATTCTCATTCTTTTGCTGAGAATTTAATCTATTCTTCAAGATGTAACTAAACTTCCTTTGCAATTGTTTACAGAATAAACTTTCATAAAAGAATTAGAAGTTCAGTTATATCTTGAAGACTAGGTTAATATTTGCTTGCTTAATTCATTTTATTGAGTCCCTAATGCTTTTCCTTCTTGTTTGGAACACCCTTCACATAACTGCCTGGGTCTATTCTCCATTTAATTCAAGTCTCTTCAGGTGACATCTTGTCAGAGAGGCTTTCTCTGATCACTCTACAACACAGCAGCTGTCATCCCTATCTTCTTTAATCTCATCTTGCTTTACTTTTCTTAGAACTTACCACCATTGGTAGTCTCCATATCCAATTATTTTATTTTTATTGATTTCAGAGAGGAAGGGAGAGCTAGAGAGAGATAGAAACATCAATGATGAGAGATAATCATTGATTGGCTGCCTCTTGCATGCCCCACACTGGGGATCAAGCCCGCAACTCGGGCATGTGCCCCTGACTAGAATCGAACCTGGACCCTTCATTCCACAGGCTGACTCTCTATCCACTGAGCAAAACCTGCTAGGGCCATATTTAATTTTTATTACTTTACTATCTACCTCTCCTTTCACCCCAAGTGGAATTCAAGCTTAATGCAAGTAGGGACTTCGTTTATTGTTATAATGACAGTGCTTAGAACAATAAGTGATAAATAGTTTTAATGAATGAATGAATAGGGAAATTAATAATTACTTAGATGAATGTAGCTCCCATTATTGCATTTTTGTCTATATTTGATTTTCTCACATAATTCAGGAGTGTTTTCCAGTTTTTGAAACTCAGAGGTTTACAAAAGCAACACACACACACACACACACACACACACACACACACACACACACAGACATATATATTCTCATAAACATTAATTGACATCCACCCAGCTAGCAAAAGCCAGTTTTGGAGTTCTTTTGAAAACAGCATAATGCAATACCAGAAAAACCAGTATGCTGGTATTTCCTAGATACAGGTCTTTTTTCCTTGCATTTCTTCTGACCAGACTGTACACTAGAACCTTTACATCAATATTTCAGGCAATTATAGCTGGATCTTCATTGGTTGGTCAGGAATACAGATGTTGCAATAATAAAAAAATCCTCTATTCCTAACTTCTTGTAGGCCAAGTTTCTGTATCTATAGGGTTGTTATGAATATTAAAAGAGATATCACATGTAACTATCTTAAAAACTGCTTTATATATATTAATTTCCCTATTCATTCATTAAAAAATATTAATATTTTTTATTATTTGTGGAAGAGCTTTTAGTATACAGAAATCAAAGCAGTGTATGTTTATCACCAAACTATAAGAATCAGGCTCACATGTATGTTATGTTAGCTTTAAAACAATACATAATTTTATTTATTTATTTATTTATTTATTTATTTATTTATTTATTTATTTATTTATTTATTTTTACAAAAGGAGGATTTGTGGGAAGCAAAAGCTAATGATCTTGATGTTTCTCCTAGATAATGTAATGAATGAGTTATGCAAAAAAAAAGATGGCTTTTGAGATAAGATCTGAAAACAGCCCTAGTGCTGTTTTTATCCACTCATCTAGAAGTGGTACATTTACACAAGGTATACTATGCAGCTGTAAAAAGAAGGATCTCTTACCCTTTGAGACAGCATGGAAGGACCTGGAGAGTATTATGCTACATGAAATAAGCCAGTCAAAAAAAGACAAGTATCACATAATCTCACTCATATGTAGAGTCTAATGAACAAAATAAACTGATGAACAAAATAGATCCAGAGACATTATTTCATGGAACAGACTGACCGATCTCAGAGGGAAGAGGGAAGGGGGCACTGGAAGAGATTAACCCATGGACACAGACATAATGCAGTAAGGGCCTGGGGCGGGAGGCAGAGTAGATGGGAGTCAATGGGGAAAAAGGGGGACATCTGCAATACTTTCAACAATAAAACTAAATTAAAAACAAAAAGAAAAGAATGAGATATTACTAAGAACCAGTAAGAGCTCACCAAGAAGAAGTCCTATCCTCAGATTCAGGCTCGGGATTGATAACTAGGATGTCTGGATTAGTAGATCAGGAGAATATAAAAGCTATGTGAATTTCCTGATATATTTTCTTCTGTGATCATTTGGGGGCTCCAGTTGGAGAAAGTGCACCCGATGAAAGTAAGGCAATGTAGACTAACAACTGGTTAAAAAGGTGTGCTTCCAATGGTGATTATCGGAAGATCAGCATTGCTAGGAAACAGCCCCACATGAATTTCCACAGGGATTTTGTTTGGATGAATATATTATCATTTATATATATATATATATATATTCCAAATACAGGAAAAAGAATCATTAAATGTGCATGTGACAAACTCTTGAAAAACATTGTTGACAAGATTAATGAAGGTACCAATTTTCAAATTTTACGAAGTTATATACTGTACTGAATGCATCGGAATAAAATGGGTTCCCTGGCAATGAAGTCAGGATGGGCAGGATGGCTGTCTGACTTGGTGACAGCTCATGTGAAAAGACTTGGGGCCACCTGCGGGCAAAGCTCAATCTTAGAAGTCACTCAGACTTTAGTGTGGGCTCAGCTGCCTCTTACTACTCGTTGCATGATGTTGAGCAAGTTGCTTAACCATTTTGAACTTCAATTTCCTCTCTTTAAATGTGAATACTAATCAATAGCAAACAAATTGAATTTAGGGAAGCATGATAGTTTTGTGACATTAACTTTTTAAAAAGTTTGTCTTTATTGTTGAAAATATTACAGATGTCCCCCTTTTCCCACATTGACGCCCCACCCCCTGCCCCTCCCCCACCTGGCCTTCACCACACTATTGTCTGTATCCATGGGTTATGAGTATATGCATACAATTTCTTTGGTTAATCTCTCCCCGCCCCCCGCCCCCCCCCCCCCACCTTCCCTCTGAGACTCGTTAGTCTGTTCCATGCTTCTATATCTCTGGATCTATTTTGTTAATCAGTTTATTTTGTTCTTTAGATATTCCTTTTCTCCTGGGGAGAGTATAGGAATTGGATTAAGACAGAATGAGAGGTTGAAACAGAGATTGGGTTGAATTATTTACAAATTAAGATGTATGTCTTGAGCAACTTGATGTGTAGAATAAAATTTATACACTCCTGGCACATAGTAGAAGATCAATATAACAAAAGCTACATCTATTCCCACTGTAAATATTTTATGTGGCTATTTGAAAGGTCAGTATTAACTTTTATTTACACAAGAGTAATATCCAGTTTAAGAAAGGTAAGGATCCCACTGTTACCAAGGTGTGGAATCCACTTTGAGGATGTTGTCAAGAGGGCTGGTATTAGGTCATGGGTGGACAGGGAAGGGTGAATCACATGCGTGGAGAGGAGCCAGGCACGGAACAGTTAAAATAACTGTGAAAACTGAAAAAGGAACGGCTGAGAAGAGAGATGATTGCTGTCTTCAGATATTTGAAAGGCTTTTTTGTGGAAGATAGAATGTCCTTGTTCTGAATGGAAGTTGAGGACATGAATGTCTGATTCAATCAACAGAAAGGAAGTTTCTCATAGTTGAGTGTTCATCAATGTTAAGGATTCAAACAGATGATGTTCAATATTCACTTTGTCCGGAATGCTGTCAGGGGATTCCTGTAGGCAGAGGAATGTGGTCCTGGCTCTTTCAGTTTTAGAATGATATGCGGGGCAGGAGAAGGCAAACAATATTGCCAAGTTCCAGGAAACATGCTGGGTGCTCTGTACCATTAGCTCATTGAATCTGCCTGTTGGCCTATGAGTTGAACTTTATAATATTTTTATAAATTAGATTACATAGTTGACATAGTAAAATGCCAGAGTTCACAGTGCTGGTTAATTTTTGAATACAGGATGTTGCATTAAAGGACCATGTAGTTTTCTTTACATGTTCCACTTCCCTAACATACTACGTCAAAGAAAAAAACAAAAGTATCAAAGTACATAGAGATTACTAATGTACTGACCAATGACAGCAATGACCCTTTGAACGATTTAGCTATGATTCACGGAATTGTATAGAAATTTCAGTACATAAATTCATGAACATTTAACATATAATAACACAGGTAAGTATACTATTCATCTTTTAGATAGACATATTACGGTGATGGCTGATTTTATGTGTCCACTTGGCTGGGCCAGTGTCCAAATATTTGGTCAAACATTATTTTGGATGTCGCCAAAGAAGTGTTTCTGAATGAGATTAACATTTAAATTGGTGGACTTTGAATGAAGCAGATTGCTTCCCATTATGTGGCTTAGCCTCATTCAATCAATTGAAGGCCAAAATAGAGCAAAGATTGACTGCCTGCAAGCAAGAAGGAATTCTGCCAGCAGACTGCCTTTGGACTTGGCCTTCAACTCTTCCCTGAGTCTCCAGACTGCTGGCCTCCTCTGCAGATTTTGGATTTGCATCTCCGCAATCATGTGAGCTGATTCCTCAAAGGTTTCTCTCTACATACATATACACATCCTGTTGGCTCTATTTCTTTGGTGAACCCTGAGTAATACAGTATTTATATTTCTTTGCTTGTCCTTATGTGTCCTGGTTTCTTCTAACCTTAAAATTCTGTGTGGATCAACTACATGAATGAACTTGGAAGCAGATGACTCCCCAGTCAAGCTTTCAGATAAGACCTCAGCATTAGCTAATACCTTCTTTGCAGTCTTGTGAGAGACAGTGCACGAAGCTGTGCTCAGATCCCTAAACCTAAGAACTGTGAAATAATGTTTTTGCTTTTAAAAAAAAGTCTATGTGTGGAACTTAAATCTCCTTGAGACAATCTGGTGTAATAGACACTGGTGTGAAGTGCAAGTTTGTAGGTGATTTGTGCAGACCTCACATCTCTGAGTCTCATTTCCCTATCTGTAATATGAGAGGACCTTCAGTTTCCCTTAAGTGCTACAATTCAATGTCTCTATTAATCATACTGTTTATTTGTCAAAATAAATACTGATAAAAGTCACAAGAAGAACACACCCTGGATTTTCAAGCCTCTGGACGTGGTGGCAGTGCTCCAGCTTCCTTTCTGCACAGAGCTGTGCTCAAGCGCTGCGCTACCTCTTTTGTTCCACCCAACAGTTCTCTATCACTAGCCTATCAGCGTTAAGTATTTTTGGGCACTTTTGTGTGTGGCCTGTGCATGTATGTGTGTACCTGTACGCATGTTCACCATTTAAGCTGGGCTGCTCTGGCTCTGAACATATATACATTTCTGGTTCATAGTTATGTCTCTAGCATTTTGTGGGTTAACTGCCAGTACACAAGGGGAAGGGAACGTCTTCCCGAGTGTGACAAGTGTGAATCCTTTTTCTCTCTTCTCATCTTCAGGAAGGTCCAGGTCCCTTTGCCAAGCAGATGGCTTTAGGGGAGCACTAGAGTCCAGGCGGTGGACTTTTCCCAATGAGTAACTAGATTTGCATTTGCAAATCAATGGTACTGGAAAAAATGTTATATAAACATCTTCCCAGCCCCTTGTTAATACCCTTTCTCCTTCTCCTTCCCCTTCCCCTTCCTGATTTTGAAAGAAAGCATGACTTATTCAGCCTTATCCCCAACCCCCAGTAAAACAGCTGTGTGTGCACTCAGGCAGCAGGGTTCCAGGCCAAATTGTGGACCAGGCAGTTTGTCACTAGTCCTGCCAAGTTTGGCTTTCCCACTCTCAGACCCTTGAGGCTGTTTCCACATGACAGCAATACGCCCCCCCCCCCCCCCCAAGTTCTTTCTACAAGGGATTTGAATAATTCAAATCAAGGGCAATGGCAAAGGTTTAAAGCTTTACCATTCCCTAAGGGTATTCAGATGCATTTAAACAGAAGACAAAATTCTAAGCTAAAAGTATGAATCCTCTGTTTGAGTCACTACATAGAGGCGTCAACAAATCAGTGGGCCTATTTCTGTGGTGTGCAGTGGTGGTGGCGGACACAGGTACACTGAAATGGCTGCCTGCTAAGCCACTTCTTAAAGCTGGTCTTCATTCTTGGTTGGAGAGGGGTGTGTTGGGGTACTCAACCCCTCTGTCCCCCTATCCCCTCAGAGACCAAGAGATGCGATGATGGTCTAGTGTGGCTGAGTGTGCTCTGAAGACAGATGGACTCTCCACTTCTGAAAGAGAGGGGAGAGAGAGGAAAGGCCAGTGGAGAGAGGAGAGGAGGGGAAGGAGAGGAGAGAAAAAGGAAGGGGAAGAGCAGAAGAGGAAGGGTCAAAACAGTAAAAGAGAAGCTGGGCAGTGGCCTGGGGCTAGGCGGAGAGGTCCCCAGGGCTGACTTGGGGTGGGCTGGGCGCAGCACCCCCGGGCAGGGAGGAGATGCCCGCATTGCCGCCTGCACTCAGAGCTTCTCTGTTCTTGCAAGGAGGGTCTCCTGATTCAGGGCTCCCGGCTTTCGGGTGACCACCGGTCCGTCCCCTCCCGCGCCAGGCGGCCGAGCCTGGCCTGGAGCCACTCTCTCCCCCCCATTCGGCCCCCGCAGCGCTCTCGTCGCCGCCCCCGCGGGGAGCGCCTCTCCGGCCCAGGAGCGAGGCGTCTCGCTTTCTGGGGATCCTGGGTGGGGCAGCTGCCCTCGGGACGGCCCGCCGCCCAGCGCCCAGCCCGGGGCCGCCCGGCCGCGGAGGCTCAGCCAGACGCCGCGCGCCGCCAGGGCAGCCGCACCTGAGACCCCGGCGCGGCCAAGCCCGGGCGCCGGAAGCGCGGGCGGAGGGACCGGCCCCTGAGCCCGCGCCCGGGGGGGCGGGAGGGGGGCGAGCCGCAAAGGGTGACCACGTGCTGCTCCGGCCGCGGGGGCGAGGACTGCCCCGTCGGACCCTCCACCCACGCTCTGCCCCCGCCTACCCGGCCCGGCCCCGGACGCACAGCACCCGCTGCCTCCACCTCCTCGCGCGAACTTTCCTTCAACTTCTCTGCAAAGAGGAACCTGCCGCTCCGCCCGCCCCCTGGACGCCGCGAGCCGCACTTGGACGCCGCGAGCCGCACTTGAACTCGGCGGCGCTGCCTCCCACCTGGCGCCGCCCCGAGCGCGGCGAGGAGGCTGCGGGGGCCCCAGCTGGTCCCTCCTGAAAGAGCGTGAACCGGGGTCCGCCCGCCGCGCTGCGCCCCGGCGCCGGGGGTCTCCTCTGGGGAGCGGGGAGCAGAGCCGGGAAGACCCGGAGGATGACCGCGCGGCCCTTGGGGACACCAGCGCAGTAATGCCAACATGTAAGTCTCCCCATCGTCTCAGATTCCGTCACACCTTTACCTGTGCGCCCCCCTCCCCCGCCCCCTCCACGAAGTGATTTGGTGAGGACTTCCACTGTATGGACCAAATAAACCGGTTTATCTTCAGTGTGCCCCCAGGCCCTGAGGCATGAGCTGTGACATGTGTGAGTGTGTGAGTGTGTGTGTGTGTGTGTGTGTGTGTGGCTTGCTTTTTTTCCAGGGAGAGGTAAACCTCATATTTGGGCGGCGTAAAGCATAATAAAAAAAGGGCAGGGCTTCAAGAATGGGGAAAGCGTGTTTTCGATTCAAATTGAACAAGGAGTAACAGGCCGGGCGCCTGCGTCCAGGGGCCTTGCTCTGCCAAGAAAGCGCTCTCCTGGATCAACACCTGGGGCTTGGAAGGTACCGGTATGCTGAGAAAATGTTGACTTTACACATTGTCACCCTGGACTGGAGGAGTTATTCTTGGATCTTTGGGTTATTCAAATGGATTTTAAAAAGCGGGCTGAAAAGGTTCTGGGTTGTACTTGGTAGATTTAAAAAGTCATTAAGGAATATGTCATTTATGTGATGGGCTCTGCGGGGGGACTTGTATAGAATTAGAAGTGTGGGGGAGGATATAGGGCAAAGAGAAGGTTATAATAATAGGTTTTGTTTCTATGGAATTATCATCTAAGTGGTGAGGTGCCTCAGAGCAACCCTGCAGAAGGGCCACCGCGCACCGCCTGGCCTTCCAGAGAGGAAAAAAAAGAAAGGTTGTTCTCAAAAGAGCCAGGCTTATTTTTGTGGCCAACTCAGAAGTTACTTTTTCTTGTAATATGTAATTTTACCCCTGGTGTTTTATTTAACCTTGGGCAGACACCCTGATAGACTTTTTCTCCTTCCTACTGACTAAGATATTGGAGTTTCTAGAAATTGATAGTCACCCTACCTCCCCCAACTACTGGATCTTTGTTTATTTCCATTTAAATTCCCTCTTTCATTTACTACCTGCAAAAAGACATACCCGCTCAGGCCCTGTCTTTCCCTTCCTTGCACCTTCACCTCCCAGTCTCCCTAGTACACATTTTTAAAATAGGAGCAAGAGCAATGACCGCAAGCTTAGTAGTCTGTAGCTCTGTTCCTGGTAGTGGCCAGTACAGTTAGAAGGGAACTACTTATTTTTATTAAAATTGCATGTGAAGTCATTCTTCACCTGTGAGCTTTAAAGTTTCATTTATGCCAGTGGAATCGTTAAGGTATAGACTGAATTTATTTTGGGATACAGCCAACAGTCTCATATAAGAGTTGTTCTCATACAAAGGTGACGCATTTTTAATGAATGTGAGTTTGTTCTAAACCTCAGTTTTTCCTGAAAGTATAGTAGGTTTTTTAAGAGCAGATATTTGTCTAGCTTACTTTCAGCTTTCCTAGGTTATGTATATCTTGGGGGGGCCGGGGGGGGGGGGAGCATGTTATACGTAAAAATAAAATATGAGTACCGATTTTTGAAATAAAAGATGTGAAAATGATCAACAGGTAATGGACAAATGTCCTGATTATGAAATGAAGTTATGTAGTCCATTTGAATTTGCACATGATTAAAAAATCTTATGTCATTATAGAGTGAAAGCATGAATATTTAATCACGTAAAATATAGAATTTAGTATGTTGATTGAGTTCTTTATTGAGCTGTTTTGGCTGGAAGTTTTTCTATTTCTTGACAGATAACTGTTTCTTTATTTCATTTTGATGTTTATAATTCACATGGAATGGTTTAAGATGCTCTGATTCTTTTTAGATATTAGTATGTTAGAACATATGGAAATAACACCAACCTTTCCAATGTAAATATTTCTGCTGTCTTCTTGAAAAAAAGTTAAAATGAGAAACAAACTATCTTACCTTTTAAATTTTAATAGATTCAAGTATACAAGCTAATTATATTTTCTGCCTACTACTTGTGGAGAAAGAATATTTATATATCATTACACTCAAGTTCTGAAATTGTGGACTTTTATAAATATATTTTGGAGTTGTAGGGACTGCATGTTTTTTCATACCCGAGGGAATTTAGTAGGTTTAACAAGACTTGCATTAATTGGCCTCAAGCTGCATGAAGCTACTGTTCCATTTATGGCTTATATAAATTACATGACATTGTGCTTTTCCGAAGTGAATGGTGAATGAGGCTATTGTCTCTTGGCTTATGGGAAATATTAGAAGCTTGTAGTTTTACTGCCTAACTGGACACGTCACTCTGATTTCTGGAAATAATGATTTGAAAGAGAATCAGTTTATATATTAAAAATAAACTTACAGATGCTTCCTTAAACCTGACCATTTTTTTTAACTGCCCATATCTTCCAGAGTTTATATTTATGATGGGTTGATTAAAAGTTTCTAAATACAATTTAGATTTTAGACTAAATAGAAAAAGACTTTGTTCAATGTGTGTGGCATGCTTGGGCAAAAACTGTATCTTTCCATGTTCATTTCCAATTGGATGACTATTACATTATCTACATTGGATACATACTGAGGAGATAGCATTTAAGGGACATTTCAATTGTAATTGAAAATGCCAATAAACCAAGTGTGGCTACCTGAGTATTAGCCTACTTTACTTTATAGGCATTACTCAGGATGGTAGTATTCCGTTTTCTTCAAGTTTACTGTATTTAAAACATTTGTAGCAAACATGACAAAGGTTTAACATGGTTAGTATAAAATTGGTAAAAAAAAATTACAAATCAGTAAGAAAACCATTTATATGTAACAGAACACTATACAAATAACTTCAACATGCCAATCCAAATAGAGGAGATTCAAATGAGACACTTCTTCTATCAAACTAGCAATGATTTACTCAATAGCAATGCATGTGTCATAAGATAAACATTGATACACTTCAGTGTAAACACATAGATGTGTATTTAACTGTACTTAGAAATAATTTTAAACCTACAGAAAAGTTGCAAGAATAGTACAGAGAACACCTGTATGCTTTTACACAGAATCACTTATTATAAATATTTACATCATTTATTTTATCACATTCCTTCCTTTCTTCTTCCCTCCACCCTGTACACACACACACACATACACACACATAATTTTCTTTCCAAAATATCTGAGAGTCAGTTACATACATCAGGGATTTAGGGTGACTTCTTAATTGAAAATTTTATATGTGTAGATTCACATGCAGCTGTAAGAAATAATACCGATAGATACTGAGTACCCTTTACTCAGTTTCTTCCAATGGTAACATTTTGCTGTAGCATAATATCACAACTGCATGTACTCGTGTGTGTGTGTGTGTGTGTGTGTGTGTGTGTGTGTATGTGTTTCTCAAGTGTGCCTTTTAATTTCACCTATGATACAAGCCAGTTATGCATGTTACAGCTCAAGTAAGAGTCAAGATTTGTACAGATTTGGTTTATTTGAAGAATAAGCCCTCCCCCCTTTTTGAAGCAGGATGATCCCAACTTAATACACAATCTTGAGTAATAGAATAGCATCTCCCTTTTCATTCATTGCTTAGACTCAGGAACATGCTCTTTAACCAGAAGAAAAAGTACAATTAGAAGCAGACTAGAATAAACCAAATTTCCATTGTTTTCACTCTGGAAGAATTAAGGCATGCTCTATGCTACTCCTCACACCCCTTTATGAAAGGGTTTGCCAGGGAAATTCATTTGGGACATGGAGAATGAAGTTAATTCTAATTATTGCTGATAGTAATAGACCTAGTAGCATACTAATTTCAGTATTTATTCGCTAATTTCTCTTTAAATTGTGATATTTAAAGGAGCTGGTAGGAGCAAATAGATGAAAGATGGTTGGTTTTTTAGATTATTTCAACAATGAATTTGGATTAAATCATGCCCACAAAGGGTTGTACCCACCTTTAAAACAGTTCATATGAAAGAGTTAAGTTTTCAAGCTTCCCGAGATAGGACTCAGGCATATTGTATTTTGTAGCCTTTACAGATAGAAAAGGAGAAGCGAGTTTGCAATCGAGGTAGTTTGGTTTTCAAAATGACAGGTGAGTTGGAAGCCAGGTGACATGGGGGTAGGGAGGTCTTTTGGCTCTGTAACCACTGATTTTTTTTCTTGGGCAAGTGGTTTATCATTATATAGTTCTTTCACCTGTGAAATGATAGGTTTTATTGTGTGATTTTTAGGTTCTTTTCAGATTATAAAGTCTGTGACTCTCTTCTACTGAAAAATATCCTTGCTTTCTTCAATAGAACTTTGAGGTCACAACCCAAGTGACACAGATTGTACTATGTTTTTTTGTAGTTTTTACTTAGAACCCTAGTAACCCTGTTTGGGATTTTCCATTCTTGTGAGAAAATTGTTTAAATCTCAGGGATGTGTCTTTGCTAAATGATCCCCTGAGAAGACACACAGTGTTTTCCTTCCTCTGTTCTATTCTTAATTTATTTGTTTCTGTTCTTCAGTAAACAGTAAAGTGGACGAAAGTTGGCGTGTCATATGGTTTATGTTTGGTTACAAGTACTTGCCCTGTCCTGCGTGCGTTTTCTGTGCAAAATGGTGGAGTCTTCAGAACTGGAATGCATCAAGCCCTGGGTTGTCTGACAGGGCTGCAGGCAGCTTTTGTAAAACAACTTCAGGTGTGGATATGGAATCCATAAATGTCACAACCTTTTATAGTTGAAGAAAGTTGTGTGAGCACGTGAAATAAACAGGATTGAGGGTTGCCAAGCTAATGAATGTAATTCACTGAATCCTGTTCAGAGAGCATTTGAACTAAAAAGGGACCATAAGTCACATGTCGATAGGAAATTATCACATGGGACTGAGATTAAGAAGCTGGGCCTTCTCCTGGGTATTCTCTTGGGCGTTCCCCCTTCTGTTAATATCTGTAAGGCTGACAGGCCAAGTTTGATTGGTCTGCTCTGGGCTTCAGTTTCCTCCTCTGAAATGAGGAGGTTATACTTCATCTTTGGTCCTCTCAGATCAAAACTTCTTTGGATATAGAATTGTGCTTTTGTCTTAGAAGCACAGTCATCATCTTCAGCATGAATGGGAAATACCTCATTCATCCAGCATCAATGGGAAATGGACACATTCATCCAAATGAGTAAATTTTCTATGTGACAGAAGTTTATCATTTACCCTTTTTAAAGTCCTTACTAAGTGCCAAGTCATGCTATCAATAGTTCTTTTTGGTGGAAGAAAAATAGGCTCAGAGTTTTGCCTCACAAACCACACAGTAAATAGAAGCTCCAAGATGTAACTCTGTGATAGTCCACAGTTCACATCCATTATTATGATGATGACTTACTCTACTAGATTGCTTCTCATAAGCAGTTGCACTGCTCTTAATTTCAAATATTTTGGGTGGATGTATTTGAAAACATACCTTTCATACAAAAAAAATCTTTAGACCTTAACCCTTCCCTAGTTTAGAATTTCCATTAGAGGCTGTATGATGCTGGTAATTCTAGTTTGGTGAATATAAAATAATGGCATGAATATGAGACACTACTTGAAATTTTTGTATTCAAGGCCCAATGAATCATTTATTTTATTTTTGATCCCAGAAGTAGCCATGAAGTCAGTTCATTGGTGTTGGCTTATGGCATTAATCCTGTTGTCCATTCTTATTTTAAGTCTTTTCTTTTGATTTCACTGTGCAGAATGGTGGAGTCTTGGTTGATGGAATAACCACACTTATATTAGTATGCCTGGTATGATGGTTATAATAATGACTAATACTTATAGACTGCTTACTGAGCATCAGTCACTATCCTTAAAAGGCATGGTCTGATTTAATCATCCAACAATTCTATGGATTAAATTCCATTGCTGTTCCTAATTTGCTGATGAAAAATAGTAGATACAAGGTGGTCAGGTAAATTCCCCCAGGGCTACATAGTTTATAAGTAACAAAGCCAGGTCCATCTAAGTCTAGGGTATGTTCCTTTTGCTACTTAGATGGTCTCTAACCAAAAAATACAGATTGAAAATGCATGCTTGAGACAAGTGCAAGAATCATTTGATGTCTGTTTTTGCTTGAGTATTTATTTCTCTTTCCACTTTTCTGGTATCCTGTTTAGTATTATATATTTTACTCCAGATGAGCCACCTTCAGGTAAAGAAAGTATCACAGTTGACCTTTAAACAGTATGGGTTGGAACTGCTTGGGTCCACTTATATGCCAATTTTTTGAAAAATAAATATATATATATACAATCGGCCCTTCATATCTCTGGTTTCCCATCTGAGGATTCAACCAACTTAGATAGAAAACAGTATTTTTGATCTGAGGTTGGGAATCTGAGGGTGCATAAGGCCGACTAGGTGCATTGCCCCACACCAGTTTGTGTAAGGAACTTGAGCATCTGTGGATTTTGGTATCGTTCCAGGGTCCTGGAACGAATCCTCCGAGGACACTAAGAGACAACTGTGGTTAAGATTTTGGGGAGTCATAAGTTATGCACGTATTTTTGACTGCACAGTCAGCAGCACCCCTACCCTCCTGGGTTGTCTAAGGCTCAACTGTACTGTGACCCCTAGGTTTCTTATTAGTTGCCCCTCTTTTGGAAGTAAAATGACTCTCAGTTACCACTTACAATCAAAGTAACTAACTCTTTTTGGGGAGTTAAGATCTTGAGATTTCTTATTACTACTCATGCATCCTCCTGCTTTGTGACTCTCTTGTCACTAGTTCATTTAGGGTCCCCTTTGGTGACTGACTTTTATACTTGCTGCTCCTTCACTGACTTGCCTCTTTTGATGGGGTTGAGTCAATGAAAAATATCAAACCACTGTTTTGAGCAAAGATAATATGGCTGTTCTTGTCGAAATCATTATTAAGTATAACTTTGAGTTTAAAGACAAGACCATTAGATATACAGAGAATTATTTGAGAGTTTTCAAAGCACCACCCCTCCATGTAATATCATTTACTAGTTTCTGTAATACATTAATAACTAGATAAAGACATTAATTAATCTTGTTGGATGTTAATGATTCAATGCTTTGTTCTAGGGGCAATTTAATTTAATTTTAATTGTCTCCATTTGTGAAGGAGCAGATGTTATACAGTGAAAATATTTTCTTAAAGTCTGAATTTCTGGAAGATTATAGGGGATGTTGATATAATTGTCTTCTTGCCACCAACATGGTCATGTGATGCTAAACTCTGAATCTGAAATTGCTTTATTTTTTAATATTATTTTTAAATTATATGAATATTTTCCCGTGTTCATGCAGAGATCACCTATTATATATTCTCTGAAAAAGAAGGTGCCACCAGATGGCAAGTAAAATAAATGGATTTTTTTTTCTTTTGGTTAATTAGCATAAAGGAGGTGATTGGTTCATCACCATTATTTAGAAGCAAGACTGAAAAAGGTTTCTATTTGGTGGTTCCTGCTGGAAACCTATACATTTACTGTTATTGTCCTAATGTTTTATTGAATTCTAAGTGTCCTGATTGTTGCTTTCTTCCATCGCAGGATGTTTCGCTCAGGTCGAATGTGGAGCTGTCCCTGGAAGTGGAAGCCAAGTTCCCTTTTGTTCTTTTTTGCTTTATCTATTGTCTGTGTTCCTCACTCAGGTGAGTAAGACTTTTTCTTTTTGAAGCCCCCACTTTAATAATTGTCTTCAGTTTCAGAGTACTATCTGTTCAAGTAACCTCAATTTTATTTGTTGTCTTTTTTTTTTTTTCCATTTCTATCCTTAAGGCTTTTTTTTTTTTTTCCCATTGCCTCTCATTCCTCTGTGAATTTTATGTGGATAGTATCACTTTGATCATTGTTTTATTTTCTAATGAGTATATTTCTTTAATTATCGTTGCATTTCTTCTAGCTTTATTTATTTATCTAGCTTGTGTTGAGTGATGAGATAGCTACATATCTGACATTAAAAATGTACTAGCTGTTCTTCTACTATTGAATAAATATACAGTACTTAGTTTTTCTCTTTTTAAGTTTTTATGTACTTATTTATAGAAAGTATAGACTTTGCTATTTTTATTTGTCCTGATTTTATTGCCATGTATGAGACAAGGATTTGAAATTAAGTTTTTAGACCATGAAGTTTATTTAGTTAAAATGATATTAAAAAGTTATTTGCAGTATTTTTGGAATTAAAATGTCTAATTTTTCCAATTACCATTTTTTTTTCTGAAATTTGAAGCAAGATTCTTTTAGCTGTTGTTGAAAGCTAAATTTTCCATAAACATCTAATTATATAAATGAGCCAGTCAGAACCCAAGGAATGTGAACGATGTTTTTAAAAGTAAACTGCTTCTTCATTATCTGGTTTTGTTACTGAGAAAACTACACTTCTGTTAATTCATTTTATTTTATTCATCTTTTACTGCTTTATTCAGTTTATATTTTTCTTTTGAATAAAATCATTATTCATGAAGTTTATGTACTTATTGCTTGGATTTAACCAAGATTGTATACATTCAATAATTACACTATATCTGTATGTTATTATAAATAATACATTTAATAAATCACATAAGTAGATTATTTGTTAAAATTGCTTACTTATAGATCAAGAAACTCAACTTGCGTTGAATATGTAAGTACTGTTTTATAGTCATCAGGTATTTAAGAGTCTTAGCTGCTTGCTTGGAAAACACCTGGCACTTGTTTAATGGCTTCAAAACAAAACTTATTGTTGAGTGAACTTTTTTGCTTTTTTGTTTCAATTTCATTACAAAGTCATTCTTTCTGTTATGTTTATTGCCAGAAAGAGGAAACAAACTTGTAAAGGAATCTGAAAATTACATATATATTGGACTTTTCTGATGTACATAGTGTTAAACAATTTTTTAACTTTCAAAAGTGATACTCCAAGAACCAATTCCACGATGTACGATAAATTAAGAAATTAAAATTAGTTGTAGTCTGTTTAGTTTCATTTGCTTTTTTTATTGTTTAAAGTATTATAAATAGTAGTGCATATGTCTCTTTTCCCCCCTATTGACCTCCCCACCCCGTGGCACATGCCCTCAACCTCCCTCCCCCCGCACCCCCTCCCCGCCCCAGTGTCTTTGTCCATTGGTTATGCTTATATGCATACATACAAATCCTTTGGTTGATCTCTTAACTCCTCTCCCAACCCTTCCCTGCCTTCCTGCTGAAGTTTGACAGTCTGTTCAATGCTTCTTTGTCTCTGTATCTATTTTTGTTCATTAGTTTATGATGTTCTTTATATTCCACAAATAAGTGAGGTCATGTGATATTTATCTCTCTCTGACTGGCTTATTTCACTTAGCATAATGCTCTCCAGGTCCATCCTGTTGTAAATGGTAAGAATTCCTTCTTTTTTACAGCAGCATAGTATTCCATTGTGTATATGTACCACAGTTTTCTAATCCACTTATTTGCTGATGAGCACTTAGGCTGTTTCCAAATCTTAGCTATGGTAAATTGTGCTGCTATCAACATAGGGGTGCATATATCCTTTCTGACTGGTGTTTCTGTTTTGGGGGGGATATATTCCTAGAAGTGGTATTACTGGGTCAAATGGCAGTTCCATTTTTAATTTTTTGAGGAAACACCATACTGTCTTCTACAGTGGCTGCACCAGTCTGTACTTGCATCAGCAGTGCAAGAGGGTTCTTTTTTCTCTGCATCCTCACCAGCACTTGTCGTTTGTTGATTTGTTGATAGACTTCTGATAGGTGTGAGATGGCACTTCGTTGTTGTTTTGATTTGCATCTTTCGGATGACTAGTGACTTTGAGGATGTTTTCATATGTCTCTTGGCCTTCTGTATGTCCTCTTTCGAAAAGTATCTATTTAGATCCTTTGCCCATTTTTTGGATTGTTTATCTTCCTTTTGTTAAGTTGTATGAGTTCCCTGTAAATTTTGGAGATTAAACCCTTATAGGAGATAACACTGGCAAATATGTTCTCCCATGCAGTGGGCTTTCTTGTTGTTTCGTTGATGGTTTCTTTTGCTGTGCAGAAGCTTTTTATTTTGATGTAGTCCTATTTATTTATTTTCTCCTTAGTTTTCATTGCTCTAGGAGCTGTATTGGTAAAGATATTGCTACGACAAATGCCTCCTATTTTGCTGCCTATGGATTTGTCTAAGGTTTTTTATGGTTTCCACTCTTAATATAGCTACAACCAAAATGCTATGGAAGGTTTCAACAGTAAACTAGGAGAAGTGGAGGACCGAATTAGTTTCATTTTTGTTAGGTCATGGCATTTGTAAATTTCCAAGCCCTCTTTAAACTTTATATTGGGATTTTTATTTTACATGTCAACTTTTTAATTGATATATGCACATTCATTATTTTAGTCACTTGAATAAATGAAATAAAACATATTTTAGACTAATTCAAAGGAATCAACTATGCTGAGAGAGGAGAGAGGGAAGGGAAAACACCAAGGGTACAAAATTTAAAGAGGCATTCGTTCGCAATGGCATAGGAATCAAAGTACTTAAATATGTTTTTAATTTGCTGTTTCACACAATAAACCCCCTTTAACAATTTCTTTAAGTAGCCAACACTTTACATGTACCAGGTAATAATACTTTGTGACATATAGTTAATGTGTTTACTCATAAATCAGAATAGTTAAAAAATTGCATATTAAAACTTTAGATAGATCTAATTTTCCAAGTCCTATCTTTAAATCAGAGTGTACCACCACTATATTTTCAAGAACATGTAGTGCTTCACTGTGATGGTATTTCTCTATATATCCACCCTTTGACTTTTTTCATTTTTCTGGATGACCCTTAGGTGATTTTATTGTGTCTAGTAGCTTTAAATGGCATCTTGACGTCAATGTCTGCTAAATCCATATCTTTAACCCTGGCCTCTTCCTGGACCCTGGAGTCACCTCTTGGGTTGCTTAACCTCATGTGCACTTGAATATATAATAGTCTTCAAACTTCACATGTGCAAACAAGATTCCTGATTCCTATCTCTTATTTGCTCCACTCTCAGTCATTACAGTCCAATCTACGATCCTGCCGTCACTATTTTCTAGACCCATTGGCCTTTCTGTTCCTTGACCATGCCTTCTGGGCCTTCTTCTTCCTTATCTACAAACACTTGGTTCTTTTTTGATACCTAGGTCTTAATTATTATCACCTCAGATAATCCTTCCTGTTCCTCAATTCAAAGGAGCCCCATTATCACTACCATACTAAGCTTTAGTGACAGTCTGCAGATTTTGTTTGCCTTCTTGGTTGTTAATGCTTTGTTAATTTGACTTTGACAGCCAGGTTGGAGAGTTGGCAAAACCTTTTTGATGGTTAAGATTGACATGTAGTTCAGATGATTAAAAATTAGAATCCTGTTGCGTAATTTGGATAATATCCATAGTTGAATTCATATAACAGAATTGCGGCATTAACTCTCCTGGTAGGTAAGTTAAGATTTTTATTTTCACAGGGCATTTACAAAGCAAATAGTATATAAGGTTTGTGTTCTTTGGGGTTTTAAAAAGAAATGTAGAAAAAGAATGTGGTGTCTCTTGACAAATGATGAATATAGCTTTTAATACGAGCTACAATAAAATAACAGCTGAATATTTCAGCTGATCTTGTGAAAGTGCAAATTACAAAACCTGATTTTTTTTTACCCCCAGCTTGACAATATTTAAAAGGTTGATAACATATAGTAGTATCAAAGTTGCTGGAAAAGGGCACACACTAACACTGTTGGTTCTGTCTTTTGGGAAAGTAATTGGCAGAATTTTTTAAAAAGTAAGAATGTATACTCTCTTTGACATCACTCCTGCATATAGGCATCTATCCTATAGAAGTAAAAAACATAATAAATTTGTAGACAAACATGTGCCAGTATTTTAACTGTAACATTGTAATAGCAAGCTGTTGGTAAATACTCTAATTGTTCGTCAACAAGGAAATGCTTATATAATTTGTTTTACATTAATAGCGTGACATACTGTGCAGCCATTCAAAACAGTGTGGTCAAATTGTGTATATTGGCTTGGAAAAATGTTTATGATAATCTTAAAAAGCAAATTGCAGAACAACATGAGATTATCCCAGATTTGTGATAGGTTGTATTACAAAACTGGGGTATGTTATGCAAATGTATGTGTGAATAAGACTGTGTAAACATATTAATAAATCATGGAATGATACACAATAGGCTTTAAAGTGGGTTATCTCATGGGTTAAAATAAAATCTCAGGGACATAAGATGGGTTATCTCAGGTTGGAGTGAGAAAGAGGAAGGCAATGGAACTTTATACAACTGACTTATTTGCCTTGTTACAATGAGCATGTATTACTTTAATACTTTGGAAATCCCAAAAATTTTTATCCAATTCTTTTGTTTTAAAAAAGAAGCTACATTAAAAAGAATGGCCAGAGAGACTGTGAGAGTGTATGAATATTATACTTTTCTGTTAGTCACCGAACTGTTACTCTGGCTCTTTCTTCATTTGATAAGAATGTCTGAAAGGTGTTTCAAATAATAACTTCTTTTTATGTAGCATGACACTCCATGACTCTGAAGATGAATGATGATATCTCAAGCAGACAGAGGTTATGACTTCAAGTAGAGTGGGAAACAACCAGTCAAGAGCCAAGGAATTCCTAGGCAACCAGGGGCCTGTTTCCACACAGATAACCTCAGTCATGAGCACTGCAGGAGGACCCTCCCTCCTCTCCTGAAGAGTGATGACATCAGCAGATTATTTCAAAGCTCAGTGTTGTTCTGATGTTTATGATACATAACTAAAAGGGGAAACATTTCTGAAAGTACAATGTGACTTGAACTTTGAGCTTTCTAGCCCAGAGCACAGAACAGTTCAGAAAGGTGAGTGATTGGGCAAAAGGAACCTTGTGTCTCCTTTTGTTTGTGTCTTCATTTTTCTCTTGTAGAATGAGCAGTTATTCTGTAGTGTCGATTACATTACATTTGGTATTTAAGTGTTAGACCTAATTTTGTACATATGTTTATATTCGACTGAAAGGCTTTCAAATGCATACATAGAAAAATTATCCTTTTATAAATCTGCAAGTTTTTTAGCCATTTTAGCCTTAATGTGTGCTCAAAATTACTAATCAAATGTATCTGAAAGGTTAAAATAAGATATAATTATACAAACTATTCTTATCAAGTGAAAAAAGAGCCAGAATAATGATTGGCTAACAGAAAATCATAATAGTTAATCATTTTTTGGGTCCAAGTTCTCCAAATTATCCTGTCTGAAGCTTTCAGCTGATGGCTGTTGTGCCATTCTGCATGTCAGATTAGATGAGCCAACATGATTGAATAAGGAAGTCCTAGAAAGCTGTGTACACAAGTTTCTTTGGGGAATCTTCCCTGATAATTTTATTCATATACCTTTGAGATGACCTGAATTTGATGTAGGTAAAAATGAGATCTTACACTAGGGTCATCAACTCCATGACATAAAAGTGGATTAGGGATGACAACACCACAGTGACAATTTCAAATGACTAAGCAGTATGATGGGGGTTATAGGTGAAGCTGATACACAGGAGGGGTTGGGAAGATAGGGTGTCAGCCAAGAGTCCTGCCTTTTCACCGGTCAGGGCACACTTATCTCCAGCGTGATTGTCAAGCTGTGGAGAGTTCCTAACAGCTGATCTGGGCAGGTGGATCTGCATGGTGATACAGGCCTCGAGCAATCTGAGGAATGTTTCAGGGCTTCTCAGTCGACACTGTGTTACGTGAAGCCACTGGGGGCGGGTGGACTGCAGCTGTGGACACATGTCCTTTGTGTCAGCCACACCTTGTTGCTTTTGCGTAAAAATCTTGTTTTTTAAGAGTAAATACTGCCGAATAAAAAATTAGAGAAACAGCATATTTACTTTGGAGTAGCAAAGTCAGTAGGAATAAGCTATAGATATTTGAACAGTGGTCATTTAGTAACAGACTTATTCTAAGTACCTCAGAGAGCAGAGAGAGGGCGATTGAGTCAGTGCTTCAAGTTCCAAATGACTCTCTTAGTAATTGGTTGCCCCAAAATAAAACCAGCTGTCCTTCAAATTCCTCCTCATCGCTGGATTCAGGACATGAAAAGGAATCTTAATAATGAAGAGGAATTTGTACTAAAATCCTTGAAGGCTTTCTCAGCCTACAGTTAAATCAGAGAGTGAATGTGTATGTTATATAGTCTGTTTTGTATATACACAGAATTCCATAGTGTGTGTATTTTACCTCAAAAGTTTTACCTTAAAAGTTTCTTCTTTGTGAATTTCCTTTCACTTTAGCAGGTAACTTTTATACTGAATTAGAGATTGGGCAGGTAACTTTCTTAGAAAAGATAAAACTGAGGACTCTAGACTGTGAAAGGTACAAAATTTTCTGCCAATTCCAAATAATTCTTTAAGAAATTTTCCTTTTCTTTTCAGCAAGTAGAATATGTGCTCTTTGGCACCATTCTTACTAAGATTGCAAAAGCATAGTATTCAGTAAGTAAAGAATGTGGGAAAGAACCCCCCAAAGAAGGAAAAGCTAATTTATTTCAGTTTTGATGAATAAGTATATTTTACAGGGTGGGGCAGCAGGGAGGAAAGTATGGAGGTTAGGTGAGAAAATATATTAATCCCACAATGAGCATGAAGCCACAACATTAAAACCTTCCTTTTTCCTCTACTAAACTAGGACGATTACACACCTGAAAAGAATATAAGGTCATTTGTCAACATATGGATGGTGGCTACCATCAGTTCAGATTAACCTTTTTATCCATTTTCTGAAAACAAAACAAATTTTTAGAAAAGAAATAAAATAGTCCAACAGGGACTACGTTGCCACGATATTTTTATGGTAAAAACTAATTATCTTGATTTTTAAAAAGTCATTAAATATTTATAGCCAAGCAATACTTTTAGATAAGCTTCTTTTTCACAAAAATAGTGAATTATGATACATTGTATGTCAAAATATCTTGGGGTACAGACCTGGCTGGTGTGGCTCAGTTGGTTGGGCATCATCCCGTCCACTGAAGGGTTGCAGGCTCCATCCCCGGCAGCGTGCAGGAGGCAGCTGATCGAATGTTCTGCTCGCACCGAGATAGTTCTCACTCTCTCCCCTTCTCCTTTCTTCTCTCTCTAAATACCAATTAAAAAACTTAAAAAAATATTGGGGTACAGCCATGTCTAAACCGCTTCATCCTAAACTTGTGGTTTAGAAACGATAAACTTTTTAAAAAATTACAAAGTTTTCTTTAATAAATCAACTGTTATGAGTCAGAAAAGAGGCCTTCTACTAATATATTATGCTCTAAGCTTGGTGTTGCTAGTTTAGATAAAGAAAGTGTTTGCACTAGAGCCCAGGGAATGGATTGTGCCAACCCACTTAAAATTCAGATTTTTTTCTCTTTATTTTAAAAATTACACTAATTACTATTATTGATCTGGGCAAAGCTACAAGAATGAGCTAACGCTCACAATTTTTGCAAATCCCCAAACAGAAGGATCTTTTTAGAAGGTTCTTTACCTGGTCAAAGATTTCAAGAATATTGTTAAAGTAAAATGAGAAAAAAAAAAAAAAGAACATACTCTGAATGAGAATATTAATCACTGCTTTTACACACATGCACAGTTCCTTCCTTTACTTATTTTTTCCTTAAATATATGCACAGAAATATGGCATTGAAGTAGGTGGTACTGGCTCCTAATGAGTACATGTAACAGTTTTGATGGACTTTTGGCTTTATTGAACATAATTTTAAAGCAGAGGATGAGAGTTTCCCACTTATAGTGATTTCAGTGGCTTCAGTAGCAGTACTGTAGGGGCAAAAAGCTGGATTTTTGGATATACTTTGCCTCCATGTTGGCTTTTTAAAGAGAGAATGAGCTCCAAGAATACCCACTAAGGCGTGGAGGAATGTATTGGCCACCCCTTCCTGAACTCTCTTATGCAGACTGTGTACACCAATTGTGTCCTGGCTGGCTCATCAGAGGTCAATATTACCCTGTACTTAGACTGTGAATCACATCTCTCTTTAGAATTGTAACCTGAAAATATGTTATTTGTAGGAAGTTCATGACCACAAATACTGTTGCAATACTGATGAGGTACAAATATTTCAATAAGCAATAGGTTTGTGGTTCTTCTCTCAGAGCCTTTGCTATCTTGACATAGGATTTATTCCTTCCTGTTCATCAAGCCCCAAGACTTTCCTTAGTGTTTGGTTAGTGCTCTCGTTATTTCTCATCATCCAACTTGCTTACGGGACACACACACACACACACACACACTTTACAGAGGTCTGCCTCTTTTAGTAATTATCTATCTATCTATCTATATAAAAGCCTAAGCGACCATTCGACCAGTAGCTATGGCATGCACTGGCCACTAGAAGACAGATGCTCAATGCACAGGCATGGAAACATGGAACAGACTGATGAATGTCAGAGGGAAGGAGGGAGGGGGAGGGCAGGAAGAGATTAAACAAAGATCTTATATGCATACTAGAGGCCCGGTGCATGGATTCATGCACCAGTGGGTTCCCTTGGCCTGGCCTGTGGGGATTGGGCTGAAACTGGCTCTCCAACATCCCCTGAGGGGTCCTGGATTTCAAGAGGGCACAGGCCAGGCTGAGGGACCCCATCAGTGCACGAATCTGTGCACTGGGCCTCTAGTTTCAGAATAAAGCTATCTCTAAATGTGCATCCATTTATTTTTAAAAATTCAGATATAATTGACATATAACATTAAAGTATGTAACCATATTTTATATTCAAATTGCTGCCTGTTTACAAACACGATGCTGTCGAGGATTGTGCTGACACAGAAGAGGTTTTCAGTAAATGATCAGTGTCTGAATCAATTTGCTTTCCCAGCTTTCCTTCTGTGACTTTGGGCTTTCTTTAGCAGGATAAGTCCAGCAGATCTGAGGGTTAGGTATTTTTAATCAAAGCCCCCCCCGCCCCCCCCATTATTAAAGCAAGTTAAACATTTGTGAGAGCATTATAGTACCTAAAGGAGTTACATGGAGATCAACAGTTAGTATTGTTACTCTTACTCTTAGACACATTTAAAAGCTAAGGCTATGTCATTAATATCATAATGATATTTGAGAATTATGTGTGTGTATCAGGTTTTTTTACATGTATATCAGCCTCTTTTAAAAGTCCTCCCTATGCAGAGCAAAGTCATGGATCTTAGTGTCCAGGAGACCAACATAAGACAAATAGGAAGCATTGTGATACATGGTCAGATAAAATTGCAAAGTTTATCAAGGGGTAATAAGAGCTCTCAGAAAAGTTTTCATGGAGGAGGTAATGTCTAAACTGGTTTTTAATGTTTTCAAAACCAATGAGTCAATCCTTCTATCTTTGTGAAAGACCAGCTATTTGAGAGGACACTTCATAAAATTTTACAATAGCTATTTGTGCCAAAAGAAGAAAGTGGTCACTCTAACTGAGTAAATAACCAGAATAGTATATTTATTTTTACTCCATTCCAAGGGCTGAGCTTCTCATGGAAACACAGTTTTTCTAAGTGCCAAACGAATCTCATCACTATTAAAATATACAGTTAAAAAAATAAGTATTTTGTTGAAAATATAAAACGTGATTACCTTGTGAATTTTTTTCAGCTATTTCCCCCTTTTCCCTTGGGAGAGCTTCCCCACATTTATCCCCATTATCACCAGTATCTTAAACTTTTTATCTTGGTTTATACCTTCTCCAGCTAAGTCTATAAACATATTCAGAACAAATAAATTTCTTTTCAAAACCAAAAATTTCCACCTCCCCATCAATTGCTTTTCATCTTCTAGGAAAAAGTTTACTTGTCTTTCCCTTCATTTCTGAATATCTTAAAAAATGGATTATTCTATTTGGGGGATGCATTAGGTATATCAACTTTGTGTGTGTGTGTGTGTTTGTGTGTGTGTGTATGTACAATTATATTATGGTTTTCTAAAGATCTCTTGAGTAGTTTGTGCTTCTCCAAAGGTTTTTATTTTAAAAAATTAATAGACAGAACATATTTGCTTTAATATTTGTTACTAAGGGGACAAGAAAACATGTTCTTCATAGACAGTTTTAGGATAAAATTGGGTCACAAAATAAGATGACTAATGATTTAGAATTCAGTCTGTTTACTTTTTTAAGCCCACTTTTAGACTATCCCTTTTTGCAGCAAGGTTTTCATATTCTTCAAAATGACTTTTTGGCTGTCTCTGACTTCTTAGCAGCTTCTATTACTTCTTTGCTTTTTATTTCTCATTTAAATCAGATTTGCATCCTGGTTTGCCTGGTGGGATCTGTTTCCCATTCTTATTTCTTTCCTGTGGAAGACTTTTCAATATTCCTATCATATCTTAAAAACTTCTATATGATAGTTGTTAGGATATTTAATTCAAAATGGTTGGTTGAAGCGAAACTGAAAGATTTATCTTTATTGTCTGTTCACTGTGTGTGCCTGGCTTTACTGTACTTTATATTTGTTATAATTGTGTTTGAAATCGCCTTGCACTGGGGATTTTTGGCAGATTCACATTTAAAACTCCCATTTGTGGGAAGCAGAGATACATAAGATAAAAATTCAGTGCTGTAAGCGCAAATTGTCATTGTTTGGGTCAGAACATACAGTTTAACAGGCTTTGTTAAAATAGATGTCTTTTAGCTCTTAGGGCAGAATATATATACAAAAACAATTTTGTTATTCATATGGTTAGATTTGAAATCTAATAAAATTGATCAGGTGGAATTTTGTTTCCCCTATTATGAAAGAACTTTCTATTTTTTTCAAAAGTAAGACCATAGTTACTTCAAAGTATTTTAAATTTTAGTAACCCTAGTTAAAAATGAAATCAGAAAATATGTTATGGCATACTTCAGATTAAAAATACAAATGAATCCCGTATTGTTTGAGAGGAAAATGTGGCGTTTGAAAAATATTTAAAATAATTAAAATCTATGTTGGATTTTATTTAAACTTGAACTGCACATACCAGGGCATCAAGGAATTTTTTGATGCATCTGAACTAATGGTGAAAAAGTTGGTTCGATATCAATGCTGCTGCTAACTTGACTGTGAGTAACTTGATCCATCAGTAACGTAAGTTAAATGCTGACTCCAAAACAAAATTTCGCAAGATAGTCTTTTACAGTCAGAAATACCTACTCAGTGGGTCCTGGGGCTCTGTTCCTTGTGGGCTCCAGTAGGAGGGGACAGTTAATACACCTGGTTTGAACCATCTGCAGGATCTTTTAGGTTCTATTTCTGGCAAAGTCAGGCAGAGAGGATGGTTAGAAGTGGTCAAACTGGAGAGATGATTTCTGTTTTTCTGACTGCATATCCCCAATGTCATTTGATCAAACAATAACTTCAGTTCTCATTTATTCAGTAGATGAATGTGGCATGGCTCGAAATTCTTCATAAGTTGAGAAAGGATCCTATGAATTTGGTTTGTTATGCTGAATTCTCTTTCTTTAATTTTAACATACACTGAGTGGCCAGATTATTATGACCACCTGATGTTTGTAGGCAAATTAGCTATAATTTCGCCCTGAAGTTGCTAGAGGGCCAGACCATTATAAATAGGGAAGCAGGTTGTTTACCATGACAGTAGAAGTGATTTTTTTCTGAAGATATGGGTAAACAACGTGATTTAACAGCCTTTGAATGTGGGATATATATCTATATATCTATATATATAATGAGTAGTAGGTTTTCAAAGCTAATAAATTTTATAATATCTATCAAGCTTTTTAAAGTTCTTTGGCCAGGAGGAGCCTGTGGGTAGCAGCACAAAGGAATTTCATTGCAGAAATGGTTACAATATGTAAATATTAAAGACAACCTAAATCTCTAACATCAGGGGATTTGATAAATTATGGTATATTTTACATAGTGAAATGGTACATGTCTTCCTAACTTTATTTTTTTCAAATGTTTAGTGAAATGGGATAAAGATTAAAATGTAATTGAAAAGAGCAGGACATCACACTATGAGCAGTATGGTTTTTTTAAACATTTGAGTTTAAAAAACACACAACAGAATAGAAAGAAATACAGTGAGATAGCAATCTCTGTGTTCATAAGATTCAGATATCCTGCTTTTTTAGCATATCTTTTTTTCCCAACAATAAGTACTCATAGATTTCACAGTAATGTAAGATTAATGCATACTCATTTTTTGCAGTTTTATATAAAGATATTATAATACTCCTTGGTTACATACTATATATGTGTGTATATGTGCAAATATAATATAAACATACAATGCACATTGGTTATATATGTTTATAAAATCCCTAATCTTAATTCTAGTAGTTAAGGTTTTTGCATAAGAAAACTGGTTTCAATAGTGGTAATCTCACCCTGAAAACAGGAAATTACCACTTCATCTCTGTTAGGTTGCCTAGAATTAAAAAGGCTGAAAAATACTAGTTTTGGTGAAGATGTGAACAACTGGAACTTTCAGACATTGCTGGAGCAAGTGAAAAATGATACAGCCACCTTGGAAAATAGTTCAGTAGTTTTTTAAAAGTAGATGTTTCTTAAAAGTTTATGATTTAATAATTATATCAGTGGTTATTTATTAGAAGGAAATGAAAACAATTGTCCACAAAAAGACTTCTATAAAAATTCCATAATATTATTCACAATAGCCCCAAACTTGCAAAAATCCAAATGTTTGTCAGGAGACAACTGGATAAACAGACTTCAGTGTACTGATAAAATAGAACACTACTCTGCAACAACAAAAGGAATGAACTTCTGATACATGCAGCAATGTGAATGGTGATCTCTCTAGCATGTATAGCAAAGAAAAGAGATAGAGCACATAGTCTATGATTTTATTCAGATTGAATTCTAGAATAGGCAAAACTAAGCTATATTGATAGGGATCAGAATAGTTGTCGCCTCCAGGGAGTAACTGAGTGGAAGGAGGCACAGTAAGATACACTGGGTTGATGGAAATGTTCCAAAATTTGGTTGGGATATAGTTACATGGGAGTATACATCCATCAAAACCCATTGAACAGCACACTTAAAATATGTACATTTTACTGTACGCCAATTATGCCTCCAAAAAAAATCCGCTAATTGGAAAAGTACTGTTATTAGTTCTAGAATACAGTAAATAGAATTACAGCATCCCCAGAGCAATCAGGACTTTACTAGCTATATCAAGTATTAAATAAGAGCTTCTAAAACACACCTTCTTTGTTATATTTTCTAGGTTTTGCTTTTGTTTTGGCCAGCAGGAAAAGAATATTTTGTTTTGCTTTATATGGTTTAGTTATGCTTATTGAAATATTTTCAGTACTTAAGCATATTCTTTTATGTGTGGGGGAGAGGGTGTGGAAGAGATTTCTGCAAATGATATGTTTCTCTGAGCTCAAGTGTAAGCTTCCATTTCACCCTTCTTTAGCCTCTACACACATTCAAAAGTTCAAGTTATTAAACCTTTGCCTGGCAGCTTTGTTTCCTTGAGAGCTCATTTCCTCCATTTAATAAAAATGCATGCAATGATCATTGTATCATTTTTTCCTATTAGTCATATTTTTCATATATGTATTGGATTTTGCTTTTTAATTATGATCTTACTGGAGACTTATTAATATTGTTGGCTTGTTACCATTAATAAAAATGAAAGATAAAAAAGGGTGGCCCAGGAAAACTTACTCCATTTGCTGTAAGCATGTTCTGTCTGTTCATTGTGTTTTATCTTCACAGAGCTGTTTATCATTTACTGTAAAGCGATTTGTGCTCTTTTCACAAACACGCGATGTCTGTGAAAAACTCCACAAACCTTTTTGGTACATTTGATGCTCAGCAATATAGAGCATGAACCAAAAAGTACATTTCAATCAAACACTTGAAAATTCCGACCTCGAGCAGACTCAGCATCTGGTGAGTGGTTTCTGAGGGGTTGTTTGTTCTGCCCTGGTCATGGACTTGAGAGGTTTACTTGGATAAATGGTGGGTTGAAAGCATCCGTCAAGACAGTCTCATTTCTGAAGAAGCACCTGCTCTGACTGCATCCCTGGATAAAGGTCACTGTTTGCCTAACAAGGTTATAATGAGAATGTGGCCATTGATGGGAACAGAGTAATGGGAGCCATAATCATCAACTGTTAATATTAAGGTCCCAGATGATGCACAAATTATACAAAAACATCTTGTGGAAGTGAGAAGGTATTCTTATTGGATAGATAGTTTGAGGAAGTACTATGTATAATTCAGTAAATTTAATAAAAAATAGCATAAGTTCAGAATTTAATAAATGTTACAAAAGGGTGGCATCCAACTTTTACCTTAAAGTCTGATCTCATTTCTGAGTTTTGGACAAGCTGATTTAAGCAGCTGTTTTGCTGCAGGACCTATGCCACTAGTTATAATATTATTGGCTCTAGCCATTGAATAGGACAGCATTCTATTTTCCTAAAAATTTTCATATACTATAGAGATACTTTGAAACCAAAAGCCTATCTGATAATGGGATGGGGAACATTTTATGAATGTTCTACCTTGTGAAGCCAGTTACCTGCACAATGGCTTAGAAAGTTCCGTCAGACAGAAATGGGGTTACCTCATGTATTTCTTTTCTCTCAAGGAGTAGAAAATAGTTGCTTCATATATTTTGTCCACTTATATTTTTGTTTATGCTGGAAGTGGAATGATACAATAATTGTTATTTTCTCCAGGCTGGAGCCAGGAGACTACCATTTTATTTGAACTTTAAGTAGGCTTACATTTATATACCAATCTTTTGACATAGAGTTAAGATCTTTTCTTTGAGGATAGATCTGCTCATTGGAGCTCAGTGTTGTCTCTCTTGCATCAATTATTCCCAGAATGTGTCATCAGTGATTTTTAGTTTTGATTTTTTTTTTTTTTACAGTGGAAGGAGATTGCTTATGAAGTGTTACGAACATAGATTCCTATTTTTAGGACTTTTACCATGAATCAGCTATTTTTTCCTTACCTTTATGAAAACTTTCCTAACTATTCAACCAAGGTTTCTTAAGCCCATATATTTTTTTATGTTCATTATTTTATTGGTTTATGTAATATGCAATCACATTTGCAATGGAATATGAAGTACAACTAGCAAAATATGGTCTGGGAACAAACAACCTAATAAGAACAACTCAACTTGTGGGAGCGGCTGTTCACAGAACTGTTAGTTTAGAATATTGGGCTTGTTGTATCATTCAGTATGTTTTAAGGAGAGGGTCATGCGAGTAGGTCAACTGGGGAAAAAATTCAGTGCAGGTTGGTTAGGGGAGCTTCTCATGAACCTCTGTGCAGCAGCCAAAGCTCTTTCTCCTGGCTTCAGTGTGTCCCTGGTATTATTATTTTTCTTCTTTTCAGAATAAAAATTCCAGAGGCATCTTTGACTCTTCCTTAGCAACACTTCTCTGAGATCTAACCCATTGCTAAATCTTGGAGCATCTCGTGCATCTTTCTGTTTTTTGTTTTGTTTTGTTTTTTGAATGCGCTTCATTTTAATGCAGACCCTTATTGCTTCTTGCCTCAACCTTTGTAACCTGGTGCTGTTGCCTCCTGTCTTTCTTTGTAATCTACTAATAAACCACTTTCATGTAAACATTTCTTAAAGTGTCATTTGCTCTGGAACCTTGAAGAGCTTTCAGTTACTGATTTAAGTACTGCCTACATGGATTGACAGTCAAAGTCTTTCCCTATGTCTCCTCAACCAATGTTTTCTAAGCTACATCTAAGTTTTCTTACTTAGGATCTAAAAAATAAACAAATTGGAAACATTTTTTTCTGATATTTGATGTGCTTCCCTCCCTCTAAGTCTTTCTTTACACCACTTCCTCAACCGAAATAGCCTTTCTCTTTTTTTTTACTACCTACTAAAGTGCTCTCCATCTCAAGATCTAAAGTAGGAAGCATTTCAAAAGAGGGTGGTAAGATGAGTAGTTTTTTTCCTTAACTTTTATGCATGTATATACTCACATAACCACCTGTTGGATAGCATTTTATAGGTAGAAATAGGGACAAAGTATTTTCTAAGTCTTCAATCCTTCTCCATATCTTCTTTAGGATTCTATAACAACTTGTACTTATTCAATATTTTGTTGCCATAATTGTATTTTATGATTATTAAAGTTTGTATTTTCTTCCTTATTATTTTTGTATTCTGTCCAAAACTGAGAGAGTGTAGGTCCTGCAATACAAATGAATTAAAGCACATTATTTAAAGAGAAACATCTGAGATTAGGGTTACCCATCCATTCTCCAGTTTTGATGTGAAAGGTATAAAAGCTATGGTGTCACAGAGTAGAGAAGGTAGATCCATGCTTTTTAGTTATCATAATGGAGCAGACTTACTTGAATTATTCAGAGTGCTGCAAACCCTGATGGTTCATTCTGCATCTCACTCATTTGGACTCTGTTGATGTATGCACAAAATTGCATACTACCTAAAAAGAAGTTGGGAACATAGGAACGCTGGACTTAACAGAACAACAAGGCTTAAAGGCTAGTTTCCTGTCTTTGCATGACTGAAGTATCCCTGTGGTGGGTGGATGCTCCCAGCACATCCTCCACTGTAAACTGCCTCCCTCCCCTCTTCCATAAGGAGAGGAGGAGAGGGACTATGCTTCGTGAAGCTCTACCTTCTTATTCTTTACATCTCCCCCGAGGGTCAGAGTTTAGAAGAATCTTGGATTGAGGCTCTAGGGTATTAAGTGGATTTGGCACTCTGAACTGCTCTTAATTTTGTTTTAGCTCTGTTATGAATTGGCCTGGAATTTTAACTGAATTTTATAATGTTATTTCCATGGGAAAAATAATTCTAAAATCAAAATAACCAACTAGAAACTGAGTTTTTGCAATATAAGGAGTTAATACATTTTGGACTTGATATTTTTGACTTCTTAAGGCCAGATATTTCAAAGCTCATTATATTTTTGGCATATTCTTGTAAATCAAATGGAAATATCCTTATTATGAATTATTTAGAAACATAATCATTGATTTAAATGTTTATCAGTATATATAATATGCTTAATATGCTTCTCATTTGATTTATAGATTTTAAAAAGGATTTATCTCTCTTATAATTGGATTTATTATGCTGAAATTAAATGTAGATTTTTTTCCCCTCCTAATCCTCACCTGAGGATATGTTTTTATTGATTTTAGAGAGTGGATGGGAGAGGGAGGGAGGAACATCGATGGGAGAGAGAAACATCCATTGTCCTGCTTCTGAACACATCCCAACTGGGGATTGAACCTGCTACCTGGGTATGTGCCTGACAGGGAATGGAACCTGCAGCCTTTTGGTGTACAGGATGATGCTCCAACCAACTGAGCCATACAGGCCAGGGCTAGATGTTTGATTTTTAAAAATAATCCATACTAGATTGATGTCAGAGATGATATTTACCTTCTGAGTAATTACTAGGAGATTTACCAAACAGAATAATTTAATGGAAATAAAAGCTTCACACATGAAGATGCTCATTTAATATTATCTGTAGGAAAAAAAATACCAAAAAATCACCCAAAAACAAAAAACAAAGAGCCACCTAAACTTCTATTAATACAAAGTGACTTTATGAATCACTTAAAAATGACTATAATTACAATGTAGAAATGCAAATAGGATTTAGAACAATAAAATATCAGTATTAAATATTAGCTATGCCATAGTTGCAATATATGCATGCAAGTAGATGACTGAGAGGTGGCATGCGAGTATTAAAATAGGAGAAAGTTAAGAATATTAGTTTTTTTTCAAAACATGTCATAAAAGTAAGTCTATTTGTTTTTAAAAAAGTTACTTCTGGGGACAGTAATGCAAGCTGATTTAAAGCAGTATGCATCAAGACAAATTTCTAGCTATGATTTTTGTTTCTCTGCACACTCGCTTCTAATAAGAAAGTTACAAGTGATTCTCAATTGTGATATCATTTCCCTGCATTGCTACAAAATTTGTGAATTTTCAGAACTCCTATACAAAAATAAATGGGAATGAAAAATTAACTAGACGTTTAGATAGATAATTGGCATATCTTATTAGGCCCAGTTATTTCTTATATGCAGTATAATGATTTTTCATACTCTTGGCTTCTTTTCTTTTGTTCTTTTTGTCTTGAATTGTGTTTCAAGAAGAGTGGCACTCTGAATGCTAACTCCTTATCCAGAACAGAGATGTTTTGTTCTTCTGTACCCCTTGACTCTTCGCTGTCCTTTTAAATTAATGATGCAGGGACAAACTCATTCTATGAGACTGAGGTCATCTGTTATCAAAATTCAGTTAGTAGGTGGAGACAGAGACCTCATGGCTGAAGTGATCGCAGAAGCATCTGTGGAAAGGCCCTTTCAATCAGGTTGTGTGAGGGTTAAGGGAGTGCGTGTGTGGTGGGGCGTCCACCGTTACTTGGCTGTGAATCTCTTTTGTAGCCTTATGGAATTTGTATTTGCGTGCATTTTTTAAATGAAAAATCATTTCACTTCAAGAATCCTTTTTAGATAAGTTGACAGGTCATTCTTTCAGAAACTGATAGCATACAGAAAACTCTTAGTATGTTATTTAATGATTCAGTACCAAATCATGAGTATTGTGAAAGTGTAATTTCTCATCTTGGTCTGGTTATGAAAGACTAGCATCCCATCTTGTTCTAATACTTTGTTCCAGTGTTTATCCTTAATTAATTAAGTTGTTTTCAGATGTAATGCAATCATCAATGGGATATTATTTTTTGAATATTTTAATTTTTAAAGCTCATAAAATAAAGGATGAGGCAAATGAAGCACAGCTTCACTTAAAATAGTGATAGTCAAGACGAAAAAAAGGGGAATTTAGTGTGCTTTTTAAAAAAATAAATCTTTAAGGACTAAGAGGAACTGGAAATTCCCTAACAGCAACTTTTGGTATAAACTGAAAAATTCCCTAATTCAAATTTAAAGCTCAAATACACTTTTTATATCAGGAAGTGTTGTTTCTGAACACTGTATGAAAATCAGTGCTAATAAGAAACAGATATTATCAGTAAAGGCATAGAATAAACATCTGTGGCTGAACACTGACTCAACTGAGTTTAAAAGTAAACTATTAGATATTTGTAGGAAATATATATTATATTTTTTTGGTGATTGCATAATACCAGAACTCTGACATGAGCCTGGTGGTAAAAACTTCTTACCCATCACCTTTCCCTCTGTTTTTGTTCTTTCTCCTAAAGAGGAATGGGGAACCAATCTCTGTTCATTTTATTGTTCAGAAGTCAGTTATTTTTATAAAGGATAAACTCTTTCTCTATTTTCCCACTGGATTCTATTTCATTGCCTAACTCTTTAGACAATTTTTGAGTTAAAATATGCTCTAATCATGACTCATTATAATGATCAACAGTCATAAACTGGTATAAAATTTAATTATCTCTAAAGAAAACAAAAGTCCTAGATTTTGAGATGAAATCAAATTTAATCAGAATTACAGTAATGCTACTTCATTATGTGTATTGTTCCTTGGTGTATAAAGTATTTTTATTCAATTACTTCATCAGAGTCTTACAGTGTTCCAAGAAAAAAGCAAGGGAATTATTATTTCTGTATAACAGAAGAGGAAACTGATTTTAAGGATAGTTCAGTGCAACTATGTAGAGTAAGAACCAGAAAGTAGTTCTTCTGGCTCTTAGTCCAAGTTCTTTTCATTTTGTTAGAGGAAAGTCGCCTAAGGGCTTACAAATAATGAGCAAGCAACCCTGAAGATTCACACATGTTCACATGCTTACTCTTCTCCAGTTAAACTTACTTCATCTGTATAACCAGGAGTCAGGGTATATATTTTATGCCTGATTTATTTTAGTACTCAACAAAATTTTCCCACTGTTTTAGTTATAATTATCACCAGAGTGATGGTTTGTACGAGTGATTTTCAAAGTTTGTTCTGATCCTGGGACCAATAGTTTCAGTGTTGCCTGGGAACTTGGTAGGAATGCAAATTCTTGGGCCCATTACAACCCTACTGACTCAAAAACTCTGGGGATGGGAACCCATAGTTTGTATTTTAATAAGACCTCAAGTGAGTTTGGTGTAAGCTAAATTTTGAGAACCACTTGGAATTCAGGTTAAGTTTATTTTTAATCTCCTGAGATATCTAAGGATCCTATCCAACATTTATAATACTTTTTAAAATTTGTCTGCATCCCCTACATTAGCTATTTGAGGTTAGAAAGTATAGTGGTTCAGCACATGGGCTCTGAAGACAAACTATGAGTTGAAATACAGGTACTATTGCTTACAGGGGAGGTGGCCCCAGGAGAAGGTACTTCTTTGTGAAATGGGGTCATAATGCTTCCTACTTCCTAGGGTTGTTGTGACAATTAAGTAAGGGGATCCATGTAATGTATTTAGCACAATGTGACCCCTTGGGAAGCACCAGTGCAATAAATGTTAGCTATAATTCTTATTATTATCTAGCCCAGTAATTTGCACGGTGAAGAATTATTCACCAAGAAAACATTATTTTGAAAGTAATATTTTGTTCCAATCAAAGATCTTAAAAATGAGCTTTTGAAGAAAAGAACAATTTAGAAGACTTTCCAGGGGTAGCACAATTATTTGCATGTATCATTAGCTGTTCTTTTTCTTTCTAAAAGTTGTTTGGTTTCACCTTAAACAATTTATTAATAACTAAAAATAGGTATAAGGGAAATGTTTATGCCAAAAAATCACTTGAAGGTAATATTACTCACTTTTTTCCTCTAATATTTTTACTTTTGAAAGGGAAATAAAGAATTACGTAAGCATCCGGCTTCTGGGCATCAGCCCTCTGCTGCAACCTTTCATATTTACTTTTGTTAATCCATGAGATTTTCATGATCCTTACTAAAAGAAGCTTCTAACACAGTGAATGTAATCTGCAACTTCTAGCATTCCCTCCTTCTTTCAACCAAAGGGTGAATGGAAGGACCTGTGAGTGATGGAAAGGCGTTCTTACACCGAAGGTTTCTTTCCATTAAACACTGGGGCTTAAATACTTAGGTGGCTAAAGCATTCCACTTTTACTCCTTAAGATTTCTTGTTCTTCCCATGAGTTCGCCATAATCATGCATCTGCCAAGGATCTGCCACCTATAACAAGAAGTGGGTAGAGAAGATGGAAGAAGAAAGGCTGCTGGGTAGAGGTTAGATATGTGAGTGCTACTTTTGAACTTCACTCTTCACTGCGGCCCATAGCCAGCATCTCTTTGCTCCTTTATTTTTGTCTTTAATAGCCTCTGGCCAGGAGGGAGAAGAAAAAAGCATGTTCTGTTGGAAGAAATTTTTTTATTTGCCACTGCAAGGTTTTTAAAAGCAGAAAAACAGGGCAAGGAAGAGGTTAGGAATTAAATGGTGAAACATTTTTTCTTCCTGGTATTCTCAAGCCAGAAGGGGCTTATGCAACCCGGAAAGATGTGGGAGTAAATATGGTAATGCCATTCATTAATCATGAAAACCATATTAAGAAAAGGGCTTCCCTAACCCCTAGTGTCACCAGATCCATTCAGGGTCTTGGAGTTTTCTGTACTCTGTTCAGAATCAAGAAACAGATGATGTTTGACACCTTGCCTTCCCCTCAGGAAAAGAAAGAAAATATACCCAGTACAAGACAGATTTGATTTACTATAACCTTGTACTATTGAATGTGTTCAGTGGGCAGAAAGTTGGAAATAGTTTATATGCCTTTTCCCCTAATGGTCATGAATTTGGGGTTTTGAAGAGGAGGAATTTACAACTTACCCTTTCCATTTACATTACTAGAACATAAAAACATGCTCTTGCTATCTTGAGAAATCAATCTTCAGTTTATTATACATCAGAGGTACTGCAGCACAGTATTTTTAAAGCACAGAGTTCCTGCCCATGTAAAACAGTTCAGAATTGCTTTGAAAAGGGGTTTTTAAGCTTCATTTCTATAGCTGGGCTTTGTCAACAGTTTTGTTTGTGGGAGCTCAGAAACAGAACCTGCCTTTACCTGGAAGTCTGAGGCAGGGAAGGGGGTGGTCTGGGGAGGCACAGTTGCCTTTGGAGTTAAGGGCAGAAATGCCTCTGAATGATGTGGATATTCTAGAGAATCGAGCCGAAAGAGAATGAAAGAAATAACTATTAAACTAGTGTTTTCCAGTTGTCCTGGATTTTTTTCGTTTGGTTTCCCTGTGCCTCTAGTTCTGAGAAGAAACACTGACTCTTGTTTTTCTTCCCTTGCCGGCCCCTCCCCGACCTTGAATCCTATGGTTCCTTTAAGTGTGTGTAGTTCAAAGCAAAGCCTCAGAGAAAAGGGCTGTGTCTTATTGGGACCACGGACAGATGTCCTGCAGCCCATGGGCTTTGTGTGAGGTTTTCTGTGATCTCATCTTGCAGGGTCAGATATGAAAAGGGATTCTTCTGTTTGCTGGTAGAACCATCAAGCTGTATGACGAAAATGCAGTGGGAACCCAACAATGACATGACCCTCTGAAAAGGGTACTAAAAGAAAACTTGTTAGAAATGCCCTTAACGTGACCTCGTTTTAGTTTCTTTGATAAAAATAATCCTGAAATGCACTGGTATTCACAGACTACAGATCTAAATTGGTGTATTAAAAACATTTTTAAAAAGCAATATTTATTGATCACTATTGGTAAGGTTAATGGGACAGATTAAATAGTTGATGAAAACTATTGCCCTCTGCTCTATTTTTTTTTGAAGTTGCTCTCTTTTTTAGTGTACTGTACTTATGACTAAGTAGGAAAATATGTGTCATTACTCCCCCCACAATCTCCCCATTAACTAATCAACTTAATTTACAGCTTGTGGAATTTGGCATGTTTTCAATGTTAGTTTTTTTGTCTAGTATGTTAGGTCATCTTTTTATCTTTTAATATATTTTTATTGTTTTGGAGAGGAAGGGAGAGAGGAGGAGAGTTAGACACATCAATGATGAGAGGGAATCATTGCTTGGCTGTCTCCTACATGCCCCACACTGGGGGTCCAGCCTGCAACACAGGCATATGCCCCTGACTAGAATTGAACCATGTCTTCCTGGTTCACAGGTTGATTGATGCTCAACCACTGAGCCATGCCGGCCGGACTTAGGTCATCTTTTAAAGAGATGTGAAGAAATATAGTTATCTCAAAAAAGGTAACTGCATTTTTACAGTTCAGGACTGTATCAACATCTTGTGTTAATAAGTGCTTTATGATGGGAAAATGAAAGATTTTTAGATTTTTAGAATCTAAAAAAACACATTTTTGGCATTTCAGAACAAAAGAAAGCATATAAAAATCCAGGTATGGCACAGAATTATTCTTAAAATAGATGTAACAGAGTTTAATATCAAAATGTGGGTGGGTTACCCCTTGTTGATTGCTTTAAAATGGCTAAATATCCATGATATCTAGCAGGTTCCCAACCTTTCTTGCAGAAGATTTGGATACAGAACTCTTGCAGCAGAGAGGTTGTTCTTGCTAGCATAGTGATGAGTAGGTAGCATGTCCTAGAATATTAATGAAAATTTCTTCTAATTCGATTCACAAAGATATTTAAACATCTGTATTAAGTGACATACATAGAAATGGAAAGTTGTTTTTTCCTTTTTAATAAAAGTAAATTGTGTAAATATTGGCTTGGTGACCTTTCTCTGTTCTTTACTAAACTAGAATGTCTTTAACCAGGATGTTTTTTGCCTCATTTGTGAAGGAAGTCTGAGTTAAGCAGAGTTGACAGTCTGCTGGCTTAGATAATGAGCCACCTCATTCCAAGGCAGTTTCTCTAGGAAATGATTTCCTTTCCTTATAAATCTTGCAGGGAGGCTTAGATATTGTGTGGACAGAAAACATTATTATTTACCAAGCCAAGAAATGATAGCTTTTGCAAGAGAGATAAAGATAGACTATTTTATATACATCTGTTTTATTTATCTTTGGGGTTTTATCAAGATCTACCTCCTCGGTAAATTACTCTATGTAAATTAGTGAGAAAACCCTTTCTCACCCACAACAGAGACACAAGTAAAGAACCATAATATGAGCTGAAGGATCAAGTGAATAGGTCACTGGGAGATTTTGAACCTCTTAGAAAAGGGCTTCTGTCCAGATGCCTGGAAAGTTGAGCATATGGCAGCACCAGTGTGCTGTCTAGTTATCATCCTAGCCCAGCTAGCTGCATTAGGAAGTCTCCTGACATAAAAATAACCTGGCACCTTACTGACTCAGAAGTGTTTGACCTGTTTCAAAAGCTAGAGTGGAGATGGTTATAGCTTCCGTTATCCAAATGTTGATAATAGTGGAAAAGAATGATCCTGTCATTTACCTGGAATTTTACAGCAAAGATAATATGATACATGACTTGAGATTAAATTCAATTATTTTCCTGCTTGATTTTGTCAATTAATCAGTGTCTCAGTGATCAAATCCACCTAGGAAACAATTTTTGGACAGAATGGGAGGCTCAGATGGTTAGAAAAGGAGCTGTGTATGTTGACTCATTTAATTCATCATTAAACATATTGAATGTTTTTTCAGGGTTATATCCTCTCTGAACTATTTTTACTATTTCCCAATTGTTTGCGTATATCATTAGAATCATACACTTTATCAGACCTTGACTCGCAGTGAATTCTTCATCATATTAGTGTGTGGTGTACTCAAGAGTGGGTGTTAGAGTCAAACCAACTGGAGTGATTAATTAACCTTCAAAACCTTTAAAACTCAGGTTCTGGAACTTAGAAATAGTACTTAATGTTCTGATTCTTTGAGAACGGGGTTAAAAATACCTATGTTATTCTACAGTGAAGTTTTTCAGTGAACAGGATGTAGGTAAGCTAGTGGTGTTTGCTGAAGGAGAGCTGATATCAGTTATCACCAATTAATGACATCAGGTTGTTGACTAGGGGAGAAAAGCAGGTTTTTCAGTAACTCCCAATGAATTGGGTATAGCAGTCTGTTCTGTGGTTGTTTCAGGCTGTTTCTAAGATGACCCCTAAAGAATGACACTCCAACTTAAAATTCTAGAAATAAAATATGGTCATTAGAGGAAATACAAGATTCCTGGGCAAAAAATGGAAGAACTGATCCAATGAGGAAGCTAGAAAGAACATTTCATATAAGAAACAGGGAATCAAAGCAGTGAATTTGGCCAAAGGAGGAAAGTGATAAAAAAGGAAAGAAAACTAGTCAGTATTACCAGATATAGTAGACATTTAGTATACTGATTAGCAGCTAGGGGATCCACATTGTCCGTGCCATTCTGTGCCCCTTAAAATAATACGGTACATTTGCAAACATTAACAGATTGTGGGAGTCCTATTACCTAACTCTCCAGAAATAACAGAAACCCAAGTGTTTGTAGCACTAGAGCTGGGAGTAATGAAGAAAAGTTACCAGGAAGTGTGTCTTGGCGCAGAGCAAGGAAGAACTTTCTATCAATAAGAACTGCCAACAATGGAATGTCCTATTCCCCACAGGAATGAGCTTCCTCTCACTGGAGATGAGGCAGCAGCCAGAACATTGTCAGGCAGGGGTGCCTCGGGGGTACCAGGATTGGGTTACAGTTTGCATTAGATGAACCCGAAGGTCCCTTGCCAAGATTCTGTGATTCTATGACTGTTTTGGTTACACCTTATTTCTCTTTCATACTCAAAGTTTTACTGTTTTTCACAAATATCCTGTAATATACACAGAGAGAGATTTGGGCTTATGCAATGAGATTAGCTGTGATGATCCTTTAAAAAGAAGTTATCAAATGAAGTGCAAAATAATGTATGTTAGAGGAACGTAACCAGAATACTAGTATGAGAACGTTTTGAAAGTCATATTGGATAAAGCCCATGGGAAATATGATAAACTTCAACAGAATGAATAAAGGTGATTTGCCATGGACAAGACACACTGAGAAAAGAGCCTACCAGTTGCATTGAGTATTATTCTGACAGAGGAAAGAACTTACACAGAATAAGCATAAAACATGTAAAAAGAGCTCCAGTCAAACACTTCCGGCCACGAGTTTGACATGCTTGAGGGCAGTATTAAGTAAAAAACAGTCAGAAATAGTATCAGGTATTTCAGGCTCAGATGTTTGACCTTTCATGGGCACCTTATTTCTATTGGTTTGTTTTTTGTTTGTTTGTTTGTTTGTTAAAATAGAGGTGGACATGATGAGTTTTGTTTCACAGATACTAATTTTGGTAGTGGTAGGGAAGAAGGTTTAGAAAGGAGAAGAATTGGAAGGGAAGGATAGACCATCTGGTTGAGACAAATTGCAGGCTAGAACAGAAGTAGGCTAGAGTTCAGCTCCTGGGAGGACAGAGTGGCCTTTCATTGAAATGGAGAAGCCATGAGGAGAAAAGTTTTCCAGGATATCGGTGTGAAGACAGGCTGTCTTGTCCAACTGATGGCCACAGTTGCACAATTGGTACATGGGACAGAGGTCAGGAATTGAGACACAGATTTAGGAGTTATTTACATAGAGGATGGAACCGAAATGATCAAATTTGATGAAACTCAGAAGGGAGAAACTATCAGGGGAAAAGATGAGTGACCGCTGACCTGAACTTTGGGGAATAGCAAAATATAGAGAATGAGAAGGAAAATCATCTTATCTTAAAGAATAAAAAGCTAAAAGAATAGTTAATGAACAAAGAGAAAAACCTAGAGTAATTTTATTGGAACCTGAGAAAGAAGAGAATTTCAAGAAAATGTGGTTGGGGGCCCTCTGAGAGACTGTATAGGGGGGGAAGTAAGGAAGGATTCTAACCACCCTTCACGAGAGCTTGGGAACTGGGTTAACCATATAATTTTGTAAATGGTAAGGGACAAAAAGCAGCCAAATTATGAAATTAGTCAGTTTGGTTGCTACTTCAAGCTGCTTTTCATGGTGTCTCCCCGCCACCACTCTCCTACCCCCCCCCCCCCACCTGGTGGGTTGTAGCAATGTCCCTCTATGCCCACGTGAGCAATTTTCTCTTTTCCCAGACTTCAGCTCGGATTTCTCTCAAGTCAAACTTCATTTGTAATTTTGGGCCAAGCTCCATTGGAGGATGATGTTGCTCCTGCCTTTTTGTTTCTTCCCCTTGGGGGGAAGTGGACAGTTGGAGCATACTAGTGTAGAATTTCCAGTTATGTCTGAAATGTTGTCCTGCATGTGATAGCCTCAGTGTAAGACTGACTTTGGTCTAAATCAGTGGTTCTCAACCTGTGGGTTGTGACACCTTTGGCGGTCGAACGACCCTTTCACAGGGGTCGCCTAAGACCATCCTGCATATCAGATATTTACATTATGATTCATAACAGTAGCAACATTACAGTTATGAAGTAGCAATTAAAATAATTTTATGGTTGGATCAAAACATGAGGAACTGTATTTAAAGGGCTAGAAGGTTGAGAACCACTGGTCTAAATAGTACTTTGGAAAGAGCCAGTCTCTCCTCACAACTAATTTCAATATAAATACAGATAAGACTGTCACTGGGGAGTACTTAAAGGTTTGCTTTTTTTTTTTTTTTTTTGGTTTTCCTATCTGATATGGTAAATATAAATAACTGCTTTAGTTGAAACTTCAGTCCCTTTTTTTAAAAAAGAATATATTTTTATTGATTTCAGAGAAGAAGGGAGAGGGAGAGAGGGAGAGAGACATCAGTGATGAGAGAGAATCCCCCTGCACGCCCCACACTAGGGACCAAGCCTGTAAGCTGGGCATGTGTTCTGACGGATTCAAAGTGAACGGAGACCTCCTGGTTCCTAGGTTCACACTCAACCACTAAGCCACACTGGCTGTTCAATCCTTGGTTCAAATAGCTACCTGTTACATTGTATCAACTATAGGATATGCTGCTGTAGCCAAATACACTAATTCTAATATAAATACACATATGCATCTACACTATCTTATTTTATGACAACCACCTTCGAGGGGTGATATTATTGTCATTATACAGATGAGTTTGTGAGAGATTTTGAACTGCCTCACCTCAGATGGAAGTAAGAATTGAGCTGAGAAATGGCTCTGGGTCAGTCTGTTTTCTAATCTCAGATTCTCAATCCCTGTGTCAGGCTGCACTTCCTAGAATTGGAGACCACCCCAAAATTTCACCTTCCAGGTGTGCGAGTGAGGGACCTAAAGTGTGGAGAGGCTCAGGACCAGCTGGATGGCAGTGTCTACCAGCCCAGTGTCCCTGTCACTACAGGGTACCTCTTAGGGGCATGTTTTTTCTCTTTTTGAGTAAATTTCAGAGAGCATTCTATCCAATTTTTATCTTCAAAATTTCTTGCCACTTAGCATTCTTTAAGTTAATATGCCTTTATTTTATTGTAATATTATGTACCTTTGAGACTTTTACCTGATCTGGTATTCTTTGTGATTTTGGGACTACGTGTTACCAAAAAGAGCCCAGCACTCTTGGGGTGAACAAAATTTGTACCTACCAGAAGTATTCAAATGGCATCAGAATTTAAGAAGAATTTCGTACTTTGTCTTTTGACAGTTTAATTAAAATAGATTGTGCTACTGTTTTAATCTTACATAGACTGTTTTAGTGAATGCTGCAATATGACTCAAGCAATAAACCAAAACAAACCAGAAAAATGGCAACATTGCATTTTAGGGAGAAACATATCCATTCTTTTGATGGTTCCTCCCTGTGAAGGGAGCTCCAGGTTGACCATTCCTGGAGGGACATAAATGATTGGGAATTTGTAGAAGGCATCACTGGGCGTGCTCAGCCTGAATCTACCCTCATATATGGGGGTAGCTTCCTACCTGAGGGAGGTGGCATTCTAGAGTATATCCACAGGGGCCCCTATGGATATAGTTGAAATAAATATTACTAGTGAATAGTTAATATCTAACCATTTATTTACATGTATGACATAATTCAAATACAAGGTGGGGCAAAGTAGGTTTATAGTTCATATTGAAACTAATACAATCTATATATATAAAAGAGTAATATGCAAATCGGCAGAACAGCGGAACAACCAGAGCAACCAGTCGACCAGTCGCTATGCGGTGCACTGACCACCTCTTGGTCCCTCCCCCTGGCCGGCAGGCTCCGATTCCTCCATGGCAAATGGGGAACTGGGGGTGGGTGGCAGCAGCTGCCGGCAGCCAGGGAAGATGGCCCTGATCACAGGCCAGGCCTAGGGACTGTACCTGTGCACGAGTTTCATGCGACGGGCCTCTAGTAATTTATAAATAGTAATACAAGAATAAACACTGTTTCCCATACTCAAAGCTGTGAACTTACTTTTGTCCCACCATGTATATGTCTTATGTTGAAGATGAACAAATATTCTGACAATAAATTTTTAATGCCTTGTGTCTTTGACACTATATTGAAGTTATGGAAATAAATGTTTGATTTTAAAGTTATTGAGAATGTACAATTTTCTTTGGGTATAGCTCAATAATTCTTAATGTAGGTTCTAAATAAGTTTATTATATTCCATAAATTTAAAAATTTAAAACAAATACTTGGTGTTTAAATAATGGCTAATAACTTGACATTGATATATCATCAAAGTCATCTTAGCCGTAAAACTTTAAAATATCCAAATTAATTTTCTTTGATATTATTTAATACAGTGTCCTCAGCAAAATATTTCTAAGGTAATTACCATTTTATAAATAGTTATAATATAGTTAACATTATTAGATTTATATACATAATTCTATAAATAATCTAAAATAAGTTAAGTAAAATTTATAATTTTATCTGATATATAATTAAATCATTTTAATTGTGTTTTTTCTACTTTAAATAGCAACACCTATCATCCATCCTTCCATCCAACCATCCACTTACACAACCACATGTACAGACTTACAAACTTGGAATCAACCCAAATATAAAGCAACCCATTCTTTCAATGGCTAAGTAATTGTTCCAGAAATTTGTCAAATTTCCTCCCTGCAGACACAAACATATCCACATCCCCACTGGATGTGACTAACATTATATTAACTCATAAACTGATGTAAGAATTTTATCTCTATAATCCAAAATCTTCACATCCAGGACAATTATTGATCTGTAACCTGTTTTAACCAGCTATTGTATGAATCTCAGATATTAATTTAAATATTTATATTCGTTAATAGTGTTCTTCACACTTTTGAGACAGGAATCCTGTTGAGAATCTGATACTAGCTGTGCACAAGCTTTCATGATCACTTTCAGGAGGCTAATAGACTACTTAGAGCTTGTGCAAGGACCAGCCAGGTAGAGACTTTCTTTTATATTTTAAACTACCCACTGGCATTGAAGGTGTGACAACAGTGCGAATGCCTCCAGAGAAGCTGCAGACCAGCAGACAGTAAAAATTATTATGAGGCACTGAAACTGGGGGTTTGATTTAGGAACCATGGAGCACGATTATATCAGAGCTGATTCAGAGCTTTCTAGAAACCACACTAAAATGAGAACCACTCCTTTTCCTCTCCAGTACCAAGAATGAGTTCTGATACAAACTTTGGCCCTTTCTTTTTCTCTATTTCTGCTTTGTTAGCCCAGATTTGTCATTCTTTGTTGTTACTGATGCTGTCTTATGTTTTAAAACCTAATCCTTTTGTGATATCAGGGGCTGAGCAGGCCTTTCTTAAGACTATCCATGTTCCTGGAGTGTTTTGACTTTGAGGATAATTATGTACCTCACTAGAAGAATAAAAACCACTATGAAATGACCTATTTCATCTTTTCATTACAACTCTCTGTATTTAATATCAAGTAATTTTTTCTGGATTGGCTTACATCACTGAAACTTTAGAAACCAGGTGATTTTTCCCCCCTTTTATTCCAGAGTAATACTCTTCAACCTAATGCAGTAAGCTAAGCATTCCCATCTTGTTGCATTGTTATTTATGCATCTGTTTTGCAGGTGCGGTTGGCATCAGAAATTCTGACTTTTGATCTTCAGACAAATTTAGCTGCAACACAAGGTGGTGCTAAGCCACTCTTGTTTAATAACGTTAACCTCTTATTTTGTCTTGTTAATAATAAGTATTGCATTAAGGTAGTTTATATACACAGTGTGGCCAGGCTGCCTTTCCTGTATGTAACTGCACAGCTGTGGAAAGAGGAACATTAGAAGTGGGAGTCAGATTAACAAGTGCTGTTATGCTGATGTGCTAACTATTGCTGCATGTTATTTTTCAAGGAAGACAATGTGAAGTGCAGGTGTATTCCTAAGAATAAATGTATGTCTGTGGCTATTTATACATACCAAGTATTTATTGATTATCTGCTATGTATAAGTCTCCCTGTTCATAAATAACCCTGTATTTATTCAATTCACCTTGTGTGTGTGTTCAGCTCACTATAGAAGGTTTTATGATAGGAAGGTCACTTGTAAGAATTTAGAAGTATATGGTTACAGTGTGTGTGTGTGTGTGTGTGTGTATGTATATGTATGTGTATGTATATATATATATATATATATATATATAAAATGCTAAGTGTCCCTCCAACATTCTGACTAGTTGCTGTGACATGCACTGACCACCAGGAGACAGACACTCAATGCAGGAGCTGCCCTGACCCTCACAGGCCATTTACAAAGAAATGGCACCATGGACCTGGCACCAACATAGCAATACTTGGCTTCCCCCAGTTGGGACACAGGCCCTGCCACCACCCTGTAGCCACAGCCCACCAAATTGTAGCCTTTGCTGCGGAGACCCCATGGCACAAAATGCAGCCCACAGCCCAGCCCAGCCCAGCCTGGAAACAGTCGCTGTGGGCGCCAGGTAATGATGTCATGTAGCAATGCCCACTTCTTTCCCTAAAGACGAGCCTCCTTTTAGTTTTTTCAGCAGAGGGACACGACTTGCTTTATACCCAGGTGCAAACATTTTACACTTTAACCAAATGTCTTTGAAGCGTTTTCCCATGCCTCATCTCATTTGATCCTCACAGAAGGCCTGGAGCAGGTAGATAGGAGACTTGGTTGAATCCTATTTTCTTTTCATTAGCTGGAAAAACAGATTTAGAAAGTTTGGAAACTTGACCCGACTGAAAAGAAGTAAGAAATGGTGGACCTTGAAAATGACTTCAGGTTTTCTTACTGCTCAAAATTGTTAAATATTTTACCCTTTGTTCTCCCTGCATGATCTACAATAATAATCTGCTTCATGTTGATATTTACTGCTGTGTTGCTGACAATTACCTGAAAGAGAAGTTGGGGTGCTTCACTGGGCTGGAAAAAGTTTAGCTGCATCAGAAAGCAGGTCTAATTAAGCAAGTTTAGTTTTTATATATAAAAGACTAAGTTGACTCATGCATGTGTGATACATATAAAGCTCTCGCTGGTGCCAACCACATGTGTGTGTTTTAATCTGTCATTGTTGATTGTGAATTTGGTTGACATTTCTATTATAGAGAAAGGGCAAATAGTGATATTAAAATATTTCTTCTAATTAATTTCCTTTCAATGTGCACGAATCTGTGCACCAGGCCACTAGTATAGTCATAAGTGCTCTTATGTACATCATGTAGAACAATACTTGGATGTGCTAAGAAAAATATTCAGAAGAATATGTCCATACTCTTGAGGGTTTAGGAAGTCATTGTGAAAGATGTCTTAAATAAAAATGAAAAGGAATGTGATCAGAAAATCATAGATATTTTAGAATGAAAGGTCTTTAAAAAAGAAAATGACAACATAGGACTGACTTCTCTATTTGAAGATAATTAATAGGACTGCTCCTAGGGTGACTGGAGCCAAATCCTTGAGTTTGAATCTTGAGAGCTTGTTTGGAGGTTCTAGCAGGGTAGCACAGCTACTCGTATACCCTTGACCGAAGACCGGTCCTCTCCTCTGGGGGGAAGGTCGTCCTCTTCGACCGAGCGTGCAGCTTTGGGAGGGACGCACATGGATCAGTGAGGGAGGCGGGGGACACCCGCCTAGCCAGCCAGATCAGCCGAATCAACCCTGGCGATCAATGGGGTGACAGATGTCACAGCCAGATCGCCCTCACATCCGAGTTTGAATCTTGATTCAAACTTTCAAGCTTTGTGATTCAGCAGTTACTTAGTTCTCTTTAAGCCTTAGTTTTTATTAACTATTCAGTAGGGTTATCAGTAGTATTTGCCTCAGTGGGCTGCCTAACATATCCTATCTAATAAAAGAGAAACATGGTAATTGGCGTACAACCGCTACCCTTCCCATTGGCTAATCAGGGTGATATGCAAATTAACTGCCAGCCAAGATGGCGGCTGGCAGCCAGGCAGCTTGAAACTAACATGAGGCTTGCTTGCTTCAGTGATGGAGGACTCCAACGTTCCCCGCCTGCCGCTGCAGGCCTCTGAGCTGCAACTCTAAGCAACTATGTAACAAATATAGAAGCTAAACAAAACCCCAGAAACCTGATTTAGTCTGCTGGGCTTCAGCCAGCAGGATCGCAACACTGTAAGCAAAGGCCAGAAACCTACTATCAGCAGCAGAGGCCTAAGAGCTGGAGCCAAGCCTCAAAGCTAAAGCTGGCCCAGAATAAATTAAAAAAAAGAAAAAAAGGAGCGGTTGGGAGCTTCAGTCACCCCCAGCCTGAAAACAGCCTTCAGCCCCTCACCCAGACTGGCCAGGCACCCCAGTGGGGACCCCCACCCTGAAGGGTGTGTGACCAACTGCAAACAGCCATCATCCCCTCACCCAGGCTGGCCAGGCACCCTAGTGGGGACCCCCACCCTGATCCAAGACACCCTTCAGGGCAAACCAGCCGGCACCCATCCGTGCACCAGGCCTCTACCCTATATAGTAAAAGGGTAATATGCCTCCCAGCACCGGGATCAGCAGAGCCGTGAGACCTCCCGGCACCAGGATCAGCGTGACAGGGGGCAGCGCCCAAATCCCCTGATCGCCCTGCAGCTCTGTGTGTGACAGGAGGCGGGACCACAACATCCCTACCCACCCTGCTCTGTTTGTGACAGGGAAAAGTACCCCAACCCCCTGATCAGCCCTGCTCTGTGCCTGATAGGGGGGAGCTCCCCAACCCCCTGATCGCCCTGCGGCTCTGTGTGTGACAGGGTGCGGCGCCCCAACCCCCTGATCGGCCATGCTCTGTGTGTGACAGGGTGCGGCGCCCCAACCCCCTGATTGGCCCTGCTCTGTGCATGACAGTGTATGGAGCTCCAACTCCCCTGATGGGCCCTGCTCTGTGAGTGACAGGGGGCAGTGCCCCAACCCCCTGATTGGCCCTGCTCTGTGCGTGACAGGGGGTGGCACCGCAACCTCTCCATCGACCCTGCCTTGAGTGTGACAGGGGACGGTGCCCCAACCCCCCAATTGGCCCTACCCTGAGCGTGACTGAGGGTGGCATCACTACCTCCTGATCGCCCTGCTCTGTGCATGACAGGGGGCGGCGCCCCAACTCCCCAATTGGCCCTGCTCTGAGCCCGACCAGGGGCTGCACCTAGGGATTGGGCCTGCCCTCTGTCACCCGGGAGCAGGCCTAAGCCAGCAGGTCGTTATCTCCCGAGGGGTCCCAGACTGCGAGAGGGCACAGGCCGGGCTGAGGGACCCCCTTCCTCCCCGAGTGCACAAATTTTTGTGCACCAGGCCTCTAGTAGTAATATAAGAACTTAACATTTTTTTAATGGAAAATCAAAATCTTGGTTTATTGTTTGCTTGGAAATATGAATGGAAAACTTATTTGAGAGGAAGATTCTAATCATAGTTACACCACTATGTAACCTTGAATAGGTTGTACTCTCCTCTTTCTCTCCTCCTCCTCAACCTGCTCTTGCTCCTCTCCCTCCTTTTTCTCCTTCTCCTTCTAAATTATAAAATGAAACAATAGACTATATGTGTTCTAATTCTACTCCAATTAGAAGTCTATAATTGTATGAGTATTTTACAAATGAATACCAAATTTTTTTTTTAAAAAAAACTTGATCACTGGAACTTGACTAATTGAAATTATTCTAAAACTGTTTTGTAAATGTGAAAAGTGGACTCCTTTGTCAGACCCAGTGCTTAGAAGGCTTGCCATTTAGGGTCAATCTAGAAAACACTTTTTGACTGAAGTTCATCTCTTAAGATGCTCCTAGTTCCAGCGTTTGGTGACTCAAGTAATTAAAAGAGCCTGCTGCTCTAAGAAACTGTGTGCAAAGAGAGGATCACATAGAGGGGAAGCCAAGCAGGGCAGTGGGAGTTTTGGAGAGATGTAGCAAGTGGTAATGTAAAACTGAGTGGAAAAAAATTCTCCAGAGGCCAGAGAAAATTGTTGAAAGGAAAAACATTAGGAAACTAAGTTTATCTCAGGGATTTATTCCAAAAATGAAATTCCAGAGGAGATCCATTCCACAATGCTTTCTCAGTCCATATTTATATTGTAGTGTGGTGATCATTACTACTCAAAATGAGAAATTATAAATATCCTTTATAATCAGGGGAAAATAGCATGAATTTATTGTTCCATGACGCACATTATATTTTTTTTTAAAAAGAATTTTAGGAGAAATGATCCATCTCATTAACTTGAAAATATTCATTATGAAACTTCTAATTTCCTGAACATTCTTATTGAAGTTTATCATCTAAATAAAACATATAGAAATTTTCATAATTAACTAGCCATTTTGATTGGGTTTTTTTTAAGCAGGATCAAAATTAGTAAGCTACAAAACTGAGTGTTTTTTCCATCATCCTCTTGAGTTTTTTTAAAGTTTACTAATCTTATAAGTAATTTTTAAAAATTATTAAAATTCCTTAAAACTTATCAAACAGAAAAATGAATGAAATTAGGTTTATTCATACACATCTGACATAAATTATCATCTCCCCACAGGAAATGCACACTTAGCTATATAGAGGAAGAAAAATAATAGATAAGATCCAATTTTATTTATTTAAAAATATATTTAAGTAAGTAAAATTTCTGCTGAGATTAAAGGTGAAATTGTGACTTCTGATTTACTAATGAACTGTTACTTTTATATGCACCCCAACATGACTTCTATATACACATGAGTGGATTTATTATATTAAACTAGGTAAAAATTTAAATATCTGTTTATGATATTTGTTTCCTATATTTTTTACAAAATGAAATGTTTTTAACAATTATATAAAATTTATTTTCTATGTTGTTATCTAACAATTTTAGTAATACCTAAATAAATGCCATATTCATGAAGAGCTTAACTAAATCCTGGTTATTTGGAATAAAGAGTGCACTTGGAACTAAAAAATAACATACTTTTAAAAAATTTAATAACAGAGATAATGAAATATCTTTAAGCAAATATAAATTCTACTTTTAATAACTTTTATAAAAACAAAATATATTTGTTACTTTTAATACAAATGAGGGGTATCAGCATCTTTGACTAATGATGTTTATTTACTGTTTATTTTAAATTGCTTTTCCCCCCTCATAATCTCACTAGTGAAATTTTTCTATGAAAGACACAAAGGTAAAGTTTTTAGAGGTACATATTTTTATTATATACAAGTTAAGGTTTTATATGAAATTGTGAAGTTATAGATTTTAAATTATGAATTTTTCTATTTGAACAATATAGTTTTAATATTTTAAGTACCATTGAAGAAGAGGGCAAGAGTCACCCAATTTGGGAAATACATTTAGTTTTCAAGCATGATAATTAATCATCTGTAACTTTTAGAGACCAAGTCCAAAGACATGAAAGTTTACAGTTCAGTTATGTTTTTATTTTAATATAGTATAAAAATTCAAGACATTTTATGTAAGTTGTCTGGCAAAGGAAACAAAATTCAAAAAAACCGGAAGTTCTCAATATATGTTTGCCTGGAATGAAACCCCAGTCCTAAGCATAGTGTTGTATTTGATAAACTTCATTAGTACTTGAAATTTATGGCACTGAATTCCTGTTTCTAAAGTTTATCTAAATGCTAACTGAGATGTATGAAAGATACCTCTGTGAACAATAGCTACAGTTTCTACTGGATTTTTCTTTTCATTGGAAGACTGAAGTTCAGAGAAAAGTCAGAAATATCTAGCTTACATTCTAACACATGATTTATTATTCTGGATTTATTACTCTGTGAAATGTGTGTGTCGGGGGAGGAGACTTCTCGAGATGGTGTCACTGATTGTTTTGTTTCCAAAGTATTAGTGATAAGAAAAAGATTACATTAACTCAAATTTCTAAAAGAAAAACATACTTGAAAAGAAACTATCTAACAAGTTTTTCTTTATACTATAACTTTATAGTAAAAGGGTATTTGAAATGCTTTGTTAATACATTATGAATATTTCACATGAGCTTTAGCACAACACACAGAGCTATCCTAGGTCATGTCTATTGTACATTAAAAAATATAATCTTAAAAGGTATGACAGTTATCTTTTAGATGTGTTCAATATTAACTTGGCATCTACAAATATATTTTAAAGAAAATAGTGAAGAAGGATATTTAAAAAGTTCTCACAGGAAGGAAATTTCTGAGGCTAAATAGTCTAATAACTTTTACTATTAACTAGCTAACTGATGTTTTCTTTGAACATTTGATACTCTGAGATATATTAGGAGATATTGCCTCCTCTAAAAACTTTTGTTAAAGTAGCTGAGTGCTTTAAAACTATATTTTAAAAGAAAGCTTTTGCTTTCATTCTATGTTAGGCAATAATTGGTAGGTAAGATTTAATGGAAAAGATGCATAGAGGAGCTACACACACAGGCACACATGCTACTTTTAACAAATCTAATATATTCAATATGAGTCTAGAATTATAATTACCAAGTTGTCTTGTAATAAAATGGATTGATGACTACAGGATATTTGAAACTCTCTTTAGATGATGGGGATACTAGGAAACAAACTGATTCTATTCCCACTTTAGTAATTCCTGGTACATGAGTCCAGAGCATAGGAGAACTAAGAGTCAAACCAGCTCAAATAAATGTTAGAATTATGGGGCATTCAATAATTGGTTTGTAAAATATTATCAATTATGAAGTCAGAAGAGATTTGAGAAATATTCATTTTAAAAGCTTTTCATGCATGAAAGATTTTCTACAGAATAGCAAAGGAGGAAAAAATATGTGCTACAGTTTTTGGTGGAAAAATGAAATTGTCCCTAATTTTGCTTTAGTTTTCAGTTAAGAACTAGGCTAGGGGGAAATGTACATAACTTGAAAAAATACCTTAGTATTTGTTGGCAGCAACAGTGAAGGCTGTTCTGCTTATACTTGTTGGCTGTTCACTATAAACATCATATACATAATGAAAATCTGAGCAAAAGTTTTGTTTGTAAATATAAAATTAAACACTGTATGAAACCTCTGCTCTTTTGGTGAGAAATCTTTTTCACATCATGATCAACTGTGTCTAAATTCAAAAATAGTCTTTCTGGTTTACATGTCAGTTAAATACATGGATTTTTAGTGGGTGTTTTTGACATGAAAAAGGGAAGGAAAGAATATCACAAATATTATCCCCCCAGCATGTTCTGAATATAACCCTCTAAGATGATGTATCTCATGTTTCATGTGAATTTATGATCAAATAATTCCATCAACTAGAAATGCATTTTTCCCAGTGGCAATATGGCTAATAGTTTGAGGCTAAAGCATAATGAATCAAAAAGGGAAGTTATGCTATTACATGATTCAAGTTACTGTTTTAAAAATCAAACTTGTAACTACTGGTCAGACTAAAAAATTGTGGCAGAATTGGCTTATCATCTTAATCCATTAAATTAGTTTGTTGTTTGTCTTAGATTTATGTTGAGATGACAAAGATTGTAAAGTTGTTTCCTTATATTGCTAATCTCCCTGTAGGTTCTGTGGGGAAAGTACCATGGTGTCTCCAGGGCTGGGTCAGGCTAGTGGGCTGCCTGTAGGAAGGCTGCTAAAACTGTTTGCCATGAAACTCAATGAAGGCTACTCCTTGCCTTTGTGAATTGGTGTAACCCTCCACCTTGAAGGCTCAGAAGTTTGACTTGAACCCATTGTAAAAATGTATCCATCTTTTAAAGATAGATTTATACAAGCTAATATTGGTTAGTTTGTTTATTCACTTGTTCATTCACTTGCTCATTCATTCATTCTCAGGGCCAAGGCCAGGAATTATACTAGGTTTTGGAGATACAGTGGTAAATAAGATAGTCACCATGCTCATAGATGTCCCAGTATAAGAGGGAAGAAAAGTGTTAAATAAGGAATTGAAAGTTTACTTCAAGGTAAAGGGAAGTACAGAAATCTCACAGTTAGAACTCATATTCAGCTCTTTTTAATGGCCAGCATCTACTCTGATTGGTCAGGGTCCAGGTCCTAGTTGTTATGGGTTATTAAATATTTTAAATATTACCCCTGTTTCCATCATGTTATGGCAATATTGCTCTACTTGAGAAACCCACTTTTAATGAGCCAATTTGTTGATATATAATGAGTAATATATGTCAGAGGAACTAGAAGAGTAGATGAGTAGATGGTCCATCTACTTAGGAAACTAAACAATGATCTGAGCATGAATTAGAAGATTGGAATGAATCCAGTTTTAACCCTAACAATCCAAATGAGCTTTGTGTATTGGTTTCATGAGATGCTTGATCTTATTGGTGGCTGGAGAACACTGGCTATTTTCTAGAATTTTTTTTTTTGACCCAGTACAGCCCTTAGATAGGTACTACCATTGAGTTCTTAGATTTTTATTTTATCATATTCAGTGTATTTCTGAGTAATGGTCAAGTCTCACTCAGAAATAGTGTCTTTTTCTAAGATGACTATGTCTGTTGGTATCAAGGCAAAATAGTTAGAATTTAACACTTTAAGGAACAACTTGATTTCTAAATTCCCAGGAAACACTTCCTCATAAGTCCCAAGTACTGACAAGAGTTTGTATTTAAATAAAGTAGCTAAATATTCTCCCAGAATCTTATGTTAGTTTTTTTTATTATTATTCTGGACCAAACTACCGTGTTTTTTCTGGCCAACAGGTTTAAAATCTAAACATAAAGGTTTATTTTTCATAAATATGTTTTGAATTTGACCTTCACAGGGAACATTTTAAGTGTCGTAATCAACAAGGTTTCAGGTACCTCTTTACAGAGAACTACTGTGATTATGTTTTTGTGGTTGGATTTTTCTGAGCCCATTAGCTACATGGTAATGGAGTGGTGGAATTAAGGTTTTGAGAACCATCACGCCACCCGCTTACCAGAAATTCAATAAAAAACAAAGATGACTGATAGGTTTATGTTCTAGTACAGTATATTTTTAAAATGGTGTTTGTTAAACCCTCTAGAGGATACATCAAAGGGAATATGAAACTTCAGCTTTCATCAGCCAAGCCTTCTTATAATTAGACTCTACATCAAATGTTATAAGATCAAATGGAAGAAGCAAATTTAGATATAGGCATGAGATAGGTTATTTTTCCAGCAAACAATGTGTATCTTTGACTTGGGAAAAATAGGATAGTATTTCTAATTCCTTATTTAAAAGTACCCCTCCTCTGTTTATTCCTAACATCATTTGATAGCATCTACTACTTGAGTGTGAATACAAAAATACACTTTAGTAACTATCTTTCTTTCTATGCTTCAATAAATTCATAAGACATGTGCAAAAAAATACTTAATCATGAAGTTTTCTTGTGAGATATTCAGTTCATAGACACAAAATAACTGGTTACCTAAAATTTACTTTCAGTCTTATTGGTAATACAGGTAATTTTACTTATCAAAAATATGCTTTAATTAGTACTCTACAATGAATTATTTAATTAATTTTCACTTGGTTAGATTAGTCTGGAAAGTTCTGCATTCCATATTTGTTAAGAAAAACATCATAATCTTTAAATTAGTCATCTTGGGTCTGTGAATTGATTGGGAGTTGATGAAATAAAATTATTGATCTTTTTCAATACAGGTAATTTTTTTCTTGGTCTAAAGAGAGAACTAAAATAGGGAACTTAAAGCTGAGATATTAAATAGTGACCCAATATACCTAGCTTGTGACTTAAGTATTTTTCTACTCTATCACTTCAGTTTGAATGGAGTATTCTTTACTGAACATCTTCAGTGTATATTGTTTCATCAAGCATAAGACAATGAAATGACCAAATGTTGCAGGTAGAGTTCCTGTGACTCAAATTCTAAGACCGCGATTAGCATGTAGGAGGTTTCTCAGGGAGTTTTCCTTAATCAACACTTGTGGGAAAGTGAAGGAAGAATAGAGTAGAGAGAGAAGTTGGACTTCGACACAGTCACTGTAATCACCTTAGCAGATACCACAGGCAGCTGTGGAGCTGGGATGCTTTTCAGAATTCTAGGTTAGGGAGAGGGAGTTGGGCACTATACCCCTATTTTAGTCCGCCACTAAATGGGGACTACCCCAGGAAGTGAGGATGACTTTGAGTGAGGTGTCTCCAAATCAGCTGATAGTCATCTCCTGAGGGAGACTCAACTGTGAGCTGTCAGTACCTAACCTCAGCTGAGAGAATGAGTACAGTGCTGAAGGGGCATCTAGCCAGTGAGGTCCACCATGTCCTGTCTCAGCAGCTCTGCTCAGCTCCTATAGACTCATGCTAATGGCTTCTTTTATGGAGTCAATCCATTTCATACTTGGTTTTTCTCTTTTACTGCAGCCTTCTATTTTTTTTCCCCAGCATTATAGTGTTTTACAAAGAACCCTGCCTTCTCATAATGTGCCCATAGTTAGGACAACATCAGTTTTGTTTTTTGGCCTCCAGTGATGTTTCAGGCTATATTTGTCTAGGGCCCACTTGATCATCTTTCTGGTGGTCCAGGCTATCCATACAGCTCTCCTCCAACACCATATTTCAAATGAATCCATTTTTTCCCTACCAGCTTTCTTCACTATATAACTTTCATACCCATACATAGTAATTTTGGAATACAAGAGTGTAGACGATCTTAGCCTTGGTCTGTAATGACATTTTTGCTCCCGGTGATCTTTCCTAGTTCTTCCATTACTCTCCTTTTGAGTCTCAGCCTTCTCTTGATTTCATGGCTGCAGTCTTTGTTTGAATTGATGACTGACCCAAATTAGACCACCAATAACCAAATGACTATACTCTTGTCAGCATTGTATAAGGCACTTCATATAGTGTTTTCTTACTCCATGTAGTACCCACACAAAAAAGGAGGTGATGTCTTTCCTTTTCTAAGAAGGAACAGAGGTTTAAAGAAATTGAATACTTGCCCAAGATCATACACAAATGGCAAGTATCCCTGCCTCTAAAGCTCATGATTTTTTCATGTTGCTTCTTCTTACAGTAAGAAAGATGGTGGAGTGGACTATATAAACTCTAAGGTTCCTTAAAATACTTTGATTATAGAGAAAATGTGAAGATTAAATTAATTGTCATAATTAATGCTGTGACCATCTGTATTTACTCTTACCACCATTAGAAATAGATTTAGCTTGTAATTATTGAATAAACCAAGTTATATGTAATCCCTGACTATCAGAAGTATATAGACTAGATGACACAAGCAAAGTAATGCATTAAAATTATATATGGAAATCTTAGTTTTCTCAGCAATAAAGTAGTGGTAGCACTATATTTTTGTGACGTTGTTATAAGAATTTAATTTAATTATATATGACTTGAGACACCTTAGGCTCTCTAAAATTTATTTGCTATGCTTAAATTTAGTATAAACATGCACATTGAGAAAATTTGCATTTGTTGGAAAACAGAAACAATTCTCATTTTTATTTTAATTCATAGTGTTCTCTGGGGCACATCATTTGGCATCTCAGGCATATTACTTGGTATCCCTGGGCTTTAGCTCCAACATCTGCAAAAGATGAGGGGCATGAAGTGGGTGAATTAGAAAGTTTCTATAAGCAGTAATATCCTATTTAATGTTATTTATGACAGAGATCCAGGTGCTTCAAGATGAAACAATGCATAAGTCAAAGACTGGCCTTAAGTATAAAGACCCTTCTATGTCAGGAAGTTTATGGCACTTCTACTGTGGCTTCTTGTTTTTCCCGAAGCTAAATCATTTTCTCTTTAGTACTTATTATGTGTGCCTTATACATAGTATGTTCTGAGTGAGTAGAGATTGACTAGAGTGATGCAAACATATTATATGAAATCAAACATAATCCCAGCTTAGAATGGAATTCAGTTCAACTTTTATCATGACTAGGAAGAAACAAACAACTTGATGTTCTTCTACCATGTAAAAATCCTGATTACTTAATTGATTTCAGAGAGGAAGGGAGAGGGAGAGAGCGATAGAAACATCAGTGATGAGAGAGAATCATTGACCGGCTGCCTCCTGCACGCCCCACACGGGGGATCGAGCCCGCAACCCGGGCCTGTGCCCTGACCGGGAATCGAACCGTGACCTCCTGGTTCACAGGTCGACTCTCAACCACTGAGCCCCGCCGGCCGGGGATAATCCTGATTACTTGAAAAGATTATCATGAAATATATATATTTATACACACATAAATATATGTAAGATTATATATGTCAATGTTATATACATTTTGAAGTTCATTCGTGTGTCCTTTTTCTTCAATTTCTTGGTATTTGAGTGATGAATCTTTGCCATGTGTAACACTGGACATTTAGGGACATTGTCTACATATATATGATATGCATCCAGAAAGTATACATGTTATGTATATGCATATGGAACTCAACCCTTTTTTATTCTTTACTTTTTTTTTTTTTAGCCTGGCCCATCTTATGAATTTTTGGTTTTAATTGAGAAAAAGTATCTGGCAAGGAAATAAAACTAGGTGAAGAGTGCCAAGGAAAATAGTCTTAAACTTCAGAGGGTGTACCCAAGATTTTCGGGTCTCCACCCCCAACACCACCAAAATAAAGAAAAAAAGGAACAAAACACCACCCAAACCTTTTTCTATGTGGGAAGAAGGAAGTCTGTAACTTTGTGTACTGACATTACACAATGTCAAAATATGAACTCAAGATAAATGGGTCATCTTAGAGATATCTATATTTTTTTCCCTCTCTACTTCCATTTTTATTGGATATAACCCAAAGAATCAAAGAGGAAGCAGACAGCAAAGGGCTCCCACCCAAGCTATGTCTAAAATGTATTTTATTTTACTCTTCTGAGTGTCTTATCATCAGTTATCAAAGGAGGCCAAGAGGAGAATGAGATAGTTTAATCTGCCATCATGCTATTGCAATTATATCTAACAGTAATTTAATCACAATCATATCAAAGATTCTTAGTGAAGAATGTTTTCTTCCAGCCTTCCCCTAAAATCCTGGGTCAAATCAACTGAACATTGGCATCATCTTTTCTTTAAAAAAATATTTAATTCACTAAAGACAGCAAAAGAATCAGCACATTAGTATTACTTGGATTTATACCAAGGTGGAGAATAATTTGATATATATATATTTTTTTATCTAGATTTTTTTAAAACATGTTTTATTGATTTTTTTTTACAGAGAGGTAGAGGGATAGAGAGTTAGAAACATCGATGAGAGAGACATCGATCGGCTGCCTCCTGCATACCCCTCATTGGGGATGTGCCCGCAACCAAGGTACATGCCCTTGACCGGAATCGAACCCAGGACCCTTTAGACCACAGGCCAATGCTCTATCCACTGAGCCAAACCGGGCAGGGCTTGATATACTTTTTTCATTAAAATTTCACTAATATTAAAATTTGCCTTTATTCATGGTTTTGATATACTAACATATGAGATTTCTAACGAAAGCCTTTTTTTAATATTTAGGAAAAGAGTGTACCCCAGGAGGTAGATGCCCATCATTATGCATGGCTTCTATATCACTTGAAGTCATGTAAAAAGAAAAAATCAAACTTTGAATTGAAAGGCCGTACCTAAAAATGATGTCATGAAGCAAGTTGATAGAACTAGCGAGTGTATAGTGCTGCCTTTGTCTCCTGCTTCAGCAGCCCCAATCTAATTGTTGAATAATGTGCTTGAGAGGACAGTAGTGTCTTTCACTGAAGTGCTGTGCAGAAAGTTCCAGCCAGGCAATGTGCTATTTCCAGTCAAGTGTATGGGGGGTTTACATGCTGAGAGCAGCTGTAAAGATGTTGGCGTTGGAGCAGCTCCGAAGCCAGTTCAATTGGAAACTTAGATTTGTGTCCAAAAGAGCTTCTGTGAACTATAGGTGTTTAATTTTCAGCTCTCCTGTGAACCAGTGTTTAAGTATAGTAAACAGAAGTAACAAGAGAGGGTCTCCTTTAAGGTTCTGCTTTTCGCGACTTTTGTGAAAGGGGGCCTTCGCTGTGTCCGAGTTGGTAATGACCAGACAAGGTCCTCACTTTGTCAGGTATACGTCAAGTCTCACAGTCACTTAGAACATTCTCTTTTATGTTTTGGCCAAGAGCTTTGGACTGTGTTTTAAGTTCAATGTTATACATATATTTCTGTGTGTTGTCTTTTTTGGTCATAAATATATTTCTTACTATGTTTGTTGTAAGACAGATAAGAGAGTAAGGAATTTCATCTGCATTGCCTGCTTTGGAATCATGACTTGGTTTCATAGAAATTTGTAAAACATCATAAACTAATATCCATAAAATGATGTATTAGAGAAAAAATATTTTGGTAACTAAAAAGAAACTATTCCTTTCAGGCAAAATTATACACATATATTAACTATTAACATCATTTTATAAGCAAATACTAACTTCTATTAAAATTTGATTAACATTTTTTGCCTGTTTGGCATAGGGAGGCTAGCAGCAGTCCTTTCAGCCGGGATAGTGCCGCATTGTCCGGGTCCTTCAGAACAATGCCTAAGGTCTTCCTCATCCTAAAAACTGAAAGGCAGCTGGTTATATTGGAGGGAGAAGAAAACCATTTTGATTTCCCTGAGTAGTGATTCAGTTCAAATTATCTCAGCAAATAGCTTTCAAAGAACCCAAAAGCCTAAAGTTTCTCATCTTTTCTTAGTTGAGATTTGATGCCAAAATATTATGTAGTCTTATCATAAACCCTTCCCTGGAAAAATGACATATGTGTGTCTAAAGCTCTGTATTCATATTGGATCCCAAATTGCCACTGTTTGAAAATTCTCTTTCAGTTTCCCTGTAATATGGATCTCCTTATGTGATTTCAGTATGCCTATTCATTAGTGTTATTTTGATGAAGATTAGGGTGACTAAACTATGTGCTCTGTAGCTTGTATTGGGCCAGAATAGATTGATACCTATTATTATTTCAAAATAACTTCTCAGGTAGCACCCTACAAAACTTCCCTACGTCATGTTCTCACCGGGATCATGAAAGGAATCTGTATGTTAAAATAACACTTCTCTTTCTCCCAGAGCATAGCAACTAGTTTATAGAAATTTCTAATGATCATCCAGCTCCCCAACAGTGAGGAAGCAGATGCAGGCAGCCTCCAGCGACAGTGAGGTGTGACCCAGCTCAGACCTCTGGGACACTGACAAACTTCTGTTCCCAGGTCTGCGCTTTCAGCAGGAAACAAGCTGCACGGTTTGTTCCGTAGACCACCCAGCCCACCTCCTTTCGATGGCTTGGCCTTCTTGCAGGCTTGCCTGCAGGTGTGACCTTAGGCACCCACCTATAACAAGTCACTCTCCCATTTTGTGAACTTTAAAAATAGAACTGGCTGAAAGAAGACAGTAAGCCAGGCGATTTTTATACTATCCTGGAAACTTGTAATTATAAAGTTTGGTGAACTTTGTGAACTTTTTAAAGTGTGTTTTTGCTGCAGACTTGTGATTGATGTGGAGGATCCTGAGGCAGAGGTGAGGCAGGTTAAATGTGGAGATGCCGATTGAGCTGCCCGGATGTGCACAGCCTGCCAGCGGCTCTACCTACATCACCTCATTCCCCGACCCAGTGCAATTTGAAATTAGATAAACATTTTGGCCATGGTGTGCCAAGCCAGAATTCAGCCTTGCTTCTCAATAGGTGTGTTAACTTTATAGAAGCCAACTTTTTTTTTTTTGTAAAGTAAGCTGGTAGGCATCAAGAACACTAAAGCAGCTCCATTAGGTGGAAAGGAGGTGATTTTTTTTTTCCTGATGTAACCACACACTAAATCTTCACAATCTGTCACAGCTTGCTCTATAATTCTAAGCCAGCAGTATTCAAAATAGCACAATCAGGACTGTTAGCAAGATGTGGAAATTTTCTTGAGGAGTCGGAATATATCCCAGAAGCCAGGATGTTTGCTGACCATTAGCTCTAATTTCATTCAATCTGTATTGGCTGACTGGTGGCCCCAAAGTGGACAAATGAACACAAACAGGCTGAGGTTCATGACTACTCAGAAAGACCCTCTTGTCTCATGATCTTGCGAGCTATACATCTGCGCACTCTTTTCCTTAGGGAAGCGTCAGATATCTCTATGACTCTCCTGGAAGCTTCTTCCTAGAAAAGGGAACAATTAAAGCTCCTGTGTGTAAGGACCTGAGTCTATCACCCACACTAGGGTTTTACAACCAAAACAGACTTTTCTTTCAGATGCGGAAACCAAGGCCTCAATGCCTTGGGACAAGCTCAGAGTCATATGATTGGTTGATGGAAGAGCCAAGACCGGAGCCCACTGGGATCCACTTGTAACGCAGCCAGATAGTCACAAAAACACGGCTCTCCTAAGAGGAAGGCAATTGACTCTGCTCTCATCTGGTACAAAGGAATTACTACATGCTACTCAGAATTACTGTTGTTGTTATTTTTATTTCACTCCCTCTCTTCATATTGTGAACAGTATATTTTATATGTTTATATGGCTTATATTCAAATTTTAAAGGAAATACCAGAAAGGCATACTTTTAGATTTGGAAAAGATCTTGAGAGGGTGTCTGGTTCAGCATTATAAGCACACTGTCCTTGCCACAATGACTCTTTTTGCAATAATAACAAAAATATTCTTTACAAACTAGATTATGTGACTTAGATAGAAAAGCGTTAGTATAGAATAAATCTTTTTAAATTTCAATTTTAGAGTTTGCAGAAAAAACTTAAGACAATCTCTCTCGCTTTCATACAGTAATATCAGTAATATATTATACTTGAGATCTATGTGCAAACATGTACATATTTTAACATATGATTTTAACATTATGTAAATATTTTGAAAAGCAAAGTAATTCTAGCAATGAATAAACTTAAGGCAACTGGACAACATATTTTAACAAGCTGTTTATATTATGGAAAGTTTTACTGAGAAAATATTTTTATTTTTTAAACCTATATTATGGAAATTTTACATCAGTCCTTTCTTATTACTATGATGTTAACATAAAAAAAGCATTCCTTACAGGGACAAAATTATGCCAGTTGCATCTATAATTTGCTGTACTCCAAACTTTGACTATTTAAACTGATTCCATTTCTGTGTACAAACCTGAGTGGGTTTTTATTACCCTCAAATTAAAGGCTTATTTGGAAAATTTGAGCTAAGATGCACACTTATCCTGCTACTGCCATCTTCTTTCCAATATATTCTCCCAACCTATTGGGAGGGCAAGTTTTTAAAACCAAAACTTGTTCTAGCTATTAATTTCAGGTTCTTCACCTGTACCACATAACATGGAATAAATTGGAAGCAATAGCCTTGACTGACTTTTAAAATTTGTTTTACTCATACCTCCCCTCCTCACCCTCTGGTAACCATAGGTGAAGACAACTAAAAGAAAACTGAAAATGAATGGAAGTAGGGGCCCAGAAAATTGAATGAATAAATGAATGGATGAGTGAATGAACAAACTGAAATATGACTAACATGCTCTGCTATTAAATAAAAATCATAATCACAACACTAAGAACTAATGTTTTTAAATATATTTTTATTGTTAATAGTATTATAGATACCTCCGATTTTCCCCCTAAAAATTAGTATTTTTTAGCATCTTACCATAAGCCAAGTACAGCCTCGTACTTTATATGGATAGCTCATGTGCTCAAAAAGTTAGTAATGCACTATTTAGTCAGTAATTACATCATTATCTTCATGGGTATTAGAACTATAATTAGCTTTTACTAGGCTAAGACAATCTTCTCTTATGTTGGTAATATTTAACAATATTTTCCTAGTTAATGCCAACAAAAACAAATTTTATTCTGCAGTGTTGCCTAGATGATCTATATAGAAAGATTTTCTGTGAGATTCTCAAGTGGCATGAACACTAGGTGAGTGTTTTTTATAGTTTCCTCATTTTTTTTAGGGTAATAAAACATGTAAGATCAAAGTAAGATAGATCTTCGATCAACTCTAGGTTGGTCACTTTGCTGCTTTTATGTTTTACCATCAACAGTTAGGCTTTGCTTCAGCGAGTGCTTGTAGATTAATCTTCCCACCCCTGACAGCTGTTTGCTTTCCACAAACAAGCTATCATGGTGGCTTGCTGTCTTTTGTCATCTTTTGTCATCTTTAAAGTCCTTTGAGTTAGGCTGCAAGGGCCTTTGTTCACTGGTAGTTTTGTGTTGTTTATGTGTAAAAGGGTGAGAGTTATAAAAATATCTGTGCTAAACACAAATTTGATTATTTTGCTTTCCCATAATTAAAACCTTTTACTTTCACTATTGCGCTTAATATGTTTTTGTTTTCTTTAGCATGGTTTGCAAAATCCTGCAAGGACCTAATTTTTATCTCTTATTTTTCCTCACTTTGCACACTATGCTTCAACTAAATTGAACTCTTAAGTTGTTTAAACAATCTGTGATCTCTCTCACCTACATCTGCTGATGCTACTGCCCAGAACACTCTTATATTTTTCTCCTCTGCCTTCCCTTTTTATTGGCCCACTTTTATGCTGCATTTTCAGGTTCCAGTTTTTTTCTCATCTGTTAGAAATGGTACCATTTCTATGGAATCTAAACCTATATTATCATACTCATCTATCTTCTATCTAGCAATTTTCACATTATATTATCACTACTTTTGTATCTGTATTTGCACTAACCTATACATTCCTTAAAGTCGGAGATTATATCTTGTCCATGACTATATTCCCAACACCCATTACAGTGTCAGGCACATAGATGCTTAATAAGTATTTATTGAGTGAATGGATGTGGGGATGGTAAGAGATGAGTTAGAGAGTGTGAAGAGGCAGATATTGAGTACTGTATGTGTTATTCAAAGGAGCTTGTCTTTTTGGATCCCAGAGCAGATTTTGAGTTACAGAAAACATACCTGTAGATTTTCATTTTCATTTTCATAGACGTTTCTTGTAGTGATGTGGAGGTTGGGTTGGAGGTAACAAGACTACTGACAGGGAGACTAGTTACTGAGCTTTTTGTCCAAGAGAGAAAAGATGAGAACCTTAACTAAGTGGCCATGGGAATGAGATGAGGAAATAAATTACATAACCATGAAGAAAATAAGTATCATAACCCTTGAGAAACTGTTTGAAATGTTGTTGGAGAAGGAAGAGAGAAAGGCTATTCAGAGTTCTAGCTTGGATGATTCTCATACTACTAACAACTGTGAAGTGTATAGAACCAAATTACTTGAGGACTGATATTTGAATTGTGGATCTATGGGATATCCAAGTGGAGATGTCGAGTTGACATTCACAAGTGTGGGTGTGGTGCTCAGTAGAACATGTATGTCATCAGTATTTGGACATAATGAAGGCCTGGGTTTATATGAAATCACCCACAGAGAATGAGTGTAGAGAGAGCACTAAAGAGTGAGTAGAGCCCCCAAAATTATGAGCTTGAAGCATACCTGGTTGTAAGGAACAGAAACTCACTAAAGCTAGATCAAGTCAAGAAGTGGCATGGCAGGTGTAGTAAGAGTTCTTGTCATAGATTCCCAAGACAAGCTACAAAGAACAGCTCCTCCTGTTGATTACTGGTCGTGAAATGTCTAGAATTGAAGTCTGCATTTCCCAAAGTTCTGTTTCTTCTCATCTCTCTGTCCTGTACATTTTTCTCTTGCTCTTTCCTCTTTTGTTGTCTGCCCATCCATGCCCTTTGCAAGTAGCCAAGGCATCTGTCACCTCTGAATTTATGTAATTTCACCATCCCATTGTTCACCATTCTCTGAGTAAATTATCTGTGTTTCTGACTTCAAATTCTCAAAGAGAGCCTTAGCTAGTTTTGCTCAGTGGATAGAGCGTCAGCCTGCAGACCTAAGGGTCTCGGGTTTGATTCTGGTCAAGGGCATGTACCTCTGTTGCAGGCTCCTCCCCGGCCCAGGCCCTGGTCGGGGTGCGTGCAGGAGACAACCAATTGATGTGTTTCTCTCACATCAATATTTCTCTCTGTCTTTCCCTCTCTCTTCCACTCTCTCTAAAAATCAATGGAAAAATATCCTCGGGTGAAAATTTCTGGTAAACACACACACAAAAGCAACAAATTCTCAAAGAGAGACTCTGACTGGGTAGCCAGAGGTCATGATATAAATATGACTGCAGGAGATGTGGGAAGAGCACATCTGCTTGGGAAAAGGTGTATGCATGGAGACTGTGAATACCTTCTGTTGTATGTTGTTATTTAAAGGAGCATTTCTCAGATTTTAATGTGCTCGTGAATCACCAGAGAATCTTGTTAAAATACGGATTTTGAATAGTAGTTCTGGGTGATTTTTGCATGCTGACCATGCTCCTAACAGGTGATGCTGCTGCGGATGCTGTTGATCTAAGGGCCAGACTTGGAATAGCAAGGATTTAAGGACAGGTGGAGTAGTGGGGATTCTCCAAGAGGGCAGAGTGAGGGCAGGAGGAGAAAAAGGAGGAGGTAGGAACTATGGGTAGAGAGTAAAGAATCACGGAAAGTTCAGAAGCATTGAATGCTGCCGAGGGTGCGTGAGATAAAATTGGAAGCCTTTTAAGTATAATAATACCCAATACTTTGTGAATTCTTTAGTATAAATAATGTCCAATATTTTTTAAATTCTTTTCAGTAGTGCTCAAAAGACTATGCATGAGACAGCAAGAAGATCCGTGGCTGGATTAACACAGAGTGGTTTTTTTTGGAGGGGGTGGAGATAGTTATGGTATAGTAATATGGAAAGGGATAAGAGACTTGAATATATTGCCGAAACTGGTTTGGCTCAGTGGATAGAGCGTCGGCCTGTGGACTGAAAGGTCCCAGGTTCGATTCCGGTCAAGGGCATGTACCTGGGTTGCGGGCATATCCCCAGTAGGAGATGTGCAGGAGGCAGCTGATCGATGTTTCTCTCTCATCGATGTTTCTAACTCTCTATCTCTCTCCCTTCCTCTCTGTAAAAAATCAATAAAATATATTTTTTTAAAAAAATAATATATATTTAAAAAAAAGAGAGACTTGAATATATTAACCAGAAGGTAGAGTAAGTGATAGACCAGGCAGATTAGGTTGTTTTAAATTATGCATTGCCTTTAGATTTTCTCTTCTATAAATACTGGAGAAAGACTCAACTACTTACTGCTTAAAAAGGAAGTTTCCCATAAAAATGTGTGTGGGTGTGGGTGCATATGCCCGCACATGTGCTTGTGTTTTTAATCCCCTTGCAATGGGTATATATCAATGTAATAAGCTGACTCTAGATGAATTTACAACAGTTCACTTGTTTGGATCTTCCAAAAGTATTACCTTTGCCCTTACGTATGGAATGTTCTCATGCTAAGCTGATTATGGAAAGACAGGACTCAAAGTTTAAACATTAACAATCTTATGAAGATAGAAATGTGTTTGAGGGTGTGGTGGATGTGAATTTCTTTGGAGATTCAAAAAAGTGTCAAGCTTAAAGGTGCCTCATCAAGGAAACTTTAATTCAGCTTCTTGTTAATTTTCTAGCTATATCAAGCTTTATTGAAGTGATTAAAGTAAGTGGTAGCCTTATATTCATGGTGCTTCCAAAGAATATTTTGAGCTGGAAACATTACAGAGGAAAATCAAACAATTTTCTGGTTAACTCTGGGGAAACCAGTTTTGGGAATAAACTGATATCCTTGCTTGGCTGCTGGAAGTCATAGCCGGAGATTGGAATGACCGATGTAGCCCTGGTCGGGGAGCGAGCGACCCTCCCAACATGGAGATGCTACTTTTGAGTGCAAAGCTTGAGGAAGAGAGGTTAGGGAGGGTGGGATACTTGCCAAGTCTATCACATTAGCAGAATCACAGATTTGTTGTGAATTGCAAATTCACAGCCAGATTGCCTCCAGATTCCTTGTCATCTTGAAATAATCTGCATGTAGGCCAGAAATCACTTAAGTTTAAATTTACTTTGATGAAGTTGTTCAGTACTGTATATTATCAGTCATTTAATACATTCCAGTATCTAAAGTTTTATTTTTATTTTACATTTTAACGAAGTTATATCTGGCAGCATTTTACTTGACCTGGAGAGTTGGTGTGTGGCTGTCCTGATTTTATAATGATTTAGGCATTAGAATTGGCCCTAGAATTATCAACTGCTGGCCATTAGGTTTAATCTTCAGAAACCATCAAAGCTGCTAAATATTTTAAACCGTTTTAAGCAACTAACAGACTTTTCATTCATTGGAATTAAATATAGTCACACTGATCATTCAAAAAAGGACTTCAAATAGATGCAAGCTGAGCCTGCAACTTAAGCTAAATTTTCTGAAAATGATTTTCACTGGCTACTTTGTCCAACAAATTCATTAGTGAAAATTTCACAGAAATTCAACCAAAGAACATAATTTAATTTGAATGCATTTAACACAGTATAGGAAAAACAATTATTCCATCTACAGATCTGTGTTGAAAGTAGCTAAAATTGATCTCTAGATTTAGCTCCTGGATTCTGAAACTCCTGTTTTTGTAAAATTTTAAAGTGCTTCATATTTTATTTACAGAGAAGTACTTGGATCAAGAGTGGAGTAGAAATTCAAATCTCTGAGATTAAAAAAAACCCCATAAGATAATGGTTATAGAATCTATATTTAAATGTTTATAAGTTAAGATAGGCTTTGGCATGACTGGGAGATTTTCCATTTTAGGTTTGAGTTCCTTTGAAAAATAAAATTTTGTAAAAGTATGTATGAGTAGATTATTGTCAAACATCCACAAGCATAGGCAAGCACTGAAGGTGGAATTTGTTTTGTTTAAATTACCTGAAAACTTTGCTTTTATAAATTATAAATATGTTACTATATCTGTTTTTTAGAACATCTGGAACTAGATGTTTTGAGTTGGGTAGCTCTTTAAAAATATTTTTTATTGATTTTTAGACAGATAAGAAGGGCGGGGGAGAGAGAGAGAGAGAGAGAGAGAGAGAGAGAGAGAGAGAGAGAGAGAGACATGGATGTAACAGTGAAACATCAATTGGTTGCCTCCTGCACACCCCCCACCGGGGATCGAGCCTACAATTCAGTCATGTGCCCTGACCTGGAATTGAACCTGCAACCTTTTAGTGCACAGGACAACCCCAACCAACTGAACCAAATGAAGCAGGGCTTGAGTTGGGTAGTTTTTAGAAAATATATTAACTCTGGTCACCCACAGCTTCATTCAATGGGTACTTCAGTAGCCATCTTTTAGGAGATGTAGTAGCCCTGCCTTTAAGAGAGAACAAATTAATTTCTTAATTAGCTCATAGTATAGGAATCAATTAGTAGTGACAGTAGTGGTTTCTCCAAATGGGAAAATCCTAAGCACTATGTTTTAGATTGTCTAACATTCTTTACTAAAAAATATTTCAAAATTAGCCTCTTAAAACATATTAATTTGGGTGTGATTGTACTATGTTTACGAAATTGCCCATTGAAAAATATTGTCTCTTGAAAGGGTACTTGGGCTTACCCCTTTACCCCTTTACTACGTCTTTTGTGTATTTTTAAGGTAGCACCTTTTATTCCCTCCTAGAAAGACGATAGACTTAGTTTCAGAAGAGCTGGTTTGACTCTTGGTCCTGCTATGAATTTGATATGTAACTTTGGGCAAATTATGTAATCTATATTAGCTTTATTTGTTTCATTTGAAGATGGAGGAGGAACTATTTCTCAGGGTTATTATGATATCAAATGAGGTAATGTATGTGAGAGCCCCTTAATGTGAATTGATCTGTAAAGATAATGAACATGACAATACTGTGTTTACTTTAATTGACATTTAACCCAATTAAGATAATCACTATTTAGTAGCACTATCTCTAAATTCTGTCTAGCTACTGGAGATGAGAATCACGGAAACGAATGCTTTAACTTTTGTTTTTTAAATGGACATTATGGGTGTTTCTTCTTTCTCTTTTTTATCCCACTGAGTGCCTCAGAGAAAAAGAGATGTTAGCAAGGTGGAGTGCTATTTCCTCTCTTAAGTTATTGATGCACACATTGTGTGTTGTAGGAATGATGAATAATAGCCAACACTGATGTAGTGCTAACTATTCCTGTACAGCTCCCAGAACTTCACAAGATTAACCCTTCTAGTCCTCCCAATAACCCTAGGAGACAGGTGCTGTTACTACCACCTGTATAAAGTTGGTGAAACTGAGGCACAGAAAGGTGAACTTGTTCAAAATTATATAGTCAGTGTTTTTAGTCAAATTGAATTTTCTTGTATCTTTCATTCAATTCTGAGGGAAGAATTGGCAAGAATCATATGTCATGATAAAGGATATCATGAATATTACTCGAGTCTTGGATACATGGAATGGCATCTCTTTTTGGATAAGTGATACTGCCTGCATACATGCTGGGATGACACAAAGAGAATAACTTATTTTCCTTTCTGTTTTTTTTTTAAATACATTTTTATTGATTCCAGAAAGGAAGGGAGAGGGAGAGAGAGAGATAGAAACATCAATGATGAGAGGGAACCATTGATCTTCTGCCTCCTGAATGCTCCCCACTGGGCAGCCTGCAAGCTAGGCCTGTGCCCCGACTGGGAATCGAACCGTGATCTCCTGGGTCAACCACTGAGCCATGCTGGCTGGGCTGCTTTTCTTTTTAATCTTCAGTGCATATTACTGGATCTATTAGTGTTAAATTATTTCTTTCTCCTGAGCCTAAGGTACAGTAACAGGAAGCTAGCCTTATCAGAAAAGTCCAGTCATCTGGGTCCCGTGCTGGAGGTGAAATAATTGAACCCCAAGCCCCAGCTAAAGAGATACTCTAGAGCTCACACACCCTTTATCGTTTTTTTAGACTTAGACTTTGTTTGAATTAGGTTCACATATTAAGTCATTTTTAATTTAGGCATTTTCCCATTCATTTAAACTATTTTTTTCATAAGTTTTATCAGTTTCATCAAAGGTCTTCCATGAGTCAGGGATGCTATAAGGAGTAAGATGGTGAATATGACAGTACATACTTTCTGCTTGTTGAATTTAGAGACTAGCAGGAGAAGACAGACAGTAGGCAAACAATCTCACGCTGCTCTGAATAGTGCTACAAGGGAGAGGAGCTCTGTGGTCCAGGGATGGATGAGAGAAAGCATTTGGAGATCACTTGATGATCATAAATTGCTTTCTCCTGGCTGTCTTTGGGCCTGTACAAGATGTTGGAGATTTAGGGAGGCAGAGCTAAGAGAATGCAAGTTAGCAAGAATAGATGGGGAGCAGAGTTGTCAAGGCAGTGCATGATACAAAGGCAGTGCATGATACAAAAACAGTGCATGACACAAAAAACAGTGCATGATACAAAAACAGTGCATGACACAAAAAACAGTGCATGATACAAGGTGGCTACAGGGAAAAGAAAAAAGCAAAGGTAATTCGAGCAGCATAACATATACATCCTTGAATATATCACTCTTTAGGGAATAATATTTGTATGACTATCATTTTCAAGAAAAGCTAATGCATCTTCATTCTACTCAATTCTGTGAAAAAGGGAGGGACGTCATTTAGAGTGATTTCCATTATCATAGTGGAAAGTACTTTATTGTTTGAAAATTTCTGTGTCAGTTTTATGGCAATTACTTTATCCAGAATGTTGGATAAATGGAATTATGGCCTACATTTATGCAAATATTTAAAATTAGTATGAATATTAATTGCAAAGGCATTGGGATAACAGTAGACCTTGGTTTCTGGTTCTACCTGGAAACCAGAGCCTGGATAAATCATAATTGAGAAATAATTGATTGCTTTACATTTACCTCTTACTACCATGTGTCATTATAGTATTTGTTTTCCTTTGGATCCAAAATGGATATGATATGTAATAATCCTTCAGAGAGTTCCTCTTTCCTGTTCATTGGTATGTACTATTTACAATAGTGCCTGGTATATAACAGGCACTCAATAAATATTTACTGAATGTATGCATAAATAAGATAATCACACAAGTATATAATTACAAACTATGGTAAATGAAACTATTTTTAAAACTATAAATATTTCACACAAGTGATACTATTTATTTGAATTCTAGAAAAAAATACAGTCTGCCAGAAGATAACCTGTTTATTTTTTGTATTGGATGTTTTCTCTCTCTTTTTTCTTTTTTTTCAATTACAGTTGACATTCAGTATTATATTAGTTTTAGGTGTACAGCATAGTAGGTAGAGATACAATTTAGGAAGTGATACTCCCAGTAATTCTAGTGCTCACCTTTTACCATACATAGTTATTACAATATTATTAACTATATTCCCTATGCTGTATCTTACATCCCTGTAACTACTGATTTGTACTTCTTAATCCCTTCACCTTTTACACTGAGCCCTATATCCCCTCCCATCTGGCAACCCTCAGTTTATTCTCTATATCAGTGAGTTTGCTTCTGTATTGTTTATTTTTCTCTTTAGATTCCACATATAAGTGAAATCATGTGGTATTTATATTTCTCTGTCTAACTTATTTCACTTAGCATAATACCCTCTAAGTCCATTCATGTTGTTGCAAATGGAAAGATTATGTTCTTTCTTATGGCTGAGTAATATTCCACTGCATGTGTGCACTGCATTTTCTTTATACAACCGTCTATTGATGGGAACCAGAGTGCCCTACCTGCCTTTTGGTTGAAATGCAAATTGGTACAGCCACTATGGGAAATAGTATGGAGGATCCTCAAAAAATTAAAAATAGAACTACCTTATGACCTAGCAATTCCACCTCTGGTTGCTTTCTTTTTAAACATTTACTTCCTAAGTGTTTCTCTTCCTTTATATCCATGGTTTATAATATTGAGTTCTACCTTTCTGGTTCTGTAGCCCCTTCGGACCCAGTTCAATTACTCTCTAGAATAGAGATTCTTACCTACGCTCAGTGAAGCTTTGTGAAGTCTGTTGTTGCCTCCTGAGGCCTCATGCAATCCTAAAAATGTAGGCCAAAGGTGCATTTTACTAGAAACATTTCCCATAGCTTTCATCAGATTCTCAGAGTACATGCCCCCACCTCCCCCCACACACACACACACATACCAGTTTAAGAATAATTGCTCTAGAATATGTATTTTTATTTTCACTTTTTGATGTTTATTGGTTTATTTTTGTTGCTTCTTTTCCCCTGAGATGGTTTTATTTCCCTTTTAATATTCATGATTATGTTTTGGTATTTTAAAATGTTTACTGTTTGTCCCCAGCATGTGGTATTCTTGGATTATTGTACGGCCTCTGATCCTAGCCCTTCTCTCTTGTCTCTTTTTTGTCTGGCCAACAGTGTGGGGATGTGCCAACTGCAGGCTTGTGCTATCCAACCCTTCTGGGACCTTTACTTCTCCATGCTACCCTAACGACTACCCTAACGCCCAGTATTGCATGTGGACTCTCCGAGCCCCCGCTGGCTATATCATTCAGATAACGTTTAATGACTTCGATATTGAAGAAGCGCCCAATTGCATTTATGACTCATTATCCCTTGATAATGGAGAGAGCCAGAAGAAATTTTGTGGAGCAACTGCCAAAGGCCTATCGTTCAACTCAAGTGCAAATGAGATGCTTGTGTCCTTTTCAAGTGACTTTAGCATCCAGAAGAAAGGTTTCAATGCCAGCTACATCAGAGGTATGTAAACCAAAGACAGTGCCAACCTTCTGCTTTCATTTAACATGTTCTACAATAAACACAGAACCAGAAGCCAGACTTAGGCTCTTTTATGTGAATGTGAATGATTAGGATTAGAATGTAAGGCCAGGAAGTTGTTAATATTCTCTGAGTATTCTCATTAGCAATAGATAGCTAGCATATCCAAAAAGATCTGCTTGTAGTAGAGCTGAATTCCTTTATATTGTTTACATGCAGAACATATAAAGGCTGCTTGGAAGACAGGAGATTTTCCACAGCTAATAATTAAAATCTGTAATTTTAACATCTCTCTACTGAATGCTTAAAACATTCCTATTTATAAATCATTTTCTTTTAGGCTTTTAAGATGTTGCCTTTTAAGGAACTATGCTAGGGGATAAATATAAAAATTAGCATAGAATTTAAAATTTTTAAAAGAGCTATTTATTACTTACTGCTGATAAACAACATAAACTGAGGAAAGCCTCTTGAAAAATGGCAATTGAAGAAAAGAAAATACATTTTTATCGAATATATTTCCCAGATTCTGGCATGTCTTAATATTTAAATAATTCTGTTCTTTCTAAAACCCATCATTGCTTAAGAAGAATGCAAGCGGAGAAACTAAGATGGCGGCATAGATAAACACCGGGAAATTGCTGCAATTTCACAACAACTGAAAAATACATCAAAAACACAAAACAGACATCATCCAGAACTACAGGAAGGCTGGCTGAGTGGAAATTCTACAACTAGAAGGAAAGAAAAGCACGCTGAGAGCCAGAGGAGCTGCAGAAGTAAAGTGCAGAAGTACGGAGGCTCGCGCACACGCGGAAAAAGGCTGGCACCTGAGGACGCGGCTGTCTTTTTGAATCGGGAGGGAGTCACAAGCTCCCGACTGCTCTGAACTCCGGTTCCGGGAAGTCTCTGGGGACCCAGGACTCATATGGGGAGAAACTGGACTGTCTGGCAGCGGGCGAACTTGAGGGCGGCTTTCCCTCAGAGGTGCTTGCAGCAATTACCAGGACACTGAGATGCGGTCCCCTTAGAGCAGGGCTGAGGATCTGCCATAGCTGCTTGCCCCGCCCGTTGATTCCCTGAGACCCCGCCCCACCCAGGCTGCGGCAGAGGCTTTTGCATATGAATGCCCTGGCCCTTTGCAACCTGAAAATTACCTAACTGCAGCTGGGCCAGCCAGACCCAGAACTTCCAAGAGAAGGCCCAAGGCCCCACAGTGGCTTGCATTGCTTCACAGCTGGCCTCATCAGGGCACCTCCAAACTCCAAAAAAGGAAGGGGAATCTGCAGTTCTCTTCGTAGCTCCTGCTGGGTAACCTCAGGCAGAGGCTAAATTAGCACCTCCTTAGATCCAAGAGCCACTGTACCCAGTGGTCAGAGGGGGAACATCCAGATTACAACTCCTCAGATCCATAAGGGACACACTCAGGGTGCAGTCTCAGTGAGCACCAAAGCCCCACTGAAGCAAGCCTTGCCCCAGAAGGGTGTCTTCAGCACAGAAGTTCTCTCACTGCAGACACAGCTGATTCTCACTGCCAATTGGCCTGGAGGTCAATTCCTCCCAGTGATCCTATAACAATCAAGGCATAACTACAACAAGACTGTGCACAAAGCCCACAAGGGGGTGCACCAAGAGTGTCCACCTCAGGTAACTGGGGAGGCTGAGCCACTGGGCCCTACAGGACACCTAGCACACAAAGCCACCCTATCAACACAGGGAAGCGGCCAAAATGTGGAGACAAAGAAACAGGTCACAAATGACAGAAATGGAGGAAAGCAAATGACTGGATACAGAGTTCAAGGCCATGTTTATAAGGTTTTTCAAGAATTTTATGGAAACCGCCGATAAATTTAGTGAGACCCTCAATGAGTCTAGTGAGACCCTTGAGGACATGAAAAAGGACCAACTAGAAATTAAGCATACACTGACTGAAATAAAGAACAATATACAGAGATCCAACAGCAGACAAGAGGATCCCAAGAATCAAGTCAAAGATTTGAAATACGAAGAAACAAAAAAGACCCAACCGAAAAAGAAAAAAGAAAAAAGATTCCAAAAATATGAAGATAGTGTAAGGAGCCTCTGGGACAACTTCAAGCGTACCAACATCAGAATTATAGGGATACCAGAAGAAGAGAGAGGGCAAGATATTGAAAACCTATTTGAAGAAATAATGACAGAAAACTTCCCCTACGTGGTGAAAGAAATAGACTTACAAGTCCAGGAAGCGCAGAGAACCCCAAACAAAAGGAATCCAAAAGAGGACCACACCAAGACACATCATAATTAAAATGCCAAGAGCAAAAGACAAAGAGAGAATCTTAAAAGCAGCAAGAGAAAGACAGTCAGTTACCTACAAGGGAGTACCCATACGACTGTCAGCTGATTTCTCAACAGAAACCATGCAGGCCAGAAGAGAGTGGCAAGAAATATTCAAAGTGATGAACAGCAAGAACCTACAACCAAGATTACTTTATCCAGCAAAGCTATCATTCAGAATAGAAGGTCAGATAAAGAGCTTCACAGATAAGGAAAAGCTAAAGGAGTTCATCACCACCAAACCAGCATTATATGAAATGCTGAAAGGTATTCTTTAAGAAGAGGAAGAAGAAAAAGGAACTCTTACCATTTGCCACAGCATGGATGGAACTGGAGAGCGGATAAATACCACATGATCTCACTCATTTGTGGAATATAATGAACAACATAAACTGATGAACAAGGACTGATCCAGAGATGGAGAGGCATTGATTGGACTGTTGGGCCTTGGAGGGAAGGTAGGGGAGGGTGGGGGTAAGGGGGAAAGATCAACCGAAGGACTTATATGCAAGCATATAGGCCTATCCAATGGACACGGACAACGGGGGGTGGGGGGGTGAGGGCATGAGCGGGGGGGGGGGTAGAGGGTAACGTGGGGACAAGGACACATATGTAATATCTTAATCAATAAAAAATATATTAAAAAAGAGTTCATTTCAGAAAAAACAAAAAAAAACAAACAAAAGATAAGAAGAATGCAAGCTTCAAAACTGTGAGATGTAGTTATACTATTTTTTATCTTGAGCTTCTTAAGTAGATATCATGTATCAAGGAAAGAAACAAAAAAGAAAGACACTACAATAAAAATCAGTCATCATTATAAATTGTGTTTTTGGTGACAAGGTTATTTGCTGTTTGTAATTGACAGATATGTAGTTAATTGAAACACATGCTTTAATTCTTCAAATAATGTTTTTAAAATGATAAAATATTATAGGAAATTTGAAAATAGAAAGGAGCAAATTAAAAATACCTATTGATATACCCCCCTCGGCCATAACCACTAATAAAATATTGATGGACAATGCTTGCTTCTAGCCTTTTGATTTTAACAACATGTAGAATACTGGGTTCATATTGCATAAGATCCCATTGGGTAAATAGACCTGTGAACTGTTTTATATTTAAAAAGTAGACTAAAATCTATAATTCTATTAAATTCCATCATGGATTTTTAACTAAAATATTTATATAAAATGATGTTTCTTACCATCAACCTATTCTTGGTGTATATTAAAGTATATTCAAAGTAGTGTTCATTTGAAACCAGTATTAAGCAGTATTTTTGAGGAGAGCAGCTTCTCTCTCAAATCAGTTGATGATGTTTCACAGTGTCTATTATATTAGCATCGGGCTAAATACATTGTATTATTTCATCATTTCACATATGTCACAGGAAGACGAGGCTAATTTATGTTATTTTGAATTTATTATGCATATCATAAAAGTAATTTATATTAGTAATCAGTACTAGCTATAGATTGATATGGCACAGGCACTGCCCTAGTGCTTGGCAGGCATTAACTGAATTAATTCCTATTGACCACCTGTGTAATAGGCGCCATGGTCCTTCATTTTGCAGATAAAAAGACAAGGGTAAACAGTGTGAATAACTTGTCCAAGGGCACACAGCACAGTGGAAGGGTTGGGATAGGGAGCTCCATCATCTGCCCTTTGAACAAGTGCCCCTTACTGTTCCTCACAAACTAGCTCAAATGTAAAGGAAATAGTGCTTCAAATTACAGTTTTGCTTGCTGTGTTACTAGACTCCCTCTCCTCAATGAAAGTGTCTTTTCCTTCATTCCTGAAATCCCCTTGTGATGGGGGATGTGAGTAGGATATGGGGTGTCTGAAGAGGAAAAAGGCAATTGTTAATGAAAAATAGAACTATTAGTTATCATATTTAGAAATTATTTGAAAACTAACATTTTTTAAAAAGTCTTACATATGAATAGAGCTTTCTTGAAACCAGTAGTTTTTTAATTATTATTTTTTTCTTTCAGTTCAAGGATGAAGAAATATACTTGTTATTAACTTGGCTGGTTGTACCTCAAAGATTTAAGTGTGATATCCAACCATGATTAGAGTCTAAATGGGTGGGATTTTTGATTGCTATTACTAATATTGGTATAAGGTAATGGGTTGGTGATAGAGGGTAGATGAACAGCAAAAGAGGAGAGCCATAGGCAAAAAAGTCAATTAATGGTGTGGTTGGGTGTATCAGACATTTTATCTCTCATTAGTCCGTATCTGAAGTTAACATCTCTTATCTGTTATTATGTTTTGTCCTAGTCGCTGTGTCCTTAAGGAATCAAAAGGTCATTTTACCCCCGAAACCAGATGTGTACCAGGTGTCTGTTGCAAAAAGTGTCTCTATTCCGGAGCTCAGCGCTTTCACACTCTGTTTTGAAGCAACCAGAATTGGCAAGGAAGACAGTGAATGGATGGCTTTCTCCTACTCAAATGCATCCTTCACACAATTACTCAGTTTTGGAAAGGACAAGAGTGGCTACTTTCTAGCTATAGCTGGCTCAAAATGTTTACTAAACAGTGTGTTACCTATGAAGGATAAAGAAGACGTATTCACAGAAAGCTTTGAGCAGTTCTGCATTGTTTGGAATAATTCTTTTGGTTATATTGGTATAAATTTCAAAAGATGGCACAATATCATTCCATGCAATGCTAGCATTAATAAAGTTATTTCTGGGAATGGGAAATTGTTGTTGGGCTCCAATCAAAATGGAATTGCCTCTCTAAAAGCGGACATTTATAACTTTCGACTTTGGAATTTTTCCATGAGTTCCAAAATCGTCTTCAACCTCAGCTGTAATGTGAAAGGGAATGTGGTCGACTGGCAAAACGACTTTTGGAATATCCCAACCCTTGCTCTGAAAGCTGAAAGTAACCTAAGCTGTGGTAAGTCTGTGGCCTATTAACTCTTTTTCTAAAGCATTGCTCTATGAATATGTTTGGCAACAAAAAATTGCATATACATATATGTATATAAAATTATATATGTACACATATAATTACATTATGCATATATTTATGTGGAATAAGTACATGTATGTATATACATTTACATATATATCTATAGTTAGCATTAATTAGCTCTTTTAATTTTTAAAATGTTATCTGCTCAGTTATTCATTGAAAACGTTTTATTATAAGCCATATTTTTTCAAAGCCTTTGATTATACCATTTTTAAGTTTTCTTTATGTCATAAAATATTACACAGTTTATCACTACCAAACAATAGTTATAATTATCATGTATCAAATAGAAATATTAACACCAGACCTGAAACAAAAGAAACTAATAAGTTATTGTTTTTAATTACATAGATGATACAGCAAAATGCTGATTTTTATTATGTTATTTAAATAAACCACCACCACCTAAAAGCATGGTATTTACTCAATCAGTATTAAACATCACAACTGTCCATTTAAGGAAAATCTTTGATAATCAGAAATTATCATTGTTTTATTTGAACTTTTATTCTATTTATTTGAAAATGAGCTTTGTCATTTGTTTCAAATACTCTTCTCTTTAATTGCTTTTTGAGATACTTTAAATGTGATAATATTAGATGTAGCTAAATGCAAAATGCTCATAGAAAATAATTCTGTGTAACATAATTATATTAAAACTAGAAGCCCTCTGCATGAAAATTCATGCACTCCGGTGGGTCCCTCAGCCCAGCCTGCAGCCTTTCACAGTCCAGGAGCCCTCAGGGGATGTCTGACTGACAGCTTAGGCCTGCTCTTGGGAGAGTGGGCCTAAGCTGCAGTCTGGCCTCCCTCAGTGGGAGGCGACCAGCATGCCAATCAGGGGACATCACAGTGAGCGGCCGGCCTGCCCCCATCGTCCCACCCATGGCAATGGGGTGGGCTGATCAGAGGCTGGCACCGGCTAGCAAGCAGCCGGCTCCGCACTACCGCCCCCCCCCCCCCCGATTGCCCCTCTGCTGCTGCTGGTCACCGCTTAGCTCTGCCTGCTGGCATGCACCTCGGCTGGCCTGGCGCCACGCCCCGCCGACTGGTTGTACTGCCATTCAGTTGATTTGCATATTATGCTTTTATTATATAGGATAGACCTCTATCAAATATTCTCTAGGGTACCTAAGTTAATTTTGGAAGTCCTTGTTTTACTACAGGACTAATAAAATACAAAATGTGAAAGTTTCATTATCATATTGAATGTTATATGACTAAAGCTAAGGTATTGGTAAATATAATTTGTAGTTGCAGAAATAATTCTCATTAAAGGAGAGAAGTGGCCTAATATTAAAAAGTAATTTGTATGTGACCTTGGAAGGGATTCTTTCAGAAATTTGTTACCAATATTTTTAAGAAAGTAGGCCCCATTGTGAAGACCTGAGGCCACCTCCCCAGTTTCCCTGACCTGTGTTTGCCCTGTTGGCCTGGGGAACTCCTGTCACCTTCCCATCTTTGTGGGTAACCCACCTCTCCGTGTGGTCATGGTGCTGCTGCAGATGTTGGGAGGCTATTAAGTGATGTCATTTGCCAGTTATTTCCTTGTGGGTTGTTGGAAAGAGGATAAACCACGACCCTGTTCCAGAAGAAGACTGTGGGACTTTGTAAGAGCTAAAGGTGTTCCCCAGCTGCTCTCGGTCTGATTAGCAGCAGAGCACCTTCAGGGATCCCCAAGAAGTCTTCTACTCAGTGAGTAAATCGAGAAGGTCCAGAGTGTGTGTTTGGTGTGGGATGGTGGACAGGAGGGGAGGGCAGTGGGACTCTTCCTGCATCCTTAGTAGAGGGGCCTGTTTTCACCATGTCCTGAGTCATTACTAAAAGTCATAATGAAGACCATTTAGCACTTGTCTTTTTGTGGGGCAGAATTTGAGGACTCCGGCAACCAAAACCAAAACAAAACAAAAAAAGAAAGAATTAGTTAGGTATATTAGTAATTGCTAACACTTAATTTATACTTAATTGAATACATATATTATTTTCTAGGTACTGTTTTAAGCACTTTACTAGTACACATATTAACTCATTTTCTACAAGATAGATCTCATGATGTGGGTTTTATTATTAACCTCATTTTGCAGAAGAGACATCTGAGACCCAAAGAGGTTAAGGAATTTAACCAATGTCACTTCAAAAATGTGGCCAATTCAGAAACTGGTTTTAGAGCAATGCATTCTTAACCAGGTAAATAAGACTGTCCTTCACAATAAGCAGGACTAGAAAACGGGACGTAGGGCTAGAGCAGGTGAGCTAATCCTTACCCAGGTGAAAACTCCAAGATCCGGGAGCTGTCTCTTCTGGCCAGAGTGCCTTCTGCAGGAAAATGCTAGCTTTCCAGGAGGTTAACATGTCTTTGTGTTTTTTTAAAATTAATAAGGTTTCTTTTCTGCAGTGCTTCTTGAGTGCCTTAATATAATAAAATGTGAGGGCTATAGTGTACAAGAATTCCCAAATTTCTCTGAGAAATCATGTAGGCCAGGGATTGACAAAATAAGAGGGCCTATGGCAGGTCATCTATTTCCTTCAAGTTTTATTGAAACACAGCCAGGCCCATGAGTTGTTTTGTTTTGTTGTTTTGTTTTTAACAGCGTATTTAAATCTCCTTCCCCAAGTCTTAAGACTACAAGAATACATCAGATTCATGCTCAGGTATCACAGTCATCTATAAATTTTCAAAATGATTTCATTCAAAGGAGTGACACTAGTGTACCTAATCAGTGATGTGAGTTACTTTAATTTTTATAGTGGTCTTCTTGACATTCCAAGATGACACTAAACACCCACATTTCATAGATTCAGATATCTTGGACTGAGTTTCAGGAACCATAACAGGGAGAGGGAGTTTCCTGCAGTTTAATCATCAGCTTTGGGAGTTGAAGAACCAAATCACTTATTAACTGACAGGAAATACCTGTAACACAGATTATATCGCAGTTTATTAGTTCAGCAAAACTTCAAGAATCGGAAAAAAGTATGCTCTATTAACATTTTAACCTTTCTTTCCCCCAGAATGTAGTGGCCTGCTGTTTATGGTACTAATAATTTCCCCAAACTAATGATCAGTACAATAACCAATGGGAAAGTAGAATTTCATGCCTAACATTCCATTGGCCTGACGATGTCTGTTAAATGTGAACTTTTATTTCAGAATCAACTTGTGATGGACAATGAACAGATTTTTTTTCTAAAGGTGTATTGCTAAGTAAAGTTTTCATATGAAAATAAGATAGAATTATCTACATTTAAATATCCTGTCATTTTTTTCAAATATGAAATATTCTAGCCTTAATAAAATAAAAAAGTGTTTCAACAGTTTCAGAATTGGGCTTTTTTTGTTTGTTTGTTTTCCTAAACTATTCTAAGCATAGTTGGGAAATATACCTTAATTAAGAAATTTTCATCAGAGTTTCTTAAAAGCATGGCTAATCTTGTCAGTCTTTTTCAGAAAGAAATGCTTTATTTAGCAGCACTTCTTGTTATTTTATAGCATCATTCTTTTTCTTAGAACAATTTTCATTAAACATATTCAGTTTTATGACCTCCATAGATAGACAGTTTTCTTGGCTGGCTCTTTAATTATAGGTGCAAGTATTTGCCTGTGTTATGATTCAAGTTTAGATACTGGCTAGTGTCCACCACTTTTCACAAAGAACAGACAGTGCCTTCTCTACCAGTTTTATTTATTTTACCGCTGACTGCTCTTTCCTGAGGTGTCATACAGTATAACTCAATGAATAGCCTAAGTTCAAACAAATTACATTTATTTAACTAGCATTAGCAAGCACTTCCATTTATTAGCCACTGTGGTTATAGAGATAAGATACAATTCATAAGTACCCAACTTTGTTGTTATTCTTTTCTAGAAATGTTTGGATTTGTACCAACTTTTGTTTTCATTGTAAAATTTAGCCCTTAATTACTAAGGCATCATCAACTCTTGGATCCCTACCCTTTCATTTTCAATTATTGTAGTTCTGTTCTTCATGCCCTAAAACTGATTCACTATAAACTTCTTTCTACCATCCCTAACAAATTTTTGACTAGCATTTTTATATATATACACTGGAGGCCCAGTGCATAAAATTTGTACAGTGGGTGGGAGGTCCCTCAGCTCAGCCTGCGTCCTCTCACAGTCCGGGACCCCTCAGTGGATGTCCACCTGCTGGCTTAGGCCTGTTCCCCGAGGACATCCCTCTCGCAGTCCAAGACCCCTCGCCCCTTACCGCCCAACCTGCTGCGGAAGCAGGAGAGGCCCCCGCCACTGCTGCTGTGCTTGCCAGCTGGGCTCTCTGCTCCTTAGCGCTGCCTGACCCCACCTACTGGTGGAGGGGGGGTGATCAGTGCCAGGCTGGCCAGGGGAGGGGCTGCGAGAGGTTGAGGTGCCGTGCTCATGCCCCGTCCGCTTCTGCAGAAGGGGTGGCGCTGGGACCGCCATGGCTGTCCTGGCAGCACAGGATCACTGGCCCTGCCCCCTGCCCACTGGCCATTCAGGAAGGTTGTTCTGTCTGGTCTAATTAGCATATTAACTCTTTATTATATAGGATAATGTATACATACATTATATTCACATAATGAAGATAAAATCACTTTATCTTTACAAAGGACTTTATTATTTGGAGATGTTTAAACTCTTTATGAGCATAAATGATTCTTGGAGATAATTTTATTTGAGATATATTTATTTATGGAAAAATTGTATAATTTAGCTTAGTACAGCTGCAAAGAAAGAATTGAAAAGGAATTATTTTTCCCCATTGTTACTCATGCTAAGGGTTCATTGCTGTCTACTATTATTTGGATTGTGATTAAATAGGTTATGAGATGTGTTGACTACACATCCATCTTTTTTACCACAACCCCTGTAAATAGTGATTCCTTGCAGTAGTATAATTTTGCAAGAACAACAGATAGAAAAGAAAGATATTCAGCTTCTCATCAACTGCCCATTTTCAGTGATTAGATTTTTATCCAAAGAAATTTGACTCTAAATTTTGCATTTAATACTAACTAAATACTTTTAAACACCTTTGTGGTATCTAGAAAAATCAATGAACATACATAGGTTACATTCTAAAAACAATTCCTTGATGAAAAAGATATTATCTTTACCCAGGAGGGAGAATTGTCTCGCTTGCCTAATGATATCCTGGTTTGTAAATCTGTTGGCCTAGGAAAACCGATAGCATTAGTGACTTTTTATGCAGATATGCTGAGCATGGAACTAGTTAGAAATTTTTTTTAAAAAATTTTGCATCTACTTTTTATGTTTCATGTAATTATATAATTTGCTGTTTTTATAATGCAATATTTTATCAATATAATTTCTCTCTAATAATACTCATCACTTGTATTTATACTATCCCCCCAAAATTATCAAACTTAACATCTATTCCTATATTGAATCTCCATAAGGTAGTGTTTATTGAGTATTTATAAAGCAATGTTCATTTGCTAGGCTTTAAGGAACAACTGACAACTTAAATATTGAGATGTAAATGTTACAATTTCCCATGAAGAGGTTGTCACATATTGAAATGTATACTTGTTATGATACAATGACACTGACAAAATGTTAAATAAAATTGTCAAATGTCTTACTGTAAATCATAACTCTTCGGGTTTTCTTTCCCATCCCCACCTCTAAGCTCTGTACTATACTGCAGTGGGAAAGCAGTTAGCCATAAAACTTCTTTCCCACAACAATGTCCCCTTATCTCCCTTTGTCGTCCAGAGATACTGTATCAGGGCCAGGAGTGGCCAGGGAGCCTTCGACTGCCAACATTGTGTGTAATTTGAGAAGCACAGGAACTCCATCCAAGGGTCTCCTCTGTCGCCTGTTACAGTGGCTGAGATTTCCTCACTCATTTTGAGTTTTTAGTTTTTAGAAGTTCCTTACTAACATGTAAGTACCTAAAGGAGAAATAAGGTCTGGCAAGAAAGGGGCATTAGTTAAGTATAATGGGCAAAAAACTTTCAAGATAGTATTCTACCTCAGTCCTGCCTGCGGCTGACCTCAACTTCTGTCTCCTCAAATGTTCTTTTTCCATGGTATACTTGTCCAAGCTTTCAATCTTTAAAACCTCTCCTTCCTATCTCTGCTTCCTTTCAAAGCCACGCTTCCTCTTTTTGCATTCACCCCTCAATCAAACATTGGCATCTAGAGTCCTTCGTTCCCACGCTCCTGAAGCTAAGTTCTGTAGAACTGCTACCAAAATTCCAGTGCAGAGTTAAAGGTCTTCTCAGTCTTTATCATTCTTGACCTTTCTTGTGCACTTGGTATTTCCACACCCTCCATGAAACTTTATTCACTTTAATTCTGAAAACCACCTTCTACAGAAGTTCTTTCTACCTTCTCAAACCTGATCCTTAAGTAAGAGAATATCTATGGTTATATCCGTCTCAAATCTTCACTCTAGCTCCTGTGATCCTAGACCCGGCTATCGCTTCTGTTGAGTATTGCCTGGCTAGACCTCTTACAAACCCATGTGCACCTGCTGTGTGTCTAGGTGTCTCTCAGGCACCTCAGTTTTCATTACTGGATTTACTGGTGATCCCCCCTCACCTAAGTTCGTTCTTCTTCCAGTATTGCCTATCTCCTTTTATGAGATTATTATGTACCGATTTCTCAAGCTAGAAACCAAAAGAAAATGTCTTCATCTCTTTTGTCCCTCTTCCAAAAAGTCTCTGAATCCTAGACATTCTACTTGCAAATGCCTTGTAGCTATCTCTTTCTGTCCATTGTCATTTTAGTCATGATGGCCAACTTGAATCAATAGGGTTATTCATGCTTCTTGTACCTCCCCTCTTCTAATTGCTTGTGGGCTTCAAAGGTGTTTTCCAACATAAATAGAAATTTCTCACCTAGTTCCCTTTCACTTTTTCCCATTTCCTTTAAGAAAGAGTTCAAAATGTGAGCAGTTGTTCATCATGCATTCAGTAATTCGTTCAGTAAAGCTTGAGCACCCATCTGAGATGTGGATGGGGTAAACCATCCTTGGAAAAACACTTGTGGTGCCTACATTCTACAAGGCCCTTAATCCATTACCTATATATCTGACCATTCCTACCAATTTTCTACAGATACCCAGTGATGCCATGTCACTTGGGTACCCAGATCTTTTCACAGCCTTCTTGATATGTTTCAGTAATTCTGTCTGCTAGAAATACCCGTCTCTAGTCTCTTATCCCGTGATCAGTATAGTGACTCCTCATCTTCTTCGCAGCTCTTCTTTGTAATGGAATGCACCCTTCTCCCTTCTCACCAAACTGCTGGTCACGTCCTGCTTTGGGCTACTAAATACTTATATCATTCAGAGAACTATGAAGCCATTTCCCATGTATGCCTCTCTGAGAGTAGGGACATTATCTCATGTATTACTCTAGCCTCTGAGCCTCATATACTATAAACAGTCAGTAAATTTTTATTGAATGAACATGTAAAGGCCTGTAATGAGAGCTTTGTACCAGTTAACATTACAGACTTGCCTGTAGGGTTGGGCCCTTCTGAGGTAACATGATTTCCTTCCTTGGACCAGGTGCCTGAAGCAATCAAGAATGAAGATGCTATTAAACTGGGGATGCTTTCTGTTCATGCACACCATTTACCTAGACATCTTTTGTTAGCTCATCTTTTTGTGCCTGCTCTACCCGCAGGTACTATTCCCACAGGAAAGTTTGGAAAATGTTTAAACATTTGAATGGAATCACATGTCCTTTTAAAATTGAAATGTCCTTTTAAAATTGAATATATGTATTTATGTGTGTGTGTTTGTATTTATCCTCTGTCTTTATTCATAGTGCAATATGCTTTGTGAAAAGTTTAACTCAGCTTCCCTCACCTCAGCCTGTTTATAAAAGTCTGTTAATTGTTAGAGAAAGATGTAATGCAACAGAGAAAACCCACTACTCCTACTAGAAAATCAGCTGAAACTTGTTTCCTACTGAGGATGACTCAGTAAAAGCTTGAAAAAGAAAGACACAGAGACCACCTTGAAATCATAGAAATGTATTTCTGGAATTGTCAATAGCATCTGTTAGTGGCTAGCAACAAAATGCATATTATGCGTATTAATAGCCAAGTTTAGTTTTGAAACTTATCTTGATGTGTACATTATTTCATCTGTACAGATTTCCACCAGAGCTGTATAATTTATTATGTGAAAAGGCCCTGGATTTTTTACACAAACTTTACCTTTCATATGTGGATGGCCAATAAGTTGAGTTAAAAATTTTAAGGGATATTTCAATAACCTGGTTTTACATGTGCAGAAATTAAGACACACAGACTTTAAGAGACTCTCTTAATGTTGGAGTATTATTTGAGGATGCTTTTAGGGCTGCTCCTGTTATACCAAACATATGACTCATTTTTTTTTTCTGGATAATATTAAATCTTGTACACAAGTCAAACTTATATAACCTTCTGTGTTGATCAAGGTTCCTACCTGGTCCCGCTCCCAGCAGCAGAACTAGCCAACTGTGCCGATTTGGGGACCCTCTGCCAAGGTAGGGAGCCAGCGTTGTCCTCTGGAGTCTCTCTGTTTTCTTCTTGCTATTTAGGATAATGGCATTTTTATTGTTTTGATTTGTATCTTAATTTTCTCTTGGGAAGTCAGAAACCAGCAAAACAGAAGAATTTCTGGATGTGTTTTAGTTGCGTGGGTGCACAGTACGTACAGTGTAGAGAAAGAATGCATTCACAGACTGGATGACCACATTTCCATAAAGCACTGAGTTTTTTAAATGTGAATGATTATATGCTATTAACCAAGGGTTTTCATTTTTCCCCTCTATGTCTCCTCAAGAATATTGCAAAGGTCCAGTATAAATACAGTCATACAATGTCTTGAAAAAGTATTCATGTTTAAAAAACAAGAGGAAAAATTAAGTTGAATATTCAGTTACGCTTAAGACAAGGCTGTGAGGCAATTTATGAGGTGCAATGTAACTTAAATATTGAAATAAAATTAGTCATACTAAACTAATATTAATATAATTTTATTAGTTATTATAATGCATGGTGACTACATTATGCCAGCATTCTAATGATATATTATGGACTAAACAGTTGCATGCTAAATAATACATAATTAAAGTCCTGAATGTTTTAAACATATATTTTGCTTTAATTTTATTATCGCTGTTCCTAATTTACATGACCCATTTTCATTCATTTAATCTATTAAATACTTCTTTGTTCTATATACCACATTAAGAATCATGATCATGCCATTTGTAAAAGCTGGATCTCTTATTAGGAGGAACATAGCATGAAAGTGACTTGGGTTAGACTAAATGAATAGAAACTAAAGGTGTCTTCTGGGTTCCAATGTGGAAGTGGGGTTTTAATTCATTATTATCTTGTTTCCTTTCTGAGGGATTATTCATGATATTATTATCAATGAGTACCTTATGAAAATAAAAGTATTAAGTGGTTTCCATAATCTCAGTGTAGTTTAAAAGTAATTATCTGACACAGAAAAAAAATAATTTTGCCTAGTTCAAGATCTAAAGGTTTTTAAAAATTACTTATTTTTTCTTTTAATCTGAGATACCTATAGTACTGATTCCTTGGGTCACAGGGCCAGATGCCCAGCTATCTACCCCCCTGTGTCCTAAATGACAAGAAACAAAACAAAACATTTTCCTGTTTATTGATGCCTTTTGCATTAAGATAAATATAACTGACTTCATCATTTTTTTAAAAAGAATTCAGAAAGAATCCCCATTCTTAAATATTACATATCACTTGGAAATGGAAAATGTTTTAGTTAAGAAAGAATATTTTGAAACAAGAAGTTTGGTATTTTCTACAGATCCCTTAGAAGGTAATTACTTAAATTTAGGTAATTTTAAAAAATGAAACACATAACAAATGTTTATTGTCCATATGAATGTACATTAATACAAATGTTTTAATTTATCCCTAAGATAAACTAAAGGAAAATTATATGTTTAGTGTTTATACTACTTATTCAGGGTAGGGCAAAAGTAGGTTTAGCATTGTTTGAATGGAAAAAGACATGAAGGTAATGATTATTACAGTAGCTTTATTAACTCTGTTTCATGTATTCACAACTGTAAGCCTACTTTTGCCCAACCCTGTATATCTCCTTCAGAATTCCATAGAAAAATAGTTTCAAAGCATTACATAAGGATTTCATCTTTGAGTTTTAGTAATATCGGAAGCATATCTATGACATAATGCTTTGAAAATGTTTCCCCCTAGGCTTGTCCTTATGAAATCCATTTTGTCCATCACTGTTCAGTAAAGTTATTGGGATCTATAAATGATTGATTCAGTCTATACATTTTATTCTTTCATTTTGTTTTATTTCATCTTCTCAAGGAGAAATATGTTTTTCTCTGAGATTTCATTTCTCTGTTCTTAGTGAATCAGGAAGACTGACTTAGTTTGGATCATTTTCTAGCTGATTGGTGCGATAGAGACTGTCTCCTCTAACCTGTTGCTTTTACAAACTTAGGAAACTGAGTTCTGTAAAGGTTTACTTATTCACAGTGTGGTCATCCACCTGTTAATCGCAGACATAGGTCTAGAATCTAAATGCCCTTTCTCCATTTCCTCTGTGCCAGATCCAGACTATTGCAATGTGATACCAAAGGCCATGTGAACTGATTCTTACTGTGCCATAGAAAGCATTGCTTTACAACCTCAGAGTCTGTTGTAGTTAATGGGAAGAAATAGTTGCCATTCCTTCTCCATGTAGTGTCATGAATTAATTATAGGTTGCTCATCCATATTAACTGCCATGTGCTCCTTGCAAAATTACATTTTTCTCATCTTTGTTAGCAGCTACTGTAAGCTCTCCTAGTACTACACCACCTACTGTCACCACTAACATGCCTGTTACTAATAGAATCGATAAACAAAGGAATGGTAAGAAACTACCTTTTATATTTGTAATATGTCTGATGTATTAAAAATTGTATTCTCAGGGTTGAAATATCTAATGTTTCAACAAAGTTTCTATTATTGGAATCAACTGGTACATTTGCAAGACTAGTAAAATAAATATAATCCCTTGGTTCTCTTGAGTTCCTCATTCTAGTAACCAGTGGAATGAGTTCACTTCCAGTACCACTCATTTGTACTTTTAGCTAAAATTTCTTTCAAAGGAAATTTTATGAGAAATTCATTTGATGAAAAAGGAATGAGTTTATATTATGCTAGAGACAGCAGAAAAAAACATTTTTTTCATGGTCTTTTGTTAGATTACTCTCTTCAGGAAACTACTTTCTAAAGGGTTTTATAATTTTAAAAATCTACTTTTAATAATTTAACTTTTCACTAAAGCCAACTTTATGTTTAAATATTTGTGACATTTAAATTACTTTACATGGTAATAATTTGCTCTATGTTTTTATTTGTTGACCAATAATGATTAGAATATGATTGTCTATCAACTAAATCATAAATCAAACAGTTTCCTATATGGACCATATACATAGCTTTTTGGTAATTCAGAGTAAATGATTTTAGTTTCTTCTGAAAAAGAGAAATTCCAATCAGGTGACTACACCATAGCCTCAAATACAGTAATATTTTCAATCATGAGGTATTAGAAACAAAGAGATTTTCTCACTCCAATAATTTAAGTTGTGAGGCCAAGACATCTGTTAATGTATCACCAGGGACCAAAACCCAGAGAAAAGAAACATACATAGTTAATTTTTTCTTTTGGCTTTGGGGTTACATCAACTTCCTCTGTAAGAACGTTTAAATTGGAAGTATGGAATATTTTACATAAAATGTAAAGGGTTATAAAGACATCGATTCAGGGAAGTGTTTATGGTTATTCTGGTAGTTACACCAAGGAGATTTATGATGGGGCAAAAATTCCAGCAACCCCCAAGAAAGCAACAGCAGCTGAAGTTTCCAGTGCATATTTCACATGGACGCCAGCCAGTAGATGGGAATATTATAATTCTAACGAAGTACTTCGTTCTTTGTATGAACATACAAAGAGCCTCTGTGGCATTCTCCCTCCAGGACTGGCACATCCTCTACTGCCCAAGAACATTTATATGATGTTTCAGAGTCCTTGACTTGGTGGAGTAGAGCTGTATTCACCCAGTCGTGTCATTTCTGACATTCTTGAAGAGAGCCTTGTTTACTCCATATCTCTCTGCGTCATAGCCTTTATTGGAGTTTCAACAAAGCAAGCAGATGTTAAAGTCAATTGAAATGGTTTGGCGACCACATTTAAGAAAAACATTCTAATTCAGATGATTCTTGATAAAAATGTAATCTTAGCATTTTAAAATATTTAAAAATATTCATAGGTTATCATGTAGTAGAAATATTTTCAAAATTGTGTACTCAAATTTGTATACCATCTTTTAATCACATCCTTGAACCATCTCTATTATCCATTTCATAGGTTTTTCCTAAATTGGCTCACTTTTTTTTGCTTAAACATTTTTATTTGGATGGAAAAATTGATATCACTGTTGTAGAATTAAAGCATAACCACTGGTTTTAAAAAAGAAGTGAAAATAAATATAATGAAAACAATGTCATTGGATTCTCCCTATATCCTATTGCTTTCTCACATCTCAGCTCCCAAAGCCTTTATTGTCTTTTTTTAAAAGGGAGAGTAACAGTTACAGATAGATGATAATCTAAGTAAGATTTTTTCTTTGATGTAGTCAAATTTGCAATAATTGGAGAGAATTACTTGTTCACCTTGTGAATAAGTGGGATTTGATGTCATGTCCTGGACTATCTAAGATCATTCACATACTGCCAACAATTTCCGATGCACTTTTTTTATTCCTTGAGAATCTGATATAGTGAACATTCTCAGGCCTATGATCTGATATAAGAGTGGAGTAAAAGTAGTTTAAAGTTGTTCGTATGGAAAATAATAGAGTAATTAATAAATAATAATGATACATGAATAAAAGTGTTTCATGTACTCACAACTGTAAACCTACTTTTGCCCACCCTGTATTAGAGAATTTATTTTGTTCACTGTAAGAAAGATGAGCAAACTGTCAAATCTATTTTCTACCTTACCTGCTTTCCTAAACTCTGGACTATTAAAGAGTTTTACTATGTTCATCAACAGAGAGGGGAGAGGGGTTGAAATTGGTTAACAATCAGACATATTTCTTCAATATATCAATTAAATGTTCTTTTCCCACTTTTGTGAAATGTTCCTATTTTTCTGTGTCAAGAATTTTTTTGTTGTTTTTTTCAATAGGACTTTGATATGATACCTCAGATTACATACTAAAAAAATCTTATCTTTTAAGCTACTTTTCACAGATATTTCAGGAACTACTGGATAACCTAGTTATTTTCACATATAACTTTTAGCCTTTTCTATTATATTCCCAAAAAAGCTCTTTGATTAATTTTTGTTGCCATTCAAAATTACATTTTCTATGCTTGCAGCATCACTCCAATGCTACTATGTGTTAAACTTCCGTGAGGTCAGCAACCCAAGTAAGGAAATACCTTTGTTAGTCTTTACGGTTCTAAAAACCTAGCTTACAAGTGATATAGTAACACTGCTTCTAGTTTCTCACATGCATTTAAGTACTCAAATAAAAAATATCCTCTCATGATATTTGTATGGAACCAACAATCAATCTAGCTGTACTTAAAGAAATTGTGTGTGTAGGATGAGCAGGGCTCCTGTCATATTACAAATACCACTGTCATATCGTAATTGTCTCATCACTAGTTCAAAGAAATAAACTTGAATCTAAAATAACATTTGCTTTATAAATGAACATCTGTCTTTTCAAATATATATTTTAAAATCTACCTTTCAGCCCTGGTGGGTTTGATTCCTGGTCAGAACACATACCTAGGTTGTATGTATTTGATCCCTGGTTGGGGTGCCTGTGGGAGGTAACTGATGTTTATCTCTCGCCTCTCTCTCTCTCTCTCTCTCTCTCTCTCTCTCTCTCTCTCTCTCTCTCTCCCCTTTTCTTCTCTCTCTAAATAATTTTTTTTAAAAAAATATCCTCAGTGAGGATTTTTTTGAAAAATCTACTTTTCAAATCTATATTTCACAACCTTGACTATAGAGTAAAGTATGTCATTTCTGTATCTTCCAAGAAACTCCAAAAAGTGTGTTAAGAAGACAAAAAGGAAAAATTAAATTGGAGAAAGATCTCCAGAGAAGAATAAGATTTTTTAATATCATGTGTAATGGCAAATAATAATTCGTAGATTGATATTCTTCATGGCTAGAAGTGTTATCTAATTGAAAAATGGATATATTCTTACACACTTTTTTCCCCAAAGAAATGTCTCTCATGAATTTTTCTGGCCTGGGTGCCATTACTATGAAAAAGCATTCATCTTTTGATGTCTCTGGAACAAATGAAGATTTGTGAATAGCTTTTCTATTGAGTCACTGTGGGAGTTGTAACGTTTATAGGGAAGACTGCGAGGATGACATGGAAAAGCCTGCATCAGTGTCTTCATTGTGCATTTTCTGCACTGGCTGTGCTTAACCAGTTATTTTGCTGCAACTCAAAACCCCTTTCACCAACCCTTTGGTGGAAATTTTATTTTGTTTTGACAATTCACTCTTGGACATTCCTCAGGACTAATTGTTAACTACATTATTCAGATTTTTTTAAATAAGTATAACAAGTAGCCTCTGCTGAGTAGCTTTCAGCTAACTATAAAAATACCACATTCTGAGGCTTCTGAGAGAGAATACTTGATAATGATCTACAGCACAAGAGAATCTGTAACACAAGATGCTAGGTTTTTTGGCATAGTCACATATTTTATTTGCTTTCAGCAATGTAACTCTAAGGAGAGTACTATATTTATAAATTGATTTAGTCTGCCTCAGATGTCTTTCTCATTTATAAAAACAGTGAACTGAAAAAAGTGAGGTAGAAAATATTTAAAATTTAAAGAAAAGTATCTTAACTATTTGGATGCTTCTATAAAATTTCAGAAATGTCAGTGATATAAAACACTGATAATTAGTATTTTGTAATATTTTCCTGAGAGGGAAAGATTGCTAACTACTGTGGAACAAACACATGCTTTAGATCTCCATCTAGTGGCAGCTTTTCAGTTGCTATACTGGCATCAGGGAACATTCACAGAAGATCCCTAGGAATCTGAACTAAATATAGAATCCTGGACCTCTGCAATTTGAATTTCCTCTCAATCACTTGGAATGTCCATGTTTTGATATGATAAGATCTAGAGTATAAAGGGCTTTTTGTCCGAATTATTATTTATTTTAAATATCTTTCTCAATATTTCGATTCAGAATATTTTTAAGAGAATACAAATTCAAGATCATTCAAATAACTGAAGACTTTTAGAAGCTAAAATAACATAATCTTTATAAATTAATCTCACTTGGACCTGTATCAATTTCATATATTTATATGACATCTAGAGTGGTGATTTTTTTTTTTTTTGCATAAGATTCTGACCCATAGATTGGAAAAACATTCCTTTAGTAATTGGATAGCAATTTACATTTTGGTAGATTCGGGAGGAATACTTTTGGTAATTTTTTGGTACTGCTCCCCAAAATCTTTATTAGATCCATTTCTTACCATTGTTTTAATTACATATTTCTACATTTTCTATGTATATTTTACTCAAGACATACCAAAACATAAACATGAAGAAAGATGATTGACTATAGAGGAGATTAAAAAATTTTTTTCTCTCAGTAACCTATTATATTTTAGCATGGTGCCCTGTAACAAGCATCTAGAGAGATTTAGCAGGTCCTGGCTGGTGAGTTTGGTGTGTGTGTGTATGTGTGTAGTGTGTGTGTGTATTATACTGCTTTAAAGATAGCCCCCCCCCAAAAAAAAGCAGAATTTTCTCTGACATTGTTTTATTTTTAAATCAAGGTAGTACAATTGAAATTCTTTCTGAAAATATTATTTTCTCCCCTCTACTTTGGTACAAATGACTACATTCATGAAATTTTGATGAAAAAAAAAAGTGAAATCCAAACCAATAACTTAGTAGAAGTAAAGCTTTGTTGGGGAGGAGAAAGAAAGGAAAGGGAGAATAAGGGGCCGAAGTAGTAAATATGTGTAAGCCTGTTCTTTTTCAAGTTACTGCCTGCCCATCATCCCACTCACGTTCACATGCCCAACTCTTTATAATGTACAAGAAAACGATAAGTTCTTATTACAAGAAACCAAAGTGTACATGAAGGGTCACTACTTTACAGACCATAGATATCAGAAATTTATAGAATTTAAAAATAGGAAGAAATGTGCAGGTGATGATTTAGGAGCAATGAATGAATTATCTATATGTATAATCAGTAACTCTAAGAAGTTGCAAAGGTCAATGAACATAAAGTAAAAAAATCTCAATTTTTCTGTACCTGTGTAGATGTTTCTTTTAAATTGTATGAAATTATATGATTGTAAATTTACCTTAATAACTATATGGCTCTGAAATATAATTAATGGGCTAAATCCTATTTCTAATGGACAGATGGAATTATCTATAGAATTTCCATAGTGATTCAAAACATCCTTCATCACCCTGAGGTAAAAGTACAGAACAAGGTGGCAGAATGGGTAAGTGAACTTGTAAAATTTCTTTTTTGTTTTTATACTGTTAACCTCTGGAAATCTGGAAAAGACCCTGCTATTTGGCTAACTCAATCCACAGATGATGCTGGTACATAGGTGTTGTTCATTATAAATGTATAAATTGGTAAGTACGTGAGGTATTATGCTTATGCATAGAAAGAGAAGTGCATTTGAAAAAAAGGACAAGAAACTGAGCCTAATAGACTATTCATGTCCAAACGAGAAGTGCCTCACAAATGGAAATGTGTGTTGGTAGGTATCTTTATTTGCTATAATGTGCATGCATTTTCAGCACTATTTTTAAAAGTATATTTCAAATTTTATTATTTTTTTGAGAATTTTTGTATCAAAAACAAAAGTTATAAAAAGATATACGGTAGGTCCTCGAATATGCCATTTCATCCATGTCATTTTGTTCTAACATGATGAGATGCCATAGATACTTAATTCTTATTTACATCAATTAGCCTATGGTAAAATGAGTTTCATTATACATAATTTTGCTTAAAGTCACAGAAGCTATTGATGACTTTAAGCAAGGACTTACTGTATCATGAAAGTCTTCCACCTATCCTTGTAGCTTACATGGAGATGAACCTGGAAATCACTGTTTTTTTCTTGGGTTTTTCCAGAATTTGTGCATATAAAAGAAATTAAGATTGTTTTATCCCTTTTACACTAAAAGTAACATATTTTATACACCATTCTTATTTTTGTTATTACCAGATTTATAACATTAGTACACACCGACCTCCTTTTATCTTTTTTTTTTTAAACACTGCATAGGGTTCCATGATGTGGCTGTCATTTATTTGCATCAGTTGATGCATATTTACAGTATAATTTACTTAACCTGTATTATATTGATGAAAATGGTTGTAATTTTCAATTTAAAAACTTTAATATGCTTTGTTTTATTTTTTTCTTCCTTATACAGTATAAAAAAATTTCTTTCACAGATTTTCATTATTTTTTCATTTTCATTATTTTTTTAATTTTTTCTATCTATGGTAAACTATGGTACTTTGAACTACTTTTTATGTATAATCCTATTACAGTTAAACAGCTGTTGTGAATTAAGTCACTTGGATATACATTCTGAAGTAAGAAAAATAGTTTTTTATAGGTGCCTAATAAATGTGTCCTTGGTGGCAAAAGAGAGTTAAACCATTCTTTGAGACGTAGTGGTGACAATATATTATATGCATGTAACATATTTGAATGATAGGAAAACATATTCTTATTTTTAAAGGTTACACCCTTTAAAACAAGTTGATCACAGGAAATAATAGTATGTAATTAACAACTCTATTACAAAACTGGGGGTAAAAGTGAAATTCTCGAATAGAAGTTGAAGAAAATGCTACTGTTGACTTTTTGGAATGACACATTAACTGTAGTGATTAATTTAAACACTGGAAGATATTTCATTTCTAAACAGAGAGCGGTCTTGCCAGAAAGAGTATATTATTGCATCCCATTTTTTTTTTCTAGCATGGTTCTTTTTTTTAAAGTCAGAGCGTTTTCAAAAGATAAAACTCTTTATTTTCATTCCCAAATAAACCACATCTAATGTTATGAATCTCAAAAATTAGTTTTCACGGAGAATCTGCTTTAGAGAGGTATCATTTTACATTTATACTTATTTCGGGAATGCTTTTCAACATAGGCTCGTTCTCATCTGAAGCTAAGCTTTGCTGGACACTATCAGCTTAAGAGGCGTGATACCAAAGCAGATACTTGATAACAGAGGAAATATAAGTGGTGTCCCTGATTCATATTATTACTATTACAATATAAAAAGTTAGCTTTTATTGCCAGAGTTTCATAAAATTTACATTTAATTTTAGAATGTTTGCAAGTAATGCTAAATGTTTATGTGAGAAGTGACCTAAAAAAGAAACCCTTTGGGACTGGTATATACATAAGAGAATTTCACATCAGTGAGGAAATCCTGTTTTGAGATTGTATTGGACAATGCATAATGAAAATTGATTATTTATAATGAGAAGAATCATTGCTTCATTAAAAAGTCCGGTGCTGAGACCTAAAAAGACTGTTAAATAACCAAATAATAATTAACGTAGCTCCCAAAATGTTGAATATACTTCTTGTTTATTTAAAGGTTTATACTGTTGACATAATTTTTCTTAGTACTAATATTTTTATGAGATTGTAATTACTAGGAAAACATGTCATTGCCCCTTGGTGTCTGTTGAATGAAGACTATGGAAGTATTTATCATTTCCATCTTCCCTCTTACAGCTTAGTTCTCAGTGTTAGGACTAACTTGGCAGCCCATTGTAATATGATCTGGAGGGGAAAGCATAGTGTTTCCAGACAGACTTGAGTTCCAATCTGGAATCTACTCATTCTTAGTTGGGTAACTTTGGGCAAGCTATTCCATCTCTGTTAAGCTCAGTTTCTTCATTGAAAAGGCAGCAGGGGCAGATAATACCTATCTCATTCGTTATTTGGGGTCAAAAGAACATTTGTAAAGTTCTTAGCATACAATGATGTAGTAACTGTTATCTTTACCTTTCTTTCACTCCTTTTGCTCTCTGGGATTTTCCCAGGGTCTTATTCCAATAACAACTTATCTTTTGGGAGGGAAGAAACTTGATTCAGATTTTTTTTTAAAGTTTTACCAAAACTCACCCTTTTCCATTGTATTTTTCAGCTTAATTCAACCTTCCAGAATTGGAACTATACTGTTTACGTGGTTAATATCAGGTAAGTGACAGGATGAATTATTTGAGAAATAAAAAGTAGTATCTAATTTTATATTACTCTATCGTTCTCTGATTATACCCACACCCACAAGCACACAATACACACATGTGCCATATTCATAATCTTTCTACAACAGTTCTATATTCTGTTGTTTCTTTACACAAAAGCTTCAGTGTTGCAGCAGTAATTTAAAAAAATTATTGATTTTGGATCCTAATCATTTTATTTTTAAATTTGGCCTGTACTCCCAAAATATATTTGTGATTTTAAAAGAAATTATATATACATTAGAGGTCTGGTGCATGAAATTTTTGCATGGGTAGGGTCCCTAGGCCTGGCCAGCGATCAGGGCCAATCAGGGCCTTCTGGCTGCTGGCCGGGGCCTTCCTTCATTCTGTGCCACCTCTGGTGGTCAGTGCTTGTCATAGCGAACTCCTGAGGAGACACTTTGCATATTAGGCTTTGTGTGTGTGTGTGTATGTGTGTGTGTGTGTATGTATTACTTGATGAATATATTATATGCTATAATGTACCACAATTGAAAAGACGATAATTAAATATTAGTTTCTTCTCAGAACCCAGGAGGCCATCTAGAGCATCCCCTGGGTTGCATGCACCCTAGTTTGGAGACCATTTTTTATAAGATAAGGCATCTACAGTCTGATTGTAACCTAACTTTTCAAAATTATCTCTCACTCTTCTATTTAAATACTTCACTAAAGCTCAAGCAAATAGTTGCACCCATATATGCTCCTCCGACCTTGTTTTCACAGTTTTATACTAAAATTAGCTTTCTAAAATGTATTTTGTGAACCCTAAGCATATATTCTACGTACCCAAGAGACACAGTAACACAGAGAAAGGGATCAATTGGTCAAATGAGTTCAGGAAGTACATTAGTAAATAATCTGAAGCCACTGTATATATCTCAGATGCTTTAGTATTATACTAACATGCATGTGCACCTTGAAAAGAAAGCAAGGGAACATAGTTGCTTAGCTTATTTGACTGTGCAGCTAGTTTTTGTCATGTGCATATGAAAAAAACTAGAACTACTCAGAACACACATTTGGAAATACTGCCTTAGAATGTACATTCTGCCTTTTTCTTTCATCTCCTCAAATTTGTGGTGTAGTAATAGCATATCGGATGATAATGAATCTACGTATTTTTATTTATAGTTTACACCTGACCTCAGGAGAAGACAAGATTAAAGTCAAGCGAAGCATTGGGACTGATCAAAGGTAACACTGAGAAAGTCTTACAGAAAGTATAACACCCTGCCTCTTGCCCTCTGTTTAACTCTCTGGTAGAGAAATTAAAACAGTAAGATAAGAGAGAAACATTTTAATCACATAGCACGTTTAGAATATTTCTTTATCATTAATGCACACTACTATCTTTCTTATAGCTGAAACTTTAATATAGCAGAATGGATACAAGTATACATCTGATGAAAAATAATTCAGAAGTAGGCTATTTAAAATGGATGAATTATTAGTTTAGTATTTCCAATTTTATTTTTACAATAACCATTTACATCTCATTTCAAAGATACCTTCAAAGAAAAATAAAATTGTTTTAGCTTTTTTAAAATAAGGCATTTATGTATGATAGCATCATATAATAATATGGGCAATAGGTGCCAAAATATGTCTTTCATTTGAAACCATCAGTTAATTTTCTGAAGTCTCCATTTTCAACTTATATCAAGATCATGACTTAAACAGGCAGATAATTTAATGGATAATTCACCATATATAATCAGTTGGCATATAAAAAAGCCAGCAATTCAGAATGACATATACTGAAAAACAACCTAACCTCCTAAATGGAATAAATTTAATTATGTTTATGTACTATTTTTCATCTCCATAGAATTAAAAAGTAATTACTAGAAAAGCAAAAGTTTACATAAGTCTTACTCTGTTTCAATCAACTGAATTTAAATTATGGATTTACAACCATAATGATGGCATAAAATTTCTTTTCAGGTGACATATTATTATAAGAAGATAAAAATGAAATTTCATATGAGAGTTAACCAGCAAGTTTTCTTGTTCTTTTTCTATTCAACACTAAAAAAAAAAAAAAAAAAAAAAAAAAAAAAAAAAAAAAAAATTTCTTTAACGTTATATTTGAAGCTTATCATTTCTGTATATATTCAACAGACTAGATTGAACCATCTGATTAGGGAAAGTTTTTATTTTGTCAAATTCATTTTCCTTTATGATCTGAGGGCTCGAGTAATGTATTTTAATACTATATTCTTAATGGATGTTTCTCCTCTATTTAGCCAATTAATTTCTCCTCTAATCCTTATTGCTAGATCATATTGAGCCTTCACTAGTGAATCCAGCAGTGATCAGGATCCCTTGCTGGTTACTCTCTAGCACTTAGGGTCACCCTAGTTTTGGGTATCACCAATAGTAGACTCTGTTAGGGGGTCAGCCTTGCCCTCTTTAGTTCATTTACTATAATTCTTCCACTACCTGACAGTACTACAGTCAGCCAACAAGAGTATATGTCAACACCTCAGAAACTCTTGCTTGAAAGAAATTTAAAATCATGGAGTCTCGGTTTCCCGTCTGTCAAACCACTGGGTAACTTCACAGAAAATTATAGGGAGAGTGAACTATGACAGTGCATCTAGGAAAATCCACACATTTAGTTTTTCTTTGGTATGAACTTTTGACGTTGTTTGAAAATTTATTCTCATAGTTTTTCCCACCCCCCTCTTTTTTCCTACTTTCTAATGCTCTTAATAAACCTTTATAGTCTCTCATAGTTTTCTTAAAACCATAGTCTACTAGTTTTACACATACCCTTTTTTCCCCCAAAACTTTCCTTTCAATTTGATTGTAACACTTAACACAGACAGAGCTTCAGATAACACCATCACACTCCCATCGCCTAGACAGGCAGGAGACCAAAGCCAAAGAGACTGGTTTATTCAAATAAAGAATGATTGATGCTAACAACAGATAGAACTTGACTTTGTAGAGCTACAAAATGGTTTTAGTTTTCAGGATAAGAGAGGAAAACCATCCAGAAAAGACCTGTAACAATATGTGCTCATTCTTGAATTGCTGAATTGGGTATTCAACAATACATTGTGCTAATTATGTTCTCAATATTCAAGGGAAGTATAAGGTCACAATCCCAACTTGAAGTTCTCAGTAACTGGAGTGGCAAAACTTATTTTTCAATGATAATTTAATCAATGGTTACTTTTTTTTAATAAGCCATGTTAAAAACTATTATGCCAGTTCACTCAAATCTATGTTTGAATCATCTTGAAATGTGTCTTATACAGGAACATTAAGCAGTACATCATTTTGGAGATAAATAGCCCTTCAAAGTGAATTATGAAAACAGTAGAGCATTTTGTCCTTGAGATTAGTATAGGTATTTAGGGGGAAAATAGAACTCTTCTTTAATTTCCCCTAACCTTCAATAGCAAAGATTTTACTTTTTCTTTTTAGCACCACAAATATATTAATACTCTGATTTTTTCATTTTTATTGGTACCCCCAAAATTTTATAAATAAAATCTACAGTGTTGCTCTATTGAGTGCTTCATAGTTATTTTGAAATCAGTGACTTTGGCATGTGGACAGTCACTGATATCGATAATATAGTGACTTATGTCATATTATTCATTTCTCCTCAGAATACAAAGATTAAAGTTCTGTTGTAAACCCTGAGTTTTCACATATAAGGGAAAATATTTCTCTTCTACCTGACAAAATAATGTCATTTAATTTTCCCTCAATGTTAAATTAATAGTTTTTATTTCTGCTGTTGACTATGGCTGTGATTATAGTTCAGCCAAAAATTATATTACTTCAAATTATAGAGCCAAAAGTTTGGATAGGGCTTTTAGGATACATCTCTGTTTCCCATAGAAGTATGTATATTTTAAAACATTCAAAGTCTATAAACTTCTTAATATACTGGTCAATCACTGACTATATTTTGTAACTTTTCACCATGCAAAGTATTTGCAAATATTCCATTGTGATGGAAAATCAGTTATCACAATTCTGGAGAAATTGTAACACACGAATAATTTCAAAAGTCAAATGATCAGTGTAGTCAGATTGTTGAAATTCAATTTTTCTAACAAACTTTATTTTTGGCTGTAAAGAAACTAAAATTAACCATATATTCCTTTCTTGCATGTATGCTATAAAATATTACTAAGAGTGTTTTGCAAAAGAAATGGGTTATTAAAAATAATTTTTTAAAAAATCAGAGATTAACCAAAGAAATATGCATATATGCATGACCCATGGACATAGACAATAGTGAAGTGAAGGCATGGGATGGTGTGGCAGGTGCTGCGTGGAGGGGGGTCAATGGGAATAAAAGGGGGGATATCTGTAATACTTTCAACAATAAAGATACATTTTAAAAAGTCAGTTTAAATGATAAAAAAAGAAATGGAGTGATGTGATATATGAGCATTATAAAATAATATCCTATAAAATCCATTTACATTGAGATATTTTTGACATTATCATTTATACAGGAATAGAAGTCTCTGTGTGGTCATCTCTGTTACTGCCATATCCAAATGTTCTGTTTTTCTACATAAAAACAGCCAACCCAACAACAGTTCTATTTACAATATTTCCCTAGGTTGGCGATTTGGGCCCTTCTGGTTTACAATGCTACCAACAATCTGAATTTAGAAGGAAAAGTCATTCAGCAGAAGCTCTTAAAAAATAATGAGTCTCTGGATGAGGGCTTGAGACTATATACAGTGAGCGTGAGGCAAGTGGGTAAGTGCCTTTAATTTTTTTATTGTATGTATTTTACATGATTTTATGTTCAGGTTTAATTGAAACAACAGAAATATTCTTCCTATGTGTGTTGTTTCCTTATTTAAAGCTATTTTTTTCTGATGATGAAACTTATTATAGTGGTGATATTGTAACAAATGGATGACATGGTTAGCGTAAAAGAAATCAACTCGATGCCTATGAATCTAAAGAAATGAAAGAGGCAGGGGAGAGTTTATACTCTCTTTTAGGGATGTATTATGAAAATACTAAGGGTATGAGCACAATGCCAGGAGAGTCTTGAGCAGAATTGGCTTCAACTTTAGGAATAAAGAGTGCGTCTATATATGCATATGGGAGCACGAATGAGGTAAATCTTAAAAAAGGTAATTTCTTATCATAAAACACTTTCTTCTTTTATGTTTTCTGTCTTTATTAATGACACTACTTTGCAGGAATAGGACAGAAATCTGGGAGTTATCCAGGGCTTAGATTCAATTCTTATCTAGACACCATACACAGCCTAAGCTTCAACCACACACGTGGTACTGCTTGAAATTCCCCAGCATGCTGTGCCTCCTTCCTTTGTCTTTACTCATGCTGCTCTTCTCTACTCTCACCATCCACCTGCTCATCACCTACCTAGTTTTAAGGAGAACCCAGAGTCACCTCTTCTATAAAGCCTTTTCTGTCATCATCCATGTATAAATAGATGTTACCGCCTTTGAGCCACCACTCTATGTATGGTCTTCTAATGTCTACAATACTCTAGGTATCTTGATAGTAATATTATGAAAAGCAAATTATCAAAAATGTGGACAGTAGAAAGTACTAGTAAACTTAGAAAGGGAGAGAGAGAGAGAGAAACAGCGATTTTTTATTCCATTTATTTATGCATTCATTGATTGCTTCTTGTATGTACCTTGACCAGAGATTGAACCCACAATGTTGGCCTATCAGAACAAGGCTCTAATAACTGAGCTACCCAGCTAAGGCTTATTCTAATGTTATTCTGTGATTACAACTATATTATGATTAGGTACATTAGTAGAGATTAAAAAAAAAACTTTGACACTTGGCCTTATACACACACAGGAGGTTGAAGTGGGGGAAGCTAGTATTCCTCAGTCTCTGGGACCATGGGTATAACTGAGGCCAGACACAGTGTAATAAAGAAGAAAGCATCTTCCCTTCTACCAGGAACCTCCCATCTCTAATGCGTCAACTTACACAGTTATAGAGAACTCACAAAAATGGAAGAACACAAATCATCATTGCCATCATCATCAACAGTTTCTGAGCCTCTTTGGGAAAATGCTTGCTTATTTACAAACGGAGATTCTTGGGGGTGGGGTGGGTACAGATGCTGCCCTTTCACACATAGATGTCTCTACAAAGAAGTAGCTTGATGAATGATAGTTTATATATGATGTAGGATCCCTGTGAGGACAGGCCTTACTCTGTCTTCCAAGGCTGAGGAACCCCAGAACAACTCTCTCTGGATACCTTGACATGTAATTTATACCACTTAATTTAAATCCTATACATTATTGTTGTACTGCAAGTGGATCTGTGAAGAAAAGTTTCTACTAATTGAAAAAAAAATAGGCTAACCCTTGATAATTTTAAGGTTCCAAACATAGGTGGGAAAGTCATTTTAAATGTTCAATCGGTGATTGCAGTACTGGTTCCAAGCAGTATGGTATAACTTTCCACTTTTTTTCAGTACTGAAATACAAGATTTTGTTGTTGTCATTGTTATCAATATATTGGTTTTCTTTTGGTGTTTTAAAAATATATTGTTATTGATTTCAGAGAGGAAGGGAAAGGGAGAGATAGAAACATCAATGATGACAGAGAATCATTGATCAGCTGCCTCCTGCATGCCCTCCACTGGGGATTAAGCCCGCAACCCGGGCATGTGCTCTGATTGGGAATCAAACCATGACCTCCTGGTTCACAGGTCAATGCTCAACCACTGAGCAACACCAGTGGGACTCTTTTGATATTTTTTAAGTTGTAAAATCTTAATCATTTATAGTGTGGCACTTATTGAGAGATTTTTCAAACAACAGGTGGGATGATTTGAGGATGGAGGCATGTGTGTAAGATGTGTGGCGGTGGACACAGGTGTCTTCTTTTTTTAAAATATATATATTTCTTTATTGATTTCAGAGAGGAAGGGAGAGGGAGAGAGAGATAGAAACACCAATGATGAGAGAGAATCATTGATCGGCTGCCTCCCGCACACCCCTCACTGGGGATTGAGCCCGCAACCCAGGCATGTGCCCTTGGCCGGAATCGAACCTGAGACCCTTCAGTCTGCAGGCTAACATTCTATCCACTGAGCCAAGCCGGCTAGGGCACACAGGTGTCTTCTTGCCATTCCACCAGCAAACTAATAGGCAGAAGATGCTTTCAAAGCAGCTAGAGACATTTCCAGAAAATATCCCCACAACTCAATGATGACATTATTTTATAGGCTTTCCCCTTTGAAAAAAGATCAGAGGAGAATTTACATTTCAAAGTTTTCAGGACTGTTTTCATTTTATATAGTGTTTTTTTAATAGACCTTTATTGTACTCATTTTACCTGCTAATGATTTCCTTTAGAGTGATATATTCTCTTAAGTGTATGGTTTTATTTGATGGTTGTGTAATCTGTAATAATTTTTGCATCTGAAATGGAGTAAATGGTTATTTTTCCAAATTTCTAATTTCAGATTTTTACAAATTCAGAACACAGAAATCTAGTAATTTGGTGGTACATGAAATAAATACCTAATTAGCAGCATTGTTATCTTGCTGTCATCTTGCACCTCTAACTTCAAAGAATAGATTAATGTTTCTCATGTTGGTTCTTATTTTCACATAGGCACATGTCCTGCGGAGGAGAAACCCAAAGGCTTTTACTGGCCAGTCATCCTACCTTCTGAATACAGGCACCGTTGCCCAGGGAAGCCAGGCTTCTATGCTTCACGGACCTGGTAATACCTTCATTGACTTTTGCCAGCAAAGTTCACATCATCATACCTTCCCAGGGTTCCACGTGTTGCACCAAAGTTCCCAGGCCTTGTTTATTGTTTAGAAAGAAGGGCAAGAATCTCTATGTGTGCCTAAATGATAACCTCCATGAGAGGTAAGGATGAGGCAGGTTACCGATAAAAGCGTTTTTACTCCAGGCAACGTTTGAATTTAGCCTTCTCCAAAGAAAGATGGAGGCATTTGGAAACCAGAGGGTATCTCTAGAGCAAAGCACCTTATATGTGGATGAACCAAGCTAGCTGACAGCCTTTGGCCATGCATGTGAAATTCCAAGACTTTTTTAATTACCTGGGATAGCTATTGTTGGAGAGGGAAGAGGCAGCCAAAGAGGGAATGAAGATAGGATCTGGGTCAGGGCAGTTTGCTAATGGGGGGTGTCAGGGTAGAGATTTTCCCTGAATGTTTAACAGAAACCACAGGTCAACTACAAATCAAATCCAGTTCTTCACCCTCAACCGCACTCCAGATTAGGGTTTTGTTGGTGGGGGGCTTCGGAAACAGAAACTTTGCTCCTACTACTGTGTTTCATACATGGTAGGAGGACAAGGGGTCTGCAGACATTGACCTGAGTGTGAAGCATGGCTCTGCCTCTTCCTGGTTGAGACCTTGGAAATCCCTCGACTTATTTTAGTCTGTGTTCTCATCTATAAAATGTGGACTGCTTTACAGAGTTATGTGAAATCAATGTCAGATTTTACCTGGACAGTTCTTAAAGCAGTACTTGACCCATGTTAGCAAATATGGCTTTAGCCTTAGTAACCTGATGTACCTAGATTAGCCTACAGGCTCTTGCTAGTGTTTTGTTTCCATGAGTCATGCACTTGATTTTTTTCCCCAATAAGAATTTAATTTGAGGAGTTTAATTTCAGTATATTATACTTTTATTTTCAAATGAAACACATAGATATCAAGGCAAATTCTAAAACTTTTCATTACCTAATTTTGTCAGTTATGTCATTTACGCCAAATATTTGAAATACTTTTTTTTTGGTTCATAGTTATCGTGACCTTTCCAACACATCTTTAATCTACTGGGGGGATCCTGATATTTCCAATTGTTCAAGTAAGTGAATGATTTTCTTCGGTTCTCAAAGACAAATGGAAATGACCTCATATTTCATGGTTTTAATCCTCTTCAGACATGCTCTTCTGCCATGTGATACTATTGTAATATTAAAAGCTAGCAAATGATAAATTTCACTTACTTAAGGTAAAAAATACTTTTTTTCTCATTTTGATTTCCTGTTGTAGTCATTCTAAAAACTGTTTAACATTTTTAGAGAAAACAAAAGTAATATACACATTGATATTTATATCAATGTTTTATAGTTTTGTATTATTTTAAATAGCAAATAATCATTTATTCTGGGTCCATTTCTATTAGAACTATATGTGAATATTGGTCTCGCCAATATGTGCTTAAGGGCACAATTTGTGTATTACTAAAGAAATAAGTTAGTTTGTGTGTGAAGAAATATTATTGCTCTGTGAAGAATGTTAGAAGGGGGTATACACATAAAACTTGATATGCTGCTTAAACTATGAAGTTAAATATCATACTTTTTTTTTAAATCCTGGAAATGATTTTAAAAAATAGGTAAAAATTGATATGTTGTTTTTTCTATCTTTTTTAGGGGAAGCAAATGAAGTTGCCAATCAGATTTTAAATTTAACTGGTGATGGACAGACCTTAAACTCGGCCAATATTACCAACATTGTAGAACAGGTCAAAAAACTTGTGAATAAAGAAGAAAATATTGATATAACTCTTGGCTCAACTATAATGAATATATTTTCTAATATCTTAACCAGTTCAGACAGTGACTTGATTGAGTCATCTTCTGAGTAAGTTTTTTCTGGAGAGTAAATTTTTGGGGGTGCATGTGTTGTTATATAATTTCTAACATATCTGAAAGCTTTTTGCCCAGATCTCATCATTTAAATCTCTAGAAGATCCATTGATATTTTCCAAGATCATTCACAAAGTGAACTTCAAAGTTTCTTATTTTTTTTTTAGTTATATAATTTACAAAAATATTAGGAGTATCATCTGGCAAGATATTAAATAATCCCAGAAAAGCATAATCAGTATGTCATTTGCATCTGAAAAATATTAACTGGGTTTACTTCAAAACATTAATAAATTATCACAAATATTCATTTATAGCACCCCCCCTCTTTTTTTTTGCTTGTAATGGAGACACTTAAGAAACACTCAACTCACAACTTTAAGGTATAACTTGGTTAGTGTGAGTCACTCTCCTATGAACTGTGGTACAGAATTACCACAGACATGTTATTGTACTTCTTAAATGAAAAAGTCTAAGGGAGAAAATGCACCTATTTTTATATAATTTATTTTTTTTCTAATTATTTTACTTAAGATATTGCTATTAAGATACTTAATTTTACCTATTTCCTTCCTTTCAATGAAATTTCTTTGATCAAAATTATATATTTTTTAAAATGAATTATTATGTAGATAACTTACCTTAGCTACATAATAATTACAAACTATTTTTCACAGTTTTTTGTAGTTCAAAAAATACTTTTACACATTATTTTCTTTGATTCTTACTCAGTTGTGAATAGGACACATATTCTTTAAATGAGGAAAGAAAGACTAAAATAGGTAAAAATCAGACTTTGTTTAGTATGGTTTAATTGTTGATTTTTCCTTAAAGCCTATATTTTTCTCTTGAGGATGTATTTATCACTGTGATTCTGTGTATTAAGTGCTATTATTGTGGTTTGGGTAATTTTGTGAGATCAGCCATAAATACACAATTATTTTTTGGTTTGTATCTTGTCTGGCAACAAATCATGTGTGTGCAGGTACCTATAACATGTCACTTAATGGTGGTATTATTTGTCATTTCTTTAGAGCTTTAAAAACAATTGATGAATTGGCTTTCAAGATAGACCTAAACAGCACATCACATGTGAATATTACAACTCGGAATTTGGCTCTTGGAATATCATCCCTATCTCCAGAGACTAGTGAAGTTTTAAATTTTAGCATCAGTCTTCCAAAAAATAATGAGTCATATTTTCAGGTATGAACTAGTAGTTTCTTTAACTTTAACTAATTAGATAGATAAAAACTTTATGATCACCTACAAGTTGTTCTTCAAGGAGACGCTGGTCTGAGGGATGGCAGGCAAGTTGGAATGCCAACTACGGTATGTGGCCACATAGAGGGAATATACTTTTAGAACCTGGATGATAGAGGCAGGCAGTTTACCTTCAGGTGATAGCAGAACTAAGTATGAAAGCACTAGTGGGGTCCACCCTTTTGGGAATGGGGATTGGGAATAAGTTCATCAAGAAGAAAGAACTTCATTAAGGGCTCAAAAGTGGGAAGAAGCATGGTGTATTCTCTTTGCCAGTGGCGTTCCCAGGTGAGGGTTATAATTAGAAACCTGAAGAACTTGTCAAAACAGAGGGTGGGATCCCATTCCCAGGGATTCTAATTTAATTGGCCCAAGGTGGATCTCAAAAACTTGCACTTTCAATGTGTCCCCAGGTATGGCCGATACCGTTGGTCTGAGGATCGTGCTTTGAGAACCAATGATGTGGAAGGTTGGGAAGGCAGGTGATAGTGAGGCTGGACAGGAAAGCTAGGGCCAGAATAATGAAGACCTATCTGACCTGCTCAAGTGACACTTGGGCAAATAATGTTTAAGTGTCTACTGTGTGCTAGACAGTGTTAGACACGTGGGCAAATGAAAGAATTGAAACAGGGCCCTTAACATGGGAAGACACACGGTGGCATGGCATACTTCTTAACTGTGGAGAAAAGCCAAGATAAAATATTTACAAATCTGGATGTGAGGCAGAACTTATTCTGCTTTAGACTCAGGGCTCTTCAGGGTAACCCTATTTGACATTTTAAGAGTGAAAACTCGGTGAGCCTCAGTCTCATTCCAAGTCTATTTGCTCGCAAACACTCTTCGGCCTGATCTGTGGGCTCAGGAAAAGTGGCATCCAAGTGTTCATAAAATTTCAACTGCTTCTCTATGCGGTGCTACTCATTCTTAGCAATCAAACAAATCAACTCATTTTTTTTTTGGTAGTTATTTTTCACTGCATGTTTTGAGAAAGCTCAAAACTTATTGTCACCCTGGCTGCAGTGCCTCAGTAGGTTGTGCCTCATCCTGTGCACCAAAAAGTGCAGTTAGCGTCCCCTTAGGGCACATCCTTGGGTTTTGAGTTTGATACTGGTCAGGGCACGTGCATGAGGCAACTGATCTATGTTTATCTCTCCCCCGCCCTCTCCCCCTTTCCCTCTTTTCCTCTCTCTCTTAAATCTATAAAATATATTTTAAAAATATATATTAATGTAAATCTAACTCTTATATTTGGAAATGTTAACTGATTTTTAAATTTCTCAGTTGCCTTAGTTAAAATCCATGCACTTCCTGTTTTGCTACACATGGGAAAACCAGTGAGATGCATGCCTTTGTCCATAGGGGATTCACCAGGAGGGCAGTGACAGGTGGAGGGCAAGGGCAGCCCTGGTCCTAGCCAAGGTGATACTTGCAGTAAGTTATCATTGCGATTTCATGGTGATTACTCTACCAATTTATCCCTGTGTGTGACAGATGGATTTTGAGAGCAGACATATGGATCCATTGGCTTCTGTAATTTTGCCTCTAAACTTACTTGAGAACTTAAGTCAAGAAAATTCTGCATTAGTTAAAAGAGCACAGTTTACTTTCTTCAATAAAACTGGACTTTTTCAGGTAAGTATTCATTAAACTGTTATTTTTTCCGTTGCAAATTGAGTTCCTTTGCTCTAAAGGGAAATAAAAGTTTAGCTTCCATGGAACTGTATCATGACGTAGTAAAATTAACCTACTATAGTTTGAAAAATGGAACACGTTAAGTTTTTGATTTGATTACAGATAATTGCATGCTTATGAATAGATGTGTTCATTTCAATATTTTTAATAAATCAGATATTAGATTAAGGCTTGCATGATCCAAGTATAAATGGAATTTATGGAGAAGTTACTCTTTACCATTCCTTTTGTTAAATATTTTATTTAAAAACTCTCCAACAGTTTAGATCTTCAGAGTTAAAGAAATCATGTGCCAAAGGAAAGGTTTTGTTTTGTTTTGTTTTGTTTTAATTCAACAGGAAGCACTGTTTACATAATGAGCAGCATTCTTGGCTTTAATCAGTTTTCCCATTAGTATTTCCAATGAACTTTGGCCTTCACACATTCCCAGATTGGGGTGGCATTGTGCTAAGCACATATTATCATTTTTATTGGCATCATTTCTAGATACTAGGAAGTCCACTGCCAGCAAACACTGGTGACCTCCGATTGCCTTTGAAAGCACAACCCCATCTAGGGCAATTTTACTCAGCCCTTAGAAAAAAACTTATCTATTATATTGAAGATACCAGTGTCTATCAAACAGAGAGACCTATGTAAGAGAAAGTAGCCAGTCTCAAGGAGACTTGACTGGTTTCTAACAGGTCTGCCCTGCATGTCATGTGTGGAGCAACGGCAAAGTAGACCACCAGTAAGTAAAAGGAATAACATGGAATAATTTACAGTAATTCATCACCAAACTTTAAAAATTTATCAGTAAATGTGTTCGGAGCAAGCTTTATAAATTTTTTGAGTAGATTAAAATGTAATTACCTGTCATTACTCAGAAGGATTTTATAGCTATGAATACAAAAAAAACCCTGCATTTGTGAAAATTATTTGAGGCTTACAGTAATGTCACCTTTAAAACAAAACATAAAATGCAGTAGGTATCACAAAATGTGAATGGTGGTTCAGCCAGGGGGTTGTCAATTTAGAGGGCAGGTTGAGCCCAGCAGGAAAGATTTAGGACAACTGTTAGAGTTGTAAAAATCTGTCATTATTTCATTTTGAGACTTACCTTCTCCATACCATCTATTCCTTCTCCTTTGGCATTTCCCTGTCAATGTTTTTGTTAGAAAATATATGTGTGTTTTTTTAAAGTGAATGCATAGCAGAGTAAAGCAAATTTAAGGGTTCTATGCTTTTCTCTTCACATAGTGAACAAAATTCGAGGTTTGTTTTTTTTAAAGGAAAGGCCGAGTATCCCCAAACAATAGCCGACCTATTGAGAGTGGCCACACAAAAGTAATAAAAAGCTATATTCTAGATGCTGAGCTTCATTTGGCATAGAGGAAATCCTATAATTATTCCAAAACAACCGCGTTTATAAACTGCAATAGGGAATTTCAGGAGGTTTGACAAGAAACACAAGGGGAAGAAGAAAGTTGAGGTATCTCGCTGGGGAGTCTGTGGTCCCAGTCGTTTTGCTCAGATTCACTAATTGGGTTCCTGGCAACCTTGTCTCTGAAGGGGAAGCCGCAGCAAGTATGGAGTCAGAGAAGGTGGACGGTCTGAATGGAGCTTTACCCCATTACCTGTAGGGCACATCAGTAAACCCGTCCGGCTTTCAGCCCGGGTGTGAAAGATGAATTGGTTTTTATTTTCCACAACATCTTTTCTTCATGCTTCTCCAAAGGAAAACGACTTCATCTGTTTTCTAGGGCAGGGAAGTGACCTAATTGTTTCACAGCTTTTTATGAGTTTATATTATTTATGGCGGTGCATTGTTTCAGATGGTAACTGGCTGGCGTCTGTCACAGCCATCAAGATGAAGTTTTATGGCCATCGCCTGCTGCTCTGGCTCAGAATGTTCTCTCAAATGTATTTATTATAATAAGGGAAATAGCAAAGCCCTTTCAGGAAAGGCAGCGATTTGAACTTATAAACAGGATGTTCTATAATTCAAGATCTTAAGTGTAAAAAGTGCTGACAGCTTGCTTATTTTGGAACAGCGGAATGAAAGTGTGTACTTTTGACTAATACACATTTTTTTTTTCTTTACAAGGATGTAGAGACCAAGAAAGGCACCTTAGTGAGTTATGTGATGGCATGCAGTATTGGAAACATTACCGTCCAGAACCTGAAGGATCCAGTTCAAATTAAAATCAAACACACACGAAACCAGGTAAGAAAACACTGCAAATAGTGATGGAGTCGAAGCAGACTATTTCAGGGAAAGATGGGGATGTTTCTTTTACATGAAAACAAGTAACTGACACTTTTTTGGGAAGGGAACAATTTTCCTGAAAGGGGGGAATGGATAAACACGTAGAGCTCTAATATCACAGGAAATGGTGGCAATCAGGGGAAATCTGTCTTATCTAGGACTCAGTAATCGGAAGGAGAATGGGAGTGAAGAAAAGGGCACCTGTTGCTAAGAAATGATGCATATCACTTGAGATAAATTAGATGTAGATGCAGTTGTACTCTCCTGCCATTAAAAGTTTTGTTTTTTAAATTTTAATATATTTTTCAATCACAGTTGATGTACAATATTATATTAGTTTCAGGTGTACAACCCAGTGATTAGATAACCCTGAAAAACTTAGGACCCCCCCCCCCCGGCACCATACATAGTTATTACAGTATTCTTGACTGTGTTTCCTGTACTGTACTTCACGTCCCCGTGACTATTCTGTAACTACTTAATCCCTCCACCTTCCCCCCCCCCACCTGGCATTTGGTTGTTTTTTAAGGTCAAAATCATTACTACAGAGGGCACAGCGGGGTAACAGGGTTGACTTAAGTTTTGAGAGGTTAACCGTTGCCTAAAATCTTGGCAAATGCTTTCTTAATTGCTCTATTACCCTGGCAATCATCTGTTTATATGAAAAAATTACATGGGGGTTTATGTTGTGGCAGTTGGTCCAGGCACGGGTTAGTCCCCTTTTTATGGAGGGTCCCAGTCACGATTCCAGCATTTATTAGGCAGGCAGGAAGGCGGGCGGAAGTGAGCTGGCTGATAAGGACTGAGGCTTGGAAGTTAAGTCATCTACTCACTAGTTCTGCTTTGTCACGAAACCCTCGACCTCCTTGTTTTACCTTCTGGCCTCCTTTGTTTCAGCTCCCAGCTCCTTTATCCATAACAATTTATTTTTTATTGTGGTAAAATATACAAAACAAATTTTACTATTTTTAAGGACACAGTTTGGTGACATTGAGTACATTCACATTGTTCTGAAACCATCACCACGTGCATCTTCAAAACTATTTCATATTCTCACTGAAACTGCACCCATAGAATAACTCCCCTTGCCCCTCTCCAGCCCCAGGTAACCACCATTCTTCTCTCTGTCTCTGAATGTAACTGCTCTAGATTTCTCATGTAAGTGGAATCATACAGTGTGTGTCCTTTTATTACTGGCTTATTTCACCTAACATAATATTTTCAAGATTCACCCATATTATAGCATGTGTCAGAATTTCCTCCCTCTTTAAGTCTGAATAATATTCCATTGGAGATATACATACATACATATGTACATACATACATACATACATATCTCCCTCATTTTGTTTATGCATTTCTCCATCCATGGACACCTTGATTTCTTCTACCTGTGGCTATTGTGAATAATATTGCTGTGAACATAGGTGTGCAAATACCTATTTGAGTCCCTAATTTCAATTCTTTGGGGTTATACTAGACATAAAGGAGAAGTTTAAAGAGGAAGTAAAATTACAGTGTAAAGAGTTTTGCTAAATGCACAGCATTTTATGATGGGGCATATATAGTAAACTTTAGGTAAATGAGTAACACAATGCCTCATGCGCTTATAGTTGATTTCCACCTGAAGTCTGTGTGAGAGGAGGTTACCCCTGGATCGCCTGTCATAGGTACTGTTAGTACGACTAATGCTGACCCATTTCTTTGTGCAAACCTTAGCATTTTACTCTTCCCATTTCCACACCATAGGATTTCCCCACTTATTTTAAATACAACTTCATATTTTTATTCTTATGTTAATATAGGCAGTGCCTAATCCCATCTGTGCCTTCTGGGATCTGAACAAAAATGGTAAGTTTTCAAATATATTGGCTATCTTAATAACAACTGACTTTTAAACTTGTTAGACACCCCCGTATCCTTTCATTCCACCCCAAACCAGAGTGAGTCACAATATAAGTGTGATAGCAACTGAGCTGAAAATTTTAGTTTGGGCAGCTTGGGAACTAAATTCTAATTTCTAAAACTTTGTATTCATTGCAAGAGGAAGTAGAAAGGCATGGCTCTTTAAAAATTCAAACCTCTTTATTTCGGTTATTTATAAAATAGAGTAACATTTGTATTGCCATTGTAGGTGACCATCGATGTACACTTGGTCTCACGCTTCTAGGACACTTCTGAGGAGGTTTTGCGATGTGCATAAGGCATATCACTAGAAATCCAGCTTGTGGCCCTCAGAGTATGGGAGAAAGCCCACCGCAGGGCTGAAAGATAGGGATGGTTATAATAGCTGTATACCACTGGGAGCAAGTGCGCTGCCTCCTGAATGACGTTTGACAATCAGGAGACAAAGGCAAAAATTCAGAGTTCGAACATGAGGTGTAAGGTGTGGAGATCTCTTTGAAGGGAAGGACCACAGATGAAACCTCCCACTTCTACCCCCTAAGGGTCACCTTCCCTTGGGGTCCCCATTGGGATTATCCTGCTTCTTGGCAGAGATGTGGCCTGTAGATGTCCAGACCTCTTTCCTCGATACTCTATCACAGCTGGAAGGTTTTTTTGTGTTGTTTTTTTTTAAAATATATTTTATTGATTTCCCACAGAGAGGAAGGGAGAGAGATAGTTAGAAACATCGATGAAAGAGAAACATCGATCAGCTGCCTCCTGCACATCTCCCACTGGGGATGTGCCCGCAACCCAGGTACATGCCCTTGACCGGAATCGAACCCGGGACCTTTCAGTCTGCAGGCCAACGCTCTATCCACTGAGCCAAACCAGTTTCGGCTGGAAGGTTTTTTTTGTTTTTGTTTTTTTTTGTTTAATTTTTAGTTGCACAGTTTTGAAAAGTTCCTGATTTACTAGATACATAATTTAAAATGATATTATCTTCCATTCTTAAACCATTCTTCAAATGCATGAGTTGCTCATATTCCACAGCATAGTATAAAAGTCAGGACAGATGTATTAAAGGCACTTACTGGAAGTTGCCACTATGCACCACTGCCATGTCCATGCTAGCATGTTCCAAGAAAGGCCTTCCTGGTCTCATGTCTTCATGAAAACATAGACTGACTGACCCAAAGGGGGGGGAAAGTTGATTTCTAGAGATTTCATCCATATATAACATGTTTGAAAAGGAATATTCCCTTTTAGGAAAGTCTGTCTTATAATATACTAGAAATTAAACTTGAATCAAAGTTTGGCAGAACCCCTGAAGCACTTCAGTGGTACACACTTGAAAACCACTGGCAAGATCATCTCTAGCTGCCCACCCAGCACTAACACTCTGTGATTCCAGGAATCTGAAGGCTGGGGAGGGTTGGAGGGAGTGGGGGGTAAGAGATCAACTGAAGGACTCGTATGCATGCATATAAGCATAACCAATGTATGCAAGACACTGGGGGCAGGGGTGGGGGGATGAGGCATGTGCCGGGGGAGTAGGGGAGGCTGGGGGAAGATCAATGGGGGGGGGGGAAAAGGAGAATATGTACTACTATTTGTAATACTTTAAAAAATAATTTTTTTAAAAAAATATTCAGCTTTAAATAGTATGCATGTTACAGATAAACTGTAGGCAGGAGACATGGAGGCATCTTCTCTAAAGAAGATACCATCCATTATAGAGGAGGAACTGACCTGCCATTGTTTTTATTGTTTGCTGACTTCCCCCTGCAGAAGGGTCTGGATTTTGGAACACGTCGGGATGTGTTGCTCACACAGATTCAGATGCCAGTGAGACGGTCTGCCTGTGTAACCACCTCACACACTTTGGAGTTCTGATGGTAGGGAGGATTTTGAAACTCATTTTGAAATAATATTATTTTGGAAGGCATACTTTTTTGTGTGTCAGCCTTTTGAGCTTATGTGTTTGGGGAATTATTTCCTGATAATTTTCATCTGTACCATGAATCTTGATTCTTAATGAAGAATCTAAGTAACAGAGATCATATATTAAAAATATACAAAAGTGCCCAGCTGGCATGGCTCAGTGGTTGAGCATCGACCTATGAACCAGGAGGTCAGGTTTTGATTCCTGGTCAGGGCACATTCCCAGGTTGTGGGGCTCGATCCCCAGTGTGGGGTGCAGCCAATCAACAATTCTCTCTCATCATTGATATTAATATTTCTCTATCCCTATCCCTTTCTCTCTGAAATCAATAAAAATATTTTTTAAATAGAAAAGTAATTGCAGAAAAGGAACCTACTTTTTTCTCCATAGCATTAACAGTGTTGATAAATAATTCTAGAAACAAGAATATCACCATGAAACTTTTGAATTCATCCACAGACTTGTACCTTTACTTATATATGATATACTTGAGTTTTTGCGGACACTTATATGTGTGTGTGTGTGTGTGTTTTATTGATTTCAGAGAGGAAGGGAGAGGGAGAAAGAGAGAGAGAAACATCAATGATGAGAGAGAATCATTGATTGGCTGCCTCCTGCACATCCCCCACTGGGGACCAAGCCCACAACCCAGGCATGTGCCCTTGGCTGGAATCTAACCCAGGACCCTTCAATCCACAGACCAATGCTCTATCCACTGAGCCAAACCAGCTAGGGCAGCGGACACTTTTCTTGTACTGTGCCCTTCAGATCCTAGCAGAGCCATTGTTTCTGTGTAGTTTCCATAAAGGGATCAGAGCACATATGTTTTTTAATGGAAGATGGGGGAAATGTGTGCTGAGGCAATAAAGCTGTATGCACTGGAATCACAGACATCAGATTACATTTATCCCCTCCCTTAAGGCTTACGCCCACTTCCTTTGGGACTGGGAGGAAGCTGTGAGGACCGTGTGATGTAGTATTTGGCTCATGTATCCACTCGGCCGATGTAAATGTCTATTGGCCTATGGTAATCCTGCGAGTTGTAATTTTCCTGACAACCCAGTACATAAAAGCTCTGAAGGATAAGAACAAGTCATTTAAAAGGGTGACCATCACAGAAAATAACTTCTTAACTTTCTTAAAGTATATTTTTTTCCTTTACTGCCAGAGCATGAAAATGAACAATTAAACTGTAGTGTGTTTTCACTAAGTGATTTTAAAATAATACTGTTTTCTTCCATTTTCTCTTTTCTTCCAAAATGAGAACATTCTTTCAGAAAACAACTATGCATTATTACTCATTATACACAAAATGTGCTATTACTCATTCAGGTATATAAGCTTTAGCTTAATTGATTTAACTACTTCAGCTATATTTGTGTGCGGGTGTGTGTGTGTTTGAGCATGATTGTGTTATAAGTCTAATATTAGATAATAGATAACAGTAACACAATTTGCTGTTCAGAAACGATTTATATGTAACAAAGTTTAGCGTCGCATTACTTTGAATAATCAGTAGTTTCTTCAAAATGGTTTAAATTTATTATGAGTTTGTGATTAGGTATGACTTTTTCTATTGTAGACTGATTAAATAATTAGCTTTATATGCAGATGGCTCTATGCATATTTTTAGTGCTATACTTCCGCTTTCCACCTTGGCTGGTTTTGTGAGTTTAGAAACTGCTGGAAGAAAAATTTTCCAGAATTTATCCTTTCTGGCAATGTGCCCACATCCTTTCAGCTTTCCAGACCACCAAGACTTTCTTCAGAGTCTTTCTTGATTTACAAACTATTTACTCACTCGTACAAGAAATCCCCAGTCTACATTGCTCCGTGACACATTTGCCATATGAGAAGTTTAAAAAAATGTACCTCCGACCCCATAATTATATCTTCTAATACACAATGTATGAAGAATTTAATGGTTCTGCTATATTTCTTTGTAGTAAGACTGATTTTTATATTTTTAACAATCAGAGGAATTGTTGGGTAGTTCAGAGGAATAAATGTTTGTGTACTTTTCATTCTCTAAAAATACAAAACAGTATGAGGATGGGGTGTAAATTGGTATCATCAGTAAATAGCATTATTTTACTTCACACTTTAAATTGTGGCTTTAATTGTGGTTTGCAGGTCAACTGTCTGGCCTAGTTTTTTCAAGCAGTAATGGCATAGGTTTTTCAAGCAGTAATGGCAAGTCACTTGGAGATTCCTCCAGACCATTTCACTGACCTAACGAAACCTTGTAGTCACTGAAATATTGTTTGAAGTCACCTGTGAGTCAAGTGGCACTGACTCGAATACCATCAATGTGACACAGGATCCCCCTGCCTGCAGTGTTTTGAGGATTCCTAGAGGATGAAGAACCGCCCCCCCCCCCAACCCTGAGCCCATGCACCTGCTGAATTCTGTCACTTTGTGCCTTTCTTGGTGTCACAGAGGTGCTGTCCCTGCTACTTACTACATCAGCCAAACCTGGAACTAAGTCTGTGTCTTCATTTCACACACATGTACATACAACAAACACCCCTTACTGGAGGCCTTAGTGTGACTGGCAGCTTTTATTGACCTTTTGGTGAAAAGTAATAGAAAATAGAATGAAAAACTTATAACACAAATATTTTTTCATAATTTAAAAGTTTAAACCTAAAAGTTTAAATCAGATATTCTTTTTGGAGGATGTCCCTTCTTCAAGAAAGCTCTGTTTTAGAACATCTGCATAATGGAGGTTTCTTTCTCCTCCAACCAGGATTGAGTGGTTGGTCTCAAGATTTATCCCTATCCCAATTCCCCAATTAAGGAAGAAAAGAACAGTTTTTCTACCAAGCCCAGACTTTGCAAGTCTGCCTCAACATAGTGAAGTGAATATTTCTTATTAATATGCTAGAAAGCGTTTACTTCTTTCTACTCGATGTGCACCCCCTAACATTTTACATGGTGCCTTTAACAAAGTTTGGCTTCCCATTACTTAGAATAATCAGTAGTTTCCTCAAAATTGTTTAAATCTTATTATGAGCTTATAATTATGTATTACTTTTCAGGTCTATAAAGATAAAAATTATGACCCCAAAAGTCTTAATGGATTCTCATTTATGAAAAAAGATAAAGACCACCGCACCCCATACCTACCAAGCTTTGGGATAACACAGTTAGGAGCCTCAGCACCACTCTCAGAGCCTGACAACCACAGTGCAGCACCAGCCTCTGGTCGTCCGCTGGCTGAGTTCCTCCCTACTGGGCAAAGAACTCACCCAAGGGCTTGGCCATGAGGGCCACAAGGGCTTCCATTTGAACTTGTGCCCCCAACCCTGCAAATGTTAAGAATGGGCTTGATAACTATTGTGCAAAGCAAGGATCTCCTCTCCAGTTTCTATTGGGGAACCCAGTGGTTTTGCTCTTCAAGATATACTACAGTGAAAAGAGCTTGGGTAACAAGGTAATAGATAAAAACCATCTGTAACTCCCTCAATACTGCTATATTTTGTTTCATGGAGTGATCCACAAGAGTATAATAAATGGAAATTTCAATACTGATTTACACTGTTTTTTACTCCTAAGGTTGAGCTGAGATTCTAAGTCCTAGCAAGGGACTTCTTAATAAAACAAAAGCATCCTTAGAAAAGAAAGATTCTCACAGCTGCTTTCCATGTTTTGTATAGGACCTTCAAGGAACTGCCTCACAGATAGATGCAAGAAACACTAGAATTCTCACCTTCATCACCTATATTGGATGTGGAATATCTGCTATTTTTTCAGCAGCAACTCTCCTGACATATGTTGCTTTTGAGTAAGTGTTTTCTATCGGCCAAACCCAGTGCTAACTATTCTAAAATGTGAATAAGAAATTGCCTCAGCTTTCAAAAACTTTCATGCACTTTGCAAATCTGTGTGGGCTAGTTCAGTTTTAATGTCCAGGTTTCTTCTAAGATATGTCATACAGCATGAATTGTCCAGCTGTAGAGTCTTAATTTATAATTAGTGTATATGTATTGATAAAATGCATTTAAACCTGTTAGAGATGATTAACATATAAGTAAATAAACATTGCATTCATTGTTTTTTGCATGGTACAAGATGAAAACATTTGCTTCACAAATATTATAACATTAGACCTAAAACATAATTTTTTAAAAAAAAAAATAATCTTCACCTCATTAAAAATCAAGAAACTTAAAAAGAAATTGAGGAAATTATTTTTAACAAAAATACCATTTTTATGACTATAGTTTTTCTAGATTAAAAAATACCAAGCTGTTGAAACCAGTTGGCAATTATTTAAACAATTAGAGACCATTTTGAAATGAAATTAATATTTACAAAATCTTTCTAAGTTTCCAAATGCTTGCAAATATCATTAGCCCTTCCCTCGTGGAACCAGATCCTGGAGATGGTGCAAGCTAACCCATTGCATTGCTGTGTGAGATATGAATTTACTGCCTGTACTTAAAAATTTTATTTACACTATTCGTTCTCCATATCTTCCTTTCTTCCGTTTTAGAAAATTGCGAAGAGATTATCCCTCCAAGATCTTGATGAACCTGAGCACAGCGCTGCTGCTGCTGAACCTCAGCTTCCTCCTGGACGGCTGGATCACCTCCTTTCACGTGGAGGGTCTCTGCACCGCCATCGCTGCACTGCTGCACTTCTTCCTGCTCGCAACCTTCACCTGGATGGGGCTGGAAGCAATCCACATGTACATTGCTCTGGTGAAAGTATTTAACACTTACATTCGCCGATACATCCTGAAATTCTGCATCATTGGCTGGGGTGAGCGTCCTCAAAGCGTCTGGCTTTGTTTTCAATTTCCTGGGAATTGCCACATTCTCATAGGAAAATGCTGTCTTGAAAGAATAGCATCGCTCAAAGAAACTTCAAATTAGCAAAGGATGTGGATGCGATAACTTAAGGAAGTATAGTATTTGTAAAAAACTGTTCAACAGACATCACTAAATGCAGGAGTAAAGGCAAAACCTCTGGCCCCTGAGTCACCACAAACTTATTTCCTGTGCCCTGAGCCAGCCCACCCAAGTCTGAAGAGGCAGCTGGCAGACAGTGGTGCATTTCCATTATGTTTCAAAATATAAAGTCCGGCTCAGACTCCTAGCTACACTCATCCCTAGACACATGCCCATGTCTTAGAAACCAGAGAGAGAATGTTGGTTTTGTGTGTGCGCAACCAGAATACTGACAGAATTCTTTCCTTGAATTCTAGCGATTCCTCAGCCAGACATGGATGATTGTATTAGTCTCTTTGGGATCTTCTAAATGGGCTCCTTTCTTTATCTGGGTTTTATATCAAACTAGGCATTTTAGAGCTTTCTCACAAATCTCTTTTTCAGATTGCAATGTAGAAATATGAGCCATTTCCAAGATGTTCACAATTTTAGGAGGCATCTTTAAGGGAATTGGGACAGTGTAATTTTTCTCAATGAAATATACATGGAATTGCTTTACTTGTTGACTCTCTTGAGAGAAAAAGGAAGATTATAAAGACTTTATGGTCTCAGTATTTCTCCCCCTTTTTTTCTCAAGACTTTTTTATATATAGAAAAGGGAAAAATGAGCTATAATTCCTGTGCTGCCTGAACTAACAGGTGGTCTAACAGGCATCATTAATGAAACCACATTTGCTGGTCCTAGATTCAATATAAATCAGCTTCTGGCTCTCCAGTGGGTACCAGAAAACAAACAGATGTTTACATATCTGTCATTTAAGAGTAGGTTTTGATCGTTGACAATTGAGTTGATGTTCCACACCAAAGAGAATTTATTTGTAATTTTAGCCAAGCTGCCAGCTCTAAGAAATTTGATTCTGTGATATGAAGTGTTTTCTTTTTTTCTGGCCATTATCAGTCTTTAAAAGCAGTTCTAGATGCTTTAGAAAAGTTGCTCACGGCGTGATCTCTTTATAACAGGTTTACCTGCCTTCATTGTGTCAGTTGTTCTAGCAAGCGGAAGCCAAAGTGAAGTTTATGGGGAAAAAAGTTATGGAAAAGAACAAGGTGATGAATTGTAAGTAATAAAAACTTGTCGGAAATTTATCTGCAATGAGTGTATGTCCTTTGTTTCCTAAAGGTTAGTGTAAGTTTCCATGCCAACAGTGAGCCTCTTATTTTTGAAGGTTGAGTGCATCGGCATGCCATTACCAGGATCTTTACTACACCATGATGTACTCAGTTGAATGCCCTGAACTCTTAGAGCCCTTGGGGGAATGCAGAAGTCTCAGATACTATCTTTTAGGCTCAGAAGACCCTTTCTATTTGAGATTTCCTAATACTCCCACTTCCTTAAACCCACGTACATCTTAAAGTGAGTTAAATAATAGTGTCAGACAATAATGCTGATGAGTCAATGCTAATATGAGTGTTCCATGGAAATGGAGAGAATGGACATGTCAGTGTGTTCTTGGATAATCTGGAAAATTTTCCTCAGGCTGTGATATCATTGAGGCTAAGGTGGTTCTATTGCTCACTTTCAGTAGTTACTTCTCTCATACAGGATTTTCCAGAAAAAATGTATACACACACTTTGAATAATTATAAAGGCAGTGTTTATTGAAATACATTTTATTTTCATTTAACAGCTATTAGCTGTTAAAGTGTGTATACATTTTGGTGGGGGGGCACCCTGTATTTTATGCAGCACATAGTAGGTACTCATGCGATTGAATGAATAACTATAAATAAAGGAGCTTACTCCTGACTCTGCTGCCACATTACTATACACATTTCATGAATGGTAAACACTTTTATATCCAATTAATATCCAGTCCTGTCCCATTTTCTTGTGCTCTTTCCTTAGTTTATATTTCCATAGTAGCACCCAAAAGACCCCCCACAATAACAAGAATAAAATAAAAGTTTTAGGTCAGGAATTTCAGGATTCTAAGGGAACTGCCATATATAAAGAAATATTAGCTTCAGGGATAAGCAGTATCATTTTGGGGAATCTTTATAATAAGATATATTAAAAGTGCCCTGCTGGTGTGGCTCTGTGATTCAGCCTTGACCCATGAACCAAGAGGTCCCTGGTTCCATTCCTGGTCAGAGTTGTGGGCTGGATCCCCAGTAGGGGGCATGCAGGAGGCAGCAGATAGATGTTTCTCCCTCATTGATGTTTCCATCTCTCTCCCTTCCTTCTCTCTAAAAAAATCAATAAAAACATTTTTTAAAAAGGTATGTTAAAAGTAAAAGTCAGTACACAAGTTCTAAATAAGGTAATCTTAAAAGTATGTTAGTCACCTCTTACAGAACTTTAAAGTACATTTAATAAATTGCTATTCCATCAACAACTTCATTTACTGAGCATTTATGATGTGCCAGGAATCATGTTGGATTCTGGAATTCAGAGATGTTCAAGGTAGCTTTTGCCTTTGTGGAAGTCATGTTCCACTGTGGAAGACATAACCCGGAATGGTGACTATTTGTACTAGAATTTTAAGATAAATTTAAATGCCTTAAATAATATATCCAATTTTTGAGGTACCTAAGATCTTTCATAGTATTATTATTAGGACCTGGGACATCTGCAAATTATAGTACATGTTAAATTTACTCATAGAACATTTACACATAGTACAGTTTCTAAATTGCCTTTATCTGTTTTCAAATCTATATATAATTTTTAATATCAAGTATATCTTTCCTCATTTCATAAGGATATTGTAACTAATATAAGTTTTTTAATTGTACATGAGAAATGTCACTATAAGAATGTCACAGTTTTACAATAAGGTCTTGCCTCAGCTAGACCAACTATATTAATAGGAATTCTTTTGCAGTAGGGGATCCACAATTACGTGTGTCTTAAGTAGGAATTTACTCTTCTTGCATGACAAAAAAAAAAGACATCCATAGAAATAAGCAATAAACTGGCATTAATTTATGGCTAAAATGTCAGAGTCAGAACCTCTGCAGCTCTGTTGGCCTTTCTCTCATGGGTATAAGGTGATTGCTGCTGCTCCATAGCTTGCTCTCAGGTTTGAAGCAGAAAGAATGAATAAGGGCCTGGCCAGTTGAGTTTATCAAGATAGCTCTCCAGATTTTGCTTCCATATCATTTTGTAGAACAAGGTCCACAGGACCAACCCTTAAATACAAAAGAGATTGAAAATATGAGCACTTAAACTTCCCATTCTCTGGAGCGAAGACACATATGAGAAAAGGGGTTAGACATGGTGTTGGGTAAACCAACCAAGAGTGTCCTCACACCAAGTCAGAATTCAAGTAGCCACCTGGTTTTCTTCTCAACTCTTGACTTAAATAACTAGACATTAAAGTGATAGCTATCCAAAACAAACAAAGAAAACAATGAACACATCAAGAAGGAAATGGAGGTCCAAGAAATGAAGTGACTCTCCAAAGGTGTGTGAGAAAGGCCTAGCTGTGAAACCCACAGAAGCCAGAACCAAGCCAGGGGAAGTCTTAGGTTAACAAGCATAGTAATCAATTCCTTTTTCTTTCTTGTTTCTTCTCCTTTAAGCTGTTGGATTCAGGATCCAGTAGTATTTTACGTGACCTGTGCTGGGTATTTTGGAATCATGTTTTTACTGAATGTCGCCATGTTCATCGTGGTAATGGTGCAGATCTGCGGAAGGAACGGCAAAAGGAGCAACCGGACCCTGCGGGAAGAGGTCTTACGGAACCTGCGCAGTGTGGTCAGCCTGACATTTCTGCTGGGCATGACATGGAGTTTTTCCTTCTTTGCTTGGGGACCCTTATATATCCCTTTCACGTACCTCTTCTCCATCTTCAATTCATTACAAGGTAAGATAAATGGTACCTGAACAATTTCCACTTTCTAATTTAGTCATATTTGCAAACAGCTTCATTGTTGGACAGACGCCACACTAAGTTTCTGCTATTCCAAGTGCATAGTTTTGGGCATGGGGTAGGTATTCATGAAAAATGTATTGAATGGAAAATTGAAGTAGAATGTCAGTTTGTTTGTTTGTTTGTTTTCAGAGATGTAGCCCAAGGACCCAGGACAGTACCTGGCAGATAGTAGGTGCTCAATAAACACTTGTTGTCGCATGACTGAAAATGGGCAGGGAGGTGCCAGGTTTAAAGGAGTGCACAGATCACTTTCACCCCTTACAGTTTTGCTGAGTGCTGGTGCTGCTCCTCATGAACCTCTTCCCATGTGGTGTGCTATTCTTGACCTGTAGAATTTTTAGACTCTGCAGGGACAGAGCAATTCACCTTGATTCCTTGGATGCTTGTTTTTCAAAATAAATACCAGTACTTCAGTTAAGAAATGCTCATTTTTTCATGATATATGACAATTAGTTCTGCTTTAACAAACACTTGCCAATGGCCTGCATTGTACAAAAAGTCAAGGCTTCCTTCAAGGAGCTCCCTGTCATACGCCTGATTCCATAATAAAAACGCTAGTGTATATATGATGGATTTAATTTTAAGGGAATATATTTTTTAATTAAATGTCATTCTTCAAGACATTGGATATACTCTATTTTTAAAAACTTCCTAATGTTCTGAAGTACCATGAGGTCCCAACGCCAAAACGAATGAGGTGACAATGTTAGGTGTGTGGAGGAAGAAGAGCTGACTAAAGCAAGCTAGACAAATCTGTGCAGGGGTGGAAAGTGGTGGGAATCAAGGTTGTGCTGTTTACCAAATGAGATTCCTAGGCAGGTGCTCCCTACAGGTGTGTACTCCCTACAGAAGTTTGTATTTTCCTGCAGGAGAGTGTTTACTGCTTTGTACTGTACAGATCTGCTTTGCTTTTCCTCTTAGGTTTCCCATTAGCTCATGAGCTCCTGAGGGAAAAAAAAAAGTCCCATAGTTGGTGCTGAACACTTGTTTATTAAAAGAATAAATGGATTGCTGGATAAAGAAAGGGAGGGTCTTTGGGTATGGCCTAAATCCAACTTGAGGCTCCTCTGGCATAAATCCACATTAATTGGTTCAACAAATTTTATTCAGGGTCACTCTCCCATAAAGGAGGAAATATGTGGGCTCATTATCTTCAGTAAATAGGATAATAAGCCTCAGGTGCACCTCCAAAAGGTGGAAACTGAAGAGGTAGCCTATGCACACATCTTCACTGGGATCTAGCTTTGTAAAGTGATTTTTCCTGTATTTAATCCGTTCTGTAATATACAACATAAATGTGCCTAGATAAATATTGACAAAAAATGTCCATTAACATTAGAGATTTGATGGTTTTATATTTCAGGATTGTACATGAAAAGCACATTAATCTGCCAGCCCAACCTAGTTTTTGCTTGTAGAATTTCCTGGCAGTTTCTATAACCTCCAAGAGCCATAGTTGTCTGTTCAGCTCTGTTTCCATTCATGGGAAATGGGATGTTTTATTTTTCCCAGCATAGGTCTTCTGTCAGGAGGGAAAAATATTATTAACCATCATTAAGTTATATCCTTCATAAATCACTGACTTTTAAGATTAAATTTAAATTATATAAATTCAGAACAGATTTTGCACATCTAATGACATTAAAACACCTCCTAAAAAGGAAATGAAAATTAAAAGGCAAGGATACATAGCACAAGCCTACCAACAATTAATTGCTTACTGGCCAAGCCTGTACAAACACTACTCAAGACACCATGGGAAGGCACTTAATGGTTTTGATTTGAGTCATTTTCTGAATCTTTCAATAGAGGTTTGTTGTTAAAAGTATATGCTTTATTAAAAGAAACATGGAATTTAGACAATTTAAAGAACAATTCAGAGAGTGAAACATGAGCTCAGGTAGTACTAGGACTACATTATGTCTATTTCTTTTCTTTCTGATATTCTTTATTCCAGAAAATAAAAGCAACAACAACAACAAGAAACACTTTATGTGATCCCTTTGCCTCATGGAGCTTATATGCTAGTAAGAGAGATTGACATTAACCAATTATGTCACCATATAAAAGTACCTGGTGGTGTTAAGAGCAATTGACAGAAGATATGAATTCTAAGCTGAACTCTGAAGGATCAATAGGAATTAACTAGGTGAAAGTTGGGAGTGGAAGTGGGGAAGAGAATATTTCAGGTAGAGGGTACTTCATGTGCAAAAAAAAATTGTATAATAAAGTCCTCACTTAATGTGATTAATAGGTTCTATGACTTTAAGCAAAACGAAGTATAAGGAAACCAATTTTACCATAAGCTAATTGATATAAACTAAAGTTAAGTTCCTATGGCATCTCATCAACATTATAATGAAATGACATTATTCAAGGATCTGCTGCAGTTGGTAATTATAACACCTGCTCAAGGAATTAATAGAAAGCTCATATAACCTGAGAACCGAGAAAGAGCAGGAGAGAGAGCAGTGTGGCACAAAAGGGAGTCTGGGTCTAGACCAGAAGGCCCTGTGTTTTGATCTTTATGACAGCAATGCGAAGTCTTTGAAACTTTAGGCCTGTGAAATGACATGATCAGATGTACATCTTGCAAAGGAATCTGGATATAATGTAAAGAATGGATTAGAGTACCCCAGTAGCGTCTGTAGGGAGAGTAGATAGGAAGCTATTGCAATGATCCAGGTAAAATAACGTGGTACAGTATTTTAGATTGTGGTGGGAATGGGGGAGCTGTAGAGATGTGAGAAAGAGTCAAGAGAAATTTAGGAAGTATGCTACTACAAAACACTCATCGTTGGTTAGTTCATTAGAGTAAACTCTTATGTTTCTAATGATTTGGGTAAACGGTCTTTTTATTAATGGAATCTTATAGTTCATTGAAGCCTATCATTGTGAGAATTGGCAATGACCAAAGACTGAGAATGTAATACAATATTCTGCAAAATAAAACTATGCCAAACATACTTTAATTTTCTCAAGCTTAGCTCATAGTTGAGCATCTGAAAATCAGCAGGATTTTCATCATGAACGCCCCAAGTTATCCATTGATAATGAATGGCTGTAGTACTATAGACATGGCACCTGCAGGAGGGACAGGTGTTTGAGCTGAGTCTACAGTGATGTCATGGCATGTATATCACAGGAGTGACTTTTGCTAGCAGATTTCTTCTAACTTTTGTATATGTGTTCAAATATTTGATTAAAGCATTTAAATTATTAAAAATAAATTTTTATATTTTATTTGGTTAAATATGCTAAAATTTTTAGAAATGTATATATTTTTAATGTATGTATGTGTTTGTATACAAATACATATGTACATGTATAATTATATGGGTACTCACATAAATCAGTATAGCCTATAACAGCTTTATAAATGCTTTATTTTTCTTTTATATGTTTTATTTTTGCTTTTCATGTTTTCTATTTTTATTATTTTATATATTTTTAATTTTTATATATACTTATAACTGTACATTTAATGGCAAAATCATGTGAAATGGATATCAGAAAATTATTATAATCTGTGTGGCTATAACTAAAAATTTACCTACTTGATTAAGCAAATGAAATCATGAATTGAATAAAGGCTAGAACCAAATTTATTATTTTCTAATCTTCCACAGTGTATTGTTTTGTTCTTTTTATTTTGCCTAGTTCATTTGTTATATATTAATTGTTTCATCGCATTTTTTCTCTATGATGAAAAGATAAATATATCTTCTCTAAACATGGTGGAATTCCATACCTATTTGTTTTTGCTATCCTTTCTGCTTTCCCAGGATAAAACTATCAGAAATTTTAATATTTTTCTAAAGAATACAACTTGAGAAAAATCGTATGGCATACAAATTGCTATTCAAAAGAGAACAGATGTTTGATAAAAGTATATCATAATTCACATGCCTGAGAACCTTAGCCTTTATTTCAACAAATACATAACTCATCCTAAAGAAATAAAAGGCAACTCCCTGGTTGCTGAGGAGCTGTTGGCCAGAATCCTGATGGCATCTCTGTCCTTTGGCAATGTCAGTGAACTTGTAGGATTGAATTATTGCTCTTAAGGTGCAGCACGTGCACATAGCTGCTCCTTATACAAGGGGTGAACATATCTCCGACTGTATATTTCCGTTAACTGTACAAAAGTATGTTACACTTTCAATTAGATCAGGCTTCTTCAATGTATAGGGAAGTTTACCTCTCCTAACAAGTTCATCCGGATCTAAAGTCTAGCCCAGGGGTGGGCAAACTTTTTGACTCGAGGGCCACAATGGGTTCTTAAACTGGACCGGAGGGCCGGAACAAAAGCATGGATGGAGTGTTTGTGTGAACTAATATAAATTCAAAGTAAACATCATTACATAAAAGGGTACGGTCTTTTTTTTTTTTTTTTTTTTTTAGTTTTATTCATTTCAAACGGGCCGGATCCGGCCCGCGGGCCGCAGTTTGCCCACGGCTGGTCTAGCCCCATACTAAGAGCTCAGTCTTCAACTTTCCTTTTCCAGGCATGAGAAACAACATTGATTAATAGTCTCAGGTGTCATCAGCCCATATTCTGTACACGTATGTGACAACATAATACAATGCAACATGTGGTTCTATCAGTGGAAACTGTGATGGCCAACACAGAAGGGCATTATCAGCCTGCTGAGATATAATGTTTGCTGTTAATTATTTTGATAACATTAAGATATCAGAGCAACAGAAATAACATATTTGTTCAGTGCATTGTTGTTTACAAAGCACTTTCCCGTAATATCTGTCACCTGATGTAATTCGTACAGTACTGGAAGGTAGGGGGTATATTCTCCATTTTACAGAGTGAGAAACAGGCTCACGGGATTCAGTGACTTTCCCAATATCAGTTTGAGTCTGACAGTGTAATATTTGCGATGTACCATATGTGGAAATAAAAAGGTACATTATTAGGGAAAGTTTCTAGGAAGTGAATATTTGCCTCCACTAAAAACAAAAACAAAAAACCTGTTAGTAAATATATGTTTAATGAATAAATGTAAATTTAATCTTTTTCCCTTATTCAGCAAAAGTCATTAAGGAAAATATATTTATTACTTTAATACTTTTGGTAAAGTAAGAATATTAAATCAAATTTTCCAACCCATGGCTAGAAGCCTCCTGAGAGTTAAGCTGCGTCATAATCACACATACAACACACATAGTGAATTGGCTCCAAGGCAATGGACCACCTTTATACCCAAACACCGAAATGACATTGTGTTGGCTGAGACATTACACACATCAAGGAAATAAATTACTCATCTTCTGGCATGGAATTTTGTGCCACAGAGAAGTAATTTTCTAAGGGGCACCTTGGTAGTATGAAAGGAGGATCCAGGAGGTTCTTAAACCTGAATGATCCCCAGCCCAGCAGCCAGCTGGCTATGTCGGTGAGACAACAGAACAAATGAGCTATTCGGAGATTTGGACTCAAGCTTGCTGGGAAGCTCAGAGGTCATCTAGACCTTTTCTGTCAAAAGTCAGTTATGTAGAGCATGGGACCTCTTTTGCCCAAATGCCTGATTTTATTAATTCTTGACTGATTTTCCCTTCAAATCTCCAGAACCACTTATCACTCATCATTATTACCCATTCTGATTCTATCCCACATCCCTGACATTACCTGTATCTGCAGTCTTCCCCTTCATTGTTTCTGGTTCTTTCTTATCCAGGGTAAAAAGAAGTCAGTTTAGGCCATTTGTCAGAATTTATTGATGGCAATCTTGCTGGAAGTGTCAATGGCCTTTAGTTGGTCAAGAACTCATTAGGAGATGAGGATTCTAGGTTTTGTTTTGTTATTCTTCACCAGATTTCTTGAAAGTGACCTTTTAGAGCAGCAAAAAAATGACAATCTGTGTTGCCCCAAATTTTGCTGTGTAGCATTCATTTTCATATCTAAGGGAAACAGTTTTTTAAAACTTTCAATAATCAGGCTAAAGATCTGAGAACATCCCGTTGGCCACTCATCTTACATCTGCCCCAGAAAGCCACATGTCTTTGCCAGAATCAACCAAAGCGAGTGAATTCTGGGTGGGAGCCAGATTCCCAGCTGAGATATTGAGGCTAAGATGCTCTTTTTTTTCCTAAATAAATACTAGTAGCTCTTATAGAGACAAAGGTGAAACAAGCCCATACAATCTACAGTGAATATAATGCCATTACTTACAAGTAGGCTTTTTCTCTCTCCAAATATGATACTGGAATGTGTCCTAAGGTAGGTGAAAGGAGGACGTATAAAAAGCAAATCCACTACTTGAGGTTTTTTAGAATGTTTGTGACTCCAAGTTTAGAGCACTCTCAGGTATCCAGTTGCCAGATTTGCGGACCCAGCCTTGGCCTGTGGCCTGCTTCTCTCAGAGGCTTTGAGGAAGTGGGTTCCTCACGTTCCCTCCCTAGGCAGGATTAATAGGCAGGCCCACCTTCTCACATACTTTGAACACCCTTCCTCCATCACAATTGAAAATATCATTTATTTTATGAGGAAATGGTAAAATTTACTAAGAATTAAGACATCTTGAATTCACATATTGCTCTAATTTTTGTTTGTAAGTGAGCAGATACTTCTGACTGACTAATGGAAGATGGAGGTAAAGGAAGAGAAGGCAGGGGTGAGGGTGGGATAAGCAGGTAAGGACTGGTCAGGAATCTGTTCAATTAAAGTAGGTTTAAACCTGGCAAGTGTTGCTCAGTTGGTTGGGTGTCATCCCATTCACCCTCACCAAGAGATCACTGGTTTGATTCAGATCAAGGCACAAGACTGGATTGTGGGCTCTATCCCCAGTAGGGGGCGTGCAGGTGACAGCCCATCAAGGTTGTGCTTTCACATTGAAGTTTCTTCTCCCTTCCTCTCTCCAAAAAATCAATAACTATTCTTTTGAAAAAGGTATTTAAAGTAGGTGTAAGTTTTTGTTTTTCTTCTTGTTCTAGCAGGAAGTCTGGGTTCCTATAGGTAAAATAAAGAATCCAGGCAGTTACTAAGCTTAAGAAACGATTTCTAAGGAACTTTGGCTTAGAGTCATCAGACTGGTGGTTTTTCAGGCTACCATTCACCAATAAAGGACCATTATGAACTCTGTTTTGTGAGATATAAAGGTTTCGTGGAACTAGTGCTAGCCTGTCAAGATGAAATAAGGACTTTAACTCTGAATTCAATCTTTGAGCCATTTTAACTTCCAAACTTTTATGGGCAATGTTCCCTCTGCCTGATCAGTTAGATAGCTGTAAGACACACGATGAAGAGCAAAGGCTGATTATTCTGGTCCCCAGTCACAGCTAAGAAGGCTAGACCAGCACATTTTTCCAGGTGTTATGAAGAGCCTCTGAGGTGCCATGTGGTTGATATGAAGATTCTTAAAGGGAAAATATTTGACAGAAAGGGAGCAGAGATGAGAGTGAGAAATCGGACATAGTCCCTTGGATGTCAACATACAACTCTTAATGATTTTAGTTCTGCTTCTGCACCCATATCTGTAAGTAGGGGGGAGGAAAAACCCTCAAAATTGAAGAGGGATAACCATCTGTTTTCTCACTTTGGCCTCCAAGGACCTTGGCTCAATGACTGACTATATTTTCTACTTTTCCTTCCTGAAGAGTTAGAATTTGCGTATATGTACTCTTCAGGATGGATACCTACCACATTTCCCACAGTGGAGCTCCAAAAGGATGTTTTGTCCTGAAAGAATTTGGCTATATTTATTGCCAGACTAACCTAAATTCAGGTGAAAGGGGCTGGTTATCACAAATGGTCAAACAACATATTATGAGAATTCTATTCTGATTTAAAATGGAAATGTGTCTCATGACAAAAGAATTTTCATACTACCTTGGAATTTAAGAATATATTCATTCCTAAGAATTCTAATTTCTTATGCCTGTTATCTAATTGTGTCGCACTGCATCACAATTCAGAGTGGGAGATGGAGATGAATTTAACTGACTTTTCTTCTATCACATAATTTTAGAGGTGATGTATCAGATTTAAATCTAATTTATGTACCAGTGTCTCTTTAAGTTCTTGGATGCCAATGTATTTCCAGGCAAATGTGGTTGCTTAAAAATAGGAATGTCATCTAATGCTATATAATTCATTATGATTTAAGACAGCAGTACACAATCTAAAGGGTGGTTTCATGAAGTTCGTTTTATCTTACATTTAACCTCCTCCGCTGTGAATATAGTACACATGAGATCCTCAAGTAAGTCACTTTTTAGTATCCCCGTAAGGCCAAAAGAACAAGTCTGAGAACAGATTTCCTCCAGAATGTACAACATTTATAAAAACTACTGAGTATTAAAGGAAGCAACTTCTAGCAAATTTCACCTTCTTCCCTCAACTGAAAGAAATCATTTGCTCAAAGCAGGGCCCTACATTGAGCAATGCCTGGATTAATGCCTAGGAAAGAATGCCCTCAACTGGAGTTTATAATCTTTTTTCAGCTCTAATACGTGATTTTGTTCAACAGTGTTTAAGAACACATGCTTACCTGTATTTTCAGCTGTGTGACAAAAATACTTTCAGGAACAAATTCTGCCCCAGCCAACAAACACAGGGTGCACCTGAGATGGAGAGGGCCCCCTCCTCCCCGCCACACAGCCTCCTTCATCTGTGACCTGTTGCGACCCTACCACAGGCCCCATGCTGCTGCTCTTTTTACTCTGAAACTGCCACCACCTCTTAAAAACTAAAAAGGATCTGTTAACCAATTCAAATTATTTATTTTGGTGATTCACACTACAAAGCATGTTTAGTTATTAAAGGGATTTTCTGTGTTAGCAAACCCCCGAGGGAATTGGGGGCTGTAGGTGTGGGAGGCTTGGAGAAAGCAGTCATTCAGTTAGGGTGTGACCTCCCCAAGAGCAGTTGGAGTGGCATAGTGGATGTGGGTTAAGAAGAGAAGAAATGAGAAACAGCAGAAGTTAACCATTTCAAGATATTGTATTGGGAAAGGGAATGGAGAAGTTGAAGCTGGGGGTTAAAGGAGAAATTACTGTTTGTTTTTAAAAGAGGGTTACTAGAATATGCTTGTAAGTAATGGGAATAACCAAGCATAGAGGAAGAAATTGGTGAAACAGTAAAGAGAGGTTAAAATGCAGAAGCAAATTCCTTGAAAAGTTAAAAGGTATTCGCTTCCAAAGCACAAATGATGCAGTTAGCTTTTGATAGGTACAAGGAGTGACCATAAATAAGAGGACTGTTTCACAATACAGAAATATTTCTGCATTAAAATGTTGAGAAACTAAAGCAGGTGAAGCCACATGAATTTGCTGACCTGCAAAAATACCATTTTTCTATGGCCCAAACTTACAATAATATGCATACATAAAATAGCTTAGAATACACAAATGGAAATAGGTGGTGAGAGGATGTTTTCTGTTTTTCACATTCTTTTCTAAATTTTGTGAAATATTTTCATATAATCTTAAAACAAATGTAAGAGACTTATTAAATATCTCATAAATTGAATATTGCTTTAAACTTTAGGTTATAAGGAATGCTGAACAGAACAGGCAAAGACAAAATCAGATACAAGTAACAATTCTGGTTTTATCTGAGCCTCGGTGTTCTTTACTAAAGGTTTACAACATCTACCACATACTTCAAGATCCCTCGGTATCTTTTCCTCTTAGCAGCTCAGATGTATAAAAAGTTTATGTATAAAAAGTTTAAATTAGAATGAATCTATGGGTTTCATAAGCTTTATCTTTAAAATGTGTCCATTGGCTTAAATGTTAATATTTTCTTTTGTCGCAGGCTTATTTATATTTATTTTCCACTGTGCTATGAAGGAGAACGTTCAGAAACAGTGGAGGCGGCATCTCTGCTGTGGTAGATTTCGGTTAGCAGACAACTCAGGTAAGGGGCAAGCTGATAACTGGTTTTTATGTCTAAGAGCAATAGTGGGAAATGTTTGTTATTGGGTCTTCCATTACCAGAGAAACCCAGTCCCAGTGGTAGCAAGTTGTAAAGGTGGGGTATGTGACGGTGCTTGGTTGGAGTCTTAGTATATTAAGAATTCAAGAGATCTGAGGCCTCTGGGCATGACCCTTCTATTTGGCAAAGGAGAATCATGAAATCCACACTGGTTAAGTGGGCTGCTCAAGGCTTCATGTCTAATTTAATAAGTCAAATGTCCAGAAGTTCCACTATGCCATTGTCACCTGTCCATATTTTTGAGGTTCTAATTTTACATGACTAGGCCAAGAGAATTTTTTCAATACTGTAAAATGAAATACCTAATACAAAGTATTACCTTTTTTTATTACCATCAGTGGTTACTTCTCACCCTTAAGATATTAAAGTAGGATTTCAAATAATATTTTACACAGGGTCAAAGTAAGAAACTTATCTACTTCTTTAGTTTAATGTTGTTTACATCTAGTGTTCTAAGTGTTACTTAAATAGTGTAGTGATGAGTCTTCAGACCATATTCCTTCTACAGCAGATTCATGGAGAGATGTCATTTCTTTCAGACTGGAGTAAGACAGCTACCAATACCATCAAGAAAAGTTCTGATAATCTAGGGAAATCGTTGTCCTCAAGCTCCATTGGTTCCAACTCAACCTATCTTACATCCAAATCGAAATGCAGCTCTACCACCTACTTCACAAGGAATAGTCACACAGGTGAGTCCTGGCCATGCAAAGGTGCTCTCTGATTCAGTTCTCGTCACGTTTTTACTGACAACATTGGCAACGTAGACAAAAATTTAATTGAAGACCTTATCCAGCACCTTTGTAGATGTTTGTCTTTTTATTTTTTTTAGATTTTATAACCTAAATTGAATCTATATAGCCATAATGTTATTGGCCAGCAGTTCTCAACCTGTGGGTCGTGACCCCTCTGGGTCGAAGGACCCTTTCACAGGGGTTGCCTAAGACCATCCGAAAACACATATATAATTACATATTGTTTTTGTGATTAATCACTATGCTTTAATTATGTTCAATTTGTGACAATGAAATTGGGGGTCACCACAACATGAGGAACTGTATTAAAGGGTCTCAGCATTAGGAAGGTTGAGAACCACTGTTATTGGCTCTGAATTTTACTGTGATTGCCTCCAATGCAAACTTAGCTTTCTTTTAAAAAATTATAGTTATCTTGTTTAACAGTTACTTGTTTTATTTTAAAATAGTATATAAAAATTGAGTTGAGATTATTTCAACATAATATTAAAGTTACTTGGCAAGCTTGCATGGGAACAGAAAGAAACACCATCCAGGATATATGTTACCTTTAGGATTTAAAACTTTAAACATTGAAAATGTGATTGGCAATTACTGTTTGAATCACTGATTAAACAAAAAAATTGTGAAAGAATAGAGAACATCATATTTGGGAAGGAATACAAGATGGTGAGAAATATTGTATCTTTGTTAATCTGGATATTCATAATATTTGCAATGATCACACATTCTAACACTAAGCATGAAATGAACAATCCTGAAGACAACATGGAAATAAAGATGATTTTGCAATATTGATAGCCAGTGACCAGTGGGATAAGGTGTAATCTTTTAATAATTTCAAAGGAAAATAGCAGAATTGCTACTTTTACATACTAATTAAACCTCAATCAATATTTAGCACCCAGCACTTTCCTAATTAAAGATGTGTCCAAAAGGATAATGCAAATAACCTTAATTTTGAATTTGTTTAGCTATTGAACAGAGGTGAATGGCACAGAGAAGATTCATCTTCGGCTGTTTGCAAATAGGGAGTGTGTTGTGTGATGTGTAAATGTTCACATTGCAAACCCTTGAATTTCAAATGATCCTTATGTACATTTGAATCCTTCCACCTGCCCCTGCTTGCGCCTCTGTCAGTGCCTCACCAGTGGAATAGCCACTGCCTGGGATTCAAGATAGCACCGTAGAAACATGTTTGAGTGTATAGAGAGTTTGTTAATTCCAAAATTAATTAAAGACCTGAGAACTTGGAACAGTTTAGGTGATTCTTGAAGTAAGGATGTTTAATAAAAACTATAAACCCCCTTCCAGAATAAGGTGCAGGCTTTGAGTTCTGTACACAAATAGCTTTGCCTAAAAATAAGAGGTCTGTGCTCCCCTGCTGTGTAATAAATAGGGATTATCTGAGATAGTCTAAAATAGATTATTCTACCTAATTGGTAGTTTTCTGGTACAAATTATCTTTTATTTATAATGAATGAGTGTTTCACTTAAGATATTCAACCTCAAAATTAGATACTCATTTTGCATCCCCCTCAAAAATGCAAATAATTTATATGTGATAAGCCAGTTATGAATGACTAGGAATTATAAATGATTATCTTACCCCTAACACAGCTGAGAATTGCTGGCCTCAAGAAATGCCACTATAAAAATGAGAGAGAAGATAACAAGGTAGATAATTTGGAACAGAGGGCATTTTGGAAGCATTAACGAAATACTTGAAAATATTAAGGATCATGGGGAAAACTCACTAAAAGATGAAAGGAAATGCAGAAATGAAGATAGATACCTAAGAAAAACTTTACTGTTTCAAAACATTGTGTATGTGTGTTTTTTTAAAGAATGTATTAATATTTTTCTGCTTGCCATAATAAAACTCTTGGCATTAAATGGGTTCTTGTCAACTGGCATAAGGATATAGTCAGCTATATAACATACTTCTATGATATAACACATTCTGGTCTCCCATCAACTGATGTACAAATGGCCTTCTGCTACCTAGCCAGTTCTCAGTGGGACTGCTGGTGTACTTGGGTCACTTGGAGTATTCAAGGAGTCACTGCATATCATCATGGATATCTAGTTGGTTTATTTCTTGGAATTGATCTAGAAATTCATATGTTTATGGTGTAGATAATGTCTTCTAAGAGCATTCCTTCAACAAAAGTGGATCATTCAGGTAAACCTTTATTATTTTTTTGAATGCATGATTTTTTTGCAAGGTAATAAGAGAATATTTGCATGAATTAAACTAAGACTCTTGCTGCACCAGCAAAATTGCTTGTTCCTTACAATACTTCTCAGCTAGCACAATGACATTCCTGCCCTGAGCTGAAATTTCTGAAATTTCAAGGGTTGTTTGCTGTGCTGGCTCTTGTCTGCATGGGGGTGTCTGCAAGCCGCTCCTTCTAGGAAATGTACCATGCTCTGGAGTTAGTAAATTTCATATCAAGTACAATAACAACAAAATAAAAGCAGTGCTTGAGAGGTTTGTGTTAGAAAGGTGTAAAGTGAAATTCTTTACTTTTTCATTGATCTGATGAATTACTGGAGTTGTCATGGTACATTCATAGAAGACATAAAATAGAAGTTGTCAATTCTTACCCTGCTTTTTGAGGATCTTATCTGCTTAAAACTTCAGCACAGGTCAAACAGTAGTTCATTTCCCTAGCCCCTGGTTTTCAAACTTGCAACTATAATCAAAATACATACTGCCCATATGTAATAATCTAACCAGAGGACTGATAACTGCATCTACAGGGTGGGACAGAAGAAGGTTTATAGGTGTTCAAATGGTAAATAACACAATGATTAATAAATAATACCAAAAATAAATTCTGTTTTGTGTATTCACAACTGTAAACTTACTTTTGCCCAACTCTGTTTTGATATACAGACCTTGTTTAGAATTTCTTTTATTAGAATATGAAAATCCAGAAAATTGGGTCACATATTGGGAATGGAGCTGGTTAAAATCTCTAAAAGCTACATGACCCTAGAAGTTACCAAAAAAGCAGACTGAATATACCCTTGAAGTTTTGTTTTAAAACATGAGGCAAAAAATTATTCATTATTGAAATGTAATTCAATAGAAAAATCCCCAACAGAAAACCAATGGCTAGTGAATGTATGAACTGAAGGAAAGCACAGAACCAATCAGCTTGCCCAGAGCTAAAAGTGGGAGGGCCTTTATACAATGAATGCCCTCAGCCTTTTTCTCACCAATCCTGGGGCATAATCATTCTGCCGTGCTTCCATCTGCCCGTTCTTTCCATAAACCATCCATTTTGCTCCCTTGAGTGTGGGATGAACACACCATTTCCAATTTTAGCCTTCTTTTTTTAAAATATATATAGCTTTTGTTCCAACACTAAGCAGTTGAACAATTTGAATTATTTCCAAAGACAATAGATATAACTCTGATGGATTTTACCAATTACTGAAGGATTTGTAATATTTTCTCACATACTGGGTCTAACTTACTCAAAATAAACAAAACAAAAAAATGGCAGGACCTTAGCATTCCAATTTTGAAGCCATGATTTCTAGAAGTGATTTTTCATGATAGAGCTTTTGCCTCTTCCACAGTGACTAGAAAACTACAACTGTAGGGAACTAGTATGTTGCAATGTAGATGGTCATATTTGCTCCTTCCTCAGTGTGAAATCTCTGGTTAATTTTAGGGTAGACTTTTTCTCCAAAGTGTGTTGGGAAAAGGAGCAAGGGAGATATATACAAGATATTCATAAGTTACGCACATGAAGACAGCCATATGTATTTGTAGATAATAGGGCTTAATTGAATTTCAAAACACTGAGCCAATTTTAGAAGCTTTTGTGTCTAGGACTTAATATTTAAATATATGGTATTGGGAGATTTAGAACAAAAATGTATTTAGCAGTCCTTTATTTCTATCCATTGTTCTCATATTGTTGTCAGCAATAACATAATTCTGAGATTAGCACAATTAATAAAAACATATACTTTAAATGTTTCTGATAAACAATTTTAATTTCTTTAATTTAAAAATAATTAATAAAACATTTTTTCTATATTCTAATCACTTTACAAGGCAACCATTGGAAAATGTGTTCAAAATATCCTTTTTATGTTTATTTTCATTGACTTTTATTCTCAAAGTTCCTTTAAATTATACTTTATAAAAAATTTTGCCCTGGCTGATGTGGCTCAGTTGGTTGGAGTGTCACCATGTATACTGAAAGGTTATTGGTTTGACTCTGGTCAGGGAAGATACCCAGGTTATGGGTTCAATCCTTGTGTGGCATGTATGGAAAGCAACCAATTGGTGTTCTCTCTCACATCAATGTCTTTCTCTCTCTCTTTCTCTCTCTTTACCTTCCTCTCTCTCTAAAAATCAATATACACATCTGCGTGTGAGAATTTTTTTATGAGAAATTTCATATATATAAAGTAGAGAGGATAGTATAATGAATCCCCTTCACCTACCCGCCTTCCCTCTCAGTATTATTTTGAAACATATCTTAGACATCATGTCATTTCTTCCATAAATATTTCAGCATCTTTTTATCCGTTTGTTATATAATCTGTCACTTTTTCTTTTGAGCCTTGCCACATTTTTTTCTTTGCAGCAATTTTCTGATTAGTCACCAGATCTTTGAAAAATACCACTACAGGAACATTTCTTAAAACAAACTCTAACACATATTACTAGAAGGCAAATTGACATTGACCTATCCATAGGAATGCACTTTGAAGGGGAAAAATGTGAATTTTCAGTGCCGCCTATTACCTAACCTGAGAACCAGAGTTTTATTTCCTTTCTATATTTTTTTAATGTATAAAATACAGTGTTCAGTGTGGTGGCCCTTAGGCATTTCACCAGCTCCTCTTGCCTAATTTCTTGTATCATTTCTTACAGACAATGCTTCCATGGACAAGTCCTCATCAAAACTGACCCATGCTGATGGAGAACAAACATCAATCATCCCTGTCCATCAGGTCATTGATAAGGTCAAGGGTTATTGCAATCCTCATTCAGATAACTTCTATAAAAACATTATCATGTCAGACACCTTCAGCCACAGCACAAAGTTTTAATGTCTTTAATATAAGAAAGAAATGTGATCGGCAAGCAGTGAACACTGTGACTAGCAGATGTAAATGTGCCGTTACCTAGGTAACTCGATATCTATGAGGAATGTATTTTGTTAAAAAGGCTTTTATGAAATTCAAAATTTGTCTTTTCAGTGTATTTCTTCCATGGGGAAGTTTCCATCATCACTAAAACTTCAGTACTGAGAGCAACAGTATTCAGTAGCCACAGGAAAAATGAATTTTTAAAATATAAAATTGAATTCCACTAATCAGAACTCAGGGGGAGACATTAAAATTAGAGGAGAAGGGAGAGGCTGAGCTAGGGACAAACCCTGGTTTAGAGTTCATTCACGCCCCACCCAATAGTTAGGTTTGGGTTTAGCCATTTGCTTCATTGAAATCTTTCTCAACAATCAAAGCATAATGATATTTCTAACTTTTGTGGATGCCTGCAACTCCTGAAATGTGCTAGTTTCTGTGAATGAAGTAGCATATATCCTCTTTTTTCATGAAAGTTCGACCATAGATACGAAAGAATGTCTGACCTGAAGAACAGATAGGAATTTTTTCTTATCATACCAATTGTTTAACCTTCAGGAACATAACATGCTTAAGAAAGAAAGAATTCACCAAATTTTGACCTAGTTAATACGAGGCCATGCAAATTTATACTATTTTACTTATCCTATTCAAGACACAAAGCTTAAGGATCATCATTAATTATCACTTAACCCCATACATTTGAATCAAGTTTAGCATTGGTGGTTCATTATTGTGAACCTCCCAGTAGTTATTGAAGAATGAGTCTCTTATACCTCTGCTTTGCTCCTCTACTGAATATTGAGCCCACAGGCTGTGGAAGGAATGAGAATTTCCATTAGGCACGCTGTGTGCCATAGTTTCTCCCTTTTAGGAAATATAATCATTGAGACTCTCGGGTCCTACCCTTGCTCTGCAGACTTTAAGACATTTGCAGTTGCACAAATGAAAAGCCTCTTACTTTCCCCTTTAAGAGTTTTGTTCCAAGGAATATAAACTAAGACAAATGGGTGACTTATCATAATCAAAATAATTTATAAACATGTGGGTCTACAATTGCTAGTCGAAAAACTATTTGTACATAAGTCTTCTGATTATAGGAGCCAGAGGAGGTCTGGTAAGATAGATGGTGTTATTTATGGATTAGGTTTCTGCCTACAAGCCATGCATAATATTAAGCAACTTACTTAACTTTCAAACTATTCTGAGTAATATGCTTACTAGTGAATGTTTAGGAGACCACATTTTATTTGTTCTTAAATGATGGATTTGTATCCAGTTTCTTACAGATTGGTCTCAGTACGTGCTGTACCCTTACATCTGCTCTGGGTTATCTGGGAAGTATCAGATTCTGGGAGGTGGCTATGTGTTGGGAAGTTGAGCCATTCTGAAGCCAATCTGTTTAAAGGCAGCAGGCAGAACTGAGCACCTGGGGGCCTTTCCCTCTGTGCAGAAAGCAGATAGCTCTCAGCCTGAGACTTAGCATCCAGACTGTGCAGCCACCAAGGGCCTCTCACCTTTTGCTGATCCTCAGTCATGAAGCTATTTGCCAGATTGAATGGATTATAAGACAACATGGGGGTGGATTTTATTACTGTTCCATTTCGAAGCAGGGTGGAACACTGTCCCGGGGGACATGAGCATTGCCCAGCTTTGCTTTCACAAGGGAGGGGTGTACATAGTAGGGAAGGATAGTAAATCTTCAAATCACAAAGATCCATTACAGTAGAGCCAGATCTTTCCCTGTAGGCATATATTAACAGGCTGCTTATTCTGGCAGAAATTATATATAGATAAAAATTAATCTTAAATAGTCACTGAATCTCCATATACTGTCCCCAAGCCTTAGAGATTCATGATAGATTTAATTAGCTCCCTACTGTGAGATTTCTACCCAAAGTGCGTATTGAGTTAACAGTGATTAAGAGTTAGCTGCAAAAATGACTTTGATTTCTACTCATATTTATCCAGATATGGGAAACCTTTTTATTCATATTTGACAACAATGTCAGCTCCATTTTAGAAATGTCCAGTAACCAGGTAAGGAAAAATGGAAGAAATAGCTGAATAGAGACATTTGCAAGTGGATTTAAAGACTGAGCCAAATTCTACCCTCGGTTCTAAGGATACAATTCTCCCCTTCACTTAACCCCCTCAGAACAGAATTACAGAAATTCAATTACAGGAATGTAATTCTGTGGAGCCAAAATTTAGTTTCAGCTCAGCTTTGAGACTAATATCAATTCAGACTCTGGGATTTTTTCTTCTTTATCCTTTAAAAAAAAACCTCCATTGTATTGAATCATAGTCTAGCATCCTGAGATATTTTGCCTTCTTGTCGCCATTACTTGCACTGTAATGCTTTTCTTTTTCACTGTTGTCATAGACTCTTTTGTACATGTTTATTTATTTATGTTTATAAATGTCAGCCTGTTTTGTATCTTAGCTTTATATTGCCTGGCTTTGTTATTTTAATTAACTTTCTATTGGAGAGACTGTATATATATTTTTTCTAAGTACCTTGTGAAATAGATTTCTGTTGCAGTATCTTTACTTATGATGCATTAAAAGTGACTGTGAGCGCAAATTGGAATTAGTAGTGAGAAGCTACTGTAGCTTCTGCCATTGTACTTATATGGAAATTTTTTTCAAATAAATACTTACGTTGTTTGTGTCCCAAATTATTCAATTCCTTTATGAGGGAATGTTTTTATTTCTAACTCTTAAATAGGAAAAGATTATTTGACAACTGGAAAACAACCAGTCTCTAATTAAGCTAGTCACACGGACTACTTGGCCAAGTCACTGAGAATGAATATGTTACCAAAATCCAGTTTACTCAGGATTAATGCATTTTGAAGTTCTTAGATTTTAAGATGACTGATGCAATGCCAAGCTCTGTGGAAGATTAAAAGTAAATCGTAGGTCTCTTTTTTGAGGAAGTCTTCAGCACCCCCAAAAGGGAACTGAGTCAGTAATATTATGTTAGGTCCTAGGATGTTTTCTCACCATTTATAGTTGCTATTTTCATTGTGGGAGGCTTAGAAAATGACAGGATTTTGCCAGCTCTAGCTTCATTTGCATGATTAGAACAGAACACCTGCACTTTCTTTTGCAGTGGTTATTTAGGATAACTCTTTCCTGCTTAGAGCCAAGGCCCAATTTGGCTTAAGCCAGTGGTTCTCAACCTTGGCTGCACATTAGAATCACCTGGGAATCTTTTAAAAATCCTGATGTCTGGGCCTCATCCTCCGGAAATTGTTTCTTTGTTATGGGAAGGGGCCACAACATTAGTAACAAAGAAACAGGATTTCCGGAGGGTGAGGCCCAGAAATCAGGATTTTTAAAAGATTCCCAGGTGATTCTAATGTGCAGCCAAGGTTGAGAACCACTGGCTTAAGCTGTGAGGTGCGTTCACTAGTCACTGTTAAACTAGGTCTTCTGAGCCAAAGTTCACAACTCCTGGCCAAGCCGTGTTAAGAAAACAGGCAAGTAGTTGCTTAAGATTCATCTGTGAGCAGGTTACTTCAGAAAGCTTGGAGCAGATGGGAACTACTTATTTGACTTGCAGGCTGACCCGTGTTTAGAGTATTTTAACATTTGAAAAAAATTGGGCTTTTTTTGAGTTTTGGAAGCACATCTGTATTTTCAGTTGAGTAACATTCTACTTTTCTCATATAAAAGAGTTGAATATCTCTCCCTCCTCCCCTACAACTTTCCTCTTTCTCTCACTTTTTTCCTCTGTTTCTCCCTTCACCCACCCACCCCCTCTTCATTTCAAGGAAGAATACTTAAAGTAAATTTCCCTTTTCTGCTTCCCTAGAGAAAAATAGGAATAACCGTGAAATATTGAAATGTTTGCATTTATATTCTATGGCCTGTCAAAAAATAGGGTGGGGGGGAAATGACATGTTTTATTACCACTGGCAATAATTTAAAATAAGTAATTTGGACCTGATAGAACAAAAATCTGTAAACACGTTTGGGTGCCCTATACTTCTTTTCTATCTCTTATAATTTTCACCACAATTTTATTGTGGGCGGTTGTTATGCCCATCTTCCATTTGGTAAAAGTGGTGATTAAAGGCGGTAAGTAACCTACCTGTGGCCACAGAGAATGTTTGAGGAGGATGCAAACCTAAGTCCATCGGACTTCGTGTTCACTCTTCTGTGTCAGAACCGAGTGGCCCCCTTCAGAGAACATGCAGCCTGTGAGGGAAGGTAATTCAAGGACAGGATCAGTGTCGTACGATTTTGATAAAAGCTTCTAGAACTTCAGAGAAAAGCTCAGAACTAGCAAAACATTAGTGAGGATTTGGTCTCTGAAGTCTTGATTGGTGCTGTTAGGCCTCTGCTGGGAGTAAGGAAAGTCATTCCAGGCACGGAGGTTGGAACATCCAGAGCAGTGAGCGGAACAGCATTGAGGTTTGTTTGATTGTGGGGTGTGCGGGCGAAGGTTGTGGAACTGTGAAGAAGCCAAAACCAGGCCACAGTGTGAGCTGAGTGTCTAGCTGGGTGAGGTTACCTGTCAGCGGCACAGGGAGGTATACAGGCTCCAGGCAGGGAGTCCTAGCTGGAAGGTGTCTGTGGCTGGGTTAGTAGAAGGCAGAGGAACTGAACTCAGGGAGAAGAGTGAGGAAGCCTTTGGAAAAGTTGATGTAACAGCAAGGCAACTTGAGGAACGGTGTCCGGGGACCACAGGTCTCAGAGGAGTGATGATAATGCCTATCATAAGGCTTTCAAAGCAGTGGCAAGCACCCCACCTTTTGGTAGGGGCTAACTCTCCATACTGAGCGGTGAGGGCCTGTTGCTTCCAGATGCCCAGGGGTTTGAGAAACAAAGCAAGCCTTTAGGAAGGAAGGAAGGAAGGAAGGAAGGAAGGAAGGAAGGAAGGAAGGAAGGAAGGAAGGAAGGGAGGGAGGGAGGGAGGGAGGGAGGGAGGGAGGGAGGGAGGGAGGGAGGGAGGGAGGGAGGGAGGGAGGGGAAGGAGTAGAAGGATAGGGAAGAAAGGAGGGGAGGGGGATGGGAGAAAGAGGAAAGAAGCTGCTTATGTCAAGATATATAAGAAAAGCCGAAACCGGTTTGGCTCAGTGGATAGAGCGTCGGCCTGCGGACTGAAAGGTCCCAGGTTCGATTCCGGTCAAGGGCATGTACCTGGGTTGCAGGCACATCTCCAGTGGGAGATGTGCAGGAGGCAGCTGGTCGATGTTTCTCTCTCATCGATGTTTCTGACTCTCTATCTCTCTCCCTTCCTCTCTGTGAAAAATCAATAAAATATATATTTTTTTAAAAAAAGATATATAAGAAAAATGGTGCCAGGGGGAAGAAGTGGTGGGCTAGTTGTTCAAAGGAGTATAAATATAAAGGAAAGATGTCTTATGGAGTTTCCTTTTTTGTTTGTTCTATAAACAAAATACAATATTTGAAGGTGACTATAAAAGGAAGGCAGCAGGAGAGAGTAGATGGCGTGTGGCGCAGGGCCATGAAGGTAAGAAGGTGAGGATGAAGAGAGCACACACAGAGAGTTAGTCCCAGCAGAGAGGGGACATGGCTCCCTTCTGAGGCTGAAAAGCAGACTATTAGATGAGACAAGGAGGGACAAGGTACAGATAATGAGGAAAACTTGTTTCCTGATCTTTAAGTTAAAATAATTAGAGGCTCACTTCACCTGCCGGGTGTTATAAGGGAAGTGGTATCAGGGTGGAGAAATGAGCAAAATAAAAAGATTTGAAACAATCTTACAGGGGATGCAAATACTTAGCTAAACTAAACAAATTAATAAGTGGTTTTTGCCCTTTGTGTAGCTTTTACAGGTATATTCCCCAAATCATCTCATTAAAATATTTTTATTTGGTGTGTTTTTAGAAACTACTTTATTTCAAGGTCATAATCAAAAGCTTAATATTCTGACGTCTCAAAACCACCTATGGATCAGAGACTTATTTTAAACACTTGTGAATAATTGGATGATGAGTAATTTCAGACATATTTTGACATCTTTTGAATTCTTAAAATTACATATTCTGGTTGTCTTGACTTATTTTTATGCTGAATTAACTGAAATAATTTATATAAACTCAAGATGTCAATGAGAATAAAGTATTTGATATTCACATTAAATATATTGCAGTATTGATCCTTATAGTGTCTAGTTATACTGTGTTAGAAAATAACAAAATGAAGAGTTTGCATACTCCAGGAGCCAAAGAATGACCTCTAGAGCGCTACAGTACTTTTCTGTTTCATTGTCCTAACACTCAATCATTCAAGTGTATTGAGTGATTAAAACCCTGTGCTAGGTTATGGGGGGTTGCAAAACAAACGCAGAACCTTCCTACAAGGGTTTCACTGGCCAGAAGAACTGACTTATCTGATACATTAAGTACCTACAATGTCTAGAGCACTTAAACTTGACACTTTGTATTGTTACTGGTTTTTTAAAATTTCATATGTGTGTGGCTTTTCTATTGAATGATGTTAATATTAAGGTCCCAGGCACTGGATTATGTTTATGCTTATCATTTGCATGGGCAATAGCATACTGCCAGGCACATAAGAGGTGTCTGGTAATGCTTATGGAATTAAATTGAAATTTGTGCGTAGTTTTCCTCATTCATTTGCATTTTACATTTTGGAAAAGTAGATCTCAAAGTACCTTGGATTTGGTAGGTTTGCAAGAGCATGCACAAGAAATACAATACAGAAGGTGGGGAAAACATATTAACACTAGAGGCCGATGCATGAAATTTGTGCACTCAGGGGGACGGGACCTCAGCCCAGCCTGTGCCCTCACCGCTGCACTTGCCAGCTGTGAGCCCGGCTCATGGCTTCTGGCTGAGCAGTGCTCTCCCTGTGGGAGTGCACTGACCACCAGGGGGCAGCTCCTGCATTGAGTGTTTGCCCCTTGGTGGTCAGTGCACATCATAGCGACCGGTCATTCTGCCGTTCAGTTGATTTGCATATTAGTCTTTTATTATATAGGATTATGCTATTTAAGGCCCTTTAAGACAAGTGCTATTTGTCACTTTATGTGATTCAGGCAAATGGGATAAAAACAAAAAGACATCAGTTTGATATTAACTCTGATTCTTTTTATTGGTATTGGAAAAGGAACTAAATTCAACTCAAGCCTGAGATGAGTAAGTACATAAACCTGTTCTTGAGCAATTGTCTTGGGAACTGTTTCATGGCTCAGACTGGCTGCAGTATTAGGGAATTTAAGATAAGAGCACAGAGTGTCCTCAAGGAGCCTGGCAGCCACATGTGCAGCCAGACTGGGGAATCTGGGACCAAGGAATGGTGGTCCTAAACATCAAGCACTTATTTTGTCTGCAATGCTATAGTTGTTTGTCTTTCTAAGACTTTATTTTTTTTAGAGCAGTTTAATGTTCACAGCAAAATTGAGAAGAAGAGATTTTCCATATACCCCATTCCCTGCTCCCACACATTCACAGCCTCCCCGTTATCAGCATCCCCCACCGCAGCGGTACATTGATTACTTCGATGGACCTCCACTGATGCATCGTCATATCCAAAGTCCATAGTTTAGGTTTAACGTTCATTGTGGTAAATTCTATAGTTTGGATGAAAGTGTAATCATAGTCTCATACAGAGGTTTCACTGCCCTAAAATGCCTCTGTGCTCACCTACTTATCCCTCTCTCCACCCAGCCCCCGGCAACCATTGATTGCGTACTATCTCCATAATTTTAACATTTCCAGACTGTCATATAGTTGGAATCATGTAGTATATAGCCTTTTCAGGTTGGCTTCTTTCACTTTACTATAGGCACTTGTTTCTTCCATGTCTTTTCATGGCTCGATAGCTCATTTCTTTTTAATGCTGAATATTATCCCATTGTCTGGATGCACCACAGTTTACTTCCCCATGCACCTACTGAAGGACTTCTCAGTTGTTTTCAATTTTGAGACATTATGAGTAATGCTACTATATACGTCCATGTGTAGGTTTTTTGGTGGATGGAAATTTTCAGCTCCTTGGGTAAATACCAAGGAACCTAACGGCTGGATTGTATTGTAAGAGTGGGTTTAGTTTTGTAAGAAACCATCAGACTGTATGCCAAAGTGGTGACGCTGTGGTGTTTCCTCTTCGTTGTTTCTTCACATCTGCAGCCGACTGGCTTCCTCTCCAATGCCTTTATTTTCCGTTTCCTTGTGGCTTCGTTTTACATGAAGTTACCATGGTGCCAGTTCACATGACCTTGCAGCTCCAGTTCTCAATGCCTTGTAACTCCGGTTTCAGCATCTTTAGTTAAATTCTCCAGAAAAAGCCCCCGATTGACTCAGCTTTACTCAAGTGTCTACACCTTGTCCAAGAACACCGGGCATGATGTGGCTGCACAGACTCACCCAGCAACAGAAGCTGTGGAAGGTGGGGGAGGGGCAGAATTGCTCCTTCAAACAAGATCTTAACGTATTTTCAGTTAGAACAATTGGATTATTTTTTAAAAGTGTGATTTATAAAGGGTGTTAGCTCATTGTGTCAGGCTGGATCACCCAGGAAGCAGAATGAATTTAGAGATTCACACAATTTTTTGGGAATAACACTTATGAAAGATAAAAGAGAAAGGGAGGAGGAGTAGGCAAGGTGAACATGTAGGTGTCACACTTGTGAAAGGAGAGTCAGAAGGAGGAGGATTGGGTAGGAAGGAGGAGGACCTGGTAGGAAGAGCCTCTGAGTACAAGTCTGAGAAAGACTTGCCAGTGCCATTGGGAGCTCCGGCACAAAGGCCTCTCATTGAGAAGGGATGGGTTGTGTAGACACAGGCAGGTCCTGCTCATTCCACTGTGCTCAGCTATTGGCTGGGATGCCTGAGGGAGAGGCTCCTCGGCTCTGAGCCAGCAACAGATCTCCCAGGCCCTTAGCTGATTCCATTAGCCAGGGCAAGTTCTCTTTAGAAAGATCCAAGAGGCATATTCCGTGGCCATCCCTCCATAGTCACAAAACTCCAGGATGGCTAAGCTGCCTTACAGGCTGTGTAAACAGGGAGATACTGAGTCACCCAGCTGGGTTTCTCCCAGGCACTGTCTGTGCTTCTGAGCATAGGCCTGCAAACACCGAGCCCAGGACACCAGTGAGCAGTACCTACAGCCAGAGATTTATAGAGGAGAGATTTTAATAATAAAAAGTGGGGTTTAGAGATTAGCTGTGACTCTTAATGACCCATATTTTCCTCTCTCTACTTTTACTGTGTCAAATCAAGACATGTTATAGAAACCAGGCTGAATGAGCAGTTGAAAATTATTTATTTTCATCCCTCTTCGACAAATGTCTCTGTTTCCTTGAAGGCCTGTTAGGTTGCGAGAGAACAGTGGTAATTTGGCCAATAATAACCCCATACTTGTTAGACTTGCTTTGTATGAATTCTGGTAAATATGTTTTTGTTCAGCTTAAGTTGTAAAATCCCAGCCAGTTCATTAGCCTGGTTCTATAACTATCTGTCTTGCAGTTTCTATAAGTGAGAAAACTATGCTCTCCCTTCAGTTAGGCTGGTAAACTGATACTCTTCACTAGCAAAGGTCAGAAGAACCAGAGAAAGAAGTTACGTAGGATTACTGTTGTTTAATCTTTAAAAAGGTGAACTGATCCTATTTTGCTAAAACCAACTATTTCTTCATTCTGAAGTACCAGGGCCGACGGGCAGACCCTGAGCAATGGATGAAAGGATTGCTCTGACACATGTTTCTGTGAAAGAGAGGCTAAGGGACTCTTTCTTTAGAAGTAAAAAGCAGTCCTGTTTGCCTGCCTTCTTAGGCCTTTATTGTCCCAACAGCTTGAACTAAAATTAACTATTGGATACAATCAGCAGGGTAAGTATCCTTGAGAAAGCACATGCTTCTACAAGGTCGGGTCTAAAAGACTAAACAGAGATTTAAGCAACCTCTCCCCCCCCCACCCCCACCCCCCGGGGTTCGGACTTGTTTAGAAAAGTCAAGGTAGGGGCTACCGCCTTCAGCAAGGTCCCCTCAGAGGCCCCTGTCCTTACAGAGAATCCTCCTGTTACAGACCTTCCAACCAAGTCCCAGGCTTCCCCACACTGAAGGAATTGCTTCATGTAGAAGGAAGGTCACTGGTTTAATTACTGGGAAATATTTCCTCTGCTACTGGTGGCCTCTGTTGGGGGCTTCAGTGTGTCACCTGCCTGCTGTGGGCCTCAGTTCATTTATCTGGCAAATAAAGGAGGCTGATGAAGTGCTAAAATATTTTCAGCCCTAGAATTTTACAGTTCCCCTTCCTTCCTTACATATAAAAATGCTAGTAGTTCTCATTTAAACCCAGAATCCAAAGACCTAAAAACTAAATGTGCTGCAAGACATTTGATCTTGTTCAACCTGAAGTTTTCAAGAAAATAAGTGTGTTTTATGTCATTTTATTTGCAAAATTAATGCCTTTCTACACACATACTTGGATATTCTCAGGACAGTTATTAACTCCTTTACAAATAAAATTAGTAGGAAAATTGTCTCACAAGTACAAAAGAGAAGATGGTCCAGCCATAAGGCAGCTCTCACTGTGAATATCAGAGATGAAATTCCAGTTTTGTGTCAGTAAATCTGTGAAATTAGTACCAACATGGGTACTACAACCTCACTTCTCCTCCCCAGCTGTGTTACACCACTGTGCACAGGCCATTGGGGGAAAGGAGGACACAGATCTGCAGAAAATCTGAAGACAACAAGCAAAACAGATTTGACAGTTGCCAAGAGTTGTCCTCAGATGCGCAATACAGAATCTCTTGCTGGGTGAGTGAGGAAGGCAAAACCGACAGGTTCTGTTAACAAACACACATGGGCATGCCTCCGAGCACAGAGGAGCAGCTCTACCTCTGCCCGTGGATGCTTAAGCCAGGTTTACATTCCCATTAGAGAAAGCCATGTCCATATACTAAGTGATAGAGGATAGTTCTTAGCTTGGAACTCATTGCCAAAGATCCAAGAAGCACTTTAAAGAGATACTATTTCATGTGATTCACTTTCAAGGGCCCCTAGAGTCTCCCACGTTTTATTAAACATGAGTTGACAGACATGCCAATGGGAAACCATCTGTGGCCATGCAAATAATGTGGGGCAGAGCAGGGGATGCTCGAAGGACTTGCAAGTCAATACAATTACTAGATTAGTACCTTCATATTTAAAAAAGGTAATATATAATAAGAATTATTACTACTATGCCCTGGCTGGGTAGCTCAACTGGTTAGAGCATTGTCCCAATACTCCAAGGATGTGGGTTCAATCCCTGGTCAGAGCACATACAAGAATCAACCAATGGATGCATGAATGAGTGGAATAAAAAATAACTGTAGATATATATATCCCTCTCTAAAAATCAATCAATACATAAAAATTTTTAAAAAGGAAGTATCACTGCCTTCATCAGTGCACTTCCAGTTAACATTTTAGCTTGAAGCTAATAAAAACTTATTTCTTCAAAATTTTTGGTAGATCACTATATATGTCAATGTGTATACACATAAACATGGACTGTTTTCTGAATAAAGTAATCAGAATTGTCAAAAGAACATTTACTTTTCAGGAACAATTCCAAGCAAGTACTTCAAACATAAGCATTAGAAAATGTTTTGCTAGACTTTTGCCACCATTATAGAAAAATCAGCTTGTAGTTACAAAGTGTTGGCTTACCTCCCCTACCTTTATCCACAAAAGCTGTAAGGGATTGCTAACATAGTTGTGGCTTTCCTTCTTCCAAATAATTCCCAATTCACTGGAAACATTTTCCTTTAAAGGATCATTTTCTAAACATTCATTCTGTTACTTAACATCGTCAGTGTTTACTCAGTAAAAGCCCTTGAAGTTTAAGCATTCTCTCCCTAATCCTTCAGTTAATTTTCCCCCATATCTCACTTAGCATGCATGTGAGATGAAAGTGGCCGTGAGAAGTCCAGAGTCACAGTGAGGAAGCAGATATTTCATACCCTGTCCTTGTTTTCCGTCCCCTCTTTTATGTCCACCAATCTGGCCAGTGTGAGTGACCCCAGGTCCCTGGGAACTTTCTAATGAATTATGATGTGCAAAGCATTGCTGTCTTCATAGTCACATCAAGGCAGCAGGCAAGTCACTGTCCTCTAATCCCTCCCTCCTAGATCCCTGTTAGCACAAACTTCTGTTATGTCCAGCGTGGGGTGGGCAGGAATCCAGAATCTAATGTTTCCTGCATAATAATAGTGTTATTTCATAAAATTCATGAAAACGAGCTGTTTAGTTTTATCAAACATTCCTTCTCTTAAAAAATTGCTCCATATTGTTCAAGCCAATGAAAACAGGCTCCTAGAGAAACCGGGAGGCGAGCTGAGTGAGTTCCTATGTTTCCTTCACGAAGAGGGAACATTTTATAGGGGGCCGATAAAGCTCATTCATTTCAATGGCTGTATTGAGTATACATAGATGTATATGTGTCTGTGTGTGCGCACATATGTTATATACTATATACTTTATCTAACATTATTGATTATTCAGGATTCTCTAGAGAAACAAAACCAACAGGATTTGTGTATATATTTCAAAGAATTGGCTAATGCAGGTGTGAGAGATTGGCAAGTCCAAAGTCTGATGGGATCGGCCAAAAGGCTTGAGCCCAGGGAAGCAAAAGCAGTCTGCAGGCAGAATTCCTTCTGCTGGGGTGGGGGGTGAGGGGTGGGATCAGTCTGTTCTATTAAGGCTTCTGACTGATTGGATGAGACCCAATCCCCATTATGGAAGGTAATCTTCTTTACTCAAAGTCCATCGATTTCAATATTAAACTCATCCAGAAAGCACAGTCACAGATATACAGAAACACCCGGAATAGCCTTTGGCCAATTATCTGTGACCCAGCCACATTGACACATAAGCATAACCATCATTCTTCTGTTAATACAGAGGGACTATGTGGGACATGCTTTTTGCAGGATGAAGTTATGTCAACCACTCATATACCAGTTCCTATTCTTGGCCCCATGTAAGATCAGGATATTTTCAGAAGGCAAATGTTTTAGCACTTCCTGGAGTTTCAAGGGGGTAATGCTAGCTCACGTCCTTGGAAAATGGCTCTAGAAAGGCTAACATAATGGGGATGGCAGGAGGTCATATGGCCCTGTCACCAACTCCGAGAACTTCTCTGGACCCTATTTCTTCTTTTACCCTCTTCTCCTTCATTTGAGCTACATACATGGTACTCACCAGGAAACGTCCAAGAAAATGATATAAAAATGCTATTAATTTCAAATGAAAATGTTAATAATATTGATGATCTTTCTGTTTCCTAAGAGTGATTTCCTTTCATCAGAAGAGGAGACCATGATGTTTTAGAAACAACAAAGGATTTGCTATTAAAAATATTCGCAGTCCCAACTGTCACTTCCTGGGAAATAGCTTAATGTTGCCAGGCCTCCGTTTTCTCATTTCTGAAGTGGGGATGATTCTGGTGATGATGTCACTCGCTTGCTTGTGAGGATCAAAGGAGCTAAAATATGTGACATTGTTTTGTAAATGATAAAGCATTATGGTCTTGATTAGTATACCTGGCTATTCATTAGGTCAAATTCTCTGAGTTATAGAACCCTGGGCCCCATTCATGGCCCCAGCTTGCGACCCTGACTGTGGTAACTGTGATTACTGAGGAAGGCATCTCTGGTGTCTACATGAGGTTACTAACGTATCACACAGGAATTTGACCTTAAACTCAGTGGGGGAGACTTCTACCTAGTGAGTCTGTGGCCCTAGCAAACCCACTGTCTCCTTTATTGGAGAGGCTGATGTACTTCGGAATAGGCTGGATTTCATACTGGTGACTTCTTCAGCTTTAGGAATGCTTTCCTCTTCCGGTCCAGCCAGTGGTTTCTTACATGTGTTGCAACACTCAGAAAGCTATTAGATGTACTTACTGTCTTGCCTGGATGACACTGAGAGCAGAAAGGGGAGATATCCTTAGGGCTTGTCACTCCTGGTGAAAACTAGTGTCCGTGATGCCAGTGACAATACTGTGCCTTCAAAGCCCAGGCTATCGAGACCAGTGTAAGTATAATCTTGGCGACATTCTGCACAGGTTGTCAGCTTGTCAGTGGGAAAATCTCTAAGTGAACAGCGTCTCCAAAGTTTATGATGTGTTTCTGTCAGAATACTGGTTTCTAGCTGGGCTAACATTCTCCAACTCTTTGAGGGTTTTATTTCCACCATTGCTAGTCTATAAAACACGTTCCAATCTTACCATAATCTATCAGTGGCATTTTCACACCTCAATGAGATATGTTACCCTACGCCAGTGATCGGCAAACTGTGGCCCCTTGAGTGTGGCTCTTCCACAAAATACCACGTGCGGGCGCGCATGTACAGTGCGATTGAAACTTCATGGCCACACTCAAGGGGCCAAAGAGCCGCATGTGGCTCGTGAGCCGCAGTTTGCCAACCACTGCCCTAGGCCAGTGGTTCTTAACCTTGGCTGCACATTAGAATCACCTGGGAATCTTTTTAAAATCCTGATTTCTGGGCCTCATCCTCTGGAAATTCTGTTTCTTTGTTACTAATGTTGTGGCCCAACCCCATAACAAAGAAATTGCTCCAGAGCAATAAGTATAAATCAGGGCTGTCCCAAGCACATCAAGATGTGTCAGATTACTTAATCTAAACCTTGGTGTCCTCAACTCTAAAGTCAAAATAATTTTACCACACAGTTATATGAGAATCTATAATAATAAAAATGTAATATGCTAATTAGACCAGACATCCTTCCTGGTGCCTGCTGGTGGCTGGAGGGAAGCCCAGGTCCCGGGTGCCAGAGGGAAGCCAGTGCCGGCAGCTGGGGGAAGGAAGGCCTACTCTTGCACAAATTTCGTGCATGGGGCCTCTAATTAATTGATAAATAGGCATAAAGCACTGTTTCCATGAGTATTATTGTTATCATTATTGATACAACTGCGTACTGACTGCCATATTAGTGAAGCAGATAAAAATATGAGCCCTGCACTCAAGAAGCCTATCATCCAGGAAGGAGACAGATGTGAAAACAAGTGAGTACAATGAAGTGTAGAGGTAGGCACGTGTCCAGAGGTGTCACAGCCCAAATGCCAGCAGGTAGGACCAGAATGCCAATGGCAAGCAAGTCAAACTATTTACCTCCTTAGATTTAAATGGGGAAATAGGTAGAAAAAAAATTTAAGATGTTTTTGATGTCCTTGTACTTTAGGGTTGACCCAATTTTATTTTAGTAAAAAACTTCTCTAATTGTAATATGCATGAGGAGATTTATTTTAGAAAGGATAAAACGAAATGATGCAGGGTCAAAAGCAGGGCTATGTAATATTGAAATATTAAAAGTGTTCCCTGCATTTGGGAACAAGAAAAGAAGGCATAAAAAACAACACCTCTATTAGCAGGACAATAACCAAGAAAAAAATAGAATTGTAAAAAGGAAAAAAATGCGTAACGTGTAGAGAATATAATTCTGGATATAAAAAAATCAGAGTCATAAGTTAGTTATTAGAATTAGTAAATATAGTTGATAAGATTACTAAATAAAATGTCCAATATAATCAAATGCATTTCTATATATTTTATGTATTTCTATCTATGTAAATGTTTCTATATATAAGCAATAAGTTATATTAAAATAAAACTACAAAAAAGTGTAATTTGCATTAACATGAAAATTATAAATGGAGAGGGAAAAATGTGCAAGATGTTTACACTAAAAACATAAATCAATATTAAGAAAACTTGAGGATAACTTAAATAAAATGAAGACACATATCATGTTCATAGATTTTAAAAGTCAGTAATATAAAAATATCAGTTCTTCTTAAATTGATATATGTATATTCAATTCAATCCTATTTAAAATCCCAGAGGACTTTCATTTATGTATAGAAATTGACAAGCTAATACTAAAGTTTTATGGAAAAATAAAGGACCGATATAATTAAGGCAACCTTAAAGATCTATGTTGGAAGACTTACATTGCCATCTGTCAAGATTTACTATAAATGTACAGTAATTAATATAATGTGATATTGACATGGATATTTGACAAATACAGATATAAAATAGAGTCCATAAATAGACCCACACATTTATTATGGTGTCATATTTATGACAAAACTGAAATAGTCAAATGAAAACTCATATGGAAAAAATAGAATCTGACTCCTACTGAACACACAAAATAATTCAGATTTAGGTTGACAAGTAAATATGAATATAAAATGTGCGACATTAGAGCTTCTATACAGTAATATGCAAAACAATCCTTATGACCTTGAGGTAGGTGCATATTTCTTCAACAGACCACACAAAAATATTGTTAATTTTTTTGTCATTTTGTTTTAAATTGAAAACTTCTTTCATCAAAAATACCATTTAAGGGATTGGAAATGTACACAATAAAAAATTGAAATACATATATCCTGCAAAAACTCACATCCAGAATATGTTTTAAATGCCTACATTAAAAAAAAATCAGTTATCTAACAGAGAAGTGGCCAAAAGACTTCAATAGGAGCATTACAAAATGAAAATTAAAATCCCACTGAGATACATACCACATACTTCATAATAGCCACAATGAACAAATTGTCAATATCAAAAGAACCCAGATCTCATACATTCTTGGTGGGACTATAAATGGACATACCCATTTAGAAATCTGTTTGGTAGTAATCCCAAAACTGAACAAACACATACCCTATGCCCACCAACCCATTGTTACATATATAAATAACAGAAATGTAAATATGGGTGTGCCAAAAATATGCACAAGAAATTTTATAAAAGCACTGTGGATAATAACCCCAAACTAGAAACAATGTCCCTAAACAACGCACTAGATAAATAAACTGTGAAATAAACTCATAATGAAGAAACTACAGCTACAACGCTCAAAAACGCAGTGTCGAATGAAAGAAACTGGAAAGCATAGAATACATCCTGTCGGTTTCATTTACATAAGGTTTAGAAACAGGGAAAGTCAAGATACAGGTACCTTTAGGGAGAAGGTGATGACAGGAAGAGCACAGTGGGGCTTTCTGGGAGTGGGGAGGCTCTATTTCTTGATGGACGATGATAACATGGAACGTTCACCTTTTCAAGACTCATCAAGCTGCAGCTTTGATTTGTGAGCTTCTTTCTATGTATTTAAAAAGATGAAACAATGTGATAGTTGTGAGAGAAGCAGCCGAGACAGCTCTCCTTGGGGTTCTGTAAAGCAGCAACTGCAATTTCACAATGAAAATCAATGGGAAATTATGGTGTGCCAATATAGGTTCATCCCAAGTAACCGTATATCACATTTGGTGAGCAATGTTGATAATAGGAGCCTGTGTATGTTTTGGCACAGGAAGTATATGAGAAATCTCTTTACCATCCTCTCAACTTGGTTGTACTTAAAACTGCTCTCAAATAATAAAGACTTTTTTTAAGTAAAAAACAAAAAAGAAGAAAAGAAAAAAGAAAATCAATGGAAAAACTGATTTGAGATGCATCTCTACGGAGTGGAGCAAAAGTAGGCTTACAGCTGTTCATAGGGAAAATCATACACAAATTAACCAGTACTAGTACAGGAACAAACTCGGTTGGACATACTCACAGCTGGAAACTACAGTGTGCATGCAATCAGAGATCACCTCACTCTGTGAGGGTGCTTTTCCTCGGGCTGCTGGACCAAATGACCTTGGTCCCGGTGGCTTAAAGCAATACAAGCTAGTCCCCTCAGACTCTGGAGGCCAGAAGTCCCCAGAATCACCGCTGCAAAGTCCATTTTGCCACATGAGATAGCGTTCACAGGATCCAGGAATAGGGGCCTGGAGATCTTTAGAGGCATCATTTCTCTTCCCCCAGCGAGTCCAATAGTGAAAGATCCAGTCCCATCCAGGAACCATATCACACCATGAAGGGTTTCATTGTTCTTTCCCTGCAGCTGATATTTTTTGTGTGGGATGACATTCATTCTACTCAATCTCAGGAATTAGATGACATTTTACATTAACTATTAATCATCACTTTCTAATTCACCTGACTTCGGATACTCTCTGGGTTAGGCTGTTACTCCCGCCACCTACAGCTCTGCCACCTGTGTTATAACAAGTGGGGTTTTGCCTAAGCAGTCATTTCTCCTCTCCCTGTTGGTTGCTGCACGTGTCAGCTCTCTGAGCAGCTGCAGTTCATGTGCAATGGAAGGGGTTCACAGTAGCCATTTCTAGGGGTTGAATCTTCTCTCTGCTCATCACCTATTGGATGGTATTCATCATGTTACTGACCTCCAAATTTCAGTTGGCCAGCTATATGATAATACTACCTACTTCACAAAGCTGTTATAACAATTACCTTTTAAACTATGTCATACAGTGACTTTGCCATTATGATGTGATGTCTTTCTGACTTGGTATATATAATCATAACGGTGACATTGCATTTTCATAAATTTTACATCAAGCTATTTTGATGTGATTCATTTCAATTTAACCTGATTTTATCAAGCATCTACTCTATGCTAGAACCTGCATGCTCTAGGGAACACATTGCAGAATAGAATCAATCCCCAATCTCTCCCCTTAACAAGCCTGTCTAGTGGGGAAAGCAGGTGTGTTAAACAGATGACAATACACGGTGATCAGAGCTACAAAATCATGAAAATTTGAATATGAAATTTGATCTTATTAGGGAACTACTCATTTTGTGAAGTCTTAAAAGAACACGATCATTATGCAAAAAATTCTTATTGATTAAAGATGTACAGTGTTTTTCATTGTTGCTGTAACAAATTGCCACAAATTTAGTAACTTGAAACAACACAAATTTGTTTTCTTAAAGTTATAGATGTCATTAGTTTGAAATGAGTCCTACAGGGCTAAAATCAAGGTATCGGCAAGACTGGTTCCTTCTGCAGTCTCCAGGGGAGAATCCATTCTTGGTCTCCCGGTTTCTCAAGGGCACAGACATCCTTGGCTGGTGGCTGTATCACTCCAATCTGTTTCTGCTGTCCCACTGCCTTCTCTGACTTTGGTCTTCCTTCTCCCTCTTATGAGGATCCTTGTGATTAGGTAGGGACAACCTAAATAATCCACCATAACCCCCCCATCTGACGATCCTTCATTTAATTATATTTGCCAAGTTCCATTTGTCACGTAAGTTCTCATATTCACTGGCACTGCATCCTAGAGAGGGGAGGGATGGGGGAACTGTTTGTGATCAGGAAAGCTGAAATGGTAATCAGATTTAATGGTTTTCAAGGCTGTAATGACCTTAGAGTTCCTCTAAAACAGGCCATATTTCATAGGACAAATTTGGGGACCAGAGAAGTCACATGGTTGAAAAGTGAGCTATCCAGGAATTTTATCAGATCATACGCTTTGATAGCAGCCTGCCCTGTCTATTTGTTTCTAGTAAGGAACAAATTTCGAATCTTGTCTCTGCTTGATGGAAGGACTCAGACATGCTGGTGAAGATTTTATTTCCAAAGGACCAGGCCTGATAGCAAATGACACTTGGGATTTTTCTAGGGATTCAGAAAACTCACAATTAATTTTAAATTCTCTAAGAGTCTTCCCTTCATCTTCAGAGCCCAACCTTCATCCCTTCATCCCAGCTAAGGCCCTAAAGGTCCACAGAGGGGCATCCCTCACCATAGTTCTTTTTGGTTTCTTTTTTTTCCCTCCAGGTGAGTTTCTTTTCGAAGGCTTGTTTATGTTTCTCAGTACAGATAAGGGTACATGTTTTATTTTGTACAGAAAATGAAAAGGCTTCTGGTCTATAGAGATTATATTTTTTCTATTTTTTTATAGAAAGTATATTTTTAATTTTACTATAAAACATATAATGTCTTCCCACAATATTTTCTCTATACACTGTTAAAGCTATATAAAAACAAAAAAAGTCCAAGATTTCGTTTTCATCGATGCAATTATTCATATTGCCAGCAGATGGCAGAATATCATTAATAATAGTTGAACATACCATTGCAACAAGGTAGTTTATTCAATACTAGAGGTTGGTAAATCTATATACAAAACAAGTGGTTATGAATCTCCTACTGTGTGAAAGGTTATTATTCAGACTCTGGATTGTGCTATTTAACAAAACAGACACAAACTCTGATGGAGAGTATGCGTAGTGACGTAATATGCAACAAGACAAGATTGTCCCAAGTTTGTCTTTTAAAATTTCCTCCCACCTTCTTCACCTCATTGAAATTCACATTTCTGAGTGGAAAGAAGAAAAGCAAATGACAGTGTGAAAATTCTTTTATAGGTGAAGAGACTTAAGAAAGATAAAATGGTTTGCCTGAATAATAGCTAGAAAGTAATAGTTAGATACAAGTCATTGACTCAACATTTTATCTAACATTTTCCACATTGATTCTCAAGGTACATTTGCAGTGGTTCTCAACCTTCTGGCCCTTTAAATACAATTCCTCATGTTGTGACCCCAACCGTAAATTTTTGTTGCTACTTCATAACTGTAATGTTGCTACTGTTATGAATCGTAATGTAAATATCTGATATGCAGGATGGTCTTAGGCGACCCCTGTGAAAGGGTCATTCGACCGCCAAAGGGGTCGTGACCCACAGGTTGAGAACCGCTGCTTTATGGGTTCTTAGCAAACCATTTCATCTCTCTGGGTCTTAACTTACTTTTCTGTTAAAATCCAGGCATTGGACTTAGTTACCTTACTTTAAAAGGCTATGTGTTTACCAGTGGAATCTCCTTGTTTATCTTCTCCAAAAGTTCGATACAGCAAAGAAGGAAAGTGCTTGAGTTGAAGGAGACCCATTCCTCCTGAGTCTCCATCGTCTTTCCCTTGACTCTTCAGACTCCTCAGAGCACAATGTGGAAACTACCAGTATTTTGCAGCTGCCATCCATCTCTAAATACTTATATTCCTTAAATGCAATGAATTAAGTGTGAAATACTAATAATCTCAAAAAAACTTCTTGCTGATTGGTAAAAATCAAAGCAAAACAACAACAAGAAAGAACACTAAATCTTAACGAATTTGCCAAACTGGTGCAATCAGTCATTAAGAACAAAAAGAAACTGACACGCAAAGCATTTTCGAAGTTTTCAACACAGTTTCTTCTGAGTAATGACATTGTCTTCACGCCGCACACTGCGCTCGACCGCACGCAGCCAGGTGTCAGCTGTGAACGTGCTCTGGCACACGTTCTCCGAGGCGACAAGGTGGCTCCCCTGCATCCAGCCATCAGACACACAGGCTTTGGCTATGAGGAATGCCAACAGCCAGATGGGGTATGGCCTACTGCTGACTCATGCTGACCTGGGCCAAAGAGTTCTGGAAGCCACTCAACCACAACGCCGTAGGCAGTGGTGGGAAGGGCAACTTAAGGTCAAGGAGCTATGGGGCAGTGGTTAAGACGGACTTGAACTTTAGTCTTCCTGAGTTTACATCCCAGCTCCATAACCTTGGCCAAGTTCATTTGGTTCCTATATTTTAATTGTGGAGAATAAAAGTTACTCCTTCATGGGAATAAGACCCCAGAAGGCAAATGACAGTGCTGTGTAAGTACCAACTACAAGTTTAATGGTCTCTGGCAGGATTCACACAAGTGCCTGCAGGCTGGGATCCTCGCTGCCCCTCTTGTCACCTTCCAAGCTGTTCTTCACACAAGAGATTGTGTGACCTTTAAATTATATGTCCGGTCACATCGTGTCCATTTTTAAAATCCTCCAGTGATCCTCCCTGGCACTTGAAATAAAATCTAAATTCCTAAGGCTGACCTACGGGCCCTGCATGACCTTCCTGTCTGCTCTCCAACCTTAATTTGCCCCTTGCTGACCACACTGCAGCCACACTGGCCTTCGACAGTTCTGGGAACAGCCCGAGCCTTTCCCATTCCTTAGAACTCCTATGTTTACTACGTCTCTTCCCAGAAAACACTGGCATTTCCTAAAGTCTCAGCTAAAACATTTCTCCTCACAGAGGCCTTCTCTGACCACTTTTTTTTAATCTGAAGTATTCAGAATAAAGTGTGCTTTATTTCCTAGCACCTGGATTGGAAAATTTTGACCCATGAGCTGCTTTTTTACATAAAGTTTTATTGCAACACAGTCATGCTTGTTCATTTATGTAGTATCTATATCTGTATTGGGCTCCCATGGCCAAGTTGAGTAGTGGCAAAGCCTAAAATATTTACTGACTGAATCTTTACATAAAGTTTACCCACCCCTGGTCTAGTGTATTATCATAGTCCCCCCTTCATTACACCAATCACGTGGGTAATGTTTTCCCTCTCTGTTTACTTGTTCATTGTCTGTGCCTCTATTTCTCTCCTTGAGGCTGAAGACCTCTTCTGTATTTTTCTCTGTTATATCTCCAGGGCACTGCCTAGTACAATTTATAAATCTGTTGATATTGTGAATTATATTGTTTGCAGAAACAATACTTATTGGAGAAAAATAATAGAATCCAGAATCTCCATAACTCACCAAGTCCAGGATATAATCCAAAAGGACCAAGAAAATGGAACACCCTCTCAAGAGAAAAGAAAGAGAAGAGGTTGCATACTAGCTTTTTTGATTACCTCTGTGGCATGAGGGTAAAAAAGAAATTTTATGACACACATGTGTTTAAAGTCATGGCTCCAATGGCCAATGAATCCATGAGTGAAATGTAACTTGAAGGAAAGTGAAAACTGAGAGAGCAGTGTAATTCTTAGTGATGTTGCAATGTCCTGCCTCAGTGTATAAGACATCGTGAGAACTAACATCTTCTGGAAAAGGTAGAATTCATAGATGGTTTTGAAATGCCAACTCGTTTGATGGGCAGCAGCCCTGGTTTCAATCCAGATCCTTTGCTTTTGCTGCACTGTGTGGAGTCTCTCTCTGCATGTGTTCTTCAGGGGTCAGAGATGTGGGTAGACAGGGTTTGGGGATGGCTTCTCTTTCTCTTTGCCTTCTATAATTTCCTCACTCTTTTCAGCATTCCTGTTTTCCCAGTTTCTCATTTCTGGTGTTCCATGGGTTTTCTACATGATCCCCAGTCACCACAGCGATTAGCTTGAATTTCACTGAGTCCAGGCTAAAAGCTTGGGGACAGGAATGCACTTGTAGAATTCGTCACACCCTTCCTTCAAGCAAGTGTGCACTCCCCACCTTTCTCTCTGTTTCTGCTCATTGCCCAGCACCTTCAGGATGTTGCTTTTTTGTATTATGCCTAAGTTTTGTAGTTGTTTTCTTCTGGGTGGGTCATCTTATGGATTCTTTTCTGTTATACCCAGAAGCCAAATTTAGTTGAAAGAAGGAATGGAAAATAGGAGAGAGAGAGAGAGAGAGAGAGAGAGAGAGAGAGAGAGAGAGAGAGAGAGAGAGAAAGCTCGCAATTATCATCCTAAATTCCTGGGGGGAAAATTCCTAAGATTGTATAGTATCAGCTAATGCTTATAGACTGTTACCTGCAACCCTATCATAACCTGGCTGCCTGGCAGGGAATGCAGCTGTTGAATTCTCCAGCCTTGAGACCTTGGGGTTCATTGAGGTCTAGTCTTGTGGCTAACCTCTAGTTCCATTCCTCTTATCCTCATACCACCCTAAAAAAACAACCTCTACTCCAAAGGCATGACGCAGTGAGATCAGCACACAAAGAGAGGGATGCCACTGCCAATTAGAGCATGGTACCATGAAGGACGTGTGAACAATTAGTACTGCCATGATTCTGGACACATGACAAATGAATTTGTGCAAGCTCTTGGCATGACTCACACACTTGCTTCGTGGATATCTGTTCAGTATTAAAACTCTGGAAGAGCACCAAGTACCACAAAGTTCACAATTTCCTTTTCTAGGGACAGTTTCTTTATTAACTAGCACCAATGACAAGCTGAAAAGAAGCCCTTTATCTGGTAGCTATTTGACTTCTCTCTCCCTTAAAGAGTTCCTCCAGGCTTGTCTCCTACTCCTGTACATTTACACTCCACACCTGGGACTCCTAAACACAGGACAGTGCCGCAAGTTCCTATTAACAAAGCCACATTTGAGGGTGGGAGTAAGTGCGGGATAAGGGGTGTCACACAGTTTAATGACTTGGGGGGAGAATAACTCAAAATACTCGGGTCTAAAGGGATCTTCGTAATGTATGGTTGGGAAATGCCTGGATCCATTCAGGGCTGAGCTGTTCAAGTCTCACCTTCTATGAGACAACTGTCCTGAGATGTTTTATAGAATGTGGGGGGTCCGGAGACATGACATTATTCCCGCGAGGCTATGCTGCTTTCTGTTTCCACTTTCCTTCAAGCTACACATCACTCAGTCACTCATTGGCTCTTTGGAGCTATAGCTTTAGGAGCACACATGTCATAAAAAATATTTTTCCCATCATGGCCCACAGATAGACAAAGAATCCAGCATGTTACAGCTCCATAGATTCAATTCACAGCCAAATGCTTCAGGAAAATAACTACTTGGTCTTGAGTTAAATAGTCCTATTTATAATCACTCCATTTTAAATACAGAATTCATCCTAAACCTCACTGTCTTCAGAGTTTCCACGGCAGGCTGCATGGGAAAGAGCATGGATTTTGCCTCCTTGTGCACTTCACTTCCAAGCCCAGCTCTAAACCAAGGTCGCTGTGTGACCCTGAGCAAGTCCCTTACATCGAAGAGTCTCAGTCACCTAGCCTATAAAACAGGATTAACAACAATATTTTATTAGGATTAACAGTGCATATAAAGTATCTTGCACACACAAGGTGTTTAACAAGGTCAGCACCTATTGTAATTATTACTACGTGGGACTGTGGCTTACTCTTTGACAATTTCTAAGAAAAAAGTGTTGCTGTCTTTTTAACATTCTTTAATTCAACTGACAAAAAAAGAGTTGGAAGGAAACTATGAAGAGAGACAGAGAGAGACAGAGAGAGAGAGAGAGAGAGAGAGAGAGAGAGAGAGAGAGAGAGAGAGAGAGAGAGAGAGAAAAGGAGAGAGAAAGGAAGAAAGGAAGGAAGGAAGAAATGAAAGGAGGAAGGAAGGAAAGAAGGAAGGAAGGAAGGAAGGAAGGAAGGAAGGAAGGAAGGAAGGAAGGAAGGAGAAAGAGAAAGAGAGAAAGAAAGAAAGAAAGAAAGAAAGAAAGAAAGAAAGAAAGAAAGAAAGAAAGAAAGAAAGAAAGAAAGAAAGAAGGAAAGAAAGAAAGACAAGTATTAAAGGAATAGCCCATTAGGATATATGGAGACCTGGGGTCTACTCCCACTGGAAATTTTGACATAGCCCCTCAAGCTGTCAATTTCCTTATCTGCAAAATAGGGCATCTTTTGTCTAGAAATGAGGTTTGGGAGGCAGCGGTTTCTGAGTGTGTGCTTGAAGAAGATAGTACGCTGCCCCTATGGGCTGAATGGTCAGCAGAGGATCCATGACAGAATATAGGCTAAAAGGACTAAAGTGAATGTGTAAGAATGGTATGGTAATGAACTTTTCCATTTTCCCTATTTTTTCCCCAAATTTCCCTTAATAACACTATATTACTTTTAGATAAAACCTTATGCTTATATTTTAAAACAATTGGTAGAATTATATTTATGTTCTCAATTTAGACTAAAATTGAGTAAACTAATTTGTTTTTAAGGAAGAGATTTAAAGACTTCTACCTCCCTGCCCCCAAACATGAGAACTCAAGAGTCTGGTCTATGGCTGGAGGTTGTAAGACCTACCTTAAGGGTGTGCTCTTTTTCCAAATCAAAACCCTATACTACCTTCTCCCAGTTAGGCCTGGGGAGAATTGTCAAAACCACCAAGATCAGGGAAACTGCTTTAATTCCCAAACAGGTCAACCACCAGCTTTTTCCATAAGCATCCATGAGCCCACAGAGATAGCTGAGGGACTGCCATGGGGACAGGCCAGATGCCTTCCGGTGCAAATGACCAGTAAGGGGCCTCAGGCACTAGATGACTCAGCCAGTTTAACCATCGACCTACATTGTAAGCATGGACCATACTAACACAGGTACCTTTGGTTCAGACAATACACTTGACATCAAGCCTATCCTTTTATAGGACACAAAGCCTTCTAGCCAGTCAGCATCTCCTTATCTTTTCTGTATGTGGAGATCTTCTACCCTAGGTCATGATGGGTGGAACAGACTCCCACTTAGGATGTGGAAAGGTATGAGTGCTCTACTGCAACTGCACCCTTTTCCTGATCAGACCCACCTATCCAAAACTCTGAATTTGGAGACTGTGATGCAAAGAAGTGGGCAGAGTGAGAATTCATGCCTTCTTGGAGCAGCAGCAACATCAGGCACTTTGAAGGATGGGTAACGACAGAGGACCTCCCCAGCTCTGTCTGGTGACATCACCAGGTGGGTTCTTGGGAGTGATTTTGGAACTTCTGCCCAGGCTGCCCACGTGCCTGCTTGTTCCCAAGCCTCTGTTTCCATCATCTCTGTGACCTACACGAACCAGAGTCATTTTCTGGCACTAGTTCCTAATAACCCACCCGGTTCACACATCCAACTCTTAGTTTGACCAGTTTATTCCCAAATCCCTTCCAGTGGTTATCTTGACCTCACCTGTGCCTCTATCCAACCAGTAACAGTTATGTCAGTCAACACATGTGATGACCTTTTAGAGTTAGATGATTCCTTCCATCTTTGAAGAACTTCCTTAGAAACCTTAACCATTCTTCCAACATGAATGAGTAATGGTAATAATAACAGCTAAAATTTATAGTTAGTATAACATTGGCTAGATACTTTCAGTTATTCTACCAGATGACGTTAAGGAAAAATAAATTTGGGCAACTTCCTATCATAATACCAGTTGTAGTGATTAGGAAATGAGACCTGAGTGATTACATAACTGTCCAGTGGGCACAAGCCAGTGTGTGGCAGACATGAGGGTTGCATCCAAGTCTGTCTGACTCTAACTCCTGAATTCAAACCATTTCACTCTAGGGAATCCAACCAACTCTGTTCTACTTTAGCCCAAGAAACTGGGTCAGGTTACAAATAAATCACTATAGAAAAAGTTCATCTAAATTTCAAAATGCAAATAAGTCAGTTATCTCCATCTGAGAGATTTGTTAAACCATAATTCTACAATGATTAAATATTTTCTCTTTTCTTAGAGAGGGAGGCAAAGACTGGAATAATTCCTTTGTAATTTCAAAATTCCAGAAATGAGGAATTTAGAGAAAAAAAGTCTCTTGCTATAGGTGTTAGGTCTTCTTTCAGTATTTCCACTGGGCAATGCGACTTTGCCAGAACACACCAATTTCTATATATTAAAAATTCAAACTAATTTTAATTAGTATACTTTTTGAGTGTCTAGAATAGGCATTATGGGTCAGGCAGGTTAATCTAAAAGACTATTTCTGATCTGAATGACTCGAACAGTGTATATATATTTTCCTTTCTCCAGTGGGATGTTGATAAAGACATGGAACTCACAGTGTAAAAATTATTTACTAGTAAGGAAGACATTGGTGAACTCTAGTTCCTCCTTTATAGTCCTTTAATTTGTAAATATTCAGAGAACCCTGTAGTTGGCAAGAAAAATTAATGTCAGAATCAGAAGTGGTACTGCTTGAGTCTCATTCGTGGATATTTTTCTCTATACAGATAATTTTTCTATTTTCTTATTTTTTCTTATTGGTATATCAGCATTATTTTTAGGGTCTACTTATTTTTTGGTAATGGTGATCATTCAAAACATTGATGATATTTTTTTCCAGGGCAGCCAAGCACCAGAAACCACAGTAAAGGGCATGGTCTTTTCTGGCAGGAGGGAAATATACTAAGTCCAACTAGTAACTGACAGCACATGGGGTTGGGAGATCTGTGTTTCTGCCATAAACACATATAAAGTGTTGGCTAAATGACTTGGTTATATTGGCTAAAATTTCCCAACCAAAAACTGGGAATGATAACCTTGTGTCCTACAACTCAAACGTATTTTTGAAATTAGGTGAACATATAATGTGTTGAAGTACATTTTATAAAGGAGCAGATTTATAAACTTATCTAATATCTTCCCTTGTGTTGTTCTATCAATTTCATTCCATAAGCCTCTTCCTTGAAAACATTTACTATGTCACTTATGGTTGCCTTACTAGAAAATGATGATGTATCAGCTATGGCAGGAGAAAGAGTTTTATAATGTATTCTGCACGAACATTACCACCAACTTACACTGTAACCATCCTTCACAGGACAAACTAATCTATATTCCATTAGAAGCCCAGAGGAGCTAATGAAACATACCACTGACATTCAACCCTTATGCTCTCTGCTTGTTGCTTTTTTTTTAAAATCAGTGTACCCAGTTCTGTTTTCAATAAGTAGAACAGATGGATTTAAAATAAGGTGTTAATGTTGTTGGCGGAAATCAGGCTCTTCCACAGGGTGGGGGTAAGGGGGGGGGGCGGGTATTTACCAGACACACAAAGGAGGGATTATGATGTGGGAAGATGATTTATTTGTGATGAAAAATCAAAGGAGTTCCACTCCTAGGTTCCCAATGTCCTATCTCATACCTTCCCACCATAGCAGAAGTCCAACTGTGACTTCTGCAAGGCCAAAACAAAGGCCAAGTTCAGTTTCTATTCACAGTAAAGCTTAGTCCTTTGGAGCCCACACAGTCTGCTGCAACCCACATGGTTGAACGCTACTGGGTGAGAGACAATGTGTGAATGAACAGGCAAGTGCATTACTGGGGAAGAAAGAGAGAGGGGGAGAGAGAGAGAGAGACAGAGAGAGAGAGAATCCCCATCCCCTGGGATTATAACCAGGAACTCTTCCAAAACAACCAACCAGCTTCCCAAGCTTTCTCAGGCTTTTGACAGGTCCACTTCTTCTCCCAGGTTAGACTCACAGGCATCTATGCTCAAGCACCTGCCCCTGTGCCATTTTGACTTCTATTGAGCATGTGCTTACCTCCCCCTTCATTGTTCTATCCCTTCCCCAATGATCTGTGGGGAATGGAGAGTGAGGTGAAGGCTCATGCTTCCCAGCTGACCATGCTTAACCATGTCCGAGTCCCCTTGCTCTCTTCCTGTTAATATCTAGCTAACTATGGTAGCATTTCCCCCCTGCAGACCTTGGGCCTTTAATCTTACAAGAGTAAGGGGATGAAGATCTCATCTTCTGTATCTGCATCCCTTGAAGACCTTGGGCCTTGCCATCTTACAAGGGGAAGTGGATGAAGTAGCATCTTCTGTCACTGCTTCTGATACTGTAGTTAGCTGGCCTTTGGGCCTTGCTGAAGACACAGTGGACGTTTTCCATGGTGGGAAAGATGGAGATCAGACTTGGGAACCCAGGAGGGAAACTGCTCTGATTTTGCAAAATTAAATCATCTACCACCACAATCTCCTTGGGTCTGGGAAATGCTTTTCCTGGGATCCTGTGGAAGAACCTAATATCCACCAACACCGTTAGGACCACTAGAAATCAGCAACTTTCTCACAATAGCAATTAATTTTAACCTACCAGGTATAGCAAGGAACATTAAAGGAAGGACAGCTGGGATCAAATAATCCAGATTGTCCCCATATTATTCAAAACCCTAAGGCAGACAGGAGGCACTTGTGGCATGTTGGGTCTTTCCCAAAAATACTTTTCAACAATTATGTCTAAAAATTAATATACCTGTTTAACCTTGGCTGGTGTGGCTCAATGATTAGACTGTCAGCCTGTGCACCGAAGGGTCACAAGTTCAATTCCCAGCCAAGGGTACATACCTGGGTTGTAGGTTCACCCTAGGGCCCCAGTTGGGGCATTTATAGGAGGCAACTTGTCAATGTGTATCTTCACATTGATGTATTCTCTCTCTGTCTCTATTTAACTCTCTCCCTCCACCCCCCGCTCTCTCTTTCCTTCCCTCCCACTCTCTCTAAAATAAAAATCAATGGAAAAAATATCCTTGGGTGAGGATTAACAAAAAAGTAAAATAAAAATTAATATACCTGTTTCAACTAATAAATATTTTTATAGCAAGCACAAACTGTACACACATAAGCATATATTTACCACTCACAAAGCTATTGTTATGTATATAAGAAAAAAAAATTTTTTTAACATATTTTATTGATTTTTTTACAGAGAGGAAGGGAGAGAGATAGAGAGTTAGAAACATCGATGAGAGAGAAACATCGATCAGCTGGCTCCTGCACATCTCCTACTGGGGATGTGCCCACAACTCAGGTACATGCCCTTGACTGGAATCGAACCTGGGAACTTTCAGTCCGCAGGCCGATGCTCTATCCACTGAGCCAAACCAGTTTTGGCTAAGAAAAAATTTTATGGTTTCTATGGGGTGGGGGTGGGATGTAAAATGCAATTCAAATGAGAAGAAACAAAAATATTTACTTCTAATGTTTTCAAAGGGCACAGGCTGATGTTTCATAGAATAAGATCTTCAGGCTAAAATATATAATCAACCACTGCTCTCTGCCCTCAATAGAATTAGTATTGCTTGGATATGAAGGAATAAATATTTGAGTCCCAACCGACCAATTAATAGCATGCACAATGCAACTACAGAACAAATATAGATCAAAGAAAGAGCATCTGGCTTTTTGGCAGTCTGTGGATGCATAGTAAATGCAGTGGGAAATTATTCAGGGAACTGCAGAGAAACTAAGCTGCATTGCTCTTTGTTAAGCAAACCACGTGCAAGGTCATGTTATCATGCAAAAAAGTATTGGAATACAATCATCCCCTATTCATAATACACACTTCAATTCTATTCAATTGCACCTACCATGAGAAGCTGGCACTAGAATGATCACAGACTTAGGAATCAGGCAGAGTCTGCAATCCAGCTCCATCACTAACTAGTTTTGTTTGTTTTGTTGTTGTTTTACCTTTGATAGTTCTCTCGAAATAGACAGCTAGTAGGGTGATGTTTATAGATAGGCAGACAGATGGGCATTCATTGGGACATAATGGTAAAGAGATAACAATGATAAAAAAAACTGTTGGCTGCATGATGATTGGCAATTTGCTAAATACATTTTATATGACATTTTTCATTTTGATAAGCTATAGAGATTTAACTTCCCTTCTTTCTACATGATGAATGATTAAAGGTGATCCATCCATTCAAAAAGCTATAGTTAAATAGTTTTTAACTATAAATAGCTTTTAAATCGCTTTTAACCACTAGCAATGAAGTGAGGACTTTTACTGAAATGGTGGCTGACGCCTAACATGACTTCATGTCACTTGGCTGTACTTGGTTCTGATCAGAGTTGTAGGAAGCAATAAAATTTTAGCAAGAATCAGAAATGAAGAAGCAATAAAGCTTTTAGCAATAGGTGGGAGTATCTGATAAATTAGCCTCAACACAATTTATTGTGAAGAAACTGGAGGTGTATGACTGCACCCAGCTCTCTTAGAAGATAAAAACACCTGCCCAGGAGCAAGTGGGAAGCCCAGCTCTTTGGGGAATTTTCTTCTGAGGAAATAGCTCTTTTCATTTTGCCTAGTAATTTTTAAGAAAAGTAAAAGAAACGCAATTACAAAATAAGCTTTTAATAGTCATTTTTGCTTTTTAAAACACAGTCTTTAATTTACTCTTACAGGCACACACATAATTTGAGATATAATTGACATACAATCAACTGTGCATATTTAAATGTAGAATTTTAAATTTTTGTACAATTCTGTACAAAAAATAAGTACAGTTTTAAACTTTTGACATGTGTGAAGCTGTGAAATCGTCTCCACAAAGAAGACCTTGAACATATTCCTGATCCCCGAACCTCCTGTCATCCAAGCTTGGTATGGTACCTTTTTCATTTTATCCATTCTAATAGGAATATAACTATGTTTGCAATTTGCATTGCCCTAATGATTCATGGTGTTGAGTGTCTTTTCATATGCTTATTTGGCAGCCCTATGTCTTCTCTGGTGAAATGTCTGGTCAAATATTTTTATCATTTTTTAAAAATTGGGGTTTTTTCTTCTTATTGAGCTTTGAGGATTTTTTTATAGACTGAACACAATTTCTATAACATATATATCTTCTAAATAGTTTATCTAGTCTCTCTTTTTAGCCTCTTAATGGCATTTTGAAGAACTAAAGGCTTTAATTTTGATAGAGTCCAGCTATCTTATTTTTAATGTTTAGTGCTCCTAGCATGAATGGAAGAAATTTTTGCCTAACCCAAGGTCACAATACTTTTCACCTGTTTTATTCCAAAAAGTTTTATAATCTTAGGATTTTCATCTACTTCTATGATTCACTTTGACCTGATTTTTGTATATTTCTGGGGAGAGGGGCATGAGGACGTCCAATTATTTCACAACCATTTATTGAAAAGATGATTCTCATTGAATTTCCTCTGCACCTTTGTCAGGTATCAAATGCCCATATATGTGCCATCTATTTCTGGGTTCTCTAGTTTGTCCTTTTTATCTATATCTGTTTTTATGTTAATACTAACCTGTGTAGATTACTACGACTTTATAGTAGATATTAAAAGAGGTAGTGCAAGTTGTGCAAAATTGTTCTTCTTTTTCAATTTTTTTTTCTATTCTTGGTTCTTCACATTTGCATATGAATTTTAGATTCAGATTGTCAATCTTTACAAAATAGTCTTCTGGAATTATTAGTGGGTTTGTTTGGAATCTGTAGGCCAATTTTGAGAGAACTAGCATCTTAACAATATCGGGTCTTCTAGCCCATTAACATGGTATATCTCTATGTTAAAATTAATCAGTTTCCTAATAATGCTCTTTAAAGCAACCATACCCTCTTCAATCAGTATCCAGTCTCAGGATTGAATGTTACATTTGAGTGTGTGTGGTTTTTGTTTGTTTGTTTTTGTTTTGTTTTGGGGTGGTTTTTTGTTGTTGTTTTGGAAGGGTTGTTTTGTTTAGTTTAGTTTGGTTTGGTCTCTTCACTCTGGAACTATTCCTCAGCCTTTCATTGTTTTTTATGACATTGACACTTTTAAAGATTGCACATCAATTGTTTTGCAGACTTTGGGTTTATGTGTTCTTTCCTCGTGATTAGATTCAGGTTATATGTTATTGGCAGTAAAATGGCATTACACTTCATGCCCCTACATTAGCTGGCCTATTCTCCCTATGCACCTGACCTCTTGCTCACTCTGCCATTGCAAGTGGACACTTGGCCTTGGAAATGAGATAGCAACTTCTTAGTCAATGCCAATTCCACAACAAACAAATAGTTTTGAATCGCAGGTACTTTTTACAGCCCCATTATTTACCTCAATCACTGGATTTGCTGTAAATTAATAATAAATCAATTCTAAAAAATATTTTTCCCCAATGATAAGTGTAAACATTCATTTACTTTAAAGAGAAGAACATTTTGTCCCTCTTTCAGGATAAAAATCAGGCCTGCTGCCCTGCTCAGTTAGTTGAGCATCGCCCCATGTACCCAGAGAGTTCTCTGGTTCCATTCCCAGTCAGGGAACATGCCCAGGTTGTGGGCTCAATCCCCAGTCGGGGCTGTGCAGAAGCATCCAATGGATGTTTTTCTCTCTCTCCCTCTCTCCCTCAAAAAATAAGTACATTAAATAAAATAAATAAGCATTTTTTTAAAAAGACCTGCTAATCACTTCATGGGCCCAAAACACCCTTGATAATTTCTTGAGGGTTTTTGGTAACAAAACTGGAATAGCAACCAGAGAACATTACAAAACTCAGTTGGACTCATTCTGGAAATGTATCCTTAATGTGATAGAGTCATTCTCAGCTGCCATGAAATGAAGGTTAAACAATATATTGGAATAACATAACTATAGAAAATTTCCAGCCCTGGTTGGATAGCTCAGTTGGTTATAGTGTCATCCTGGTATGCCAAGGCTGTGGGTTCGATCCCTCGTAAGAGTAAATACAAAGAATCAACCAATGAATGCATCAATAAATAGGACAACAAATCAATGTTTCCCTTCCTCTCTAAAATCAATAGATAAGCAAAAGGAAAGAAAATTTCCAAACACTATGTCAAATGTTCATTTAAATAAATAATGAAAACCTAGAGAGAAATTCATTTAAAATATCCATTCCAAAAAGATGCATTGTGATTAATATCATTTTGTATTCTTTCATTCACTGTTGCCTGGATCCATTTATTTCCTAAAACCACTGTATAAACTCATCTGTACTCCGAGGTGCTTGTGCACTCTCCAGTCATTTCTCATTTGAAATTGTTTATAAGTTTCTACCTTTGAAAGAAAACTGAACTAAAACATTGCCTACGTTTATTTAGCTCTAGCACAGCAATTCTTTATTCACATTGAAGTGAAAGATGTGAAAAATCTCTTCAAGGTGATTAGATGCTGCTATTTACTCTTAAACTTGTAAACATATTTCTATGATTTTTTTGCCTCCATAGACAAAGGATAAAGGCAACTTTTAAATTTTTATTTTTTTCATTATTCAACCAATCATTCAAGAACATGCAATGAGTGTCTCTTATGTTATGGATATAAGACATAAATCTTTCCCTTTAAACTCAGAATCCAGGAGAGTTCAGGCTTGCACACAGCCTATCAATCATTATAACAGAGCTATGCATGAGTTACTCGCGGAAGTCAGGAAAACTAGTGGAACTCACTGAGGCTGGGGAAGTCGGGAAGTTTCATAGAAGACATAGCATTGGAGCTGAGCCATAGAGAAGATACATATGTTCATCAGAAAGGAATGTAAGTGAAGAGTATTTCTGGATAACAGGACATGTGAAAGCAATACAGTGAGAAAGGGCATCAGCGGTACTGTCAGTCATGTTGAAATTAGAGAATTAATAGACTGAAAGGCACAAGAAAAATCAGTTAATTTCCAAATAGTTATTTAATGCCCACTAATTGGAAACGCTGAGCTAAGTGCTGGATGTGGGGAGAATAATCAGTTCCTGCCCTCCAGTTTACATTATAACTCAGAAAAGATATAAGTATATTAAACCTGAGTACAATGATATAAGGCAATAATAGACTCTGAAAGATTTAGGAAAATGGGAACTTTATCAATTAAAGTACTTGGTTCCCAATCTCTTCCTTACTCATTCCTACCGCAAAAGGTGTTTGAGTGTGCATGCCTCCACATTTCATCTATTTAGAAGCAGTGCACTATACTGTTGTCCAATCCTTTACAATTGACAACATTTAACTTTTTGAGATAAAAGCAAATACAAATAGAAATTACAATTTTTCCCCACACCTCAATGGATTACCTTGTACAACTCTAGTGGTGCACACACCTGGTGGGAAGACCACAGCTTTGAGCATTTAGAAAGAATTTCACAGACAGAATATTTTTCTCTTTCATAGCATGGCCTAGATTTGGCCCACAAATGAATGGCATTTTTAAGAAAGAGGAAAAATGGGAACAGGATGTGTGCTACAAACTGCAGGAAGAAAATACTTAACTAGACCTTTGATTAAAGGAGCCAAACATCAAAGTTCATAAATCTATATTGTACCAGGGTTTCTCAAGTGCAGCCTATGAACCACCTGCATCCAAATGACTTGGAGATGCTTGTGCTAAATGCTGACCCTTGGGTACCACTCCAGACTTACTAAATCAGGATATCTGGAAATGGGGAAAGGGAGTCTGTAAAAAAGATGATTCTTTTCATCACTAAAGTTTAAGAACAGGTAATCTAAACAATAGAGACTTCAAGTAGTCTAATTTTAGTTATGAAATCTCAAAGAGTCACAGAGATTACAGATATCTAAAAATCTGTTAGAGAATCCATAGGTCACAAACAATACAGAATATGTGAAAATGACTTCCTTCATTGTTTAGCTTTGTCAAGCAGAGGAAAATCTATTATTCTGATCCCCATTCAAAATAAAAACATGCTTTCTGTGAGAGTGGTAAGCCCATTTACAGTTAAAGTTACACTTCTTTTCCCCAGTAGACTACATGCCATGTTACTCAGAAAAGTGTTTTGGAGTCTTTGGGGCAATTTGCATTACACACAGATGACTATAGACAAATAGTGATGCCTGATGAACAATTCTTTGGCATGATGGTTAGTAAAGCTTAATCTTTAGTTTATAGCTTTCATCATATTTTGGAGGTTCTTGTACAACTAGCTCATTCATCTCTAAGGCTAATCATATGAGATAACCAAATTAGAACCAAAATTTGATTGGCTTATTTCATCAGTACATTTAGTTACATATTGTAACTTCCACTCAATAGTACAAACTGATCTTTTACCTTAAACTGAAAAAAAACAAAATGCTGGTTTACGGTGCTATTCATGACACAGTTCCAATTTGTACCCAAGTATCCTCTGATTGAATTGGAACATAGAACTTCTTTGTGCCTAAATGACCCCTTAGTTATATATAGCTTTTGTTGGGTTTAGAACAATTGAGGGGAGTTTTTTGTTTGTTTGTCCTTTGTTTTTGTTTTTTTTATCAAATTTCTATTCCTTCCAGCTGGAAGTAATAATCTTCTAAATTCCCATAACATTTTTACCTATCTTTCACTTATGACACATTACTTTCCTACTTGTACCAATATACATATTTCCCTGCATATATCCCAATGATGATCTATGTTTTACAGAGGCAGTGTTTGGGTTTATTCATCTTTGTAGATCCTACCACACATAATAAATTACTTAAAAAGTAAATCTCACAAATATTTATTTAATATGAAATGAGCTCTCAGCACCTAATCGAAAGTCAGAGAAAATGAATTTTATACCTGCAGACATAGCACCAGTTTTTAGGTCCTGTTTTGGACCCTCCAAGTTCTTACCTTAAGCCTGTAACCAGGTGTTTTAACACCGGAGCCTAAGACCATGACAATATACCCCATTATTGACTATTGTCTATTTTCCCATTCTAGTCCCTGTCTAGTTCCTAAATTTCTACAACAAAAGCAAAACATATTTACAATATGTAGTACCAAATCATTATCCTTGGTGAGAATACATTATTTGTCAATGAACCTAAACATAAAATTAAGTGAAGACCATTGGCTACACTAAAAAAATATAGTCACATCACAAGTCAGAGTAACCAAGCATTTTCTGGAAAGCTATATTTAAAGGATCCAACATTCTCTGAAATAACTATAGGTACTATTTGTTGAGCATCAATCATTTATCAGGCAATTTACTATCTACTTCCAGATATTGTAAAAATTCCAAGGAGATCATGGCTAAATTGCTCTATATAAAAGCCTAATATGCTAATTGTCCCTCCGACCATTCGACTGTTCAACCAGTTGCTATCACCAGTTGCCCACCAGGAGGCAAACGCTCCAACTGGTAGGTTAACTTGCTGTTGGGGTCTGGCTTATGTGGACTGGGTGAGATGGGTCAGACATGCCCTGGAGCCTCCAGTGGTCCCTCCCTGGCCCCAATTGTGTACCGGTGGGGTCTCGCGGTCTGGCCTCACCCTTTCACAATCCGGGACCCCTCAGGGGATGTTGGAGAGCCAGTTTCACCCCATTCCCCACAGGCCAGGCCGAGGGACCCCATGGGTGCATGAATTCTTGCACAGGGCCTCTAGTTTTAAATAAGATACAGAAGAGACTGGAGAAGGAGGAATAGCATTTCTGGCTTCACAAGACACAGTTAGGAAGCAGCACTCAAATCTTTCACCTCCAAAGCCTTGTTTCCTCTCATAAACTACATTTTCCTTGTCTGTGTTTCCTGCTATCTTCAACCCAAAGTTCTCCCTTTGGATAGAGGGAAAAAGTGCCATATCTGAACATCTATTATACTTGATGTCTCATAGCACGCCTGTGCTCTGTTCTTAAAGCTCTACATTGAAAAAGTTCTGTAAGTAAATTTTTTAGTTTATACCTCTTTCCCCTTGTCTAGGATTGATATTTTTCTCAATTAGCTGGACATCTGATTAATTTAGTAATTGTGTTCTATTCTATTTTTTTCTTTCTGACACATATTCCCATATATTTGTAATTCGGTGCTTCCCCCATAAATGTGCACATTATTCCCATCTTCTTGTCCTATTTCTAGAAATAATTTTCCTGCTGAGTTTTTTCTGTTTGCTTTTCTTTATTCCATACACATCAGCATTCTCCTTGGCATCAGTACCAGTGAAAACATACAGAATGAGACAAACTGACAGCCTGCTTCCCGTCACCTGGTCTGTAGAAAAGTCCACAGTTGCTTAATCAAAGTCCATTCTAGGCCTGAAGGTACCCTGGCCATAGAAAACATTATGGAACTGCTAACATTAGCAGTTCCAATCCCTGCCAGCTACACATCTAGAATGAGTTGTTATTTTCCAAAAAGGATTAAAATTATGCTTAACATGCTTCTCACAGGGAAGAATTTTACTGAATTCTCTCTTTTGATTGCGACCAAAAAGAAATAGAAAGAAAAAAAAGAGCTTGCTATTTTAGTGCTGGTGGAGACTATATTTAGGGAAGAAGCTTGTGTTCTGTTGGAAGCTAATTTTGGAGAAGATTACAGTGGAAATTAGGGATAACTAAGATGGAGGGTATTAAGTACATAAAGTTGAAAATGTTACTTTTACCTACAACCAGCCAAACTGGGAAACACTAACACCTGTTATGTAATTCTTCTTCCATGCCCTTTTAGAGATGCTATAGATTCTGCTTCCTTCCCCCAACTGAAAAACCAAAGCCTGCTGTCAAACATCATGCTCCCATAGGAGAAAATGAAATATTCTGGGATGATAAATAAATAATAATTTACCACCTGAAGAAACAGCCACACTGCCATCAAGCATTTTTTAGCATAGGCAGGGCACCCATTGATCACGAATATTTACTCCTGACATACCCAGACCACCTGTAAATTTCTTGGTCTGGAAGGGAAAATAAAAAATGTTTGCCACACCATTGCACTGCTCCAAGATGAATGCTAACACTGTATGAACAGCATTTTACTTCAGAAGAGACTGAACACTGGAGTTAACTGCTTTTTGCCTGTGAGAGGTGAAGGAAAATGTTCTCTGTTAAGGATGTTAATGATGGAGAACCATGGGCCATGTAGGTATAATGTTGACAGTAGAAGTTGATGAAATACACAGAAAATCTTTTTCCTCAATTAAAAATAACATTTAAAAGATCAAGATTAATATTTTTCATGGCCATAAACTAGAAAATTTAGGTAAGAAAATCACACACACTCTCACCCACACCTATGATTCCAACTTGTAGAAAAGTATGTGAGAGATACTTTTACTTTGTTAAACATCCTTCCAGGAATTTTTTAATGCACAAATATATTTTTTTCTAGTAAAAATATTAAACATATGATTTATAAAATTTTTATTTCACTGAAATACATATATAAATAGAATCTTGTGTCATTAAACATGCCTGTTCTTTATTCATTAATGTCAATGGATATATCAAATTTAGTAAATATTTTAATCTATTTTCCTCTTGTAGATTGCTTTGTTTTCAGTTTTTAATTATTTTTATTAAGAGTACTAGGATATACAAGTACATAATTCAATCTTTCTGATTTGAGAAATATATTTCTTAGTGGAAATGTTCATAGCAAATATTCAAAATATCAAAATTTGAGGACTTCTTTATAGCATGAGGTTGACAGTTCCATAACTAGGAAGGTAAAGGTGGGCATGAAAGGAAGGAGTTGAAGACTCTAGTTTCTAGGAGAAGCCATGAAGTGAAATGTGATGCCATAGACGGAGACCTGCAACATCAGAGGAGGAGTGGGTGCAGCGGTGTTGAGGACGGTGGGCCCGTTTTGAATTTTAAGTCCTGTGTAATGCTTGAATGGAGATGTCTGGTGGGCAGCTGAAAATACACATGTGAAGCTCAGAAGAGAGATCTGACCCGAACATATTGGCAGGAATCAATATCGATGAAAAATGAACATGTGTAGATATAACTTCATAGGCAAAAGGTGCAATCAGAGAAGACTGCCAAGGATCAAATCTGAAATACACCAACATGTTAGGGATGGGCAGAGGGCACTAAACCTGTAAAAGGCGCTGGTAAAGGATAAAGAAACCTCAGCAAACAACAGTGCCAAGAAGCCTGAAGAGAGAGTCACAGCAATGAATAGAATACTGAGTAGATATACATATTAACGTTTTGCTGAATTTTCTAAAGAACTTAGAATGGTAAAAAAAAAAAAAAAAAAGTTTCCAACAGAATTAAAGTGCTCTCTGCCAACAGTTTGATTTCCTTTTCTCCCTCTCTCCTTCCCTCCCTTTTTCCATTCCTTGCCAAATTTGCCTGTTGATCATCTATAATAATAAAAGCTAATATGCTAATTAACTGGACGACCTTCCAGATGACCTTCCGGACGACCTTCCGGATGAAGTGAAGCCGTGGCTACTGCAAGGGCTGCTAGGGCCGAGCCCCTTGCATGAATTTCATGCATTGGGCCTCTAATGTATTCATAAATGTATGATCTAGATTTCTAAAACCATATGAAAATGGTATAATACCTTATTTGCCCTCTTGCCCATTATAACTTCAATTCAAAATAGTTTTTGGCACATGTGGAACTAGTTCAGTGTATTCTGCCAATTAAATAGTATTCTGCTATATGAGTCTACCATAATTTATCTTTTCTATTTTTGATGAATATTTATACATTCAAATGTTATGCAATGAACATTCTTATATATGCCTCCTTGCTCATGTGTTTGAAAATTTCTCTAGGGCAGTGTTTTTCAGTCTTGTTTTGACAAGGACCCCACAGTTGAACTATATTTTATTTCATTATTCACAAGTTCAAGTAGAAAGACATATAAACATACACACATGGATTTAACTGAAACAAAATGTAGGTGCATTCTGATATTTCTATTCTATTCTATTCTATTCTATTCTATTCTATTCTATTCTATTCTATTCTATTTCATCCCATCCCATCCCCATATTTTAAATACACTTTTATTGATTTCAGAGAGGAAGGAAGATGGAGAGAGAGAAAGAAACATCAATGATGGTAGAGAATCATTGATTGGCTGCCTCCTGCATGCCCCCTACTGGGGATCGAGCCTGCAACCCCGGACATGTGCCCTTGACTGGAATCGAACCCCGGACCCTTCGGTCCGCAGGTCAAGGCTCTATCCACTGAGCCAAACCAGGTAGGGCCCATCCCCATTTTTAAATTCTGAGATTGATATAGTAAATGGATTCTACGGCCCAACAATGAGTTAGGATCTAAGGTTTGAAAAACACTGACTTGAGCTATATTTCTGGAAATAGAATTGCTAGGTCAGAGGGTGTGAACATCCTCAACTTTATTAGATATTGCCATATTGCTCTCTCAATAGTAAGATGTATTCAAATTTAGAGATATTAAAATGTGAAAAAATATGTTTTATAATCTAGGTTATACAATATTCTGTTTACTAATTCTTTGTTCATTATATGAGTTTCCAATATTTTGTTTATTTGTTCTTTCACTTTCTTTATGTATATTTAGTGTATAGGGTTTTTTAATTTTAGCATAGTCAAATGCATGCAATTTTTTCCAAATGGCTTATTTATTTGTTAAGGCTTTAAGGTTTTCCTAATTGTTGCCATAAAGATTGTATCCTTAATTTTTCTCTGAAATATCTGCAACTTGATTTTTAAATTTTAGAGTTTTTATCCATTATGGGATGATATTTTGTCTTGGTGTGACATAGAGATTAATGCTAATAACCAATTATCAAAAAATAAATAAAACATTCTTGAGTAATCCATCCTTTCTCCATTGGTTCTGAATGCCATATTTATTGTATATCAAGGGACCAAAGTATGTGGGTTTGTTTCTGGGAATTCCATGTTTTTCAGTTGATCTATTTATTTATTTCTGCATCAATAACACGTTATTATTTACTAAAGCTTTATTTAAAATTTTTCTACTAAATTGTGTTGGCTCATCTTGACAGTTTATTGTCTTATAATTTTTTAAAATCAGCTTGTCTAATTTCTTGAAAAATCATGCTGAGAATTTGATTGTTATTACATTAAAATTATAGATTAATTTAGGCAGAATTGTCATATTTTAATTATTTACTTCTCCAGTACATAAATGTAGTGTATCTTCTTATGCATTTAGTTATTCTTTTATGTCTCACAATAAAGTTTTTATAAATATCTTCATTTGGTCTTTCTTCTCGTTGGTAGATTTTCTTCTAGGTACCTTGGATATTTTTATGTTATAAGTGACATTTTACTTTATTATTATTATATTTTCAAATTGATTGATGCAGGTGAATAAAAGTATTATGGATGTTTATATTTTGATCTTTTTAGCCAGCAAACTTGCTAAATTATATAATTGGTTTAAATAGTAGGGGTGTATATTGATTCATTATCTGTGAAAAAGAAAACACAGTTTACCTTATGCATCCCAATTCTTGAAACTCATTTTCTGCTTTATAGTTACCTTATTGCTCTCACTAGGCCTCCATTACTAATATTAAAAATATGTCTTGTACATATAGACATATTGACCCCCATAGCATGATGCATTGAGAAGAACACAACCTTATTTCTGTGTTGTTCTTACCAAAAATTGCATAACTTCAGTCCAGTTATAAAAAAAATAGCAAGCAAATCCAAACTTAGGGACATTCAACAAAATAACTGATCATTACTTGCACATGTGTCAAGGTCATGAAAGTCAAGGAAACAGTGGGGAACTATTAGAAATCACTTGAGACAGTTATATCTAAACAAGGAAATGCAAACAGGAACCCTTATAGGAAACTAGAACAGGAAAAAGATATCAGGAAACTGATGACATTTGAATAAGGTCTTTAGTTGGTATATTGCATGAACAATTTTCTGGTTTGATAATTGTGCTATGGTCATATGAAATGTTACCATTAGTGGGAGCCTGGTCAGAGATATAAAGAAAGTCTCCATATAATTTGTTCAACTTTTCTGTAAGTTTAAAATTGGTTCAAAATAAAAAGCTAAAAACGTAAGTTTGTAAATATGCATTCATATGTTACTCAGGACTTTGTAGAAATACCATTATCATTTAACTCAGAGTGTATTGTTTGCTATAAAGTAGATATTCTTCGCCCATTTAAGAGTTTCCTTTCTTATTCATAGTTATTTGTGTGTGTGTGTGTGTACATTTGGATGTTGAATTTTACCTAATACTTTTTCTACAAGTACTTTGTTTTCCCCCTCTTTCCCTTTTAAAATGTGCTTACTATATATATTTTTATTACATTTTCTAATATTAATCCATCCTAGTATTTTTGAGGTAACCACTCCTTTGTCACCTGTATTTTTTAAGACTTAAAAGTTTTAGAGGAATTTTATATTTACAGTGAAGTACGGTAGCAATCATCTCAGGTAGAAACTGTAGTTTAACTCTAACCCTGCTGTTCGGCTTCTGTACCTATTTGCTTTGTTTAACAATAGAAAAGTTACTTTGATTTTCTGAATTGTATAAATCACCCCATTCGATTGAATGCATTATTGATTGTAACGTGACTATCCCATTGATTGTGATCTTACTGGTTTTAGAAAGCAAATTCCTCTGTCCCTGGGAACCAGGACAGCACAATTATCCCAAGACCTGAGGGTTCCAGATAATGTTTCCCTGTCAACTCAGTGGTCCCAAGACCCAAGGGCTCTAGATAATGTGTTTCTGTCAACTCAGGGGTCCCAAGACCCAAGACTATAATTAATCTTTGTAGATAACTAATCGGCTCAATCTCGCTTCTGTAACTGCTTTGTGCAAACCAGGGTCCTCATTCCAAACCCTGGGATGTAATCAATACCTTTGTGATCTTTGCCTATATAAGTCTGGTGTTTCAGCCATCTTATCACTATGAGATTTGGGAAATGGCCCCTCATAGTCCCGGATTTGCAATAAATGTGACTCTTTAATTCGACTTCTTGAGGCGTCCTTGTGTGATTCGCGGGGTACATTACAACAACAGCAAAATTAAGAGTAAGGTACAGAGAGTCCCCATATACACTCTGCTCCCACACATGCATGGTCTCCTCCATTATTAACATCCCCTCATTATGGTTCATTTGTTACAATTGATGAACCTATATTGACACTGTTGTCATCCAGAGTCCAGAGTTTTCATTAGGGTTCACACTTGGTGTTATTCTACGGGTTTGGACAAATATGACATATACCCTTCAATGTAGAATCATACACAGTAGTTTCACTGCCTTAAAAAGTCTCTGGCTCAGCCTATTCACCCCATCGCTATTTTTAACCGAGGCTGCTACATTTGGTGTGCTAATGTATTATTCATTGTTTTTATATCTATGTTCATGAGATGAGATTGCTAATACCAGGTAGTTTTGTTTTATATGATTTCTATTGTTTTGTATTCCTCCTCTTTTCCAGGGTTTCATTTTACATCATAAATTATGGCTATCATATTCCCAGTGACTAATTCTCTTATCTTTTTTGCAGTTTAGCTTTTTCTCACCCTCCTTGTTGAATGATAGGACACCTGGTACAAAATTCTAGCTCATTGTTATTTTCCCAAGTACTTGAAAGGTATCATTCGATTGTCTTCTGGCCCTCACTTTTACTGTTGCCAGTATAATTGCTATTCCTTTACAGGTAAAACCTGTTCTTTTTGTAAAGTTGGGTGTGGTTTTTTTTGTCCTTGTTATTTTTTGGGGGGAGAAGGGATTAAGATTTTTTCTTTGTCTTTATAGTCTGCAGTCTATTGATAATCTGGGATGCTCAGGGATCAATCTGAGGATTATGACTCTTCTTAAGTCTAGAAAATTATCCTCCACTATCTTTTAAAACACTGCCTCGTCTACTTTCTCTTCTCTGGAATTATTTTGGAGATGTAGATATATAGATTATAGATTATAGAGTAGACATAGACATAGACATAGATATAGATATAGATATAGATATAGATATAGATATAGATATAGATATAGATATAGATATAGATATAGATATAGATATTTGTGCTTCTTTCTGAGCACTTACACCAGATCCATCTTCCACTGCACTGATTTTTTTCTTTGCCTATGGTTAATCAATTACCCAACCAATTTATTAAGTTTGCTCACTTTAATAACTATATATATATATATATATATATATATATATATATATATATATATATATTCTTCTTTTTAGAGTATTTAAATTCTATTTTCCAAGTCTACATTATTTGTCCTCCCATCTTTCCTTTTATTTTCTGTTTCTTCTTTTATGCCTTAAATATTCCATTGACTAATTTATAATAGACTATTTTCATAATTTCACATCCTTGGGATATTTTTTTATTAGTAGGTTGAATTCTGTTCCCCAAAATGATGTGTTCAAGTCATAACCCACGATAATTGTGAATGTGACCTTATTTGGAAGCAGTCTTTACAGATGTAATCAAATTAAGATGAAGTCCTATTGGATTAGAGTGGGCCCTAAACCCAATGACTAGTGTCTCTATAAGAGAGTGGGGATGGAGATTTTGATAGAGAGAAGCACAGGAAAGAAGTCAGTATGACAATGCAGACAGGCATTGGAGTGATGCAGCTACAAGCACAGGAACAAAGGTGGTTGGCCACCATCAGAAGCCAGGGCAGAGCATGGGATAGATTGTCCCTCAGAGCCTCCAGAAAGAACAATACTGCCAACACTTTAATTTTGTACATCTGGCCTTCAGAACTGTGACAGAATACTTTCTGTTGTCTTTAGCAGCACAGTTTGTGGTGCTTTGTTATGACACTCTAGGAAGCTAGTACAGTGCTGGCTTAGGATTTCTATAAGAACATCAACATTTTCATTTTTAGTCTTTAGAGCTTTCATCTGGGTTAGATACCCCCTGGCATAAGCTTAGACTCTCACTACTTTGATTTTAAAACCTTACTTTCCTCCTAGTCTTGAGGGCTTCCTTTTTCCATATGAGTGGGTTTTATCCTGTATAATAAAAGGCTAATATGCAAATAGATCAAATGGCAGAACAACTGGAACAACCGAACAACCGGTCACTATGACATGCGCTGACCACCAGGGGGCGAGTGTGGAACATGGCCGCAGTGGGATGGTGGAGCAGGTGAGCAGGAGCTCCAGACCAAGGTGGAGTGCTGGTCGCTGTCATCGGGGCAAGCCTCTGGTGGTTACTGAAAATTCTTTGCTCCTGCACACTGCGGTCCCGCCTGGCGCTCGCACCGGCTGCTGGCACTGGTCCTGCTCGCACCCGCAGCCAGTGCCTGGCGCTGATCCCGATTACTCTGCACTATCAATGAGTGCGAGCGGTGGCTGCAGGCCCTGATTGCCCCTCAGGGCTTTTCCACTGCCCCCTGCTCCTGAGGGGCAATCAGAGCAGCAGCCATGGCTGCAACCGCCGGCCCTGCTCACACCTGTTGCTGGCGCCAGCCCCAATCACTCCGCACCATCAGTGGGTGCAAGCGACAACAGTGAGAGTCGGGCTGTGGACAGACAGGGAACCAGGGACTGTGGTGGGAGGGGCTGGGTAGGGCCACAGAGGATGGGCCGACCACACCCTGGTGCCTACCACAGCCTTGCGGCCCACAGTTCCTTTCAAGGTGCATGAATTCATGTACTGGGCCCCCAGTAGTATTATAATTTGGCTTTAAATATTTTATCCAGCACAGATAAGTAGTATCTAAACCAGGGGTGGGCAAACTTTTTGACTCGAGGGCCACAATGAGTTCTTAAACTGGACCGGAGGGCCGGGACAAAAGCATGGATGGAGTGTTTGTGTGAACTAATACAAATTCAAAGTAAACATCATTACATAAAAGGGTACGGTCTTTTTTTTTTTAGTTTTATTCATTTCAAACGGGCCGGATCCAGCCCGCGGGCCGTAGTTTGCCCACAGCTGATCTAAAAGGAAAGATATATATCTGAATTAACTCCATCTGCCACATACCTGGACTCTGAAATCTGATTCTCACAGACATGGAAAGGAAATCATAACAGAGTGCTATTAAGGGAGAGCAAAATGTTTTGTGGGCACAAAAAGGTGGAAAGTAGGAAGTGTGAAAGGATCCCTGCACCTCTCCAAACTAGTCCTTACCTTCAATTATTCTCATATTCAGGAAAGCACATGCTTCTTCACATAACCTGCGAGACCTCTGCCTCTGCTATCTTGCCTCTCACCACCGCCTCTTTTTCATAACTTAACACCTAGGCACAGGGATGTGTCTTTTCCTCAGTGTACTAGCTAGCCTTTCACTGGCATACGTCACATATGAATTTCTTCTGAGAGCATTCTTAGTTCTCTTCCGGTGTCTAAGTCCTACACATCCTTCTGGTCTTCTCCAGATGAGAAAAGCCCACTGGGCGTTGAAATATCAACTTAAGTCAGGAGATCAGCAAGGATAGAATGTAGTACAAACTAAGGTGTAGGGAGGGAGAGACATGGATGGTACTTGGGTAGGAAGAATCACTGAATTTCTATTATTAAGTGTGTGGTATTATCTGGTCAACAACTTTCTTGTGCATGTTTTGTCTTTATATTTCTTATCAGGTCAAAAATTTCTTTAGGTCAGAAATATTATAGAAACATATTTTTATCCTACACAGAACCTATTCCAAAATTTTGCAATAATACAATAAATAGTTTTTGAATGAGGGGATGAAGGAATAAATGAATAAACATACATTCATTGAAAAAATATTTTTTACATATTCTAGTATAGATGGTCTCAATTATAAGCCTCATTGTATGTTACATTTTATTTTTTATTTGGGGAGTGGTGGTATTTTGTATTGTTTGAGAACAGCTGGTGGAATTCATTTTATAATTCTATAGTTAGGTCTCCTGTTTTAATATTTTATTTTTCTACCCCCTTTTTGCCTTTATGTGATACCCAGAGGAAGACCTTTGCTCATTCTATGTACCATATAAGGCTTGGCATATCTTTAGCCCTCAATAAATGATAACGTCAGTAAGAGCTTCATGAAAAAGATTATACTAGAGGGGAGTGAACAGAAAGGCAAGAGTTGGCAACTGTCAAAGGAGTACCCCCACCTCTTCCCCAAACTCATGTGTTGGGAAGGTATCTATTTTCTCAACATCTTTAACTCTATCGTTTCTGGATACAAGTGCAAAGATGAACAGATTGTGAAAATTATATTTTCATTGGAGGAGCTATTCCAAAAGTCATAAAACAACATCTGTTCTTTTGAAACCTGCCAGGTCAGCAGCATCCATGTTGGTAGGAATAGGACACATAGCCCTAGTTTTCCTGTTCCCCCCTTAGTGAAAGGACTCCCATGTGAGGGGAGCTCTCTGGCACCAAAGGACTGCACCTCCTATAGCAAAGGCAGGGAAATACATTTTTTAAAAAGCAGGATCCAGTTACCAAACACCTTATCTCCATCAACAGTTCTGGCTGGATCTTCTGCTTTCTAATTCTAATTCAGTCTTCCAATTTTTATTTTATTTTTTTGCATGTCAGCAGAAGTGAGAGAAATAGAGAAAGCATTTTTACTTGACAATAGTAGAAAATATGTGAATGAAGTAAGCTTTTAAGAGTTTATGGTTCTTTGTCAATATGAGCCTAATAAGTTAAAATTGGAAATAGTTTCTGCAATGCTCACAAAAATCTCATCAATCACCAATTGGCTTCATCTCCCACCTGAATCCAATGAGGGAGATAGCTGGCAAGGCAGGGGCTTAGTTAAAGCAAGCCACATTATTAGTGAAGAAATGGAGCTCTTGCTAAAGGAAGTTTAAAGTGCTAGCTTCAGGTTTACTTTCTAAATGTGGAAAAGGAAGAGGGATGTTTTTGAAGAGAGAGAGATAAAGAACAAAGAAAACCTTTGGAATCTTCAAAGTTGGTGTTTGTTGGCAGCACAGCTAAGTGTTAGCACAAAAGCCCCAAAGACATGGAAATATGAGAAATGAATTAAATATTATCCTCACTCCTACATCCTTCAGTTTGAATGGCACCACCTGGCCAAGAAGTAGGTGTTCTCTGAGGGTAATTATCAAACACCTTTGAAAGCTTTAAAATTTGTATTCTAGTTAAATCAAAAAACTATTTTATTTTTCTCCCAGATGCCTCCTTAGGCTACAATATCATTAACCTATTTGAGTATAATATAAATATAATACAGACTAAAGCCTTGATTTCTTGTTTATTTGTTTTTAACGGGACAGACAATGATAAGGCTTTTACATTTGGAACATTTGGCTATCAAATCATGAAAGCACTAGAAGCACTAGAGCTATCAAATCATGAAACTCAGAATATCCTAAGAACATCATAAACTGAGTCGTTTACAGATCTTAAGTGAGTGCTACAGGGATGTGGTGAAGGCGATAGCAATTTATATCTCAAGAGAAGGAGATTTAAAATTTGTCATATAAATAGATAATATTTTAGAAAGCACATTGAAAACCAAGAAGATTTATCTGCAAAGTCTCTAGCTTTCAATTTGCAAACCCTTGTCTAGATTATAGGATGGTAGAATTTCTGACCATTTTAAGATTTCCTACCAGAAAGGCCATTCTCCTAGAAGACTGGGTGAAATATTTTGATACCAACCTGGCTTTTGCAGCCACATGTGCTTGTCTTTATAGCTCATATGTATCCTGATGCTGACACATTAATCAAAAGAAGAGATTTTCTTTACTCCTCTGGCTAGGATGAAATCTTGTGTTACAAACCCTCCCCCACTCCCTTCAAAAGAAACTCTGAATTGCTTTCTGTACTAAGGAGAACCAATTATATCCTAATAACACTGCAGCTGCTCCAATGGAAACCAAAACCTAGAGCCCAGACTTCCATTTGAGCTCGACAGACAATGTTGCATGAAGCAATGACTTCCCTGTGGTGTGCGTATGTTAACCCAATGGCACAACATTGACAAGTTAATGATATGTGGTTGGCGGAAAGAATAGGACAGATGTGAGTTCAAATCCTGACTCTGCTTATATCTGATGAGCATGCGACTTAGTCTACCTACACTTTCTTGGGTTTGGGAACTTTTCTTAATCCTCAAACCTAGTAAATGTGGATCCTGGGCTGTTTCATGTCTTACATGTGGATTGGTCCTTGTCTGGAGAAATTCTGAGTCTTCAGAAGAGAAGTGCCCTGGCAGAACATTTGGGATATAACCTGGCAAAGGCCTGGAAATGGGGTGAAGACTGTACCAGCTCCCTTGCAGGAATGCAACAGGAACTTCCTATTTCCAATCTGGTTAACAGTTCTTTGATATTTCTATTTCTTATAAATGCAGATGCATAAAATCTTATATAAAAGTGATCCACGTTTACATTGTCTCTTGAAACATCAAGATACAAGGAGATATCATGATGCTGGAGGAACTGATGTGACAGTTGAGTTCCCAAGGCAACGTGCACACAGCAGCCAAGAAAAAAGGTAAATGAGATGTGGCAGATAAGCAACCACAGTGTGAGTGAAACTCACATGGACTGGGATCAGGGTGTCATCAAATCATTTCAGGCCTCCTCACAGTGAACATTTAATCTATTTGCAGAGCCTGTTCACCTGTTAGTGTTCCACACCATACATATGCAAGAGGGATACCGCATCTTCATAAAAACAAAACAGCAGCCTCTGGTTGCTTTGCAGGCAGTGAAGATGTTTATAAAGCTATGAGGAGTTCAACTCACTAAACTTAGAAGCAGGGAGACCAGTTGAGCCCTGGATGGCTGGGGCCTCAGACCAATTGCCTCTAGCTGCAAGCAACTCTGACCAGGCAGCCCTGATTGCTCAGTGTGGGTGAGAACGGAGGTTCCCAGAGCAGCACCCAGAGAAGGCATTGCCCCAAACAGTCTCCTCACAATGATGCAACATCCATGTTATTGGATAATTGTAAATACTACTGAGGTACAAAGACCTTGGAGCACATGTTTCTGCCTCAAGGTTCAATCACAGGTCTGGGAAAGGTTACATGGCAAGTCACTAACCAGTAACATATGTAGGAATGTGAGCAAAGGACACATCTCCATTTTTTTTTTAAATATACTTTTATTGATTTCAGAGAGGAAAGGAGATGGATAGAGAGATAGAAACATCAATGATAAGAGAGAATCATTGATCGGCTGCCTCCTGCAAACCCCATAGTGGGGATCAAACCCACAACCTGGGCATGTACCCTTGGCCAGAATCAAACCCGGAACCCTTCATTCCACAGACTGATGCTGTATCCACTGGGCAAAACCAGCTAGGACCACATTTGCATTTTAAAGAAAGTATATTGTGGTTCCCAGAGACTGAGCACTGAGAGGTCAGTGGCCTGCCTAAAACAAGGTTTAATTGGGCTGGGAGGTCTTATGACATGTCACTTCTCACTTATTCTTGGTTACATCATAAGGTAACATCCTCAAATGGCTCCTTCACCATCCCCATGGAGCCCTTCTATATGCCTCACTTTTGGCATCTGAAACAAAGTGCTTTGTCTGGGGAGTGGGGAAGGGCTGCAACACGTTCACCTCTTGCTAGATCCAGGGCTCACTGAGGCCTAAAGGATGGTCATACATTTTGGGGCTTCCACCCAAGTGAGTGTTCATGCCACATGTATGTACACACTGCTAAAAAAGAAAAACAAAACACCGGGAACTTTCGCATTGTGAACACATCTACCTGCAACTGAGACAATGGAGCAGTCACTTCTGCAGCTACTTTTGAATTCAGCCAACTACCAGGAGAGGTGTGTGTGGGGGCGGGGGAGGGTGGTCTCACTTTATTCCTTTCCTTATATTCATAGCTGGTCTGTAGAATATTTTTCTCATACACACGCAGTAGCTAGTGCTGAATATTTACATTTCAAGGCATACTGTTCAACCCCATATTTTTTGTTTTAAAAGATAATGTTTATTCAAGTGTTATTTATTAGAGATACTTGGTTGAAATCCTTTCTATGCTTTATGGGGCTCTGTACATATTCCCTCAGAGCGTAGTTAGAGTGAGTCTGTCTCTCCAACTTCCTTAAGAAATGATCTCTGTGGGGGACTGCGGAGGACTCCGTGGCAGCTGTCACCATTACACTCTTCCTGTTGCAGGTCATCCATGAGGCAGGGAGCTGAGAAAACACTCCTGCACATGGGCACGTGTGCACAGTGCGCACACACACCCACGCACACATACACACCACACATGTGCACACACCACACACCTACACCCACCCACATACATGTGCATGCGTGCACGTGCCCATAAGCACACGTGCACATACACACCTATGCACGCACACCTGCAATGCACACACACAGGGTGTTTTAAGGATAACACAGCCTTTTCGTTTGTAATCCCACTTCTCTATTCAAAGCATAGGGTTAAGTTCTGATTTTTAAAAAATAGCCAATTTGTATGCTTGCTGTCCACAAAACTGGTTTGACTTAACTTGACTTTCCAGCTAAAAACTTCTCTCCATGGCTGCCATCAATGGAAAACAGGTTAAGAGACAAATTTCAAGTGAACGCTTGAAGCCCCTTCTGGAGAGTAGGAAAACAGAAGGGAGAGGCTATGCCCGGCTGGGTTTTGCAAGGCCTGCTGTCATCAATACTGGTCTCATTCCTCCGCGCTCACAGCCGACAGTGTGCTGGGCTGTGAAAACGAGTCCGCCCCACACATTTCAAGGTCACATCATTTACTGGCACATAATCATATTTTTTTGCACATAAATTACCTATGTGCCTTTAGAATAAATCCACCCCCCCAATTCCACATCATTATTGAATTGCCATTTCATACACTTAACCTGAAATTTCCATCCCGTCAGTATCACTCATGTTACCCACAGCTTCAAAAGGCTAAAATCATTTTTATTGTAACATTTTTTTCTCAATACTAGGCCAAGGATAAATGTGGTTACATTGATTTTTCACAAATGAACCTCAAACCCCTGATTTAAAATGAGAAAAACACTGTTCACAATCATTTTCAATCTGAGGTACATTTAATTGGTTTTAAGGAAATGTTGCCAACTCATTTGCAAAAAAACTTTTGAGCTCTCTCTTGTTTCCAATACCCTAATGAAGTTCACTGACCATGAACTGACCTCCCCTTCTTTGCTGATTTCATCTGCCCCGCCCTCATGGTAGTTTCTCTAAGAAAGTGAAAACCACTGCCCTCCTGTTGCTTCCCCTCTGGGTACCTAACAGCCTTGGCCCAGGGCCCTTAACGAATAAGCCAGGATTGAAATGGTCACAGCCCAGACTCTGGATTTGGACAGTGAAGTTCACTCTTCTGACTCACAGGGTGGTATTAACAGAAGAGGCTTTAATCTTAATTTAGAGAATAATTATCAAATATTTGTCCATCAGTAAAACCAGCATTAGTCCACAAAAAGATGAGTTCACCTTAACCTCACTCACAGTCATCATCTGCACTGGGCACTTTCTGTTTGCCTCTCAGATCCAATCACACTCAATGTCTGACCCCTACCCTGGGGAAACATAGGGAGAGGGAAAGCATTGGGAAGAAGGACGGTTTAATGAAGCATACCTCACTTTATTGCGTGTCGCAGATACATGTTTTCGTCAAGGCCGAGACAAGACTCTCCATGAGCAAAATGATTGGGACTTGCTGCAAGCTCAGATGATGGCTAGCAGTTTTAGCAATGAAGTATTTTTTCAGTTAAGGTAAATATATTGTTTTTCAGACATAATGCTATTGCACACGTAATAGACTGCAGTATAGTGAAAATGTAACTTTTATATGCACTGGGAAACCAAAAAATTTGTGTGACTCGCTTTATTGTGGTAGCCTGGCACTGAACCTGCAATAAATAACTCCAAGATATGCCTTTAATCATTGGTTTGTGGTACAAGGACGCTAAATGGGAACTCGAGCCTGCCTTACCCTAACTCCTTCTGCCTATAATACTTTAAAAATGGCAGGGGATAAAGTTAAATACCGTTCATTTGTACCTACATAAACTGCCCACTTATGACCCTCTTTCTTTTAACTTATTCTAATCACATGTATGCTCTGTGTTTAATAATAATAAACAAGAGTTATAGGATAAGAAAATTCCCTAATTCCTTATAAAGAAAAAAATAATTGGACAAGTACCTTGTTATTTTGTATTTCTGCAATGAAATAACCTCCTACCTAATCCTAAGCCTTGAGAGTCTTTAAACTCAGGTTTTCATGAACATTTTCAACATCCGGTCCCTGTGCCCGACATGTCAAGTTCAAATCCTGACGTCTGGGTGTTAAGAGCCATAATCATTGAGACTTACCCTACTTAACCTTATTTTCCATCACTTCTGCTATGTGTTTGTCAGCCAGTCTCCTAAATGCCCTCTCCTCCCCCCCAAAAAATTATATCTCTGCATTTTTTATGCCACTATTTGATTGTTTCTCTTCCCTACATGCCCTCCATTCTTTTCTTCTCCCAAATTCTTCTAGTCCTCAAAGACCACTGGTTCATGACACTTACTGCCTTCGTTTTTCTCATACTTCTCTGTACTTCTTGGTTTCTTATTGACAGTATCACGTGATTTAACACCTAGCTTAGCACCCTCATATTGTCCCAGAATTAATGTATATGTGCTAGTCCTGTTTCCTCAAGTTGCCTGCAGTCAGGCACTGTGAGAAAAGTTATTTGTTTATATATATCTAAGTGCGAGATTAAATGTTTTAACATATGCTGTGCATAAAAATAACTCTGGTCTTTTCAAAGGAGGCTAAGCGTTTAACTCATTCACTCAGTATCAAACCTGAAGATTTGAAGACTGAAGTCATCAAAAGCTGGTCAGCACAGGCTTGGAGTACATAAAGCTATCTAAGAATTGGGGGAGGGGGGGATGGTCACACACAAGAGCAAGAAACTCAGAGCAAGAGAGGCTGCTCCAGGAAGAGACATCATCACTTCAGAGTAGCAGTTTTGATCTCAGAGGAGGGTTTTTTAGGTCCTTCCAGGAAGAGGCAACTGGCTGCTTTGAAACGAGAAGTAAGCAAAACAGGGGGGTAGAAGGTATTTGAACTCTAAACTATATATATATATATATATATATATATATATATATATATATATATATATATATATAAAAAAGTATAATATGCTAATTAGACCAGATGTCATTCCAGACGAAGCTGGGGAAGAGGGAAGCTCAGGTCCCGGGTGCCTGCTAGCAGCTGGGGGAAGGAAGGCCTACTCTTGCACAAATTTCGTGCAATTGGGCCTCTAATGTATGTATGGATGTGGTCGACCAGTCGCTATGTTGTGCACTGACCACCAGGGGGCAGACACTCAATGCAAGAGCTGCCCCCTGGTGGTCAGTGCACTCCCACAGCCAACCTCCCACGGCCAGCCAACCTCCTGCAGCCCCTCCCCCTGGCCAGCCAGCCCCCCTGATAGGGCTTGATCACCGGCCAGGCCGAGGGACCCCACCCATGCATGAATTTGTGCACCAGGACTCTAGTTAATTTATAATTTTTCACAAGGACTTTAATCATTTAGATTAGTGGCAGGACTGGAATTAGGTCCAAATTAAGCAATTACATATCTTACAAAGAGACAATATCTGACAAATCTACTTTGCATTGACTGTGTAAGCACTGGGGTGAGGGGTCTGGGGGTGAAAACCCAGCAGTGGGAATCAGAGCAGTTGAGTGCAGGGGGGCAGAGAGGGTGCTAAGACAGTACAATGATGGGTGGGAGGCGGCAGACAGGTAAGCTGGGAGGCAGTCTGAGGAAAGTTTGGCAGCAAGTCCCAGGTACCTATTTATGGGAGTGAAGCTAAAGGCAAGATATAGTCCCTGAAGCAGCAGCTGTTTCCAGGAAAATTCAGGTATAGCAATCAAGGCAAGAATCCACTTAATCTGTTTGGAGCACAAGGTCAGGTTTAATGCTTAAGGACTGATGGCCAATCACTGGATAAGGGCCCTTCTAATGCTCAGATAAGGAGGGGAAACCCGCAGGTGGCAAGAAAGCAAATTGGTGTAGAAGCTGGAAGGCTGCAAAGACAATTATTACGACCACTGATTTTTAAAAAATATATTTTTATTGATTTCAGAGAGGAAGGGAGAGGGAGAGAGCGATAGAAACATCAATGATGAGAGAGAATCATTAATTGGCTGCCTCCTACTGGGGATGGAGCCAGCAACCCAGGCATGTGTCCTGACCAGGAATCGAACTGTGACCTCTGGTTCATAGGTCGATGATCAACCACTGAGCCACATCGGCTGGGCATGACCACTGGTTTTGATTTGCCTTTAGTTATTGTTATTGCTTGTTGCATTTAAGGTTGACTAAATAAATTATTTTATGTTTAAGACCTTTTTTTTTTGCTGTGTTACCTTGACTTGGCATTTCCCCAGGGGCTTCTTCTCGTTCGACATCTGTCTTCCCGTCTGTGCTGTTCTCCTTGTTAGAAGACAACACCCTTTACCCTGGAGGCCACCGATGGGGAAAGGACAGTGTCCAGAAGAACAATTACGGTGCCCTGACAAGACTGGGCTCAGCCCCTCGGTGTTCTGGCAAAGTCTCGGGCCCTTCTGTATGTTGTTTCTGAAAGGAGCCCTTCTCCAGGACCAGGCTGAGCACCTGGAGGGGTCGGATCGCGCCACATCCATGTTAAAAGATGATCTCATTTGCCAAGTCTACTTGCAGCAGCTCTGTTCACTGAATAAAAGATTTGCCCTGGTTGCAAGAATTTAAATGTTACCATTTTCTTCCAGAGGTACACTTTTTACTTTAAATCAGCATACATTATTCATTTTGCTTCAATTCGGTGGTGCTGACCCCAGAATTTTACAGCGCTGCAATCCGCTGTATCCCAGGGGTCTTCTAGATAAGGGCCAATCTGAAGCTTCTAATAATGTAAGCTTCGGAGAGCTCCATTTGCTGCTAGCTCCCGGGGACACTTCCCACACTCCCAAGCACTCATCTCCCACTGGCAGAGGAGGTAACTCTGCTGGCATAGCTCTGAGCAGAGAATACTAGTATGTTCCATCCCTGAAAATACACGTTTAAATATTTAATAAAAGCATAAATTTGAAGATCCTCTAGCAGCTGAGGAGAGAGCAGCTGAATAGAGGCAAAACCGATCTTCATTTGCGGAGATGAAGAGAGTTAAAGAAATGGCTACGGTGTTATACAACTTCACGGTAAACAAACACTGCAGGCAAAAATGAAAGAAAGAAAAAATGCACGGAATGCTTGCCCCCGAAAGCAAAGGAACACAGCACAGAATATTCTGGAGGTTCAAATCTAAAGTGGAATCCAAGCTAAGACAGCTCCAAACAGGGTCTGAAGCCTCGCTTGTAAGGCAGCCGGCCCCTGGGGAAGACAGATGGCTCAGTAGGTAACACTTACGTAACCACAACCTGAGCGGAGCTGGGCCTGCCAGAGCGAAGGAACAAGGATGCCTCTGAGGAGAGATCAATCGTGCTCGCTCCAAAACCCACTGGGCTGCTCTCCCTGGCAACCGTGGACGGCAGGGGGCATCCGAATCTTCCAACACACAGGCACCCAGCTGCACAACCTTGGCAAAGCTGCCGGGTAACCACAGCCAGCCGGTGGTGTGTCATTAACTCCAGCCTCCCCACCCCAGGGTGGCTCCCAGCTCCCCCAGGCTGTTGGCGGGCCTGGCAGGAGAGGCCTTCTGAAGGTTTGAAGCCGTGGGCATTCCAGTGCCCAGGGGCCAGAATATTAGCCAGCCTTCCTGAGCACAGACAGTACCAGACTTGCACATTCCCCAGTTTATAAATAAATGATCCGGGAGCGACACCGAGGGTCACTCCTGCCCGGGCTGAAGGCAGCACTGATGTTTCTGTTTCCAAGAAAGTCAGAATGAAATACCAGAGCATTGAGAGAAAATGTGGATCCTCAGCGCTAGGCGAAATCTGGGAAAATCAACAACCATTTAGAGGATTGACCTCAATCGCCATTGCACAGAGCAAGCATCTCACAGATAAGGCATCCATTTAGATCAGCTGGTTTTGTGCTGAATACAAACTTCAGATTTTGCATGGTAAGAACGTTTGTGTTATAATTGGAGTAAAAAGGAGTATTTTTAAAAGTGGAGCACTTTAGGAAATAGGATAGACCTAAGATGAGGCAAAATAATGTTCTAAGATAAATGGGAGAGTCTCAAGTATTTCTTTTTCCAAAATAATGCCGAAGGCCACCTCCACAGAGATGGCAAAAGACAGACCCTTTCCCTTCAATTCTGCACTGTGAGACTCCTGCCCCCTGGGTCCAGGTTTTAAGCTTGTTACATAAGTCTTACGATGTGGTTACATTCTCCCTTACACAGAATTTTATAGTTTGGGTGGAAACCTACCTACCACATATAAAAAAATCTTCTTCCCAGAAACCCTTTCTAAGCTCTCCGCTGCTGAATTAATAAAATCAACCTTTGGAAAGCGACATTTGTAAATTGGGCACAGCCTGTCTAGTCAATAATACACCATCTTATTGTTTGTAGTGGATAAATAAAGAACATACAAAAAAATCTCAGAAATATTCTCCAAATTTTGTACTCCACATCATCTGTCCCTTGAGAATTGATTGGGTACTTGCAAGATGCTCTATACTCAGAAGTGCCCAAGACATGGTCCCAGATCTTAAGGAGTTTGTACTTTTAAGAAGCCGTCACCATATGATGCGGGAAGAATGTGATGGAAAAGAGAACGGGATGTTTCCTTGAGAAGGGGTATCCTGGGCAAGCAAAACAGAAAACTTTTCAGAGAAAATGGCTCCAGAGTTTCAGCTTGAAGGACAAGTACATTAGCTTTTTCCTGAGAAACATCCTATTATGCTCTATACAGGGTACGGCTTGAGTCCATTGTTTTATGGCCATTTAAAGCACTTAGTAATTGCTGCTATAATCTGAAGACACCCAGACAACACCATCTAGCTGCCTTCCCCCAAGTATCCCTCCAAGGCCACCATGTCCAGTGGGCCATTTGATTTGCTTTTGACTGGGATTTATACCATTGGCAATAACTAAATAGAAATATTCTTACCAAATTCCTGGATGCTCTGAAGACAGTAGGCCCATGGTTTAGAGCAGGGGTCCTCAAACTACGGTCCATGGGCCACATGCAAATACAAATATTGTATTTGTTCCCATTTTGTTTTTTTACTTCAAAATAAGATACATGCAGTGTGCATAGGAATTTGTTCATAGTTTTTTTTTTAAACTATAGTCCGGCCCTCCAACGGTCTGAGGGACAGTGAGCTGGCCCCCTGTTTAAAAAGTTTGAGGACCCCTGGTTTAGAGACATTTGGTAGTGATGAAACCTTGACACCTTGGCGTCTTTTGTGACATATTCCTCTTATCCCTCCAGTCTCTTTGTGCTTTTATGGCAAACTTAGCTGCCGGGAACAATCACTGAAGTTAGCTTTCTGTTGAATATTTAAATGCATTCCTTAATTGAGGGGATATTTCAAATATTATATAGGCATAGAATTTTGTCAGTAGGTACACATTGGTTCATCGGTATAAGTCATTTGGATGAGCACTTCTCAACCTGTAGGTAGTAGTGCAAGGCTGTGCCAGGCCTGTGCCATACGCATGCTGAGTACTGCTTTCCTTGGCCTTGTGGAAGCCAGGTGGGATGTAGAGCTGTCAGAGTTCCTGGACCAGTGGCCTCAAGCCAAGAGCATCTTCATCCATTTATCCAAACGCCTTAAAATATTACCATTTTCTAATTTTTGCATGATGGGGGAAAGATTGGGAAGCCCCAGTTTGTACTCTAAGCTTGCTCTTGGGCCTTGGCCTCATCTTATGCTGGACTTAGGGTAAGATCCAGGCAGATCTCATGCCCCACAACAGCTCTCCGGAGCTCTGAGCTGAGCGTGTGGTCCTTCAGTCCTACCATGTGCAAACAGTGCTTATACACAGTGTTTGCTGCTGGTGCTGGTGAAGTCTAGACTTCACACTCCTCACTCACACTCATCTGAGGCAAAGAAGTTGAATCAGCGGCAACCACTTTGTACTTTTCTATTTGCCTCAACCCCCACCCACAGCTCACTCTTATTTCACAAAAGCAATTTTTAAAAATTCCTGCCATAAGTAGACAACTCTTATTTGTTCTGACTTGTAAGAAATCAAGTAAAAATTAGAAAATTTCACAATGACAAATAAAAGGATATACATCTGGGCCCAGAGTAATGTCAAAGCTCAGGTTTAATGAACTAATGGGAAAATCAATCATCAAAACCCTTTCAGTAAAGGGAAAGAAACGTGGTGGTACTGTTCAGTGTTGATGCCTATTTCTGGTGGTGATGATGGCTCTGCAACGGCCTCTGGGGGCCCCATCGTGGCAGGGAATAGAAGTCTCACTGAGCATTTGAACCCAAAAGACCTCACTGCTGGCATGTCTCCATTGTCACCTCCCTCCCTCCACTGGGACTTTGGACAACGGGCATCCTCTTACTACCGAGTGGAGAGGTGCGAGGGACAGTGGGAGGGTGGGTATATAGAGCCACCTCATCTCACCATTTTTGCCCACCCGTGTCCTTCATTGCAGACTGAAGAGTTGCTCCAGCCAAACAGCTCAGAACAGTTCTCTTCAACGTGTTTGACAGATCAGATGTGCCTTTGAATGAGAGAGCACTGACTCAGGACACAAGGGGTCACCACCTAGCACCACAACCAGGGAGGCTGTTGGCAGCCTGGCCGCATTGTTGCCCGGAGACAGAAGTTGTAATGGCAAGGGGATGAACCTATAGTTTTGAAAAGATAGAGATCTGTACATTATATATCCCTAGTCTGAGGGGAAGGATAGTTTACTAGTCTGATGGGGAGGATATTTTCCTAGTCTGATGGGGAGGATATTTTCCTAGGTCTTTCTTGGGGTTGAGCCTAGAGGATCAGGGTTGTGAGATGACAGTTGACACTTAAAGCAATTTCTCAAGGAGTGCTCATGAATATTTGTTGTGAGTGACACTGGTGAACATTTTGAAACAGGGTGGAAAGGAGAATACTAAGTAGGAGGCCCACAGAGCTGTAGAAGACAAAAGACAAATCATAGGCCTGAAAACAGTGATTTGCTTCGCACTGATCCTGTTGGAAATGTATATAGAATGTCTGTACATATGTCAAATAAATATACTTTACTTATATATCATATAGGTACATGCGACATATGTGCATATCTAATCTACATATACTATATATGCACATATACATGTATGTATATATCATTCACATATATGTGGGGTCATGGGGTCATTTCATCTACAAGAGGAATAATCATAGGAAAAAGCAACATTACTTCTTTACATATATAGATGTGCATGAGTGTGTGTATGTGTGTGTGTATCTGTGTGCATTATAGTATATTTATCCATAGGTGTTTCATTCATCCGTAAAATATGAGAAGGAATTTTTACTTATTCTGGAATAAGAGAAATCTGTAAACTTACGCAAAAAAAAAGAAAAAATGCAATTGAATTGCATCAATATTTCAAAGACATGCTAAAATAAAAATTTACTAAAACTGGAGAAAAATAATATTAGTGAATTATAAATATTAGTTGTTCCTTGACTTCTTAAAGACAAGGATTGACTTTAAATTCATTTGCATAAGCTATTAGACATTAGATTAGGTACAGGTTTGTCCAGACCATTTTTACATGTGATATTCTTGAAAACAAGCAGAGATTTAAGTTAAATCAACTGAATGCCAATAGTAGAAAAACTCAACAGTTCTAAATTCTTCTCACCCAATTTACACAACCCGTAGGGAGGCAGCATCACAGAGAGGACAGGGCGTAGGTTGGGGAGTCAGACAGATTGGACTGAAATTATGGCTTCATCATTGACTAGTTACATGTTTTTTAAGTATCTTGAGCCTTAACTGATAGATGTCACTCACAGACTAATATCTCACAGAAGTACTGTAAAAAATCAATGCGGTAACATAAATTTCATATATATATATATATATATATATATATATATATATATATATATATATACATATATAAAGTAGTCATTAAATGTTCATCTTTTTCCTGAAATCCTTCACCCCAAAATGATATAGATACATTGATCTTTACCCAAGTGCACAAAACAGTGTATGGAAAATTCTCAGGACAGCATGAAGCAGTAAGCTAGATGCTTTCCTAACTCTAATGACCTTGCTTCAGCTGAAACTCTGAAAGTCCATAGGCAAAAGTGAGGTCATTGTAATCACAAAGCTTTCCTCCCACAAATCAAGCTACCCTAACTCTCTGTTGAAGAGAAGGTTCATGGCAGCAATTTTTGCAACAGCTATAGGAAGTGTACGCTGTCTTAGGCTGGAGTATTATAGTCCTGGATGTAAAAAGCCCATCCCAGGCTCTGCCCAGGCTAAGCATTCCTTTGGCATCCATTCAACAGATATTTATAGGCACATTTTATATGCCAGACACTGTCATGAACACTGAAAAACTGAGGGATTCCCCTGAAGATGCCTAGATATACCAGTAGCTTGGGATCGAAATCTTTAATTTTCTCTTATTTACTGTTGTCCTCCAAGAGCAAATGGTGGCTGTTCTGATAACAATGAGACATTTCCATGATCAAACACAGTCACACACCAAGGGACTCTAATGCTCCCTTGAGCCTCTGTGCATGCCATGTAATAGCAAACTTGCTTATTTTAGGCACCATTTTGAAAACTACAACTCAAACGTCTAAAAAAAGATTACCCTTTTCCATAGTCAAGTAAGTTCCAAGTGACAATTACATGGATAATGAGCTTAGCTTAAAGTGGTTAGCTTAGCATGTGTTTCTCTATCCTACAAGGGAAGCATCAGGTACATAGAGAACATAAACAAACAAAGCCCTGACCAGTGTTTCTCAGTGGTTAGAGCACCAGCCCATGTATTGAAGGGTTGTGGGTTTGATTCCCAATAAAGGGTATGTATCTGGATTGCAGGTTCAATCCTCGACCCTGGTTGGGGCATGTGTGGGAGGCAACCAATCAATGTGTCTCTCTCACATCAATGTCTCTCTCTCTCTCTCTCTCTCTCTCTCTCTCTCTCTCTCTCTCTCTCTCCTCCCTCCCTTCCACTATCTGTAAAAATCAATGGAAAGAATACCCTCCAGTGAGGCTTAACAAAAGAAAAAAAGAAACAAACAAATAGACATCAAATAGCAATTCAACATTGCAGAGCGCCTGATTTTTTATCATGAAACTAAAACCCAAACACGTGGCAGAGAATTCAGTGAGCAACTACCAGAAGTGCTCCTCGTGGCAGGAAATGTTGCCAAAAGTACAACTCAAGGTATCTTCCTTCAGAGTAAGACTCAAGGGGCACTTCTGACACTCCCCTGAAATTCCACGCTGCTCTTAGCATAATGTGGGAGTTAGCTTGCTAGGGTTAGAATCATTACAGAATTTATAGTGACTCAAGGCTACCTTGGGAAGTACTTTCTAGGCTGAAGGTCTTTTGGCCAAATGGAGCAGCCCCAGCCCTCCTTTTCTCTCTCCATGGAAATAGTACAGTATCCCAAAGTTCCTGGATTTCTTATGGTCCCTTCAAATCACACTACCTCAAAGAAGCCCTCTTCTCTCCTACTGATGGAAATGAGTTCTCCTGCTGTTTATTGATTCTTGGTCTCCTGGGTTTTGTGGGATAAACTTCTATCTAGTAGCCCAGCATGCCCACTAGCCCAGGAGTGTGTGTTGGAAGTACGAACATCATGGGTGATAAAGAACCGCCATAAACATTTGGTGCAGGATTCTTTAATCTTAGGCTAAGAAGCATTCTTCATCAGTTATCTCATCACCCGTTTTACTTTATGGATTCTTCAAGTACTGGCCCTTTTGTTCCAAATTCTATTCCTGAAAGCTCTCTGACATGGTACATAATTTCTTCCATTTGTTGGATTAGTGTGTATCACATAAACCCACATATGCAACTGTGGGAAATGAACAGGAAAATGATGTCACAAAGCAAAGGAAGTAAGGCTGCAAACCACAAGTCAATACAGAAGCATCAACCATCCATTTAGGACCACTCATTCGTTTTCGTCTCTTGGTGGAACAGATAAGCTATGGAAAAGACAGAGCAGTCTCTTCCTGTCAGTGAGTCAAATTACCTTGATTGGCATTTCTTTTGGGAGAGAAAATAACACTTTTTAAAAATGAGCAACAGCTTCTTTTTCTGTTTAACTTTCTCCGGGTAGTCTCTCTGTGAACGCTTACAGAACCAGAAATAGTGGTTACCTTGAGTCCATGATGCAGATGACCACAAAAGCTCTCTTAAATGTCTGAGGACAACTTAGAAAGGTCTCCAATACAGGGAATGTGTGCTAGGGTGATTCTGCATTCAGTTCTCTGGGGCTGATGAAGGAGAGTGGACGTGGAATGAGAGGGTCCTATACATATGCACACACGCGCGCACACACGCGCACACACATGCACACACATCAGCCATCAGAGGTGTAGTCAGGAACCTTTCAAGGTCTTCTGAATAGTTGCACACCTAGAACACCAACTAAAAAGCATCTTTTGGGATGAATAGAAAGTCAATAAAGCAGCACTTCCCCATGTACAAACATATGTCATTCTCACAATGGGACTATAGTGGCCCTGAAATTTATTGTAAGTGCTACTTTTGCATATGCTATATAATAAAGAGGTAATATGCAAATTGGCCATCACTCCAACACAAAAGATGGCCTCCTCCATGTGGTCAAAGATGGCCGCCCCCATGTGGACACAAGACGGCCACCACAAGATGGCCAGCAGGGGAGGGCAGTTGGGAGGGACCAGGCCAGAAAGGGAAGGCAGTTGGGGGCAACCAGGCCTGCAGGGGAGGGCAGTTGGGGGCAACCACGCCAGCAGGGGAGAGTAGTAAGGTGTGACCGGGCTAGCAGGATAGGGCAGTTGGGGGGAACCAGGCCTGAAGGGGAGGGAAGTTGGGGGGAACCAGGCCTGAAGGGGAGGGCAGTTGAGGGGAACCAGGCCTGCAGGGGAGGGAAGTTGGGATGACCGGGCCAGCAGGGGAGCAGTTAGGCGTCAATCAGGCTGGCAGGGGAGTGGTTAGGGGGTGATCAGGCAGGCAGATAGAAGCAGTTAGGGGCAATCAGGGAGGCAGGCAGGCGAACGGTTGGGATCCAGCAGTCCTGGATGTTGAGAGAGATGTCCCAGATTGGAGAGGGTGCAGACTGGGCTGAGGGACACCCATCCCCCCCTCCATGCATGAATTTAATGCACCAGGCCTTTAGTATTTTAATAATAATAATAATTTTAAAAAGCTGTTGTATTTGGTGGCAGCAAGTATAACATGTTGACAGAGAAATAGCTGATTGGTCTTAAATCAACAATTTGAATCACAAAGTAATCACACAGATAATCCTCAGGAGATCTGGAGACCAACCTAAAGGACAAACCCAATGCTGAAGCGTAGAATGGAGCAACCCATGGCAGCCACAAAAGCACTGGAGGACTCCCTAGGGTTTGGGGAATAGCAGCTTCCTTGGTGGTGGTTGGTGTTCAATCACTTTATTTCTACCAAAAAGCTTGTCTCACCTGTAAGTCCTTCTTGCTATGTTGCCTAATATTTCCCATCAATTCTCTCCACTGCCTTCCTTTTGGTAGTGTTCCCTGCTCTGATCTGAGAGTAAAGTCTGTGTGAAAATCTACCAAAGTTCATAGCTTTATTTCCAGTCCCTCCATCCCCAAACTGGCCAAGGTTCCCAAGGCTTTCTAGAGACTTAGGGACACTCCTCAAAAGTCAGAACGACAAATAAAAAAAGTTTTAAAGGCCTAAAATTGTGCCCTATACAGGAAGCCCAATACTTGATTCTTGAAAGGGAGGGCATTAAGGGAAAGATGGGGCTTGATTAAGAATGCATGCCTTAGGGGCTGGCTCACTGCTGAATTGTGCCTTGTGGCTTTATGGCATAATAGATGGAGCAGTCATGAGAAGGGGGTGGATCCTTGTTCTTTTATCTTTCAGCTATGCAACCTTCGGCAATTTATAACAACTCTGAGCTTTGATTTCTTTATTGACAAATTGGGAATAAGAAAATCTATTCTCTTGGACTGCTGTGCAGTTTTAATTAAATAATAACTGGAAAGTACTTTCATAATGCCTGCCATGTAATGGGTACTCAACAGATGATAATAACCACTTGAAAAATAGTATTTTTGGTGTTTCTTCACAGGCTGGTTGAAAAACCCTAATGATGACACTTTGTCATTTTAACTCCTATAGATGCAGAATTATAACAATAGTTAACATTTACATAGTGTGCACTTTGCTATCTTTACTACTTGTAGCTATTCTTACTCTCATCTCCATTTAAATGTAAATAAATGAGGTCAAAGAGAGTTTAGTAATTTGCCCAAGGTCAAAGGCAGTTTAGTAACTTGCACTAGTCATTGTGCAGACCAGGTACAAACTCCATAGTTTGACTCCAGAGTCCAGACTTTTAGCAACTTCACTGCCTCTCAGCATACCCAATGCTTTTAAATTAAAAGGCTATTTATTACTTTCTTATCTGCCTATGATAGCTACCCATAGTTGTGCCTGACTCTAATTCTGATCCTTGGATTTATAAACTTATTCTGGCTCCAGCCTCCAGCCTCCAGCCTTTTTATTTCATCTTATACACAAATATATACAAATAGTTCACTTTCGGTGTAACTCAGAGTCAACCATCCTTACTGACTTCAAAAGCACTTTGCTTCACCATGTAGAACCAAACTAAGAGGAGTCACTTAAGTCATGACAAAATGGAGATTCTCAGTGCAGGTGCATAAAAAAACTTAAGAAGTATAAAAATATGCCTGGTTTTATGCTTTCTTTTAGCCTCATTTTTGATGTGAGCATCATATTGTGGTTCTCCTGTGTGCACATTTCAAGTTGGTTTTTATTTTCCTGTTAATCTAGTCTTGTATCAATTTTATTATTTTATAACTAGTTCAACCATAAGAGCTAAAGAAGGGTAGAGTGGGGGAATTACACTGAGTGGCCAGATTGATTATTATGACCACCCCATCAGTACAATGAAGTGAATTAGTTATGCAAAGAATAATAAAACCTTGAGAGTATTTGCTTAGGAAGTTTTCAATATTCAGTATTTTTGGAAGTATGATGGGGTGGTCATAATAATCTGGCCACTCAGTGTATACTCAAGCCTAAAGTGTCCAGATGAGCTTTGGCCTGGATCTTCCTGGAAATGGGCCCTGCTACTCTCCCTGCCAGGAGACAGCGTGCCCTAAGATGTGCCCTGAAGATCTGCCCAGTGTCCATGGAGGATTCTTGTAGATTAAAACCCTCAATTTGGCTAAGAGTCTGCTTGGTTAGATGTTACTTTTCTCTCTACTTGCATGAATTCCTGTGTTAGGGTTGTATTAGGTCAGTTTAGCTAACCTGGATTAGCTTGAGCCCATGAGATAGTTTGCATGAGATCTGACAGGCACAAATGAAGCAACGACAATAACTCTTTTATGCTCAGGAAGTAGGTGCATACAATGAAGCATTACAGATGCTCAGACATTTGTCACTTACCAGCTGGGTCACCTGCTTAGCGTGGAGCCCAGCCAGACCCACAGCCCCTTTAGCTTGGCCATATCTCCTCCTTCAGATTCTCTGACTCCTGGGACAAGTGTGTTGTTAGCTCCATGACAAAGGGTGCCAGCTCCTCCTTGATCACTCCATTATCAAAGGTGGTGTCCTGGCTGTGGTGAGAGACCAGCAGAGGAACAGGGGAGAACCAAGAGCACAGAAATGGAACTATAGCTTTAGTGACACCATGGACTACTGCATCCTGAAACACGATTTGGCTTTGACTTTAGGCAGGCTGTTCCTTTTATTATGAAATGAGAAAAAGGTTAGATGCTTGGTATTAGGGATATTAGGGATGATTACTGACACATTCATTCCTTGCGGGAGTCATGAATATATAACCTCAGTGCCTTATATAATGATGGGTCTCAGTCCTGATCAGGGCCATGAGAATCCTCTTACATGGGCAGGGGTGGTAGGGAAGGGACAGAGAGATTTGGCCAAAGGATAAAGTTGTTTTTGTTTTTATAGAGTCCAGCTATATTTGCTATGTAGGCCTGCATGTCTGCTTTTGCAACTTTGTGGTGAGAACTTATAGGAAATTAAGCCAACAAATTTTAACATAGAACTGAGAGATTAAAAAAGAGAGAGAGAGAGAACATTCCTGTTGGCATCATCTGAGCAATCTATTTCAGATTATACCCTTGCATTTTGAAGATTCATAAGCAAATGATTCTTATTTTTTGCTTTTACTAGTTTGTTTCGTTTTTGTTAATTGCAACCTAAAGAGTTCTGATGTATGTATATTATTTTTCAAGATGGCTCTGCTGAAATGAAAATACAGGGTTGGGCAAAACTAGGTTTATAGTTGTAAGTACATGAAACAGAGTTTATTCCTATATTATTATTTGTTTATTATTGTATTATTCTTCATACAAACAACTGTAAACCTACTGTTGTATCACTCTGCATATCCCTTAAGATGACTACTAAGAATCCATTGGTTCAGTCAGTTTATCACAGTAATTGCCTAATTGTGCTCCATAATGCTGCCTCCAGTTGGAGGCCAAGTGGATATGGCTGCAGGTCTTACCCGCCTCAAGCCAAACAGCTCTGCTTCTACTGTTTTATGTACCAGGCTTCGGCATGAAATGCTATTTGAGTAAAGGATTCCACTATTGGAAGTATTTGAAAATCACTAGCTTGTCAGATTTAACAGAAGACAGTGACATAAAAAGGCAATGGGATACAGAACAATCTGTTTTCCAAGGGAAATTCAGCCGACTTTCTGCCTGGAAGAGACAGAGCAGTACTGGCTTAGACCATCAGAGGGCAGTCTAGAGACACAGGAGACCTGGGGTGATTACAAAAGTTAGGCCGGAGGGCATTGAGCAAAGGGTTGGCTCAGATGGTCTGTCTGCATTTTCCACCCTTAATTTTATATTTTTTTATTAGCCCTCCTTCCCTATGGTGATTGTCTGAATTCTACTGCAATGAAAACAGATACCAGAGTATTTTCCACTGCCTTTGCTGTTAGTCATGCCTAAGTCCATTTCCTGCCATGACCCATATTGAATAATTAACCACCCTGGGTTCTTCTAATAATGGGAACCACAGAATCGATCTCTCAGCTGTTCTAACCTAAGCTCCAAATACTCATGCTGAAGCCAAGGTTTTAAGACTTCCTATAAATCCAGGCAACTTTTCCCCTGGATATTCTTCACAGTCTTGGAAATGTGAATTCAGCTGGAATGGCTTCTATATAAGTGAATAAAAGTCTGTGATGAGAACACTAATCTCCCAGTCACCTGGCTCTCCCTGTGTCACAAGGTCTTCTAGCTGAACAAACATTCTTGGTCTAACTACTGACAGGAGTATGATGCTTTCCCTTGGCCCCCCAAATCTCCATTAGTCATTTCCTCATTGAGACCTTTTGCTAAAATGCTCCATAGCTTCAAAGTTCAATCTATTCTTGCTGCTTAATAAGCCATCTTAGGATCTGGTTTTCTTTTCAAAAGCTTTTTATGTTCTCTCTTCTCAAAATCATTTCCACTTTGCCAAATGATACTATTTTGAATAATAGTAAGAGCATTCTAGAAGTAAATTAAGATTCTAAAATTGGCTCCACTGAAATAGGAGCAGACGAAAAAAATGTATGGGCATAATTCAAAGGACCTGAGCCAAGAAGGACAGCAGAAAGCAACTGAACTTCTAGAACTCCGTTGTTCAGAGAGGACCACCTGCTTCAGAATTACTTTACTACTGGTTAGAAATGCAAAGTTCTGGGTCCAACATCCAACTTTTAAAATCAGAAGTGCTGGGAGCAGGGCCTAGATATCTGCATTGTAACTCCCTCTCCAGAGGCAGTGTTGCATGCCGACAACATTTGAGAACCTCTGCCCTAATGCTGGGCCCATACCTGCTGAACCAGATTTTTCTTAAAATAGAAAATAATAATAATGTAAAAAAGGGGTTTTGAGATTTTTAGATGATACCGGTTTCAGGGTAGACTGCAACAATTGATAAGGCTGAATATCAGGTAGACAAGAAGGCTGTAGCAATTACCACTGTTTAGCTAGGAGGCAATTAAGGAGGGCTGATATCAGGTCAAGGAGGAAAATGGAAGCTGAAGTACTGAAAAATATGTGAAAATGAACTTTTGAGCCAATGGAGAGAATCTGTCACACTTAAAGATATCTAGGTTTTTAAGAATAAATAGCATGTAATATTATTCTATTTCTTAGGGCATTGCATTAAATACTTTATTCAGTAGTCTCTCTCTGTCATTAAGAAGCTAGATAGAATCTTGAAACAATAAATGATGATTTTTAAAAATAGATTATGCCGCCCCAGCCAGTTTGGGATAGAGTGTCAGCCTGCGGACTGAAGGGTCCCAGGTTCAATTCTGGCCAAGGGGCGCATACCTGGGTTGCCGGTTTGATCCCCAGTGTGGGACATGCAGGAGGCAACAGATCAATGGTTTTCTCTCATTATTGATGTTTCTATCTCTTTCTCCCTCTCTCTTCCTCTCTGAAATCAATAAAAATATATTTCAAAAAATAGATTATGCCATTCAGAGACTATGGAAATCCATAGGGGAAGTTGGTCACTCTAAGATGTAATATAATAATTTGTAAATGAGTAACTAAACCAAAGGGTTTCTTGTAATCAAATGACCAAAGAAGCTTTAGAGCAGTTTTGCTTTTGGCAGTGTATGGAGACATTTTCATTGTCAAGACCGAGATGGGTGCAGAGGAGTTGCTACTGCCTTCTAGTATGTGGAGGCCAGGGATGCTGGTAAACAGCCTGCAATGGTCATGACAGTCCCCATAAGAAAGATTAATCCAGCCCAAGATGTCAATAGTGCAGAGTAAGAAACCCTGCTCTAGAGTTTAACCTAAGTACTGTGGCACCTGGATATTAAATCTGTCAAATATGTGTGTTTATAAAGAAAATATAAGTTGTCACTAGCAGATAACCTGCATGGAGTATAGAAAAAAGACTGGTACCAGAACTTTGTTAAGAGTAGTATTCAGGCCCAGCTGGCGTGGCTCAGTGGTTAAGCATCGATCTATAAACCAGGCAGGGCACATGCCCAGGTTGTGGGCTTGATCCCCAGTGTGGGGTGTGCAGGAGGCAGCTGATCAATGATTCTCTCTCATCATTAATGTTTCTAGCTCTCTCTCCCTCTCCCTTCCTCTCTGAAATCAATAAAACATTTTTTTTTTAAAAAAAAAGAGTGTATTCAGAGCTTCCTAAGAGAAAATGTTCTTGTCCATTGGAGTATGTCTTATCTCATGAGCAAGGTTGGCCCTCTCTCAGTGGAAGCACTCTTTATGAGATCATCTGAATTCCTTTTTCAACTGATCTCTGTGTTCACTAAAGAAACATTCTGATTATAATCTTGCTTTTTACATAACTTAGCATCAGTGAGAAAATGCTCAGAGTCTGACTTCTGCATTCTGGAGGAGTCTTTAATCTTCATTTTTAGCTAACGACATTTTAATCTCCTTTTGATCATAATATGCTCCATGCTTCTTTAATAAGAGTACTACATAGCATTAAATTCTAATTTGGGGGCTGCCACTTTCTTTTTTTTCCCCCTGAGAACCTGCTTCTGACTCATCAATGGGTGTGAAATAGACCTGTGGAGGAAAAGATAACAGACTGATCAAACAACAAGCATCACATTTTCCTGCAATTCACAGGAAACACATAATGAGGTGTCACCTTACATATTCTTCACAACCTGCATCTACCCAGCAGTACCAAATGCAAATCAGCCCCCATAGAACTCCTTTCTTAAAGACTGCACAGCCTCTGAGACCACATAAATTGTGATCCTTTGAGCTACAACCGAATTCTCTTGTATGCATTTTTTATTTACCTAAAATAAGATTTGCCATCCAGTATCTATTTAATGTTCAAAACCTTATGATGAATATCTACATTGCTGAGGAGATATTTTTCTGATCCCAATCATTCTTGAGCAAATGTCATGATGTTAAATGCTGGAATAGCAGGATTTCTTTTCCAGAGGCCTGCACTCACAGAACAGGAGAGGGAGGCAGGAAGGAAAGGGGTGGGAGAATCTGAGCAGTTGAATGATCAGCAAAGAACCCTTTTTTCTTTTCCTCATGGCTGACTGCACTGGGGAATCAAAGGCATTTCAGGTTACTTCCCACACCTGAGATGTTGTCACTAGGCCATTTCCTTCTCTCATTCTCTCTGAAGTGGTTTTAGAGAGGCATTTTGCTGTTCTGAAATTCACATCCTAATCTTTTCCCAAACCACATTCACTCATGCTTTCCTCAGCTCATTCTCCCCAGAAACACCTACTCCCATGCAGGGTTTGCATATGCAAGTTTAGAGCCTTACACAACAGATAGGAAACAAATTAAACTGGGAGGAAAAGTCCCTTTCCAAGGAAATTACAAGAGCTTTGAAATGGAGCCTATTTGGCCAGTTTTCTGATCTTCGCCAGCATGAAGGCCAACCAAAGTAAATGACGTTGTGATAAATGTCATTCCTGCTGAGTTTTCTTTAAACTAAGTATGTTGATAGAAGCTGACAACTTAACTTGCTTCACTGGGATGCTTACCTGAAACTCACCTCACACATTCCAATTTCTGAAGCACATGACAAGTTTTGACTGGTTTATAGTGTTCTCCTGAGTTTTGAAGAGTAAAAAAAAACTGGTATTTAACTTCATGATTTGTTAGGATTTAAATTTCTGTTGCTATTGCAGCTGTCTTAGTATTGCTAATCCCAAAGCAAAGAATGATGAAAAAAAATCGTGCTCATTTTGGAAGTGTTAAGAGAAATTATTTTCTTGAATGCTGACTTCTTGAATTCTATAGGAAATGATGTCATTCAGTTTAAACAAACGCTACTTTCCACAGAGCTGCTAGTCAAAAGCACATGCTGTTCTGTGTTCTTGGAACTCACCGGGTTGGTGTTATGAGAGGTGGACAAGGCCACTCATAAATAATAGCAAGGAGGAAGTATAAAAGAATTTTCGAGATGGATGAGTTCCGGAGTAATCACCTAATTCATTCCCTTAACTTCTAAGAGTTCTATGGATAAACCATCCCTGATCAATGCCTTTCTATTGTGTTTTTAAAGATTTTTAAAAATGGTCTGCCTTTCAGGTTGGACAAAATTGGTAAATAGTCAAACTGCATTTGCATCCTAACTGAGACTAAATATATACACTTTCATAACTGAGAGCAAATCCTAGATTTGACTACATCTCTTCACATTCAAGAATATAAAAACAAACAAACCTTTAGGAAAATGATACTAAACTATAAGAAAATATAAACATAGTTCCAGAGAATCTGAGAAAAATCTTGTCCTTGAAAAATAATTTTAAGAAAGAAAAATTATAAGAAAGGAATATTATAAATATTTTCTTAATGTCAGTGAAAGAAGCAAGACTAATGGCAACTACGAAGAAGAATAAGAAATTACAGAGAAAATTAATTAAGATAAAGACAGAGATAAAAGGAAAGCATTCTGAAATTTTAAAAAATGAAAAAATCTAATGCAGAACCAAATTTAATTCTTGTTATTAATGACTCTAAATTGGAGTCATTAATTAATAGAATTGACAATGCACAAAATAAAGTAGTCTTGTGTAATGGCAACTAAAAAGTTTCCCAGAGTGTCAAAAAAGGTTTAGAATATTGAGAGTGAAGATGACTGATGATAAACATGGAGTCCAGAGAACAAATAATGGAATGATAGATGTTCCGGAAAAAGATATATGAATCATAGGAATAAACAGAAACCAAAGATGTAATAAAACACAATAAAAACCAAGAAAGGTCAAAAGGGGGCAGCATAAAACAAAATAGCAGAAGAAAAAGCAAGAAAATGGAGTTAAGACAATAATAAAAGTAAACAGAAAAAGTTCCTTTCTAAAGGACAAATACCAGGGTAAACATAAAACTATCTAGAATACTAAGCTCCTAATAAAGAGTAAATCAAAATGACAAAAAATATTAAACATAAAAGAATAAAGTATTAGACAAATATTAAACATAAAAGTGACCATGGTTATGATATTTCTATCCACATGCCCTGTTAGAAATACTGCATGGAAGTGATAGTATTTGGAGGTGAGAACTTAGGGAGGTGATTAGATCCTGACAGCAGAGCTGTCATAAATGGGATTCTTGCTTTTATAAAATAGGTTCCAGAGGGATTCCCTTGCCCCTTCCGCCATGCGAGGATACAACTAAAAGTCTGCAACCCAGAAAATGGCCTTCACTCAACCCTGCTGGCACCGTGATCTTGGCTTTTCAGCCTCTAGAACTCTGAGCAATACATTTTGTTGTTTGTAAGCCACCTAATCTGTGTTATTTTGTTATAGCAGCCTGAATAGACTAAGACAGTAATATAACGTAGAGGATCAGTTTAAAACATTTCCAAATAGTCAACTATGAGGATTAGGATTCAATTTATAAACTATAAAGGGATACACTCAGACCATAGCAATTACTAATTCCTTCTCTTGTATTCCCAATTTTTCTCTCCTCTGTTTCAAATGCAAAAACTTGGCTTTGCCAGTGCATTTGGAGTTTCTTTGCATTCCTAATTTTATCAGAGTTTCCTTCATTTTCTTCATGTTTTCCTAATCTCTCCTTTATCTTAACTCATTTTCTTTTCATTACTCATTGTTTTCCTGTGCTAGTTGCCATGTATTATTTTCTTTTTGAAGACAGCAAACACATATCACTTCCATGCCGTCTTTCTAACGGCATGTGGATTAAGGTCATGGGATTTAAAATTAGATCTTAATTTTATCTTGTGTCTTGTCTCCCAATCAAAAATTCTATGCAAATAACTCAATTAATTCAACGCTTTTTTAAAATTTTGGTAATAGATTAGAGGCTTATGTCAGACCAACCTTTCCAGAGAAAGTATATGCTCTAGATAAAACATTTTAAAAAATAAAACCATTGAAGGTATTGTAGAACAAACAAAACAAGACATAAACTGGAGGGAGCTGAACCATGAAAGGAGCTGTACTGGTGGAGAGTTGTGTTTATTTGGCCATTCACCCGAGGGAACTCTTCAGTCTACACCAGGGGTCCTCAAACTTTTTAAACAGGGGGCCAGTTCACTGTCCCTCAGACCGTTGGAGGGCTGGACTATAGTTTAAAAAAAAACTACGAACAAATTCCTATTCACACTGCACATATCTTATTTTGAAGTAAAAAAAAGGGGGGGGGGAACAAATACAACATTTGTATTTGCATGAGGACCCCTGGTCTACACAGTGCAAAGATGCCGGGCACTGGAGCATAAATTCTTAGTTTTTCTAGCTTGAAGGGTCAAAGTGCAGGGTTCATGGATGCCATGTAGCTGGAAAATATGAGAATAATTCCAGAAATAAGACTACTAAAAAAGAGGGGACTGCAATATCTGAGCATGAACACCCTTCAAGTCTATGGCTGAACCCTTATTTACATATGTGTCCAAACAAAGATTTCAGCTGCTGCTCACCTCAGAAGAGGGAGTTTGAATTTGTTTGCAGCCAAGATTACTACTTTTTAAAACAACAACAACAAATAATCAAGGGTTTTCAACAAAGATAACAGAATCAGGAGTTTTAAAAATTAGATTAATGAAACTGAAATAGGAGGTGTTTGGAAATGATAAATAGAAGAAAAGACTGAAAGGCTAGAAGGCCAGATGAAGTGGACTTCAAGGATTTGAGGCTGTAAGACAATGAGGTGTCTATAAAGAAAGGTAGAATTCTGTTAGTAGTATAGGAAGAAAATAGATCACATGCCAAGTAAAGTAACATATTCCTAACAGGGAAACCTTTAAGACTAGCCTTCGACACTTTAAAATCAGTATAACGTTGGGACATTAAACCTCTAATGTGTGCCCACTTTCGTGCCAGACTCTGGAGATACAGTGGGGAGTTAAAGCAGGCCCTGATCATGAAGGGAAAAGATATTCATCAAAAGATCCAACAGGTGAAAGGTGAAATGGCAACTGTGAAAAATGCTTCAAAATTGAAATATGTTACACTCAGTAAGAACATTTAATAAGCAATTGATCTAATTAGGATGTTTTTTGTAGGTATGTGACCAATTGAGATAAAATGAGTGGGAGTTAACTATTTAGAAAACAGAGGGAAAGACCTTCCAGGCAGGGGAACTGGCATGTGCAGAGTTCATGTGCTAGCTTGGTTGAATGTATGCATTTTCTATTTACTGTCATAACAAATGACCTCAGATATAGTGACTTAAAACAACACAGATTTATTATCTTACAGTTCTTGAAGTCAGACACCTACAATGGGTCTCAGTGAGATAAAAATCAAGGTGTGGCCGGCCTGTGTGGCTCAGCAGTTGAATGTTGACCCAGGAACCAAGAGGTTGCTTGTTTGATTATGATGCTCAGGTTGCAGGCTCAATCTCCCGGGGGGGGGGGGGGGGAGGAGGGGGAGGTTTGCAGGAGGTAGCTGATCGATGACTTCTCTCATCGATGTTTCTATCTCTATCCCTCTCCCTTCATCTCTTTCTGAATATCAATTTTAAAATATTTTTTAAAAAAATAAGAGTGTGGACATCATTGTTTTCCTTCTTGGAGGCTCTAGGGGAGAATCCATTTTCTTGCTTTTTCCAGTTTCTAGAGGCTGCCTGCTTTCTTTGGCTCATAGTCCCCTTCCTCCATCTTGGAAGTCAGAAATGGCAGTCAAACCCTTATCGTAGGACATCTCACCTGGTCTTCTGCCTCCTTCCTTCACTTTTAAAGACCTTTATGATTATACTGAGCTAACCTGGATAATCCAATATAATCTCTGTATGTTAAAGTCAATTGATAAGAAACCTTAATTCCATCTGCAATTTCTATTCCTTTTGGCATGTAACCTAACTTGTTACAAGTACCAGTGATTAAGAGGCTGGCACCTTTTGGATACCATTATTCTTCCTACTGTAGTAAATTTAATGGATATCAAGAAAGCCAGTATGGCTAGAGTCCAGAGAGTATGAAGAAAGTTGACAAAAAACACAATGGAGAGGCAAACACTGGGACTACTACACTAACCCAACATCATCAGTTATTAGGCTACAAGAAGGCATATAGATCCCCCACTATCTCAAAACTACTTCTCATATTGTTTTCCATAAGGTACCTGGAAAGAGGATAATATGTTATCTAAAAACTAGTTGGGAATTTCATGTATAGCTGAATAGTTAGACATGCAAAAGCAATAAAGTCTGGAAACACCTAAACTTGGAAAATTGATTTTTCTCCTTAGAAGGGAGCAGAAGCATCAAAGGAGAAGGGAGGATGGCAAGAAGGGAGACAGATGATCAAGAAACACAGATTAGCTGTAAGATCTTTAAGAATAAAGATGTTGAACAGATTTTTTGCTACTGAAATGTAAATCTCTGACTTTTGGTAAAGTTTTCCTGGGTAAGAAATTCCCTCCCAGAAATTCACGGAAACCTTGGGAGGGCATGCAAGGCAAACTTACTCAAATCCTAAGAGACCTGAAAAATCCCAAGTTAATGTATAATGTATAAGCTACATATCTGCCTTCTTTCCCTAATGCAGTCCTGACCCTATTTAAAACCACATTTTTAAAAAGATACAGGTTTTCAGTAGCATTTCAAATTCTCTCATTCTTTTGCAGTCTCTTTGTCTTGCCAAGACCACCTTCTTATCATTTCAATACAAAATAGCTTTTTGAGTAAATATGTATAGAGAAAACGGAGGAAGAAGAAATAACATGTGTGCAAGTACAAAGCAGAACTGGGTCTCCTGAAGGAAGCTCACAGGCAGCAAGTACAGAACAATGTGAAGGGTCATAGACAATGAGTTTGTCCATATTAATGACATTCCACTTACTTTTGAAGCCATTGTTTAAATTTTCTTTTCTGAAATGAGTAGTTGAGTAGTGTTCAATTGCTCCGTTCAGGGAAGAAACTTTTACAAAGCAATAGGTAGTTTAGTTGCTTAAACTGTTAGCCAAATTGAAATCACTTCGTTGTCTGACACCTCATTCTTCCTGAAGCTTGGAAATGAGATGTAGTGAGAGGAGACTAGCCTCCAAGTGAGAGAGTCTTCACAGCTCTAGAGGGAGCGAATAGAAGCCAACCACCCGCACCCCAAAGAGGAAATGCTTCCCAACACCTACATGTTAAAACAAAAAGGTTGCATTTTGCATGCTGTTCTATTTTAAATATAAACAGCTTGAGAAACTGCAGTGTCCTGTACTAGAGCTCATTTCTTTGCATTTTTTTCTGATTTCTCAGGATCAAATTTCTCCCTCCCACCTTCAATTCTATTATCTTGAGTTACAGTAATTACTCCCCTTAATAGTATCAGTACTCCAAGAATTTCAGAGCCTCCAACTTAATGGTGAGAAGAATAGCCTAGGCTTTGTACTCTACTTCGATTTCAGTCGAGACCTCTATAATGAACACCTATGTTCCCATTCCATAGCCCAGGAGTTGAAATGTTACCTATCCTGCTGTTGAAGACACTTTTTTCAGTTCTATGGAAACATGAGTTAACAACAGAAAAGAAGGATTAGGACTGAGGTGAGATGCCATGGTTGAACTAACATAAAATAAAAATATCAACTACTAGACTGGCCTATAAATGTTGTTATTGTCAAAACATTTACAGAAAAATGAAACATCTTAACAAAAGTTATAGTTTTAACTTTGACCTCAGAAAATCAGAATGGAGAAATAATAACCATAAAAATGAAAATTGTAAATGGAAGAACTTATAGCACATAAAACTTAGTGTTATTTCAAAAGGGGTCACATCAAAGCCATAGTAAAATTAATTGATTCTACTGAAAATAATTTTGGTAAGATAGAAAAAAAAAGGTCTAAAATACTTTGACTGCTCTTTAGAGGGAAATGAAAAATGAACTAAGTTAGCATAATAGATTTTATCTAAAAAATAATGTTTGGCAAAAGTTTATCATTAAATATGTATATGTACATCATTAAATATATATACACATAAATATCTATCATTAACTATATATGTATGTATTTATATATATAAAAAGCCAGCGACCAGAATGCTGTAACGACTGGAATGACTGGGTGCTATGACACCCACTGTGGCCAGCAAACCGGCCAATCTGGGGGTGGGCCCGGCCAGCCAACCTCCCAGGGCCCCTCCCCCCAGCTTTCCCCACCCCTGATTGGCCCCCCACTCTGATCAGGGGCAGGGCCAGCCAGCCAACCACCCATGGCCCCTCCCCCAGGCTGCTGGCCCCCAATTGGCACTCGCACCCCATTCTGGGGCGCTGCCCACAGCTCCTCCCCAAGGCTGGCCCCATCCCCTGATCAGCCCCCACAACCCCGATCAGCCCACAGCCCTTCCCTCCAGCCAACTCCACCCCTGATTACCCCCCCGCCCCCCCCCCCCCCGCCGCCCCAACACCAATCAGGGGTAGGGTTGGCTGGCCCACCTCCCATGGCCTCTCCCCTGGCCACTGACTCTCAATCGGCCCCCACACCCCATTTGGAGGTGGGGCAAGCTGGTCCACTACCCACAGCACTCCCCATGGCTGGCCCTGCCCCCAATCAGCCCCCCCCCACCCTAATTGGGAGAGGGGCCCACTGGCCAATCACCCACAGCCCCTCCACCCAGCCAGCCCAGCCCTGATCAGACCCTGATCAGGGTGGGCCAGCCAGCCAACCTCCCACCATCTCCTCCTCCCAACAGGCCCAGTCCCAATTCACCCTTACTGGGGCTGGGCCAGCCAGACCCCACTCATGCACAAATTCGTGCACTGGACCTCTAGTATATGTATAATTAACTATATATATGTATGTACACAGTTTATGTATGTATAAAGTTGATAATGTACACATACATATACTAGAGGCCCAGTGCACAAAAATTTGTGCACTTGGGGGGGTCCCTCAGCCCGGCCTGTGCCCTCTCGCAGTCTGAGACCCCTCAGGGGATGACCACCTGCTGGCTTAGGCCCGCTCCCCGGTGGATTGGGCCTAAGCTGGCAGTCAGACATCCCTCTGGCAGCCCGGGAGCCTTTGGGGGATGTCCACTTGCCAGCGGGGAGCAGGCCTAAACTGCAGTTGGACATCCTGAGCACTGTTGAGGAGGCAAGAGAGGCTCCCACCAACACCGCTGTACTGGCAGCCATCAGCCTGGCTTGTGGCTGAGCAGAGCTCCTCCTTTGCGAGTGCACTGACCACCAGGGGGCAGCTCCTGCATTGAGCGTCTGCCCCCTGGTGGTCAGTGTGTGTCATAGTGACCAGTCATTCCCAGTGGTTCTGCTGTTAGGGTCAATTTGCATATTACCCTTTTATTATATAGGATAGAGGCCTGGTGCATGGGTGGGGGCCGGCTAGTTTGCCCTGAAGGGTGTCCCAGACCAGGGTGGGGGTCCCTGCTGGAGTGCCTGGCAAGCCTGGGTGAGGGGCTGATGGCTGTTTGCAGGCTGGCCAAGCCCCCCAATGGGGACCCTCACCCCATGAGGGTGTGGCCATCCTGGGTGAGGTGCTGATGGCTGTTTGCAGGCTGGCCATAGCCCCCAGCCACCCAAGCTCCCAGTGGAGACTGGCTGGAAGCAGGTCTCTGGGATTTATTTATCTTCTATAATTGAAACTTTGTTGCCTTGAGCGGAGCTCAGGGCCAGCAGGACATCCGGGAAGCTTGGCTTCCTCCATCGCAAGGGCAACCAAGACTCCTGCTTGCTCCAGCTCTGTGGCTGCCGGCCACCATCTTGGTTGGTTTAATTTGCATATGGTCACTCTGATTGGCTGGTGGGCATGGCTTGGGGCATAACAGAGGTACGGTCAATTTGTATGATTCTCTTTCATTAGATTAGATATCATTAAGAGAAAATATTATATATATAAAATAGCATACATATCTTTGGAGCAAAGAACTAAGTCAGATGGGTCAAAAGAGTTGGGTCAAAAATATCTATGACCCAGGTATTATCTCCTATTGTCAATCTCATAAGCTCACAGTTGTGTCCATTGAGAATCAGAGGATTGCTTGGTAAATAGAGAATTAAAACAAAAAGAATTAATTCAAATTAAAGTATTAGATAGGAATGGCCTAAGATAGCCTGAAGTGTCCATCTTCACAGCCAGGACTGAATGGCACAAATTATTTGGCTTTATTATTAAAGTTTTCAAAAGTTGTGTGTGTGTGTGTTTTGTGCAGACTTGGATTGCAAAATTTTCCCCCTTCCTTCTCAACATAAACCCTTAACTCCAAGACTGGTTTTCTCATTTACACACAAATAATGTCTTATGCCATGCCAGCTTTGCAATATTTCTTCCTACCTGGAATGCTCCTCTCCTGTCCTCTTATCCATGTCTAAGCTATGTTTTCTGCAGTATAAGTTGTACATTTATCAACACAGTCTTATATTTATCTTCGACATCTCCTTTGAATTCCTAGAAATTTTTACAGTTTATAGAAATATTTCCTTGGCATTTACGATTTTCCTATTTTGGAGAAATTGCACTTTTCTGGGAAGGGCAATATACTCTCTGTTTCTCCTAACTACATAACTACCTCCTTGAGGAAAGGAAAAGATGATGCCTTAAACAGCTTTGTATCTCCCACACTGTCTTACACATATTGGCAATTGATGCAAATTTTATTGCCTTTTAGATTCTATCATAGCATCCTATCATAGCATCCTATCATAGCATCATTCTGATAGATACATTCTCCATGAACACTTAAGAGAGATGGTAGTATCCTATTTGATAATTTGATTTTAAAAAAGCTAGAATTGTGGAATGTACAGAGAGATTGTAAATGAATAGCTTTTGGCCACCAACGTATTTTGTTTAGCGCTTAAATATTTTTATTTTTTTCAACTTAATTTGTTTTCAGTATTTGAAAATCAGAAAAATTCATATTAAAATCTGAACTTAGATTTTTCTCTTGGAAAGTTGGAAGTATTGGCAGCAGTGGGTCAACCTGGCCATAATTATCCAAAGCCAAGCATGGCTACCCCTTTTTGGGTGCATGCACCTGCATTCCACCATCCTCCACTCGGCCCTCTTCACTAGTTTTACACGTGCAGCTAGTCTTACACAGACATTTGGGGTTGCAGTCCTGACCCTAGTGTGACAATGTTTGCAGTTAGTTTTAAAATAATTTATTTCCCTGGAAGCACACCCCCTTCTCATCAGAAATGTGCCTCTGCTTCCCTGTCCTCAAACAGGCCAAATAAATTATGACTCAGATCACATTCTACTGATGTCTGCAGTAATCCAAATAAAAGGTAGCATTCCAAGTATTCAGGGAAAGAAACCAAGCTACTATTTATGTGATGAAATCATAGGATGGCTCAAGAAAAAAGGGACCAGATCATTAGTCAGCCAGACAGAATGTAGGATCTGCAGGAACCAGCAGAACGTTCACTAAAATTATAGCAGAGAGGAGCACATGCGTGCACAGAGACACGTGCTGAGATTTAAGACCCAACAAAGAGAATTCCAGCCCAGCTCTGCAGACAACTGTTTTTCTTCTTGCACTCGGGATACCTAATTTAGAATGCAGTAATGAGCCTCGATTGTCACATAATTTCTCAGAAACACTGCACAGCACAATCCACACCAAATGACACCAAGATTTCAGCGGTTTGTAAAATGTTGACTTATCATAAGAATACAGTATGGGTGAGATCAGAAAGGCAGAAAGAAGTACTGAGTGCAAACAAGAGGAAATGGAGGAAAAATATGTATTTTTATATAGAAAAGACTAAGAGGATATTTGGGGGCTTTTGTACAGGTCACATCCAAGAGGCACAGTGTCTGCTTCTGACTGCAGATATCGTGAAGATTTTAAGTAGAGGAGCCGAGTCTGTATACTCTGGCCTCTGCCCCCAGACTATTAGACCATGGGGTTTCTAACAAATTGATTTGAGAAAGGGCAAAGCCTGGAAAGATTTTGGCGATTTTAATTTTCTTGTCTTCCAAGTGAGGAAGCTACAATCCAGACAATGCGCTAAGGTCATGTGTTCAGCAATTATTTACAGAATACCTTTATGATGTGCAAGGATTAAATGTCCAAGTCACTGCCTCCAGACAACTTACAATCTAATAGGACAAAATGGCAGGAACCCCTAAACAGTATATGCTCATGAAATAATTAATGGTAATGAAAATACTTATCAGTTACTGTGCTGCATGATGTCTTTCTGTTGCTTCATTTATTTTCCTAAACTTCTTACTGGTACATATAGTTGTTCAAACATTAAAGATGCAGCAATTGAGACTCAGGAATTATACACTATCATTCAACAAATAATTCTAATGGAAAGTATTTGAAATATAGTAATGATCACAAAGAAAGAGATAGTGTATATATACCAGCCATATGCAAGGTGGTCCCCCCAAATGTATACACACTTTAACAGCTGATAGCTCAATTTTAAAAATGAGATGTATTTTAATAAAAGTGCCTCTATAATTATTCAAAGTGTTATAGGACATGCTATATATGTACATATATATGTCTGGCAGGAATAAGTGATATGAAGAAAAATAAAGTAAGGACAAAGGATAGACAGAGAGGACAGTCTCTTTGCAAGGTAATACTTAAGAAAAGACTTAAAACAGGTGAGGAGAAGAGCCATGGAGATACAGGGGAAAGAATATTTGAGGCACATGGAACAGAAAGTGCAAACCCCTGAACCAAGAGTGGACATGAGAAAATTAGTTCCCCCTTTCCTATTTATTAGGGGTTAAAACATAAATCAGACATGAATCTTTCCCTCAAGAAACTAATAATTTACTGGAAGGTTAAAACATATGCACTAGTAAAACATGATACAGAAGTAAAAGATACAGAAAAAAATTAAATGTTAAAAGAGGTAGACATTTTATGTAACTTAGCAAGAGGAAAATTACTGCTCATCAGAGACTACTGAAAACCTCCTGGAAATGGCTCTTGATCTGTACCTTTAAAATGGGTAATTTGACCACTGAGATGATGGATATGGGTAAGGTGTTGAGAGTACAGGACACATTCTAACCAGTGGGAAGAAGTTGATTAAAATAGAGCATTGCAGAAAAAGTAGACAGCAATGGGAATGAGAGCAAAGAGAGAGGGGGAAAAAACCCACATCTGGAAACACTGAGTGAGGGCATATTCAGTCCAAGCTCAGGCACTTGCAAGACCATATTGGTAGGAATTGAAGACTTACTGAATGTGGGCCTTGAGAAGAAAGGATAAATATGATACTGATGCTGTACACCTTGGTTTCAAGGAGAAAGGTTAATAGAACCAAGGAACTGGAGAAGAGGAGCAGTTTGTTGACCTTGAAGACAGCCAACATGCTAAATAGGAGTTCCTGGAGCAGTAGTTCTCAAACATAGGCCTGCAAAGGAATAATAGACAGTGATTGTTAAAATGGGGATTGCTGGGCTCCACCTGCTGAGTGTTGGAATCACTAGCGCATCATAATTGCATTTCTAATAAATTTCTCAGGCAATTCTGATGCTGCTAAAGCATGAGAACCACTCTCCTGGATGGATATTTAAGTTGGAACAGACAGAGGAAAGTTCAGGACTATAAAAAGGTCATCTGCCAAGAGTAGCAAAAAAGCCAATCAGAGCCTAGGGAAAGCGGCAAGGTTTTGCCAAAGTCATGTTGGTCTTCTTCCTAGAGAACTTAGATCACACTCAAGTCATTTATTTAGGTTTCTCTCCATTTTCATTGTCACACCATTTCTTATCTTTAAATGCCATTAGTAACATTAGTGACTATTCTACGATTAAGACCAGATGTTTACAAATTAATCAGAAAGTGTTCTAGAAAGCACTGTTCAATAGAAACATAATGCAATTACCTATGTGATTTTTTATTTTACTATACTCATTTAAAACTCATTTTAAAGTAATAGGAAACAAATGAAGTCATACATAAAACATGTCCATTTCAAAATATAATAAATATAAGAAAGTATTAAGGAGATATTTTACTTCTTTTGTAATAAATCTTTGAAAACTCAGTGTGTATTTTATACCTATAGGCCATCTCACTTTGGACTCCTTATACTGAAAACACTCACTAGCCATGTAAGAAGTGCCTATCTTATAGGACAGTGCAGTGCTAGACCATATGATTGGAATGTCTACTAATAGTAATGATAGAGTTTACAATGTCTGGGTTTTAAGAGCAGCAGTCAAGGAAGTGGAACCAAATTTAACTTAAATATTACTGATCTTAACTTGTTTATGCCAAGGCAAAAGCCAGAAAATGGTACACGAAGGTAGGACCAAAAGTAAGATTAAGTAAAACTAAATTGACTTCTCTTCCAGCCAATATGGAGTAACAGAAACCACATTTACCTTCTTGACTGCAAAATATTAAAAAAAATGCACATGTCGGCTGTCTTCAAGGTCAACAAACCGCTCCTCCAGTTCCTTATTCTATTAACCTTTCTCCTTGAAACCAAGGTGTACAGCATCTGTATCATCTTTATCCTTTCTTCTCAAGGCCCACATTCAGTAAGTCTTCAATTCCTACCAAGATCATCTTGTAAGTGCCTGAGCTTGGACTGAATATGCCCTCACTCTGTGCTTCTAAATGTGTTTTTTTCCCCTCTCTTTTTGCTCTCATATGAAACAATGGTTTTTATGTATTAGGTGTCAGTACAGAATCTAATTCTTGAGAAGAAAGAAATAAACAAGGTGAGCTATAAAATAGAGATGCAAATTAATTGTTGTTGTAACAAAGGTTAATGACAATATATATGTAGCATGTAAAATGTACACATTAATATTTGAATTGCCTAAATATAAATTTGTTATTTATTTCCTATATCAAAATTAAATTTTTTGCTAAAGCTCTGAATCACCACAGAGTGAAAAATTCTTATTCTATCCAATTTTAATAATTCTAGAGTAATTCCGTGATCTTTCAAATCAAATTCTTATCTCAGTCACTTTCTAATACTTGGATACTTCAGGAGTACATATCAGTCTTTAGAGATTTCTTCCCTTTCCCTTTATCTATTATTAAGCCCAATGTTGAGCTAAGTCCCCTGGGAGGTTCATGTGGTGCACTGTCCTGGCACCAGGGAAGAGTTAACCAATGTCCCTGTGTCTTGGTTAGAGATACCTCATCCTCATAATCTCTGGCCATGGGCCTACCATATTATTGGACATCCCTGGCAGATACTCACTGAAGTTGGTTTACTCTTGCTAGCTTTGGGGGCATTGTACCGACACCCATCACAAAAGGCAATGAACTTGATCCTAGAACTCACTTGTACAATGGGAGGGTAACCTTTGTGTGGGCTCCAAACTAGAAGATGTTGCATTTGTCTAGCGCGTGGGCCAGAGAGTTGAGTTTCATCTTTGAAAACTAGTCATCAGTAGATGTGTCTGTTTGAAGAAACACTGGTGTGAAGTTTGGCCAAATGTCCATAAATCTGAAGCATTTTTTTTTCCCCAGGGCATAGGAAAAGTTGGAGACTCAAGGACTTTTACTCAGGAATAAAAACAATTTTAAATCAGTGTCTAACAACAAGTGAAAAAAAAAGGCTTTGAAAAACAACAAAATCTTCAAAGCAAACACACAATGAGAGAATAAAAAATTAATTCCTGTGAAAGTAATAGCAACTAATTCAAAATATGCAAAGTAACTTCACAGATTCCCAAACCTCCATGCCCTGAAGTTTTTTGCTTAGAGAACAAAATGCTTCTCACTTCACTTAACCAGCTGTCTCTTAAGACATAGGGAAGAGCTTCTAACTCTGGGATCCTGAGTGCCTGCTGGGTCTCAGGCTTTGTTCCAAAGTCTCTCTCTCTCTCTCTCTCTCTCTCTCTCTCTCTCTCTCTCTCACAGCACAGTCCCCTTGCTTCCCATTTTGATAGACATCAATGTCCTATTAGGAGGGGAGATCACACATTAAAATGACTACAGGAGATTTCCTATCACTGGACATATTTTATCCAAATGTTCCAAGAAAGGCCAACAAAATTAAGCAGCAATTTTCAAGGAAGAGAAGTCATCCATGATCTTCATTATTAGACATTTTGAGCTGCTATATTGAATAAGGACTATTACCTGCCAGACTAATTCTTTGTCTAGGCTAGTCTCATCTTGCTCTGAAATAGGTAATGAAGAGGCATAAATGACTTACATCCTAACCCATTGAGTTCCAGCTATTATGATTTGAGAATGCAAGGAAAGATCTTCTACTCTAAAATGTTTACCCCACTTGTTTAAGTGGTTTTGTTGTTGCCATGATTTTAGGAAAAATATTTCAAGCCTGCCTGAGATAAATAATAAATGAGATAAAATACTCTAAGTGTGGATTAGTTTATTAGATCTTTCCAACTAAAAGTGAAAACAGCAGATACTTTTGGAAATAGACCCAAGAGATGTTAAATAAGGTCTTGAAAAACAAATAAATGGAATACACTCACAGAAAAGATGGCTGAACATCTAGTTAAATCAAAAGAGTTCAAAGGACATTAAATTTCTTTAAGGGCAGGGGACCTCAGCTATGAAGTCATCTAGCATATGGGAAGGAGCAAAAATACCCAAAGTTCAGGGAGAACAGTTAAGGCCAAAATATGAATGAGGAAAGTAGATGAGCAGTTTCTAAAGATTATGTTCAACATCTCAGTTAGGAGGACTGGAGCTGCCCCAGATTCCAAGTGCACAAGCCAGTTGGCATCTTCTGAGACCAGCACAGTCCAGAGTGAATAGACCAGGATTGATAGGATGTGCTAGCTGAGAGCAGTCTGTTCAGAGCCCATCACAATCTAGCAGATGCCTAGAAGATGTTCCCTAAGAATGTGAGGACTGAGCCTACTATAGCCTCTCCACCTTATTGTTTTCAGGCATCCTGCCTAGTATGATATGAGATGGACAGGAGTCAGAGAGAAGCCTGTCTCCACAGGCTACTTGAACCTTTTCACTATGGTGCAGAAAGGAACTTCAAGGAGAGGTCAAATAAACCTTAGAACTGACTTTGATAATTATACTTTATCAAACAACTAGAGGCCCAGTGCACGAAATTTGTGCACCCTCTCCAATCTGGGACCCCCCTGAGGGATGTCAGACTGCCCATATAGGCAGGACTTGGTGGGATCGGGCCTAAACAGGCAGTTAGACATTTCTCTCACAATCCAGGACTGCTAGATACCAACTGCTAGCCTGTCTACCTGCCTGATTGCCCCTAACTGCTTCTGCCTGCCAGCCTGATCACCCCCTAACCACTCCCCTGCCAGCCTGATCGATGCCTAACTGCTCCCCTGCAGGCTTGATCCCCCCAACTGCCCTCCCCTGCTGGTCTGATTGCCCACAACTTCCCTCCCCTGCTGGCCTGGTTCCCCCTAACTGCCCTCCCCTGCTGGCCATCTTGTGGTGGCCATCTTGTGTCCACATGGGGGTGGCCATCTTGTGTGTTGGAGTGATGGTCAATTTGCATATTACCTCTTTATTATATAGGATACCTAGCATATTTGTCCTTTGGTAATTGAATACCTCAAAATATTTGATGTTGAGACTAGGACTTTCTAACTGTAGTCCACAACCTATTAATCATTCTTATCAAATCTCTTTGATTCTGTCACACTTTAGTTCCCTGATCCTTCCATATTGGCTCTTCCGGTTTGCTTAACTCCTTATCCAACATGGTCCAACCTTTCCCTCTGTGTTCTCATCATAAACCTCATGTGTCTCACCCCACTAAACCTAGCAAATTCCCTCTCTTGGGTCAATTAAGCCATCTGTTTCTTATCTCTGCACCCTGGGTGCTGAGAAAACCAAATTACTTTACTCAGCTGGTTGGTTATAATAATGGATTCTGGTTTTAGTTGGTCTCTCAGAAATACACATTTTTAAAAAAATTTAGTCAACAAACTATCGTGCTCACTACTTTCCTAATTTGTGCAAAATGTGTCAAGTGCTGAGATAACATCAAAAGTAATAAATATTTATGCAAATTTGAAAATTGAAGCACTCTTGAGATACTCAAAATGATTAAGATGCATTAATTCTTTTTACCTTTCACTTTACCATAAGGATGATGGCATCTTAGAATCTAAAAGATCAACCTCCAAAAAATAAATCTGAACAAAAACAGAGGTGAGCTGTCAGCCTCCATAGAGGGCAACACTGTAGATTCTAACACCTGCAAGAGACTGAACTTAAAGGAGGAAACACTGATTTACAGTTCCTGTCTAGTTCTTCGTCCCCTTCAGAGGACTGGGGTCTCCAACATTCCTTGGGCGGCCTAGAATTTCTGGTTGTGTTGCCCAGCCTTCCTTTTTTAGGAATGCTCTGAGCTAGAAATCCTCCCTGTGTCTTATTTCAATTTGTTTTAGAACATATTCATTGTGTATTTACTCTATGACAAACCCTGTGCTGAAGATATAAACAAGAAATATCATACTTTCAATAAAGTCACTGAATCTCCCTTGAACTGACATTTTATGATGGTTTTTATTGTTTTAATTTAAAAAAGATATCATAGACTTACATGCCAATTGTATTGTGAAAAATGGATAAGTACATTTCTTTCTTGGAAAAAAAGTTGAATGATGAGTCCTAAGGAGGGTATGAAGAAAGCTGAAAACTTTAGATACTGTCATCTTTCATTTGCCATATAAGAGGATCTGTGGGTGAAGGGTGATGGAGACATGGATGGAGTAGGAACTTTAATAAGAAAAAGGTCTGGGATAGCTTGCTATTGATATGAAAAGTAAAAATAATATGAGCACACTTTAAAAAGCTTAACCTACTAAATTAACAGGTTATTTAACCTGTCTTTTCTAAAGAACCAGATGTTAGTTCACCTCAAGGCTCGTTCTTGTTTGATTAGCCTCTTCTTTATATTAAAATTTTTTTACTAGGATCCTTTCTTTAAAATATGAGACTTTATATAATAGCTCTTAAATGATGTGCTTATCATTTAAACCAATTTTGTAATTTCTGTATTGTCTGAGATAGGAGGTTAGAAAAGCAAATGAGATTAAGCTTCACCCACCAGAAGGACACACTCATGGGAGGCAGTTTGCTGCTCTGATGCGATTAAGAGCACAGGTTCTCACACCACATGTCCAAGGTGTCAAGCCCTATTCTGCCATTATTTAGTTCAAAGCTGTTAGACAAATTACCTGACCTCACCATCCCTCCATTTCCTTGTATTTAAAATGGACATAGTTATGGCATTCACTTCATAGTATTATATTAAGGATGAAATCAGATAATACAAGTAAATATTATTCAATATAATGCCTCATATGAAGAAAGTGCTACATAAATTCTGTTATTTTTAGCCTTGGTACTTAGATAATATATACAACCATAATTTCTATAGAGCAATCACATAACTCTTGTCACAGTTATCAACTAACCTAAATTCTAAGGAAAGATAGGCACCCTAAGTAGAGGCAACTGCAAGCATTTTCTCCCTTGGAGAAAGAGATGCCAGAAACCACACAAACTAGTAAAAGAAGCCAGGTATAATTTTTTAAGTATTGCTAAAGGTCAATTCTATTCAATCTCTTCCACAAAACAAAAGAATAGTAGAGTTCCCCAATTATTTTATGATGCTAGCATTACTCGCATACTACAACTAGACCAAAATATTGCAAAAGAAGCAAACTACAGACCAATATCCTAGTAAATAGAGATTCAAAAACCCTCCACAAAATAGTAGCTAATTGAATTCAAAAATATGTTTTAAAAATATGTCACAATTAAGTGGGAATGCTAGGCTGGTTTAACATTCAAAAATCAATGTAATTCATCATGTCAATACACTGAAAAATATACGCTATTTGCTTGTTTCAATAGAAGCAGAAAATACATTGGTCAAGATTGAACATTTACTCAACAAACGAAGAATATAATGGAATTTTCTCAATTTGAAAAAGCACCTATGAAAAAACTACAGCTACCATCATATTTAATGATGAAAGCTTGATTGCTTTAAACTCCCAAAATAAGAAACAAGACATAACAATCCATTTTTACTTCTTCTTACATAATATCATTCTGAGGAGTATAGTCAGTGCAATAAGTCAAAAACTAGAAATGAAAGGTATAGAGATTGAAAATAAAATGTCTCCATTCATCACCAAAAAAATGGGAAAAAAGAGAAATTATCTACACAAAAAATTCCAAAGAATCTATAAAGATTTTGTAGGCCTAATAAGTGATTTTTAGCAAGACCACAGATTATAAGAACAATATCCACAAATCAAATATATTTCTAGAAGCTAGCATTGAATATTTAGAAATTAAAATAAAAAGCACTATATATGACCACACCAAAAAACATGAAATGCATAAATATAAAGCTTAAAATTTCATGCCTGCCAAGAGCTATATGCTGGTCATTGCAAATACTGATTACAGAAATGGACCTAATAAATAGAGAGATATTTCATGCTCATGCAGCAAATGACTCATTATTTTTAAGATGTCAATTCTCCCTAAACTTTTCTATAGATTCAACATAACTTCAATAAAATCCCAATTTTTGGAGACTATAAATTGTCAAGATAATTTGAAAATTATTATATGGAATTGCAAAGGACCTTGAATATACAAAAAAAATTTAAAGTAATATCTAGATTAGAGTCTACATTACTAAATTTTAAGACTTACTAAAAATACTACATGAATCAAGATATCATATTGCCATAAGAATAGATTTATAGTTCAGAGGAATTCCAAAATAGATGTACACATATGTCAACTGATTTTTTACAAAGGTAATTCAATGTAGGAAAAGATTGTACTTCCAACAAAGAGTGCTGAAATTTAGAAAACAAAATCAACCTTTATTCTTACTTTATACCATAGACAAATATTATTGCTCATTGTGTCAAAGACCTAAATAGCAATTGTAAAATGATAAAACTTCCTATACAAAAATATAGATGAAAAATCTTTTCAATATTAGTTTGGCAAACATTTCTTAGACAAGACACAAGTGAAATAAGCCAGTCAGAGAAAGACAAGTACCATATGACTTCACTCATATGTGGAACCTAATCAAAATAAACTAACAAAATAGAAACACTCATAGATAGAGAACAGACTGACATCTATCAGAGAGGAAGGGGATTATGAGGCTGGGTGAAAAAAGTGAAGGGATTAAGCAACACAAAACACAGAAAGAATACCTCATAGACAGGAAACAGTATGGTGATTACCAGAGGTAAAAGGGAATGGGGGAAACGGGTATAGGGAGGATTAATGGTGATGACTTAGGATGGTGAACACACAATAGAATATATACAGATGATGTATTATAGAATTGTACACCTGAAACCTATATAATTTTATTAACCAACTAGAGGCCTGATGCATGAAATTCATGGAAGAGTAGGCCTTCCTTCCCCCCGCTGCCGGCACCGGCTTCCCTCTGGCACTGGGGACTTCTGCTTCCCTAGCAGCCCCAGCTTCGTCCGGAAGGATGTTTGGTCTAATTAGCATATTATGCTTTTATTATTATAGATGCCAATCCAATAAATGCAATAAAAAAGAAAAAAAATTGAATTCATCAAACTGAAAATTTATTATCTTTGAAAGATATTACTAAGAAAATGTATGAGTAAATTATAAACTGTGATACAATGTTTACAATACATATACAAATACAAAAGACCCACATCCCAAATATATAAACAACTCTTAAATGCAATAATCAGAAGAAACAGAACCCAATTCAAAAAATTTACCAACATAGTTGAACAGACACCTCACTAAAAAAAGATAAATGAATGGCCATTAAGCAGGTGAAAAAATATTCTACATAATTAATCATTGGATAACTAAGTTAAAACCACAACAAAATACCACTTTATAGCCACTAGAATGTTAAGAATTTTAAAGCATAAACACCAAATATAAATGAAAATGTAGAACAACTGAAATTCTCATATTCCTTGTGGGAGTAAAAAAAATTGTAAATCACTTAGGAAAACTGTTTGGTGGTGTCTTTCAGTTAAATGTGTGCTTAAGAAAAATCTACAAAAAGACTTGTACAAGAATGTTCATAGAAGCTATATTTTTAAAAGCCAAAATTGAAAACACTCAAAATACATCAGTAAGAGAATGGTTAAAATATTGTGAATTATTCACACAACGGAAAATTAAGTAAAAGAAATAATCAACTAATACTACACATAAGAGTGTGCATGAATATCAAAAACAAGATGCTAAATAAAAGAAGACAGACACTAAAGCATATATCCCATATGGTTTCATTCATATGCAGTTCTAGGACAGATAACTCATCTATTTTTGCAGGGAGGAGGTAGGTGGTTTCCAGAAGCCAGGGTGGAGGCATGCCCTGCAGAGCAGCAAGAGTGTTGGCAATGATGTCCAAGAGTAAGCAGTGGGTGTGATCTACCTGGTTACAAGCATAAACAGATAGTACACCCTGTATGGGCCTGTAACCAGGGTACATTGTCTATAGATATTTTCAAACAAAATTAAATGAACAAAAAATAAGATTATTTTTATCACCACGTACTGGTGATTCTAAGCCATGTCAATGACTAATTTCCCCTTACCTTGGGAAGCCAGTGAGTGATGGGAGTGTTGACTGGGGGATACATGTATACATTTGTCAGAACTTATCACACTGTACACTTAAAATTTATGTATTTTATTTTATGTGAGTTATACCCAAATACAGTTGATTTTAAAAGTTAAAAAAATAAAATTAGTGAACATGCAATGTACAGTTTTAGGAATCATGAGCATATGGAGATGAAAATATATTCCTAGTCTCAGGGAAGTACTCTTTATTGAAGGATGGATAGTGTAATCAGGGGATTATCAGAATGTACTAAATAGTATAGCAGAGGTATTAATAAAATACTTGGCAAGCGACAGTAGGTATTATCATCTGGGAATATCTAAAGAATATTCACAGAGAAGGCAGAAGGCTATGCCCCTGCTATAAAGAAAAGCTAACTGGCCTTCGCCGTGGCCACATCTGTCTACAGGAGCTCAGTGAGGGAGGGTTTCCTGTGTAGAGAAATCTATGGCACTTTTTTTTCTCTCAGTGTGAGAGCAGAGGCAGTGAACAACCACAGACAGAGAGAGTGCAATACCAGCACACCAACACAGATATTCAACTGTGGCTAAGGTTGTAATGTAGATCTACGTAAAATCTGCTAACATGAAAACAAAATAAGTATAAAAATTACTGTGCAATACTATGATCTGTAAACATAGGACTGTAAAAATTCTGAGGAGAGAGAGATTGCCGCCAGATAGGGTACTCAGGAAAGGTGTCCAGAGGGAGTGCTGTTCAAACAAAACTATAAGAAATGGGTAGAATTTCTAGAAATTGCAGCAGCCCAGAGTGGGTGAAGGGATAGAAAGAGGCATCAGGAAGCAGGATCACCAGACCAACTGGCATAGCTCAGAGGTTCACTGTCAACCTATGAACCAGGAGGTCATGGTTTGACTCCTGGTCAGGGCACATGCCCAGGTTGCTGGCTGATCTTGTGATTTTCTTTCTTTCTCGTCATTGATGTTTCTATCTCTCTCTCCCTCTCCCTTCCTCTCTGAAATCAATACAAATATTTTTTTAAAAGGAAGCAGGATAGCATTGCTAAAGATGCAAAAGAAGAAAGGACTGGATGAATTTCAGGAATTTATGGAGGTATCTTGATTTTCGCATGATTATCTGAATTACTTGAGAATTCTATTTGCTGTGATCAAACAAAGAAATGGTAAAGAAAAAGCAAAGTTTTGCTGGAACATAAGGAAGGTAACATATAACAAAGAAGAGAAAGATGGAGTAGAAAAAGCAATTTGTAGCCAGATTATTAAGAACTGTGAAGGTCAGGTTTTCATGCTTACACAATCCCTTGTATTATGTTCTTGCAAGGAAGATAGCATAGCAGCGTGCATAGGCACAGAAGCCCGGAGGCTGGCTGCACTGGCTACCATGCTCTCACTCTACCAGATACTTCTGTGTCACCCTGTCAAGTCATGTAATCCCACTGTGCATTGCTTTCTTTCCTGAAAAATAGCTATAATATTACCTAGTCAGAGGTTATGTTGGTGACTAATGGAATTAATACAACCAAAGTGTTATAGAAATGTTAGTTATTATTTGTGTATGTGTGTGTATATACACACTGACTTATAGGTCACACTATTCCATGGTATTTTTGTATTATACTCTCTGTGGGAAGTCATTGGGCAGAATGAAATCAACAAGTATCTAGCATACATCATGTGAATGACTTCCTTCCATCTGAGTTCAGGAAGTCAGTCCGATAAACATCACAGCTTTCCTCCATGCATCCAACTCTAACTGGAACCATATGGGTGTTATGAAATTTCAACCTTGAACTGCCGTCTAACACAGCCAGAGGCTCACGTTTATTTAAGCTTTTGAACTTCTGTTTTCCCTGTGTATGAGAGGAGAGTATTTCTCTATCAATATTTAAAAGCTACTACCAAATGACTTTGAGTATAGTTAAATAGTTTTCTGTATCAGCTCATTTCTTTTGGTTTGGCTCCAGTGAAGTTTAAGGAAGTTATTTGATTCTAGAAGGACCTGGAATTCTACTAACAGCACATTTCTGATCTGAGTAGAGGTTTTACTCATTTCATTGAATGTTCACCTGGTGTCTAACCCTCTTGAAAGAGTTTTATCCTGAGTACCTGCCAGGGTTCAAACAGAGAAGCAAAACCACTGGAAGATTTATGCATGCATGTAAGTATGTTTTAAGGGATTTCACAATAGTGGGAACTGGTTGAGCAGTTTTTGCAAGGCAATTGTCTTCATGTCTGATGCTTGAAGTCCCGAGGAGAGGCAGTCAGGAAAGAAAAATGGTTATATAGTGGGTCAAATATACGGTGACAGAAAGAGATTTGACTTTGGGTAGTAAACACACAATGCAATATACAGATGATGTCATAGAATTGTACACTTAACTTTCAGTACCATGCACCGATCACATCATTGGTATTACTGAAGTCTTTACATGGATCCTACATGAAGCAGGGATCAAATACTTTGCTGTCCTGTTATCTCTACACTATTTAGAACTTCTGTGAAATAATGAAATGGGCACTGTCTGGTCGGGTTTCTATAACAAAAGACTACAGACTGGGTGGTTGAAACAACGGAAATTTATTTCTCACATTTTTGGAGACTGGGAGGTCCAAGATCAAGGTGCCAGCTGATTTGGTTTCTTGTGAGAATTCTTTCTAGCTTATAGATGGTGCCTTCTCATTGTGTCTGAGAGAGAGAGAGAGAGAGAGAGAGAGAGAGAGAGGACTCTGGGGTCTCTTCCTCTTATTTTAGGGGCACCATCCCATGACCTCATTTAACTTTTACCACCTCCTCACAGGCCTATCTCCAATTACATTTACATTGGGAATTAGGACTTCAATATATACGTTGCAGGGGGGGGGGAATATAAATATTCAGTCCATAACATTCTTTCCTCAGCTCCCAAAATTGATATCCTGCTCACAGGCAAATACATTCGTTTCATATCAACAGTCCCAACCTCCCAAATCCTTAACTTATTCCAAAATAATCTCTAAAGTCTAAGGAAAAAGTCTCACCTAAATATCACATAAATCATATATGGGTGAGACTCAAGATATGATTCATTTTGTGAGACCAAACAAGTTACGGGCTTTCAAAGTATGATGGTGGGACACACATAAACATTCCCATTCCAGAAGGGAGGAATGGGAAGGAAGAAAGGAGTGATAGGTGGCAAACAAGGCCAAAATACAGCAAGGTAAATTCCATTAGACCTTAAGTCTCAAGAATAATCCTGTTGGGCTCAATGCCCCACCTTCCAGGTCCACTGGGTGGCAAGTGTCACTTTATTGTTCATCGAAGTGTTCTCACCCCCTTCACTCTCTTGGATGGCAGGGGCCCTGCCCTCTGAAATTGAGGAGGACATCATTGCCCAGCTTGGGTTCTGTTTTGCTTAATAATTCCTTCTTCAATTTATCTTTCTTCTCTTGCATTTTACTATAAGTGGTCAAAAGGTACCAACTTGTTCCTTCAATGCTTAAAAAATCTCCTCAGTTAAATACCCAATTTCAATGGTCACAAGTTCTACCTCCCACTAACCACTAGGACACAGTCTAGCATAGTTCTTGGCCACTTCACAAGGGGCATCTTTTCTCCAGTTTGGAATAACATGTTCCTCATTTCCATCTAAGAACTCATCAGAATGGCCTTTAACATCCACATTTCTACCAGCATTTTGTTTTGATTATTCACGCATTTGCTCAAAAAATGGAAGCTTTCTCTTTAGCTCTCCTCTTTCCTTTCTGAGTCCTCACCAGAATCACCTTTAACATTCATATTTCTACTAACATTCTCTTCACAGTAATCTGAACTTGTTCCAAAGTCAGCCTCTATCTATTCTTGACCTTGTTCCAAAGTCAGTTCTCCATTTTTAGGCATTTGTAACAGTACCATCCCATTTCATGGCACCAAAATCTTTATTTGCTGGGGTTCTCCAGAGAAACAGAACAAACAGGATGCATGTTTATTTATGCATTTACTTACATGCTATAAGGAAGTGGCTCATGCAAGTCTCAATATTTGCAGTAGGCAAGCTGGAGACCTAGGAGAGCAAATGGTGTTGTTTAGGCCAAATGCTAGCAGGTTCAAGACAGTCAATGTTTCAGTTCAAGCACAAAAGCAGTAATGAACCAATGTCCCAGCTCAAGGCAATCAGGCAGGAGGAGTTTCCTCTACCTTCAGGTGTGTAAGCGTTTGTGTTCTATTCAGTCCCTCAACTGACTTCATGAGACCCACCCCAATTGGGAAGGACTGTCTCATCCAGAAACACCATCAAAGATTAATAAGTTTCACCAAATATCCAGACATTTGGGCCCAGGCACTCCATGGCCCAGTTAAGTTGATACATAAAATTAACCATCACAGGTAACTCCCATTTTATTTCCATAATTTGTCCAGATTAATTGAGAGAATAAATTTATTTTATGTTTCATTGATTCCTCCAACAGACATTCATGAGTTAGTATTATGTGCAGAGGTGTATGTTTTTCTATAGTCTACATACAATTCTGCCTCTCAGAGAAAGCCTTTACTTCTTTCATTTATCATTTTAGCAGAGGAAAAGATAATTACTTTATCTTTTCCTTTGAAAGAAATGCCGAAAAAATATGATTAGTGGACGACTATGTGTTCTGCTCAGCAGAGTGTCCCAACCTTTTGGGCTTACAAATAAGTGATTTATTCTTTCACAAATATTGAGGCTGGCATTCTTGGGACCCAGACCTACATAAAAAGCCTACAGTGCAAGATATTTTTGTTTAAAAAGCCATTTAATCACCTACAAACATAGACCTGTGCTGATGGGAAGGGAATGAGAGCTGAAATCACCAATCACATCAAATCATCTGAGGGCCCTGCCTCAGCCCTGACCCTGTCTAGAGAAGGACATGTTTCCAGGCTGTTTAATCTGGGGCTGCTGATTCTGGGGAGGTCAACACTTTTCTCATTAAAGGAAATGAGTTGATGCTAGCCTTGCTCAAAGGGTTACTGGATAACTATAATTCTTGACCTCTGCCTGTTTCTGTTAGATTGATGTAGAAACGAACCAACAAATAAAATGTTGACCAAACTAGCTTCCTTCCAGAAAAAAGTAAAAGATAGTAGTTGTACTAACTTAGTAGCTTCTTGAAGCTATTTAGATGTGGATAGAAGAGAACCACAATAAAGAGCCCTGTTTTCCAAAGACCTTGAGATTGTCATGGTAATATACTCTGGGCTTTCAGGGAATGTGCTTTAGTCTAAGCTACTTCATTGGTATATATTTTGGAGCCCATTCCACAGTATAAGGAACTTAGAACAAATGACAGAATCATTGAATATTTACTAAAACATAGTTTTCTAACACATCAGAGAGTACTGTGACAGTAAAACACTTTATAGCTAAAAGAGAACTTAGTAAATACAATCTGGACATCCACAAGCCTTCAAAAACGTTCACTCAAAAACCTCTCATGAAAACTGAGTCACTGTATGACTAATCCTACAGTCACCTGGTGACTGGAAAAGAATTTGATTTATCAAGAACAGAAAAATGCCTTGGGTAGGAATAAATGGGCACGTAAATGGATGATAGATTTTAAACCAGGAAAAAGATCAGTGCACAATAGTCTCATGTGATAAATATTTGTCAGGGAAGAATGTCAAAGGTTGATGATAACATTATACTCTTTGGTGTAGTGAAAACAGCCAAATTAATGAAGAGTATGTGGAGATTTGACTTGATCCAATGAATGGGGATAAAATTGCAGGTAAGTTTATTGTGAATAAGTGCAAAAGTACTACAACTATAGATATAACGAAATAGGCACTGAACTATCATTTACAGCACAAGGAAAGGTTTTGGAAAGTTGTGAAGGGCATTATCAAAGCATGATATTTAAAGCTCTTTCAGCAGTAGGCAGTAAATACATGGAAAGGAAAAAATATATAAAAAATGATAATTTGAGGTGCTGTTTTTAAAACCCAGAAAAATATTGACTATCATCAAAACTGTCAATCCCAAGCATACCTATTAACATTTATTGTGTTTATAAAAGTTCAATTTAATACAATATGAAGTTCTACATTATATTGCAATGTGGCAAGCTTAGTAATCAGACTGAAAATATTTCAAAAAGCCTACAAAACACTGAAGAGCTAACAAGATAGTGAATGGGAGCAAAAACCCAGAATTAAATAAAACACTAAAACCACCTTTGCCCTAAGGATGTTTGCGAATCTTTGGGAAGTTGTGCTCTGATGTTGATGATTCCGTAGGGATAGAGGTCAGAAATCAAAGCTCAAGGCCAATCCAAGGTGGAGAGTCAAAAAGCAGCCCCTCTCTTCAAAGGAACCAGAGTAGATGAGGCCCATCACCTCCACATTCAGTTGGTATACCCACAGCCCTTTGCTGCCCATCACCTCCACATTCAGTTAGTATACCCACAACCCTTTGCTGCACAAAATCACATCACCTGACTGATCCTAAACCCCAAGCCAAGAATCTAAAGTCCTAAGACACTGCCCTAACCAGTTTGGCTCAGTGGATAGAGCATCGGCCTGCGGACTCAAGGGTCCCGGGTTCGATCCTGGTCAAGGGCATGTACCTTGGTTGTGGGCACATCCCCAGTGGGGAGTGTGCAGGAGGCAGCTGATCGATGTTTCTCTCTCATCGATGTTTCTAACTCTCTATACCTCTCTCTTCCTCTCTGTAAAAAATAAATAAAATATATTTTAAAAATAAATAAATAAATAAAATCTTAAGACACAGTATAATGGTTAAAAGTTATCCTTTGTTAGATGCTAGAGCCAGATTGTCTGCCTTTAAATGCTGATTCATCACTTGACCTTGGCCCAGTCACTTAAACTCTCTGTGCCATTATCCTCTCAATAATTTATTGTAATGATGATCATGCCTCATAAGGATTAGATAAATTAAAGCACTTAAGGCAGGGTCTGGCACATAGTAAGCTATATAGAAATATACATAAAATTTATTTAAGAATAAATCAATTAAAGATGGCAGGGTAGTTAGGTGATTGGTAAGGGCAGGTCAAGGCTTTTGAGGTGCTTGCAAGGTTGTTCTTGATCACAGTGAGATTATATGGAAGAAGTTCATGTAGTAGAATTTGTTAAATTACATATCTATATGTCATGCACTTTTCTTTATGTGGTTGTATCTTAATTTTAAAATGGAGTTAATCCTGTAGAAGTTTTTCTCAAATAGTTTGTTCTAAGCTTTCCTTTACACTCTTTAAAATTATAAATTATTGCAAGTAGCTTTTATTCATGGGATATTTTTATCAATAAGTACAGTCTTAAAAGTGAAACTGAGAATTTAAAAATATTTATTAATTTACAAATAACAATAAGCCCATAAATAACACAGTTTGATAGAAATTTATCATATGTTACAAAACAAAAAATAAAGAGCAGCATTTAAAAATATTTTTAGCAAATCACTTTAATATCTGGATTAATAAAAGTCAGCAGGATTCTCAAATCTTTGCAATATATTGTTTTGGTTAAAGTATAAAAAATATTCATCCTTGTACAAGTATACATTTGGAAAGAAAAAGAATATTTACAAGGGCGGGGGGGGGGAAAAGAACACATATGTAATACCTTTGTAATACTTTAAGCAATAAAAAATTAAAATAAAATAAAAAAAAGAATATTTAATGGTCTTTTCAGATAATTATGAATATTTTTAATACAATATCAAAAGTTGACAAGTGGTACTTTCTAAAAGTTTGGTGACATTGTAGAATAAAAAATGCTATATATAAAATTTCATAGTTCATTACATTAATATCTATCAGTCTAACTTAGGCTTTGAATGGATCTTCTTGCCATGAAAACTCATATTGTTTCACTGAGTCAGGCAGATTTCCCACATGTTGATAAACCTTATCAAACAATATTTTTAAAATCACATTCATTAATATACCCACTGATCTCATCAGGAACTTTTTTTTTAACTATATATTTTATTGATTTTTTACAGAGAGGAAGGGAGAGGAATAGAGAGTTAGAAACATCGATGAGAGAGAAACATCGATCAGCTGCCTCCTGACACCCCCCACTGGGGATGTGCCCGCAACCAAGGTACATGCCCTTGACTGGAATTGAACCCAGGACCCTTCAGTCCGCAGGCCAATGCTCTATCCACTGAGCCAAACCAGTGCTGGCAGGAACTTTTTAATATTGGAAAACTGTCAGACTAAAAGTGGCAGATATAAGTTTTTAAAATTTTAATTTTTGTTTGAAAGACATTTTATAATTGCCAACCCAGAATTATAATTATTTTATTTGAACTGACAATCTGATTTCATTAATTTTCAAGATTAATGTGCAGAATACTCAAATCTGAGTAACAACAGCTAGTGTGTCAGTTGTTCCTTCAAGAAAAAAAAAAAGCAGCTAGTTCAGCTTGCAACCAAAACAATTTGAAAGTAACTATATATATAAAAGCCTAAGTGACTGTTTGACTGGTAGCTATGATACACACTGACCACCAGGGTGCAGATGCTACCGCACAGGCATGGAAACATGGAGCAGACTGATGAATCTCAGAGGGAAGGGAGCATGGGGGAGGGTGGGAAGAGATTAACGAAAGATCTTGTATGCATACTAGAGGCCTGGTGCACAGATTCGTGCACTGGTGGGGTCCTTCAGCCTGGCCTGCAGGGATCAGGCTGAATCCATGCACTGGGCCTCCGACATCCCCTGAGGGGCCCCGGATTGTGAGAGGGCACAGGCCAGGCCAAGGGACCCCACCAGTGCACCAATCCATGCACTGGGCCTCTACTTTTTTATATTTTGGTACACTTTCCATATTTTCATATCAAATATTAAAAAACATGTACTCAAGTATCAGGATTAGTAAATAATATTTTAGCCATTTTATCTAAGACTTCCTAAGAGAAAATGACTTTTTCTTTTTTCTTTTCTTACTGCAAATGAATGGTTTGGGGAATAAAGAAGAGCATTGGCCTTTCACCCAGTGGTCTATGGTTTCAGTCAGAGATGAGAGGCAGACCAGAAATTCCCTAGCCAGTTGGAAAGTCTTATGTCCTTCGGGTTGTAAGACATTCCAACTCCTGGAAAGACAAAGTCCTATCACAACACTGTGAAACTAGATGAGTCAGTATTGTGAGTCTTTCTTGTTAAAAACAGCAGCAAATATCCACCTTGAAAGATACATTTCGTGTATATTTCAAAAAGAAAACATTCGGCCCAATTTAAATAGAAATTATACCTCTACTACAATATTGCAAGCATTGATCTGGGCAGTCCTGCCTACATATTTAAACTGTCCTTGAACCAAAACATCCATTATTTTATATATTTTAATTTTCTGAATACTTGACAACAGGCTCACTAAAAATGGGCTACAAAGTTCAAAGAAAAAAATACATTTAACATTTTTTAATTTGTTAAATACATTTAACATATTTTGAAATTTAAATCATCTATAAACTGCTGTTGAACCCTTTACTGGCCACACACACACACACACCTTTCAATGCAATTTTGTAAAAATAAAACTACCTTCAGTCAGATTAGATAATCTATGAAAGAATGTGTGATAAATACTGGAGTATTTATGCTGGTTTGGCATTGATGGGGATATGAGGATCTGCATGACTGGAGCCAGAATGGAGAGGAGGAGCAAGGATTGGTTTATTTGGTGAGGTCACTGTCATCCATAAGATTTGAATAGAAAGCATTTTATGTGTACTTACTGTGGGGAAAAGGAAGTCTAGTAAAAACATTTTTAACCAGTCACCACAGTTTTATGCATTGTAAAAAAAATAAATAAAACATAAAAATAAAAAAGAAAGAATAAAATGGAATCTTAAATAAGAGCATGAACTTTGGGATCTATATCAGTTCCCTAATGCTGTGCAACGAATTATCACAGACTTAGAGGCTCAACACAACACCCATTTATTAGTTAACAGTTCTGTACATCACAAGTCCTGGCATAGTGTGACTGTTACACCAAAATCTGTTTTAGTTAGCGAAGGCAGCCATAACAAAATACCACAGACTAGGTATCTGCTGACACTCATTTAGGTTGTTGGGCAAATGCAGTTCCTTGCAGTGGTAGGATTGACATCCCTATTTCTAATTTTGTTTTTTACTGGCTATCAGCGGGGGGCCACTCTTAGCTCTTAGAGGCCACCCACGTTCTTTGCCACATCCCCAGCAATGGAGAAACTTCCTGACATCCAGTGCCTCCCACATTGCAAATCTCTTTCACCAGGAAGAGACCGTATCTTTCAAGTGCTCACCTGCGAGGGGACTCAGTTTTCTTGTCTGGGGCTTACATGGTTGCCAGGTGTTGGTCCTTAGTCTTTGCTTATTTGCTAGCAAGGAGAGAACTGTAGCTCTCAGTTACTCAGGAAAGCATGCCCCAGGTTTCACCTCCAGCCCCACTTCCTTGACCGAATTAGAATTCATGTCACGGCCATGGGTGGACATTTTTCAATGCTTGTGGTGCAAAATATGACTGACTTCTTACTTATGGAGAGAGTTTGAATAAAGCCCTTGTTTGTAAAAAGACACATGCAGTATATCTGTAACACAGTTAATACTTCCTCTGGCAACCGATGCTTGTAATATTAATGTTTAATCACTTTACACACAATATAGTGTAGGCTGCATTCCCTTTTCTTGACAGCTAAAATTACAATAGAATGAATAGACAGTATAGGGGAAGGAGCCTAAGTATGCGGAGGGTCTAGCATCTTTTCCTTAAAGATTTATGGGGGTGGGGGGTCGTCTCAGTGGTTCTGACTCTCTTTCATCACATGATTTATTCCTAGGCTTTAATCCTGCCTGCTCCTTTCGCAGACAACAACAAATCTGAGGTGTCTGCTGTGCACCTACATGTGGAGCAAAGGAATTCATCTGAGAAGTGGCATCCGTTCTGAGGAAGAAGAGAGAGAGAGCAAGGCTAGCGGTGGGTGGGGATAATAGGCACTGGAGGGCACCAGCTTTCACACACACACACACACACACACACACACACACACACACACACACACGCACACACACACGGGCGCACGTGCACACGCACACACATGCACATGCACACACATGCACACACGCACACGCACACACACAGTGTTGTGACAGCATCCTTCTGAGAAGCCTCTTTTTATTTGAATTTTTAAAAATTTCTTGTTTTTTATTTTCTGCCTGTCACTCAAACAGCCTGCCTGGGATTTAACAGAATACGTGCATTTTGTTCCCAACTGAACCTCAATGCCTATGCCCAGCAGACTGAAGGAAGCAGCCAGAGCCTGGGATGCCAGAGTTTGGGCCTGGAAAGAGTGCCAACCTGAGCCGTGCCGAGAGGGTGATGATGGACATGAACTGGTAGAATGGAAGACCTGAGCAGGAACATCCGGCTCTTTACCTGGACTGCAAGGCTCTTGAATGGAAAGACTATTCTCCTTCCATTTAAATACTCAAAAGCTAAAAATATTACTTCAAAATGAACTCATTAGGTGATGTGTGATAGTGAGATTTTTTGCCAGTTTTGTGGTAGATGTCTTAGTGATGATGTTGAGAGAGATGGCAATGATTATGCTAGGAAGCCCGAGTTGGAGAAAGAAAAAGAGATCTTGCCCCACCCAAGGGTCTGCTTAGCTATGACCCTGAGTCAAGAGAGCATTTTAGGTAAATATTTTGTTTTGTGGACAAAAGATGGAAGACACAGGAATTATACATATTCCTCTATAAATAGGTGAGCAGCATTCAGTTAAAACAGTGGTTCTCAACCTTCCTAATGCTGCAACCCTTTAATACAGTTCCTCATGTTGTGGTGACCCCCAACCATAAAATTATATTCGTTGCTACTTCATAACTGTAATTTTGCTACAGTTATGAATCGTAATGTAAATATCTGATATGCAGGATATATTTTCATTGTTACAAATTGAACATAATTAAAGCATAGTGTTTAATCACAAAATCCATAAGTAATTATATATGTGTTTTCCGATGGTCTTAGGCGACCCCTGTGAAAGGGTCATTCGACCCCCAAAGGGGTCCCGACCCAGAGGTTGAGAACCACTGAGTTAAAACAAGGAGCATCTAATGAATGCCTGCTATGTGTCGAAAGATCCCCAAGCACTGACACATTTAATCCACCACGTTACTCAGGTCCTAGGTATTTTGTGTCAATTTTTCACTTGAAACTGAATTCTAGGGATGTTGGACTTTCCTGGGGACACGCAATAAAAATAGAGGCTGGAGTTTGCAGCCTGATCTTCTTCTCAGAGGAGCTCACCCCACTGTTTCACCGTGGCTGACACTCTCCCTAACGGAACATGATTCACAGCTCACACTGATGATGGTGAGTCCAAGCAGTGTTTCTTTAAGACAGAAATCCAGATTCCTTCCAAACAGCAATATCATCTCCTGCCAGCTGTGTGCATCTGTGCACATACTTTCTCAATGCTTTCCTGCCCTTAGCTACAGCTGTCCTTCCAGGGCACGGACAGGCAGGGCAGCCCGCAGCAAAGACATGGCTCTTGGTTTCTCTGTTCCCAGAGCTGGAAGGACTTCTGGCCTCTGGGAAATGCTGCTCTTCAACCAAACCAGAAAGATTGTTGTCTGCCTTTTCTTTGACACTCGGGTAAGGAAATGCCACTGATCCCCTTGGAGATTCATCCTGGTCAATCGGAACGTTTCCCCCCAAATGGCACCAGCAGTAAAAATAGAAAGAATAATTATTATCCTTAACATAGGGATTCCAGATGGCAATCTGGCCTTTCATCTCGACTAAAGGGAAATGGCAGAGACAAAATTCAAGAGATGGGAAATGGAAGAGGCACTGCCTGTGGGTGCTTCGGCTTATTTTTTTAAGAGGTTGGTTGTTGTGTGTGTGTGTGTGTGTGTGTGTGTGTGTGTGTGTGTGTCTGTTTTAATTGATTTCAGAGAGGAATGGAGAGGGAGAGAGAGATAGAAACATCAATGATGAGAGAGAATCATTGATTGGTTGTCTCCTGCAAGCCCCCTACTGATGATTGAGCCTGCAATCCAGGCATGTATCCTGACAAGGAATCAAACCATGGCCTCCTGGTTCATAGGTTGACACTCAACCTCTGAGCATCCTGGCCAGGCCAGCTTAGCATTTGATGGCTTTCAAGATGACTAACAAGCAAAACTGAGCTCTCCTCTTTGACAGTGGACTGTGGTTTTACTTACAGGATGTTGATAGCTGCTCCCTGATCCCTTCAGCACATGAATGGCAAATGCATCTCACTACATAAAGCAAATAAAATTGCTTCCAATTATTTTTGGATGAACACTATGGGAGGCCATTGAGAAACAGAAGCCAGATTTCACACATGTTTAATTTTCAAAAAAATAACAACATTTAAATAGTATTAAACTTTTCCACACATTCATATTGGCTTAAAATTCATAATGCTATGATTCAAAGTACCGTTTTAAAACTTAATTCTAAATACATAATTATTAGAGGAAATGTATTTTTCAGACTTTCTTGGGTTTTAATAGCAGATAATTAGTTAATGGACAGAACTTTTGACCAGTAGTCAGGAGATCTGTGACATCACTATTGGCCATGGAATTAACCAAATAGAATTTGTCTCAATGCTTTTACTGCAAAGCTGGAGCTGTCAATCTTAAGATAAACATATTTTAGGTCACCAAAAGACATGGCCCTTGACCAGGGTTGGGCAAACTTTTTGACTGGAGGGCCACAATGGGTTCTTAAACTGGACCGGAGGGCCGGAACAAAAGCATGGATGGAGTGTTTGTGTGAACTAATATAAATTCAAAGTAAACATCATTACATAAAAGGGTATGGTCTGTTTTTGTTTTTTTTTTAGTTTTATTCATTTCAAATGGGCCAGATCCGGCCTGCAGGCCGTAGTTTGCCCACGGCTGCCCTTGACTCACCAGTGCTAACACATGGCTAGAGTCATTCTCACTCCTGAGAACTATTGAATACTAATTATATGTTCCCTATTTTGTTAGAAATTCTATGAGACTAGAGACCCAGTGCACAAAAATTTGTGCACTTGGGAGGGAAGGGGGGGGTCCCTCATGCCTGTGCCCTCTCGCAGTCTGGGACCCCTCAGGGGATGACCACCTGCTGGCTTAGGCCTGCTTCCTGTGGGATTGGGTCTAAGATGGCAATCAGACATCCCTCTGGCAGCCTGGCAGCCCTCAGGGGATGTCCACTTGCCAGCGGGCAGCAGGCCTAAACTGCAGTTGGACATCCTTAGCGCTGCTGAAGAGGCAGGAGAGGCTCCCACCACCACCGCTGTACTGGCAGCCATCAGCCTGACGTGTGGCTGAGCAGAGCTCCTCCCATGTGAGAGCGCCCTGACTACCAGAAGGCAGCTCCTGCATTGAGCGTCTGCCCCCTGGTGGTCAATGTGTGTCATAGTGACCAGTCATTCCCAGTCATTCTGCTGTTAGGGTCAGTTTGCATATTACCCTTTTACTACATAGGATAGAGGCCTGGTGCATGGGTGGGGGCCAGCTGGTTTGCCCTGAAGCGTGTCTCGGATCAGGGTGGGGGTCCCGCTTGGGTGCCTGGCCAGCCTGGATGAGGGGATGATGGCTGTTTGCAGCTGGCCACACCCCCTTCAGGGTGGCGATCCCCACTGGGGTGCCTGGCCAGTCTGGGTGAGGGGCTGAGGGCCATTTTCAGGCTGGCGGGTGACTGAAGCTCCCAACCTCTCCTTTTTTTCTTTTTTTCTTTTTTTCTTTTTTTCTTTTTTTCTTTTTATCCTGGGATTTATTAACCTTCTATGGCTGTCACTGGTACTGAGAGCCAGCTTTAGCTCTGAGGCTCGGCTCCAGCTCTGATACCTCGGCTGCTGAAAGCAGGTATTTGGGTTTGTTTGGCTTCTATAATTGAAACACTGTTGAAACTCCAGCTCCGAGGCCGGCTGGCTGAAAACAGGTTTCTGGGGTTTGTTTAGCTTCTAGAATTACAACATTGTTTCTTAGAGTGCAGCTCAGAGGCCGGCAGCAGCAGGCGGGGAACCTTGGCTTCCTCCATCACTGGAGCAAGCAAGCCTCCTGTTCGCTTCAGATGCCTGGCTGCCGGTCGCCATCTTGGTTGGCAGTTAATTTACATATCACCCTGATTAGCCAATGGGAAGCGTGTGGGAGGTACAGTTAATTACCATGTTTGTCTTTTATTAGATAGGATAATAGCTGAGGCTGTGAAATCAAATAAGGCCAAAGTAAAACAACTTATTCACTGCTTCTACTTGAGCAAGTGATTTTACCTCCCTGACCTTCAGTTTCCTACTCTATTGAATTGGGATAATTAATAAAAAACACTTCTTAAAATTGTCATGAGGAATTTATTAACCAATACATGCAGTATAGTAGGTGTCCAAGAAATGGCAATTTCTTTTTATTGCTATTGTTATTGTTATTTTTCTCTTGACTAATTCCTTCCACCAGAAAATTAACCCTCATACTTGTTATAATTTCATCCACTGAAATTTCTCCCATTAGCCAAGGTCCTTTCTCATGTTTGTTTTCTCTGTGGTGACTACTCTAATCCCTATAGCTATAAGTGAATGTTCCATAATATCCAATCTTAGGCTACTTCTTTTGTATGCCTAGTGTAGTGTTTTCACTTACTGCCTTGTACTATAGTTTTCGTTGTTTTTTAACCCAATCTGATCATCCTAATTGAAATGATAGCCTCTAGAGAGCAGGAAGCAACATCTTTCTTCCTTAAAATTCCTCTTGAATGAATATTCATAGATTCTAGAATAGTCCCATTTAGGTTTTGCTTTAATTTGTTGAATTCAAGCAGAAAGGATTTTTTTAAATTTTAGTACTTCTTTCACTTTCAGCATTTATATATTTTAATTTAGTAATTTTTTTCCTAAAGTTACAACATAATAGTTGAAGTCAGAATGAAAAAATATGTTGTTGAGAAGTCTGATTCTTTTACTTTGACAGGGCATGGCAACTGTCGATCTGGGCATGCCTGTAAGTAGGCATAGTTCCTTCCAGAGCCGGGTGGTGATGCTTCTAAAATGACTGGCAATATAGTCATGGAACCTTCAAGCAGCCATTTCAGCCTGACCTGCATGGCTCAGTGGTTGGGCATTGACCTATGGATCAGGAGGAGAAGGTTCAATTCCCAGTCAGGGCACAAGCCTGGGTTGCAGGCTCTATCCCCAGTGGGGGCGTGCAAGAGACAGCCAATCAATGATTCTCTCTCATTGATGTTTCTGTATCTCTCTCCCCCTCCCCCTTCCTCTCTGAAATCATTAAATATATTAAAAAATAAGCCATTTCACTGTTTCTCTGTTTCAGTGTTCTCACTTGTAAAATGGGTGGGAAGATATGATCAGATGTTCTTTTCAGAGACTTTCCTTCTTGAAAAAAATCTAGTTTGCCCTTTTTAACATGAGAGCATTGAACTTGGTGACCTTGAAGTTTCCTTTCTCTGGTGTGGTGCTTTGCTACCTTCTATTTCCTAGACTACAGAGAGTCCCAGTAAAAATAACCCAAATACATTTCTCTGGCAAGACATTTACCATTCAAGTATCCCTGCGACTTCTGAGAGCTGCCCTGGGGTTTCTGATATGTATTCATAAACAAGAGCCTCTCTGCTCCCTAAGGATTTCATCACTGCTTGTCTTTATCTCAGTCACGTCTTCAGTTGCTCCTACTTCTCATGAAACTATCTGTGCTGTTGAGGCCTGTGTTTGGAACAGGATTTTTGCTTTGGCTTTCTCATCTTTTAAATTAACTACACTTCATCATCTTTTGAACAAATGACATCTTCTCCAATGCTCTTATTGCAAAGCTGGAGCTGCCTCTATCTTAAGATAAACATATTTTAGGTCACCAAAAGACACTCCTATTCCATAATAATAAGATAATATACAATACTGTGAGATGTAGGTAAAAATAATCCTATATAATAAAAGTATAATATGCTAACTAGACCAGATGTCCTTCCGGATGACCTTCCAGATGAAGCCGGGGCTGCAAGGAAACCCCGGGTCCTGGGTGCCTGTGGGTGACTGGCAGGAAGTCCAGGTCCTGGGTGACAGAGGGAAGCCAGTGCCAGCAGCCAGGGGAAGGAAGGCCTACTCTTGCACGAATTCCATGCATCGGGCCTCTAGTGTTAATATAAGAGTTTATCTAAAGTAATTCTTATTAGGCACCCCCAATCTAACCAGGATTGAAGTGAATTGGTCAGTCACCACAGTTTGAATGATCCCAGTCATTTTGTGAATTACCAGCACTTAGTATAATTATTGGAAGGATGACATCAACGTGGCTAGGCAACCGTGAATACCATACTAACAGTACCTGGGAGATGCTCTCCCAGTACCGAGATGAACTTGAGATCTGCAGAGATGTGTAGAGGCAGAGTTTTCTGCTTTTCTTCACTGATTCATTCAAATCATGTGTGAGATTTATATTCTAATTTCCACGAAGAGTTTGAGGTGCTCAAACCCTTTGTCCAGCTACTTACACCACAGTGACAAAAATTCAGACAAAGATCTAAAAATTAAGCCTAGTTACTACCAGAGATTGGAGCATTTGCAGAAAGGGACAAAGAAGTTACTGAAAACGCTTTGGCTTCCTTGGAGTTCCACTTTGGGGGATTCTCCTTTGGGTTGTCTCTTTCTTTTGCAATAGGAAAACGGTGTCAGTTGCTTGGGGAAAAGTGGCCTCTCACCTGCTGAGTGATGAGACCTTGTGAATGAAGCTTCAAGGCTGGGAAGACTGTCAAAGCTCCCCCGCTCTAGCTTCTAGTCAGGGTAACAGATTCCTTGTGAAAGGGTGAGGGCTACACCCTCCATCTTACTCCAGATCACACTGACTTGTTTGCGCCCGGCCAATAGGCAGGGCCCACAGTCCTCTCTCCTCCCCTTACTCCAACCCCCCTATTAAACCCCTCTTCCCACGGGGCTCTGGAGCTCTCTCCGCGGCTTGCCAGCCGCTTGCCGCTGTGTCTGGAGTGTGGCTTGGGGGGGGGGGGTGCGGGGCAGGGAACTAGTTTGAATAAAGACTCTCTGCTTTCGCATCGGACTGGGCTGGCTCCCTGGTGGTGTCTTGGGGATCTTGAAATCTGGGCATAACACTTGGAGATAATGCACAGGGTGAACCACGTTCTCACTAGGAGGGTCTCAGAATCCTAGCCATCTGACTCTTTCATGAAATACCCCATTAGCACCTACTGTGTGCCTGGCATTGGGCTCAGCACTAGAAAGATGGGGAAATATCCAGGCAGAATCATTGCTGGAAGCCATCACTTGGCCACAGTTCCAAAAGGCTGGTCTGCACTTAGGACCCTCACATCCAAGCTGCTCAGGGGCTGAAATGTGACTCCCACCCCAGGAGCTGCTGCAAGAACCCTACTGCTACCCAGAAAACCACAGCAACTTGCTCTCTGTGATACCAAATTTTTGGACTGGAACCTGGATTCTTTGTCCACTGGAATCGAAGAATGAATCCACGGACAGAAAGTGATATAGCAAAGATGGAGATTTATTGAAGAACAAGTACAGACGCCCACGTGGGGAGGGGGAAGAGTCCCACAGAACAGACTCCCAAGTAAGGAGGGGGAAAAGGGCCCCAGTGAGTCTCAGGCTAAGGCTTATAAAGGCTACAGTTCCTATGTCCTGATATCCCCTCTGATTGGTCAATATTCCCCTTCTAATTGGTTACTATAGTGATTCCTAAACCCTCCTCCTTCATAGTCCTTCCATTCCTCTGGGCTTTCTTCTTTTCCATCTGAATGAAGGTCTTCCTTCTCTTTATATTGTAAATACAGACCTTTCTTGGCTACTTCCAGTTCCCTTGTCTTATGTAAATGCAACTGTTGCTGCTCCATTGTTTTATGGAGATGTAACTGCACCTGGCTTCCTTGTGTTATGGAAATGTGCCTTCTCGCAATCTGCAGCCCTGCACTTTTCCATGGACCCCCATTGTAAAGAACCTTAAGCCTGCCTATGCTACCTCAAAATTCCTGCTTCATCTGTGTGGCATGCTGGCTGCTTTGCTGGGAGAGAAAGAGATTTCAGCCAACTGAAGAATATCCTTAGGATACAAAAGAGGACTTTTTTAAAGGAAACTTTTATTTTGAAGTGTTTTCCTTTAAAAAACCAATGTCTGTCTTCTCTCTACCCACTATTCCTTGAGAAATTTGTCAGATTCTTTTTGCGTGGGTGGGGTGGGGGGTGATTCTGGTTACCAGAGCACTGTATATTTATATTCTTACATGAAGACAACCTGTGCAACTAGCAAGACATGAGGTTAAGCTATGAGACACAGAGGGTTTATTATAAGTAAGGAGAAGCATTGAGTGATGGTCAACATTTTTTGAGCAATTCCAAGGAGGAAAACACTTGACACAATGGTGGGAAAAATAGCCCACTGATAGAGAGTATTTCTATCCCACGTCTACACTCGCACTCCAGCCCTCTTCCCATGAGCCACTCTGCTGTGTCCATCTTCGCACTGGAGGAGGAAGCATTGAATTAGGTAAAACAGCCATTCCTTGAGCATCCAGGGCTGTGGAAATGCTAATACATGCTGCCCTTGTTACTTTGAACCATTGCCCCTCGGCATTTGTCATTTGTACACTTAGACATTGTGACAGCCACTTGGCACTTGAATTTCGACACGTTGTAGTGGAGTGCATTTCCATTGCATTCAATATTTTTTCACTCCAATTACATGCGATGAATCAGACCCTTGCTATAGCAAAGATTGTGGGGAGCCCTCCCCAGAGCCAAGAGCTGCTGGAAAACCCAGCCTGTAAGTGCCAGGGGGTCTGTGCCGTGCCTTCCTCTCCATTTGCAGAGCAGCTAATTTGATTTGCTCTCTTATTTGAGAGTGAACCAGATCATTTGCATTGTAAATAAAACCATTTCTTGTCTTTATTTCCATCATTGTTGGTTTTTTTATTGCTTTTGGCTGCTTAACTTGGATAATTGAATCATGGGCCATATGAAAGAGAGCAGAGAAAGATTTTAATTGAGTTTAGGAGTGAGCTCAAAGCAACCCTATGGCAGTAACAGAGAAGTAAGGCCTCTCTGATCCCAGACTTGGTGAGCGTTATATGGCTGTGGGTTAGCATCTTAGCTGCTACAGGTCATGGGGAAACTGGATGAGTGGCCTCTCAGTGTATATCCGCTGTGTTAAATCCAGGCTTGATGTGTTATGCCCAGATTTCAAGATCCCCAAGAACTTACCAGGGAGCCAGCGAGTCAGATGCAAAAGCAGAGAGTCTTCTATTCGAACTAGTTCGGCTCCCCGAACATACTCACTGATGCAACGATGCAACAGTACGCCCAGTGGCAGAGAGCCCGTCCGTGGGAAAAAATGGGGTTTTAATAGGGGGGTGGAATGAGGGGAGGGGAGATGACTGTGGGCCCTGCCGATTGGCTAGGTGCAAGTCGGGCATGTGGTCATCTCCATGGCGCGCACATCCCCTGGTTGTCATTGGTTAGTTTAAAAAGATTTCGGGCGTGGCCAGCAGAGGCCTGGGCTTCCGGGAAGAAGGTACTTTCCTGAGCACATGGCTGCTTCCCCAACATGGAGGATACGGGGCAACATGGAGGGCATAGCCCTTGCCCTTTCAGATGCAGACCCTGGCCTTTCAGGCAGGCCCTGGTGCTGAGTCAGGAGTGAAAGAAAAAGCAGGTGTCCTGCCATTGGACCCTGACACGAGGGCCACCTCCACTCCACTCAGCCTAGACCCCAAGTGACAGCAGGCAGCACTGAGTGGGTTTATTTCCTGAGATGATTATTTTAGGATACAGAGTGGGAAAAAACAGCTTTCCTAAGTATTTGCCTTTTGGCTACAATCTAACAATTTTGAGAAGTCAGTGGTTTCCTAGGATAACAAAAAGGAAATGAACTTAAAATAGCCACAATGGTCATTTTTAAGCCTATATTATTTCTGTTGCACTGGGTCATTATTGATTCCCAAGAACCACAGTTATTTTTCCAGATGATGGTATTTGAAGATCCCCAGAAAGGTCTCATAAGTCTCTCTTGCGAAGTTTCCAGCTAAGATTTTCATTCCTTTCTTACTTCATGTTTGCTTTTGGCAATGGCTGTGAGCAGCGGGCGCTGGATCGTAAGTCCTGCTCAGAACAGTGTGAAGAGCCTTACCCCATCTACTCGCAACTTGAAAAAGCTTAAGGAGAGCTAGTCATCCTTGGAAAATGCAGTCTAACCCAGCCTCAGCTGACTTTCCCCAAAAAGATAGGATTGCACCCAACCCCTGGAGACTCTCTCTTTCTGGAAAGGGCATGTCTGTGAATCCAGTAGGGGACTCCTGAGCCTAACCTGGGCAACTTGTGGCCAGCTACACCCATCCTGCTCACCTCCCTTGCCCCTTTGATGCCGATAATCTCTCCTCTTTCAACATTTTCTCCTCAGATGGCTCTAAGCTACCTCTTTGCCTACCCAGACTTCTACAACTTGCTTCTCTTCCTAACGTTTCTTTAGTGACCCCTGGAACTCCATATCCATAGTGAGTCAATTCTCTTAACTCCATGATTACTCCTTTCACTTCCTTGCCTTTTCTGAAAACTGGTACTTCCCTGAGGATTTCCCACCCCAGAGAGCTCCTCCAGGTGGGAGCCTTCACAAGCCCGCATGCCGAGTGCCACATGTTCTGGAGGCTGGATCAGCAGGCTCCTCACTTGCCACTGTGTTCAGATTGCTCCTTCTTTTTCTCCATGCAGAGACCCCTGCTAGTTTGAGGCTCACACCAAACATTCAGATAGTCCTGAACACTGTGTCTGCACCTGCTGGGAGCAGTGTTACATGTATTATCTCACTGTGACTATACTGGTTGTTGCATAGAATTGAGGTTCTATCTTCTGTTTAGAAATAAAATTCTTAACTCTCATCAGCCACAATATTTCTCTGATTCCTGCCAACACGTGCACTCCTTGCTTCTGCCATCTTTACATGTTTACCTACCACTTTTTCATCCCCCTACTTCCCACAAACCATCTAGTCTATTTCTTTCCAATTCGTTAATTGTCTGTTCACAAGTTCCTTTTTTTAAAAAAAAATGAAATGTCTTCGGGAAGACCAGCCCAAAGAGATTTCTCATCCTGAATATCCATAGCATTTATTATCTCTGCCAGGTGATCAAAAATAAAACGTGGAATAACTGTAACACCCTCTGATTCATGAACTTTGCCATTGAATTTCTGGCCCTTTCAAATATCCTGCCATTATTGTTGGGTGCCACACAGAGACTCTCCTACTAGTCTATCCTTCGCACTGCCACCGTGAGGTACAAGGCAAACCCTGCAAGGCAAACACTCTGAACCCAAACGACAGATTTATAATCACCATCACACATTTGATTATTAGAAATAATAAAAAAAATATCAGATCTTATTCCAAATAGTGATCACCTCATTTACACACTTACAATTATTTTCATAATTGCAGAATAAACTGCTAATTAGTTTTAAAATACATTTATAGTAACAACAACTGCTTAGAGTCATAAAATTTAGAGATGAAAAACCTTCACCTCATCCCCCATTTTACAAAAAAAAATTAATTTAATGGATGGTTTTGAATCAGTCAGTATAATTTTAAACCAGTAAAAGTTTATTTTTCACATACATGATGTATTCAGTGGGGAGTGTTGTTCATCATAATTTCCCAGGAACCTAGGTTGATTGGGTCTACATCTCAAGATACATTTCCATTATGGCTGGAGCAGAGAAATTGGTGCTTTGAAGGATCTTTCCCTAGTGACTCAAAGTTCTGGCCTGGAAATGTCACTTATTGCTTTCCCGACACAGGCCAGAACCGTTGGTCAGAACCAATTCATGACTTACCAAACTGCAAGGAGCCAGAAAGTGCAATCTTCTCTGTGCTGGAGAGTGCTGACATTGATGAGCAGCACTAATAACTACTGCAACTGTAATGTTAAGCCACTTGTGTTATACTTATGCCTTATCATTATCGTATGATGAGAGTAACTGGAAGGCAGTAAAATGAGTATGCATTTTGGAGCCAGAACAGTCTAAGTTTGAAATGTTATTTTGCCACTTGCCAACTGAGACTGTGTGGCCTGGAGCAACATACTTCACCTCTCTGAGTCTCAATTTATTAGTGGCTAAATGAATATTTAATGAGGCTACTGTGAGGATTCAATGAGAAAGGCTGGTTTTTTTGTGTTGTTCTTTTTTTTAAAGTCTAGTCCAGCCGGTGTGCCTCAGTGATTGAGCATTAACCTATGAACCAGAAGGTCACAGTTCAATTCCCAGTCAGGGCACCTGACCTGGGATGCAGGCTCCACCTCCAGTAGGGGGCATGCAGGAGGCAGCCTATCAATGATTCACTCTCGTCATTGATGTTTCTATCTCTCTCCCTCTGCCTTCCTGTCTGAAATCAATAAAAATGTATATTTTAAAAAAATCTAAAATATTTATAAGCAAGTAATAGGTAATCAATATATATGTTTCCCTTTTCTCTCTCTATAATGCTTTGTTTGCATTCTTTTGTCCTTCATCACTTCTCTTAGGGCTATGAAATTGTTCTTGTCTTGGGTTTAAAAGATTCGACCGCATTTCCCTCACCTGTGAACATGTTCACATCAATGCTGTAACAACTCTGTGCTCTCATCAATACTTCCACCAGATTTATCACTTCCAAGGCTGCTGTTAGGTAAATGTATTAAGTAATTTTCTCTTTTCAATCTGACAGCCATTAGATCGATCTCTTTAAATAATTTGTAAATCACTCCTCACCCAGTTCACTCTTAAATTCTGTTAGTGTTTCAACATTGTATTGTATCTCACCATATAGATTATGTCATTTTCATTTAGGGATAAGAACTACATTTTAACCTTTATATCACAGAGTCAAACATTTTCCTTTCTGTTACCCCCACACTATCAGGTTTAAAGTACAATAATTCATTGGTGACATCTATGGTATGTAGTTTTCTATGGCTGCCTAAACAATATACCAACAACTAGGTGGCTGAAACAACTTGAATTTATTGTCTCACAGTTCTGCAAGCTAGAATCCCAAGATGAAGGTGTCAGCAGGGTTAGTTCCTTCTAGGATTTAAAGAGAGAATCTCTCCTGGCTGCTAGTGGTTTGTTGGCAATCTTTTGGATTCTTGGGCTGTAGAAGCATTTCTCTAGGCTCTGCCTTCATTTTCTTCTCTTCCCGTCCCTTCCCTTCCCTTTTCTTCTCTTCTCTTCTCTTCTCTTCTCTTCTCTTCTCTTCTCTTCTCTTCTCTTCTCTTCTCTTCTCTTCTCTTCTCTTCTCTTCTCTTCTCTCCTCTCCTCTCCTCTCCTCTCCTCTCCTCTCCTCTTCTCTTCTCTTCTCTTCTCTTCTCTTCTCTTCTCTTCTCTTCTCTTCTCTTCTCTTCTCTTCTCTTCTCTTCTTTCTCTCTCTCTCTCTCTCTCTCTCTCTCTCTCTCTCTCTCTCTCTCGCTTGTATGTCCAGATTTCCCCCTTTAATAAGGACACTAGTCATATTGGACTAGAACCTACCCTAATGATCTCACCTTAATTAATCACATCTGCAATAGCACTGTTTCTGAATACATTTACATTCTGAAAAAAACTGGGGATTAAGATTTCAATACATGAATATTGAGGGGGCACAATTCAACCTATAACACATGGGTTACTGTTAGCATGATAAATATGTAATGAGTTTACAGAGAATAGTATGACTTCAATGTTTCTGCCATGTCTAAGTATACTTCTCAAAATGTTAAAAATTTGATACTGACGTAGAGTGAGTGTATATCAGAGGTTAATTTACCTAATTCATGACAGAGCTAGCAGAATGATTCAACTTATCCCAAGAGCATTTGAGGAGCAGAAGGAGTAGAAGTTACATGTCCCCCTGAAAAGATAAGTTGAGATGAGTTTGTTCAGTTAGAGACAAAACTGAAAAATGACCTGCAGACAATAAACCCACAACCTTTGAAATCATCTTTTCTGCCAGACATACATTATTTACATCAAAACTAAACAAAAGGCAGAAATTAACATGTAACTTCACAGAGGTTGTGCTCTAATCAGTAGTATATAGGTGGTCAAACAAAGTTGCATACTTCTACATAGTTAAATAACTCGTGGGTGGAGCAGTATTATATTGAGAAGATTCTTAGGCATCCTTTTCCCTTATTTTCATGTTTTGGATATGTTTCTTACTAGTCCTCTCTATATAACCTCTAAAGATTATTCCTAAGATCACAAAAGGCTTGTTTCATACTGCTACTTAATACACACGAAACACAAGGTGCTATTTAACTATATGAACTTTTTATGATCAAATCTAGAGCTAGTTACTAGGGTCATGAAATTAACTTTCATCTTGAAATTTCATAAAGAATCCTAGACACTGAATGAACTTCGAAAGCCTCCATTATTTGGTCTTCTATCTGGAAGCTAGGAAATTATATCCAAGGAATTTTTTCCATCATATTTCACTTGAACTAATGGTAAATATGTGTGAATCCTTCTCTCTTTGAGATCTCCAATATCTGCCAACACACCTAAGCTGGAAAGAACTGACCTTTCTTATTACTTGTAATGCAAGGAATCTGTTAGTACACAACACGTATCAGACCAGTTTCCTGGGAGGGCTTCATAGGCATATGATACACATATGAATTAGAACCCTGTTCTTTAGTCATGGTCTTATCATAACATATTAAAGAATTTTATGAATAAACACATCAAAATGTTCTTCTAACAGAGATGTAATAATAGAGACAGGATTCACTACTTCATCTTAAACAATTAAAGTACTAAACAAAAATATATGAAGCAATAATTTTTTAGACATGGGCCAACAGAGCCATGGTTCCTAACAGAAGAGAAGCAAATGAAGTGAGCTCTATGATTACCCCAGCTCACTGCTTAGGCATTGAATTTGTAGTTGAAATTTTCCAATAAAAATATTTTCAGACTCAGGAGGTTTCCCTGAATTTTTCCAAGAAGAAAGGAAGAAAGAAAGAAAGAAAGAAAAAGAAAGAAAGAGAGAAAGAAAGAAAGAAAGAAAGAAAGAAAGAAAGAAAGAAAGAAAGAAAGAAAGAAAGAAAGAAAGAAAGAAAGAAAGAAAGAAAGAAAGAAAGAAGAGAGAAAGAAAGAAAGAAAACCAATTCTACTCAAATTATGCCAGAACATTGAAGAGAACATGCACACACAGGAAGACCCACAATCACCAAGGGAATAGAGATTTTCTCTGTCTCTTTTCAGGTTTAATTTTCAAAATCAAAGAATTGTTTTAAGAGTACACATTGTATACCTACAACACACAAGCGCTGTGCTAGGTGACACCAGACATTCAAAGATGAGCAAGACTAAGGGGAGCTGAGCTCTAATTTAGTCCCACTAGTTGGCTATGTGACATCAGCAAATCTCAACCGTTCCAGCATTCAGTTTTCTCGTGGGCAATAATCTCTCAGGTTTCTTGAAAGTTTAGAGCATATCATCTATAATTTTATAATTCCTGCCCCCAAAGAACTTCGTAATGCTTCTTGAGGACCTTTAAAGATGTACAGAATGAGAAGAGGGGGTGGTCCCAATACAAAGGTTATTTCATTCAAAGTTTTTCAAATTTTTATTTTTCATTTTTGCCACAGAATTAGTTGTTCAAAAGCACTGTTGACTGGGACATAGAAAAGTAAGATAAATATGTAGGTGCACTGACTGAAATAAGTTGAAAGTTTCCAGGACTTCTTGGCAGACCATCATCTTGGTCTTTAGACATCTGTGGTTCTTAAGCAGCTCCATGAACCCCAGGGCTCTCTAGAGTGTATTTGGAAATCATTTTAAGTCCAACCTATATAGTTTAAAGATAATAAAATAATGGGAATAGAGAAGTTAAGTTTCCTTAACCAGAAAATGTTCTCCAACTTCACAGAGATCAGGGACAGAATTTGGACCAGACCACCTAACTACCTCCTTTTCAGGTGGTCTCTGGTTCTCTAAGTCCTCTCTCTAAAATATTGATCATTTCTAGACACTTCCAACTCATTCACTCTCTTTTCACAATAACTCCTCAAAATGCAGAAGGGACTCATATTGGTGTTCAAATCTACTAAAGGTTGTTATTTTTATAGACTTGCAAAGGGACCAATCAACACCAAGATCAATATATCTGAACGTTTTCATACGAGTTAGCTGGTAAGTGAGAAGAAGAAAGGAAAGGCAGCTTGGAGCTGATAATACAGCACATTCGCGCTTGCATAACACTTGCCTCCTAAAACATTTTGTAGAATTTTCATTTTTGTTCATGAACATACTGATGGAGGACCTGTGTTTACTATAGCTTCAAAGGTTATTTTCAAATCTCCCCATTTATTTGTCACTTTGCAGGTTTTTTCACGTCCTACTCTGAGATAAGGTTATATATTTCCTGCTGTCTCTGTTTCCAGTGAGGCAGAGTCTCGTTCTTTTTTAAGTATTTGTCAATTTAATTAACTGTTTTATGATTTAGATCCAACAATGGAGTTTTGTGAAGAAAAGCAGGGTGGGTAGGAAGGAGGGAAGGAGAGAGGAATTGTGAGGTTACAGGACAAACTGTAGCATATTGGGATGGCCTTGTAAAATTGTACAGAGACACCCCCTCCCCCCAGATAACTTGCTGACCTTATCCTGTGCTGTATCTGATTGCAATTACTTCAGTTTGTTAGGCTGACTAATTTTAGAAATGTGGACAATGTACTTCTTTGCAATCAGATCTGCATTAAAACACAGAAATGAAGGGTAAATTGGTGATTGCCATTTAAGTTGTTAGGGTATATTTTTTCCAAAAGAAATACACTCGTGTCAGCAGGCCTAAACTTTCATTTCTTCAAACTTTTACCATGCCTTCTGCAAATAAGTTTGGTGTCTTCTGCATAATTAATCTGTAAGCTCATGAAGCTCAATTACAAGCTGCCCTAGTGGTTATATCTAATTCTTCACTGCTCTTCCCCTTTGTAAGTTTTATAATATTGAAAAAATATTTTAAAGTACAAAATGCACAGAGAAGAAAATGATTAGGGGACAGTCAACCCATAAATTTTTTCAGCATTAAAAGATAGGTCCTCCCTGTACACTGATAAATTTCAATGTGTCTTTCTATCATGCTGCGATGCCCATGGTTGGAGTGATTTGGCAAATTCTTAACACAATGTGATTTGAAGGGTACAAAAGGAGGTGTCTATGACTTTTCAGTTCCCTCCACAAATTGCCTTAGCCTCCAAAATTCCTAGATTTTCTCTCTAGAATATGGATCTAGATGAAGAAGACTCAGTTAAAATGCAGATGTATCATCTGGGTAAATAGACTCTAATCTAGGATCTATGCTCAAGGCTTTGTGATATCCCAGCCAGAGAGCAAAGCCATGAGTAGATGAGATGGGACTTCAGGAGAGTAGAGTGAGTCAAAGAAATGTGTACAGCTAGTCATACTCTTCTGGAGTAAAAAAAAATTATATATGTTTTTATTGGCAAGGTGGGATAGGCCTAGGTGAGATACCTTGGCATGGCCACCAACAGGTGTGGGATAATGAGAGAGCCAACTGCTTTCCAAGCTCTGGTGCTCTCAAATGCATTATCTTGTCTTACTTCATCTTCAAGGCAATCTTAAATGTTAGGAGCTACTATATCAACTGAGAGAAAATGAGCCCCGAGGACCCAAATTCATAGAACTACTTCACATCAGCATCTGGATGTGAATTCATGGTCAACACCTTCAAGTTCACTGTGTCACAGTGAAAGTAGGAAAACCCAACATGTGGAGCAGGACACATGCCAGAGAGAGGGAGGAAGCTGGAAGTCACTGGTGCCTACTTCCAATCCTGCATCTGTGATGTCTGGTATGTGAAAGTGAAATGACCCCCAAGTCTGAATAATTCTGACCAGTACAGAAAGATTGGATTCCAAATGCGTAAAATTTTAGCTTGAAATTCAGTTCATGAGGTTCTTTTCCCATCGTCTCTGTGTGTTCACCCTGTGCTCCAATATTCTACTCTGCTCTGTGTATTTGTTCATGCCATTCTCTCCACCAGGAGGGTTCTTTGCCTCATCTATGTTTGTCAAACTCCTATAAAGTGGAGTAACTTCTGCTACTTCCGCTAAGTTGTAAAGTAATCTCAAAGTTAATCTGTAAAACTCCTGAAATAATCTTTAACACTCAATATTCTTGGATTTGAACTTTATCCTTGCAAAGGCCTATAGAACAGGACAACTGTGGCTACTGAGGGAAGGGCACGTTCTTGGCTCCCATCTCATGCTCCCTCTAGGATGCGTTCTCATTAAATAAAAGGGTGCATGGAAGTGGCCATGTCCTAATTGTTGCTTTGTTTTTCTCCCTCCTTTCTAATTAGAGCATGTGTAATTCAAGTACGTTACTCATGATACAGCTTTGGGGCAATTCATTCAAAATTGATTTATATGACACTGACTTGTTCAATACATATGACACTACTCTAGTATAGCCTTTCACCTCTTTTGCTTCTTAATTTATTCTTCTGTATAAAGCCCACTACCAATTTCACTGCCTCCAACCACTGTACTTAGTCTACACCATCTCAGTTTTGAGATTCTGCTTGCACTCCTCTCAAATTGAGTGGTAGAATCTACTTAGTACTATATCTTTTCTCTATCTCATCTCCCTGAGTTTTAGCTAAACCCCAGGTCACTCAGCTAAAGACTACATTTCCCAATTTTCTTTGCAGTTATACATGGCATGTGACTAAATGCTGGCTAATAGGAGCAGAGATAAATTGTTATGCTTAATTTCCAGAACATGCCATTAAAAAATAAAGGAGGATGCCCTCCATTCTTCTGGCTGAAATGTGGCCATACCACAAGATGAAAGCCACATGACCAGGATAACAGAGCAAGAAGACAATGAGCCTGAGTTTCTAATGCCTTCCTACAGCAAACCACCCACATTTAAACAAGCATAGTAGTTTAACTCTACTCCCTCTTATGACATCCTTTTCTACTTGGTACCTGAAATTTTTATGGTCTATTGTAACTCATATTAGAGATAAGGATATCTACATAAAGAATTAGTTTTGAGCCTCCAAGATCTTGTATAATCTCGAGAGACCTTAAAGTGAAAAACCTGACAAGTTCCAGGTCCCACTGAAAAGACATTTGCTAAGTCTGGATTTTCCTCTTTTTGCTTCTCTTTTGTGTGAGGAAAACTGAATTCTCTTCATCTAACTCTCTTTCTTGCTAATCAGTACAATTTCTAAAAATTGAGACACCCTGGCTAAATCATAAGTTTTTCATGAAAAGGCATTTTTTGTAAAAATTTGCCAGGACTCATTTATGATTATTCCAAAGACTTACATGACCAATTTGTGTCAGCTTTTCCACAGTGTGTTCTCCTTTCTTTCTGAATATCTGTCAGCACACATCTGTGCTGTGTGTTCAACATTTTGCTTCTCGAGAGCCCACATTTGACAGAATCAAATTTGCCTCATTTTTCAAACAGTGTAAATTCGGTTTAAAAATACTTTTCTCATCACGTTATTGCAAGGGTCTTCTTGTATTCTATTTCATGCTTTAGTCACGCAGTGGTTCTCAACCTTCCTAGTGCCGCGACCCTTTAATACAGTTCCTCATGTTGTGGTGAGCCCCAACCATAAAATTATTTTTGTTGCTACTTCATAACTGTAATTTTGCTACTGTTATGAACTATAATGTAAATATCTGATATCTATATGTGTTTTCCGATGGTCGTGACCTACAGGTTGAGAACCGCTGCTTAATGTATCCTGGGTCTAACATAAAGTTCATTAGAATTTTACTCTTGGGAAGTGGGGTTCAATAAAATGTGGCTATCACTTTCCAACTCCTATCCAATTTCTTGTGGTGCCTCAAAGAAATGAGGGGAGGCACTACTTTCGTCAGTTAACACAAGGCAAACACTAGAAATGCAATTCATTTGGAAAATGTCTTTCTCACATCCTTCATCTATAGGGTAATTTCTCTTGTAGAGGGTTTCACAATGCAAATTAGGCTCAGGTGATGTATACCCAAGTTCAGGGAAATGAATTTATATGTACCCCAGAAGAAAAGTTTCATGGAGACATCCATTATTCCTCACTTTAGGATTATAGGGATCTCCTCAACATATCCCCTTCTGGAAATATCCTAAGGGTACCCAATAGATCCAGTCTTTCTGAAGCAAGATATCACCACCGCTGCTCTTCATAGAAAACTAGCCAGAATCACTGTTACCACTTTAAAGTGTCTTCAATTGGTTAGTGTGTTGTTGGCAGTATAACGCAATCAACCAACATATTTTATATTGATTTCCAATTAGAAGAAAGTCTCCGGCCTTTATAAAATATACAAGTAAAGATATTATTTCTGTCCTTTAAGGAACTGCCGAACCAGTTGCAGAAATTTGTGACAGTTCCTAGTTTTTCAAGATGTCTTTGAAGAAAAAAGTCATAGTCCCCAGGTGGCTCATAAAAGAGTGTCCCCAAGAATGGCTACGCTCTCCCTTGGCCATATAAATCCATTTTGCTTATCATGTCCCCCAAGTTATAGTAGGCTTTTTAATCTTCAGTGAATTAGATTCTTAGAAGGGGCTTCATCTTATAAACCCCTGTCCTCAATGTTTAGCCTAGTGCTGTACACAGTATATACAAAATAGACTGATGAAAGAATAAATGAATAAGTAAACTTTTGATACAGTGTCAACATAGTTTACAAAACTATCTAATTCATTTCCAGGCCCACATCCAGGATATTATGGCACAATAATTTCTTCTTATGCTAATGACACCTTGCCTCCATTTATATCCATCCAAATCTTCAACAAATATTAATTGGGGGCTCAGTATATGTTAGATAGTGTTGTAAATGCTGGGAATGTAGTGATTAATAAGCAAAGAATTTTTCCTTAGGAACCTTATCTTCTAGGGAGAAAATGCTGAAGAAAGACTTTTTCTAGGGTAAATAAAGCAGCCAGAAGGGAAGTAAGGAAGATTAAAAACCCAACAGCTTAGGCTTACAGGTAAATAGAATTTATTTATTCAAGCTTTATAAAGTTCAACAACAAAATGTCTTTAGCCTCACAAGTGAATAAACCAAAATGAATTACTACTTGAAAAGTAGTAATGAGAAATTATTACAATTCTTTTTTTACCTAATTGGTATGTTTATAAAGAAGATATTTTAAAAATAAACTAAAAAAGATTAAATATACCTCAGAAATAACTGAATTATAATTTTTATGAAAGTTTATTCTATGCTTTAAGCTAATGCTTATCTAATTTATTTACTATCCTTTCTCAATTTTCTTTCTGTTTAACGGTCTTCTGCCAATGCATTAATTACTCAGTAAGATTCTTATGAGGCGAAAAACACCTATAAGATGCCCAATTTAAAAAATTACTCCAGCCTTATGCAATAAAAACACTGTTTTAAAAAAGGGCCACAGAAGCCATGTATTTAACCCATACAGAAGTAATGGATCTTAACTTCCTTCCTATGAGCTCCCAGCTCCTTCACCACTACCTTTGGCATGAATGACTGAGCTGGGGATCAGCAATGAATGAAGTTAAAACTTCTTTCTAAAACTTAAATTTTTAATTTGATGTATTTGAATCACTATCAGGCAGGTGCCTTTGGTCACCAATGGTAGGTAACGATGGCGAGTAGAACTCCATCCTTCACTAATTTCAAAAATGTTTAAAGTAGGAAATTTGAACTTAATATGCTAGTTTATTATTCATTCTAAATATTGCTAAATATTGAATTAAGCTAGATATAGTTTCCTCCATCTATTTGTGACTGCTGGAAATATTTGTCTACTAGTAAATTTGTTTTGGAAATATTTCACTTCTATGACATAATATCTATAAAGTATATGTTGGGAATCTTGCATCTTTTCTTTTAAGAACAATATACTGATGATATATATGTGTCAGCCACGTCTTATTCTTTTGTATATCCTTTTAACTCTTCATGATTAAACATTGGGTCCTAATTTTTTTCTAGACTATCTGTCCATGACTGAGTTGTGTTTCTCAATATGCAGCTTCTGGTACCCAGACCCTTAAGACACCTTCAGAGAGGGGCAGAAAATGGACATCTCTCACCAAAGCACCTAGAACTCAGCACACTCTGGGAAGGAAAGGGAAGGAGTCTGGCATCTGTGATGGAGTTGGCTAGATAGTCACAAACTCATTTCTTCTTCTGTGTCAGAAAAAGCCACATTTGCCACCTCCCTTGCAGTTGGGAGTGGCCATTAGACTGAGTTCGGGGGCAGGGGCGTGGAATGTAGAAGTGAAGTTCACCACCTCCAGGTTTGACCTATGAAATGCCCTGCACAAACCTACATTCCTTCCCAGGAGGCTCAGGCCTGAGAAAGTGTGTGTGTGTGTGTGTGTGTGTGTGTGTGTGTGTGTGTGTGTGTGTATTTGTGTATTTGTGTGGGGGGGTGGCATTGAGCCACTAAATAGAGCAAGGGCAGCAGAGCACCCACATTGGAGCAGTGACATGAGTGAGAAATAAATCTTTGCTGTGTTGAGCCACTGAAGTTTGGGGTTATTTCTTATAGCAGTAGCCTCCCCTGACTAATACACACCTAAAGAAATGAACTGTGATGACAAACTCCTTATCGTCTAGTCCTAGGAAGTACTTGATCTCATCAACAAGGCTCAGTTATGACATCACTAATGAACAAAGGAGCCTCTCCATGTCCACTGACTAAGGGATGCATCTGGTCCATTTATACACCATAAACATGGGGGGGGGGTCATTGCTCTACATAAGAATTTGATATTCTTTGATGCTGTATTGATGGCCAGTGATCTCTTTATTCCTTTGGGGGAAGTGAGAACCTGGGACAGTAACGCTGGATATCACTGACATACAAAGAGATTTTTGGCAAACCTAGCCAGCCTTTTGGTTGTGATTTATATCTAGTCAGAGGGAAATGACATCTGGGATGTCTGATTTATTCACTAGCAAAATGCTGGCTGAACCTAAAATAAGAAAATAGAGATTTATGTAACAGATTGTGTGCCTTAATTTAAGAATGGTTAGGAAACCAGCAGACACTCGATGGCTCTGGCTCTGCTCGGCTTGGAATCACATGCATCAAGCTAATAGGACCTTTCTCTGAGCATTAGGTCACATGTTGAGAGTTAGGCATTTTTTCTTCACCTGAACGTTTTCAAGATGACTACTTCATATCCAAATAAGTCCTGGCATTTCAATTACATATCAGCTGCCATAGAAAAGCACACAGCTCTTGTGGAATATAGCAGACAGCGACTGTCTATTGTAAGTCTACTTGGAAGCACACGAGCTACTTTGGATTCATCCCCATGCCAGGAGAACCCAGGAAAGACTGGGACTTGATGGTAAGGAATGCTGTCTCCTCTGTTAAGAGACCACTTGAAGTCACTGTCATAATTGTTTCCTTTTCAAAACTTAACAAAGTTTTCCTGGAACACATACTCAATGTTGTAAACACCAAAATGCATTTTCTCTCTGGCCTCAGTGCCCTCACCAGATGTGCTCCTCCTGAGCTACCAGTTTCTTCTTATCTTGGGCACACTGAGTCACTTAACGTGGTCCTGCTTCTGCTTGGCATTGGCTATGAGAAAGCTCAGAGCTGACATGAAACCGCCTCTAGGGAATGCAGAGGACTCCATGGCATGACTGGGAGGTGCTCATCTTATTCTGACTCCTCCCTGCATTTCTCTCTCTATTCAGATGTTGTCAGCCATGTTTTTATCCCTGCAGTAGTTGATCAAACAATACGTTTATCATGTTAGCTGGCTAAAATATTTTTCTGAATGAGGCCGGGGATTTGCAGAGACACTAAAAACTAATAAAAGAGAGAAGAACAATGATATAAGAAGGGAATGGGAGGGTAGGGAAGAAACAACAGGATAGAGGGAGGTGTGTAGTTCATATTTCCATCAGTGTTCAGCAGGTGAGAAACTTGAGTAGCTTACCAAAGGATCACTGAGCAGGTGTGTTTACCTTTTCATTGCCATTGCTTCTTATTTCTTTTCAATCCACCATACAGGGAAGGGATTGTACTGAAGAATTCCTTTTGTGACATGAGATTGTTACCTCATCGTGCCTTTCTTAATGTCGAGGTTTGAGAAGGGTCACTGTTGTAATGGTTGGGGTGAGGTTTTGATCCCTAGCAAGACTAATATTGGAAAGCCAGCTAAGGCTGTTTAGTGCCTCCTTTGGGTTCTACCTTCTCTTGGAGAGGATGGTCAAGTGTCTCAGGGAACGTGCTTTCAGCTTCTTTGCATCCTTCTCTCTGAGCAGCATGGCTCCCAGCATAAATGGTGAAATAAGCCTGTCTCCCTCCCTGCTTCAGGAATTTAGCCCTTTGCTCAGGCACACCCCACCATGCTGCTGACCCTGGATACTTACCAGGCTTGGCCATGGGCCTCTGTCTCTGCAACTAATCCAACCAGGCCCACTTTGAGGACCTGATTCTTTCACCAAAATTAGGTGCCACCTTCTTCTCTTTCTTTGGTAAGAATTCAATAAGTGACCCCACCATTATGTGCTAGCAAGTTCCAGTCCCAGTTCATAAGGCAAGAAGGAGAGAAGATAAAATTGAACAGTCTGTCAATATGGACTTTGACAAGCAAATAGAAAGCATGGCCTGAGAAACCAGGCAGATGGGACTGAAGATGAGCCAGTGCACAACTTGTTGTCCATCTCTCGGGGTGTTTGATCATGGACACTAGACGGTAGAACTTATTCCAGGAGGATTTGTCCACTTAACAACAACATTTTCTTTTCTTTAGCCAAGAGTGGATCTGAAATTTGATCCACAGAATTAGAGTGCAAGACATATCATAGTAATTTCTTTTCTTAATGTGCTTCTATTTCACTCTTCTCTGAGGTTATGAGAAACTCAATCACTGTCACCACTGGGGCTTTGGTCCCACCTCCCAGTTATGCAAACTTCCCTGTGCTTTTATGCATTTGACAGTGTTAGGGAAAGGGCCCTGGTCTTCTGTTCATGGAAGATCATCACTGACATGCTTGCTTTCCAAGCCCAAGGTGTCTCTCAAAGGCGGGGAATTTCTCAGGTTCCATGTCAGCCTGCACTCTCAGGGGCTCAGCTCTTATGTCAGCCCACCTGCCACCCCCAGAGAAATCATCTTCTGGGGGATAAATATGAGGCAGGGATGGTGTCTGGTACTTTCTTGGGCCTCCAGTTTCCTATCCTCCTTTGCAGCTCAGTCAATCCCATCTTTTGACCTCCAGGTACTATGATTCATCTGCCTGCTTCTCTTCCACCGCCATTCAGTGTGACAAGCCTCAGTTTCCAAAATGTGTATTAAGCATCTAAGAAGGAGAATTGCCTTCTTCCCCTATAACTCTCGTTTTCCTCCCTGTGCCACATGTTTCTATAATAAAGACTTATAGAGACCTGACCACAAGAATGAAGTAACCGTCCACCCTCAGTAATGATCGCTCCACAAAGAGCCAGAGATGCAATGAGAGGCATCGCAGTGTAGCTGAAGTGAATAAACCCTGGGGTAGTGTGGGCACCTGCCCTGTGCCACCTCCCTCCCCTGAGCAAAGAGCACTGACCACATGCATCCAAACAAGATGAAGAGAGAAACTATCAGAAAGATCAAAGCTTCTGACTGAGAAAAATTGGGGCTCAAATATGAATTTTACTGTTTAGAATCTGTGTGACATTGTGCAAATTAATCTTTACCCTGTGTCTTGGTGACCGGTGACCTCTCATTAAAATAAGACAGTAACATTTGCTTGCAAAGTCAATCAGACCCGGGTTGGGTTTGAATCTCAACTTCATCACCAACATGCTGAGTGAGCCTACTGATTGTGAAACAGGGATAATCTACTTATAACAAAAGTTATTGTAAGGAAAAAAAGGGGACGACACACAGAAGGTTTAGTAGTGTCTGCCCATAATAGCGGCACTCCTATGAGTTTTATTATCATTAGCACGTTCGGTCCAATAAAATGAAGTGTCATTTTATTGAAAGAAACCTTTCAATACATACATCAGTTGCTGAGACTTTTCGTTTTCCTTCTGATTGAATTATTTTTAGTTTCAAATGGGCTTTCTTAGTCTCTTCCTGATTATGTTCGATCATGTGTGAATTCCATGAATTCATTAATATGGAACCCTAATAAATATCAGTCATTCCAAAGCAGCTCCAAGGTACAAGAGTTCACAAACAACAGAGCTGCTTCCATGGAGCCACAGCGAACATCCTGGCCCACACCGCGCAGCAAAGTGCACGTGTGCGCAGAATACGAATATGTGCTTACCACAGTCTCACCTTCACCCAGGAAACCAGCGCTTATTATTATTTTCCCTCTCCAAGGCTGACAAGCTGCACCAGGTATTTCCTTCGTACTTAGATACCAAAATAAAGTCTCTTCCAAACTACTGGCTTTTGCGTTCTCCTGCCGGGGAGTCAGAGCCAGCTCCTGAGTCATGCAGCCCAAAGCCAAGCTGAGGGGAGGTGGTTTTCATTTCAGGAACCCGGCTCCACTTCCTGGAGGCTAAACACGGCCGCATCAATACAGGGGAGAAAGGAGGCAGTAATAAAAGAACATTTGAAACTTCAGGTTTGAATCTTAACTAACAAGCATACAATAGTTAAACATGGCTACACAACAGAAAGCATTTCTATATAGAGGGAGGGGAGGATCAAAGTCCAAGGCCGGACAAAGCCTGATTCTGCTATCCTGTGGTCAACATGGATGGAAATAGCATTTTCTTAAACCCACCGCTTTTTATGGAAATAGCCCAGACTGTTCCTTGCAGGTATTTTGAAGTAGGATTTTTTTTCTTTCTTTCATTTTGTAAATATTTATTAGCACCATGTATATACTAGATGCTGGGAATGCACCAGTGGTGCCTAACTTCATGGAGCTTACTAGTATATTCTACTGGGAAAGACAGATCCTAAATAACCAAGGATCTGTCCTTAAACAAGGGATGATGAACAGACTGTGTGAACCTGGGCAATTATCTTAATCTTCTTGTGCCACCATTTCCTCATCGGCACAAGGCGGATATTAATGGTCCCTACATCCGAGGCTTGGTGTTGAGGTAAATGAATAGCTATGGTTTCCAAGCTGAGAATGGTGCCTGGCACAGGGTAAGCCTTAGCTGAGTGCTGGCTGTACCCCCGAGGGATGCAAGCTCAGAAGGCAAGGGCCATTGGTCGTTGTGTTCCCTGCCGTATCCCCAGTGCTTAGAACACTGCCTGAAACAGAATAGGTGCTCAATAAATAGTTATGGAATGACTGAAATGAAATCAGAGAATGTAATTTATATTATGAAAAATGAGAACAGGGGTCATTAAAAAGGAATAGGAGAAGAGGGAGCAAGGGTGATACAGCCAGAGGGCCTCTCCATAAAGGGCGCTAGGGTTGAGGGAACAAATGTAAAGACAGTGGTGGGAGAAGCTTGCTGTGTTCAAGAGTCTCCTGACACTGTAGGGTGAGAACATACATCACCTGGCTGCTGCTTTCCAGGCTGTATCCTGGATCGCCCTGATGTCCATCCCCTGGCCTTTCCCTTCCCTTGGTCAATTTTTCCCACATAACTCTGAACTTCTCTCAATTTGAATATTTCTTTAAGGCATAGTATTGGGAGGTAGAGACAGCAGGAAGTGGAGGAAATGTTTTCCTCAAATATTTCATCTCTCAGTAGATTCAGGGGGACCTGGTCAGTTGCAGCGTAATCACCCATAAGTGCCCAGACCCCTCTCCTTACTTTTCTCTCCCATGTTTCGTGCCCCTTTCTGAGGATGTCTGACACTTTACAATTCCCAAGACTTGACCTTAAGATCTTAAGTGAAGAAGTTGCATTTCATCTCAGAAATTTGTTCCCCAGTAAGGGATTCCCATCCTATGTGTTCTGATCTTCATCAGCTCAAATTGTAAGTTGCTGATGTGTCTTTAGAAATATTCATACTTGGTAAAAAAGAGAGAAAGAGAGAGGTATCTATTTTCTCTTAATAAAGCAGACTTCTCTCTCTCTCTCTCATATATATATATATATATATATATATATAATTGATTTCAGGGAGAAAGGGAAAGAAGGAGAGAGAAATAGAAACATCAATGATGAGAGAGAAACACTGACCAGCTGCACACCCCCTACTGGGGACTGAGTCCATAAACTGGGCATATGCCCTGACTGGGAATCAAACCATGACCTCCTGGTTCATAGGTCGATACTCAACCACTGGGCTCTCTCTGTTTTATAATGAGAGTATATACTCTAGAAGGATTTGCTTCTGCTAGAAAGATAAGAAGGAAGGGGGGCCTTTGATTCCTCCTGGGAGCTAATTGATCGCTCAGTCCACAGATGTACCCAGGTGGACAATGAGACAGATAAACTGCCATCACACAGTTGGCAGAACTGTCTGGTTCCACCATACTCTCACGGTCAGCACTTTCAAGCCATAGTTTGCTAGCCATGCTAAGGAAAGAAAAGAGGAATAACTGAAAAGATAACTTCTCTCTGGCAGCCAGAGGGTAAGAAAGAAGAAAGAGAACTAAGTTTTCTGCTGGCTTCTGTGTCATAGTTGTTGAATAACCAGAGTATGTCCCTCAAATGAAGGAATATAGTTCCTTTGGAAGTAGATAAAAATGTTTACATGACACAAGAGGTTCCTACTGGAAACCAACACTGATTTCCCTTTCTTTTTCCAAGACTGTTTGGTGTACTTGTCAAAACACCCAGCTGGGAGTTGAGGACTGGGGTTCAAGTCCTGGGGGTAAAATGCTGTTCCTCAGGAAGTCCCCTTGGCCTGCAGCATCCTTACCTATAAAATGAAGGGCGTTGGGCTTAGTATCTGTTCCAGCTCTCAAGCATTCCATGGATCTATTTAACAAGCACAAACTTGCGGACGTTCACCTGGCACACCCAAAGAGGAATTTGCCCAGTTCGGGCACCATTTAGTGAAGTCTGTGGCTTATGGTCTCTGCCAATATCAGTTGGACTTACCTAGTTCAGATAGCTTTTTGTACCAAGTTCAGATAGGATTATTTTGGATCTAGGTGTTTTTTGTTTTGTTTTTTTTGTTAAAGAAAAATATAGTGCCTGAATGGGTGCTGTGAAATATAGGATACTTAGTTTATTAATATTATGCTTAAAGATCCAGGGTTACAATAAACAACCAACATACCCATACAACTATAGTTCAGAGTTTTCATCCGTTGTCTTTATGTAACTGCAGCTATTTCTAGTCTTACTAGTACTTGTGAGGATATAGACTCATGCAAATGCATGAACTATGGAAAGCATGGCCTGTCTCCAGGGCCCTCTCTACAACTTGGGAGGGATCACTGCCACTCGCCTTATGCAAAATACCTTCCTTTTTCCATCTCACAGCCATGGGAGGGTTTTTACAGACCACCCTGACTTTCAGAGAGAAAAGAACATCTGAGCTGAGTACTGCCTAAAGAATTCTTGCCCACTATGAGGAAGCCATTACCATGAGGTACTTCCTGAGTCTTTCTAGCCAATGGCCCCAGAAAGATAGCAGCTGTAAGTGAAACCATAAACTTTCTGCTTATTGGGATTTTCTTGTTTAACAGCTTTACCTCCACAGATTGCACATGATGCGCTCTTGGTTGTCAGGGATTTGTCTTCTTTAGCTGTGTCTTCAGAGCTCGCGCTTCCCTGTAAGCATCCAGCATTTCACCATTTACTGGGAATTACAGAAGAGGAAGCTTGGAGGGGCCTCCTTTCAAAAGCTAGCCCAGCATGACGCAAGTGGGTTGAAACGAGTAGTAGAAACAGATGACTTTAATGCATCTCATCTGTTTGTTACCTGCAGTGCAGACTCATGTGTTTGTGAGCAGATCGGAGCATATGTTCCATCTTTCCCTTCCCACATCCTTTGGCCCCTTCAGTGCATCAGTGATCCTTAATTTCCCTTTCTCAGAAAGTTACATATCATCTTAGTATTCCTAAACTTTCATTCTGTGCTTCTCATGCCATCAACAAAAATATACAAATGATTGCAAAAATGGTGAAAGCCTCGTCTTGTTTCCAGTGAGAAACTGGGATTCTTTTCTCAGCATTTCCTTACAATATATCCCCAGAACCACTCCCTTCAAAATGGGTGACTGTTATGTTAGCATTTCTGTTACTTTCAATATAATCATCTGTTCAATTTCAACCTGAGGAGTCATTTACTCTCTAACCTTACCATGGGATTATCACTCAGGAAGAAATCATTTTTGTATCATGCTCAATAAATCTCCAGAAAACATATTCAGTGGTCTCCATCCCTTATAATAGGTAGTATTCTTGTGTTGGGTTACCTCACTTGAGATGTACAAATGAAGAGCCTACCAAAGCACTAACCATCCTTCATGCTCAGCACGAGCCCCTGTGTGGAGGCCTCCAAGATGACTCCCGCCTTCAGGGACCACTGTCCCCCTGCAGTCCCATAGCACTGAGGTTCTACATTCCATCGTTAGCACTGAATCAAGATCCTGTGGCAAAGCAATGCCTGTTGCTTGTGTGGAGTGTGCTTGTGTTGCCAATTCCATTAGCATCTCCTTGAAGGTGGTGTATGTATAGCTGGTTCTTGAAGTCTTTCCTGGTCCTCTACCTCCTCCCCTTATACAGAATAGAATGAATCCTCTCCATGGTCCCCTACCACCCTCTATCTCCCTGCAAAAAAATCGTTTTCATGCTGAATATAATTTTCCTTCTGACATTCCTGGATGTTCCACTGGATTGCGAACTCATTGAAGGCCAACCAATGTCTTGTTCATCTTTATATCTTTCATGTCCAGTGCAGAACACCTTTAAATATGTGTTTGTTCTACAATGAATGGATAATGGATGAATAAATACATTTTGTTGAGAATTTTCTTAATGCTTGTGGTACTTTAATGTAATGTCTTAACAGAACACTTATTTAATATTAGAGAATCAATAAATACTATGTGATAGCAGTTCAATGGGTCTTGTATTTTTGACTGGCCAAAGTTATTTTCCCTGCTCAGATTTTCCCAAATGACAAAAACATTCAATAATGTGCAAGAGGAACTCAGTCATTGCAAAGATGCAAATAAAATGTAGCACTCCATGCTGGAAAATGTGACCTGAAAATGGCTGCTATTTTATACATAACACGCTTAGAGAAGTGCAGAAATGTTCAAAGAGTGATTCCTATGTGTTTGATAGCGCCAAGAAAGACATCAAAGCATCATTAAAAAAGTCCTGCTAAATGTGAAAGCCTGACAGTCTGCCTGTCTCCTGCTGGGGGGTCTGCCTCATGTCTGGTATCTGGGAGGAACACTTTCTTTGTGTCATCAAAGGTGACAGTAAATATCGAAGTGCAACTTCACCTTACCTGAGACCTTCAACAAAATACCCCTCTGCCTGTGCTCTCTAAGCTCTTTGCAAACAAGCTAACCTAAAATCACATCCAGTTCAACACACTGTCATCTCAAAGTGCAACCCACATGTGAGAAAGGAGCCAGTGGCAAGCCGTTCAAGGTATTAAAAACGTGACTCACTGCCAGACAGAAAAAAAAAAAATTCTCTGCCCAGAAATTCAGCAACATGTTATTTCTAAAATTAAAAATAAAAAAACTCTCAAATCAGGTCTGCAATGAATTTGTATAAATGATGACATTAAATCTGAAAGGAAAAAGGTCTAGTCTTCCAGTAAGTTCATGGAAGAATATTCGATAATATCAAATAGCAGGAAAACAGAGGAGAGAGTCCCTGAAAAATGCTTTCTTTAACTGAATGAAGTCATAGAGTTATGAGGGGGAAGGACAGTCTGGCTTTCTTGGCAAGACTATTTAAACCAAGTTTGGAAGTAATTTCCAAAAGAATTATCATTCCACAAAAAAATGTATCAGCCATATAATTTTCAACAGCAGTTACTCTGCACCCCGGACAGAGATTCATTCTCCTATCTCTGGCTCATCACTGGGACTGGAATGGTCACTAACAGTAAAACAGACCCTGAGTTGCCATTGGTACCAGGACACTCAAAACAAGCCACCCAATCTTTCTTAAAAGCACATCAACATGATACAAGGAGGCCAGAAAGCAAGAAAAGAAAATGATGTTATTAGAAAATGTTGCTTTATCTTTTTTCCCCATCCAGGTAGTGGCTCAAGATTGGTGAGAACAAGAAAAATTAATGCATGTCTCCACAGTGTCAGAATAGGGTGAAAAGTGAACAATTCATTGAGTCTCCCACTTGTTGGTATTCGTGATGTTAGCAAACACATGGCTGTATGGGAACAGAATTGGTCCCTGTGAACATTGCAGAACCAGAGCGGGACTTGGAGGAATGGTGACCACACAATAATTTAAAAGGGCAAAAAGGATCATAAAAATGTAGACAAGAATAATGGAGGAATGCTGGGAGTGGAGGCTGCAGTATGTGGAGGAAACACAATTTATTTAATATGCTTGTTCAGCAGCTGAGATAAGTTTCTAGAACACCGCCAAAAGAGCCAAGAAGTCTCCATGGCAGATATTGTTTCATAAGCCAGAGCTCGTGATCTGGAGCCACTTGCAGAGAGTCAGGAGGTGGTGTGAAATGTGCCTACACTCGGTCCAGAACAAGCCTTTGGAGGCTTTAAGTATATAAGTGACTTAAGCAAGGAGTCACAACAAAAAAAAAGTTAAGCAAATTTAATACTAACTATGTTCTTTATCTGCTGCAAATGTATTCCTAGAGAAAAGTTCATTAAAACGTAACACAATTAGGTGGATCTGGAAAAGTCTGGGGGAAGGTGTAAAGTGTCCTACAGGTCTGTCCTGGGTTATGTTGTGTTCACCATTTCTCAACAGTTCCCATGATAATGTAGATGCCATTTCTATCATTCATGAGGGATAATAAAGAAAAAAACAACCATTGAATTGAAATCTGGAATTATCTCCATGGGCTGGGATAATGGGCTGAATCTCACAAGAATGAACCTCACTCCTCCTTCAGGTCTTCACCTAAATCATACTTCTTCAGCAAGGTCTTACCCAAGCCTTAGGCCTCCTACGGCCTCCCATGCTTCTCAATCTGTCTCTCTCTTTACTGCAGATGATACATTTGTTGAGGGGCAGAGAACACCTCTATCTCATTCACTGATGCATCCCTAGTGCCTGAAACATACCAGTTCTCAATGAATGTGTTGAATTAATAAAAGAAAATACACAAGTCATGCATTTAGGGGGAGTGCATGATTAGAAACTGTAGCAGGTGGGTGGTGTGAGAACAAGACATGGAAGACCCCATATACCAACAATGAGTAAAGACTTCAAAAAGTGAATATAATACTTATACATCAACAAATTGGAAATTCCACTGTAAAAGGAGGTGATAGTTCTCTTCTAATCGTCCCTGAAATATTGTATACAATACTGAGGAAAATGGCAAACCTGATTTTAATCCAGAAGTGAGCTTTCAGGAGAGTGGCACCTGAGAACCATGAAATATGCCTGAAAACCCAGTTTTCCATTAAAACCAAATTCCATTATGGTTTTAAAAATAGGACTTAGGGAGACCTGAAAGCAGTCTTCATATATTCGAAGTGTTGGCCTGGAAAAAAAAACACAGGATTACCCTTTTTATTGTGTGTAGTTCAGGAAGTCAGACAAAGAACCAATATATATAAATTCTAAAAAGGAAAGTTTTGGCTTAATAGCAGGAAAAAAATCTTATAGCTATTTTAAAAAATGAAATGTGCTTATTCAGCCTTTGAAAGTGATGTTATAGAAAAATACGTAATGACAAAGGATTATAAAAGCTGGTTATAAAATATAGATTGTATTATTATCTACACTAATAAAAGACAAACATGCAAATTGACCATACCTTCACTACGCCTTAAGTCACACCCACCAGCCAATCAGAGCACTATATGCAAATTAACCCAACCAAGATGGCGGCCGGCAGCCACGGAGCTGGAGCAAGCAGGAGGCTTGTTTTCCCCAATGATGGAGGAAGCCAAGTTCCGGCCTGCTGCGGCCAGCTCTGAACTCCACTCAAAGCAACAAAGTTTCCATTATAGAAGGTAAATAAACCCCAGATACCTGCTTTCAGCCAGCCATGGCCACGGAGCTGGAGTGAGCAGGAGACTTCCCTCTCACCCACCCTGGCTGGCTCTGAGCTCCTCTCAAGGCTACAAAGTTTCAATTATAGAAGGTAAATAAATCCCAGAATAAAAAAAAAGAAAAAAAGGAGAGTCTGGGAGCTTATGTCGCCAGCAGGCTTGGCCAGCCTGAAAATTGCCCTCAGCCCCTCCCCCAGACTGGCCAGGCACCCTAGTGGGGACCCCCCCACCATAAAGTGGGTGTGGCCAGCCTGAAAATAGCCATCAGCCCCTCACCCAGGCTGGCTAGGCACTCCAGCAGGGACCCCCACCCTGAAAGGGGTGTGACCAGCTGCAAACAGCCATCAGCCCCTCATCCAGGCTGGCCAGGCACCCCAGCAGGACCCCCACCCTGATCCAGGACACCCTTGAGGGAAAACCAGCCAGCCCCCACCCATGAACCAGGCCTCTATCCTATATAATAAAAGGGTAATATGCAAACTGACCCTAACAGCAGAACGACTGGGAATGACTGGTCACTATGACACACACTGACCACCAAGGGGCAGACGCTCAATACAGAAACTGCCCACTGGTTGTCAGTGCGTTCCCACAGGGGGAGCTCTGCTAAGCCACAAGCCAGGCTGATGGCTGCCAGTACAGTGGTGGTGGTGGGAGCCTCTCTCGCCTCCTCAGCAGTGCTAAGGATGTCTGACTGCAGATTAGGCCTGCTCCCTGCTGGCAAGTGGACATCCCCCGAGGGCTCCTGGGCTGCCAGAGGTATGTCTGATTGCTAGCTTAGGTCCAATCCCCTGGGGAGCGAGCCTAAGCCAGCAGGTGGTCATCCCCCGAGGGGGTCCCAGACTGTGAGAGGGCACAGGCCGGGCTGAGGGACCCCTCCCTCCCCCAGTGCACAAATTTTTGTGTACCGGGCCTCTAGTTCAACATAAAAATACACACACACACACACACACACGGGCATATACATCAAAATGTTAATGCCCAGCCGGTAAGGCACAGTAGTTGAGTGTTGACCTTTGAAGGAAGTCATAGGTTTGATTCCCAGTCAGGGCACATGCCTGGGTTGCAGGCTTCATGCAGGAGGCAGCCAATGAATGATTCTCTCTCTTCATTGATGTCTCTATCTCTCTCCCTCTCCCTTCCATTCTAAAATCAATAAAAATATTATTTTTAAAAAAGGAAGAAAAAAAGAGAAAAGAAAGAAAACAAATGCTAATAGTGGTTATTTCTGTGTGATAGCATTATAGATATTTTTTTATTTTGTGCTTTTCACTTTCATTTTCTAAAATTATTACAGTGAAGACTTTTTTTTCTGACAGAAAAATACTGTGCAATAAAAATGGTTGTCTTGGGTCATGGGGAGCTCCTTTTCACTGAAGGGGTTTGAGCAGTGAAAAGGAACTCTCAGGGATATCAATGGGAGACCCTATTATTACAGAAAAGGAGGTTTTTACTGCCTCTATCAGCTTTTATGGTGCCTTTAGATTCTGAGTCTAATGCACAAATATTAATTCTGAATAACTATTTTAATTGTTAATAATATACACTAAGTGGCCATTAATAATAATTATTAATCATTAATAAAAGGAAGATTTGTCAAGGAACTCAGAAGTTATCTTTTCTAGCCAATACAAATAGAATTATTAGCCAACAAATGCAGGTAGGTGATTGCCTATGGCCAGGAACGTGCATGATCTCCTGTTGGTCATCTGAGCATTGTCGACTGTGGCAGTTGGGAGACATGCTGTCTTACAAACACGCAGCCCAATGGCACATGAAACAACCTGCTCTGTTCATGAGAGGATGACCTGTCCTAAAGCCTGTGGGATGGTAACCCCTCTCTCATCTTTCACAGTGAAAACAAAGAAGAGTACTTTTATCACATCTTTTCTTTGGCTTGAAAATCTCATCTTATATTTCTTCAAAGCACATACAGCTTTTTCCTTAATCATGTCTTGTGTAATCAAATCTACTTTTTGTTGTTCTCCCTGCTCAGGATTTCTGAACATTTTTATATAGAGTGATTTAAGTACAAACTTTATGTATAATTCAAAACAAGACACCTAACTCCAAGTTAGGTTGAAGTCCAGGATATATTTATCTTGAGTGCTAGATGTTCATATTCTCCCTAGCATCCTCTCCTCACTTCCCTCAGAGGGGCCCAGTGCCTTCTTCAGCCTTCCTCCCTCTAACCTCAGAATTAAAATTCACTCTTAAGAAAGAGTTCTGCAGTCTTTCAAAGCCTGTATAGAAGACAATCAATTTATTTTGTATTGTTATTGTGACTTATGTGCTTTGCACTGTGCAAGACCTCAAGGAAGAAACAAAGTGATCTAAGACAGTCCCTAGTCCTATGAACAGACAACTTAGTTGGGATAACAACAAAACAAACAAACAAAAACTCAGGGATCATGAAATCACGAGGTAATATGTATTAATTAACAATCCAGCATTTCAAGCAGTGAATGCTACTTAAGTTCAGGAAATAAAAGAGAATTCCCTCTAAGCTGACAAATTCACAGTGCTGGCGAATGAATGAGGGAATCATTGCATAGTAGGAGGGCTGGTGAGATGGCAACTATAGCAGAACTTCAGAAGACTGCAAAACGGACAGCCCAGGGGCAGGGAACTAGTACTCCGCAAGCTGACTAAAGGCAAGCAAAATGTGGTCTGTGGATCAGCATTCTCTACACCACTTGGGAGCTTGTCAGAGATGCAGAATCAAGGGCCCCACCCAGAACAATAGAATCAAATATCTGTATTTTCACAGGGTCCTCGGATGATCAACATGCATATTAAAATTTAAAAAGCTCTGGTCTAAACAATGAAGACTCTGCCCACTTTTTTCACACTTGAGTCCTAAGTATATCAAAGTAGCTAGTTGTTTTTTTTTTTTTAATAATTTCTAATTTGTAGCCTGAAATTGCTGCAGTTGCAAATTTAAGTCATTACTTAAATTTAAACTATTTCTATTTTATTTCCCCTCAACACTTTCTATTCTTCAAAGGGGGAGGGCGGATTAAACGTGACTGACATATTTTCAGTTTCGAGTCGGTAGCCAAGGAACTACCCTGAGGCCGACACTAGGGGGCGCATGAGGACTGAGATTCGGAACCTTCTAGGCCACCTACAGTGATTTTTATCAGCGACTTCCCCTTCACTCCAGAACTGGCTTCCCAATGTCATTACTTAGAACAACAGAGAGTTACTAGAAGCAAGCCAGGCATTTCTGTATGGAAATGGCCACTTTCTCTGCTTGTCCTCAGCCGTGGCCACTTTCTCCACTCTCCCCCACCAGCCCATGTGCCATCTCCCCACGGGGAGGACCACCTCTGGGGCATCCTGCCCAGTAATGGGGACCCAGAGAAAGAAGGGGAAGCATTGCTTTAAATACAAGTGCAAATCGAAGCCTTTCGGTCCATACTGCCCCCCCCCCGCCTTTTTGGTAATGTATTTCTCATTTAATCACTTATGCAGCCGTGAGAGTCTTGGACACAACCCTTCCTCTCTTCAGATTGCCAGGTTTTAAATTTTCCAAGAGGCCACAGTCTTTTATAACCCAATATTTAAAAACTCCCATTTTGTTCTTTTATGTAAAGAGGTTAACAGACCTCCAGACACAGAATGGCTAAGTGGTGAAAGAACATAGGGTCCAGAAATAACTCCGGATTCCCTGCTAAATCACTTCTCAGCCTGTAGACGGAACATAACTAGAAGTTTAAATTTTCATTTCTTTAAGAAGCCTTTCCTTTTCTCCAGTGGCACCCAGTACTCTCTGTGTGGTTGTGTTTTGGAGTATCTAGTAGAGCGAGTTTACTGAGTCCACAATGGTTCTCATTGCTTAGACACAGTGCCCTCTGCATTTTGGCAGCAAGCATCTCACAGAGGCATTTTGGAAATTACTATAAATTTTTAGTGTTATAGGGGTCTTCCATCTCCTATAATTTTTTTTGTCCTGGTGGGATCCTCTAAACAATTATTTAACTGTATTCACTATATTCCCAATAGGGCTCTATTTCAGACTTAAAAATGTGTACCAACCCCACACTTAAACAAGTTGGAGCCCACTCCAAAGCAAACTTAAAATGGTTTCAAAGAATGACAGAAGAACATTTTTTTTGGCAGGGAACACCAGGAAGCCAGAAGGAGCAGAAGAGAAATCCAGTGGAAAGTGTAAAGCAATGAGAGACCTTTTCCGTATGTATGACCATTAAAAAAAATTATAGCAATTCCTTATGCTGCATATGCAGTATACAACTCTATCTCATAATAAAAATAATCTTTTCACTATTGCTGTAGGTATTACCAAATATTGTTTCTTGTAAAAGAAAGAGACTATGATGAAGCAACTGCAAGGAATATGAAAATAACACCTAGGGTTAGACAGTAAACCGAGCTGACACTCAGTACATTCAGGGGAATCACAGTGTCGACTTAAACATGCCTGTGTCACATGGCACGCTTCCGCATAAATTTAGAAATTCAGAACTAGCTTTCTCAGGCTTATCATACACGTCATGTGTATCATGCGAGACCTTAAGCAGCACAGATGTATGGCACAAACCCATGGTCCTAAAACTCTCAATCCTCAGTTCTGTTCTGTGAATGTAATATTTCCCCTTACCTACTGGGCTCCTGAGCGAGAGGACATGCCAACTCTAGCATCTCCCTGGTTATAATTTCATCAGGTGGTTAGGCAGCCAGTCATTGGCCTTTTCCCCCCATCACGTGGGCTTTCATTTCATGACGTAGTTTATTGACATCAATTAAAGAAAAAAGTTAGATAGACTGTATATCTTACCCTTTCACCTGGGAGAACACTGCCATTGCCCGTTACCTTCCCCTGGACGGGACACCCCTCAAGTCTCCCTCTAGTGAAGGAGAATCTGGCTGCTGGATGAGCCAAGGACACTGGCCACCCACCACTCCTTGAGCCCACGCATTTCCTCAGGAGTTCAGATATATTTTTCAATTGGGTAATTCTCTCAATATCATCAATACAAATATTAGCAGGGCCCACATTTTGTGTCAGGCACAGAGTGTCTATAGGTACTGGGTCCACTGATGGGCAATTTTTTTTCATCCTGATAATTTCTATTTCCTTAACAGAAGCCAGCAGGCAGAAACCATTCCATTTATATAAAAATACATCTAGTGTTCAGTTTAGATGGACTTGTATGGCCACAGAAGAGGGAAACCATTCTGAGGCTAGGGAGCAATCCCAGAGGAAATTGGAAGGACACCCTAGGAGTGGATTCTGAGAAATGTAAAGAAAATGATCAGACCTGAACAAAGTTGCACATTGTAGTGGCAGAGATAAATCATTTTGGATGGGTGGGTGGGACAGCGTAGGGAGTGCGCTGAGAGCTATAGAAGGGGTTGTCATCATGCTGACATGGCAATTGGGAACCATGTAATTCAGAGGCCCATGGGGCATGGAGATTTAGAATAACTCCGAACATTGTATGTGTGCTGGCTTTCTCATTTAATGTGGAGATGGGTGTGGACTTCTTAAAGAGCTAAGCAAGACCTGACAATACCCAAAATATGGGAGGGAGAGTTTGTACTCAGAAAATCCCCAGGATTATTAATCATTTCCCCAAATACTTACTAAGGCCCTACTCTGTGCCCAGTGCCAGTCACTGTTTTAGTGTGGGGTTTCGGGCTATTGAGACAGAAGGCCCTCCCTCAATTGGGTCCAGCTGTTGTAGAAAGTCCCTGCTGGGGTTCTGAGGGTGTTTGATGCCAGGAAGTTTCCAGCCTCCTCTCAGCCTCCCTTCACAAGTCCAAGGAGCACGTGCTCCCTCCACCCTCCTCTTCTGCCTGCCAGAATTTCCAGATTTGTTCTGTTTTGCTGTTGCATCAAGCCACTCTCAATTCCAACCCTAGCAGAAGGCATAAATTAACATTTTATTATGTGTACTTGTTGGGGTCTCTTAAAGTAGGCATGCAAATGTGAGGCTCCCATAGTAAATTAGGGCATGCCCAGATTAACTGAAAATAAACCAGGTTGCCCTGGCCAAACCCTTGGAAAGCAGCACCTCGCTGAGCTATCCTGGGAGAGATACTCACCTCCGCTCTGCCCCAGTGTTTACCCTGGCCCCTGGCCATTTCCTGCTCTGTTTGGCACCCTGGTCTTCTCTGTGTAGCTGCCATTGGCTCAGATGACTCCTGGTCAACTTTCATTTACAAGGAACCAATTTCACAAGCAGCTGCAGGTGAGCCTTTTACAGGCCCCTGGCAAGTGAGGGAGAGGCCTCGGGCTGGACAAATACATCTGCTGTGGCCTTCCAGGGGCACCAGGCTATTTGAGGCTGCCCTCTGATTGGCTCTTCCTGTTACTGTGCCTTTAATTCTAGCGTATATCTCATAAAACCTTATGTAACAGGAACTTTAAGCTAGATGGAGTTTAATTTAACTTGGCTTGGCTCTACTGGAGGAATTAGTAAAACTAAAAGTGAGAGCTACTGAGTATGCCACTTGCAGAGCTCTACCAGCTTAGATTTTAAATTGTTCTAACCTACATTAGTCCCCCTTATCCACCAGGAATGTCCCAAGAACCCCCAGTAGATGACTGGAACCACTGATAGTACTGACCCCTATATATGTTATGATTTTCCCATTTATACCTATGATAAAATTTAATTTATAAAACAATAACTCATAATAAAATAGAACAATTATAACTATTTATACTGTGATGAAAGCTAAGTGAATGGCTTTGAGTCCATCTATAGTAATAAAACCGTAATATGCTCATTAGACCGGACAGCTGAACTACCTTCCAGACAAAGCCAGGGCTGCGAGGGCCAAGCCCCTTGCACGGATTTTGTGCATCGGGCCTCTAGTTATTGAATAAAATAAGGCTTACCTGAACACCACACTGTAATAGCTGACAGTAACCAAGACGGCTACTAGAGACTAATGGGCAGGGTTCATCTATGGTGTGGATACACTGGACAAAGGGATGATTCACATCCCAGATGAGAAGGAGTAGGGTAGTGTGAGATTTTGTCAAGCTGCTCAGAATGGCACACAATTTAAAACTCATGAATTATTTATTTCTGGAATTTTTCATTTAACATTTTCATACCATACTTGACTGTGAATAACTGAAACCATGAAAGCAAAATCACGGATGAGGAGGGCTACTGTATTTCTTTTCTAAATGCCAATTTGGTCGTCTACTTTTCTGTATTGATTGAGGAAAGGTGAACAGGGGAAAGAGGGAAAGAATATGTTCCCCTTTGCTGTTTTAATTTTCCAGGTTCTCTTTTGTATCCCTTGGATTTTATGTCATTATAAACATCTGCCTTCTTAGGAACATGTGCGGACAATCCCACCCAAATAACGAGAGAAGGCAGTAAAGGAGAGGAAGGCAGTGGAACCTTCCAGAGCTCCTCCCCAGGCATCAGCCATTGATGGGAAATCTTGACTCTTTTTAAAAAAATATATTTTCATTGATTTCAGAGAGGTAAGGAGAGGGAAAAATAGAAACATCAGTGATGAGAGAGAATCATTGGTTGGCTGCCTCCTGCATGCCCACCCCCCCTGGGGATCAAGCCCACAACCTGGGCATGTGCCCTTGACTGGAATTGAACCCAGGACCCTTCAGTCCACAGGCCGATGCTCTATCCACTGAGCCAAACAAGCCAGGGTGGAAATCCTGGCTCTAACTTCACAGGTGGAGAGCTGACTTCCAGTGGCCTTGAGCCAGACTGTGTGTGCACAGCGAGCATTTGCAGATTTAATATGTGAGCCTCCGTACCTCACAGGTTACACCAGAAGCCACTTTCCAGTGGGCGCTGTGTAGTGAGAGTCTAGAGGTGCCTCCCTGATTCCCACCTCTGCTTTCAGGTGAAGACTGCCTGACGCTCCCACCCCTGTGCTTCTCATGAAGTGCCATGTTCTTTCCAAGCGCTCATGGATGCTCCTGTGTCTCCCTATGGCTGACACTCTGAGGGCCCCAGTGCTTGCCTGCCATGGTGCTGTTTTATCTTTCCTTCCAAACAGATGCTTCTTTATCTCCCTCCTCCCTTTACCCACCTCTATTCTAGCTTCTCTGCTTCCTTTCCCTTCTTATTTCCCTCAGCATCTCATTTCACTTTTCTGCTCTGGAGAGAGCTATGTGTGGTTTCTTACCTTCCCCCAGTGGCATTTAAAGTGTTTCTTAGTGCAAAACATCCTATTCATTGCCATAGAAACAGGAAGCTCAGTGTGGAAGAAAAAAAAAAGAAAAGAAGTCTGGGAGTCTGAAGCTTTGCAATTCTGTTATTTTGCCCAAATCCATAAATGGCAACATGCTGGGAGATATGCAAAAGCCTGCTGCCTGAGGCAACAAGGGAAGGAAGGGCCACCCATTTCTAGGAAACTTTCACAGGTTTTAAACCCTGGTTGAAACCAGGACAGAGCAGGCTTGTGCAGAAAGGATCTCTGCTCTCCCCTTGCATGGGAGGGAGCTCCCAGTGGAGTCTGGGGAAGTTAGACAAAACTGCATTCTATTATCTGTTCTGCCTCTTAAAAGCTGCAGCACGTGGGACACTTCCTTAACCCCTCTCAATCTCCTTCGTTATAAAAATAAACATGTGAACATCCCCATGGCCTTTTGCTTGGGGTCATGTGGCGCTCCTGTAGCTGAGGCTTCATTGCATCCCCTGGTGGACTCACCATTTCCTTCCCACACCACTAGACAGCCCTTCTGTTGGCTCATCTGTTCCCAGCTCTAAGCCCCTCCCTGACATGCAGCTAAGAGAACTTCACATGCATGGGATCCCTAACACAAAGCCCGTCTGCCACAGTGTTCCTTGAAATGCACTAAAATGTGTTTAATTTTTACATCTTCATGTAAAACCTAGAGAGGACTCTTTTTCAAACCACTGATCTCAAAGATGTATCTTCAACCTACCCTCAATGCTACTCTTTTTGTCTGGGGCCTTCATCCCTAGACTGAGAATGGATCATCTAATAGTATGGATTGCACTGGTTCTCAACCTTCCTAATGCCGTGACCCTTTAATACAGTTCTTTATGTTGTGGTGACCCCCAATTTCATTGTTACAAATTGAACATAATTAAAGCATAGTGATTAATCACTAAAACAATATGTAATTATATATGTTTTCCGATGATCTTAGGTGACCCCTGTGAATGGGTGGTTCAACCCCCAAAGGGGTTTCGACCCACAGGTTGAGAACCGCTGGATTAGAGGCTCAAAATAATGATAGGAATTTCAGAGTTCTGACCTCCACTGAGACAGTGAGTTTCTCAGAGACAATCTTTATTCCATTTCCAGAAATGCACCCTCCCTTCCAACAACTTCCTGTGTTCTAGCTGTGTTTTCTTGGGTTCTGTATTTGTCTACTTGTCACCCATTAGTCACCAAGCCAAACTAACAGACAAAGTTGTTTACATTTCCCCAGTGACCTTGCTGTTGCAAGGGCACACAAATCATATTACAAACACTCCAACCAATTCTAAGTCCATACCACCAATCGCCTCTTTTAACTGACTTTGACACACTAACCCAATATTTCCCCATCCCCTAAGTTACCTAGAGCGAGGTACCAGGTAACTTAGAGATCACACCTATAGCTCAGACCCTTCAAACATCATACAGGCTAGCCAATCCTAAGCCATTTTCCCCACCCTCCCCTATCTTGCCAGTCCCACCGAAAGCACAATAAAGACTCTGGACCATGCTTTCTCATGGATTCTGCATGTCTCCTGAGCAAACCTGGGGTGCCCCTCATGGCCATGTATGACATTGCATGCCCACTCTCAGAAACTAAGTAATAAAAACGTGCTTTCAATAGCGTTAGCCTCTCTGTATCACCACTCAGTCACCTTTCTAACCTAAGACCCAGGCACAAATCAACCTTGGCCACATCTATCCTGTAAGCTGCAAGGATGTGCTGGTAGGAGATGTACTGCATACACGTCACAACTAGGGAAGCATTGTCCCAGGGGCATGCTTTGTTGGTGCTAGTTCAGCAGCATCGTCATCTATAAATAGGGTGACCATATGCCCCATAGAGTCCAAGTTTATCCCTGTCGACCTGTGTCACTATTAATAGTGCCCTTGTTCATTCCCAAAGCAGTTGCAGTTTGGAATATAAATCATATGGTTACCCTAATTTAAAGGACCAGCAATTAATCACCCATTAAATAGGTAAATGTCTAAGTACAGAGAAATAATTGGAGTTTAATCATTTAGTCCCATGTTCTCACTTGAGGAAAGGGTCAAAATGAATGTGACAGACTTTCTAAAAATACAAGTGTTTGTCTTCACAAAATATTCAAAAAGTTAAGGAGGAAAAAACAGCTGCATGAAGTATGTATACAAAGCAGAGCAATGAATCATGATTACTCCATGGTTTCTTTCATAACTATTGAGGGTGATGGTTATATTGTTCAAAAGACAAAAAAAAAAAGTGGACAAGGGTAGAAGTCACTACGGGCCAACATTTGCTTGAACATCTCCATGTGTTTTAATGTTTGGTGTCTGAGATGAAATACGGTCTCTCAATCATCCCACAAATATATCTTGCCCCTAATATGTGCTGAACACTGTATTAAGTGTTGGGGATACAATTAGAATCAGCTTCAGTTTCCACTTCAAGGGGCTCATTCTATAAAGAGAGACATTTACAAACCTGAGTATTACAAAAGGTGTAACCACAGGTTACTACAGGTCCACCGAAGAGAAGTACTTATCTTGGTCCTGGGGTTATAAAGAACTTCACAATTGAAATGTAGAGTGGGTTGTGGGAGATAGGAGATTGAATTAAAGGACCCTTGTAGAAGTCAAACCAATGATAGTGAAGCAATTTTTAAGGTTCCAGAGTCTGAGTGTTTTGGATCACTAGGTTGGGGGACAGTTTGATATCAAGCATCCAAATAAACAGAATATAAAGATTCTTGAAGCTCTGGCCCCAAGACTCAGCATTTCTTGACATGCAGAAATGAGGAATCTTAAGGACTGCCAGTAAGAAAATTACTAAAGCCAACATATAAGAGGATTGATGATGAGGACTCCTGATTTTCAACCCATTCCTAAACAGCCTGTGTTCTTCTCTAGGTGCCAGGACTGGTGCTGATACTGTCCTTGGGACCTGTAGCCTCAGTTCTGGGAAGAAGCACAGCTGTGTTACAGGGATAGCTTTCTCACCCTTCTCCCAGGGGAGTCTGTCTGAGGTTGTTTATAATCAAGGCCTAACTATGACACGCAGCTGCACTGTGTGACGGCATGGATTTCAATGAGAAAAATGCATGATTTAGGGTTGCATCTGAGCTGTGTTTTGCTTCTCCACGCCCTCGTCAGATGTAGTGTTGGTTTGGTCCTCTACAGAGTTATAAATCAACAGCTGGCTCTAAGGATTTGCTGAAGCAAACCCAAGGCTGAAGGCACAATCCCTGTGAATCAACCTGACTTATACAACGTGTCTGGCACATGGCCTTGCTCTCCCAGGCAAAGAGAATGCCTATAAAAAATGCATATTATCTGCCTTCGCAATATTTTAGACACATGGAATGTTAGACACAAAAGGGATATTAGAAATCTTTTTGCCCTCTGCTTTCATTTTAGAGATGAAGAGAGACGGAGGTTGTAAAGCTATTCAATGGAAGTCTTCAACTGGGATTCTTTTTCATTCCAGAAGCAAACAAAATTAGATTCAACACTGGAAATCAGGATGGTGTTATATTGATAAGTTATGAGCAGCAGTTTCTGTTATATGATAGTATACTTAGACAAGGCAAAAGAGCAAAATAGACTGTGTTCCCACCCCAAAATATTCAATGCCTCAGTACAGCTCTGAGGATCCCCAGGGCTTATCATAGGACACAATTAATGCCCTGTACATGGGATAAGTCGCTCCATTCTCTTAACCATCACCAAATTTCCCCATCATGTTCCTGTTATTAGAGTTCTAACAGGTGAGAATTGGTCTGATATTCATATATAACATTCTATTGATAGTAAATTTATAAAATATTTACCTACTAAATTACACTTAAAAATAGAGGCTACCATTTTTTAATATTATGAGCCAGACATTGCACCATTTTAAATACATCATCTTATTTAATCATGACAACTCTACATGATAGATATCATATTATTCCCATTTCTCATAGGAGGAAAGTGAGGCATGGAGTGATTGCTCAGTGCCATACTATTAATACGTGGCAGTACAGTTATTTGAATTCAAAGCCTATGGACTTCACCAGGAATGAAGCAGCTACTCCAGGATCTGTGACTGCAACAAACAACAAAAGCAATACTTGTCCATCTCCTATAATGCGTTTCCACAAAGGCACAAATTATGATCTTTCTGACTCAATCCCCATTCAGTAGCCTTCATGTTGAGAGTTTAACTAAACTACTCCATAATATTGCTGCACTGGCATGCATTTTGCATGGCCGGGTGGCCCACAGGAGTCTTGAGCTGTGCTCCTTCGAGCATGCCCTAGACCAGTGGTCGGCAAACTCATTAGTCAACAGAGCCAAATAGCAACAGTACAACGACTGAAATTTCTTTTGAGAGCCAAATTTTTTAAACTTAAACTATATAGGTAGGTACATTGTTATTAACTTAATTAGGGTACTCCTAAGGCTTAGGAGGAGCCACACTCAAGGGGCCAAAGAGCCGCAGTTTGCCAACCACGGCCCTAGACAATAGCCTGCAGATTCACAAGTAAAAGCAAGTCTCTAATATGACTCTCCCAACTACCCTGTGTTAATGAGTCACCCCCCCTCCAGGGCCTTCCTCTTGTGTGCCCCTGATAAGAACCCCAGAAGCTTATCAAAACCTCATTCTTTTTTATATGAATTGACCAATCTGGATTTAGCTTGGGAGCTCCAAAGCACTTCACCCACAGACCCTAATAAAGGCACATGCTGCAGGTCAGGACTTGTTCTCCTCTCCAATTGTACCCTGTGGCCCCTGGAGGCATACCATGGACCCCCTTCAGGACCTGCGGTTATAAACTTCTCCATTTCAATTCCCTTCTGGTCTTTCATGGACCCTGTGGCACTCTGTAGTTCTTCTTAACAAATGTTCACTTAGCAAAGTCACAATGCTTCGTATTACACCTTAGCAGCAGCTTCCTCATATCTCCATGCATTAGTTTAGCCCCAGTCATTTCAGTAAACATATAAAAATGGCCAGGAAAGACCCCCTTTGATGGTGAAACTGTCTCCATTTTTCCAAAATGAGGATTTGCAATTTCTGCTTCACTTCACCCTGCGTTTTCAGTCATACCGTCTTCATCATTGTCATTACTGCGCTGCTTCCTCCCTGGAGACTCTTTTCCAACTCTTCTGGCTCCTGGAAGTGTTCTGTTACAGCAAGTGGCTGGAGGAAGCAGGGCCGTGAACTTGCCCTAAATCACACCAGAAAACCCATCACCCTGCAGCTTCCCCTTTGCTCACTCCCAGCTTTCTCTGCCTTTAGGTTCCTCATTAGCAGCACGTGAAGGTGTGCCAGGAAATGAGCACACAACAAATCCTGGGTATCACTCAACATTTTACTTTTCGTGAAGAGAATTGTCATCTCTGGGCCCAGAAGCTCATAGTTGGCCTCTCGGGCTCTGAGGAGAAGAATCTGTTACGTCAGCCTCTCTGAGACAGACCCCAGCCACCCTGGCACCACTACACATGGCCACCCTGCCTCTGTGTGTGTTTCTGTCTCTGGAGCTTCTACAGCTTCCCACAAGTTCTTTAATCCAATTAGAGCTGCATTGTCCTGCTTTCTGTTAACATCATGCTCAGATTGCCAGACATAAGATATTTATTTGTATTGGCTGTCTCTATAGAGACCATCTCTCGAGGCTACCTAACCTTCCTTACCTGCCCAGATTGTCCAAGGACTTTCTCAGGTAAGGCTCCACTCTCCAGGTCTTTGCCAGATATTTTCCCTCACTTTCTCCAGGATCCTGGGAGCAATTCAGTATCCTTGGGAATGTCTTGAGTGTGACGGAGAACCCCACTTCCTGTCAGGTAAGAGAAGGGCATGACACAGGAAGGTTGAGCTCTCTGCCCACAGCATTCAGTGAAGGAGCTACTGTCATGTTCTCTCTCACAAGACACCTGCAAGCTCTCCCCTAGTGGAAAACTGATCCCCCTGGGAGCGAGCTGCAGACAAGACTTAAAAGTTACCTATACAATTTTTGTTAAAATTATAATTCATTGTTTCTTTTAAGGTAGGCAGGGGAATAGAGATGAGACATTGATGGCTTTGAGGATAGAGAAAGGGACCACCAGCCAAGGGATACAGATGGCCCCCACCAGCTGGCAAAGTCTAGAAAACAGTTTCTGTCCCAGAGCGTCGAGATGGAACCCAGACCTGCAGACACCTTGAGTTTACCCCGTGACACATGTGTTGGACTTCCGACCTTTGGAACCATAAGAAAACAAATCTGTGTTGTTTTAGGCCACTACATTTGTGTTCATTTGTCATAGAAGCCATAGAAAATTAATACAGGTGAAAAAGAAAAAAGAGAGTTTAAAGCCCTTGTCTTAGAATCCCATTAAAATAGATTTTATCAAATGACTCCCTCTGAATGAGAAACTGTTATAACTATGAAAAAGACCAGGTCACTGTGTCTGCAAATTAGACAAGATAAAATTTGAGAAAAAAAATTAAAAAAAATGTAAAAGGGCAACATTATCCAGTCTACCTAGGAATATATATTGCTATCTATGGGGAAGGACATGGACTGGTATGCATTAACTCCTGAGATGATGTTCAGTGCCAACTGTTAACCTTTAGCATGAATGTTCTTTTTACTACAAAGCAAGAGAACATTATAGCTATGCGTTTCATTTGCTTTAGTCAGAAAGACATAAAGGAGTACTGAAGAAGCTTTGAGGTCATTTGGAGTCAGGGCATCGTGGATAATCTCAACTCACTATTGAGCCTGAAACACTTGCCCATAGACCCCTGAACACTCAAAACATGGCATTTGGCAACTGTGCAAGGTCTAATCTCCAGACCCTTCAAGGAAAGAGAGCTTGGCTCAGTGCTAGTCTAGTATGAAATGAAGCTTTACCAAATTTGGTCAAAGCATTCAAATTAAGTGTCAAAGTAACTGATGCTTTCTCTTATCATTAGCATTTCATTTCATATCCCCTTTCAAATATAAAAAAGTGAATTACCTTTCTTTCCCCTGCTACACTTGAATATAGTCTTGAAAAATAGTTTCATATTCCCTTTTATTACTTACTTTTGTTTATAAAATTGTGAAAAAATGAGTTAATAAAAATTCCTACCATTTACTAAGCAACTTCTATATGCCAGGCACCTGCTATTCACTTTCTCATTGAATCCCTTAATTAAGGATTATTATTTCTGCTTATTAGAGGATAAAACTAAAGCTCAGAACGTTCAAATAACTTGCCCAAACTCACAAAAGGTGACGTGTGGCAAAAGCCAGAGCAACTGCCCTCCTTAGTCAGGGGTCCTTTGGTTTTGCTCAATATTCTCTGCGTTTCTTGAGTATGAAATGTGTTCAAAAACAAAAGCAAGAGTCGCCTGGACCAGTAACTGATGGCTCCAGTGTTAGATCCTGAGTACATTTGCCCATCCCAGGTCTCAGGTTCCCCTAGCAGAGTACAGAGAGGGCCACTGGCCTCCCTCTATGGGATGGACAAATAGGGAACTAATGAACCTCTCCTCGTGTTTTAGGATGGCTTCCATCCATCAGTAATTAAATTCATTTTCTGATGTGGCCTCTGAGAGCCCAGGAAAGGAACCTACATGTCCTGAAGGCACATGTCCCAATAGAAGGTTACGATTAACTCACCATTTCTGTCAGGTAAGAAAACAATGTTGTTGGGTAACTGAGCCAGCATCCTCCACTTTTTACTCTGCTGTTTTAAATTTACTGCTGTTCTCCCCAAACTTTTTCTTCAAACAAATATTTAGTATCCTGGTGCCATGTGAATTGGTCTATTTGCTCTATCAAGGTAGTTAGCCCTCGAGTATTCCCTCTCCTACAATTCACTATTCACTCTCCACTCTTTCCATCCAAACAGTCATTTCGTGGATGTTTTCTATAGCAATGACTGCTGGAGGATGATGCCCAAACTGCTCTCCTTTCTTAGCTTTCCTTTAGCGGCCCTATTTCTGCTCCTTTTTGGGATTTCAAAGACCAATTTCCCCAATTAGCTGTGTGGTGGCCATGATGCTATGATATCTTGTGAATCACATTAGAATGCCTGGAGCTTCTTTCAGGTGAGTGGAGTCCTCAAAGCAAAGAATTATTAATAGAATGCCCAAGGATAAAGTGAGTTAGTTTCTTTATGTTTCCATCCACCAAAGAGCCAACTGTAGCTTATTTGTCTAGTGATAAATACCTATAACATTTTCCCACTTATACAAGCATATAAATAATACAGTTCTACTTTTCTTCATATGCTACGGTAGTAGATAAAAGTAACATGAGAGGTGATGGGGGGAAAAAGGGAGTGTTTGATGAGGTCATATTTATAGGCTCAAAAGAATCACAGAGGTGGTGGGCAATGTACCCATAGATGGGTCAAAATAAGTGTAACGCTTGTGAGAAAGTAGGTCACTTCTTGTGGAGGTCGTCCTAATGCTAGAAATAAAAGAGAAAGCAAGCCACTTGGGATCAGGCCTTGTGGTTTTTCTGATTTAGAGTTCAGGCCTAAAGTAAGAAAACCTGCATTCTATTCCTGTACTCGGTCTTTACTCTCCCAGTGTTCCTCTGGGATCTAACTAATGAAACAGACAAGGGATTGTAAGCAAGAAGAAACAAACTTCTTTCTAAAATATTGGACAAAGTTGGGATGATCTACAGGCTAACACAGAGGGAAGTTCAAGGAAAAAATGATAACAGCAAACAAAATAAAGCAAAAAAAGTGTGATGCCAATAAAACATCAGGAATATAGCTACCTATGATTTGCCTTAATAATGATTGAAGTGATATGTAGGAATTACAATAAGAGTCATGAAAAGGAAATTACAGAGTTTGCAGGTGCTGGTTTAAGTGCAATCAGACCTCAAACACATCCAGATTCATATTAAATGTCTCAATGCAAAGTATTTCCCCAAGGGAAGTTGAGAAAATCTTAGTATATTAAAATAAGAATAAGAGTAGAACAAACATTGCATATTATAAGGACAACTGATACTTGCACTAATAACATATAGAATCTTATTTGGGTTATTATTTTCCCCAAATCTCAATGTTTCTAATGCTTATCTCAAGGTAAAGGTTTTCTCTCATTTCTAAAGTTTATCAAACAGGTTACAAATTTTCTTGAGTGGACTATAGCATGGGAAGTTTAAGGCAAGATGCTAATATTTTCTTCAGGTAAACACATGTTGAGAGCTATTTTAAAAATCACATGTTAGACTTTTGCTTCTAGTTGAAATGAAACAGCTTGCACCAGAGAAATTATTCTGACAGGAACAAATGAAAAAGTCAGCTACAACACAAAGAGAAGAAACAATAACAACAGCCCTCTGATTGAAGGCATTGGAAAATGACTGAGGCAACCAGGATTGAGGGACCAAAATCCGGGAGTGAAGAGAAATGGGAACCACAGGGAGCTGAGCTGATACTCTGCAAGCATTTTTTTCCCTTCAGGGCAATTACTAGTTTGGGGCTTGGAATCCGAGGCTAAAAATCTATCTAGCAAGCTTGGCTGGTAAGAAGAGGAACAAATAGAATTTATGGACATTTCACAAGGCTGCAGATACATATATATGGAGAGAAGGGGAGGTATGTTGGCCAAAGCATCCAAGATTTGAAGGAGCAGAATCCTGGAAAGAAGGGAAGCACAGAGAAGTAAGTTAGATAACTCATTTTCTCCTACAAGCATACGCCAAATTTTTAAGCCACACAGGGCAAGGAGCTAAGCAGGATTTCACCAAACATCCAATAAGAATTTTGGCCTCCCAAAGCTGGAGACAGAAATAGGAGTTCAGAGCCTGACAAGATGGAGAAGCCCTAGTCAACATTCCAGGCTTTCAGTTGGACTCCTGGGAGCTACACCATCCATGAGGAGCAAACCAGAAGTAGATGTGACTTTTAAAACTTCAACCCAGCCTACAGGCAGTTTAGTCGCGAATTGAGTCAAAGGGATCTGCCTCCATTCTAACTACATATTGTGAATGAGCATGGAGTCAATCCAAGTTTGATGTCTGCCCTGTCCAGCACTCCCCTGTATCTTTTTCATCACCCCTCATCCACTCCACCCACCTGACTCACACCAACCTATTCAATACTCCATTGTTTCTGGTGGAAGTCTCTTGCTATCAATATCCAAGTAGGAAGTCATTAATTAACCTCCTACCTTTATAACTATCCAGACAGAGCATACCAAAATAATGGTGTCCTCCCTGCCACTGCCAGGCAGCAGCGCCACTTAACTGTCAGGGTGCAGACACTCGAGGCCCTGGGCATAGCACACAAACAAGGCATTGCTGTGGGAAGGTCAGAACCTTTCAGATTAATATGCCAATGACCATCTAGTTGCTTCCTGGTGGCCCAGCCTTTCCCTGACTCGGACTCAGTCATTCAGGTCCTAACAAGCCTCCAAGACTATTGTTGTTGGCTTGGAGCCTGTTGGTTTGTTTCATTGTTGTTTTTATGGGTGTCAGGCACTGTGTTGGACACTGATGACTAATATCTCACTTATTTAAATGATACCAATTATCAGTGGTTTCATTAGGTGACTATCACAGATCATCTACAGACTATAAAGCATGATTAATATGAAAGTTCTGAAGGAAACAGTCTTGAGGTGCTTGCTTTTAAAAGCATAGAATGAATGTCAAACCTTTTCCCTTTTTTGATAAAAGAAGGGAGATTAGAGCACTTCACTCGAGGTTAAGAGGACCCCAGCAATATCAGACTAATGTCTAAGATCAGGAAAATATTTTTTCTTAGTTAAGATGCCTGATTTAAGGGTGTGTGTGTGTGTGTGTGTGTGTGTGTGTGTGTGTGTGTGTGTATTAAAGTTCAGATATTTAGTTCAACCCCTTCATTTTACAAGTGAGTAAATCAACAAGAAATGAAGGTTGTCCCATAGTCCTATAGCTATTTCACTTGAGCTGGAACTAGAACTGACGTTAAGTCCCCAACTGTGTGTCTACTGTGCACCATGCAGCAGGGAGAAGAAAAAGAACTGTATGCTTTTTGCATGTGCTAATAATTAGGAGATGTCTTGATAATAATCTAGGATTTAATGGCAAGCAAAAGTGCGGGAGTGGAATGTCCCATTCTATAATGTGTTCCAAGAAATCTCAGGAAAATCAGACACTAAGCAAAGGGTTGAAATCTTGGGCTACAGAAAATCTTTCTAGGTATGTTTGGTGACTCATGGCCTACATTTTCACAGCATAAAGGGGCACCATGAATCAGAAATAGCCTTTATAAGTAAGGTTTTCCATCAGGAACATCATGGTGGAAATGTACCTCATAAACTAGCAGAATTCGGAGTCTCTTTCATATTTGTTACTTATTAGGAGTGCTCCTACAGTTGTGGAAAGGCCTATCAACAGAAAAACAACTGCCTCTTATCAAGAAATCTGATGATGAAAACTGCTAAAAACAATTGGAATGGTCTTTTGAACCAGAATCTCTTATATATGTATGTACATATGGCTCTGCAGAATCAGCTGTGAAGGCTTCTCCTGACTTAAATCTGAATTTTGTGTACAATCATGACTGTCATATTAGAATAACCTGGGGAGCTTTAAGCATACTGATGTGCAGGCTCAACCCCAGAAGAATTAAGTAAGAATGTCTGTGGGTAAGTCTTGGACATGTTTCAAATGATTTTACTATATCACCAAGGTCAAGAACCACTGAGTCAGAGGGTTCAAAAGAACTCAAAGGTGGAAGAATTGTTAGGGGCAGAACTAGAATATTGGGGATTAGCTATTAGTTATAAGAAATACTAACAAGGAATATTAATCATGCTCTGTTAATCATGATTGTTTTGTTCTAATTAAAGAAAGCACGTTCTAACCTGTCTGGGAATTGTAAAACCTGGGAGCTCAACTGGAAATGCGGCCCATCTTCCTAATCTGGGAGCTGCCTATTATCATGGAAAAATTAACAACTTTGTTGAGGAAAAGAAGCAATGGAACCCCCTGCCTTTTGCAAACTCACAGCTCACATTGCCTGTAATCTGTAACCATTATACTCATTCTTAGTCCTTTTGCCCACTTCCCTATGCAACCTTTGTCCTTGTACCCCATATAAGCAGCTGACTTATGGTGGGGTGGGGGTGCAGAGCAGATTATCGTGGATGACCTGCTGCTCTCTCATACTGCCAGCATTATTGGAATAAGCCCTCATATATGATTCAACCCTGTCTCTGCTTAATGGCTCAAGTAGTGACAGGTAGCCCGGACCCATTGGTGTCCGGTTTCAGAATGAGAAAGTTCCAACCAGCCAAAGGGCCTCACTGTCTAAGCAAACCTCCTCAGTGCTGAGTGACCTTTATCATGTTCAGAATCCCAAGGAGTATATGACTGCCTTGTCACCACCCTGGATGTCTCCCTATCTCAGTGCATCTCTCTCTCTCTCTCTCTCTCTCTCTCTCTCTCTCAACTTCCCTCTGGAACTCTACCTACAGTATAACCATCCAATTCTCAATAATGACTCTTGCCTCCACTTCTAGGAAGTGATACCTTTATCTCCCATCTACCAGGAACAATCAAGCTTCTCACTGAATATATGTGTCTATTTCCCCACCATCAGTGAACAAGAAAAAAATTCCTAGATATTGATGTAATTTTTATGAGGCCCTAAATCCTTCCAGCTTCTTCTCACAGCCTCTGTGCACCTCTACAAGGAAAGGAGACCCTCCTGGTAATGGGTTGTCCTTCTTAACTGAATCTATTTTTAATCCTTGCATTTTTCAAAGCTATGGTGGCTTAGAGCAGATGTAATAGACAAAGAATCTCCAACCATCTTTGCTTTCTCTGGTCCGTGTTCAGATGCTGCTGCTGCTTTTCTGCTAGAGGTCCCTACTCGGGTCTGCTCACATCCTCTGAATCGCCCACCCTTTCATCAAGCAGGGCAACAGTCTGCTTGTCACTTAACCTCTGTGCAGTGCCCAGCACCATAAAAACAATACTGGAACAGAATTTTTTTGTCCTGGCAGCTTGGTTCAGGCTGGGACTGCTTAACCTTCTGGTAGACCTCCGATATCCCACTCCCCAAAAGAGGTGCCCTGACAGCCAGTGATTCTGCTTCTGGGAGGGAAGCTGGAGTTCTGAGAGAGAAGGACTAGAAATGGATCCAACCTGCCATAAATATTATTGCATCCTTCGTACTTAAATTTTCATTTAGTAAGAACTTACTGAAGGCTTACTCTGTGCTCTGTGCTGTGCGTGTGTGTGTGTGTGTGTGTGTGTGTGTAAAATTGAAGCCCTCCTGAGGCAGGTGGGGAAATGAAATGATAATGATTCCAGGAGTCAGGAATTATGAAGTCTGGGCCCAGCTTCATCACTAGCATACATGGGACTAAGGGCAAGGATCCATTTCCACATTCCTAAAGCAAAATGAGCCCTAGTGAAAGCACACTTGGAATTGGGGGGGGAGGGGAGCTTGACATTTTTGCAGCTAGAAGTCTGAATACAAAAACAAGTGGAGCATAAAGAAAATTATTTGAGAAATGTCCCAAGGCAACATATACAAAATTTAGAAGTACTATCTTCAATGCTTAATGAATAAAGGAATAAATTATATGACAGGTGTGGTATATGAAACAAGAATTAAGGGCACCAAAGAAACACATTCTTAATATTTGGATCACTCATTGCACATGTAAGAATTGGCTGTCCTCATTTCCTCAACATGTAGAGCCTTTGTTCTCCCTATGCTGTACCCACGCTCCATGCCACCGCCTCTCATCAGAAGTATTCAGAAAGCCTAAATCTTGGAGAACTGGGATGATTTGGCATCTAACAACTTGGCTTCTAATTTGGATCCCCTGTGAAATAAAATTCTAAACGGAGATTTCATCCAAATGAAGACCCCACAGTAAAAGCTTGCAGGATGCCAATGCCAGCTCTCGCCTTTCAGAGCTCCCCCGACCGTGCCGAGAATGGCAGGCAACCATTAAGAGGAGACAAAGAGCCAAACGTGTTTCACAGATACTTCCACGCTGTGAATGTGCCAGTGAATGTCTGAAGATGTCCCTGACAGCTCAGGCTGCTCCATCATGGACCCAAGGAAGCCCCATCACTTGAGAGATCAAAAACTGGCCGGAGAGTAGGCTGACACTCACCCCCAGTGCCCCACTCTGTTCTGACAGGGAAACCCAATGTGTCCTCATCCAGAAGGTCTTTTCCTCTCCAGAGATCTGGGGAGCTGCAGGCTGGGCGCTTCCTAGGATGAACAGAAGGACAGGCCTGTGCATGTTCACACATCTCATCCCATTCATTCACACTTCCAAAGGCTCCAGATTCTGTTAAAATTTTAGCTCGCTCTTATTCTCAAATCCATTTTTGAAGCTGGCAGCAGTACGCCTGAATTCCAGGTGTAATATATAGCTCCTCGCTGCCTCCCACTTCCAGCCTTGCTACCTTGGATGCCACTACATTTTCCTCCTTTCAACACAAACATGAGGAATTCCTCTTTGTTTCTGTTTCTTCTTCTTCTTCTTCTTCTTCTTCTTCTTCTTCTTCTTCTTCTTCTTCTTCTTCTTCTTCTTCTTCTTCTTCTTCTTCTTCTTCTTCTTCTCCTTCTCCCCCTCCTTCTCCTTCTCCTCCTCCTCCTGCTCCTCCTCCCCCCCCTCCTCCTCCTCCTCCTCCTCCTCCTCCTCCTCCTCCTCCTTCTTCTCCTTCTTCTTCTTCGCAAGTGTTGCATGGTAGCTGGGCTAAAAAAAGAGACAGAGGTTGTGAACACATTTTGTTCCCATTAAATGTTCTACTTATTGTGTTATTGCCTTCTCTATATCACATTAACTCCCTTCCTTCTTTGTCACTAAGAAGTAGGTGCCTATGATTAGAGCCCTGGAGGTCAAGACCTAGACTCCATATTCTGGATCTATGTTTAGGTCTAAAGAGTGCCTCTATTTATCTGTAATTTCCCATTAGGATGGAGTAAATCACCTGTCATTTTTGTGGTCTAAGATAAACTGCTCCTTGAAATTTGGGATACTTGTTGTTTTATAGTCAACTGATGAGATGAAGGGTGAAGAGTGAAAATGGCACTTCTGGAAAAGCAATGTTTAAATTCTCCTCTAACCTTTAATAAGCTAAATGTGGGGTCTTGTGGAAACCCATGAATACTGACAAAATTTGAGCGTCAGGCTTTTGAGATGAAAACAACCGGCTAGTCTCCTGTTCCTGCCTCTCTGGTCCTTGCGACATAAGGTAAGTTGTTTACACTTGGAGAGCCTCAGTTTCCCAATCAAGGTTCCCATATTACATTTCAGTGTCATATCTCTTCTATCTCCTTTATTATAGAACTCCCAATTTTATTATGCTCATGCTTTCCTTTACCTCTTGCAATTTTAATGTCTTTGTGTGCCAATTCTAGCATCTCAGCCATTTGGGGGTAAAATTTTATTAATTGAATTTTTTCATAGACGTGGGTTATATTGTGTTACTTATTTGTATGACTAGTCATTTTTATTGGATTCTGGCCATTATGATTTTTAGGTTGTCGTCGTTGCGTTTTGTCATATTCTTTTAACTATTATTTGAGCTTGTTCTGGTATGCAGTTGAGATACTTGGAATCAGTTTTGTTCATTATGTTATTTGGAAGAAGGTTTTTGGGGGTAGATCAAGAGCAGCTTTTAGTCTAGGGCAAATTTATCCCCACTGCAAAGATGATCTCCTTCTGAGAACTCTATCCAATGCCTTATGTGTTATGAGGTCTTTACCCCCAGCTGATGGAAACAAACTATTCTCAGCCTTTTGTGAGTTCTAGGAATTCTTCTGCCTCCTGCTTTCTAGTAGTTCTTTCTTTGCCCTGAATATTTTCTTCTCAGGCGTGCACAAAACGGCACTCTGTTAAAGCCTTGTGGTGACCCTCTGCAAAGCCCTGGCACTCTCTCTGTGCAGTTCCACCCTCTTCAATAGTCTGACATGACAATTCTGGTGGCTTTGACCTCCCTGAATTCTAATCTTTTTCTCCTCAATTCAATGAGCTCTGCTGAGTTTCTCCTTTGTATACCTCAGTCTGGAAATTGCCTCTAAGAGTGAGCTGGGTCAACTGGAGAGCTATCTGTTTCCTTTTATCAGAAATCATAATCCTGTGATAGCTATTATTCATGTCTAAACACTATAATATATATCCATCCCAGTTTTCTAGTTATTTAAGACAGGAAGGAAAGTTAGGTGCCTGTTACTCTATGGTTGATGAAAAGAAAAGTCCTCAGTGTCTTTTTGTTAAGTTCTTATCAGTATTACATTATTATTTTTTTTTTTTGCTTTCTAACACAACCAGATATTCTAGAGTCTCTTGGGTTTTCCAGTCCCATACTCAGAATCAGCCATTCCTGCAAAGAGATCTAAATCCTTTCGTGGGCAATAGTATTTAGAAAACAAGATATGGGAGCTAGATTTGCTCATTTCTGCTGTGGTATCATTTAATCTGTAACTTTTTGAATTATTACCTCATACTGATGTGAATTCAAATTCAACAACATTCTCTTAGTCTTCCCTTACATCATATATCTCTCTCTCTTTTACAATTTTATGAACCCTTGTTCCCAAAACATCACTATGTTTACAGATTTGCTCAATATGCACAAACACTAATTTTATAATTATTCCATTAACATCACTATCATAACAAACCTAATAAATAAGTTTAGGATTTCTTGCATTTATTCTTGTCTTTAAAATATTCCCCATGTAAGATGTACAGCCAGAGTATTGTGTTCAGAACTATTTGGATTAAATTTTTGTATGTTATTTTGTTATACATTTGATATATAATTAAGTTTATTTTTGTTTTATTTAATTTTAGGGTTTGCTCTTATTTTACCAATTTAAATTTTATTTTATTTTTGAATAATGTGTAAGATTCACATGATAAATCAATACTAGCTGGGAGATCTCACTCCTACCTCAATTACCTCTACTTCATTTTCATCGATCCTTAGAGTTAACTATTTTAATTACTATTTTATTTTCTATGTTTATTTTTATATGCATAATATGAGAGAATGTATATACACATGCATATTCTAATTTCACTTACTCTTCCCTTTTTTATATAAAAATTAAAACCACTATATATGTTCTCTTTTGTGCACTTAACAGTGATGCTGTATGTAAGTGAAATTAGAATATAATTGTCTCCTATGCATCAAGTTGCAGACATCAAATAGATAAGTTGGACATATAGAGTTCAGAGAAAAGATTAGAACCTTAAGATTTCTTCCTATGCTTCTCTACCAATTATCAAGTAATACTTACGCTGCCAATTATCAAGTAATACTTCATTCTGGTTTTGTTAAAATCAAGTCCTTTTGAAATTTCCTGTGCACACTTTACAACAATTACCCATGCTCTGTAAAGCACAGTTTAAAAAGACAGAATTTTCTTCATCCTGACAAATTGGAATGACGTTATTTTCTTACCATTGACCCCATTTTTCAAAACACAATTCTCTCTAAGTATAATATTTGAGAACTTTTCAAGTTAACCATAGCTTGCTTAATGTGAGGAAGCCAGTGAACGAAATTGTTTTAATTCATATTCAACTTCCTTGTTTCCTTCTAAACATCTCTAAAGGCCAGGGGCATTTTAAATTCTGCATTTGCTCTACAAGCAGATTTCCATAGGAGCCAACCTAAAATTGAGGGCAAGGCAGAGTCTCTGTCATTTGATCAATTAAAGTAATCTTAGTGCAAAACAAACAAAAAAACAAAAACTTTATTTGCTGAAGAACTAATGTTGAAAAAATGTCGTTGGCATTGCAGAGTAGGAGTAGCTTAAATAAATGTAATAGACTGTCTTAGAGCACTGAGTGCCACGACCTTTGTATTCTGTCAATAGTGGAAGGTCTAGGCTAGGGGCTAAGCAGTTGCACAACAGAATAAATCAGAGTTTTTGCCCTCAAAGAGCTTGCTGACAGTTAAGGAACCAAGTCCATTCACAGCTATTATTAAAGTAGCATGTTCTGTATATTATCAGGAGAAGAGGTGTTAGTAAAAGGTAATGTGGGTTCAGTGATAGGGACATTAACTCTAATGGTGGAATTTGATAACTTCCTAGAGGACATAGGATTGAATCCCAATTTTTGAAGGCCAACATTTTGACAACAATGAGTGGCAATTGATTTTGCCTTCAGCTAACGAGGCCTATTGGAGGCTGTTGTAAGACACAAGACAGAAGACAGCATTAATTAAGGCAATTTCGATGGGAGTGGGGAGGACAGAGATTTCAAAGGTCAAATGTTCAAAAAACAGGAAAATTTAGCAAAATGTCATTGGTGGCCTCACAGTGCACATTTAAAAAGAACCTAAAATGAGGGTTTAATACCATGGAGATGCTGATAAAATAGTGAGTTTTATGATGGTTTATATTTTTAGTTTCCTCATAGAGTAGTCATGAATATTAACAAAAGTGAATGTGAAAAATATTTTGTCTTGTGGTTTCCTTATTATTTCTATTAACAACAAGAGCAATAATAATATGTCTATTTAAAAGTTGTTTTTGTGGTGTGTGTGTGTGTGTGTGTGTGTGTGCCTGGAAGTGAAGAGAAACTAAAGGCTGAAATGGGTTTTGCTGTGGAAAGTTATCCTACCACTGGATTCAAAGTATATTGTTTGTAGCTTCTGGGATTGAACATATTGGCTTCTAAAATGGCAGATAAAAGGACCTCCAAACTCATGCTTATCAGAAAGACTAGTTATTTTTTGTTTTTGTTTTTTTCTTAACAAGAAGGGAATCTGTTGGAGATCCAAACAGTTCTGTTTTTCCCAGGAGTGCAGGTTGGGTTGTTGTAACCCAGAGTTTTCAGGAGTCTTTTTTGTTGTTGTTCATAGGGAGACCAGTGAAGACTAGTTGTGTCACAAAGAGTCCAATTCCATGACACCCCTGACCTCTTCTGTATTGTACAGGGCATGTGGCCTCAGAGGGTTTGCAAACTTGAATTTCCAAAATAATGTATTGTCATCACCATCATCATAGCTCTAGACTAAATGTTTGCATCCACCATCATATGTTGAAACCTAACCCTCAACATTATGGTATAAGGAGGCAGGGCCTTTGGGAGGTGGCTAGGTCATTAGGGTGGAGACTTCATGAATGGAATTAGTACAATTACTGAGGTGACCCCAGAGAGCTTCCTTGTGCCTTCTGCTATGTTAGCACATAGCATGTAGTGTCCATCTATGAACCAGCCTCCAAAATTGTGAGAAATAAGTGTTGCTTGAGCCACTCACTCTATATAGCATTTTTGTTATAGCATCTTGAACAGACTGAGACAACCATTTTGATAAATACCTGGTTTCACATGACAATGTGATAAGTGGTACACATAACCACAGGCATAGATCCTAGAAATCTGGCTCATTGTCTAGACTGCAGTGTATGATTCTTATAAACAGAGAAAGTAATAATGCCTAACATTTATTGAATGCATATTACATGTTCAGGCACTTTATAACAGACTCTCATGTTTTGCCTCACTCATTTTTACCATCAGATTACCCTTTGAGGTAAGTCTTAATCTTAACTTCATTTTCCTAATGAGAAAACTGAGCCAGTGAGTGATTAAATAACTTCCCAAACTTTCACAGCTAACATGTGGAGGAGCCAGCATTTTAACTCAGGAAGGATGGCTTCAGAGTTCACTTTTTTAACCACTAAAGATTATTGCCTACAATAGTGCATATTAAGGGTACAGAAAAGGAAGGATTTATAACCGATTGGAGTCTAAGAACAGAAACAAGAAGTCCATGTGCAGATATGGGGTAAAGAGATAATGGTAGCTTCCTTGGTGAGAAATGAGAAAAGATTACAAATAAGAGATTGGTCTGGGTTTGAATTAGCGCCCTGCCACTAACTAACATTGTGACTAGGGAGCTACTTAGCCTCTGTGTGCCTCAGTTTGTATATCCACTGAACCATTACAGCAAAGACTTGCAGTTAACTTTAAGGCGTTAATACATGCAAAGAGCCTACAAGTAGTGGTGGGCACATGAAACACATTATAATTATTATTGTTATGAATAATCATTACAAATAGGAAGTCAGCTACTAGGCAGCACCTCTGAAAGATAGATCTTTATATCCTTGTAATAGAGTAGTTGTTCACAGGTGCCCTCAAATTTCCTCCTTAGGTAGGGGAAAATTTGAATAGAAGAGGAATTAGGGGGAAAGGGTTTGAGGAATCAAAGACTCACGGCAGCTGAAACTCAAGCTCTCCACCAGGGGCTCCTCAGACATGACCTTGAAGTGCACCTCTGAAGTGGCTTCTTCTCAGTCACTTCCGTGGCAGCCACGGAGCAGTGCTGCCTCTCACAGCCTCCCGGGTACCTCTCACAGGAACACACAGAGATGTCCCACCAGACACAGGCCCTGTTCTGAAGAGAAGCTCAGCCTCTTAGAAAATGGAAAGAAAGTAAGAGTAGTAGGCCACAAGTGAGAGAGTTTATAACTTAGAATAGAAAAGTTCTTAACTGATCTACTTCTAATTTCTCACGTGACAGATAAGGAAATTAAAAACTAGAGAACTGATTTGCTAAAGATCACTAACCAGGGTTAACAGACTTGAAAAGGCCTGATTTTTGGTCCCATGGTCGTTTTTCAAATTGAGATTCTCTGACGTTCTTCAAAGACCTTCAGGGGAGAAGAAAGCAGGGAGGTTCCTAGACATTTCCTCAGTGAGTGTACCCCAAGACGATATGGTTTATATACGGGGCTTCTGGCTAAGACTGGTTTTGAAGTACGGGCTCCAGGACTAAAGGAATATTTAGGAACCACTTTCTTAGTGCTGTCTCCATCACTGAGCAGTTTCTAGGAAGCAAACTGGAAAGTTCCCCCAATGATGAAGCTATTTGTTAAATATCACAGGGTCATTGAGGCCATCTACATATAATAACACACTGTAACAACCAGAACGACCAGTCGCTGTGATGCCCACTGTGGCCAGCAAACCGGCCTGATTGGGGGGTGGGGCTGCCGGCCAACCTCCTGCAGTCCCTCCTCCAGCCATCCCCACCCACAATTGGCCCCCACAACCTCGATTAGCTCACAGCCTCTCCCCCTGGCCAGCCCCACCCCTGATTGCACCCCACCCTAATAGGGGGTGGGCCCAGCCATTCAAACTCCTGCAGCCCCTCCCCCCAGCTTGCCCCACCCCCAGGGGGCCCCCACCATCCCAATCAGACAATGACCTCTCCCGACAGCCAGATCCACCCCCAATCGGCCCCCCCCCCACACTCGGATCAGGGGCAGGGTCTGTCAGCCAACCACCCATGGCCTCTCCCCTAGGCCACCGATACCAAATCGGCCCCTCCTACCCCATTTAGGGGTGAGTCTGGCCGGATCACCACCCACAGCCCCTCCCCATGGCAGGCTCAAACCTGATTGGGCCCCAATTGGGGCAGGCTGATGGCCAACCTCTTGCCATCTCTTCCTCCCTACAGGCCCAGCCCCAATCCACCCCAATTGAGGCTGAGCCGGCCAGACCCCACGTGTGCATGAATTTGTGCACTGGGCCTCTAGTATAATTATCTAATCCAGGGGTCCTCAAACTACGGCCCGCGGGCCACATGCAAATACAAATATTGTATTTGTTCCCATTTTGTTTTTTTACTTCAAAATAAGGTATGTGCAGTGTGCATAGGAATTTGTTCATAGTTTTTTTTTAAACTATAGTCCGGCCCTCCAATGGTCTGAGGGACAGTGAACTGGCCTCCTGTTTAAAAAGTTTGAGGACCCCTGATCTAATCTAATAAAAGAGAAACATGCAAATTGACCATACCTCCACCACGCCCCAAGTCATGCCCACCAGCCAATCAGAGCGACTATATGCAAATTAACCCAACCAAGATGGCGGCCGGCAGCCAAGGAGCTGGAGCAAGCAGGAGGCTTGGTTGCCCTGGTGATGGAGGAAGCCAAGTTTACCGCCTGCCCTGGCTGGCTGTAGCCTCCGCTCAAGGCAACAAAGTTTAAATTATAGAAGATAAATAAATCCTAGACATCTGCTTCCAGCCAGCTTCCACTGGGAGCTTGGGTGTCTGGGGGCTGTGGCCAGCCTGCAAACAGCCATAGCCCCTCACCCAGGCTGGCCAGGCACCCCAATAGGACCCCCCACCCTGAAGGTGGTGTGGCCAGCCTGAAAACGGCCCTCAGCCCCTCACCCAGGCTGGCCAGGCACCCCAGGGGGGACCCCCACCCTGAAGGGGTTGTGGCCAACCTGCAAATAGCTATCAGTCCCTCACCCAAGCTGGCCAGGCACCCCAGCGGGGACCCTCACCCTGAAGGGGCTGTGGCCAGTCTGAAAACAGCCATCAGCCCCTCACCCAAGCTGGCCAGGCACCCCAGTGGGACCCCCACCCTGATCCGGGACACCCTTCAGGGAAAACCAGCTGGCCCCCACCCATGCACCAGGCCTCTATCCTATATAGTAAAAGGGTAATATGCAAACTGACCCTAACAGCAGAACGACTAGGAATGACTGGTCACTATGACACACACTGACCACCAGGGGGCACACTCTCAATGCAGGAGCTGCCCCCTGATGGTCAGTGTGCTCCCACACGGGGAGCTCTGCTCAACCACAAGCCAGGCTGATGGCTGCCAGTACAGCGGTGGTGGTGGGAGCCTCTCTTGCCTCCTCAGCAGCTCTAAGGATGTCCGACTGCAGCTTAGGCCTGCTCCCCCCTGGCAATTGGACATCCCCTAAGGGCTCCCGGGCTGCCAGAGGGGTGTCTGAATGCCAGCTTAGGCCCAATCCCCCGGGGAGCGGGCCTAAGCCATTAGGGGTCCCAGACTGTGAGAGGGCACAGGCCAGTCTGAGGGACCCCCCGAGTGCACAAATTTTTGTGCACCAGGACTCGTATTATAGATAAATGTTCAAATATAGCTGAAGTTAAAAGGGGACAGAAACCTCAGTATGTTTTGTATGACTTACAAATGTTTATGAACTTTATTGTTTTTCAAATTAATGGTAAAAAATTTGTCTGAATATGACAGGTATTGATAGAGTAATAAAAATAATCCCCTTAACAAGTATTAAGTGCCTGCTATGTCTCAAGCTTGGCCTATCGACTGAATAAATTTCTCACACATATGTGATACTATTTTTCAAATGTACATTGATATTACCACTGATAAAATCCAAATATATCTTGAAATGTATGAATTTATCTTTCAGGTATTGTAATGTTTTCTCAGTCAACATTTCCCTCATTATAAAATCGATGTTTGTTTTTTTTAATGTGAGAAATACATTTCCATGTGTGAAAATTTCAGGAACTCTGGTTGGACTACAAGACTAAAATGAACCTTGAGTCATCAACTTCTTCTTTGCCATTAACATTAGACAAAGGAAAGATTTCTGAGCATTTCTGGGTTATTTCAGGTCCTCACATGTTTTTGTGAGACTAGCCACTAGCATCCTTTTATGTATTGTCACTTGAATTTGACAAAGTCTTCCAAAAGGAAAGGCATAAGCAAGCTTACATTATCTAGATACTAGTAAAAATAAAAACATTTTAAAAAGAGATGTAATATAACTTCTTTATTGCTCCCCAATACCTGACTCTGTAACTGTATAGGGTTGATGCATAAGGTAAAGCCCTATACAGAAAGGTTAGCACTTGTTTAAGACAGAAGTTAATCACCAAAGAGGAACAAGCACAACAGAACAGAAAACCTACCACTTGTCATAGTGTTAGTGTGGGAGAGTGGAGTGGGCAGTCTAATAAGACTAGATGACAGTGAAGGTGCCCACTGAATGTTTATGTGGTAACTGAGGAAAACCAGAGCTGGGTTCAGTTGTAATGAAAATCTAAAGCAACTAGGGTATCACCATACAACCACCTTCAGACTATTGGGAACTGGAGAAGTGGCTATCTTCTTGTGGTAGTTTTCGCTGTTCTTAATCTCCAACCACAGTCTGGGTGGTGACCATGAGGCCAACCGGAGCTTTGGAGGGGCATTCTCTCCGGGGAAAGAGGCAGCCCTGGAATGAGAGGCAACCTTGTAGCCAGGAAGACAGAGCCCATCCCAAAGGGTGAGTATCTGAGAGAATCTGAGAACACATAGTCACCGGGTTGGAGATAGTTGAGCAGAAGTGAGAGCCAGAAGCCTCAGATGACGAAGATAAGGCTCTCTTTCTCCTGGTTCTCCTCACCTGGAAATTGGGCAGACACATCTCCCAAAGGCACCTCCTGGGCTGAGCTGCCCCCCGTGTTTGACTCACAAACACAGCTGGGGCAGCAGAAACTACCTTGTGCCCTTGGGCTTTGAATGACTACCCTGAATATCAGGAAACACCCAACACCTTCTCTGCCAAGAGCAATAACGCATGCTATTGATCTTAAACTTCTTGAAACCATAACTGCTTAGGGTGGTTACTTTCAGAGATGACACATATTCTTTTGCCAAGTTATTTTATCCAACTCTCAACAAGGTTCCTTCCAGGATTTATACTGTCTGATTGTACAGTGTTACCGGTTGAATGTTTGTATTTCCTCAAAATCTACGCATTGAAGCACTAACCCCTCAGTTTAATGGCATTTATAGGTGGGGCCTTTGGGAGATAATTTAATTTATTAAGGTCATGAGGGTGAGGCTATCATGATGGGATTAATGGCTTTATAAAAAGAGGAAGTGGTTCTCTCTCTCTCTCCCCCATGTAAAGACACAATGAGAAGGCAGCCTTCTGAAAGCCTGGGAGAGGGCTCTCACCAGGAACAGAATGAGCCAGCAACTTGATCTTGGACTTCCCAGCCTCCAGAAGTGCAAGAATTTAAACTACCCAGTCTATGATATTTTGTTAGTGTAACCCAAGCAGACTAATACATATAGTTACAGGAGCAGGTCAGGTAACTTTTGCCAATAAGTTGGTATCTATTACATACTTTTTGTATTCACAGACCCACTGAAAATTCTTTTTGAGAATAGATAGAACTATGTGAAGAGCTCTCACAAGATCCCCCAAACCCTTGGAAATCAACGTTCTCTAAGCACTATGGGGATTTGAGTGTGTGAACTCATGCTAGCTCATTCTTCTGGTTCAGAGAGTGGTATATAAAAGATCTTTAAGAACTAAACAGAAAAGATTTGTACCAAGCTGGATTAACTAGGGTTCCTCAAGTGAGGGCAAGCCCAGAACACCTGCCAACAGTGAAAGATTGTGACCTACAGTCATTGTAACAAATCGCATAAGACTGATTTGGCAAGATTCCAGGGAACACCTCTCTGAGAACTGCTACCAGGAAATTGCTAGTGAAATGCCAAGAAAAAGTGGCCATGGCTTCTAAGTGGGAGCCCCCTTTCTGCAGTGCCAGAATTTTATTTTGATTTCCAAATGTGTGTGAACCTTTGAATTTAGAGGTTCAACTTTTGATTTGCTTACTAGCATCCCTTTAGACTAAAGGTTAAAATCTCTTGCCTCATAAAGTTTTAAACATATCATCTCCTGGGGAGGGGCAATAAAGGGAGTATGCAGGAAGCAAAGCTGTAATGGGAAAGTAAGTATGAAATCACATTCCCAGAGGCTTTGCAGTTTAAACACAATTGGGTTTCAATTCTGTGCTGTTTCCCTTGCCTCAACTTCCTCCTCATTTCAGTAAACCCCTATCGGATTACTCAAGCGATCAAAGGTCAGCATACCTACCCCCACACCTAAAGAATCTTGCTTTACATTTTCTTGGTGAGCACATCATAGGTCTTAATGCTTCTCCCTAAACAGAGGAGATCAACAGTCATGCAGACTGTCTGGGGCTTTGGAGATGCATGAGGTATAGCATGAAACAGCTAATATAAATCATATTTTCTGTGTTTCCTATTTCTGTAATGCAGGAAGTGCTGGTTCCACAGTCCCTTGTGCTTTCAGAGATAAGAAAGGTTCTGCACCATTCAGAGTTTTTAGATAGCCCATTGGAATTTTGTAGGAGATATGGAGTTTTCAGTCCTGTACCAAATAGACAAGAAACTGTTCTTAAGGTGTCATCACCCACTGGAACTGTATTAGGTGCTGGGAAATGTGGATAGCTGCAATTCCTGGCTGGGCTTGCTACAGGCTATTGTGTACATGTACAGATATCTAAGTGCCTAGCCAGCCATTGCTATGGAATTTGGTTCCATTCATGGTAACAATGTCCAGAATAAAAGAAGCAGATCAACTGTGTATGGTAGGTTTGTATAAGAAAGCAGGTGTAGATTTGACAGCCCAGAGTCTGGTTAAAGGATCAAATGAATCAGTCAATAAATTATTAATCATTTTTTTATGGAACTTGAAACACATTCCTGCCCTGAAGCAAAGTAGGATATAAGCCATGAGGTAAAGCATGATAATGAAAGCTCTGATGTCTGCATTCTGGGAGCTTTATTTATTTAGAGGGTTATGGGGGCGGGGTGTAGTGGGAATAGGGGTACAATAGTGAATATGTTATGAGAACATGACATGAATAATCTCAAACAGGGGATAGTCAGAAACATTAAAATGCTTCTCTTATAATCTTCAATGAAATAAGAGCAGTAAACAAAAGTGACACATGTTCTAAAGCATGCAATGGTGACTTCAGTACTTCAGTGCAGCAATTATATCTGTTAACATAGCTGATGGAAAACATCAAGAAAAAAGAAAGCATTTATATTCTTGATGGCCAGGGGGTCGGTCTTTTGTTCCCCGATTGTCTTACATATGGCACACAACTATTATAACAGTGGACAACGTAATTGCTGATTTTATATTGTTTTTGCATTTTTTTGGTATGTACATTGAATGTGTTCTGCTGTTAGAGAATTATTTAGAGAGCTGCTGTATAATGTTGTTCCTATAGGCAACAATACCACATTCTACACTTAGATTTGTTGAGAGGATAGACCGCATGTTAAGTCTTACCACAATAATATACATATATCCTAGAGGCCCGATACACGAAATTTGTGCAAGGGGCTTGGCCCTCACCGCCCCAACTGCCTCAGCCAGCCCTTGCAGACCTGGCTTCACCCAGAAGGTCATCCGGAAGTTCAGTCAGCTGTTCAGTCTAATTAGCATATTAGCTCTTTATTATATAAGATATATTTAAATATTTTTTATTGGTTTCAGAGAGGAAGGGAGAGAGAGAAAGAAACATCAACGATGAGAGAGAATCACTGATCAGCTGCTTCCTGCACACCCCCTGCTGGGGATTGAGCCCACAACCCAGGCATGTGCCCTGACCAGGAATCGAACTGTGACCTCGTAGTTCAGTGATGGCGAACCTATGAGACGCGAACTCATTTTTTTGGTTGATTTTTCTTTGTTAAATGGCATTTAAATATATAAAATAAATATAAAAAATATAAATCTTTGTTTTACTATGGTTGCAAATATCAAAAAATTTCTATATGTGACACGGCACCAGAGTTAAGTTAGGGTTTTTCAAAATGCTGACACACTGAGCTCAAAAGGTTTGCCATCACTGTCCTAGTTCATAGGTTATCGCTCAACCACTGAGACACACCGCCAGGCCTATCTCTCTATATATTTAAAAAAAAAAAAAAAAATATATATATATATATATATATATATATATATATTTATATAAATCTCTCTCTCTCTCTCTCTCTCTCTCTCTATATATATATATATATATATATATATATATATATATATATTTTTTTTTAAATAAGATAAAATTAAGGAATACCTAGAAAACAGGCTGGTTTTCTTACTTTTCTTCCAGAACTTGTTCATATTGGAAATACTGACATATTTCCCTTGGCCATAGAGCCTTCCCTCTAGGATTTCTGTATTCCAAATACTTCCCTAAAGTAAAGGAAATATTTAAATGTTGGACTTTTAAAATATTTTTCTAATAATAGAGACTGGGTTTCTGGGGACTTCATTGGCTATTTCAAACATGCGCACACTTCCACATTCTATAGGGATCCGACTGAAGAACACCATTTTTCTGGTCATTAATAGCATCTAATCAATTACACTAAAAATTTTGCCAATTGAATCATACTCATTGCTAAGATTAAAATCCCAGGAGTAATATATGAGGTCTCTCCTTTTCTCCCACAGCATATCCTGCCCTTACAGTATTATCTATACCTTAAAAATACAAGTATGACCATTCCTCATGACTTCCACCATTATCCCTAAGTCCCAGTCACCATCATTTCTTCCCCCAACTGTTACAATGGTTCCAAGTTGGTCTCCCTGCTGCCACAGTTGCCCACCTAGTGTACATGGTCTATAGAATAGCAAGAAAGATCGTTCAGTATCCCATCACTACTCTGTTAAAGGCAAGAGAAAACTTTGAGAGAATAGATTGGAATGAGAGGTATTGATATGGATTTATAATTTCTAAAATGTGTTCTTGAGTATATGTAAGTAGCCATATGCATGTATGCATACAAATACATACACACATATATTTCTTAGGTCTATCTGTTGAGTAAACCTTGGAGCAATTGATACTCCCAGTAACAAAATGAATACATTTAGCATTTAGATCTTGACTTCTATACCATCTCCACTAAAAGGGATTCTCAGAGAAATGATTGTTTTCCAGGCTGGGTTATGGTAAGTACAACACATAATGAAAAATTCCTTTAAGAAACAGCCTTATAGATACAGAGAACAAACTGATGGTTGCCAGATGGGAGGGGAGATGGAGACCTGAGTGAAAAAGATGAAGGGATTAAAAAGTACAAATTGGTAGTTACAAAATCATGGGATGTAAAGTACAGCATAGGAAATATAATCAGTTATATTGTAATAACTATGTATGGTGCCAGAAGGGTATTTGAAATATCAGGGGATCACTTCATAAATTATATAAATGTCTATCAACTATGCTGTACATCTGAAACTAATATAAAATAATATTTAATGCCAACTGTAATTAATTTTTTAAATTAAAAATAATAAAAGGAAAAAAGATTGAGGATATATGCCCCAAACATGATGGGGACTTGTCACAAGGACAAAATGAACAGCTTGAAGGAGCTCCCACTGGAACAATTTGAGAAATAAAGTAATTAAGAGCAGTAATTAATCACAAGCCATTTTTAAAAAGCCACACGTGTGTACTAATAATAAGTAATGAAAGAAAAAATGGGGTGAACATTGAATTTGGAAAAGCATCATTTTGCAAACATCACAGTAAAGAGGAATTCAGGCAAAGATCAGAAAGAAATGTTAAATTTAGGGAGTAAATTTTGGTAAGGTCGGGCTATTTGCCTGATTGCTTATTAGTACTAAGGAGAAATTGAAAAACACCTTGACTGGGTGATTAAAATTACTATAATGAACAGATGGACATTGTGTGTCTCCTGATGGGATATTCTAAGGACAAACATAAGTTCTATGTTGTTCTTGCCAAGAATGCATAACCTGATCATGAAGAAATGTTAGACAAACCCAAAATGGTGATTGAACTATAAAAAAGAGGTGGTAGGAGCAAGGATAGTGAGAGGGAAACAGCATGCTTCAAAACTGTCCATAGTCATAAAAGAAAAAATAAGGCTAAGGAACTGCTCCAGCTTAAAGGAATGAAAAAGACCTAAAAACTAAATTCAATATGTCATCCTACACTGAATCTTATACTAAAAGAGGAAAAAATTGCTATAAAGGACATTAGTGATTCAACTGACACAACTGGAATACAGATGGTAGTTTGGATAGAAGAACTATATTAATTATAAATTCCACTTAACTTGATAAATATTCTGTGGTTGTGTAAGGAGTATTAGTCAGTGCTCTTCAGAGAAACAAAACCAGTAGGAGTAGGAGAGAGAGAGAGAGAGAGAGAGAGAGAGAGAGAGAGAGAGAGAGAATAAGAAATTGAAACACACAGTTGTGGAAGTTGGCAAGTCCCAAGAACTTCAGGATAAGTCATCAAGCTAAAGACCTAGGAGATCTGATGATGTAGTTGTAGGCTAAAGGACAACAAGGTTAATAAGACCCAGGAAGAGCCAGTGTTTCAGTTTGAATCTGAAAGCAGGAAAAATTAAATGATGTTCCAGTTCTAAGGCCATCAAGCAAATAATTTTCTCTTATTCAAGCAGGAGAAGATCAGCCTTTTTGTTTTATGCATGCCTTTAGCTGATTGGATGAGGCCCACCCACATTACAGAGGGCAATCTGCTTTACTCAGTATATTAATTTAAATGTTAATCCAAAACACCCTCATGGCAATGCTCAGAGTAATGTTTGACCAAATATCTGGGCACCCCAATGATCCAGTCAAACTAACACACACAATTTACCTTTATACAAATGAATAACCTTTTAATCGGGAAATACACATTGGAGTGTTTAGAGTTTAAGAACCATGATGTATACAATTTACTCTCAAATGGCTCAGATACAAAAGTTTTTAAGAGACAAAGTGATAGTAAATGATAAAGGAAATTAAGCTAAACATTAACAGTAAGTGAATCTGAGTAAAGAGTATAGAAATATTTTCATACTCTTTAACCTAAATTTTCTGTAAATTTGAAATTATTTCCAAAGTTTTCTTAAAAGCCTTCCAATGTTATGCTAAAAGTACTCCTGCAGTTTCCCATGCATGAAAAGTGAATCCAACTGTCCTCACTTGGCCTTCTGGGCTGCCAAAGGCCCAGGGTCTGCCCACTTCTAAACTCAGCTAGTCCTACTCACCTCCCTATATACCCCCAGTCACGCTGCATGCTTTCTGCTCCTGGAATAGGCCAAGTTCATTCTCTCTGTAGAACTTTGACACTTGTGTTCTCTCCTCTGAGAGCTCTTCCCCAGGCTTCACATGGCCACTCCTTCTCATTGCTCAGGTGTTTTGTCAGCTATCACTTCCTCAGAGAGGCCTCTGCTTGAAGGAGCCGCCATCTTCAATCGTATTGCCTTATCTCACTTTACTCTCTGAACTTATCATGTTTTCTTCCTCCTTCACTTGTCTATTATACTAGTACTCAAAACGGTCTGAATTTCAGAAAGGCAGTCTCCTCATCCATCCTGTCTGCTCCTATATCTTTGACACCTAAAACATTACTTGACATATGGTAACTTCTATGGAAATGTTTTGGGATCAATAAATAAATATTTAAGTGCCTATAGTGCAACCTTTGCAATTAAAACACAAATCTATTAGCTATTTGTATTTCATTTATATATCGGCTTTTCTAGTTTATGACAAGAATTTAATGATTAATATTATGATGTTACAGGTGAGTATCAGATATAAAGTGTTATTATAGAGAGTGTACAGGTAAGTACAAGTGGATGAATAGAAACATTTTAAAAGTAATCCTGATTATCTAAAAATTGTAGTCGGTGGATATAATGTAAAAAATCTCACAGACATAGTAGTAATAAGAAAATCTTTGGTAGCAGATTTGAATTCCAGATATCTAGCACAATACCCAGGAAATAATAGAGGGTTCATAAATGTTTAACAAATGCAAGAAATAGTCTATCAATAGCAGGTTGATCCAAGGAAAATAAAAAGAGAGAGATGGCTAGTTTTGCACCTTTAACAAACATTAAAACAAATATAGTTTTTAGCTAGAAAAAAGGTTCATGATAATAAGGTGTAAGGTTTCCCCCATGAAATAGAAACGACATTAGAAATAACAATCACAGCGTCTGCCTCAGGGTAGTTACCACCTTCTTCACATTTTCGTTTCGTTTTGTTTTGTTTTGTTATTTTGGCACATCTGGTTCAACTGATGACTCATACTTCCCAAGAAGCCATATGTTTCTGCACAAAGTATTCACTCTCTGCATTCAGTAGGGATGAGAGCCAAGCAAATATCATAAATCCCCTTTTTATGCATCAAAACTAAGAATGAAATTCCATCTGCAGCAAGATTTAATTAGCAGACCATAAGTCGTTTTAGTATTGAAAGCATGAACTGTGTAGTGATGGTGTGTTTGACACCTCCATACTCCATCCCATTGTCACCACGTAAATGTGCTCTCATCGTTTTTACAAAAACAAATCTAGAATTTTCCAAATTCTATGCATTTAGGTAAAACTACAGTCTCTCAGTGGTCCTCTTTAGATGCTGTGCTTTGCACTTTCACCTCCCCTGTTCCCCACTTTCCAACATTCGGTTCACTGCCTCTGAAGCAAGGACATTTACTTAAGAACAACTGAGCTATTTTGTAATTAGTTTTAAAACTTGATAGAGTTTTAGATTGTAGTTTTGTAAATGTACAAATGTATTACTCTGACCTTTTCAGTAATGAAAAACCAATGTCATTATTAACGTTTCCGAATCTTAAGAGAAAACAGAATTATTGACCCAATCTTTTCCCCCCTGAAATTGAAGTGCAATTTGCATAGGGTAAAATCCACCTTTTTAATGTACTATTATTGGTGGGATGTCCTCTGTGTCCCCACCTGTCACTGGTGGAAGTGGCCTTTTTCGGGTGCTGAGGATGAGGTATTGTGGAAAGCTTTATTGATGATGTCACATTAAGGGAGTTCCCCTCCAAGGTCCCATCTCCCTCCGTCTGGCCATGGGAGAAGTCCCATTTTGTCTTCAGTAGAGCTAGGATTAAAGCTACTGCCCAGATTCTTTGCTCCATATTAAAGCTAGCTCAGCTTGTGTTCCCAGTTGCAGTCCATTGCATGTGGAGTCTGCATGGCCATGAGCCATGCAGCTTATAGGGCCACATGACATGGGCGAGTGTGGTCACACAGAGCCAGGGAGAAACTGAGCACAAGAGCAAGCAAGTGAGGGAGAGAATTCTTTGTGTGGGGGATTTTACCCTTTCAGGATTTCACATCCTTGCAGTGGCTCCCCGCTCCCAGCCAATCCATGTTCCCCTGGCTGGACTGCCACAAGTACCTTCCCTCTGTCACCCTGACCTCACTGTGCATGTGCCCATCTTCCCTTTTGTTTAATCCCCTTTCCCCGTTGATTTGCAGGGAATAGACCCCTGGTTCCCTGGGGATGTAAATTGGCAGCTTCCTGGTGAAGTTGCCCAGATGACCAGGCTTACAATGTCTAGTCTCTTTTTGCTTTCTTCCTATTATTAATATTAATAACTAGCTAGTTATGACGCTACCAGTATAACTCCATGAGTTTTGACAAATGCATGCAGTTATATAACCACCCCTACAATCAAGATTTAGAACACTTCTATCACCTTCCAAAATTCCCTCGTGGCCCTTTGTAGTTAAACCTCTCTGCTACCAACTCCTAGCAACCACTGATAAATACAATCTTTGTATATGAACATGTTCATCAGACTTTACTCTTTTACCCTAATAATAGGAAGGCTTTATTAGAAATTAAGGGTCAAAATGAAATTTCATCTACAGGGAAAAGGCAATTTAATAATGATACCCTTACATTTGCCTCTATCATATCTTATTTTTAATTATGTTCTCTTTATTATGTTACCAATATGTAGAATTCTTAGATAATAAAAAAGGATGATGTTATATATCATGGTAGGTAAGTAAAATAACCTTTTTTGGTGAACAGGGTGAGCAAATGTCATTTCCATAGCACTATGTAAATTATTAATTAGCTTACATTGACCTTCTGAAATGAGATAATTATTAACACACCATTATTCTAATCAGAAATGTGACAATAGTCTCAGTTTGAATCCTAATTGCTAGTAGCTGCCAAGAGTTCTGGGTGACAAAGAATTATGAAACTTAATAGGAATAATTACATATATAACATTTAAGTCTTAGAAATTATTAAATATTACATATGCATTTCCCTATTTAATCATAACAAAATGCCCAGGAGAATATTCCTATTGATATCCCTATGCTATGAAAGGGGAAACTGAATCTTAGATAAAAAAAATCTCATTCAAGGTCAAACAGGGGAGAAGTGATGAAGCTGACCCATGTAGTCTGGTTGTCAAGGCTATGCTTACTGACAATGCATGAGGCTGACTTTGAGAAAGAGGACAAGTTTGATTATTGACCTTTGCTGAGGGGTGGGAAGAGGCTGAGGAGGCTCATGCATTTCATATTGCCATCCTAAATCTTCAGTTAGAAGATGCATAAAGGCAAGCAGTAATAATTCTACTTTAAGTTAAAGGGTCTTGAAAACCCACTGGATATCCAATTTTGATCAAGGGGAACTCATTTAATAATGTCAAGAATAATGGCCTGTTACTGTTCCTTCAAAGAGTAGAACTAATATTTTGCATTTTATAATTACCCGTAAGTGCCATTTCTTCCAGCTCCAATTCTACCCAGCACCTTCTCAGAGTCTGGAAGCATCATGGCTTTCTGCTGGAAGGAGTGGAGTGAAGATATGTTTAAGGCCTGGATCTGGGATCATTCCATACTTCCCAAAGTCTACCTCCCTTAGAGAGGTGTGACACCTTATTTAAAATGACTAAGGAAACAAACAATGTATTTGTTTCTGGAACTTTACAGGAAGTACAAATGAAAGGAGGAACCATGGATGTGACCATGTCCACATCCCAAATGCTGGATGATATACAGAGTACCTAAAAATCAAGCAGTTCTTAAATTTGGAAAGAAATAAATTGGCCTTCAAAAAAGTACCTCTCCCGCTCATTCTTGCCATCTTTTCCCATCAGGCAGGATTTGTTTATACTGGTGTTTATAGTTACGGGTTGGCCTCAAAATAGATATTTTAATTCTGAGATCTCACTCATGGATAAAGAATGTGAAAAGAAGGTTTGTGTGGTGATGTTTGAATTTTTAAATTAAGGGTGCAGTTAATTAATCTCTACCACCCATCTCAGGAAAAAGAAGATGATTAATATGAAAACAAAGGTTGTTAGAAGAGAAAACAGTTCATAACTACTCATTTTGGAATTTTCCTTAGACTCTGTTCTTGTTTTTAGTTCATGAAGGTAGAAGAGAGCAGCTATTTTTATTTATCCTGAACCTAAGGTTACAAAGACAAACAAATGAGGATCTATATTTATATACTTTTCCCTATTTGTGAAAAATCCATTATTAGTTGTGGTGGTTTGGTTCTATCATGCCAAATTCTAGAAGTTCAATACATAGTATAAGTTGTCTTACCCAATGCAAGCAGAACTAGTAATTGATTGGTTAATTTTAAAAAGCCAAATATCATAAAAATTTAATACATTCATCTTTAATTATTTTCTTATAACATAAAAGTTTAAACTGCCCGTAAATTTGTCATCATTTTGTGTAGTGTAGCACACCATCTTTTTTTTTAAGCATGAGTTTGTGATTAGGATTTAGTCAGGTAGCTTAAATAAAACCAACTAAATCCCAATATTACTTTATTTAAAGAGGAGTGAGAATTTAAAGACATTAAAAAATCAATTAGAGGGCAGAATCATTTATTTTATTTTTGAATCTTTTACAGTTGTATCACCCACACATAATTCAATGGCCAATTTTAATGACTCATTTATTAAGTCTTTCTAAATCGTTTAACTTAGTAGTCATAGATATAAGTAGTCTCTTTTAGCAATCATACTTCATAGGTTTACAGGATATTTAAATTATGTAGCTTAGACACAAAACTTGGGATTAAAGTCAACTGCATATAATTCAACTGGTAACAGCAAAAACGCACAGATGTATGGAGAGTGGCTTTGAGCATTCAGCTCTATTTGTAAAGAGAAGGAAGAAATGCAGTTACTCTTATGAATCTATTAGTAGAGGTCGATTTGAAGATCTTTGAATGTGTGTGTATGTAAGGTGATGTTTACATGTTCATAGGTTTTACAAATCTCCTGTTGTAATTTAATAAAGATGGTAATAATGAGACTAAATGAACTATAACAGTGTAATACAAACAGTAATGATTTTGGTGTCTGACTTACTTGGATTTGAACTTGATCATCTTAATAATAATGGCAACACAGTAGCAAAAATGCAGTTATTGCCATCACTATTTTTAAATTGACTTAAAATAGCAGTAGTCTTCTTAACACACTATGGGTTTACTTATGTTTCAACTACTCTATTCAGAATAAACTTCCAAAAACTGTCAAAGGCGTTGAAATATTTTCTCAGACATAAAACCCAAAATATTTGATTTTATAATATTAAGGATGAGCTTTTTAGGGTAAATACATTTTTGTCTGATGAATTTCTATTCATCTTTATCTCCTTCCCCCCAGCTTCAAACCTACCAGCAGTTCTCATCTGGGGCAGTATATTTCCAGGGCATTTTAGAAATTTATTAAAGTTCTGTGATTGATACTATGATTGTAGGATGCAACTGACATTTATTGGATGGGGTTCTGGTACTGGAGTTCCAGAAATGCTTAAGACAGTTTAGTCCAACTTTCTAATGACCCTTCAAACAAGATACCCCTGAAAGTGAAAAATCTATTTAGATTGAAATGAACCTAGAACTGAACTCTATGTTATTATAAAGACATATTTTTGATGGGGGGGAGGTATAAAATTTTAATAAGTAATTTCTGCTATAAGAAGACATGTGCTTTCCTAAAAATCTCTGTGCTACCAAAATCATGTAATAAAATCTACATGGCTTATGAGAAAAACAGAGTTGAGACATAATACTCAGAAATTTCATGGTGACACATAAAGATAGGACCCCAGTAACAGTAGTCGCACAGTGTTGAATGGTTAAGAAATACACAAGTATTACAATAAATAGAGCACTTAATGTGAAAAAGACCTAAAGTTTGCTAGTGGAAGTGGTGATAGAGAGAAGCAATTAATGAGTTATTGTGAAGTAGTGGTAGGCGGGTTCCACGAAATGATCCAGAAAGTCAGGACACCATGCACTACGTGTGCGAACGTGGCTCATAATGCAGGTGGTGAAATGAGGTCTCTGGTAGGTGTTAGTGTGTGCAGCTGTATATTCCTACACACGTGTTCAGCTAAGTGCAGTTTTCTCGGTTCAAAAAAGTGTTTCTCACTGAAAAAGTCATCCAATAGAAATGTGGTGTGAGCCACATATGCAACAGTCAATTTTCTGTAGCAATATTTAGAAAAGAAAACATGGGAAATCAATTGTAATAACATTTTATGTAACCTACTATATCCAAAATGGAATCTTTTCAACATGTTTTCAATATGAAAATTACTAATGAGATAGTTGGCATTCTCCTTATGCTATGTCTTCAAAATCTGGCATATCCTTTGCATTTATAGGACATATAAACTTGAAGTAGCATTTAAAGTACAATTTGAAAGAATTTTATGCTGACCTGTGATACTAAATGTATAATATCTGGTAAACCAGATGTGACATGTGGCTGGGCTTGAGTTGAGGCGGGAAAGTATACTATGGCGCATCACTTCACCAATAGGATTCCATAAGAATAGGACTAGTCAGCTAAGACATCCACTGTGAGGATGGTACTAGTTATGAGCTCTCCTTAGGAGATTTGAGAAAATAGTTCAATCGGCTTTTGATGAGCTTAATTCTTTCCAGAAATGGCTGTGATGTCCAATTATTTACCTAAGTTGCAGTTATTTTATTTCTTTGTCCAGTTTGTGTCAGTTTAATATTACTTGATTTATAATCTCACTGATTTCAAGAGGATAACATGGAGACACAGAATGTGTTTTAGGGGGGCAGTGGGTCCGTGGTGATGGTAGGTTTTCTACAAAAGGTGGAAGATTCCCAGTATGGTTGCCCTTGAGTGGCTAGTAAACCGATGGGGAATGTTTGAAAGAGAAGCCTTTTCCCCCAGGTTCCTCACTTAAGAGGAAGGAGCACTCTCCATTTCTTCCGAATCTCCACCCCTTTTGTTATTGTGGAAGGAGAGCTGTCCTATGAGTTCAAGACAACCGCCCCCCCGCCCTCCCCCACCCCCAGCTGATTCTTTTCTTCTGCTTCCCTCCAGTTTACTTACGCGTGCTACTCAAAAATGCAAGGCGGGACTTCCAGGAGCAGAGGGCAGGCAGCTCTTTCCCACAGATCTCTGCTTCCTGGGCAGGAGCTGTAGGCTGTCAGGCCCTTCCTGGAGACCAGTCCTGCCTCTCTCTTCATAGACCTGCTGGAGCATGTGCATTTACACCAAGGCAGGAAGTGGGGACCCACATCTGTCCTGTGACTATGATGTAGCCGTCACCCTAGCTTGTATGAGAGACTTCTAGCAGGGGAGGAGGAGTTGCATCAGGGGCTTGTTTACCTCTTCATAAAATCATGCTTTGGTTATTGTTAATCCTTGGGTGAGTTCCAAGGTCTGAAACTCAACAGAAAGAGGAGCAATCAGTAGAACTGCATTACCAAAATCCTTAACTGGATGTTTAATGGTAAGCACTGAACACAAGTTTTATCATGGCATAGTTTTGTTCTATTTCTTATTGTTCATTCCTATATACCCAGTACCAAGAAGGGAGCCTGGCACATAATAGGAGTTCAATATTTGTCAAATGACTGAACGTATATAGAAATATCTGGTACAGCTTGTGTCAAAAGTAAGTATAAAACCTGTCAAGCTGTGCAGTCCAATTCAGAAACCAGTGGCTATATATGGTCACCAAATTACATATCCTATCTAATAAAAGAGAAACATGGTAATTAGCATACGTCCGCTACCCTTCCCATTGGCTAATCAGTGAGATATGCAAATTAACTGCCAGCCAAGATGGTGGCCGGCAGCCAGGCAGCTTGAAGCTAACATGAGGTTTGCTTGTTTCAGGGATGGAGGAAACCAATGTTCCCCGCCTACCTTGCCGGCCTCTGAGCTTGCAGTTTGAAACATAGTTACAAATATAGAAGCTAAACAAAACCCCAGAAACCTGCTTTCAGTGAGCCGGGATCTCAGAGCTGGAGTTGATACAGTGTTTCAATTAGAGAACACAAACAAACCAGATACCTGCTTTCAGCAGCAGAGGCCTCAGAGCTGGAGTCAGAGCTAAAGCTGGCCCAGAATAAAAAAGAAAAGAAAAAAAGGAGCAGTTGGGAGCTTCAGTCACCCGCCAGCCTGAAAACAGCCCTCAGCCCCTCACCCAGGCTGGCCAGGCACCCCAGTGGGGACCTCCACCCTGATCCAGGACACCCTTCAGGGCAAACCAGCCGGCCCCCACCCATGCACCAGGCCTCTATCCTAAATAGTAAAAGGGTAATATGCCTCCCGGCACCGGGATCAGCGTTGACAGGGGGCAGCGCCCAAACCCCCTGATTGCCCTGTGGCTCTGTGTGTGACAGGGGGCAGGGCCACAACCTCCCTATCAGCCCTGCTCTGTTCGTGACAGGGGAAGGTGCCCCAACCCCCTGATCAGCCCTGCTCTGTGCCTGATAGGGGGGAGCTCCCCAACCCCCTGATTGGCCCTGCTCTGTGTGTGACAGTGGTGGCGCCCCAACCCCCTGATCAGCCCTGCTCTTGGGTGATAGAGGGTGGCGCCCCAACCCCCTGATCCACCCTGCTCTGTGTGTGACAGGGGGCAGTGCCCCAACTCCCCTATTGGCCCTACTCTCTGAGTGACAGGGGGGAGCTCCTCAACCCCCTGATCGGCCCTGCTCTGTGCATGACAGGGGGGAGCTCCCCAACCCCCTGATGGGCCCTGCTCTGTGCATGACAGGGTACAGAGCCCCAACCCCCCTGGTGGGCCCTGCTCTGTGCGTGACAGGGGACAGCGATCCAACCCCCTGATTGGCCCTGCTCTGTGCGTGACAGGGGGTGGCGCCACAACCTCCCCATCGACCCTGCCTTGAGTGTGACAGGGGGCGGTGCCCCAACCCCTCAATCAGCCCTACCCTGAGCGTCACTGAGGGTGGCATCGCAACCTCCCAATCCGCCCTGCTCTGTGCATGACAGGGTAAGGCGCCCCAACTCCCCAATTGGCCCTGCTCTGAGCCCGACCAGGGGCTGCACCTAGGGATTGGGCCTGCCCTCTGCCACCCGGGAGCAGGCCTAAGCCAGCAGGTCTTTATCTCCTGAGGGGTCCCAGACTGCGAGAGGGCACAGGCTGGGCGGAGGGACCCCTCTCCCCCGAGTGCACAAATTTTTGTGCACGGGGCCTCTAGTCTATACTAAAAAAAGGGTAATATGCTAATTAGACCAGGTCAACTGGCCATCTTCCAGACATCTGACTTCCTTCTGGACAAAGCCACGGTGGCGGGGGCTGAGGCAGAGGTGGTTAGGAGTGATCAGGCCAGCAGGGGAGAGCAGTTCGGGGGATCAGGCCAGCAGGGGAGAGCAGTTAGGGGGATCAGGCCGGCAGGGGAGAGCAGTTAGGCAGTTAGGGGGGTCAGGCTGGTAGAGGAGAGCAGTTAGGCAGTCAGGGGGATCAGGCCCTCAGGGGAGAACAGTTAGGCAGTTAGGGGGATCAGGCCAGCAGGAGAGGGCAGTTGGGGGCCTTTAGGCTGGCAGGGGAGGGCAGTTGGGGGCCATCAGGCCAGCAGGGGAGCGGTTAGGTGGCAATCAGGCCAGCAGAGGTGGTTAGGGGTGATTCAGCAAGCAGGCAGGTGAGTGGTTAGCAGCCAGCTGTCCCAGATTGTGAGAGGGATGTCCCAGATTGGAAAGGGTGCAAGCCGGGCTGAGGGACACCCCCTTCCCTCTGCTGCACGAATTTCGTGCATTTGGCCTCTAGTAATTAAAATTTTAAAAACCTGTCTCTCAATTACACTTGAACATCTCAGGTACTCAGTAGCCACAGGTAGCTAGAGAGGATTGTATTGGAAAAGGCAGATAACAGGACATTTTTATCATCGCAGAACATTTTATTGGATAGTTTGCTCTAGAACTCAATTGCCTGCTCTCTTCTACATACTAGCTGTGTAAACACAAGCAATTAATTCTTTCAGTTTTGTGACCATTAAATGAGCCAATAGTCTAAAGCACTGAAAACAGGGTTAGCATATAGTTCTTAATTGTTAGCTAAAAATGCTTTCAGATTGGAATGCTGTTCCAATTCAAGGAACTGGCTCCCTAGACAATATACAGTGTGTGTATGGGGTATAATAAGATGAGACTGACAAGGATAACAACTTTGAGTCTGCAAAATCTAAAGCCACCATCCACCCTTAAATCTTGACAAGGGGTATTCATACAATTGAGGGTTATCTTATAATCAGACCTGCACCTCAAGACAAATTATGGCTAAGGGTAGAGATGCTCGAGACTAAAGGATTCACGTGGCCTTTGCCCTTCTTCACGCTGGGAACTTGGCTGTAAAACGCAATGCCTGTGAGGATTTAGATGTCGAGGGGCTTCGATGGGCAGGCCAAGTGCTCAGAGTGAAGCGCCCCAGTCCACTGCTGCCGCCACACTTTCTGTTTGATCTACCACAGTCACTGAGGTAATCCCACACCTTGCTCTCCTTGGAGAAGTCCTGTTGCACCTTTTTAATTTTTCTCTTTTCATTATCCACAGGACTGCTTGAACTTTTCACTTTGCTTTGGGGATATGGCTTGATCACTGATTTCATATAAGACTCCTTAGGAATTTTTTAATAGAAAAGTTATTATTTTTTAATATTTTATCCATTAACATAATGTTCAATGAATTACTAAAATGTATTAAGCATTATAATTTTTTGGCCAAAAATAAATCTTGTTCACATCAAACCATAATTATTAAATGTATACTTTAAGAAGATAACAAAGATTGGCATCTACTTGAAGTGTAAAACACGCCAGTCACCTGTGGCCGAATTTAAAATACACTTCAGGTACTTAACAAACAGAGAGAGGACATCTGATGGTTTGGCTCATTTTGATGACCAACATATATTTCTGAATGTGATCCTAGTTGTTGCTAAGCAATGGATGTGCACATAGAAAATGATCCATAGAGTGTTCTGGAATATTGAAGGTTTATACATTGTGCTTGTTATTCCTTGGCACTTTTAAATGCCAAATAAAGTATTTCCTGACATTTTCCCTGTGCTTCAGTACGTCTGCTACATGACCAAATGTGCTTTATTGCTGAATCCGGAGTATGGGTACGCAGAGGTTTCTCTACACTCAAGAATCAAGGGGAACATTTTAAAGCTCTGATGTCAAACAGCCTGGGGAGGGAGGGACAGTATACTGTGACAAAGTAGATGCCAACATCCTTAGTAATGATAACCTTGGTGGGCTTTCTGTTACTTTGAGATCATTCAACCCTAGCATTTTACTGTAAATTGTCATTATTGTAATATGGTCTAAATGAGAACAGCATACATAATCAGAAACTGTTCTTTAAGCAAATCTGGACAGGGAGATCTTGGTTTAGAGTAAGATACACATTACTCTAAGTAACTGAATGTTTTAAGGATTCTTCTCCATGACAGACAGATATTAGGCTGGCTGGCTTTGTTGACCTTTAATTCACCTTTGTAAAACATAGTTTAAAAAGGCAGTCTAGCTCACAAAAGAAAATAGTTGAGTTGTAAATCCACCAATTTGAGATTTTTATAATGGCAATACTGATAGATTTTGACCTTTAATAAACTTCTACTTTCATTATTTAAAAGGTTCTACTCTTCTGTAATAAAAGAACTGTGATATGTAGATATTTTATGATGCACTTATTTCAGTTGGCTTTTTGCCTTCAGTCACACTGACAAAATTTAAAAAAAGGTTTCCCCAGTGAAATTTCAGACATGTAAGCATACTGAGAGGAGGCCTAAGGGGAAATGATAATTTGCTTTACCCATGACTCTTTTCAGATACAATATACCCTGCAAGTGCCCATGCTGACATTCCGATGAGTCCATTTTGGGGCCCACACTGTGGTGACCACTATCTGTCTTAATGGAAGACATATGGAAGCCAATGACTGTCTTCTCACTTGTTAAGAGCATTCATATTAGCATTCTGCAAGACGGGCAGAGCCTGGCAATTAAAGGCACAGATGGTATGTTGGTAGCATCAAAATTTTTTTAGAAACCAAAATGGGCAAACTTAAAATGTAAAACAACACATAAAAACTAGACACCTCAAGCATGTAATTGTATATTTATTTCTCTTTTTAAAGAACACTCCTTAATGTAATTCAATATACAAACTTGGTTTCACAGAATTATAATCCACTATATAGCACAAAGATAACCCAGATTGTGTGTGTGTGTGTGTGTGTGTGCGTGTGCGTGTGTGTGTGTGCACATGTGGTACCCTCCCTTTCTGCCATTCCTCTGGACCTACAAAGGCTCTGCCCACCTATGCCACCAACCAAAGCCCACTTTGAATGTCATATACAAAAAACATCCTGCTCCCACAAGTTCTTTCCCCTGGAAAGCTTCTTCCTCCCATTCCCCCTGAGATAGCCAGAAGTGTGACACTCTTCCCCTCTTCCAAAGGGTAAAGTGGCTTCTCCTAAAGCTGATGCCAACCCTGTTACCGTGTGGACTGGCTGACAGGAAGGGCTGTGAGCAGGTAGGTCTCCATGCCTCTTCCCCGCTTCCACACCCACTCCTCAGAGTCCAAGAGTAACCCCTCCATAGTAGCCTTAGCTCAGTCACCATCGTGTGCAGCAAGAACCAAGGAGATTTCTAAGCCCAGGTCTTCTCCACAGGCAGCGCCCAGCACTGCCTGCCAAGCCACCGGGCCGGCCGATAACCAAGCTCTACAAAGTTCCATGTGCTTTGTCACTTTAATTTTTAAAGACACCCTAGCATAGGTCTATGGCAACCTAGTGTCCAACTGAGTTACATAAAATTGTACCAGTGATGCACTTGTACATATTTACATGGGGCGGAATGTTTTCCCATATTTTTCGATGAGTATATAGATCAACATGTTCACATAAGACCAAATACTTTTAATATTATTTATAACTGATTTATAAAGCTTTGAAAAAACTCACAATAGCACATTGTTTACTTTAATGCTTTACGGTACTATCAGTTTAAAATCACAATCAGCACTTAAGTTATAGTCAATCCAGCAAACAAGAGACAAAAAAATTTACAAGAGTTAAGAACTGACTGATACATCCTTTATCTTTTTTGTAACTAATGCATAAGTGCAGAATAAGATACTCTAGTTTAAATATCTTGTTTACAATATACATTTTTGTTCTAGTTATGCAACAGTAAATCCCATGCTTCACATAGAAAAGCAATCCACAACATTAAGAAAAAATGTACAATTTATGAAACAAGGTAAATAAATATTAGTATTACAGAATCAGAGCTGTACATAAAAGCTGTTCAGTTTTAATCATATAAAAATATGTTTTAGTGCAACCTCACATATATATTGATGCTGTTTTGCTTTACATCATTTAGATCCAAGTGTCCAAAAAAGGAAAGAAATTACATTTATTACAAAGCAGATACACAAATTCTAAAATATGTACAAATTACTGCTAAAAAATGCTTATAAGAATATAAGCAAAGTAAAGAAAAGGCACAAACATCTGTACAGTTTTAAAAGTACCAGACCCAATAGGTTAATTTCAAATTTTGTTTTGGTCAGGCTCATGATGACGTGTTAATTTACCTATTCTTTTGCTATAACAAAAGTATATATAATAGCAAACTACTGTAACTCAGGACAGGCATGCTATAAACTTGATTACCTCTATTTCTAGAAAAAAACAAAACAAAATAAGAAAATGTGGAAATGAAAGTCTCCATGCATCTGAGATCAATGTAGCTGACTCTTTTCCGACGAAGGTTCTTTGCTTTCCTCTGTGCTTAAAGATAATTCTTTGCTGCCGTGAAAGCCCGACTGTTTGTCATCCATACAACTCTTGCTGTAAAACGTGGAGTGCGCTAATGCAGTCTGTGATGTACCAAAGTTGTCCTTTTCACCATCATGCAAGTCAGTGTGGGTAGCTGAGGAACAGGGCTGGCCTGGCTCAGGTCCACTAAAGTGTCTAATGCTAACATGTGCACTTTCCGAGGGTTTCTGGTGGGGCTCCTGCACCCGTGCTGGCTGGTCTGCCCCAAGCAGAGCGGCCTCTTCTGTGGCAATCCGGAGAGAGGCAATGGCTTTTGTACAAGTCTGTATATTTTCCTCCTGTTCCCTCTCTGTTGCATTTAAGCTGTCTTCCGAAGTGCTCTGTTTCATCAATAGCCGAGGAGAGGAGGGCATGCTGGGTGGACCAGATGACTGCAAAAGGTGAGGAGATGGCTTCTCAGGCTGCTTAGAAATAACGTAGGGATCCTTAGCGAAGGATTCCCCGGAAGCTCCTTTCTTCTCCTCAGAGCCCTCCATTGGCAGAGGCAATGTGGGTGGAGGATGTAAACCAGAGAGGAGCGGCGGCATGGAGTGAACCATTTGGATCCCACCAACGGGCACCATGGGGATAGGAGCTCGTACTTGTTGCTGAGAGTGGAGTGGAAGATGACTGAAGACATAGTCATTAGGTCCCTCAGGGAAGAGGCTGGAGCCCGGATGTTCATAAGCACCTTCTTGGTCTCCGTAGAGACTGAAGTAAGGAACCTGAGGTAATCCTCTTCTTAGATTCTGGTTGGAAACAGAGAGCACAACAGTTAGGACCCGCTGTTCTTCATGCTTAGGTCAAGCTTTTTCATCCATTCACGCTTTCACTGGTTCATTCAAAACACTTTAAAACTACCTGATCCTTTGATTAATTTTTCATTTTCAATACAAAAGAGGTATCTCAGTTGTCGTTTAGAATACTTGAATGAAGCTGCCCTTCTTTGGAAAGTTACTTTACTTTATAAACAGCAATGTGATAAAACATGCATGTGTTTTATACTAGGTTACAATTTTAACTCTGCTTTTTTTTTTCATAAGAAAGAATGAAAAGGAAATAATGGAAAATTACTAGAAAAACTTTTCCAAGCAAAACGACACTAATAATAGATTTTTAAATTCAAAAGAAATTAAAACTATTACCATCCATTTATATACTATGTAGAATTTTAACATTTTTCTGAAGTGTTAATAAGTATAATCAAAGTAACAAGCCTGTTTACCGAGTAGATGACAAAATGATGGCAATACATAAACTGGTTGCTCCAAAGTGCAAGTTATTAGTCTAATGAAATACATTCCTGCTCAAGAGACACCCCAGACAGATGACCAGAGTCTTCACCAAATCAAGGGTGGGTTTTATAAGGAAACTATCAATCCATCAGATAAGCAATTAACTCTAAATACTTTGGATAGTTACAGCTCTTACTCAACTACACAGGTGGGAACCAAAGACAACTGTGTCTTAAGTCCTCTGTTTATATTATTACTTCCATTTACGTATCTTCTCATAAATTAATGAATTAAAGATACTTAAAATTTTTGGCCAGAATTCCAGATTTCATGGTTTCCAGCCCAGAAAATGGAAAACTTATTTTCTACAAATGTTTCTGTAGCAAAACACAATTTAGACTGTGAGATTATCAGGTTTTAATGAGATTATGTGGTTTTAATGACTGAGATTCATTCTTTTAATGGATTATCATCAGTTTATTGTTATTTTTTTAGAACTTAAAATCAAATGGAGATTAAACATGTCAAGTATGGTAGTAATCCAGGAGACAGACAAAAATAAATGTTTTCATTCATTTCATGAATGTTTCAGTTCTAAAACTCAAGGTATGCTTTATACCATTAATGATTCATCCAGTTCTATTTAGATTGTGAGATTGGCTCAGGAATGATAAATTATGCATCATCTCTACTACTCTGTGCCATACTTGGCCCTAACCCTGCTCCAGGATCCAACTTATTCAAGCTAAAAACAAATGATTTGTCCTGGAAGTGCATGAGAAATCATGTAATCATCAACCCTATAATCACAAGGGCCTAATAAGTTAGATAAGGAGAGAATTTTATGGCATGAAAGAGTCATTATATGCTACCAAAAAAATCCTACTTGTATTTGCTTTGGTTCTGAAAAAGGCACATTTCCTTTATCAAACACCAATTAAGGTTGAAGAACTGTAATGCCTACAATAATACTTGAAAATAATCAAGTGAATCTTCTTTTAGTCACAGTTGTTACAGATTCGAAGTTTAAGGTGAAATGCGGTTGGTTATTTTTCCATTTTGCTTTGGGTTGCTATTCTGTGATGGCCATTGCATACCCCTAATCAGAATGGGGTCTGGGAGGGAGCCTGAGAGAGAGAGAGAAATAGAGAGAGAGCTCCCATTGCATGAGGTCTGTCACTCAAGGCTCTTGAAGGGAATGATGAACTTGTAAAACTAAAATTTATTCATTGTGTTCAAATTCCAACAAAACTGGATTTGTGTTAAGAATAGAAGTGTCACATTTAGACCTTTACTGATCAGAAAATCAATGATTACAACCACAGAAGTTAGTACACAAGCAGAATTCCTATCAGGTAACCACACATCCTCTCTCTGCCTATTCACCCCTTCTTCACCCTCCTAATAAATTCTCAATAAGGTGTTTCTACTTCAGTTTTTACTCCATTTGCAGCCCTATTGTGTTCTGTAATTTATGCTTTGTTGTTGTGATATGTGAACAAACTCGCAACTTATTTAAATCAAAGTAAGAAAAATCTTGATGTGAAAATACAAATAATGAATTCATGTGTGGGTTGTATTATATATATCTCCCGTGTGCCAGATTATCCCACTCATCTTTTCAACAGTGTCAGTAGGCCCTCTGGAAACAAATGCTAAGAAGGAAGGATTGCAAGGTTTCACTGGTTGGTGTGTGTGTGGAGGTGGGGGCAGGAGCAGAGGAGCTAATGCAGGGGAAGATAAGGGGGAAAGGAAACAAGTGCTCAGCTTAGCTGTGACCCATCTGGGCTCAGGCATTGGCTGGGGGCTCCAGAACAAAGCATGGCCTTGGCTTAAAAACTGAGGTGTACCCTGAAGAAGCTAACAGCAGGAAGTTTTCAGTTGACTACATTCCTTACAGTTGAATGGCAAGTTCTTTCCAGGACCAAAATCTGCTTGGATCACCTCTCTGGCTGCCACAAACAGATTAGGAAACTATGACCAAAGAGGTTAATTGACTTGCCCAAGATCATAGAGATAGCAAAGGAAAGAACCGAATGTGGACTCTTTCACTGGACACAATGTTCATCTACACTATGTACTGAGGACCAAGACACTCTTTTGTCTCCTTGCTATTGATCTACCAAATCTTTAAAAATGGAAATGTTTTTTATTTGGAAAAGATGAGGACAGAAACATCAAACATTTCACCCTTATCTTTGAGCCTCATATAGTAGACTTTTAAGAAATATTTACTAACTGAAAAAAAGACTTACCTTCTTATTCTATGTATTATGTGTCTGTCTATCTATCTATCTAGTCATCCATTCGTCCTAAAATTGAAACTAACCAGGGGGCATTAGGGCAGAAACAGCAGGGTAATAGAGTCCCAGTGATTGCATATCATCTCCTCCAAACCTGCTCCCTGGGGCCTACCACTCAGACTAATAATGAGTGTAATATGCTGGGCTACAAGGTCCTTTCACACCACAGTCACTGTCTTGTGAGCCCTTGGTCAAGGTTAAGCAACCACAAAGGTATTGCTAATAGCATTTCCATAAAAAAAAAAAAAACCAAAAACTATTTTAGGGGTAATGCAATTTAATATTTTCAAACATTACTCAGAAGGGTGAAGTACTCATCAAATACAGCAATCAGGAGAAATACTTCTCATAGTATTGCCAATTTTATTTTGTCTGGCAACAAGAAGCTAATGCATACATCACAAATCCTCCTTTGCCCATCAGAAACTGTGTGATAAAGCATGACATGAAAGTGTTTGGGATCAAATGCTTCTCCTTCAGGGAGGATTCCCAGATCTGTTCCATCATATCATGTGACCAAAGAAGTGGGCTATCAATTCTCTCAAGATAATTACACTGGGTGATAGACCAAAGGCTTAGCACTTGGGCTTCATAAATGGCAATGTTTATTAATGCTATTAAATATCTAGGTGAATTGGGCATATTAGTATATGCAAAAGTTAAATGAACTCCTTTAGCCTACTTCTTCAGTTCCTTTGCCCCAGTTCATTGTGAGTGCTATTATTTTTTAATAACAAAACTGGGTTGGCACTAAAAGCTTATTTTTTGTTGTTGTTGTTAATCCTTATTCAAGGATATTTTTATATTGACATTTTAGAGAGAGTGGAAGGGAGGGGGAGAGACAGAGAGAGAGAAACATCGATGTGAGAGAGACACACATCTATTGATTGTGCCTCAACCAGGGCTAGGGATCGAGCCTACAATTGAGGTACATGCCCTTGACCGGCATCAAACCTGAGTCCGAGGGCTTTATCCACTGAGCTAAACTGCATGAGCAAGGCTTATTTTTTGGGTGACTACAATTGATTGAATATGCGCCAACATCTTACTAATACCACAGTCTCAGTCCACCTGACCAATTCAGAACAAGAGAGTCCCATCTCACACATACCACCAGCATCACTGGGTCTAAACCAGAGAAAGCATTTTACACCCAGATGCAGTGTCCTGGCACCTGAGGGCTTTATCACTCTTTATGCTGCAATGGCGTTAACTTCAGATTCCTCCTTTCTACTTAACAGCACCAAGACACAAACACTAGTAGAAACTTACCTCTTTTTTCTTAGCTAGCTAGTTTATTAGCCTGGCAAATAAATTTCATCCTGTTTGCTATACATGTTTCTGTAATAGTTACAGCTTGAAAACTAAGTTGATGGCAGGCTTGTGAAAAGAGGATGTTGGTGGCAGGGGACTAAAAAGCAACACCAGGGAGCTTTCCTAAAGTTGAAAAATTCAACAACCTAAGCTTATGATTCAGGCTGGTGAAATGGTAGTAACAGGGAGGCAGCTGGCCTCCCTCAATGCATTTGCATTAAACCTTCTGCCTAAATTTAATTCATGATTATAATGTTGTTCTCTTAATTTACACTGAGGCATATCCTAGAAATCTCCTCTGATACTTTCTCTTTTAGCTCTCCCAAATTCCCACTCTCTTTGGGCCCCCATCTCACTAAGCATGTGCCCTTGGTTAGCAGGAGATGGAAGTAATGGTAAAACACACACATATATGTTGATGCCTTTGATTTACAAACATACAGCGGGGATCATTCTCTTTTCTCCCAGTCCCTCATTAGTGTCACATGTTCACTCATTGTGAGCAAGGTCGTGCTCAAGGTAATGAGTTTATTTTTCAAAAAGTTATTGAAAGTCAAGACTAATACCTGAATCAGAATCCTTATCTAGCGAAGAGTTTTATAACTATGACAACCAAATACTCACAAGAGTGTCTGTCTAAGCCAGTGGTTCTCAACCTTGGCCCTTTACATACAGTTCCTCATGTTGTGACTCCCAACCATAAAATTATTTTTGTTGCTACTTCATAACTGTAATTTTTCTACTGTTATGAATCATAATGTAAATATCTGATATGCAGGATAGTCTTTGGGGACCCCCGTGAAAGGGTTGTTCGACCACCAAAGGGGTCGCGACCCACAGGTTGAGAACCGCTTGTCTAAGCATTCATGACAGTCCAAAGACTTTATCTTTTCTATTCATGTCGAAGTTTCAGCTCATGTTTATAATTAGTTAAGCTTAGAAAGCATTTAGGAAGCCCTCACCTGTTACCAGCTGGAATGCACCACTGCTCTGATGCAATACTACTACACTTGGGGTAATGCCACAGCCATGTTACTGACAATAGCTTGTGATAAAAATGTCTTCCTGCTATTTTCAGTAACTGAGTTCACTCCTCCCCATAAGAGAGACTCATGTTATAAATTCCACACTACTGTGTTATCAAGAGCTTCTCATGCGTTATGACTTACATATTAAAAAGAGAAAGCTACTCATACTCACAGGAGGCCCCAATACGATTGGCTCTGCTTGCAAATACTGCCCCATGGACAACGGTGGGTTGTGGTATAAAGCCCTTCTGGGAGATGGTGCTCTTATGGAAGTCATGTATCTTCTCTCTCTTCTGGGAGAGAGGTCTCTTCTTGCCATGATATCTTTCCCAGGTGACAATGGCCTCCTTGGGGACAGATGCCTTCTTGGTGAAACATCTCTTTGTGACATCTCTCTTCTCAATGCAGCTTCCTTTCTTGGTGAAAGATGTCTCATGGGTGATAGATCTCTCCTAGGTGATAAATGTCTTCTGGGTGATAAATCTCCTTTGGGTATCAGATACCTCTTTGGTGAATTATCCCGACAGGGTGAAGAATCATATCCCGGTGAGGAATGGTGGCTTGAGGGAGAGAAGTCCCTCGGAGAGGAGCTGGGCTCTGAAGACAGCATGCACTCTTCATCCATATAACTGGGTATGTCTAACCTGTCTTTGTCTGGTTCTGAGTCTGTACTTTTGCTCTGGAATAACCTCTGGTATTCTGTCATCTGGGTATCTTCACATGAGTCACTTGGTGTCATAAGCTGAGTAACCTGAATACTTGGCAAAGTAACCAAATAGCTGATCAATGAAGAATGTCCCAGGGAACTATCTGAGGGAACCCCATGGGGTACGGCACCAACATTCACAGGCAAGGAGGAGAATCTAGGGGGCTGAGGACTGGTGCTTCTTGATCTGGTTTTTGGTGTCAAATCTCCCTGGTCATCAAAGTCATCATCATCTTCATCATCATCATCATTATCATCTGCATCCTCACCATCCGATTCTTCGGCATCTGAGAACTGATGATCAGTTGAAATGCTGGACATGCTATGCTTTTCAGCTGCTTTGTGCAAATCTTCCATAGTTTCTGAAACAATTGAACAAAGATAGTGGAGTTCCAGATCCAAACATCAATATTAGGAGTTAATTTAGGCCCCATCTCTTTCCAAAAGCTTTCCTCAACCCTCCAGCCCCTGTAGATAGTTCCATCTCTGAACTCCTGTAACACTCACTGGACACATACCTCTGTAAACCTGCATTGGTTCTTATCTTTTATGTACCTGTCCTATGTCAACCCACCTTATAGTAAAAACTCCAGAGTAGGACCTTATATCTCAGATATCACACCACTGATAGAAAACCCCCAACAAATATGTATGTAATGTTGCAAATGATAATGTTAGAAAAAATAAATAAAAGCAACAACCTATCTCTACAGGTATAAGCTTATGTGTAAGGAGAGCATCTCAGGAGGTTTGGCTGAGCCTCAGGCTTTCTATTGAGGTTAATGATGTTTTCTTTTCCTATTTTATTTCCTCTTAATAGGAAAAATAAGACATTCAAATTTTTAAATTTCCCAGAAAGTTTTATAAAATGTACATCCCTAACACAACAAAAGTACAGCTGGATTTCCTTTATGGTTCTAGATAGAAATATTTTCTTGGTAAGACCTTTCTCCCTTCCTACTTATAAAATGAAATGTATTTGCTTCTTCTTAGTAGGTTTCAAGCAATTCAATATGTCAGACTTCTTTTCTAAATTTTTATTTATAAAATAAAATGTGATCATTTTTTAAAAAACACACATCTAAACTTATTTTACCACTGGCCACAAAGCTGAAGCATACGTAGTGCAACAGTCCACCAACTAAATGATAAATACCTGCTTCCTCGGTTTCTGTATCATCCACTGAAGTCATTGAGACGCCCAACTCCAGGCATTTTTTCATGTGCGCTTTAGATTTCATATGCTTCGTCAGGTTTCCTAGAAAACACACATGGTAAAATAATTAATGCTACCAAAATGTGATGATTGTTCCAAAATTCACTTGAGATGACAGGGATTTGTTTCTACCCATGATACCTTGATTCAAACAGAAGAGGGACAATCTGGTTTGTGAAGATATTAAGCCCTGATGGCTGTAGCCCAATCTCAGGTTTTCTTCATTCTAGAGGATGTGTCGACACCTAGGGTCACATCTTTTCAAGGGTAGGCTCCAAGCACAACTGGGAATCCCAAGCTTTCCTGGCTGAGAAGGGATCTAATATCTTTGGCCCAAATGGGTCAGCCTCCTAATCTACACTAATAAAAGAGAAACATGCAAATTGGTGTTACTCCGCTATGCCAACCAGCCAATCAAATGAGTATGCAAAATAACCCAACAAAGATGGCGGTTAATTTGCATACACAGGCACGGAGCGAAGACTGAAGACAACATAGAAGGAAGCCAACTGCTGCAGAAGGGAGTGAAGCTGCAGAGAAGCAAGCGGGGTGGCGGAGACGGGGGGTTGGGGGAAGCAAGCGGGGCGGCGGAGGCAGGAGTGAAGCCCACCTCGGCAGGTTTGGCTCCCTTCTCTGCTTCGCTCCAGCCACAGGAAGCCCTATTCTTTCAGGAATCTTCCTGCAACGGGCCTCTAGTACTTCATAAAAAGCCAAATTGGGTCACACATCTCAGAGAAACTTCCCAATGAAATATTATCAACACAGTCAACCTCCTGGCACTGATCTGATATAGATTAGACTTACAGGATCCTAACTAATCAGAAGAAAAAAAAATCCAAACTAATGTTAGGGGCAACCCTGTAATTAATTCAAAGAACAATATGAATATTTAGCTAACTCCTTATAGGGAATCGTATTCTCAGTATTGAGCATCTATCTGTCTGACATATGTTGGCATACTTTATGACAGCAGTTTCTTCTGGGGCAGCAATACTGCCTTTTTACTTATCTTGAAACTCCCATTATTCTTATAAAAAAAGAAAGAATTTTATGTCACATATGTATGATGATGACAGAGAGATATACAATTATGTATATACATACAAATGTGTATGTAAGTTTCTGTAGATTTATATAATTGCTATATATAATGTAAAAAATTATGAAAACACTGATCTAATCACTCTTGACTTAGGATCTATGAAATGTCATATATAGCTTATCAAAAGAGATCCAGAAATTAATTGTTGTAAAGGCCATAATATTGTCTAAGCCCTTTGATGCTGCATTAGCAGTGTACCAGCAAATACCTTATTTTAAAGAATAGGCTCATTGAATCTAGGTGGAAACCCTCAGCCTGCTGACTTAGTTTGTTCCCCTTGTAAGGGTGTTTAGTTTGCTATTAATGTAATATATGAGTCACAATTCTAAGCTAGGACACTGTTGTTTATTATTTTACTTATATTATTACAATTTTTTAAAAAAGCTCAAACATTTTTGTAGACAAATCATCAAGAACTCTAAAATCTGAAAATTAATTAAATATAAGTATAAATTAATAAAACCATCTACTTCTGCAAGGGAGCTAGGAATCGTGTATGTGGATGGGTGTGGATGTTAAGTGGGTCAAGATAATTTATTTAGATCTTAATATGTGTTTCTTCTTCTGTATTTTTCTCTCCACCCGTTTCAAGCAGGTGGTCAGGCTCTGAGCTTTTATCTTGAGGGAAGGTGTGTTGTTAGAAATCTGGCTCTGAAACAACCCCACCTTGGCTTTGGTTTATGGGATTCTTGAACTTCTGAAGGGCTTAGAGCAAGAAGAGGGGAGCTGAGTGGCAGAGGGAGGGCACTGAAGGAGTGGCCTGGGCCTGGAGGAAGTATTGGTCCTATGAGTGTGCTCCTGATCTGAGCTCAGGTGTCTGGGGTTTGGATAACAGGATCTCAGCGAGAGGTGAAAACTGGAAGGGATTCCCATAATGTTTTGCTCATTTTAAGATTCTGAGAAATTTTCACGTTTCCAAAGGGTGCATAGTAAACTAAAATAATGACCAAGAATAAGTTATTTCCTTCTAAACTCCAAGACAATGGTTCAAAGCCAAATTTAATTTGATTTCAAAAATATCTTTAAAATGTTTCTTTCCCCAGTGGTTCACACAGCTGTACCTGCAGACAAATCATATGTCCAGTGAAGATATATCTGTTGTAATGACTGTCAGATTTGCAGTATATTTTAAAACTAAAGTTTATATTTTATTATCTCCCAGGAAGTCTCTTCGTGAAATTCTAAATGAAAGTCTTGATGGTGCAAAAGTGAATGATATTTAAAGGACTTTATGTGTATTTCTTTTGAAACGCAAATGAACATTTTCTTCCCCCTTTTCTGGCTTGTTAATAAAGAAGAAACAGGTATATTGAGAGGCTACACATTTATAGTTCTGACAAACCACTGAAACAATTCAGGAGTTTAACTATAAAAGAAAATAAGTACACATTTCTCTAGCAAAGACTATCTTTTCTCTGATATTTACTTTTCTTGATGTGGAGTGGAGCAGATCAATTGGAATGCAAATTGAAAGTTAAAACTTTGGAAAATGATGTGAGGCTCCTGAAGGGTGAGGGGTATCTAGAGCAGAGGTTCTCAATTTGTGGGTCGCGACCCCTTTGGTGGTCGAACGACCCTTTCACAGGGATCGCCTAAGACCATCCTGCGTATCAGATATTTACATTACGATTCATAACAGTAGCAACATTACAGTTATGAAGTAGCAACGAAAATAATTTTATGGTTGGGTCACAACATGAGGAACTGTATTTAAAGGGCCAGAAGGTTGAGAACCACTGGTCTAGAGGATCCATTAGTACTTCTACAAAAAAACAGTAAAATGTGCTTCTACAAAAGTCAAACCACCTCTAATTCACTATTGTTTGTATTCTGAGAATACTGGGCTTATGAACACTTTCATGATTCTATAAAATGATAGAAACATAGTCAAAGCAACCTTCTCCTGTAAAATGCTTTCATATGAAACTACCTGTTAAAAACAGATTTAGAAAACACACAGAACGTCATTTCAAGGCAAGTCCTAGTTATGACCCAAGAATAAGAGATTGTCTCTGTGCTGATAAATACACAGATCCCAAGCTATCAAATTTCTATGCATAATTAATGCTACTGTGGATGGAGAGGCCCACCTGGGAGTCTGTGGATTTCTACATTATTTATAATCTTGAAACTGACCACGGGCACATGTTTTTTCCCTAGCTGCTGCTTTGCTTTCCTAATGCCACTGCATGGATTGTCTCCTTGCAGTATTTCAATACTGGTGCAAAGGTTCTCCAGACCACATAATATTTCCAACATGAAGTAATAGCTATCCAGGCAATTCTGAGCCACTTCCTTCAGAGACTACTGGCCTGGGCCTCACTCTATATAGCTCTTAAGTCGTAAAAGGAGCCTCGTCGTCTCATACATCCTTTGATCACTTACATGAGAGAGGAAACACATTTCATGGGGTCATATTTTCACAAACAAAACCATCTTATTGTCGATGAAAGTTAGTTGTAAAATGGGATTTGGAATCCATGGAAGTCATAAAATAGTGATTTTCCTCTAAAAAAAAAAAAATCAGACCCATACCTTTCGTCTTGAAGGCGAAGTTACATAACTTGCACACATAAGGCCGGACATCAGTATGAGTGCGGATATGCTTTTTGAGCATGCTTGGCTTCTTGCAGCGAATCCCACATTCCTCACAAATGTACTTCCCACGTCCACGTCCTCTGACATATACATAATCTTCATTTGACTTATACCTGTTTAAAAAAGGGGAATCCAGTGTGTTTTCAAATAATTTAGCACGCGATATATATAATCATACCCAAAGCTAATTATTTGCATGGCAAAATTTTATGAGGGGCTTTTACAATTATTCAACCTTACTGCTATAAAACCTATGAAATTTATGCAATAAATGCCTGAAAGAGCTAGATAATAGATTTGGTATTGTAAACAAAATGGACTTTCTTCTACATTTAGTTCAACATGGAATTTCCTCTTTTCTATTAAGTATACTATATGGACTTGCTATAGACGTTCAAATGGGCTTATAGAAGCCTAAAAGAGTTGCAGAGCTGTGCCTTACTACTTTTGGATTCTAGTAAAACTTCCAAACAAGAAACATCCAAAAAGTTCTCCCAACATATTCAAATCATCATATATCATTTAGTAATATTACATAATCTAAGATGTGCATGCACAACACACATACCCCTCCAAATTTGCTAAAATTAATGTAACTGATAATAGAATTCTTCTTTGCAAGTTTCTACTCTATTTTTACAATCCTGGCACGAGAGTGCCTTGGAAATTTCTAGCTTACACAGGCTGAACTGAGCTCACCAACTGTTGTCTACAGATTTTATCTGCTCTTCCCAAGGACTGAGAATCTGTATACAAATGGAGTCTAAATTTCAAGTGCCTTCTGAGAAATACTGTCACATAATGAAAACTAGAGATTCAATTTTTCAATCAAATTTGCATTGGTGTCCTGGAGGATTTAGTTGAGAAGTTTGAAAGGATGTCTAATGAAATCAGTTAAATGAATAAAGTCTTAGGTATTCACTGTGATAATCTACAGAAGAAACCTACCCAGTGCTCAAACATCATATTTTGTGTAGAATACAAAGAAACATAATCTGCCATGGAGTAGGGTGACATTCTATTGAATAAATCTGTGAATATTATTACTTCCTTATTCTCTCCTAAATCACAGCGAGGCTAGAATTATGGTTCTAAATGTCATTCTTGGAAAGATATTCCTTTTGAAGTATTATTTATAACTTCAAAAGGTAAATTGACATAAAAATGCCCTTGTTCATTGGGGATTGACTTAAAGGCACTAGATTTCTAATTTTCTACATTCTCAGAGCACTTTAAACTTCTCTATTCGTCCCAGGTCCAAGCTAATCCATCGTCAGGAATAAAAGCAAGTTCAATTTCATTCATCCAATGCACTGAAGAATTTTTAAGAGAGAAAAATGCACACATGTATTTAAATACCAGATCTGCTATAGATACTATTTAATCTTAATATGATCTACTTTTTGGTTAGTGCCAATCCAGGTGAGATTTAAAAAATTATTGGTTAATTTTGCATGCTTTCTGATCCTTTAAATCTGTCCTCTTTCACAAAAAATTTCCAGTATCAACGTGTTCTTCAAAACTGTTTTAGACCTTATCTTTTATCTCACATTGTGTTTTGTCATAAAGTAGAAAAGAACCTACAGATGCAAAATATCTTTCACCTTTTAATTTCAATACTCTCTCCCACTAACTAGGTGAAATTATCTAAGAAATACAGAATAAAAGAATTTCATAGAAAGCTAATTTTCTTTGGAGAAGGGTACTTCAAACTTATTGTAGCCCATCATCATAGTGGATGGGAATACATTTTTCCTTCAAATAATATCATTTTATTTTTAATGCCTTAACTGATTAAGTTGACTCCAGAATGGAAATATAGTAAAGTTCTGTATAAACTATTATTCTATATTAGAAAAATCTATACAAGTAAAATATGTACCAACCAACCATTCTGCACACCCATGAATCTACTTGATGTGAGAATTAATAGATGTTTAAAAAAATAATTAAAGGATATGTTTAATTAAATTCTAAATCTATAAATTAGATTAAAAAACACATACCCTTAAACAACTGGTCAGTAATACTTTTTTTAAGTTATCAGTTTGTAATCACCAAAATAAGAGTTGGTACTACACTGCTTGGAATGAACCTGGTCACCACCAAGCAGAAACTGGACCACAGATTAAGGAATGATTGGGACATAGCCTATAAAACTGGGCAATGAAAGGCAGAAGAAATGAAATATGGGCACAATCCTTTTGGATCATCAAAGCACAGCAATAAAATGTTCACATACGCTTTTTCATTCGTGTCCTTCGTTAGTGGAGATGGGCTCCCCAAAGCACACAGTAACTGTGAAGGTCTCTCTAATCTAGTACAAGTGCACTGCTATGAAGACTGCTGAATGTAAGAGGGTTGATTCAGTCACAGGGACCTCTCAGTCTCTGAGGAAAGATAAAATCTATATTTCTCTCGTTTGTATTAAAAGATGAGGGATGTCAAAAAATAGCGAGACAAGCTTCATGACTATATATGCAACTACGGTTTTAGTGAAAATACTCGACATCCATCAAAAGAAGGCCAAACCTAAGAGGGAATCAATTTTAATCATCCATCTCTAAACTGGTAATCTATGTGAGAAATCAATATTTCATTTCACTAAACATTCAACATTTTATAGTCAAACAGATAACATTATTTTGTCCTGTAAATATAATTGGAATAAATTCACGCACATGGAAATATGTAAGTTATAGATCTGTTATACAGATAAGGCTGGTTCCATCATAATCTCCTAAATGTGGTTAATGTGCTTTAAATATTTTTAAAATTTTAAAAGCAAAAATCTGGGCTTTTCTCCCTTTGACTGGATCAAAGATACATTTCCATCAAAATCTAAACCTAGACGTTACACATATGTGTAGTTTTTATTAACTATACAGATAACAAAGTCATTGGGCCTTATAACATGTTTCTACCACTCAGAATTTAACATTTAAAAAGAAATTCCTAAAGACAGAGAACTGTCACAGACCAGAGGACTTTGGGAAAGCATGACAACTAAATGCAGTGTGGCCCCTGGCTTGGATCCTGGAGCAGAAAAAGGACATTGTGGAACTGGTGAAATCCCAATGAAATCTAGAGTGTAGGTAATAAAAGCAATAAAACAAACAAATTAACTAGTGCCTAGGATTATACGTGAGTGTGCAGGACTGCATTTCTGTAAGCATAGAATAAAAAATGCCCTCTAATAGCACACAAATGCCCATAAAAATAATATAAAGGAATAAAACTTTGAAGATTCCACCAACTTAGTCAATTTCATACTAAATTAGAGGCATAAAGATTTAAAGCAGAGGCTCCAACCATTTACAATAGGGACATGTTCATCAAAAGCTAGTCATGAATGCAAGGACATGAAGTCATTATCTATTACCAGCCAGGCTTCAGAAATGTCAATAGAAAAGGAATTCGCTTTACCCTTCCAACCCAAGTAGATACCACTTTTCCCATGCAGGCACTCAGGACCGTTTCCTCTGACTTAACACTGAATCTTTTCCATTTGCACTTATGTTTCCTTACCCTCCTTCAAAGATTTTAATTCGGATTGGCTCAGCTTGTTTGGATCCGATATCTTTATCTCCGTGAATATCTCCTTTCCCTCTTTCCTTTAAGATATTTCCCACTAGTTTCCTTTCTAGTTTGCTGCCAAATAAAAAGGACGCATCAGGCTTCATCTGTAGGACAAGAAGAGAGAATCATTTCATATGCTTTCTCTAAGACAAAGGGGAAGCCCACATTCTCTGCTCTTCTTTGATCTCTAAAAATTAGCCTCAATTCCACACTAAAAGGTCATGGGCTGGTTACATAAAATAAGGGATAGCTGAAACCGGTTTGGCTCAGTGGATAGAGCGTCGGCCTGCGGACTGAAAGGTCCCAGGTTCAATTCCGGTCAAGGGCATGTACCTGGGTTGCGGGCACTTCCCCATTGGGGGATGTGCAGGAGGCAGCTGATCGATGTTTCTCTCTCATCGATGTTTCTAACTCTCTATCCCTCTCCCTTCCTCTCTGTAAAAAATCAATAAAATATATTTAAAAAAAAATAAGGGATAAAACCAGAAAAGAATGACATTGTCTACTGAATAAATTTAACATTTTGCTTTAAAAAAATACTTCTCGCCTGGCCAGTGTGGCTCAGTGGTTGAACATTGACCTATGAACCAAGAGGTCACAGTCCAAATCCTGGTCAGGACTCATGCCTCGGTTGTGGCTCAATCCCCAGTAGGGGGTGTGCAGGAGGCACTAGATCAATGATTCTGTCTCATCATTGATGTTTCTATCTCTCTCTCCCTTCTTCCTCTCTGCAATCAATAAAAACATATTTTTAAAAAACACTCCTTTGGTACTTATACTGTGGAGCACTAAGAAAAACTTTAAAAACAAGTTTTATATTCCAAAGTAGCAATTAAAGCTATCTTTACTAATTAAGGAGATATTTTCAAAACTTAATGAAGGGAAATGGTAACTGAAATAACTAAAATATTTAAAACCCCTATGTACTTCTTTAATAATTTAGCATTAAATTCCCAAATTCCGTTAACATTTTTTTTTGGTAATTTCACATGTAAGACATTCATTGTTCATTTTTTGAACAAACCAGCTAGTCACTTGGGAAAATGAGATTTGAGAGAAATACATAGAAAAGAAATTTTAGTAACAAATATTGTCAGTGGGAACCAGTGCTCTGAAGTTCAGTTCTGACAACCTGTCCATCTGCTGTTTGATCGTTCCTTCCACTCCCTGCTCTATGCCCCCATTTCACAATTTCCTGAATTCCTCGCATGAAAAGAAAAGTCAATCTGCTAGGTCAGTGGTCAGCAAACTCATTAGTCAACGGAGCCAAATATCAACAGTACAACGATTGAAATTTCTTTTGAGAGCCAAATTTTTTAAACTTAAACTATATAGGTAGGTACATTGTTATTAACTTAATTAGGGCACTCCTAAGGCTTAGGAAGAGCCACACTCAAGGGGCCAAAGAGCCGCATGTGGCTCGTGAGCTGCAGTTTGCCAACCACTGTGCTAGGTCATTAACACAAGTCAGAAGGGAGAAGAACCCAAAGGAATCAGTCTCGGAGGTAGAATTTCCTGGCACTTGGGTGGAGGGGATACTTGTGGTTTGGACTTTTCCTGGGATGCTTATAACTGAGCTCACACCAATGGTTTCTCTTACCCAGGGCCAAGCCTAATGCTGCACAGGACTCCCCCAACTCAAACCTTCATTTTATTTGCAATTTTTAGAATGCCCTTCACTATGTATTCTGCTCAGCAATCAAATCCACAATGCAGAATGCTTTCAGAACAACATCCATTACCTGAGCGAACTGCTTCCAAGCACTCGATGACGTCAGCTTGCCGGTTCCGGGCCTGTGCATAGCAGCCAGAGTATAAATTTCTGCGGTGATTTTTTGCTTGGACCTCAGAAGAGCCAGCGTGGTCTTGGTATTCAATCCTGATGGGTTTGGATTACAGGAACTAATGCACCATGAAGCATAAACCGAGGATTTGAAGGTGGCCTGTTGCACATAATTGGGTTTTGTATAATTCAAGAAGCACCAACTCACAGTAGTTGTTGTCCGCAGACTGGGGAACTGAAGAATCTGCTGGAAATCTGCCACATCGGTGAAAAGAAGTGTCGAGTTTGCTACTTTCCTGCTTGGGCCGGAGGCCATGTGGACCAGCATGCCAACGGGCAGCTTCTGGCCCCTTCCCTGCTCTTCGAGCTGACTGTCTCCCAGCGGCAATGAGGAACTCTGTGGGCTCAAACTCATATCAGAGGCTGTCTCATCAATATCTAATTCATCTGAGGACTCTTTGCTCTCAGAAGGCCCACTGGACTTCTGCGAGAGAGAGGGTGCCCTGGAGCTGGGAGGGAATGGCTCCCTCAGGGGCGCGCTGGCAGAGGGATGGTCTTGAGATGAGGAGGGCGACAGAGAGGAGAAGGAAGATGACCCCGACTGCAAGCCGTCCTTTGGCTCAGAAGCACAGCCTTGTCGAACCAGCTGGGGTTTCTGCGGGCGGGAGAGATCCTTTTTGATATCTGAGTTGGTTAGCTCCACAGCACTGAGCTCCTCCACAATCTGTCCGTACATCTTTTCTTCCTTGACCCTTTTCTGCTGCTTCGTTTCCATGAAGAGTTCCAAGCTGCTGGCTGGAGAGAGCATCCGCTTGCTCCCTCCCAGGGAGGCGGCACTGTCCGAGGTGGAAGGTAAGCACAAGGGGATTGAGGATTCTAAGCCGAGGGGTAAGGTTTGAGGTACTTTCCAGATGGGGTATTTTTCCAAGCCTGCATGCTGCCCCAACACCTGGGCAATGTTAAACCCTATCCCTTGCATGGCCGCATTGGTTACCAGTGTTCTTTGGGTCATATTCTCGTCGACTTTGCATATGACAATCGCAGGACTGTTCTGCCCAAGTATCTGAGAGATGCTTGTGTACATGACACTCCCATAGGACGGGACGTGGGTCTGGATCCTAACAGGAACCACTGTTCCCGGTAAGGACTGCAAAGGCCCAGCGGCTGCCGAGGTGAAATCTTCTTGAAGAACCTGCTCGGAGGGAGTATCCACTGACTTGGTGCTCTGGTCCGACGGAAACTTTGGAAGGAGGTTCTTTGAGTGTAGGCCTGATGTTCCTGAATAACACGGGTAAGCTTGCTCTTTTGTGTGCGCATAATCAGCGGCTTTCTTTCCAGTGTGCTCTGCGGCGTGCTCCAGGGGGTAGCTAGGATGGATTTCTGCCTGGAAAGGAGGCTTGCCATAGCTCTTCTGAGGGTGTGGCGCCAGGGGAGGTGGGAAATGGGCCTGCCACCAAGGAGGCTGCGGAGCGGGTAAGTGAACCATGCAGACGGTTGGATACTGGAACTGAAACAAGGCATTCTGGATGGGAGAAAACGGGATGGTCTCTTGGTGTGGAAATAAATGTGGCTGTTCAGACAAGTGCTTGCTTGTCAGATAGGATGTTGGTTGTAGCAAGGGATTTCTCAGAGCTTCTTGGCTGTCCATGTGCATGAGCTGTGGTTGGGCCAGGTGCAGTGGCCCTGAGCTCAGCTGGGCACAAGGACCCACCAGCTGCTTCCCTGGGTCCTCTGCCTGGAGAGGGGGCAGCACAGAGGACGGGGCGTGGGGCCACGTGGACCTCAGGCCGGCGTGCAGGTGCTCCATCTGCTCCTGCTTCACGCCCAGGTCCGCGCCCGCCTCGCCCTGGGCGATCTCGGGAGAGCCGCTGAAGGAAGCCTGCCGCACCAGGAAGCACTTCTTCCTCTCCCGGGACGGGGATAACGTGGAGGCCGGCGCCCCGGCCCCCGGAGCGTGGGACAGGTTCCCATAATCAAAGGATTTGCTCCGAATTTCTGGGACTTCCGTTGGGTGCGGGCAAGGCATCTGCTCGGAGGAGCAGCGCCGCATCTCTTTCTGGTGGTGGTGGCCGGGCACAGACAGCGAGTAGGAACCAGCGGGGACCGTCAGGAACTCCGAATGCTTCCCAAACTCATCCTGCTTCCCCGGGGCGGCAAGCTTCACGGTGTCTTCCCTCTCGAAAGACATGGAGAAGCTGGAGCTGTGGGACAGGTTGCTTTCCTGGCTGGGGCTGCGAGAGAGGCCGGTGCCCGTGGACTCGAAGCTGGACTCCCCGGAGGAGTGCTCCATGTCCGCCAGGCGCAGCCGCTTCTTCTTGGGCGGCAGCTTCTCGGCGGGCAGCTGGGACAGCGTCTCGCTCCTCTGCGGCCACTGAAATTCCTCCACCGGCTTCTCCGGCTCCTTGCTCTGCGCTTCTTTCTCCTTGTCCGGCTTATCGGGCTCCTCGGTCACGCGAATCTCCGGAACCTGGATGTTGTGCTGGCGGACCAGCCGGGGCTGCGCGTGGTAGGCCTGCGGGGGCGCCTGCTGGCCCGGGGACGGCTTCCCCCCACTTTCCGCGCCGTCCCCGGGGGGAGCCCACTCGGGACTCACCGGGGCCTCGGAAACCTCGCTGTCACCGGCCTCCGACGGCGAAGAGGCCTTCTCCTGGGCGCTGGCCACCAGCTCGGACGACTCGGACCTTTCGAAGGAATTGGGTCGGCTCAGAGAGTTGGTGTGCTGGATCACAGAAATCACGTTCCCCGGGGGCTTCCTGCCCCCGAGGTCTGACACCTTTTCTGGATCAGTGGCTGCAGGTAACTCCTCTGACCCGAGAGACGGGCTTCCTCCCGCTGGCAGGTGGGGCCGACCCGGGTCAAAGCGCTCGGCGTGGCCGTGGGGAGCGCCCTCGTGCCCAGCCAGGGCGAAGCCGCTTCGCGCGCCTTCCTGCACCTGCACCTTGGGGTCGTACTCTGCAGCCATGAGGCCCATGGGCGCGCTGACCACGCTGCTGCAGATCATGGGGGTGTCCTCCTCGTCCCCCACACTCTTCTCCTTCCGGCGCTTCCTGTTTTCACACGTGGTTCCGAACATGCTTGGCACGCCCTGCGACGGCCCCGAGGGATCCGCGAAATACTCTCCGCCGTGCTTTAGGGAGCTCACGCCGGGCATGTCCCTGTAGCTTGGCTTTGGTGTTTCAGAGTCGTCCCACTTCTTGTAAGGTTTCCGGCCGACGTCGTAGTCATAGCCTCCCCTGTCCCCGGGAATCAGTTTCTTCTCCTTCGAGGATGAACCTGAGATGCTCTTCAGCATCCTGCCGTGGTGCTCCGCCTCCACGTGCCCCTCCTGGACCGAAGGCAGCTCGAAAGCAGCTTGCCTGCGGAGCATGCGCTGAGGGGGGATTCCCACGGTCCCTGGGTAGAACACGTCATCGGAACCCGTCATCCTCTCATCGAATGAGTGGCTTCCTCTCAAAGAAGGGGGGACACTTAGATTCGTTGCTGAAGAAGTTGGCATCGAGTTGCTTCGAATTAGGGGTGAAGAGTCCACAGGAGCTTCTAAGAGAACCGGGTTGCTGCCTTGGAAGTTTGCAGGGTAAAGTTTTCCTTCATTCCTGACAGATGGGATAGCCTGGGATTGTCTGGACTCATGGTTGAATTTAGTGGATTTCAGCATGCTCGTCTGACTGGGATCCATCTCTCCTTTGCTGGGGATCAGCTGTGAAGCAGGATCTTCAAACATCGTGACGTCTAACCTGGTGTTGACGTGAGGTAATGGCTCCATCATCCCCTTCCTACCCATCGTGGCGCGCTCCTGACTTGTGGTTGTAACACTGAGTGTGTTTCTGGGACTAAGCCGACCGTATTTTCCAAAGATGATTTCTTCATAAGACTTCGCGTTTGTGTTTGGGGGGCTTATCTGCTGCTCTGCACTTTCTGAGCGAGAAAAATAACCAGAGTCAGTGCTTCCTTTACTGTGCGGGCTCAGAAGGTTTAGCGATGGCTCAGAATCTTGTCCTTTCTTCTCTGACAGCCTGAGTGCAAGTTTCTGTTTCACCGTGTGAGAGTCATCAGCCTTAGTATTTAAAGACAGATTGGGGAGCATATCAGAGCCAATATACTGAGAGCTTTCATTGGGCAAAGGAAGCCCGCTTTTAGGAATAATCAGAATCGGCACCTTCATGGGGCCTCCCAGTGACTCTTCCAATGACCCGTGGTAGCCCCCTCTGCTGGCAATGTCCAAAGGGAGGGGTGGGCCGGGACTCATTTTGTCAGAAGCCTCAGTGAATAAAGAACTCTCCTCATCGGTGTCTGTACTCTGCTCACCATCTGAATGTATTTCTGCTTCTACATCAATAAAACCAGCCTCTAGGTCCAATTTAGAGACAGCTGACTCTGTGAAAGGGACCAAGCCCGCCTTAATTGCATGGGCATGCGACTTCCTGTGCTTGTACAAATTGCTCTTTGTCTTGAAGGAGAAGCCACACGGAATACACGGGTAGGGCCGCTCCCCGGTATGGGACCTGATGTGCTTTTTCAGCACGCTGGGTTTGGCACATGCCCTGCTGCAGTAAGGGCAAATGTACTTGCCGGGCTTCTTGGGTTTGTGCTCTTTCTTGTGAGCATCTTCTGACTGTTCGATACTTTTCTGGGAGTATTGGCTAAAAGCAGGGTTCAAACTTGAAATCTTTTTTCTCGGATAACCACCACTGTGGCCATGGATCGGAAAAGGAAATAAGTCCTCGGAGGCAACAGATGGCAAAGGGCCAGGGAAAAGCCACGGAGGGCCTTCGAGGCTCTGATGCGGCTTGTTGCTGTGCATGACACCCTGTGGCACTGAGTGCTGAGGGAAGGAGAGTGAATGTTGGCATGAGTAAGGACTCGGACGGTGCAGTGGGTATTGCTTCTCTGTGACGTGCTGGGCCACCTCGCTAGGGGAGGCCAGTTTCCCAGAACCGAAGAGTTGTGCTGATGCTGTGTTTGCGATTTGCTCCGGATCTATTTGTGGTTGCCGCTGTCCTTCTTGACTGCCAAAAGTGCTCATCTTAATAACAGCTGACTGCTCCTGTCTCCATCTACCTAACGCTTTATCAGTTTCTCCAGACCTTGAGGTAGCTTTTTGTCCTAGAGCTGTGTCCCCAGTGTCCATTTTGTTACACAAGATCTTAAGGGCTAATTCGCGTGAAAGCCCTGCAGACGCATGGAGTGTCACCAAAGCTGTGCGTTTCAAAGCTTGCTTGCTTCCATGTTCCAGGGTGTCTGCAAACTTGCCAAATGCTCCTTCTCTTTGGAGACTTTCACACTCACCCCACAGTCTATGGGCAATAAATGGTAATGTCCTTGGACCAGGGCTATAACACAGTTCTCTCCATTGTAGCAAAGTCCATCCAAAAACTAATGTAAATCTCTAAAAATTTCTTATGGCATTTGAATATTTTCAACTAGGATGAAATTGGGATGGCGAATAGTCTAGGAGAAATTTTGCCCATCAACTAGAGCAAAGTTCAGTTGTCAGTTTCACTAAGCTAAAATGATCTGGGGGAAAAAGAAATACAAAGAGATTGTCAAAACAGTTATCAAGTAAAAAAAAACACACACACCACAAAATCATTCCTAAATATCCAGACTGAAATTGCATAAATTGAAAATGACTTTCACTTTAATAAATTCTTTTTATGGCTGCTACATAATTTCCACAATTAAAAGATATTAATAGCAAACTTAGCATTAAGTCATAAGCATAAATCTCTTCAATGCTTGAATTGTGGTCATTCTTTTAAATACACCTTAATTTTGGTTAGAAAAGAATTTAAAGAAAAATTTTGATAAATATTATTTATGAAATCATAAAAATGTTTAAAGCCTCCATTAATATAAATTTATAGCTATTTATAACCAAGTTCTTGTATGCTGGTGTACATATTTCTCTATGTAGATGTATTTTATAGATTAATATAAAATGTATATTTATAAATATTTAATATAACACTATACATATGTATAAATATATAACATAATATATGATATGTACTATAGATATAGTTATAGCTTAAAAATAGTGAATTAGTAGAGTTAGATGAAGTCTATAAGAATCAAAGATTGTCACAGAACTTTAGAAAAAGCAGGTAAGTCAAGACAAATAAATAACTATAACATGTTCATAATGTGGGAGACAAATCATATTTTTGGAACTGTTTACAAAGGTAATGATTACCTGAATGGATTGGAGTTCTCATGGGCATGATTGTCTTGATGCTTCCTGTGTAGAAAATAAATGCAGTTAGGAAAGATTGTCCCATTAGACCACAACACTGCTGCAAACAAATGTCCATTTAAAGTTCATTATCTATCGAACTCACACGGCTCTGTGCCTAAAGAATAAAAGCAAGTAACTTCTTAGAATACAGTGCATTAAAGCAGTAAACCTTATATTGACATGGTGTCCAAAAATATTTCAAAGAGAAGTTATAAAAACTTCAGAGTAACCTTTTCTAAGATATAAAATTATATGAAAAAAAATTAGTTTTTTTGACACAATTAGCCTGGTTCCAATCCCTTAGATAGTAAAAAGTGGAGAATAGTAGGGGTTTTTATGAACCTAGAGGTTTGAACATTTAAAAGAATACATTTCCTTTTTAGGAAATTTACATCACAAGCAAGTAAAGGAGTCCTCCAGATGACTGTGAGAACTTGACAACTTAGAAACCAGTAAATTTTAAGTGAAATTCAACTTTCATAAGCCAATGGTCAATGTAGTACCCAGAGGATTCTGAGAACCTCAATGCTCAATTGTACCGGTTATGATGAAAGCTGAGAGATTTGTTGGGTAGGCAATGTGGCAGTGCTTATCAAAGTAAGAAAACATGCTGTTGTTTACTGTGTATCCAATATAATTTATTATCCAGAACATTTTTAAAATTCAAAACTTTGATCCCAGTAAAAACCACATTGACTCAATTATGCAAATAGCTTCTGTCAGAAAAATCTCTTCATTTTAAATTTCTAAGATTCCTACCTAATATGTCCTTCCATTTTATCACAAAATCAGATGGTCCCCCCCAGCCATGTTCCCTTCTCCTGGACGTTCAGGAAAAGCTCTGTGTGTTTCTGAGCTGGAGGTCCCGGCAGTTCTGGGGGTCCCTCTGGTCTACATTCATCTGAGCTGCAGTGTCTAAATTTGCACTTCAGTAAAAGGCTTAAGAATATTACTCAGGAAATGGAAATCATTCCTATTTCACAGGAACCTTTTACATTAGATTTTAAACATATTTGAGGATATTCTCTCCATCACCAACAAACTGTTACCCATAAAATCAGTTTCCTTCCTGCTGAGACATATAGAAAAAGGTTGAGTAGGAGAGAAAATGAGTGATGAGTCCTTTGGGGAATTTACTGATCATATTCATTAACCATGAAAAATGGGGATTTTTTCATTAATCTCTTGTCTACCACTGCTTTCTCTTGGAAACTAAAACAAACAAACAAACAAACAAACAAACAAACCCTCTGTCATGTACATTGTGTTCACAGATGTATTACAGGGCATGGCATGACTGTCTCTTCACCAAGCAGGAGCTGGGAGTGTTCAAAATCTCTTTACTGCTTTCCTCAACTTACATTTAGGAAAGAAAATTTAACCTCAAAACCATAAGGTTTTCAAAGTTTAATCCAAGGTTTGATAATGACATTTGTCATTTTTTTGTGAGGTGAAACTTTTTACTTAGTAATCTACCTCTACCAACAATGGTATAAATTCCCAAGCTTGTATTTTATTACTTAAGTGTGTGAAGATGCTTATAGGCTGGGAAACAGTTTCTTTGGACCTTATTAATATCATCACAAGCCATCAAATGTACCATTATACACACCTGCAGTTTTAGTTTAATTTCTCAATATGGAGCTCCCTAGTGCTGTAAAGACCTACAGTAATGTGGTTAGCTATATCTACCTAGATTCATTTCACTTTTCATCTCTAATTGCATGTTAAAAGTAAATTTCCAGTTTCCCCACTCATCTGATATGTTTAAAAGAAAAGCAGTATGAGAGCAATCCTCACATGAAAACAGCCAGCTATCATTTCATTCTCTGCGATTTCTTTTTATGGTAACCAAACCCATGCGAAGTCATTTTTGGCACTCATCGCCAACAAAGAAGAGGTATTCCAAACATGGTTTCACATTCCCATTTAAAATTTTCCCTAATGTCTTTGAGTGCTACGGGAGGAGTAAGATGTTTTGCCAGAGGATATGACTTTTGGGTTTTCTGTGGAAGGTGCTCCAGCCCATAGGAGTCCACCAGTCAGTGAAGACAGGCGGTATCTAGCAGGCTCAGCACATTTTTCAGAGAGGTAGTGATGAAAAAGATACTACCCTCTGCATGGCTACTTCAGTGGTAATGGAACTAAAGGGACTGAGCAAAGGAAAAGAAAATGAGCCCAGCTGGCATGGCTCAGTGGTTGAGCGTTGACCTATGAACCAGGAGGTCATGGTCCAATTCCTGGTCAGGGCACATGCCTGGGTTGCAGGCTTGATCCCCAAAGGGGGTTGTGCAGGAGGCAGCCAATCAATGATTCTCTCTCATCATTGATGTTTCTATCTCTCTCTCCCCCTCTCCCTTCTTCACAGAAATCAATAAAAGCATTTTTTTTAAAAAAAAAAGAAAAAGAAAAGAAAATGATATACTTCATGGAAGAGTTGCCAATTTCCTAAAAGTGTGCCCTGTCCTTTGGCCCCTCTTCACAGTCCCACTCAAACAAATTTGGCAAGCAGTTCAATCATTTCCTCACACAGGCCCTGAAAGGAAAGGCACAGAACAGCCTCCCGTACAGACCCTGACAGAGGTCTCCTCAGGATAGCGGCTGGGTGGGATTGGCAGGAAGGCAGGCTCGCTCTGCAGATGAATAAAGGCCCACAGTGTCCAGGGTTGTCAATCTGGGATCTTTTGCTTAGAAAAACACTATCTTAGAAAAAAACTTCACCTCAGGAAATTAATCATTACTTGAGTGGTGGCAAAAGTCAAGTGAGCATTAAATAATAACATCTGGTATAAAATGACTGGCCACAGACACCACTTCAATACTTCCAATATTTTAATACTGAAACATTTAGAAAAATTAAAATGGTTATTTGGTCTTTTTTTGTGTGTGAGAATTTAGTGTTACCATTTCACTTATAAACAAACATAGGTCTTATGATAATTAGTGAACAAAATTTTAGAGGCCATTTCTGCACCTTTGCTTTTCAAAAGCCAGAGATCAATCACAAAATATTTTAAGACATAGATGAGTATCTCAGAGCACCGTTGCTTTAACAATGATAGCCCACAAGTCACTGCCACATATAAGGGGGAAAAGGATCTATTAAAAACTGTGACCAGTGCCAGAGTCCAGCTGAATACAGACTTATTTCCTCAGAAGGATTAAAAAAGGCACCTTCCTGAGAGCCAAAGTCATTACAAATGCTTCTTTTATTAGCAAAAATTCCCATAACAACCCAGTTTTCCCTAAAATGAGCAAGTCACCAATATGAGGAAGATACTTGATATTTCGTAAAACTCTGCCAAGCAATTCAGATAACTTTTGGAGAAAAGAAAAAATATTATTATTTGACTGTGGCTTGCGAATCTTCATATTTTGTCATACATTTTTTGCAATATTTTTACATCTGCAATTTTGTTTTTCTAGTGAAATGTTTTCCCATTATAAAGCAAAAGTAATTAGGAGTTACTACTAAGTCGAATTTGACATGAAAATAAACTTTGCCAGAAAGAAATTCTCCTACATGAGGCTATCTCATTCAAAAATTATAATTAAACCTAGTCTCTCATGAAAAACAAAATAAAGTCAAACCTAATCTTCATGACACTTTTCTCTCTAAATAGCATATACATCGTTACCCCAGATTTGATGACAAAGTAAGTTTATATATGGATGCAACATAGCCAAACTGCTTTTTAAGTTAAATGTAAAAACAATAGAATTAAAGAATAAATTTTAGTTATTAACCTGTTATCCTCATATCACCAAACTGCATCACAACTGTCTTTGCCTTCCACAGTTCCAACTCTCCCACAGCAACTCATGCACAACTTCTGGGAATCTAAAAGATGAACAAGAAGGTTTAAACAATGATGACACTTGTAGTGAACTCAATAGGCATGCTTATTCTTTACTCACAGAAACTGCCTTCCCTGAGGGGGCAGGGGGAGGAATTGAACTGGATCTCTCAAGAAGACTTACTTTTTTCCCTAAGGAAAAAAAATTCCTGTCTTCTAATATAGTTTAAATCTTTGGAATTAATACTTGTATTAAAAGAGAAGTTGCAGTAACAGCAAAAGTGGAGGCCGTTAAGAAAATAAGGCTAGAGTTAAAAGTTAACATAGAAATTATGCCACCAGAGTCCAGGATACAATTCTGCGCTATAGCTGAGATTCTCACAAAACTAAACTCCACAGGATAAAGTCACAGGTCCTTGTAGCAAATTCTTTTCTATAGTTTACATCAGCAATGTTATGTTCTGTGCTAAAATTAATCTCTAAAATAGGAAGCCAAAACCAACCAAAGTAAAATCCTGATACTTAACAAACCCTAGTAAGTAGCAAAGAAAGGGACTTTCTCATACTTAGAATTAATATTTATCCAAGTCTGACCCAAAGAAAGGCATGGAAGGTCACTCATACTATTTAATCCAAACAGATTAATCAGTTAAGCATCTTAAGATGGTTTAGCACCAAGTATGAAAGGCCTATATAAATGTTTTAAACTCCCCTAGATGGTTATTGTATATTTGCTCTTTTAAAAATACATTTTTTTATTGATTTCAGAGAGGAAGGGAGAGGGCTAGAGAGATAGAAACATCAATAATAAGAGAGAGAATCATTGATATCTGCCTCCTGCATACCCACACCGGGGGTCAAGCCTGCAACCTGGGCATATGTCCCAAACCAGGAATGTTTGAACAGTGACCTTCTGGTTCATAGGTCAATGCTCAACCACTGAGCCATGCTGGCTGGGCTTTTCTCATTTTTTAAAAATATTGCACTTTCTTCCAGAAAAGCTACTGTCTCTTAGGAAGGACTAAAGCATCAATACATGACAACTAAAATGGGCCTTAATCTAGTGCCAGTTCATGAGAACGTTCAAAGTGCTTAAAGGAAGAAGCTTGCTTAATTGTCCCCCTCCACTCTGCTCATCACTGCAGTAGCCCTTTGGGACACCCTGTGCACATTGAGACATGAATCATTCTAAGCAAGCAGGCCCACTCAGTTCCTCAAAAGACACAAAAGGTGCAAAAATAGCTTCTGCAATGGAAGCAAGAACCACATCAGCAACCAGATGAATGTGGGTGGTCAGATAAGATTGTGTTGCTGCAAAGGGCAAATTATTAAGCGAATGCTAGATTTATTTTCTTTCTTACACTTTGTTCTTCTTGCCTCAAATCAACCATTTGCTGGCACTTAAAATGACACTTGACAAGCTCTACTATTTTCAAAACTGAAAGCTTCATCGAACCAAAGAGCATGATTGATTAAACACCAAGGGAATAGTGGCAGTGTCCTAAAAAAAGAGAAAGAAAGGACATATATGTTCTATAAGATAATAAATAATTAACTATAGGTATATTTTTAACAAACCAAGTAGCACCTCTTTTTTGGAAAAAAAAAATCAAGTTATAAAACTTAAAAAATACACACCACAATTACACCTTGGCAATATGACTCTACGCTAAAGTAAAGCATGGCATCCTTCAGAAAACAAATAAGTCACCGAGCTACTTTACACTCCGAGCAAAATTCACCAGGACAAAAATGGGCCAAGATTCTATAAATAGTGCTCTATATATGGAACCATAACTTGCACTATTGAGTCACTACCTATGATTGGCAATCCTATAGTCACTGAACTAAGGAGTAAGAAGGGAAATGGAGAACATAATTCTCAGGATGCTAGCCCACAACTTCTAACTGTGGAGCAACTATAGACAGGCTCCCAACCATTCCCTAACCCAGAAATCACCATTCCCACTAACAAGCTCCACAGGCAAAGCAGAGCAGGTGAGAACCCCCCATACAAGTGGTGACAGGGCGATGTTTTCAGTTCTGAGTCTGCTTTTCTAGCCTTACTTTCTAGGGCTCTGGTTACTGGCAACAGAAAACACTTGTCTCACAACATGCATATGTATCTGGAATTTTCTTTTTTATATCCTCACTAGAGGATAATTTTTCCATTGATTTTTGTTTTTAGAGAATGTGAAAGGGACAGGGAGAGGGAGGGGGGAGAGAGAAATATAGATGTGAGAGAGACACATCAAGTGGTTGCTTCCCAAAAGCACCCTGACTGGGGGCGGGGAACAAGTCCACAACCCAGGTACTTGCCTGTGAGGGGAATCAAACCCTCGACCCTTCGGTGTGCTGGCTGATGCTCTAACCACTGAGAAACACTGGCAAGGATTATTTCTGGAATTTTAGAATACAAAAAATCCTTTTCACTCAAAAGAGGATCCAGAATTTGTTTCTGTCATATGACTTACAACTCATGACTTTGTCAATGTCTGATTTTTCCCTTAATGAACTTAAAAAAACAGTGATAATGATGTACTTATATTTTACCTCATAGAAACTTCCAGGTAATTAGTGTGATTTTAAAGCAAAGATTTAGACAATATTTTATTTTATTATATTGTTTAAGATATTACATATGTGTATTTAGACAATATTAACATGAGAGATATGACAACAATTTCTGAGATTTTGCACAAATCATTTTGTTGCAAATTGGAATCAGTAATGGCCTCTCCAAGGGGGGCAATTATTGGTACTATTATAATAAAGACATCGTGATAATCATCATTTCAGAAAAGTATTTATGCATTAGTTTTAGATGAGTTTTTGTGCCTTAGTTTCTCTAACAAAATAAAAGAAAAATATTTCCTCCAACAGCTCCTGAGAATGTGGTATGACAACTCATGTTTCTGTTCCAAAGAAATCAACAGTTTACACACTACACTATTAAACAATGGAACAAAAGAAAGAGATTTTTCATTTCTTTAACTTTACTTTCAGCTTATTAGATTCAAAAAAATCACTATGCAATGAAAATTTAATATTCAATAAAACTAACAAGTTTTCAGGAAATAGTGTTAACAGATCTTGTTAAATATCCCCAGTCATTTAAAATCCATTCCTCAGAGTGAGGTGAAAATTACCTTTCAATTTAATAACAACATATAGACTGAGTCTTCCGTTACCTGTAGGTTTGTGGAAGAGTTCCTTAAAAATATTTTCCAACCCTCTATCTCCTATTTGTAACAAACACTTGAAAAGTTCGAGTATTATTGTTTCTCTCTCAGTGGCTTCTCAGCCTTTCTACTTTAGAAAAAAATTCTTGGCATTAGATATTTATTCTTGGATGCTTAAAGGTTATTATCACTAAATCACTACGCTAAGCAAGGGTCAGAGGTTATATTGAGCTATGATTAGATAGATGGATAGATGATAGGCAGGCAGAGAGAGGGATTTTTAAACTATCCATTGTTGGCAGTGTGCTTTATTATTTTAAGTCTTTATTACTTCAAATTATTTTAAGACAAGTTATGGTTTAATAATTTAATATGACTTTTTGATGAATCTTGCAAGATATTGAAGTCTCATTAGCAAACTTCTCATGCAAATATAAGTACCTTCAGTCATTCTTATTTTTTTCTGAAGTTAAACAAATACACACTAGATAATAATTTTAATAGAAGAGCTGATAAGATAAACGAGTTACACTTTAGATGAGAGTTGTCACAATTAAAAATAATAATTATTTGCATAACTCTATGAAAAATGGCAGAGGAGCTGGAAACAAGATGTGATCAATATGTTTCTTGGTTAAAAGGAGTGTTTAAGTATTACATATAAAGGAATGAATGCTACTCTTCATACATTAGAGAAGAGCTATTTTTATTTTATAGAATATAGTAGAAGAGATTTAAAAGTAGTAGGTAAAGATGGGTACTGAAAAATAAATCAATGCTCAAGATACACTTTATCAATTCCACCAAAAAAAGAAAAAGAAAAAGAAAAAGGAAAAGGAAAAGAAAAAAGGTTCTAAATTGGCCCATTGATCCACTTTGCAATGTCTAGAATGGTAAGGTAAGAGACACTTGGTAGGTGGCTCAACCTCTGAGCCACATCCGCCAGGCCTACTTCCTTTTATTTAAAGCTTATTAACCTGGCCTTATTGTAGGCACTGATTGAGTAAAGGAATGAAAAATGAATAATAAGTAATATTGAACTTAAGATAAGCAAGACATTTATCATCCGTACTTTAGAGCTAATCAAAGAAAATAACAGTAGCTAAAACCTGTGCTCCTTTGAACTGTTTGTCCATTTTTATAGAAAATAAAATGAAAATTTTAATAAAGTGAAATTTTTAATTTTTCAAAAATGAGTACATGGTAGCAAAATTAGCTGTCAAAGCAATCAATTTCTACAAGCAATAAATTATTTAGTATCCAAAACAAAACTATTTCATTCTCAACCATTTTTTAGCATAACCTATTTTCCATTATCAAGCTTTTTTATACTCAAATAATTAAAAACTTTTTAAAGTAAATATTTTAAGTCAAGTCATGAGATCATCTCCAAAGCAAGGGCAGTTCTTTCATTGACAGTCAATAGAGGCAAACACTTTGGATCATAATATCCAGAATTTACCATGGAGGTGATCACCTGGTCACCCCATCTCCACAGGCACTAGTTCTGCAGAATGATGTAAGCTGTCTTGTTTTTGCAAAAAGTCAAGGCCAATTAGATGTTTCATATAATTAAAAATATTTTCTGTTTTCTCATTTGTGATACATCTTTATTTTTACATTCCCATTTTTATTTTTATTTTTATTTTTATTTTCCTTCCTTTCAATTCCCTCTACTCTATCCCTTAATGCTATTGTGGCAGGTAAATAACTACATCTTGCAAAGCTATTCTAAATATTTACTCGTTAATTAAATATCTGAGGAGAAGACCAAAGGAGCAATATTTGACTACTACCCTAATGAGAAATATGCCATAACTAAGTCCTAACTCCAAAGTATTGTTTTCTCATGTTTTATCTTTTAAGTGCTTATGTTTACTATTTTGGTTGCTCCAGGTGTACGTAAACAAGGTCATGATTCTTTCTCCAATTTTTCTTTTACTCCTGGATATGCCAAATTAGCATAAAGAAAGGCCAAAGTTAACTTTGGATTATGTAAACAAAGAAAATAGAGAAATCAAATCATCAAATATGTATTATATTCATAAGAATACACAAAACAGGCTGACCTTGTCTGAAGAAAAATCCATCTCTTAGAAAAGAGCAGCCTCCCACATCAATGCAAATAATACAAAAAGCAATAAAAGCACAGCTGAAAACTTGGACTGCATTCCTTATTTCATTCTATAAGTAATTCTCAGATGTGATGAAAAAGAATTGCCCTCAGTCTTCCTACAGTAGGCCTACACACAATAAATATCCTTCAAAAAGAAATCAAGGTGAGGCCTATGACATATAATCTAACCAGACAGGCATAACCACCTGTAATAACTGAGCTTCTGAAATCATCAATTCTTTCTCCTCTGTTAAAAATTTTAACAAAGTCGGGAAAATGACCAGTATGCCTGCCAGTGAAGAGGCATACAACCTTAGTAAATCAAAGAGAAAATTTTGATTCAACACTGGCCCAGGACTGGTGCAGCACAAAGAATAAATAAATTACAGGGTACTATCCTTCCAGACTTTAGAAATGGACATAAAGTTAGCACACAGCAAATAACCTGAACATCAGTTATTGTCAGAGTTTTAGAAAGCATATGATCAAACAGGGCTTGAACAACCAGGAAAGGCCCAATAAGCAGTTCAAATGGAAGTCATACTTTACCCAAATGAAATAACCAGAAAAGATGTATAATTACCTGTGCTTCCTGGTTATTCAGGGACTCCCTGGCATACTGATAAACTCTGAATGGCATTCATATTTTCAGACTCATCTTGGACTATATCATTGCCTACAAAGTTTAAGGCTAGAAAAATACTCATTTCCAGCAGGTGTTTATAAGATCCCACTGGACAAACTCTGTTAGACAATTCAGAATTCCATCTATTGGTCCATCCACTCATTCAAATCACATCTTTTCCAAAGCTCATATATTAACGAAATCAAGTCAAATATTATTAATATGCAAATTTCATTTTTATGTGAGTTTGAATCCAGATATTATTGTCTCATTTACCAAATGTATACATTTGTATAAGTTTATATGTAATTAAATACAGATATATGCAATTTAAGTCAATTTCAATGACACCAACTAGGACTTGAGAATAATGCACACACATGAAACTAAAATATAAATAAGATATAATTCATGCCTGTTAATGGGTGAAAAAACATATAAACAATAAGCTATAAAAGCAATAGAGGCATAAATGGGAGTTCAAAAACAAGTGAAACAAGAGGTTGCTTGGGAATACTTCATTTAAGAAACACTATTTTAGATCTTGAAAGAAGGCTAGGATTTGGCAACTAGAAATGCAGAGGAAAAGCATTTAATGTGAACATATCCTGCAATAAAGAGCAGCAGGGGATGTTGAAGAAACAGTCAGTGTGATTAAAATATTCAGCATACTCAGGCAACTTGAGTTAGGGTTGAGGAAGAAAGGAGGTGGCTTGATTTGGTTCATAATGAGAGCCACCAGAAGTTCTAAGCAAATGAGTGCCACAGTCATAGAGACACATTAGAAAGTTTATGCTTATATCTCATCTCTTTCCATGCCCTTTTCGGGCCAGCTTCTGCAAATGTTTAGCTTGAAAAAGAATCAAATTGAGAGGACATTTGTTTTAAGAAAAAGAAAGCTTGAAGTTAAGAGGGAAAAGATACAAGTTATAATTAGTAAAAGCCTCTTGTAAAAGTGAGAAAGAAAAGAGAACTCAAAAATATAGATTAAAGGATCAGTTTCAGAAGAAAGAATGAAAAATTTTCTGTTTTAGAATGGAAGGAAGAAAGAAATAATAAAGCAAGATAACCTTTTCAATAGAAAATAAATTCAGAAGTTCCCTTAAGATGTTCTGAATTAACTGAGTAAAGGGGCTAGAATTAATTGAGGGGCCTGATGAGTTTAAACAGTCATTGCCCTGAGTAATTAATGCATTTAACAGTTTTAGGTAGAACGCTATTCTTATTGTGCTATTTAAAAAGGATATTTGTTGCCTGGTCGGGTGTGGCTCAGTGGTTGAGCACTGATCCAGGAACCAAGAGGTCACTGGTTTGATTCTGGGTCAGGACACATGCCTGGGTTGGGGGCTTGATCCCTAGTATGGGGCATGCAGGAGGCAGCGGATCAATGATTCCCTCATCATTGATGTTTCTCTCACCCTCTCCTTTCCTATCTTCCTAAAACTCAATAAAAACATATTGAAAAAATAAATAAATAAAAAGAATATTTGCAAAATTTATCTAAGTCGATAAATATATGCAAATAATATATTATCATATCAAATAATTCAATAAAATATATAAATCTACCTGTTTTTTAAATAAAACTCTGTAGATAATGAATTATAAACCAGTACATTTAAGACAATTTAAAAAATCTTTATATCCTGTATAAATATTCTTTGAAGCATAGTTGCAGAGGTTTCCTTTTTACTATAAATGTAAACAGTGATCTACACTAATTTTAGAAATGTTACTGAGTCTTAGAAGATCAAACTCTTAGTTAATATCCAAAATACAGATTCCTTACCTTACTGAATTAGCTACTTATATTCATCACACACGAACTATATTGAAAATTAAAAAGCCAACTGAATGTTACATAGGACATAAGACAATGGCTGGCAGAGTAGAAAGTCAACAGATATTTGTCAGCTGAGTGATTGAATGAATAACATAAATGTGAATACATGAATCAATGAACTAAGAAATGAATGTGAATATACCATGTGTGTATGTCCAGAACCTGGGAAAACACTCTTTTGGCTTAATGACTGAGAAAGAGCATCATATATCTTCAGACATGGAGCTTGTAAGGGGTCTAGTCAAGTCCAACACCATACCCAACAGTCAGGGATACTGAAACCCATCGGATCTAAGTGACTCATGTAAGTGGACTTCGGAAAACTTGAGCAACCCCAATCTCAAAAAGGATTCATTTTAGAATTTCTAGAACATTTTCAGCTACCAAACACAAAAGGAAACTTTTCATACATTTTAAATGCTATACACTTACGTAGAAAAAACACACACAAAACAGAAGTATGTATTTTTTGTAACCAAATAATAAGTTTAAACATCCAACCACTTTACCCTTCGTTAAGGATCTCAGTTCAACACAGTAATTAAATTAAACAATTGAGAGTTAGGCTTACATCTCTTTACCCAAAATGTGAACAATAAACTATTGATTTAACTTGGACTCTCCAATTTCTCATGCTTTCTTTCCTGTCTCCTTATTGATTGGAGTGGTCATTTTAATTGCTAAAGACCAGTGATGTGTGATACTGAGTCTATGTGCTTTACTTATTCCAAACATAGAAATGTGAAGATAATAGAAAACCAGGGAAAATGAAAGATGACTCCTGGATTAGAACTTGAAGCATCAGGGCAATGCTTCAGCCACAAACTTCTGCCTCTGCTCTCAGTGATGGTGAAGACAAGTAGGACAACGCTGACATCAATGGCTCACGAGATATAAAAAGCCATCCCTTGGGTTTGCTCATGAATATTCCTATCTTTTGCAGTCTTAGAGCACATTTACCTCACTGACTATCAAGATCCTGGCCTACTTGCTAACTTGAAGGGCAGAATGGGGTAGTATTTAAAGCACCTAGGTTTAAATAAATCAGGAATCAAGCATTCACCAGCTACATGACCATGAACTCTTAGTATAAAGGAAGTAACAATATCAAATATCACCTATCAATCTCATTCAATTGTGAGACTTCAATAAAACATATTAAATTCAAAGAACCCAAAACACTTAGCCGAAAGTAACTGGTACATGGCGATTGTTCAAGTATTATTGTGGTTGTTATTATTATGGGTTATAGCTGCCCTCAGAGATTTAGCCTGGGCCTTGGTCACTACAATTCCAGATAATACCAGGATATAGAGCCAACTTAGAGTTTGAGGCAACTGTACAAGATGACAATGGTTCACTCAAGCCTGGCTTAGAACCAACCTAAGCCCTTATATCTAGGTTGAGAGCCTCACCTACACCCCAGGCACAGGAATGAGGAAGGAGTGCCTGGTTGCATTCCTCGACATGAATTTTTCTCATAATTGATATGGGCTGAATGTTTGTGTTCTCCCAAAATTCAGATATGATGCCCTAGCCCCCAATATGGCTATATTTGGATGGGGCTTCTAAGGAAGTAACTAAGGTTTAATGAGGTCATAAGGGTGGTGACCTGATCGCACAGGTTTAGTGTCTTCATAAGTAGAGACCTCAGAGAGCTCTCGCTCACTTTCTCCCTCTACATGCACACGAGGAAGAGGCTGTGTGAGCACACAGTGAGGTGGTGGCTGCCGGAAAGCCAAGTTGGGTTTCAGAATGGGACTATGAGAAATACTTTTCTGTTAAACCACCAAGTCTGTGGCTTTTTTAAAACGGCAGACTGAGAAGACTAATATAATAATTTAACACAATTTTGCAAAGAACATAAAATTGTTGGAATGAGGGAGAAAAGGTGCAAAGAAAAGAATATTGGATTTTGAGTCAGGAAATCCATACTCCTGTACTGGTTCTAATACCTTGGAGCTGTATAATCTTGGACAATTTATTTAATCTTTTTTACCCTTTTTTCTTCACTCAGAAATAAAAACAGTAATTTCTCCCAATCATGGTTGTTGTAATCAGGATGTCTACTGGTGTTTTTTTGTTTGTTTGTTTGTTTGTTTTTTAAAGATAATGGGATGAAGGGGGACTCCTGTGGGGGAAGAAATTACAACAATTAAAGATATTGTATCTCATAATTCTATATTACTACACCAAGGAAGACATTGTAATAGTCATGCTGTGCTAAATTCTATCAACACTTAAATATTTATTGATGGCCTGAATATTCACTTTTTATGGTATCATTAGTGAGCAAGGTGATTTTTTTCAGTGTTTTAGTGAATAATTTATCAAAAAAAAATTGTTGATGATTCTATACCACATACAGCCCGCTACCCCCAATTCAATGGTTATCAAAATATGCATTGATTGCTACTATGGTCAAGGTAATATATCTATTCTAGTTTATTTAGCATTAAAAAGGAGCCGTGTGGTATACAATTTTTAATTGTCTATTTAAAATTAATCCTCATGGGAGAAATTTATCTGGTGTGTCAAATCAAGAATAATTTTATTCTAGCCCTAGCTGGTTTGGCTCAGTGGAAACAGAGTGTCGACCTGCGGACTGAAGGGTCCCAGGTTCGATTCCAGTCAAGAGCACATGCCTGAGTTGTGGGCTTGATCCCCAGTGTGGGATGTGCAGGAGGCAGCAGATCAATGATTCTCTCTCATCATTGATGTTTCTATCTCTCTCTCCCTCTCTCTACCTCTCTGAAATCAATAAAAATACATTTTTAAAAAGAATAATTTTATTCTAACTGAAAACTGGCTTTATAGGTCCGACATTTGAAGCCTTTTAAGTGTCCCCATTTAGGTTGGCTGCTGGAAAGCTAAGGTGTTTATTCCAAGCCTCCCTCTAGGACAGTGGTTCTCAACCATGGCTGCACATTAGAATCACCTGGGAATCTTTTTAAAATCCTGATTTCTGGGCCTCATCCTCCGGAAATTCTGTTTCTTTGTTATGGGGTGGGCAACAAAGAAACAGAATTTCCGGAGGATGAGGCCCAGAAATCAGGATTTTAAAAAGATTCCCAGGTGATTCTAATGTGCAGCCAAGGTTGAGAACCACTGCTCTAGGAAGTACCCAGGCCTTCTTGGCATATATTTTGATCACTAACATCATTTCTAGTTTCAAGTACTATTCCTACTTTTGGTTCCCATCATATTCACGCTTACTAATATGTATACATACATACCTCAAGAATGGGAACTGTTACAAAAAAACACACAACAAATGTAGCTGGACACTGTTTCGAAAATTGAACATATATTTACATTTCAATCGTGATTGGGCAGCACAACTGTGAAAACTAATTGGTTCCAGGTATATAAAAGGAATGTGAAAACTCCCCAAATATTTGTCTTTTCTTTCAGCCTTCGACTGTATTGATTCCAAGGAAAGGGAGGATTTCATAAATATAACAGAAAAGGTACATACAACACAACTCAAGAGAAACTAATCATTTTCCTTCTCTAAGGAATTGCATATGAATAATATGGAAATAACATGGTCAGATTATATTATCTTTGAGACATGGTCGAATTTTCAGTTACTGTCAAAGCTCAGCAGCACACATGGTAAATACGCCTGACATATTCTTGGACACAGATAACTTATACTGGCAGATCCTACACACAAATCCAGTGAAGGGGTTGGATGAATATTTTTTTATTTGTTAGCATCCATAGGGTATAAAATCAGATTTGGACATATGTATTTCAACAAGTTTAGAACCCATTTGCTCAGAAAGCATGTCAAGTCTCTAACCAACCTCTACTTTTAAGGTATAAGCATCAAATGTCCTAAATGTTACTAAAATTTTAAATAACAAATTAGTCTAAAAATCATTTTCAGTGCCATTTCAATGAACCAGTTGCATGTGATTTAATTTGATCTTTATTTTCAAATAAACCCAAATGCTAGAGAATGTGTGTACAGGATTCATAATTTTGGATTTGTCAACATTGACCTATATCCAATATGGGCATATTGGCTTAATTCCTGTGTTCTTCACACCCATATAAATAACTTGAAGAACATGACTTAAACAATGTTACCAGAAATAATTCATCTTAAAAAAATTATAAGTAAATATACATATTTATTTAACTGGTTTATAGGATCCATGGGGTCCATGGCATGAAAATGGGCTTGCACAAGTATATATATTTACTTGATTTACACAATATTCGTTGATTCCACATTTACTGATGTTATTTGGAATCTCACTTTCATTCTCTCTGACATATGGATGGAAAAAGAATTTGCTTTAAAAATCTTGTTAAGAATTCTTCCTTAGCACATATTCTCATTAAAACAACAAAAATAGGGGGAAATAAGCAAAAGCACTTAAACAAAAATGCAGAGAAGATTATAAAATTAAAAATATTTTATCATATTGTCTAACTTACTAGGCTTGCCCTGATTTCATTAAGGGTCTTAGATAAGGTTCCAGCACTAATTTTATTGCGGCATCTGCTCTCTGCTTTTAATACCAGTATAAATTATTTGAACAAGCAGATTATAACATTTCATTTACTCGATAACTAGCAATACAATACAGAGAAGAAAATGTTTTAATAATGTCTAGTGTAGGTGCATTATTTTATTTTCAAAACTTAATTCAGCCTCCTTCTAATGTAAGATGAGCATGAGGAAACTGAGGCTTAGAAACGTGAAGCAGCTACCAAGGCAAATCTGTCAAAGATTACACAATCAGCCCCATCTCCTAGCACAAGGAACTTTCCATGGCTTGGATCGCATGGATCCTATAATCCAGTTAAGAGAACATGTGTGGGATGAGTGGGCAGGAGACATAGGGTTAAGATCCCCCCTGTCATGGACTGACCTTGGGTGATTCTCTTACTTTCTCTGAGCTTGAATTTCCTCATATGTAATTGGGGATAATGAAGGTGCTGGTCCCATTTTTATACCACTCTATTGGTGAGCCACAAATTGAGCTGACAGGTGAAAGGTGGCTGCCAATTTAAAATCACCATATAGTAGATATCCTTGTTCTTGTTAATACTAATACACAAAGCAATTTTGTTGCCCAAGACACTAACACGGAAGAAATGAAAAGGCCTGAGCCCTAACAAATACTTCCTACTTCACTGAGAACCCTTACAACGTTCAATTACCACAGTGACCAGTCAGAAAGCTTTTCCACAGTAGTCATGGGGCTACTTTATGGTTAACCAAGGTCAGCCTAAACCTTCTGCACACACAGAGCAGCAGCAAACTTTTATTCATTTTGCTCATTAAATAGAAATCCTTTAGCATCAACCCAAAAGTGAGTTTCCTTTGACAAAGGACTATCGAAGTCCAGGAAGAACTCTAGTCATGGGAGTCCCGTTGAGCTACAGTGGACAGATGTATCAGCATTTGGGAAAAGTTTTACTGTTCCTCTAGCATGGGCTTTCCAGCATCTCCAACCCAGAGGCTGATAAAGGCATTATTTCAGCTGGGCCTGTCACATTGTACATTAGACATTAACCTTTAGTTTAGGTTAATGAGAGTAGAGGCATGGAGGAAAAAAATCCACCAAGAGTGTTTTCTTAATTTGGGGGTAGGGGAATCATTAATGCCCTTAAAAACCCTTAAACATTCGCACTTGCTTGGTGATACCCAGTCCATAAAAACGAAAGCGCTCTGACCTTGAAGACACATGGCATGTTCACTCTTAATGTTTTTCTACATTTTAACCACAGCCCAGTGGACAATTACGGTCCCTTTTCTTCACAATTGTTAACATTAAATTCCGTATTTCAGAAACTGGAGATAAGTACATAGGAGGAAAGAAAGAATATAATATAGTATATGAGCCTGTAGAAACCTTACTTCATTACCTGCTACCATGACTTGTTCATAAAACAGACCTTCCTTTCTTTTCTCCTTGTGGAGAAAGAGGAATAGAGGCTGGAGGTCCTTACTCACAAGAAAGAAAAGGCAAGAGAAAAGAAACAATTTAGATATGGTACTCAGAACCAAAAAATACAAGCACATCACAAGGAAACTATCAATGGAGGGTTTTCATCTTGTCAGCTAATTTTCTCTGACAGGAACATCTCTAAGAAAATGTTAAGTGACTAAATTGCTATTTGGTTTAATTTCTGTGAGATAAAAAGAGTGTAAAATAATAACATTTAAAAGTTCTGAGTTGTAATTTTTTTATGTTTAGGATTAAATTATCTGCACAAATATATCCAAATTGAATTAAAATATTTAATTCTTAAGTTGTTTCACAGCCTACATGTAATAAAGAAAATACTTATCAATAGTAAGTAAATAAAATACTTTTTTCAAGGAATTAGTAATTAGTAAGATAGGTATAAATAATTCAGAAAGTAAATGGAGATGATGTCATTCAAAATTATAAACAAAGGCTGTTCTTGAATTACAGTTTTTGCATGTGTACATAAGTTCTTTGGTGTGCCCAAAAACATGTACACATATATCTGGAAAATTCTTCCCTTTGCTTCTAATGTAGTGATTTAATGTCAAGAAGAGTATCCTAAATAATAAAATGCTAATATGCAAATTGACTGAGTAATGGAATGACCAGTCACTATGACACACACTGACCACCAGGGGGCAGACGCTCAATGCAGGAGCTGCCCCTTGGTGGTCAGTGTGCTCCCATAGGGGGAGCACTGTTCAGCCAGAAGCCAGGCTCATGGATAGCGAGTGCAGCGCATAGGAAGCAGGCCTAAGCCATCAGTCGGACATCCTCCGGGGGCTCCTGGACTGCAAGAGGGTGCAGGCTAGGCTGAGGAACACCCCCGCCCCCCAGTGCACGAATTTCGTGCACCAGGCCTCTAGTTATGAATAATTGCAATGGGCTTCTTGGTAACAATAGGTAATGTCTGTCAAGCATGAAGGAAGAGTGTTTTCCTCCAGAGCAGCCACAAAAAATTCTCTTCCTTTGCTTTGTGTGGTGAGGAGAGGAAGATAGGAATCTTTTGTTACTGCTACTTCCAGGAAAGGAGCCCACTTAGTGACAAATCTGATACACAGAAGGGACTGAGCCAAAAGAATCCCCACAGAAGCAAACAAAAAAACCAACAGATCCTGAAGGCTTCACAGTCTCTGGATCAAGCCGAGCCTGAAAGCACACTACCTCTGGACTGCGAGGAGCATGAGCCAATCATGTTTCTGCTTTTGCTTTAGAGAGCTGAATCAGGTTCTGTGCTCCCCCTATCAGAGATATCATACAAATGCTGATTAAGTGACATTGGTTGGTATTTCTCACTTCTGATATCTACTGACATGTCCATGAAGAGGGCAGGCAGCCAAGAAGCAGGAAGGTTGAACAGTCTTTCACCTGGGTGGCAATTTTACACCTAACTCACTCTGTCCAAACAAAAAGTAATTCTGCTCCTGAGTGCTCAGGGTCAAGGATGACCCCAGTAAGACAGGGGAAGTGCATGCACTCTGAACTTAAGCTGGAATTGGGTCTCAATTCTCACAACCTTGATCCAATTACTGACATTTTGTTTAAATATATTTTATTGATTTTTTACAGAGAGGAAGGGAGAGAGATAGAGAGCTAGAAACATCGATGAGAGAGAAACACCGATCAGCTGCCTCCTGCACATCTCCCACCGGGGCTATGCCCACAACCCAGGCACATGCCCCCGACCGGAATCGAACCCGGGACCCTTCAGTCCGCAGGCCGATGCTCTATCCACTGAGCCAAACCGGTTTCGGCCAATTACTGACATTTTTAACATCTGTTTACTGATCACAAAATGTTCAAGGTTGTTGTATTAAATGAGATACCATGTGTAAATCATTCAGAATAATATCTGGATCAAATAAATACAAAGTATTAGCATTCTTTTTTAAATACTAGCAGAGTTAAATTTCCAGCAGCTGTAAATAAAGGCAAATATTATATTTATAAAAGTAGGTAGGTACTTGACTTTTATTATTTGAACTATAAGAATAGCAGGCATATCAAATTAGCTGAAAATGGTTGTTTGATTTCACATGTATTCTAAGACATGTGAATATGTGTGTGTATGTGTGTGTGTAGATTTTGTCTCAGTGCAGGTATCACTTAAAGCCCAAAAATATTAAAAAGGCAAATTGTTTTTAATTGTATTTCATAAAGTAAAAATCATTAAATGGAATATAATTATTTCACATATTATAGATATTATATATGCAACATATGCATTACACACACACACACACACACACGCACACATACACACACTGACAGCATGACAAGCCATGAAATGTAACTCCTTTCTCAGCTTGTCAGCAGGAAAGCCATTCAGGCCTCCAGTGCAGCCCAGTGTCCCTGAAAGATAGATGAGAATATGAATCTTGTGCTATAATACTAAGAAAGGGGGGAGAGGGAACATCAGGCATCATGTGGGAAAGTTGGATACTCATACTGTAATTTGCTTCTTCTGATCGTATAGAAGAGTGACTAAATATTAGTGAATTTCTGGTCCTTAGCTGGTAGCTTCAAGATCAACAAATTATTTGGAATATTAACATTTTCTACAAGTGTTCCCCACCCCTAAACATTCTAAAAGTTCCAAACATCAGAGTTCGGTCAACTAATTCCTATAATGCATCCCGAGACTGTAATTAAAGTTCAAGGTGGTAAAGTAGCAAACTAGTGACATCAGAGAGCAAGGAAGCCTCTGCGCGGAGATCTAGTGAGTGGGAGAAAATGGTCCTTTTGCAAGCCGGCAAGGAACTACACACCAATACCAACTCCCTTCCCAGCACCATTGACTAGCTTGAACTGTACCTTACTCCCTTGCTCACGAAAATCCAGGCATCACTTAATGCCAGTGAATAACAGATCCTCTTCAAATGCAGGTCAGATTACTAAAGTCTATCACCATTTGTCTTCATCCCCACCCTGCAGAATGTTAAAAACCTTATTGTTGCCCAAGAAGTTTCCCAGAAATTGGATTAAGAAGCAAATATTTTCCCATTATTTCAGATGAGTGTCTGGGCTACAGCACAGCTGGGTGGCATAAAAAAACTCTAAGTGGCTGAAGATCTGAGGCATTAAACTCAGGACACAAAGCATCATCACATTCAGCTGCCGAAGTGTGTCTCGATTACTGCGATTTTTACATACTCATCAACATTCAATTAGCATCCATGTCTCTATTACTGCGATTTTTAGATACTCATCAACATTCAATTAGCATCCATGATATAATATTAGTCACTATTGACACTTATTCACACCTCTGCCTCTGATGTGCGAAGCGCAGAATTCAGGCCTAATAAGGTGGGACTCAAACTGCCAGGTGGCGTCTTCACGCGATTTATGTTTCCCTCTTAGACGTTTGACTCCTTTCCAAGTGAATCGCCGCAAGGTTTTCAGTGTGTCCTTCATTTTTATAAAAGCCCAGTATGCTTAGCGACAAGAGCATAATAAATAAATGCATGTGTGAAAATTGATAAAGGAATGCATTTTCTATTAGAGGGTATCTATTAGATGAGAAAAGATTTAAATTTGTTGAGATTAACAGTTCAAGCCAGATGATAAAATCCTATAAATCACTTCCTTTTAGTATTCTGAGGGATGATAAGCAAAGCAAATGGGAAAATTTGGAAGATTTAGAAGGAGGAATTCCCCCAAATGCATGGAACGTATTAATGCCTGTGAAAATAATTTAAAGAACAGGCTATCTTTCTCAAAGCTGTGAACACTGTTTTGATATTGTTTCTTGCTGGACTAACTACAGGCACTGCAAATGACCCAGGAATTGGGACCTGTGCCAGACAACAGCTGTAGAGGCACCATAAGTCGATCCTTCGCTGCTTCTTGATGTGAAGGGGTATACTGGTATAATGGCATTTCTTGACCAAGCCCGACTCCATAATGGTCACTCTGCAGAACCCTCACTCCCCAGCATGGAGAACACCGAGCAGTGAGTCTGCAGGGGGGTGGATGGCCACAGTGGCTTTGGTTCAGACTGGAAGGGAGAGTTTTCCCCCAGGCTCACCAGGTAGGAGGTCAAGCCAGGGGTCAATATAAAAAAAAGAGAAACACCCTTGGGAACAAGGGGTCCAGAGAGTCACAGCTATAGGTAAGAGGTGCTATGGCAACACGAAAAGAACGCCCGATTCAAGCAAATACCAGTGCACTTTAAAATACTTTAGTTCATTGAATTCTCATGAAAACACTGAAACAGAGCATTTTTACAGTTGAGAAGGTTAGATAAGACCAAAAGTTACAATGATGGTAAATGCCATGGACAGGATTCTGTGCTAATTTTTTTTTACCTAGAAACCCCAATATTTCCACTGATCTATGGCACTTCTCAATCAGCAAAAGAATGCAGCTCTCCTGCTTCTGTATGTACATATATACACTTACTACAGGCCCGGTGCATGAAATTCGTGCATGGGTAGGGCCCCTAGGCCTGGCCAGCGATCAGGGCCAATTAGGGCCTTCAGGCTGCTGGCCGGAGCCTTCCTTCATTTTGTACCGCCCCCTCTTGGTCAGTGCACGTCATAGCGAGTGAGCAAACTCCCAATCTCCCAGTCGAACTCCCAAGGGGACACTTTGCATATTAGCCTTTTATATATATATATATAGATATGTGTAATATGGTACATATATAATATTATATATTAAAATAAAAATATCTACATCATTGGAAAATATGAATGTTAAACCCAGGTCCCTTCTCAATTAACATTCTGGCTTTACCAACTCCAATGAGTATCCAAGGCCACCATGATTATCTGCCTCTAGCTGGCAAAAGGGGTGAAAAGACGGAGGGTCACCCAAGGGAAGGTTTTATTAGTCAGGCACTAAAGTTGCAGCTAACACTTCCACCCACATTACATTCACTAGAATTTAGCCACATGGCTCATCTAACTGCAGGAGAGGATGGGAAATGCATTCTGTGAGTCCCGGAAGGATAGGACATGGGTTTGGTGAACAGCCAGCCAGTCTCTGCCACACTTGTATCAGAAACTGCAGAGATGCTTGCTGATCTAAGGATGGACGGACCAGTCCACCCAAGTCTTGGCCACACAGTAAAAAAGGGGAAATATACTATATGTAAAGCATATAGGATTTAGATCTAATTCACTTAAAATTCACTGATTCACTGCTTGCCTTCCTTTTTCTAATATGCCCCAGCTCAGTATTAAGGATGAAAAACTAGATTACCAAGAGAAAAAAAAGGTAAGTATCATAAAGCAAAGCCCAAAGTTTCAAAGAAAGAATTACCTCATAATAAGTCAATGTTACAGAGAGGAGAGAATCATGAACATGGACAAAGTTTCCTAGCAATACATAAAGAAAAAGTGAGAGAATAAGACAGAGTCTACTTTTGCAATTTATGTTAGGATATCACATTTTTCTAATACTAAGAGGTAAAGCCCTGTCGTGTTTGTGCAACTAAACTAGACTTTACATTATAAAACTCTGACATTGATGCTTTAATATCTAAGTAGCTTTAAAATCAGTTGAGATTAAAAATGGATCAGATGAAAAAGGCGCAAATTTTTTGTTTTAAGTAAATTCATTAAATACACCAAGAATGAATGCATGGTCTTTTAAAGACATCATATAAAACTCTGTAGTATGCAAAGTACTTGGACAAATCTACATTTGACTAAGTCAAGATTGCCAGTATATTTAATCCTTATGAAAAGAAATGTATCAAGTATAAGTTTAAGCTCCATTAGGAAACTATGTGCATATGCCAGTATTTCATCACCACCAGAAATTTTAGGTGATGAAATGCTGCAGATAATGCACCAACCCAGAGGATCTCTATACTTCAGTGGAAGTTACTTCAACACACAAGCTCTCAAAATAGGTTTATTTCTGCTATTTTTCTGACTATATTTTAAAAGAGAAATGACATGGGTTCTGCAGATGCTGGTGAAATAATTACAGTTGCATAGGCGAGGCATATAATTAGTTGAAGAAAGGGGTAAAAAAAAGACTTCACCTACACTACGTGGGCACAGAGTTAGGATTAACCATGAAGCTACTGCTGCCTGTATCTTGCAGAGCTGTAACCAACACTGAGGCGGAAAAAAGAACTACACACACACACACACACACACACACACACACGTGGACACACATAATACAGAGAGAAGCTGCCCTTCCTAAACGCAGGAGAGCACAGACGCCTACACTGAAAATAAACTCAGTAGTTACCTTCCCCTCATAGGTGTGCAGCAAATATCAGGACAGAGCAAAAATCAGAAGGGGAACCATGAAATGATTCTCCCTTGCCTATCATCAAGGGCCAGAGTACCAGTATACTAGCCCAAGTCAGAGAGAAGAAACCTCTTTTCGTGTGATGTGTGTGTAAAAATGCTGTTCCATGTACCCGAGTCCTCAGGGATGGGAAGTTGGAAGTACTGGGAAAGGAACCAAATTCTCTCATTTTCATGTAAAGCTTTGTTGAACTCATAAAGGTTTCAACTTTAAAAAAATATATATTTTGATTGATTTTTTAGAGACAGAGAAAGGGAAAGGAATAGAGAGATAGAAACACCAATCGGCTGCCTCCTGCACACCCCCTCCTAGAAGCCCCTAACCCGGGCACATGCCCTGACCAGGAATCAAATTGGTGACCTTTTGGTTCATGGGTCGATGCTCAACCACTGAGCCACACCAGTCAGGCTCAACTTTTAAGCTCAAGGAGCTCTTAAGTATGAATATCAGAAGCTATTTCTACCTGTTTTCACAATTTCCTTTAATTATTTTTATGACACTTGGAAGTTTCCAATGATACAGTGCAGCGAACTCCAGCTCAAACTTTAATTGCACATGGAAGCAAATAGTGGTTTATTTTTAACTAAGATGTATAAATTCTAATTGGAAGAATTTGCTCAAAGCTTAAACAATCACACCTTAGTGATAAAGAGCTCAACGGACTTGGAAATAATTATAAGGGAAGACTATACATGGTTGTGGCTTGGCCAGCACCACTCAATTTCAGTAAAAGGACCCAAGAAGAATTTAAGAGAAAGTAATGAAATACCAATCTGTGGGGTGCCAAGAACCTCACCATTCATTCATTCGTTCTGCAAGTATTTATTGAGCACATACTACGTTTTAGATGCTGTGCTTGGCTATAGTGGGGGAAGCAAATAAACTTGCTCTTTGCTCTAGAGAAATTCTGTCTAGTGGACATCTCTCCCATCAAGGGTTAGAATGACTGTTCTCCACTTACACATACACACACATATCACTTAATATATCTGTACACTAATGCTTTCATTAAAAAGCAGCATTTAAATCATGGTCAATATCAACACATCCTTAGCACCTCCTGGGTCACTGCCCTATAGATATGCCTGACCTCATTGCATTGTCAGTACTCCCAATACACTCAGTAGATTTTGAAGAAATAAGATATGAAATGGTTTATGTTCTCAAGTAGCTTACAAGCTCCTTTAAGAGACAGCTCATCTACATGAAATGTAAATAACAATTGGGAAAGTAGCATAGATAATTTGAAGCTGCAAATATTCCATAAATAGGGTGCCTATAAAATTTATCATCCAAACCACTGCACCTTTCAGAGAAAAAGGGGGCACTGGCAAAACTTAATATTGGGACTTGGCCTGGTAAACCAGAACCTAAGATTACCTTTTCATAAATCCCTTTTTAGGGGGTGAATTTTGGAATTCAAAATCATATTTAGTTCCTTTCTCAAATCAATATTTTTGGAATGTTTGTTATATTTGATGATCTATGATAGGTTTTTAGAGGCTTTGAGAAGAAGATACTGTAAATAAGATATGTTACTTGACTTCAGAACTTATTCCCAGAGAAGGAAGACATAAAAATTGCTAATATGTTCTGAACGCATCCCATGTGACAACCCTTTGCTAAGTCTTTTGTGTACATTGTCTCATTTAATCAAAAAAATAATCCTATTAGGTGGGTGGTTTTACTCCCATGTTATGTGAGGTTTAGTGTGGTTAATAACTTGTCCAGGGTCACACAGGCTGTAAGTAAGCAGCTGGCTTGGAAACCAGGTACATCCCACTGCAGTGCCCCGGCTTTCAGTCTGTGACAAGTACTACAAGAATAATCCAGAGAAAATCAAATTGTATTTGTGGTTGAAGTAATCATGGATGGCTGAATGAAGGAGAATGATATTACACTTGGACCTGGAAGTATTAGAAGGATTTTGAAGGCAGGGGTTAGAGCGAAAGGCAACTCAGGTTGGTAGAACAATGAACCAGCAGCCTAGAGATGGGAAAGGGTAAGTGAGCTGGGAGGAGTCCTCTTGTTTAGGAGTTCATAGTTTTGCATTGATAAATTGAGAACTGTAAGGCTGAAAAGTCAGCTGAGGCCAAAGCTGACTTAATGTTTAATTAAGCAAATATGAAACTCAGTTTGCATGCCCTGAGTATACTATATGCTTAATTTGCATGTAGGTCGACCAGTATAACCAAATAAAGATATCTTATAGGTAGAGTGTCTCATAAAACTGAAATGAAAGGAAGCAGCTAAAAGGAAGACAAGCAGACATGTGTGTCATCCAAAGGAAGAAAGAATGCTAACTTGGGGCTGGACAAAGTCCTGGGAAATCCCTGTTGGTTAAAATAATGTAAATCAAATCTGTTTTTCCATAGAAACAAGTTATAACAAGGATGACATTTCATATCAATGTTGTAATAAAATCACCCCAAATACTGTAACTAACAGTACCATAACTTGTATTTGTTAAAGAATAATACCTTCAGTGTGTGCATATAAATTAAGAGTGGTGGTTGCCCAGCCGGCATGGCTTAGTGGTTGAGCTTCAACCTATGAACCAGGAGGTCATGGTTCAATTCCCAGTCAGGGCATATGCCTGAGTTGTGGGCTCAATCCCCAGTATGGGGCATGTAGCAGGCAGCCGATTAATGACTCACTCTCATCATTGATGTTTCTATCTCTCTTTCCCTCTCCCTTCCTCTCTGAAATCAATAAAAAATATACTTATAAAAATGAATAAAAAATAAATTAAGAGTGCTGACAAAGTCATAATGTAAATGTACTGAACCTATCCCTAGAAGCAAAGCCTTTGAAGGTCTTGGAGGAACTGTGGGACTTGGTTCCAAAGTGACTCCCAGGAGAGAGATTATGCACAAGGCCATAAAGCCTACCAGCTTGAGGCAAGTTGTCATCAAAAACAGGAGTGACCAGAAGTTCAAACCTGTGGAGTCCAGTCTTGAGCAAACTGACTGGGGTAATCAAGCCCAGCTACAGGGGGGGTCTCCCTATCTCCAGATGCCTCCCCCACCAACTTAACCCACATGTCATGGCTGCCCCAAGAAGCTTCCTAAAGCAGTATCTCTAATATTAATGTTCTCCTGCTCAAAGACTTTCAGTGACTCCTCATCTACCAAGTTCCAATTCCCTGGATTGCCATATATGACCCTCCAGAATCTGGTCCTTATCTGTCTACCTAGCATAATCTAATGTATCTACTCCAATAACCTGGGTTGTAGAAAAGATGGCTGTGTCATTATTCTCAAGCAGGACCAACATTTTTTATCTTTATGTCTTTGCTCAGGCCATATGCTCTGCCTGATAGACTTTCCTTATTATCTCCATTGTGATCTATCATAACCTACCTAGACATAACATCCAGCTCATGTGTTAACTTTTCCACAAAGTTTAGTACATAATAAATGCTTATATGTCTGATGGATGGATGGATGGATGGATGGATGGATGGATGGATGGATGGATGATGGATGGATGGTTGGGGATGGATGGATGGAGGATGGATGGATGCATGGACGGATGAATGAATAAATGGATGGATGGATGGATGGATGGATGGATGGATGGATGGATGGGTAGATCTCATCATGAATCCATTACCTGGCAGAGATCATTCCCTTGTCACTTCTGTTCCTTTTATAAAGCTCTCTGCATGCTCCCTTTTTTCATAAACATCTGAATACCATTCTTATCTCAATGATTAAATGGAAGGATCTTGAAGTTTGAACTACATTCATCTTTGTGTCCCACCCAAATTCCAGTACAAGGTCTTTCATAGAATGTGTGCTCAAGATATAAGAAATAAAGCAATATGGCACACTTTGCAGCAGATGGCAAATGTGCATAATAGCAAGTTTAATCCAAGTAAGGTATAAAACCTGGTACAAATGAGTACCTGGATCAGTAAATGGGCCTAGCTTAGCCTTAACTACAGCACATAAAGGTTAGCTCTCTAGTTAACTTTTGACAAAGATAGTCAATGTCATCACCTTCTACTCCTCCTTCAAGACTCCAATTTCCCCACTGCACTCCCCCAAGGATTCCAGGTCCCCTCTCTGTGCACCGGAGGCATCATGTGCATGCACCCTTCCGAAACAAGGCTGGCACACCGCTGTGTAACCCGTGCTCCCTCCTCAGGGCAGAAGAGTCAGTTTTGCTCATCTCTATTAACCGTCACCCCTAGAACAGGATCTGGCACATGCTGGGCTCTCAATAAAGTTTTCTTATAATATTATTTTAGAAGTATTTGGTTAACATTCTAATTTTTTTATCTACCAAGTACACTCAGCACTGTTAACAAATATGGGATATGTTACTGAATCTCTTAGGGTAGTGGAACTTAGCCTGGCATCAGCTCTTCTTCTTACTAGTGATATGATCTGTGACAAATCACTTACACCTCTGAGCTGATTTCCTCTTGAATCCCATGGGGATAACAACATCTTCCCTGCAGCTCTTGTAAGGACTAGAGGTTAGGTAAGTAAATAAGATACCTAACAGTGTCCCTGCATTTGGTTAGGGCTCAATAACAATAGCAATTATAAGTACTACAATAAGCCGAAACCGGTTTGGCTCAGTGGATAGAGCGTCGGCCTGTGGACTGAAAGGTCCCAGGTTCGATTCCGGTCAAGGGCATGTACCTTGGTTGCGGGCACATCCCTGGAAGGAGATGTGCAGGAGGCAGCTGATCGATGTTTCTCTCTCATCGATGTTTCTAACTCTCTATCTCTCTCCCTTCCTCTCTGTAAAAAATCAATAAAATATATATATTTTTAAAAAAAGTACTACAATAAGAGGGCAGGCAAAAGTAAATGCTGATACATATATAATTTTTAAATGAATATATATAAATTTTTGTATTTTTAAAAAATCAACATTAAAAAGTTAATTTGAAACCCCATACAGATATAACCAACATCATTTGGGGCTATAAATTATTTTTCATGCTTCCAATAAAAATCTTGATCCATATGTGTGTGTGTACACACACACACACACACACACACAATGGAACATACATGGGACATATTGAGTTGACAGAAAAACGTGCAAAACATGGCACAAGAGTTAAGGTTATAGAGTCTGCCTTCAATCTGATTTCTGCTCTATGGTTTGTCAAGGGGAATTAAAAGAAAATTAGTGGGGAGGAAAGAGGATGTTTTCTAAGCATTAAATATTTAAAGTAGATCAATAAGAGCACTTCATATCAGAATTCTTCATCAGTCTCCATGCCTCCCAAACATTAAATATGTAAGTGGTACATATGTATGCCATATTGAGAAAAACCAATGTGGGAAATGTGTTTCTGACACAGTCTCCAAAGAAAAGAATCTAGTGTCTAGCTTCCTGTGTAAACAAATGTCATCACATTCAAAGAACAGTACATCAGAAAATTCTCTGGAAGATGTGTGTGTGAGTGTGTGTGTGTGTGTGTGTGTGTGTGTGTGTGTGTGTGAGAGAGAGAGAGAGAGAGAGAGAGAGAGAGAGAGAGAGAATGAGAATCTGACAACATTCCACTATAGAATAACCTCAGAAGCACTCTAAGACAAATCATTAAAAATGCAACACATGCAAACTGTCTTCCATTGTAGATGCAGAGCGGTTAGTGAAAGCAAAATGATCACTTAAGATCAATTTAAGAAACCTGGCTTCTTACAAATAGGAGTAAGTAGGTGGATTTGTCCAAACCACGCTATTTACATCTTCTAAACCCTATCATTTGGTGCAATGGCTAAAATTTCATGCATGTCACAAGTCTTTCCCCTCCTCCGCTGCCACACAATGTGGCTGCTTTTAAGGATGTCAGATTGGAAATGAGGTAAAGAAAGAACCATTATTTTGAAATCTTACAAATTCACAACTAAATTTAAGCCACACATAACTTTTAGTTCAGTATTTTAAAATGGATGGAAGGTTTCAGAAAGAAAGAGCCAACGATACTACTTTGCATTGTGCTATGAAAGCACTTCCTAACACATTCTCTCAACACAGATTTCACAGACCTACCCCCCTACGTTAGGTGTGTACATTAAGTTAAATCCCTTATTTAGCAATTATCTCATAGCATCCTAAATTCTTCAGACTAAAATATATTATATAAATGAGGTAATGAACATTAAAATAGGCCTTAACTCAGCCTTAGATCAGCATGGAGTAGCGGGAAGCAGACTGATTCTCCTGCCTGAAAAGCACTGTAGAGGTAGGTAGTAAATATGAAATAACAGCTCTCAAGATACTGGACAGCAAGCAGCAAAGGGCAGTGATCCCTGAGAGAAGGGAAACAAATGAGCTGAGACCTAAAATTGCTCCAGATTGCTACCAGGAGAAAATTTTTCACCATGGTTACAAAGGAGAAAGTCAGGAAGAGACAAGTGGTCTCCCAGAGTTGAAAACATGGATATAGAAATAGAGGGAACCAAGAGCATGGTGAGGACAGCACCACACAGAGAACTCTGAAGATCTGCAGAAAAACTATTGAGCAGTACATACGAGGAAACCACCCACAGTCAGAAAAACACAACTGAAACTCAGTGAGAACAATGCCCAGTATTCACATGGGGCCAAGAAGAGCGCCTGTTCCCAAGAGCCAGAGTAGATAGCCTCATAATTTACGGGGCACAGGTTAGAATATCAAGAAAGGTATTGCTTGCATAGTGGGGAAGGTTAACTTAAATAAATGCTACCCTGGTCCTGCCTGACAAAGCTTAAAGGCAAGATCTGAAAGGATCAGGCTATTTCCAAGTATATTAACTGTGCCCAATAGCAAAACTCAAGAATATTTATAGGAATACAAAACTCTCTGTTACCCAACTAGGTAAAATTCTAGTTTCCAATAAAATATTACCAAGCATGGCCAAGAAAAATCTCACCGATAAAGAAGAGAAAAGTTAATGGAGCAAAACAGATCCAAATGTGACACAGGTGACAGAACTGGTAGAAAAGCCATTAAAAGTTGTTTTATCTGTATTCCATATGTCCAAGAAAATATAATAAAGAATAAATATGCTGCCCGGGCTGGTTTGGCTCAGTGGATAGAGTGTTGGCCTGCAGACTGAATGGTCCCGGGTTTGATTCTGGTCAAGGGCACATGCCCGGGTTGTGGGCTTGATCCCCAATAGGGGGCATGCAAGAGGCAGCTGATGGATGATTTTTTTCCTCATCATTGATGTTTCTCATCATTGATCTCTCTCTCCCTCTCCCTTCCTCTCTGAAATCAATAAAAATATATATTTTTTAAAAAGAATAAATATGGAAGATATAAAAGGCCCACATTGAACTCCCAGAGGGACTACCTCAAAATCTGAGAGAAAAAATACACTAGATGGCAGATTAGACCTTGCAGAAAAAAAAGACTGCTGAACTTGAAGACAGCAATAGAAATTATGCAAAACGAAACAGAGAGACAGACCAAATAATTGGCCATATTCAGTCTAAACTTTTAAAAGTGAAATGAGGCCAGTTGCCCTGAGGCTGAGACATTCACAATGTAGTTTAAGATCCATTTAACACAATGAAAAAAAAAAAGTTTATTTTTTTCTATTGATAGAAGTGCATGACTTTATAGACTTGTCTCACTTTTAAATCTTTCTAATGATAATTCTATATACTATTTCTAAAACCTGTCACTGCTACAGAGCCTTAAATGAGGACCAACAAAACTTATAAATAAATAACTTCACAGTTTTAAAAAACTAGTTTGACTTTATCAGCTATATACGTTAATATGTTATACAATAATTAAAACCTGTTAGGCCATTAGTTTTCAATAATTGTAGATAATTCTATTAATGCAATCAAACTTGTTAGGAGAGTTTATTTCACTTGAAGGCTTAATTTTCTTTGTTATGTTGATCTAGTTTCTAATTAAACCATCTTTTGGTTCATCTACATCTCCCAATTCCTGTTGTTGATCTTCTGGATTCTGAAAATACCATTCATACTCAAGATTATACGACTATATATATATATATATATATATATATACATATATATATATATATATATATGGATGAACACACATCCTATCTAATAAAAGACAAAAAGGGTAATTAACTGTACCTCCACTACGCTTCCCATTGGCTAATCAGCGAGATATGCAAATTAACTGCCAACAAAGATGGTGGCCAGCAGCCATGCAGCTGAAGCGAACATGAGGCTTGCTTGCTCTAGTGATGGAGGAAGCCAAGGTTCCCCGCCTGCTGTGGCCCAGCTCTGAGCTCTGAAAGCAACAGCTCCAAATGCAACAAAGTTTCAATTATAGAAGCTAAACAAATCCCAGATACCTGCTTTCAGCCAGCCGCAGCCTCAGAGCTGGAGCGAGCAGGACGGTAACAAAGATTCAATTATAGAAGGTAAATAAATCCCAGAATAAAAAAAAAAAAAGGAGAGGCTGGGAGCTTCAGTCGCAGGCCAGCCTGAAAACAGCCTTCAGCCCCTCACCCAGACTGGCCAGGCACCCCAGTGGGGACCCCCACCCTGAAGGGGTTGTGGCCAGCCTGAAAACAGCCATCAGCCCCTCACCCAGGCTGGCCAGGCACCCAAGCGGGACCCCCACCCTGATCCGGGACACCCTTCAGGGCAAACCAGCTGGCCCCCACCCGTGCACCAGGCCTCTATTCTATATAGTAAAAGGGTAATATGCAAACTGACCCTAACAGCAGAAAGACTGGGAATGACTGGTTACTATGACACACACTGACCACCAGGGGGCAGACGCTTAATGCAGGAGCTGCCCCCTGGTGGTCAGTGCACTCCCACATGGGGGAGCTCTGTTCAGCCACAAGCCAGGCTGACAGCTGCCAGTACAGTGGTGGTGGTGGGAGCTTCTCCTGCCTCCTCAGCAGCGCTAAGGATGTCCAACTTTAGCTTAGGTCTGCTCCCCGCTGGCAAGTGGACATCCCCCGAGGGCTGCCGGGCTGCCAGAGGGATATCTGATTACCAGCTTAGGCCCAATCCCCCAGGGAGCGGGCCTAAGCCAGCAGGTGATCATCCACCGAGGGGTCCTGGATTGCAAGAGTGTACAGGCCAGGCTGAGGGACCCCCCCCCCAAGTGCACAAATTTTTGTGCACCAAGCCTCTAGTATTTAATAATTTTCTTTAGTGTAGTAATAGCATATTGTTAAATCATTTAAATTCAATCATTTATAAACCACAAGACATTTAAATATAGATGATTCAACATCAATTCCAATCTATATATATAAAAGGCTAAGTGACCAGCTGACCAGCTGGTAGGTATGATGCACACTGACCACCAGGGGTCAGATGCTCAATGCAGGAGCTGCTGAGGGACAGCAACTTTGTAGAGTCCCCTCTCACACTTTGGGACCCCTCAGATTGTGGGTTTCGGCCTGATCCCCGCAGGCCAGGCCAAGGGACCCCACCTGCTAGAGGGACCCTGCTTACTTTGCAGATGCCCTTTGAGCCCCAGCGCCACCCCAAGTGCAACCCGCTGGGGAGGAACTGTGGGAGGTTGGCTCCAGGGCGTGTCCAGCCCATCTCGCCCAGTCCCACCCTGCCGGCCACCTTCTAATTAATTTCCTTTCAATGTGCATGAATCCATGCACTGGGCCTCTAGTGTTTTATAATAGAACATATATTCAGCTCCTTTTCACAATCTGTCCTTTTTAATTTTATTGAATGCCTAGCAGGTCCATACGAGTCACTGGAAATATAATAATGAATGAGACACAACGCTCAAGGTGAAAAGAATTTACACCAAATATGTGGTCAAGTATGGACAAAGGTCTATGGGAACAGAAGTGAAAAGGTGAGTACTGCTGTGGTGAAGGATGAGGGAAAGGAGGAGTAAGAAAAACTTCACAGTGGAGGTGACCTTTATGTCTTGAAGTATCTGTGGAAGTTCACGTAATGGAGAAATTCGAAATTATTTTAGAAACAGAGTAAACAGCAACTGAAAATGCACAGAAGCATGAAGAAACAAGATATATTCTGGGAATAAATAAATTTGGGTATTACTGAAGATAAGTTATGTGAGGAATAATAATAAGGGGAGAGAAATGATGTAGGAATTAAAAAGTAGGTTGAGACAATAAAGTGCCCAGTGTAATATGGTGAGGATTTTGAACTTTATCTGAAAGCAGAAGGAAGATTTCTTTTTTAGTAATATAGCTTTGGAAGCAGTGTGGAGAGATCAACGTGGAGGTGGGTGGAGCTTAAGGCAAGGACATCAGTCAAGAGTCTATTGCAATAGTTCAAGGACCTGGTTGCCCCTAACCACCTCTGCCTCAGCCCCCGCTGCCATGGCTTCATCCAGAAGGTCATTTGGCTGTCCGGGCTAATTAGCATATTACACTTTTATTAGTATAGACTAGAGGCCCAATGCACAAAATTCGAGCAAGGGGCTTGGCCCTCAAAGCCCTGGCTGCCTCGGCCAGCCCTCTCAGCCTCGGCCGGCCCTTGCAGCCCCTCACAGCCCCGGCTTCATCTGAAAGATTGTCCATTCTGCTGTTCGGTCTAATTAGCATATTAGCTCTTTATTATATAGGATTATTGTATTGTTTTCCATATGAACAACTGCAATGCCACTTTTGCCCCAACCTCTATAGTTGGAAGCACAGAGTAGGAAACTAGAGCTTCTACTGCAGATTAGTAATTGAAGAAATAAAGAAGATAAAAACACTCAATCCTTGTAAGCATGAAGAATAAAATGGAAGTGAGAAATCCTTTGACAGAACTCTCCAGTGCAACAATTGGGCTGATGGAGAGACAGAACCAATGATGGAGATATAGAGAAGGAATAATCAGAGAGGCAGTGGATAACACAGGAGTCAGTAGTGTCAAGAAAACCAATGGAGAAGACTATGTCAAGGAGGAGAGAGTTCAAATGCAAAAGGCAAGTCATATTAAGTAAGAAATAAGAAATGTCCACTAGAGCTGCCAATTACAAGATCACTGGAGTCTTTAACATGAATAAATGCAGTCGAGTTGAGGTGTTAAAGCCAGATTCCTATTAGATAGGAGATAAAGAACCTGACATTGTTAATAGAGATTAATCTTTAAGAATTTCAGTTATGGAAGGCCCAGTCAACAGATTATATTAATATTAATAATAAACTTGATTCTAAAAAAATGATTATGGAATAATGTCAGATACTGGACTAAGAAATTTACATGGATTATCTTGATTAATTCTAGACAATTTAGATGACTCCAAACTAGTCTTTCTTTAATGCCAAATTTCCATTAAATTGCTAAATTTCTAAACAAAACATCCAGCTTGATCATTTATGCTATAAGAATAAGGACTGTATTATGCTTCCTTTCTTTTGTCCCTTCCAGTTTAAGGGATGCAGTAAAAACCTAATACTCTTTAAAAATAGAAAGAACATATTGAGTGATTGCTACATGCAATGCTTTGTATTAGATGATAGAAAATTTTTTTACATCATCTAATTCTACAGAAGTTTGGAAGCTCATTGAAGAGATAAGCCATGCAGGTGAAAATTCAAATTGTAGCTTTAAGCATCAATTAAGTGCCACTACATTTATAATAGCACTGTATGAGCTCAGTAAAGGAGAGATTGCTATGAACTAGTGTTGTGCAAGAAATACTTATGCAGCTGGTTAAAGTTAAATAAGGGCTTGAAAATTCTGACAGGCATAGACAAGGCTTTCCAGGAGGTGGAAATGCCTGAGCAAAGGAATGGCTGTGTAACTCATGAGAGCCAAGAATTCGCCGCCAACAATTTATTGAGCAAAATCTTCAACCCTACTGTTCTTTGTCCCCAATTCTGCCCATTTCCAATGTGTATTTTTTCCATCCTTATATGTCCTAAATGTATCTCTTTACCTATATTTCATAACCACACACTTATGTTCATACTGTATTTCAACTATGACAACCCCCCACCTCATTAACATCTCAATGGGTCCTCAGTTCTACTGTTGAAGCCCATTCCATGGGTCTGGTTTGCATATCACCTCAGCCAGTGTTGTACTCATGATTTCCTGTGCTCTGTATACTGGGACTAACAGCTTCTCTCTATATGTCAAAACCTTCCACAGACTACCAGACATCATTCTCTATGTCCCACATTTTTATTTTTCCCCTCTTCACTCTCCTCGCTTTCTCCTTTCTAACTCACTGCTGTTTTCCCCATACTAATTTGCTCTAATGCCTCCAGCAGCACAACTATCCATTGCCCCCTTCCAAGCCTCTCCTGGCTTAAAGTCACTCTTAAACGCAAGACTCCAAATCATAACTTATGAGTTGGAAATCATTAATCATGTACAGAAAGAACAGAGCTGACTGCCACTGAGTTGTTCAAGTATGAAGACAATCTGGTTTCATGTACATTTTTTATTGAAGTTGCTTATAAAACATTTGTAAGAGCTGCAGGCCATATGTATATACACACAGGGTGGGGCAAAAATAGGTTTACAGTTGTGCATATGGAAAATAATGCAATAATAATGATACAAGAATAAACTGTTTCATGTACTCACAACTGTAAATAGCTATGTATCTCTCCCTCTTTCTCTCTCTCTCTCTCTCTCTCTCTCTCTCTCTCTCTATATATATATATATATATATATATATATATACCCAGTGCATGACATTTGTGCACTGAGAGAGGGGTCCCCTCAGCCCAGCCTGCGCCCTTTAGAGTCCAAGAGCCCTCAGGGGATGTCTGACTGATGGCTTAGGCCACTCCCCATGGGGAGCACACCTAAGCCGCAGTCAGACATCCTTAGCACTGCTGCTGAGGCAGGAGAGGCTCCCGCCACCGCCGCTGGACTCACGAGCCATCAGCCCCATGGGAGCACACTCACCACCAAGGGGCAGCTCCTGCGTTGAGTGTCTGCCGCCTGGTGGTGCACATCATAGCAACTGGTCATTCGGCCGTTCGGTTGATTTGCATATAACTTGAGTCTAACACAGCTGTGGGCAAACTATGGCCCGCTTGAAATGAATAGAACTAAAAAAAAAAAAAAAAAAAAAAAAAAAGACCGTACCCTTTTATGTAATGATGTTTACTTTGAATTTATATTAGTTCACACAGACACTCCATTCATGCTTTTGTTCCGGCCCTCTGGTCCAGTTTAAGAACTCATTGTGGCCCTCGAGTCAAAAAGTTTGCCCACCCCTGGTCTAACATCATTAGCAAAAGCATGTGAGGACTTAATCCAAAGAAAGGAAGATAAGTATGTCCTTCAATCTATCATTTGACTGCAGATCCTAAAAAATAAAGAATGAATTAAGACTTCAAGGGTCCAAATTTTCTTCTGAGGCTCTGATAACGTGTAGGTCTATACATTTTAGATATTTAATGGTACCTTTTAAATCACTTTGGTAATTGATCTGACTGCAAACTCTAGCCAAAATTCTATGGCTCTAGTTTAGGATGCCGTCTGGTTGTAGTCAAACCTAGAAAAGACACACTTGCCGTTCCAGGCTCTGTTCTTTCACTAGATCCAGCTTTGGCTGGACACTGATTATTTGACCCCTCTTCTGAGATGACTAGGAGTCACATAAACACAATCCAGAGACAATTAGAAGCCCAAATACAAATCATTTCATTTCTAATAATCATTACACTATTACAAGCGATTTAACAAACAGAAAATGCCTATGTGTCTTAAGCACTTTGCTGGACAGAGCATGCATAGAGATACATGAAACATAATTAATAAGATACAACATTCTTAAAGCTCACACCTTGAGATGTAACCAAGGAGACATAACACAACCCTAAGAGTAAAGAAATTTACAAAGCAACAGAGGAACACTGGGGCAGAGATCTGCCTTGAGGAGTCTCAAAAAGATGTGCAAGAAAGTGACATTTAAGCTAGATCTCAAAGGAAGAAGGAAAGAAGACAAGAGATGATATATATATACATGGCATGGATTGTTTGCCAGACAAAAGTGACACATTGCCTTTGTTGCCACCATTTTAGAGATGGTAAAACTGAGGCAGGACACCCAAAGCCACGTGCTAAACTGTCATACAGCCAGCTTCAAACCCAACTTTTGTATGTTCTGTTCAATGTGCAAGGATTTTTCAAGCAAAAAAGGGAAATAATTATTATTTCTACAGTTAAAGTTTAGGAAGTGCCTCTTATAAAATCTTTACTCATAATGAGCTAACATTTTATGGTTGTAACTAATTTTGTACCTGTCCGTGCTTTAAAAACCTAGTTCTACGATAAATGCCTGGGTCCAAGGTCACTTAAATGGTCTGTGAAACTTTATTATATGTATGCAAAATGTGGTATATATGCATTTTTCTGGGGGAAGGGATCAGGGCCTTTTAACTGAGTCTTAAACAGGCCTATGAACCCCTCCCCCAAAAGGCTAAGAACCACTGATCTATAGAGAATTTTGGTAAGTTTTTTAATGATTTCAAAAAAGGAAAAAATATGTAAAATTTAGTTTTATATATAAGGAAATACACTTCATATGTAATAGGAATACTGTTAATATATTCTATTAATAATGTAACAGCTTGATAATGAGTCACTGAAGTAACCCTTTCCCATATTTCTAATAACTACTCAGGATGTTAGCAGTGAAAGGATCATTTAGAAAGCTAATTTCCTTTTCATCATGCTTGTTAAGTGTTTACTTTAATTCACATCCTGTGTGACCCTATGGGAAAATTTTTAACTAATACTGGGGAAAATCCCATAGGGTTACACAGGATGTGAACTGGGCCTGTACTGAACTACCTTTGGCTTGGAAAATAAAATTAGATAGGTGAGTTTCACTTTCTATTTGTCATACATTCCACTTTCTGGTTCCCGAAGTTTAAATTCATAGCACAGCTGTGTTTCTGAAATGGCAGCTCAATAGAATCCCCAAATTCTTCCTCTCTTTTTAAGGAATGATTTCTCAGTGTTGTACAGCAAAATCCCTTCTGCAGAAAATGCAGGTCTGTAGTGCCAATCACAGACAGCCTGGTGGCGCGCTCCCGGGTGCTCCTCCGTACCTGCACTCACACAGTTCGGCTGTCGTTTTCCATTTCCTGTGGAGAACACACATCATACCACTTCCCCTATAGAAAAAAGAAAGCAGCCCAGCCTAATTGCTGATGGAAACACTGTCATAGTTTCCACTGGCCAAGCTTGAAGCCATTACTGATCTAACCTTCATTAATTTTTCCACAACAATTTGCAGAAATGTCAGGAAGCAGCTGCATGAAACTGATTAATTGTCGTTATCACCGCTACTTCACCAGGCTATACTAGTATATATATATATTTTTTTTCAGTTTAAAAATAAAATTTGGGATCTTTCTGTTTTGATTGGTACTGGTGGTGGTCTGTCTTATTCTGAAAGACCCATATCTATTTTTGACAACTTCCAATGGCCCAAACATTTTCAAATCTGGAGGAGGTCTCATGAAGTTTGGGACAGCATCCATGAAGGAAAAGATTGCTTCCTGCCGATTACTCAGTTATATCTGTTTAAAAGGATGTTAATGAATTCAAGTCTTATAGCAACGCTGCATTTATTAGTCAATCACAGAAACTAAAATTCACTTCCGAAATGAAAATCAAGTCCCCCTTCCTATTTTTTTTCACTTTCTTTTCCCCCTCATCATTTTAGTTTGAGCTATACCATCTGTCTCAACCTTTCAAATAATGTACTGTGCATGGCTGGCAAAAACAAGTGGAACAGTACACCTCATAGCCCCAAGTACATAGCCAGTGAGCATCTATAAGAGTGGTACACAACAAAATCTGGCCATCTGGGGATAACTGGCTACAGCCAACTTCCCAGCCAGCACTCAGATTTGCAGACTTTTAACTAGTTGGCAAAATATCAACTAGTGTTCAAGAAGAGAAACACTAACAAACATTTTTTTTTCAAAAACACAAAAATTCAGACAGAAATTTTCAAAGGTGTACTTGCCAATGTTGCTGACGAGAAGGCTTCAAAAGCAAAGATCAAGGCACTGTCAACGTCCTTGAAATAGAAAGTCAACCCAAATGTACCATTTTGCAGCACTCCTAAACTTTTGGGGGATGAACATGTTTTTCCTTCTCCATATTGCCTTGAATACTTACAAGCAAGGGGTGAAAGCTGAACAGACTGAATCACGTGATGAAGTAGCTTTCAGAGACAGCGCTAAGACACTGGAAAGAGTTACTCGTAGGACTGTTATCAAAATATCCCAAGGTGCTGTTCACCCCAGATATGTAGGTTCCTAGTCAAACTCCAAACCAAAGGAAAACAGCATCTGGACAATGGTGCTGAAAGTCACTTAAGTAATATCTGGACATGCAGCTAATGGCCCAGATCATGGACACTGGAGCCAGAACACCTCTTTCAAATCCTCTCTGACACTTACTAGGAGTAGACATATACATCAGGCAAGTCACCTAACCTTTCTGTGCCTTAGTTTTCCCATCTGTAAAATGGGGATAATAATAATGTTCTTTGAATTGTTTAAAAAAAAATTATACAATGCTTAGAAATGGCACTAATAAGTGAAATATGAATGTTAGTTATTAATTCTATGTTTTTCTATTGATTTTTGAGGCATGCGTTAGTCCAAAATGAGAAGGGAACAATGGGTCAAGAGTCCCTAAATGAATTTAAGAAAGCCCACTGGGTTGGATGAAAGAGTCCACCTGCGCATACAGGGACCAATATCACCTGAAGTACCATTAACATTGGGTCAAGCAATCAGGGTTAAATTTTCTATTCTTCCTGTTGACCATTCAGGTGTCTTAGGACAACATGCTTTGTGATGCTGTGGGACCCAAGGGCAAGCACTGCTGGAGCTGACCACACCTCACCAGCAGCAGCACCAGGCCGGGAAAGGAGAGGAGGGAGGGAGAAAGGCCACCACAGGCCAGGGAAGTGCGAACAAAAAGGGACGCTGCCTGGGCCTTCATCATGGTCACAGGGCTTGCTAAATAAGACAAAGTGCTCATTACCCTGCCACTGAGTTCAGGGCTGAGGCACCAGGAGGCCATACAGTGCAGGAAGGGCACTGTTTTTAATCCCTGTTCCACCACGGGACCTTAAGGAACGCTGCACTCTCCAAGGCCTTAATGGTCTGCAGTAAAAGATGGTTTTTCATCTACATCGGAGCTTCTCAACCTTCTTGATGCCATGAGCCCCTCTGGCAGTCTGATGAAGCCAGCGGGTCCCTTCTTAAAATGTTTTAAACTATGTAAAATAAAATGTGTAGGGTTATAAAGGACACCAGTTGTAATGAAAAACAGTTATCTCAAAAAAAATTAAAACAAACTTGTTGACAGTAAATATGTGATCCTTTATTAAAATTAGAAAATTAACTAGATAAAATTATCTCTTTATTAAAATGAAATATTAGCCACAACAGTAATGTGATATAAAAATATCTGTGATTTCTACTGCTGGCAATGACACAAATAGGACTGAAACCACTGTCATTATTGCCTACATTAATTATAAAGGAAGTGCTGAAGTTCAGTTACAGGTTAGTGAAAAGATAGTTGAAATTTAGACCCTCCCTCTGAATTCTATCCTTTGTGGTTCAGATCCCCAATCTAAGTAAATAAATAATTTCTTTCTAATTCCAGTGCTCGAGGATCAGTGATGACATTGTGTCCCTGGCTCCCTCCTAGAAAACATTCACAAAGGAGAATGGAACTATCCTCTCCTTTGCAAGCGTGTGGAGAAAAAACAGATTTACAAGATGGAAGGGCCTTTCCCTATCAATACTCAAGTGAAGAAGGAGCACTTATTGACTTGGAAATGAGTTACCCAGGCACACCCAGCCTATAGGCATTACAGATGAAGGGCATCAACACCAGTAACCCACAGCTCCTGTTCCAGCCCCACCTGCTCACACAGGACCTCCAGTCCCCTTGAAAAGTACCCACCAAGCATTTCTAGGATGCCAGCAAGGGAGATATGTATGAGCCCACAGGCATTCTGACAAACAGTCACAACACCATCTGCCATGTCTTCCTTCCTGCGCCATTTTCCCCTAGAGATGGTGGCCCTCATGAGAATGCTAATGCCCACATGCTCTCACAGCTAGTGGAGCCCATGCATCGAGGCAAGAGGGGCTCTTGCCTTGGGCCCCATGCTTTAGAAGGCCCCAGAACCACAAGTACACACAAAAGAATAAATAGGCACCTTTGTCACTGGCATCCAAATGTCCTGTAGCCCTAATGTCCCTGCTCCTCACTACAGCTGTTTAGGCCTCAGGGAAATGTTTCTCAACATCCCCTGACCAACCTCTTTGCGCCAATCAAAAAGTGACTGAGTTCAGATGCCCCGAAGGTTTGTGAGTGTGGTATTGCAGAGTGTGGAGTTAGACACCATTTCAAAAGCAGAAAAGGTGTGGGCACCATTCATGCTTATGTTAAAGAAGAGACAGTTACCCAGGTATTTCTCTCAGGTGACAACAATGCCACACACACTAGTGGAACAAGGTATAATAGTGCCAATCATCCCTTTTCTTGTTTCTCTCATGCTCTGATCACTGTTCTAGAATAATTAATGAATTAGTGTTGAATGTGGAAGAACCACATATGGCATGTGAGGAACATTTTGCAATGAAACAATTCTTATTCTTATATTTGTGAATATGTAAACTGCATGAAGCATGATGCTAATTCTTTACATTATCACTTAAATGAACATTGAACACTAAACCCGGATATGGATTTGCTTCTATTAAAATATCTAAGAAAATAAAATTTCCAAATAAAATATATTTATAAGCTTCAGCTTTGCTTGAATAATTGTGGACTTAAAATGCTTTATACGATCATTATAACATAGGTTTGCCTTTTAATTTTAACATGTAATTTTGAATATTTAATTAAAAAACTTTTTCAAAGATACTTTAGCATTTTTACTTAGTCTAATTTAGATTATTGTTGAAAATATATTGATATTTTGTATACTTTGTATACAATTACATTTTATTTTTTTTAACTCCTTCAGGTCACCCAGAATAAACACAAGTAGAGATCTTGGTATATGTAGCTTCCTTTTCGTAGTTCAGAAACTTAAAAAGCCAAGGGGGGTGGGGCAATAGAATATCTAAAATCAGTTAGTATGCTTAATTTTTAAAGCTGGAAACAATGAAAGTAAGCAGGCTTTTGTCAAGCATGACCCATATAAAATTCACTAATAGGACATTACAAATTCTTTACTTAATGAAGATTTAATTACCATTCCAAACAATAAAAATGAGCCAGAAAATTATCCTCATCCAGAAATCCCTGCAACTGCATGTTCTTTACAAATAAAAAATTTATCACTGATCAAATGAAGAAGAATGTATGTGGGCCTCCATCTGAACTCTTGCCTTGGAGGCCTCACAAGCATTGGCAGCAATAGCTAAATCCCCCTTTGTGTATTCTTAAAGTCCAACCAGGCTTGGCTTCTAACCAATTCTCCTTCAAGACTGTCTTGAAAGCAGTTCCACCAAGTTTTGGCCTCCACTCTTCTTAATCTCACAAAGTTTACTGCAAAGGCCTTGTCACGATGTTACACAATGGCTCAGGTCCAGTCTAAGGAGCTGGAAAGACAACAGTTATGCCCTTCATTGCCCACCTTGGGAATCCTCTGCCCCACCTCAGACAGATGTACCAGCAGAGCTGTGGTGATAACACACACTAGAAGTGAGAGAGGAGTTCTGCAGTTTGAACCCAATAGCTTCCATACATTTATAGACAGAGCCGTGTACTGGGTATATCCCTCTTTCCTCTTATTCTTCTTCTCCCTGCCTCCAAGGCTCTTTGGACTGCCATGAGCTCCACCATCTCCACACTACATGTTCATCTCCCTATCAGAATAATTAAAATTAAGGTCTAGTAGGAGAAAGAATGGCAGAGAAGGCCAAAGAGAATGAACAGGCCTCTCAAAGCCCCCTTTCACATTTTTGTTCATTATCCAGATCTTAAACTGGAAAGGCAAATCTTGCATTTTTTCCCCCAACAATTTACATGAGCACTATGAGTGTTTTTAATAGAGTTGTCCCTTTGTACTTGGAAGTTTAGAAGAATATTTCCTATACATCTGGATTAAGGGACTGAATCTTGCAAAAATCCATATCTATTTTTATTTAAAGACTAGAGGCCTGGTGCACGAATTCATGCACCAGTGAGGTCCCTCAGCTTGGCCTGTGGGATCGGGCCATAACTGGTTCTCCAACATCCCCCGAGGGGTTCCAGATTGTGAGAAGGTGCAGGCCAGGCCAAGGGACCTTACCGATGCATGATCGGGGCCAGGGAGGGACATGAGGGGTTGGCCAGCTGGGGAGGTTATCGCGGGAGGGCTCCAGGGTGTGTCCAGCCCATATTGCTCAGTCCTGATTGGCCAGATCCCAGCAGCAAGCTAACCTACCCGTCAGAGCATCTGCCCCCTGGTGGTGAGTGCACGTCATGGCGAGCGGTTGAGCAGCCTTAACATATCATTAGCATATTATGCTTTGATTGGTTAAAGGCCGACTAGATGACTGGACACTTAGCATATTAGGCTTTTATTATATAGGATGTGCATGAAGTCTTGATTTTCATGTTTTAAACAGAGAAAGAATTTTAGGGATTTTGCAGATATATACAGAAGTCTATATATGTATCTTCAAAATCAAGGGTTGAGAGACTTGCCCAAAGTCTGTATATTCTATGGCATCTAGGGCAAGAACCTCTGTGGTTCCTTGGCATTTCAACCAATGACCTTTCCAGTTAATCACTGTTCCCCCATTAGAATTAACTACCCTCGCTAGGGTAGCTAACTTTTTCCTCTCTAATTTTTTTTTTAAATCCACATGAACATTTTATCTTTGTCAAATATAATTTCCAAATTTGGGTTAAGGCATTCTTAAAATCTGCATTATAGCCCTAGCTTGTTTGGCTCAGTGGATAGAGTGTTGGCCTGTGGACTGAAGGGTCCCAGGTTCGATTCCAGTCAATAGCGCATGCCCAGGTTGCAGGCTCAGTCCCCAGTAGGGGGCATGCAGGAGGCAGCCAATCAATGATTCTCTCTCATCATTGATGTTTCTATCTCTCTCCCTCTCCCTTCCTCTCTGAAATCAATAAAAATACATTTTAGAAAATCTGCATTACAAACTTTCAAATTAACATATAGTTTAATTTGAATATTTTAGTAACTCTACAAAACATGTTAATATGTTCATCAATTCCAAAACCTCACGATTTATATTTTGACATATAAAAATTGCCTTTATGCATATATCATACATATATATTTTTAATTTGCTTTGGAAACAAAAGAATTCAAGAATAATTCTATGGCAAAGGTCCCATAGGTTTACCAGTTCAATTTGAATTTTTGACTATTTAAAATAGAGGTAAACATGGTGGCATGTTACATCTGACACTAGTATTCATGAGTGTGTACTGCAAAGCAAATAGGTAGAAAAAAATGAAGGCCTTGTTTGTTCATAAGCATAACCAAGCTGAAATTAAAATAAGATAACTACTGTAAGACACAAACCTCCCGGCCACATTTCCCAGTTGTGAGAAAAATTGGATTATTAAAATGAAGCAAGGAGAGATAATTTAAAAAAGAATAAAAATTGAAAGTATCATCTATCAGGGTGACATATTGCTACATTCTCAGATTTACTCTGCCTTATATGTCTCAATGGTCCTTCCCACTTCTGAGCTTGACTGCTGATTGAAAAGATCATGACAGTGCTTTCCAATGGTAGAAGATATCCCTACATTTGGGGAATTCCCTGAGAATATTTACCTGTGCACACAAATAAATATACTTGTCCTATTGATAAGACAGGGGGAAAGCAGCCTGATGAAACATCTTGCCAATTTGATTCTTAAGGAAAAAGAATACCAATTCTGTAGTAGGGAAAATCTGACGAGAATATATGGCAATTTCTTTAGATGCTCTGAAGAGTCCCACTATCATTAATCAAATAACTGGATTCCTGGATTCTAGCAGGTTGAACACGTTTTAGGGCTCACAAAGGTAGGCATCGCTTTGAGAGCTAAAAGCAGTAGTAAATGTACTTCCATCAACTCATCTACCTATAAAACAGGCAAACTTATTCATATTGGTCAGTTTCCTATAAGAAGAATGTATTTTATTTAAAATGTCATATATCTTTTCTCTACCTAGCTATTTTTCCCAGCCCCCAGCCTGGAATACAACAGGAAATCAGTAAATGTTTACTGATTGAGTGATCATGTCAGTGAATGGATGAATGGATGGATGAATGGATGGATGGATGGATGGATGGATGGATGGATGGATGGATTATAGCACACTCACACATACCATGTTCATGTACTATCATGCATTTGTGGGGTTAAGGAACAATTGCTTCTTCCTCCATCCCACTACTCTTTTTAATTGCTCTCCCTTTATCCCTTTTAAATTATAGGGTGGTCTGTTTTAATTTTAAATTGCTCTGTAATAATATGGGTATCTCTGAGAAAGTTTCTTTATTTGCCCAGTTTGCTGTAGTAACTGTTTTTTAAAAAAACACATCAAAAATCAACTAAACATAACCATGATATAAATCTCATCCCTTTACATTCTATAATAATATGTTATTCATCTTAACAAAGCAATTTAAATTTTTTTCTCTAATTTCTATTTTTCCCAAATGTTAAATTGTTAATAATATCTCTACAGCTTCCTGTTAGATGACTGCATCCATGCCCTGTTTCCTTAGGGTGCATGTGACACGATGTGTCTATGTATGACTGTATGTCTGGTTATTGGCACATAAATATCCTTGAGGACAGGAAAAGAACTGGTGTGTGTGTGTAACTGTGTGTCTATGTGTACATGCACTTCCTTGGATTGTTCTCCATGGAAATCTCCTTCCACATGGGAAAAGAGCCAAGGAGAGCCCGAGGACTTCCCTGACTCTGAGCCAAGGGTGTGGCAAATGCGTGCACCCTAAAGAGCTGGGTGTTTTAAAGAAAGGAGTGGGAAGAAGGAAAGAGGAAGCAGGAAGGAAGAGGGAAGTTGGAATAAGTGTTGAAATCTTTTACTTGTGAGAAAATAATCTAGGAACCTAACAATTTTGAAATAGTTTGAAGTTTGCAAAGACTTTTCAGGACTAACAACAGTCCCAAGTGATACCTCTACATCCAGCCAAAGCACTAAGACCCACTGAGGTTTATATAAACTTGACCCATCGAGGAGAAACCCCTGAGGAAAGCTTAGCCTTTTCTCTGGCTGATATAGTTTAATCATATCTTCAAGATAAGTAATAAGCTTCAGAATGTTCCCACCCCTAACCTACTGAAACCTCTTCAAAAGCCATCCTGTAATCCTTACCTTGTGAATACAGTGGCCCTTTCTTAGGTCATAACATTGGTGACGACTTTGCAGCACTTGACACTGTTGAAGTTATATTATTTAACTTCAGGATCTGACACGTAGTAGGCAGTAAGTAAGAGCTCTTCTCTCCCTAAAGTTCCTCTCCTCAGCACTGGTACTTGCCCCTCTTGAATTTTCAGGGGCATCTGAGAGCTAACCTACTTTGGAGCTCTCTACCTGATCTTCAAGGTTGAAGGGTCATCTCCTCCATAAGCTACCCCCCTTTACAGTCAGAATGAAGGCCTCTCTCCTTGTGTTCATAACCCTTTGCTCGACCCCTGTTATCTCACTGATCATAATCTGCTTTAAATGTTAGTTGAGTACATGTTTTATATCCCCAACTACATTTTCAGTTACTTGGGAACAGGGCCATTCTCATTTTTCTCTAGCACCAAGCACAGTGCCTTGCACATGGCTGGTTTTCCATAAACATTGATTGGATTCAAAAGTTTACTAAGATTGTTGACTGGAATTTTAAATTCCTTCCTGTTTCCCACCTCTCATGTAGCCAATCACATGCTACAACCTGTAGACAATTAATGACAGTGTCTCTCCCATCTGTCCCCTCCTTTGTAATCCCATTACAGCCAACCTAGTTCAGAATCTTATTACCTCTCATGGCGACTATGACTGTCACAGTAGCTTCCTAACTTGTCTGCCTCCAAGTTTTTTACTTCTTGGTGAGGTGAGGTGAGATATATTTCAAAAATATAATCCAATCATGTTACTCCTGAGCTCAAAAATGGGTTAAAGCTCTCAAATGTCTAACTAACTGATGTGTTAATTACACATTCAAGGTCCTCTATCCTTTGTAGATCTCTTGGTATGTTTCTTTCCTCTTCTTTAAGGTCTTATCTTCACTTACCAAAGCTGTTCCCATCCTGTTACTTTTCATTCCATGATAACACCCCTATTATCCATCCCATCTCTTTGCTTATGTGGTTGTAATTCTCTCCACCTGTCAAAACCTTGCCCATCTTTAAAGACTTCCTCAGGAAACACTTCCTGGTCCCCACGCCCTTTCCCCCACCTTATACCACAAGAAACTGCATGATGCCTTTCTCCTCTGAATTTGCAACACATTTTACTTAATGCATTTCTGAGGGTGCTGCTTAGGCTCCTTTCATCCAAGTTTGGTGTACGGTGGTATTATCTCTCTTTTAGGTTTATAAGCAACTTGAAGGCTAAAATTCGGACTTGCTGATCATTGTATTTCTCCAACTACCAGAACACTAAAATTCATATGTCAGAAATGCCATAAGTATTCATTGAATTTAACCGAACTAAAACTTTTACAAATAGCCAAAAAAGTTCAGGTTCCATGTAAGAGGGATGAGGGCTCAAGCCAACTTACTGTTGGCATCTGTGATGATTGGTGTTCTCAAAATTTCCACTTAAGGCTGATGACAGAATCAAGCTCTGCTACAGTCAATGAATAATTTATTTGTGCACAAAACATTCTGTTAATGGAAATCTTTTTATGGTTTAAGAACTGAAATATATTTACTGCCCTATAGCTATTAAATGTTTGCTTTAATCATTAATACGCAAGGTAATGACATGATAATTACAGGACCATTACATGCTCTTAAACTGATTTAATTAAGAGTATCTCTTCTACAGTTCAAAACTGCTCAGTGGATGGGAAAAGGGGTGGTGGTCCCACTGGGACTAGCCAACTCACTGCTACCCCCAAACTTAAGAGCCTAAGGATCCTGTTGTTAGAAACACCACCGATTGAGAAAATAACTTTAGAGTTTAATGACACACATTTTTTCGATTTTAGCGTTCAAATAAAAATTGTCCTGCTGCCCTGAACTAGACTGCCTCAATCGGAAACATAGCAAAGGAGAAGTGCATGTGTTTGCGAATTCCCTAGATTTCCCAGCCTGCCAAAAAAATGTTCCTGGGCTGTGCTATATCTGCAAGTCGTGAGATGACAATGACCATGCCCCTCAAAAGGAAAAGAGAGCTGTTCTGCTCGTATGTTTTTATTTGAGGAGGCTGAAAGGCACACTTCTGGCTGCTGTGAGTACTCTGACAAGTACACATGTTCCTGAGGAGGTGAGTTTGTGGGGGATTTTGGCAGGAGAAAAGTTGATAAAACCTAAAACCATCCTCAGCTCTTGAGAAAAATATAAGGAGCTGGAAGAACAGCAAAAAGAGGAAGAAGACTCATGTCTTCCAGTGAATTCCTGTTTCCAAAGATAAATCCGCTTGAAAAAAAAATCAAGTGTGTTTTATATCTACTTTTATCTCAAACTCAAAACTCACAGTCATCATCCTACTACCCAAACCAGCTTCTCTCTTTATCTCTGTTTTTCTATAAAGTCATATTTAAACTTCCAGGCTCAAAACCTGGTGACATCATTGACAGTATCCCCAGAAGAACACGCACAAGCGCACATGCAGCATACACACACACACACACACACACCCACACACACACGCCCCTCCTATTTCTAATCAGAGAGTCCTATGTTGGCTTCCTGCACACTTTCCCTCCTATTGTCTGTGTCCTGTCAATCGTTACTGCCACCACTCCAACTCAGGCCCTCAGCACCCACCTGATCTCCCAGCACAAAGTCAGGAGAGCAGAAGGTTCTCTGGATCCAAGCGGCAAACTTTCCAAGGACAAGTCTAGGCACTGTATCCTCGGAAATCCAGGGACAATTATCAGAGGCAGCGACCCATGGAAATATCAGGAGAGTCTTAAGAAAAACAATTTGAGCTGAAAAAAAAACACAAAACAATTTGGGCTCTATGATGCAAAACATGAGACATGAGTAACTAAGGAAGGGATTGCAGGAAGTTAAGTCAGAAAGAATTTCCTAAACCTGGGATTCAAATGTTCACTAAAGTTTTCCAAACAGCGCTTTCATCTGTGATGTCAGTGTGGGAGGAGAGGTAAAGGGCACAACACGAGGTGACAGCTCTTGTATGAATTAATCTAAGTGCCTCCTAAATGGCTCCCGTGCCCACTCACCCCACCCTCACCTCTACCCCCACGCCATCCAACACAATCCAGCAGCATCTCTGTTCGTAAAGTGCAGCTCTGATTACATCACTCTGCAGCTCAAACAGTTTCAGGGGCTTCTCACCACGACAGGCCGAATTAAATGTACTGTATAGCCTTGTCCTGAAGTCAAAGAGCTGTGCTCCACACCTGCCTTAAAGTGCCACCTGGATCTCCCGGGAAGCTTTCTATTCAGAAAGTCTTACTTTTTCTCACAAATCTTTTCAGAGGTCAATTGTTTTTGTTCCCATGGTCAAGACAAAGACAATAAAACATTCTTGTAAGAAGAATGTAGGGATTTTTGTTCTGTTTTATTTAGGGGGGAAGGGATTGTTGTTATTTTATTTTAAGAAGAGTTTTTTGCATTCAAAATAACACTAATAAAGCACATAAATGTGCCCTTATGGCTCTGCTCTGGATGTTTAATACATATCAGACTTGCTGATTCAGCTCACTAATATGATTAAAATTAAATCTGTGTCCAGGTATCAATTTGCAGTCCTCAGATAAATTATAAAAGGAAACACACAATCAAATATTTCTATTAAATTTAACAATTATTTATTGAATAGCTACTGTTTTTTCAATCATCGTTTTCAAGATTGAAGAGGACACCAATAAAATGAATACATAGTCTTTGCCTTCGAGAAGCTTACAGTGCAGTATGAGCATGTGAAGTATAGACCTCACAAAAGCTACTTGACTATAAATATATGCACAAGAAATGACATGGGAGAAACATAAAGTGTCAAAATGATTCAGAGAGAAAAAAACACATGAAGATCTCTAAGTGGGTGCTTTTGTTCAATATCCAATTTAGTAATTTATGATAAAACCTATAAATGCCAAGGAACTAAGAATTCTGAAGGCCATTCTTGATCTACGAAGATGTTGCTTGGAGATTAAGATTCTCAGAGCAGGGGAGTGATTGGGTGAACTTCATAGTTAATATCATCAAGGAAGGTAAAGGTGTGCTGCCTCCAAAATTCCTTACAATTATGAACTATGATTCTTTCTCCAAATTCCAACATGGCTTCTATTTCGTTATATGATTGGTTACTAAATATAATATAGTGGCCACATCAACAAAGCTCTAATATTTGAACACTGCCAGTCAACTAGGCCAGTGATCTGGCAGTGAATGCCATACCATCTGAAATTAGAAAAACAGAATTCTGGTTCTATGACTCACTAATACTATGGCTTTGAGCAATTCATTAAATTGTAACCCCATGAGCCTCCATTTCTTCATAAACAAAGCAAAAAGTGAGTGATAGCTACATGCTACCTATTGCCTTTAGTGAGATAATGTCACGCGGAAGCCCTTTGTAAACAGTAAAGCTCTACCCAAATGGTAATTCAGGCCATCACAGAAACAAGGCATACAATCACTCAGTTGCGCTTGTGTGGTGAGAAAAAGATGAGAGGTTCCCTCACACAGCCATCCTACACGGTAAGCTAAAGTAAGGAGACAGGAAGAAGGACAGGCAGAAGGTAATACTATGAAAAGAAACAAAAGCAACACACAGTCAGTTTTTCAGATGGCTACAGAATGCCCATGCAACATAATGTGCTTTGCTTGTACCACTGGTTTCATTAATGCCTGCTGGCTGAATGATGAATACATAAATAGGTAAAGTATTGAATGTAGGAATAAATCAAAGTATAGCTGAGTGACATTCTTGAAAACACAGCAGGAAGAGTTAAGTTTTACAGAAGAGGGTAAGAAAAAAATTTTGGAAAGATGAAACCATGCGGCTAACAGTAAGGGGCTCCATTCACTCAGGTTGTAATGGAGAAATATATAGATGTCCTTGTAAGTGGGCATGAGAGTCCTGATGTTCCACATCAGTTTAGTAATAATAAGACACACTGAGACACTCTCAAGTTACCTTAAAACATAGAAGACCTGAACAGAAGAATGTATGCATCTGAAAAGCTGTAAAAATGATCCTATATAAAATGAAATATCTTGAAGGTCACAACTACCATGAAGCTTACTAGGTTTACTCTGAATTATATGTAATAGCAGGAAAAGTTCTATCACACCATAGAAAGCAAACAGCAGATCTTATTTGCAACCTTATCAATTCTTTCTGAGACCTGCTAAAATGTGTCCAAGTAGAAAGGATTAGAAGTGTCCTTCACTATTATATTCCATATTGGTGTAAGTAATTACTCCCTCCCCCACCAAAAAACAAAAACAAAACATATAAAGGCATAACAGAAGAAAGACAGATGGATGAACAATGAGTCTGGGAAATCACAAAATACAGTAATTTTCACAGAATGTAGAATGACATATTTCAGATATCCTAATTTAAAGTAAGATTTCAATAACTCTGACTCCAAAAATTACTGTCATAATTATGTAATTCTCAGCAAAGTAATTACTGCTTTGAAACCCGATTTCCTCAAATGAATAAATCTTACTTTTAAACAATTAAGCGGCTACAGCAAAGAACCTGACTCCGTGGAACATGCCCAGTGAGCGTTAACAGTTTTCATCTTCCTTCTTACCTTTCCTTAGCTTAAAGAAGGAATACCACTTACATAATTCGTAAAAGTCACTTCCAATGCAATGAGAGCATATAAATCTGTGCATGTACTGGTAGTGAAAGGTTCACAGTTCAACTAATATGACCTTAAAATGAATAAGGTCAAGGCAAGTCCAAAGTACTGGCTACTTGAAGGGAAACAGCAGGATATGAAAAGACACATTACTTTATAAATAAAATAATTTGTATTTGCAATCTTTAAAAAAGGACCACAAAAGAAAAAGCATTCTAATGGTGAGGGTTTTCCGTCTTGCAAACAGTTTTCTATTTAGTACCAATTTGGAATGGAGAAAGTTGGACAAATTTTTAAAATTTATTATTTAAAAAAGTAAATCCTCATTTGGGCTAATGGTCAAGGCCAGGTAAACAGATAAAGTCCCTGAGGGGTTGCTGATTGTGCAAGGCATACACATCATGAAAAAAACTTACCAATTTCATAAAATGTTTCCTTACCAACATAAGTGCTTGGTTTGAGAAAATATACTCATCTCTATGGGTTATGCCCATGATGATAGGCTAAAACATCAGTCACATGATTCATAAAACATAAGTATTGTTTTGAGTGTGACCATTACCACTATTAATCACTATCATCAATAATCACTACCAGTTACTGAGTGTCGACTACTTTCCAGGGGTTTAATCCTCACATAGTCTTATGAATTCAGTAGCATTCTTCTTTAATTCAAAGAAATAATGATTTTAGAACACAGTGACCTCAGGGAACTGACTTAACCAAAGGCTTCCACGCACAGTGCAATAGGCAAAGAGAAGGCCAGCTGGACTCAATGTCCAGGCCATGTCCATCCTCAGGAGGCATGAATAGAACAGTCTCCTAAACACAACTTAACATTAGGTCCTGCCAACTAAAATTTAACTGTACCACTGTAGGGTACTGGGGAATAACTGTAAAAGCCAACCTTGTGAGTAGGTAGAAAATTAGATGTGGCAGACAAAGACATTGAAGTTAGTGGCTCAGAGTATTAATTTTCATCTTCGAACATCTATTATAGCTATTGAAGAAATTAAGCCTTTGCTTTGGAAACTCTTTTTAACATTTCTCTTCCTGATGGGTTTTTCATCTAACTGACTTATATCCCTTTAATTATCCAAAAATGTTTCCGAATGGCACCATTTGCCCATAACAATGGAAATAATTGGTCACAAATGAATCTTGGGTCATGAACCTTACAGGCAAAATGAAAAGTTACCTGGGGTTTCTACACTTGATATTTCTACACTCACGGAATGCTCAGAGGCTACAGTAACAAATCAATTTCCGGGGCAATCGCTTCAGGGGAGATTATTTTAGACAACACAAAGGCAGTTGTTAGCACTGTACAAACAATGCAACCACCTCCCTGAAAAACCACCTGACCTCAAATGTCTTAATATGTCCACAGGTAAAACAGACACTATTAGTTTGGTTGCGAAGTCTGCTCCCCACATGATTAGACACTTGCCTCTCTTATTCATTATATTTCATCAGCTTTTAGAATAGCTCTAGTTGATCCAGAGGAAAACTGAGTAACGAGCTGCACAGTTTAGAAATATGAATAAAATTTAGTATTTCAGAAGCTCATATCTTGGGACTTTAGACTAGAAATACTTTTTTTTGGCCCAAAATTTCTATTACTCTGTAAAGGGTTAATTAAAACATGAGTTTGCCTGGGCTTAAAAAAAATTTACCAACCTTAAAAATCAGTATCATTTAGACTTCTGATGCCAAAAATCTGTTTGACAGAGCAGGTTTTACTATACTGACATTTTAACAGTAGCCAAAGTCCTGTTCCCGCTGAATTCTGTCTTGGCAGCACCAATAATTTGCGAAAAGCCTAAACTCCTCCTGGCTTAGAGTTTTCTACCTTGTGAATTTTCTGCAGAAACTGTGCAACTAGGAAGTTGAATTAAGATCTTAAGGTATTTTTACTCTGATCACAGAAACCAAGATTTCTGTAAAATGATAATGACTTAAAAGAAAAAGAGCTACTGATTTATTTATTTTACCTTAGGTTTGACTCTGATACAATACTCTGATACAAAAATATCTCACTAAAAGAAAAATCTCACATTACCTCAAGATTACAAGCAAATAATCATTGATAAAGTAAATTTTAAAATCTGGTTCCAAACTATAAATGACAACATTTTCTAATCTTCTCATCCTTTAAATCCGGATATTTCCAGAAATACAGAAAAACTTACAAACATGTTTATTTAGATAGAATTGCAGACATCTTTTATAGGGTTTGAGGGCCTCAAATCATTACTGACAAAATTTTACATAAAGCTTAGTATTTTGCTTGAGCGATCTTTCCAATAATTTTTAAATCAAGCCACATAGAAAACACTTAACTCAACTTACCCTACTGTTGGATGTTAAAGAATTGGAAAGATTGTTCCAGCCAAGTCAATTCACTTAATTTTTCAAGTAGATCTGATTACTATCTTCTTTTTAAAAATTCAAAGACTCCACCTAATGAGAAAAGAACAACAAACAATAGTGTTTAAATCAGAGCAGCATTATATGATCTACACATTAATAACACAGAAATCAAACCAAGATAATTGTGGTAGCATGCTACTTAAAGCTATAAAACAACAAAAGCATCTGCCAACTAAATTAAATTTTCAAGTTTGGGATAAAATGAATGTTCAAGCATAGAGAAAACAATAAAATAGCACAACAGAGTGTGAGAGCAGAAGAGTTTATTTTCAGGACTGATTGGCACATGGAAATGATGACTATATACTGTCAGTTAGGATATGTAAAATTAGACACAAGAGAAAGATGCAGCTGACTGCTTTGGAATTCTACTTATTGAATCTTATTAATTTACGAATGCAATGAAAATGTGTAGGTTGCAGTTCCTTAAACCTGTTAAGGTACATAAACTAATACTCAGATCATTTGGAGAGAACTCACTAACATGAATTTCCAAATCACTCTTAAAATGTTACACCTTGTCTCTCACAGAAAGAGTTTATTAAAAATCCATAAGCAGCTTATTTGTGATTTATAAATAATATCAGTTAATTCTATTCATTTTACTAGTAAATACACCTTTTTCAGAAGCTGAAGTATTCAATTATCATCTCAGCTCCATAAGAAAGTCTGAGAGAAAGCAAGCTGTAGCTCCACTGATGAGAGCCTAAAATAAATAGGATGCTGGAGGGTTGACCAGAAGATGGAAATAGAAAACTGGACAGCTTCCAGCCTCTCCTGAATCAGGTTTCCCCAGGGCAGACCTAGTATGTTTTAAAGTCCCAGAACATCAAATACAACTATACTAATGCGAAAGTTCAAAAACCTACTCCAACGCCATAAATACATGATTGTTTTACTATACAACTTGGAATTAACCTCATGCTGTCACTCCCCAAATCCCACTACACATGCTAGAAAAATTGACAGTTATCTCATTTTTTTTAAAAAAAAGGCTGAAATAGATTTGCTCTCTACTATTGGAAGGTACATGCTGAAAAAAAAGTGAAACAAAACAAAAATGTTCCTGACAATGAAGACAAATAGCAATAATTATACATTCTAAGCCCAAATGCAGAGTAGTCATGGGAACTAGGTTTCCACTGCCAAGGCAACCTATGTCTGGACTTCTGTCTTATTGCTATTCAAGAAGTAGTTATCTAGGAAACTCATTTCGATATGGTCTCAAAAGATGTATTTATTCCAGAGATAAATAGTCTTAATTATTATTCTAGGATTCTTGCCATTAATATGACAAGATAAATGTCAAATGACTTGGTTATTTTAAGCTACACTGTCTCAACAGATGTAGGCACCTAAACAATGAATTGCAATATCATACAAAATTATACAGTCATTTTTCACATTTGAACATCTAGAGCTGTGAAAATAATTTATTTTTCCAGCCCTTTCATGAAAGAATTAGCAAGGCTCCTTCAAATAATATTTGGTATTTATTTTCATAATATCATTGCTGGATTCTTCTCATGATAGTTTTGTGTTAGTACATATGTTTAGCAACATATCTTTGTGAAAGTCTCTTTCCAAGAAAAAGTAATGGTGCTTCCTCTCATGGTATGGAATGGACTTGATGATTCTTAAGAATCCTTTCTCACTAAAGTAAATCCTTGTGCATTATTGGAGGACTATAAATTGGTGTAGCCACTATGGAAAACAATATGGAGTTTCTTAAAAAATTAAAAATAGAACTATCTTATGACCCCAAAATTTCACTTCTGGGTATTTATCTGAAGAAATCTAAAACATTAATTTGAAAAGATATATGTATCCCAATGTGCACTGCAGCATAATTTACAATAGCCAAGACATGAAAGCAAACTAGGTGTCCATTGATAGATAAATGGACAAAGAAGATGAGCTATACATATAATGAAATATTACTCAGCCATAAAAAAGAAGGAAATCTTGCTATTTGCAAATGGATGAAACTTGAGGGTACTATGCTAAGTGAAATAAGTCAGACAGAAAAAGACAAATACTGCATGATTTCACTTATATGTGGAATCTAAAACACAAATAAATGAGCAAACAAAACAGAAACAAATTCATAAAGAGCATGAACTGATGGTTGCCAGATGGGAGGGTAGATAAGAGGATGGGCAAAAATAGATGAAAGGGATTAAGAAGTATAAACTTCCAGTTATAAATATAGTCATAGGGATATCAAGTATAGCACAGGGAAGATGCTTAATAATCCTATCTAATAAAAGAGAAACATGGTAATTGGCATACGACCGCTACCCTTCCTATTGGCTAATCAGCGAGATATGCAAATTAACTGCCAGCCAAGATGGCGGCCGGCAGCCAGGCAGCTTGAAACTAACATGAGGCTTGCTTGCTTCAGTGACGGAGGATTCCAACGTTCCCCTCCTGCCTTGCAGGCCTCTGAGCCTGCAGTTTAAGAAATATTGTAACGAATATAGAAGCTAAATAAAACCCCAGAAACCAGCTTTCAGCGAGCTGGGATCTCAGAGCTGGAGTTGATACAGAGTTTCGATTATAGAACCAAAACAAACCAGATACCTGCTTTCAGGAGTGGAGGCCTAAGAGCTGGAGCCTCAGAGCTAAAGCTGGCCCAGAATAAAAAAGAAAAAAGAAAAAATAGGAGCGGTTGGGAGCTTCCGTCACCCGCCAGCCTGAAAACAGCCCTCAGCCCCTCACCCAGACTGGCCAGGCACCCCAGTGGGGACCCCCACCCTGAAGGGTGTGTGACCAGCTGCAAACAGCCATCATCCCCTCATCCAGGCTGGCCAGGCACCCCAGTGGGGACCCCCACCCTGATCAGGACACCCTTCAGGGCAAACCAGCCGGCCCCACCCATGCACCAGGCCTCTACCCTATATAGTAAAAGGGTAATATGCCTCCCAGTGCCGGGATCAGCGGAGCCGAGAGGCCTCCTGGCACCGGGATCAGCGTGACAGGGGGCAGCGCCCAAACCCCCTGATCGCCCTGCGGCTCTGTGTGTGACAGGGGGTGGGGCCACAACCTCCCTGTTGGCCCTGCTCTGTGCCTGATACGGGGGAGCTCGCAAACGCCCTGATTGCCCTGCGGCTCTGTGTGTGACAGGGTGTGGAGCCCCAACTCCCCCCCCTCCCCCCGCCACGGGCCCTACTCTGTGTGTGATGGGGTAGAGCCATAACCTCCCCATCGGCCCTGCCCTGAGTGTTACAGTGGCAGCGCCCCAACCCCCTGATCGGCCCTGCTCTGTGTGTGACAAGGGGCAGTGCCCCAACCCCCTGATCGGCCCTGCTCTGTGCATGACAGGGGGTGGTGCCACAACCTCCCTATCGACCCTGCCTTGAGTGTGACAGGGGGCGGCGCCCCAACTCCCCAATAAGCCCTGCTCTGAGCCTGACCAGGGGCTGCACCTAGGGATTGGGCCTGCCCTCTGCCACCCGGGAGCAGGCCTAAGCCAGCAGGTCGTTATCTCCCGAGGGGTCCCAGACTGCGAGAGGGCACAGGCCGGGCTGAGGGACCCCCCTTCCCCCCCGAGTGCACAAATTTTTGTTCACCGGGCCTCTAGTCCTATATAATAAAAGGCTAATATGCAAATCAACCCAACGGCGGAACAACCAGTCACTATGACATGCACTAACTACCAGGGGGCAGACGATCAATGCAGGATCTGCCCCCTGGTGGTCAGTGCGCTCCCACAGGGGGAGCATCACTCAGCCAGAAGCTGGGCTCACGACTGGTGAGCGCAGCAGCAGTTGCAGGAGCCTCTCCCACCTCCGCTGCTGTGCTAGGGATGTCTGACTAGTGGCTTAAGCTGGTTCCCCACAGAGAGGGGCCTAAGCTGCCAGTTGGACATCCCTCGGGGGCTCCTGGACTGCAAGAGGGCGCAGGCCAGGCTGAGGGACCCGCCCCCAAAAGTGCACGAACTTCGTGCAGTGGGCCTCTAGTAGTGTAATAACTATGTACATTGCCAGATGAGTACTAGACTCTGTAAGGAATACAAGTATATAATCACTATGTTGTACACTTGAAACTAATATAATATTGCATGTCAACTATAATAAAAAAAGAAAATTTTTAAAAAATTCCTTTTTCACTAATTTTTCAATGTATAATATGAAATTGACCTGTACAACAGTCTAGATCTACCATTTTGTCCTTTATAATTTCTTATGTTAAGTATTATTTTCTTAAACTATGTAGTTCTTGCCTCAAATGAGGGCTTAAGTTACTTGAGCGTGGCCAGTCATTAAGCTAGTATTTTAAAAGGCTGCTCACCTATAATACAACAAATATGCTCGTTTCAATCTAACTACGGTTATCCAAGTGGTCAGTGATTTCAAATTACCTAGGAATTTGTCAATGTTGATATGCACCTCATATCCCACTTCAAAAGCAGTAAGTACAAAATGTATTAGTCACCTTTTTGGAGGATTCCTTTATATGACTGCCACTAATTAGCACGAGAGATACAGATCTGTGGCCTGTTGAACAGGTAAGCCTCATGTGTACAAACCACAATGCAACATTCTTCAGAAATGCCCATTTCCTCAGGAGCGAACAGGACACCTGAGATATGATCATGGGTTCTCTTCAATTTCTACACGACACTGCAGTGCAACACCTAAAATAATTTTATAACCTGATGAAAGCAGCTGAGTCTAAACCTCCTTACCTTTGATTTATTTTTATTGCCTGTCTCACCACACTAAGAAAACAAAACAAACTCCACCTTAGTCAGTGGTATGAGTTCCATCAGAAAATCTAAACACATGTGAACTTTGTATTTCAGCCAGTTACATGGTGTATACAATGGAGTACTTTATCTTTAGGTAATATTTGATTGTGTGGTCACCAATTGGTCTCTTTCAGTTATTTGCGTATAATACATCAGGAGTACCTACAGTGACAGAGTGGAGTAACTTTCTCTAGCTGAGTGGTGTCCCCCGTGCAGTATATATGGGCCATGCTTCCCGAGTTGACCAGGATGCTCTGGGAGCACTTCAGCCCCCGGTGCTATGGTAACGTGTGGGGGAACACCCATGAACCAGAAGACAAGTCCTATCTAAAATAAAACATCTTAATTGCCTCAACAAAAGATGTAAATGACACAACCACGAAATAGTATCCCATGTAACCAGTATATTTTCTTAGTATATTTACATGACAAAGCCCTGAGTCCATTTAAAACATAGCTGAATGGTTGAGCTTACCTAATACCCTTCCCCTGCACCTCCATCCCAACCAGTGTCTCTCATTTCTGTTACCTGCGAAATAGGTTTGGATTCAAAGAAACAGAAATACTAACAGAGAAATGTAAATGACTTAAAACGTAAGCTAAAACTTGACTGAGAATAGTCTACATATTGTTGCACATGCTAATTGCATCCATGTGTTATCTCCCTTGATTTAACAAACCTAAGTACTCTCAAAGAATCTTATATTTTACAAAACCTATGCTGACCTGAAGAATTCCAGACACTCCGGTGAAAGGGAAGGAAAGGACAAATAGAAATGGGAGGGGGGAAAAGCCAGGAATATCTGTGTGAAGTTGGGCAAATAAGGACAGAAGCTGTTTTCCATCCTCACTTTGAAAGTCACACTGTGTGCCAGGCGGAGTGAAAGCATGAGTGGTGTGCTGCTCCACCTTCCCGAAGAAAGAAGCACGGGGAAAATGTGGCAAGTACTTAATCTAAGGCTCGTTTCCTGAAAAACTGCAAGATGCCCACAAATTTTCTTTCCCAGAGTTCAAAATAGCAAGTTGAGTGGGTGTAAACATTTCAAGTGAAAAAAAAAAAGTAACTAAGGAAAAGGAAATCATACTTTTTGCTTCTCAGTTTGAGAATTTTAAAAGAGGCCATTTAGAGGGATGCTTTTAATGACTTGGATCTGGAGGTTGTTCTGAATCAGAATACAAATACAGTCCTGATGATTTAATGGGGCCCTCTGGCCACTTTAAAACCTTGTCTTGCCTTTTTTATGTTAGGACTAAATTTACAACCTCCCTGTCACAGTGAAAGTGGCAGGTTCAGTACGTTACAACCAGATCCCTACATCTCTACAGTACAACACTGGCAAAAAGGGAAGTTGAAGGTTCATGGGGTCTCCACCCTGCCCAGGAAAAGAGACCTTCCTCAACAGGGCTATGAAAACTTTGCCTGTGAGTCACCCTAGGAGCTCATTAGCATGATGAGTGTGATTCTGCATGTCTGGATGGGGACCAGGCTGCTAAAGCTTCCAGGTGATGCTGATGCATGGGTCTGGAGTCCACATCTTGAGAAGCAAGGCTCTAGTCTACAACAATGGTTTACTAACAGCCAGACAACAGAAACCACAATCAACCAATGACGACTTTTGCAAGGTACCTAACACAGTGCTAGTTGCTATGGATATGATAAAATGCATAATAACATAAGCCCTGAGCCAACACACAAAAATTACTTTAAAAATGTAAGTGCCAAATGCTAAGCTGTTTGGTAATGATTCTAAGTAAAATGGAAATTGAGAACAGGAAGAGCTCAGTAGGGGCTAGAATAGTGGCAGGTCAAATTCATCAGGCTCCAGGCTGTGGGGGATGTGGACAGAAAAAGAGCAGCAGACCAAAAAAGGAATTCTAGAAGGGAGTGCCTAGAGTTCCAATGGGCAAAAACTACAGTGCACTTGCTCTGTGGTTGTAGATATTATCATTTGAAAATTTTAGCCAGAATTCACTTTTAACCAGGTGAAGGAAACTTCCGACCTAGTTTAAAATGTGTAGGCTTGGGAATTATAATGCTGTTGCCTTAGACTTATGCAAATTCTCTCCACTGTCAACAACTACAGCCTTCTTGTTTTTAATGCATTTTTACTGATTTCAGAGAGAAAGGGAGAAGAAGAGAGAAATAGGAACATCAATGATGAGAGAGAATTATTGATTGGCTGCCTCCTGCATGCCCCATACTGGGGATTGAGCTTGCAACGCTGGCATGTGCCCTGACCTGGAATTGAACCATGACCTCCTGATTCATAGGTTAACGCTCAACCACTGAGCCACGCCCACCGGACAACAATAGCCTTCTTAATGACATTTTAGGTGTAAGCCTGGTAGCAGAGAATTACCATTTTGTATATATATATTTATGCCTTTGATTAACATATGTCTTTAATGATTAATAATTTTAATAGCATTGGACTACAAATTTTCACTACAATAGAATTAATGATCTTCTGTTATTTAGTGTTTTAATTTAATAATAGGAACATTTTTCTCCTATAAGATACTTTTGGATTGCACATACCCACACAACACCGTGGGCTCCAACATTATTCTTCCCTTTCCTCCCACACTGGCTGACAACGGAAAGAAAACACACCCAGAAACAGAATGAAATTATTAATGAATGATGCCTTAGATTTTTTAAATCTCTTTAATTTTTCCTGTCAATCCACAATATATTGCCTAGAGGCTTCAACAGACACGAAACAGAGGATTGCAAAAATCAATATAAATATGAAAATACAATCTCCAAACTTCTTTTACTGAAGAAAATTATAGGGAGGTGAGGGAACCTATAAGCTGCAGGAGGGGAGGGTCACATTTGAAAGAGAAATGGCACATTTTAGCATTCTTAGGTCGGGTGGACAATCTCCTTGAGTTCCAGTTTCATCATCAGAACTACCAACTTCACCCCCTAGTGTAAGCAGTAAGAAATGATGGGTGGAATTCTTGCAAATATTACCTTTCCTGTAAATGCTAAGTGCCAGGACTATCAGCTACTGTCCCTTCCATGCTCCTAATCCTACAGAAATCCCCAGTGTTTGCTGAAAGACAAGATTTAAGGAAATGGGTTATGGCAAACCTCTGCAACTCTAAACTTGGACATTATAAGATATCTGCATCACTAAAGCTGTGCTAAACAAGGCCCTAGGATTCAGGATGGACCAATGAAGTTATCTACCATCAATATAATACACACACGACACACAGCAACGACTCATTAATGACAAGAAAAGGATACTGATATGAGAATGCTAAAGTGTTACCCATGAATGGCTGCAAAGCACTAAACGGAATGCAAATAGGCATGCCCTAAAAAGACTCTGAAGTTTGTCTTCTACAAATCTCTTCCCCTTTCTATTCTGAAGCCTTTCAGGAGTCCTCCCCTAACAAGGTCACGGGATCCTGCAGGCTGCCCTCTCCAATCTACTGCAAAAGAGAGCTAACAGTCTCTTTCATGCTAGCTGCCAAAAAAATGTAATGTGCTCCGGTTAGAAACTTTACCTACAGAATCTAACAAGACAACTTTGGACATTATAAAACTTAATACAAATAAATATAGAATGGTTGGTGATTGGATTCTGCTATAATAAACTCCTCCTCTGTGGGATATGTTATTATTAAGCCTATTAAGATACAGTGCAAGGTACTAGGACTAAACAAAACAAGATATGATCTGCTTTCAGTCTGCCCAGGCAATCTGAATCAAATTGGCCCTGCTGAAGACAGCTCATCACAAGAAACTCTCTCCCACCCCCACCCCTCTGGCATGATCTCACCTTTGGTTAGTTATAAAGCACAGTCCCATTTCTTTCTTCCCCAGCATCTCTCATTACAATCCCCTGTGTTCGTATCCACCTGCTTTTAGAATTGCCAATAGAAATTACCAGAAGTTGTAAGAGTTAGTTTTGCAACAGCACAGACATCTAACTGCAAGCCTGGAACCATGGTGGAAATAGGTTCAGTTAAGAAAGATTCCCCCAGCCAGAATTATTCTCCTCACTAACCAGACTGCCAGGCTCAGATCAAATGAAGGTCGACGCAATGTCCCCAGAGGAAGCTGTTTAACCCGATGGGTCGGTTCCCCTGAGCCCTGCCAAGGAGGCCCTTCAGACTGACAGCTGACCTGGCAGGGCTGCTGTCTCCCCCCAGGGGGAGAGGACCTCCCCTGGAGGACAGGCCCGGAAAGCCAGCAAAGCAAGCTGAGCAGCTGGGGCAGCCACTTGTGGCCAACACCAAGGCAGGCTGACTCAGCCACTGAGCGTTAGAAACCTCTGAGGGTGACGGGGGCCCTCGAAATGTATAGTGCGAGACAGGACATCCCTCCTGGCATTCTGGAGAGTAAAGCCCAGGCCAGGGCAACAACAGCCTGCCAGAGGACAGCCTGCTCCTCACATCAAAGCCGGAGGCCTTGGGAGGCTGGCCAACTGCCAAAGATGCAAAGAGCAGCAGGGGAGTGTGTTGCCTCAGGACAATAGCAAACTGGGACAAGGAAGAGTCTGTAAATTCCAAGCACTGGGGAGGTCTGCTAGAGATTTTACCCTCTCCTGTCAGGGCTCTGATTTAATTTCCTTTGAAGGGGAAAAGAAAAGAAAAAGGGGGAGAAGAAAGAATATACATTCCCAAACCTTCTGTCTGCAAAAGCAGACACCACAATGCACACGAACGCCCTCTGGTCCTTTCAGCTCACCCCCACTGTCTAAAACAATACAGCTAAGCCAGACGTGATCCTCTCCGGTTCATCTTAATAGGGCATTAAGTCCAAGGAGTAATTAAGACCATTTAAATGCAAACATCGCCTTCCCATTGCTAATATCCTCCCAGATATTTCTCATCAATTCTGTTTAATTGGAGAAGCATCGCCCATTAATTATAACCTGACAGTTTTATTTATTTGACAGTGCACAGTACACAGTCCCATTTCGGGGAACAAGAACTTAAGAGAGGCATCAAACTCTCACTCACCCTGATGACTCAGCTCTCAGACCTCCCTAAGAGGTTCTACCCAGAAAAGCTTACCCACTGGCTCAACAGAAATGGAGGTAGTTCAGGAATCATCTTCCAGCCTCCTCATTTAATTTTACAGCGTTTTGCATAAAAACATACAGAAAACAAAGTAAGGGAAACAAATCTGTAAGAGAGTAAAAGAAAAATCAATCACTCTCCCTTCCATGGTCTTAGAATGAGATACCTAAGGCCCAGGATAAATGCTGCCAGTGTCCCCAAGGCCTTTCAGGGAAGCGAGCATCAAAGGGAAACGGGGCACTTGAGCCACTGGAGGTGACTGGGTGCCATCGTGAGAACCCAGGCTACGTAAACGCTCGCGCGGTGGAACAGGGAGAGCCTTGTTGAGTTTTCCTTTTAGAGGAAATGAATATGAGTTGAGGTCACTCAACTCTAATCCACCCTGTGCATCAGGGTTATCCTTCTAGCAACACGTGCTCCATTTAGGCACCGGTTTGTCCTAAGCCCAGCGTGTCATCCGTGGTGGCATGCCGGGGGTGGAATGACTTCCAATTCTCAGCTAATCCTGTGTGGGGAAGGCCAAGGTACAGAGCTTACTTGATTGCATAAAATGGAGAGCTATTTTCAGCCTCTGAATCATCCGTCTGGCTCTTTTACCAGTCCTAAAGCCATATTACAATCCTGTAAAAATCTCTTTTCTATTCAACTTCACTTATTTTAACCTAAGCCAAAAGTTAAAAGAATCCTGCGGTTTCAAAACGATGAAACCATGAAATGGAAGCAAAAAAAAAAGAGATTTACAAATATTTTCAACTTAAAACGGACACCATTTCAATGGTAGAGGGTCAGGCCCTATGTTTTCTTCAGTTATCTTTAAACTCTTTATAAAAATCCTGCACAATTAACACTTAGCAGGACATTAGGGCCTAAGGATACAAATCAATTTTGTTTTAGTCATACTTCTAAAATTTTGAAGAGAAACATTAAATAATGGAAATTTTAAAAAACCTGCTTCTATAGGAAGAAACTTAGCTACTTCTGAAATAATTTCACTGGGATTTATGCTGGTTATTATGAAAACAGGATGCTTCTATGTAGTTCCTCATACAGTCTACCAAACCAGCATAAGACTACAAAATAGATCAAAACAACAAATCTACATGAAGTTGGCTAATATTGAAAAAGCAAAATGAAATTTTTATTCACATATTTTAAATTTTTTTTCCATGTGAGCTGATCTCTGGAAAGATGTTTTCTGTTTTCAGGGATGCCAAAGGGAAACAGGTACATAATATAATCTGTGATAGTCCAGCATCATAGTGCCAGGAACTTAATCTTCAATATGGGAGGGTCAAAGATGAATCTTCATTGCTAAGACTTCTTATTAAAAAATTAACATGGATTAACCCATGGTCACTACATACCTGCTAAAAATTCACCTCAACAACATAAGGATTCCAATAACAAAGTTTTTCTAATGTTCCACAATGAAATATGATGAAGCTACTGGCACCCAAGGATGCACTTGATATTAGTGAATTTAGAGATAATGCTAAATGGGTATGACTAGCACAACCAGGCATGTAATCTTACCTGGGTGCGAGGAAGGGTAGAGCAGGGTAATCACCTCTAGAAATGAAATCAGTATTTTTTTTCCCCACTCCTTTCTGCCTATGTAAATGGAAGCATATATATGATCCTCTTATCCTGACCCTCATAGCCCTATTTGGGAATGTAGACTAAATGGGGGGAAAGTGTATCTAAGCAATAATTGCACCTAAATAGTCTCCCAAGCAGATAGTTCAGCTGTCTTCTGTCCATCAGGTACTTATTGAAAAAGCTGGAAAAGTCATTCAAAAAAGTGCACCTGCTGCCACAATTCCACGAATGTGTCTCCACTGAAACCACTGCAAGCACCAGGGCAACTATGCCTCGAGGAAGGACACAGAGGTTTCTCTTCCCTTCTGACATCCTAGGGGCCACATCTAATCAATAAGGCTGATGGTTTCATTTTTTATAAAACTATAAAATAGATCTTTTTAATATCTCACCACTTACAAACTTTTCTGCCTGGTGAAATAAAAATGTTCCTTCCTTTCTCTATATCTATCATTTGCCATTAACATCCAACAATCACTTACTAAGCACCTATCACACACCAGGCACTTGGCTGCATCAGGACACATATGTGATTCTGGTCTCAGTGAATTCCTGGCTTGCAAGTCGGGTGGAGAGTGCTACAGTACAGGTTACAGTAGGCCCCATAGGAGAGTGAGGGGTCGCTATGAAGGAAGGGCTGAGAGGGGAGACACTTGAAAGGGGTCTGGAATAATCTGCAGAAGCTTGTCAGGCAGACAAGGAGAAAACTGACTTCGAAAGGAAATATAGTATGTTCGGTTTTAGAATGAACTAGGTTTACGGTAACTTAGAAACATTCAAGTAGAAATGCCCATGCAGACATATAGCTATAGAACCATCCAGGAATATGTGAGCTGAAAATCCATTATCGTCATCAGCATCTATGGTGATACTTAAAGCAATGGGTCTGTGTAAACAGTTTGGGAAGTTACAGGAGGAAAAGGCCTAACTTAGGACTGCACTTTGGGGAAAACTACAAAGCCAGAGGATTATGACATGGGGCTGAGATGAGAGGTGGGGTACCAGGCCTCAGCATCATAAAGTCTACTGGTCTTCCTTTCTTAAGCAGGTGGTCAAAACTGTGGTGCAGCCGAGATAGGTAATGCAGGAGCTGGAACAGCTATTAGGATTATTAGTTTGAGTTTGTTTGTTTGTTTACTTTCAAAATGGAAGATATTTGAGCATGTTTAATTTTTCAAGCTGAGAGATATTTAATAGCCAGGGCCCTGAAAAGAAATGACGGAATAAGATTTTACTAAATTAAATTTTTGCCACAGCAGAGAGGCATAATTATTTGGCCGTGTTAATATTTCACTTGACTGTTTTTAAAGAATGCAGAGTGAGGCAAAGGAAAGTTTACAGTTGTGCCTATAGAAAAGAATGCAATAATTAATAAGTAATAATACAATAATAAACTGTTTTCACGTACTCACAACTGTAAACCTACTTTTGCCCCACCCTGTAATTTCAAATTCTCAACGATCATTAATATTGGGAAATCCAAAAGAAATAAGAAAGCAATCACACAAAACTGGGGCGGGGGGGGGCGAATCTTAAAAGTAAAACCCTAAAAGGCAAAGGTAAACTTTGGTCAGAGAATTTTCAAGGTGAACCAAACTTTCCAGGTCATCCATTTAAACCTTTATTTTAAAAAAGATCTTAAATCAATGCAATAATAAGAGCTTCCATTGGGAAATACCAAATCCAAATTTAAAGTGTGTATGATGACATTGCTTGTGACAAAGAGGCTGAACAAACCACCCAGTTCCAGAAACTTGAAAACATTTTATTCAGCCTGGACCTGGCAAACGCGTTACAAGTGAGACCTTATGAAGAGGCTCCCTAAAAGAATCCACTGATTGCCCTAACGGGTTTGGCTCAGTGGATAGAGCGTTGGCCTGCGGACTGAAGGGTCCCGGGTTCGATTCTAGTCAAGGGCATGTACCTTGGTTGCAGGCACATCCCCAGTAGGGGGCGTGCAGGAGGCAGCTGATCAATGTTTCTAACTCTCTAGCCCTCTCCCTTCCTCTCTGTAAAAAAATCAATAAAATATATTTTTAAAAAATCCACTGACTGCTCACACTCTCAGCCCCTAATGACTGATTCATCCTGCTCATGCTGGGGTCATGCCCAGCAGTGGTTCTCACCCTGAACGTGACAACACAACAACGAAATACTTGAATTGAGAAGAGTAAATATGAAATTAAACTAAGTGAAAAACATTAGTTTTATAGTGTGACAATTTTATCATATGATTATAACTGAAAACCCAGTTTTATTCCTGTGATGAAAAATTCAGGGGAAAAAATGCTTCTTTAGAAGTTAGAAAATTACTTACAAACTCAGTTTCTAAGAAATATAAAAAATAATACAAGCACTTTCTTACTTCTTTTACAAGTTTATAGTTTTCCAATTTCTTTTGGTCTTTATGTTTTAAATAAGAGATGGCGGGCGGGGATCAGCAAGTGGAATCTTTATCAGGCCTGAAATAAATAAGTCCTGGTGATAGGATTTGGCTCCCAGACAAGAGGGTGTCCACCTGCCCTAAGTCTGGCAAGACTTAGGGTTGTGACTCTTTCTTATGTAGACACACACACATATACACCAAGCATTATCTACTTTCATTATAAGACATAGCAGATAGTTTTGGCAGCGTAGACTTTGTTTTGACTACTCTGCTTTCCATTAAGAAAAAAAAAAAAAAAGGAAGCTTAAAAGTTTGGGTTTACCACTGAAAACAAGAAAGAAAATGAAAGACGAAATATCAGTGGAGTCTGGAACAATCAACAAGAAAAATATAAATATAATCAACATTGACTGAGTCCTTGTGTTCCAGCAACGTGCTAAGTGATTTATGTGTATTTTCTCATTAAAGGTTTTATGAGGCAGGTACTATTATTACCACCCTTACAGAGGACTTAAAGACCTAAGAGTTTAAGGAACGAACGTGTCCATGGCCTGACAGGGTTGAAAATGTGTGTTGTTTTCTTTAACCCAGTGAGTTCGACTCTAAATCAATGCTCTTGAAAACATACACATAGCAGCAACATAGAAAGATCCTTGGGGGGAAGGAGTCCAAGAACCTGGTAGTTGCCTGCACTCAATTTTCAGTTCCACTCATGATTTCAATCTGGCAAATGGACCACCAGTGTCAAACCAAAGAAAGTTTAATATATTGAACCATCCCTGATGACTCACTGTCTATGCTGGTATGGCTGAACCACATGGCGACAAGAGTTGCAGGTGGGTCAACCAAGTCTGTATACAACAGTGATGGAATGCTTTCCCACTTAGAAATGAGGGTCATTGCTCTAACTCCGGCAGCCAAATCAAAATCTTTCTCAAACAGCTCAAGAATATGCTTTTATCCAGATCATTGTCCTAATTTACTTTGGCACTGAAAAATGTTTACTACGATAAAGTAAGATTAAAATTGATGGGCTTGGAGGACTTTATATTTCCATGTTCCACTAGATTAATTTTAGAGGGCATGCCATGCTTTCCTTCTGTAGAAAATACAATATTTCATTGTCCTTAAATAAAAGTCATACATTTCACAAAAAAATCACATGATATTTTGTTTTAACTTCATTATTAGAAAATGTCTTTTTTTTTTATCCAAAGAGCATTATGCTTTTCTTATTCAGCGTTCATGATGAACTGTTTCTCTCTCTCATGTAGTCAGTTATTCATTCAGCAAACAACTACTGTGCATTCCCAAAGCCATGGTTCTGGTCTTCATGGAACATAGGGGCTAGTGAAGGCCAAACGTTGAAAACAGATTATTATTATATAGATCCCTTAATAAAATGCATGCTATCTAATCAGAAAGCTATATAATAGTATTTGAGAAAGGCAACATTGTAAAGGTACATGATTTTAAATTTGGAAGCTAAGTATCCCTCCTATCATGATCTGAAGCCTCAAATTTAGAGGTCATTTAAAGAGACACATGTTAACTCCACCACAATTTTACTTTCTTTGAAAACTGCTAGATGTTCCAGGGCATCCTGAATCCAATTTGAAAATCATCGGAATGAATGTCCTAGAAACTTCCCAAAAGAAGTCACTGGTCACCATGTGCATATTCTAGCTTGCACAGATTTATCTGTCAGTCTCACATGTCAATTTGTGCAACTGATAAATTTAGAGGGAAAGATGAAAAACAGTATCAGAATTGGAAGACCCTTTCACATCTTGGAGGAGTAGTCCTTTCCATTGTATGTTTCCAGTCTAAAATGATGAACATTCCTACCAGTGACAAATTTGATGTAAACATTTGTTATCTGATGTAGAAACAAAGAGTATGGTATTTTTGTTCTTATCTTTTCATTAACCTAAACTCCCCTTAGTTTAACTGCATCCTCTTATAACATATATCTTTTCTCTTTCTAGAACATGCTAAGAGACAGTTGTTTTCTTATTGATTTCCCTCAGTGGTATCTCAACCTACAGGTGAATATATTCTTGTTTTCCTTTCTGCAGACTTAGTACATTTGGCAAAGATTATACAGAAGAGTGCATCTAAATGGAATCCAAGGAGACTGCCAGAGTCCTATTTTCCCCATAGCTGGCCGGGCCTGTTTGCCCTCCAGGTCTGGGACTTCGGGCGGGTAGGTGCAGCCCAATGAAAAGAGGGGTCCAAGCTGCCTACCTGAGGGTCTCTTTGTGGTTTTGGTGAAGAATTCACTTGGAACAGGTACAAGCGGGACTATTACAGCTCATCTTCCAGCTGGCCAAAGAGGTTCCTCCTTGAAATTTAAGTCATGTTGCTAAGTCTACTATTTGAAATTTGGAACATGTCTCTCTAGAACCAGAGTCAAAAATAGTGAGTGTCATGCCAGGTTAGTTAAAGGCAAAGTAACAAGTACTACAGAGCCTAGTCACTTTATGTGGCATAGCTTCCATTAGGAAAAATAGTCACACTGAGGACTTGAGTCAGTAGGATATGAAACTGTCCCTCACCTTTTCCTGCAGGGGCCATAAAAGCCTAAGCAGAACTCTAAGACGTTAATAATGAAGGACAGCAAGACACATGATCCTGGGCCAGAGTTCTGGGCACGGGCATCAGCAGAAAGAATCTCAGTGGCCCTAGGCTTTTGCCAAGGCAGTAGTGGTGGCCCAGTCACTGGTAGCAACAGCAGAAATGTGGGGGAAAAAGAGCAGAGAAAATAAGTGAATCAGAAGCTAGGTCAGTCATGAAAAGGGAGTGTCCTAATGTTGAGGGCAAGAGGAAGAGAAAGGGAATTCCTGCCACAAGCCAGCAGGGGAAATCCCCTGGTTTGGGTTGCTGTCCACCCTGTCACTGACCAGAAATGTTCATTATTTCGTAATTGAACACTCCCAATCCTACTGACTTACTCTGGCTTCTTAGTCAAGTTTTGTGTTATTAATGAAAATCTGGCTTCAGGCTGGTTGATGTTCCATCCTTCTCAGATTTATTGTTAGTCTACAGAGGTTCTTGACCAGGGTGATTTTGTTCCTCCAATAGATACTGGGCAACATATGGTGTTATTTCTAGTTGTCAGGAGTAGGGAGTAGGGGAGGGGATGGCATTTTCTTCTACTGGGTAGAGACCATGGGTGCCAGTAAATATCCCACAATGCACAGGACAGTGCCCCCTTTACCCCAACAAAGAATTATTCAGCCTCAAATGCCAATATAGCCAAGTTGAGAAACACTCCAACAGTATAACTGCTGAGCAACATTTTGTTTCATGTTACTGTACTCATGATGGGTCCAAGCAAGTGCTTATAACACAGATCCTCCAGACTACTGCATCACTCAAACTCCATTGTGAAGTTCATGCTCAACTAGGAGACTTTCCACAAACAACCAAGGCTATTCTTCAGAATGAGAAAGTCTGACATATATTTTTTAATTAAAGTAATTAAATCAAGAGAGCTAAACTTTGGAAGGCTGGTGCCAAGGGTATGGCATGAACGTGGTATCACCTGAATCGTACTGATTCAGGGGGTTGTGCAAGCTCTTAATGTGAATGTAAACCCTGCCACCGATGCCACATCCTGCTTCTTAATCATTTCCATAAACAGCAGCTGCGTTGTTTAAGCCTCCCTTTAATAAGCCTAACGGGGCTGTATATGTGCAAAAGAACGCAAGCAGGGCTACTAAAGAGGCCACAAAAAGTTCCATGACCCGGGCAGGGAACACAACCTCTTTCTGGCCCTCTCTTTCTTCAACTAAAAAGAGAAAGAGTTGAAATGAGTCATCTCCTACTTCCCTTTCAATTCTCACCACCATGATGGTTTTCTTCCCAGATGGTAATGAGAAGTGGGGCTGCTCCAAAGGAAGTAGGTATCAGCGACCTTCTGAAACCCTCTACAGTGAGGGCTCTGTGAACACAGGGACAAGCCATCCAGCCACTAAGCAGCCCCACAAAGAGGGATGTGTTTGAACACAAATAAAAATGGCTCCTCATGTGATAGAGCAGGTCCCCACTTAGTCCCAGGCTGCATTAGAAATGGTGAAGGGAAGAGATCAAGGCACCCTCTCCATGTGTGCACAACAGAAAAGGACTAACCAATATATACTGGCCTGTCAGCCATAGCCTCCTGCACAGAAAGTCATCACCTCCCAACCACCATCTTCTCATTAGGAGGGACAGAGGAAAGGACAGTGTGTTTTTAACTGTGTCTTTGTAATAAAAATCCCAAATGATAACAAAATGGGAGGGCAACAACAACACAAATTTGAGGAGCTTACAGTTGTCAAAAATACATATTTGTAACCATTTGCTAGAGACTCAAATTAGTTCTAGGGAACCACTCAGCAATACTGCATGGCCGACTTCGAGAGTTTTCATTCATTGTTCTACCATAAGAATGGGTATTGCTTTCTCGAGTCTCCCCCTGAGATGTCTGTACTGTGGTTCTGTTCACATGCCTAGTGTGGCCAGTTAAAAGTAACAGTGTCAAAGATATACTCAGGCTCTACCAAGTAGAAGTAAAAGATTGTATTTCCTGACCTCAAGATTTTAAAAAATCTGACTAGGGAAATACTAGTAAATTAAAACACACCATGGTCGGGGCATATACAAGAAATGAAAATAATAGAAATCCATTTTTTTGCCATTTCAACATTTATCACAATTTTCCAGGACTATGTTTTCCCAGCTGAAAGGCCAGGATTTTAATATGTGTTTGAAATATGAAGCCTTCTGATGAGACATGTTTGCTAAGTTTGTTTGTTGTTTTGTTTTGTTTCAGCAAGAGCAGGTTCTTCTTAAAACACCTGTCATTTGAGGGTATTTGACAGCTTGTCTCCTTACTTTTTGTCACAGCCAGGGGTTAAAAACAGGAGACCTTCAGGCACCCCAGTTCCACCTGCTGTTCCATTGTAATCTCCAGGATTCTCCCCAAACCACCCCCAGAGAAAGGAATGAAAAGAATCTCCTTTGTCGCATGTTACAACCACCTAGAGCAGCGGTTCTCAACCTGTGGGTCGCGACCCCTTTGGCGGTCGAATGACCCTTTCACAGGGGTCGCCTAAGACCATCCTGCATATCAGATATTTACATTACGATTCGTAACAGTAGCAACATTACAGTTATGAAGTAGCAACGAAAATAATTTTATGGTTGGGTCACAACATGAGGAACTGTATTTAAAGGGCCAGAAGGTTGAGAACCACTGCATTCTGAAGACTCCATATACAGCACGTTTGTGGTGCAACAAAAAGACAGATGCAAGGAGTTGACTTGCCTCTCAATTTCGAGTAACTCTAACAAGACCAATGTGCTAGGAAAATCAGTAGCAGTAATGGCTGCCTTTTTTGGATGGGCGTGGGCAGTCAGCTGGATGGGGCCCCTGCTAAGCCCGGGAGCACTGCCGGGTCAAGCACTGCAAACAAGCTTCACAGCAGAGAAGCGTGAGTAATTTACTTATTAAAGAGATAACTGTAAGGTCCCATAAAAACAGAGACGTGTAAATCCTTACGCACAGGCCAGATGCTGGGCTTGGCAACCAGAACGTGCAGTAAACAATGCAGTCTAGGTTATACTGCTCAACTTCCAAAGTCTAAGGCTCCTTTTTGTCCTTAAATGGGTGACATCTCCAGGTGCACAAAGAAACGGCCTGCAAGGGAGTGCTCTGGTGTAGAGGGGCTCCCCGGATCCACTGAACCCACACAGGAAGTGGAGGGAAACCTCTGTGACTAGTCTCTTCTAACCTGGCCTTCCGTACACGAATACAGTGCAGACAAAGGGAGTCACTCTATTTCAATCCGGTTCTAGAGCAGTTTACATTATTCAGAAGAAGATAACTCTCATCAGTAATTGTCCAAACAATCCCTTCTGTGATCCTTTTCCCTGCGTTGGTCACAAATGCAGTGATACAGGTACATTTCTGAGATTCTGAGAACAAGAAACAACATCTCAGTGACCTCAGTTTTACTTTTTAACTCATTTCATTGCCACCAGTCATCAAGTCGGAGCAAAAAAAAAAAAGACACAAAATGTTAAAAAGTGGAGCTTGAGTTACTGAGAGGAAAAAAAAATTATGTCACTTGTCAGCAAATGTTGCCTTGTCAACTTAACTAAAATAAAGAGAGAATTCAAACAGTCCTTCTACAATAAGCTATTGTATGGCTCATAGGTCTAGGTCATTCACAACTCCCGGAAAGACCTACCTATTCCCCAAAAACTCTTATTTCGTATGTTCTCACGGGCTTTCAGGACTTGTGCAAATTGTTTTCCAAGCGCCACCCGGTCATAATGACCAGGTTCCTAGTGATAATTATGCTTGCCTGTCTATAGGTCTGTCAGCTAAAGAAATCCACAGACGGCTGTCAGAAGGAGCAGAAATCAACTCTGGCACAGCTGCGCTGACCACAAGGCATTAAAAAAACAACCCTCTTTGCAATAACCAGTTCTGGGCATCACTGGTTAAAAAAGACTAGTTTCCTGTTTTTCTCAAAAACTTCAGAGTGTGGGTATTGCTATTTTTTACTCCACCCACTCCTTTTCTCTTTAATTGTTGAAGATTCGGTGCTGTAAACACCTAATCATGGGTATTTTTTATATTATAGCTGCGGGTTTAATTTTAAGTCAGATCTGTCTTTTCCAAGCGAGGGCCTCCCTTGAGCCAAGACTCGCACGTAGGAGGAAGAACTGGGAGCTGCCAGGTGGGGCCTTGGGAGGAAGGGGGGCTGTTCCCCTGGAAAGGATCTTAGCCTGGGTATGGGCAACACCCAGCTGCTCCACACCCTGCCCAGGAGCAGGTCACTGGCACCTCCAGGCTGGCTGAACCCCAGAGATGGAGTCTGGTGGTCTTCATGTGGCCTAAGGCATCAAGTGCCCAGCCTGACATATCTCACTTATTCTAAGCTGTTTCTCTTCCTTGCTTTGAAATGTTAATTCCTTTCTTTCAAGGGGAGTTCTAAGTATATGTATGCAAAACCCACTATCATAAAGGCAGCTGTTCCTTCTGCCTGACCCATCAAGGTCCCTGTCCTAATGTCACCTCCTCCCACCCCACCCCCCAATTAATAGAAACACACACAGCATATGTCCTGGGAAGGATGATATATGAATTTGTCTCCCAAAGTAGGATAGAAGCTTCTCAGGGGAGACACTACTGTTTTGTTCCTGTACCTTAAATAGTGCCTGGAAAATAGCAGGTGACTGTTCAGAACAAATCCCCCCCCCACTCCATTGCTTTCATGACAGCCTTGAGGGCACCTCCTACCCTCTGTGCCTACCTCTGTGAAAGCCCTCATCAACTGTATAGTAATTTGTTTACATGGACCTTTCTTATAAACCCAGAGCCCCTGGAGGTGAGAACTGCTCTTTGCACACTGCTCAGGACCTATCACATAACAGGTGCTCAATAAACATCTGCTGAATATTGTTAAATGAATCACTTGTGATGGCCTACTTTGGGGCCAAGGACAAGGACTATGTAGACACTGTAGAAATATAAAAAGGAGTAAAAAATTGATTTCTGTCTACAATTTTTTTCTTTTACCAGTACTATATCTTTTGGACACTACAAGAAAAGTTTGAGGCATTTCCTAAGCCAACAGCATCTGCTCAAAGGCGAGGCAGTAAGACTTAATTCACATACACTTGTCAAAACAAGGACCAGAGAAAGAATTTTTAAGAGGAAGTTGAAAATAAAATGTTTATTGCTGTTCTGCTAAGTAAGAATTGAGGTAATATCCTTTGAAAGTCACTGGAAAGGAAGGATTCTAACCAAAATAAAAATCTTTGTTTTGTTTAAACTTCACAATAAGGACAGTGTAAACATTTCTTTTTTTCATCCCATAAGTCCTCCTTCTAAGAGAATGGCAGAAATTCAACAAAGGCGTTGATCCCCTCATACCTTCTAAGGCTTTCTACACTATGAAAGGCACAAGAAAAACTCCAAGCCACAGTGATATTAGTAATATTTTATTACTAAGCAGCGAAGTCTTTCCCTACTCATTGATAGATCAATGATCAATGAAAATAGCCTTCTCCTGTGCTAATACTCACACGATGGAGCCTTAAGAAGCAATTCAGGAATAGGACCAGCTCTAACCTATGTACTACAGATTTGACATGAGCAAACCACAGTTGCTATATATGAAAAATAGAGATGGAATTCCATGTAAACCAAAGATATAATACAATAACATTTCATGAACTATGAGTGACATGTCCAGTCCCAAGGAAATAATTCTGTTTCTTGCAGGTGTCCTTAGATAAAGTAGAATAGCACTATACAAATAATAGGAATTTATAAAAGGCACACACATACACATGTTGCAGTCAGGCTGATGCTAAAAATTTAATATTAAAAAAATAGAAGTTCTGTATTGGCTTTCTTTCCAAGTCTTCCATAAATGCCCTTGAAATTAGCCCTCTTCCTCTAAACAATTTAATGTCGCCTTAGGTCCTAAGTTGTCCGGCCCACACACTCAAATTACAAATAGATAAAATTCAGTGTATGGAACTTCTATTTTAGAAAGGATCCCCTTTCAAAGTGGACTCCTAAGAAAGCAGTGGTAAGCAGACCAGACAGCGTGGCCGCCTTCCTGGAGCTGAGCATTTGGTCCACCTGTAGGAGCAGATGCTTGCCCAGGACAGCTGCAGCAAGCTGGGGAAAACAGCTGGGGAGCCATTGATTTCTCTAATGATGAAAAGCAGCAACAACAATGAAACAGCGTTTAGATTTTTGTGATGTTACTTGAAAAAAATTTTCAGGAAACTTTAGGTCTATAAATATCAGCCTGGCAAACTCTGTAAGGCTCTGCTGTCAATGTTTTATACCTGAATCTTTCTGCCACCACTACATAAATCTCCATAAATAGAGAAGAAATGCTAATAATTGAAATGACTAACATAACTACAACAAGAATGAAGTTTATTGTACTAGATTCCAGACAAGGGTTACGTCTTCCTCAAACAATTTTTACTACTTTCCATTACTATTAAAATGTTATTAACTTTTATTTACTAATTTACCATTATAAGTAATTTTTACTACTTTCAACAGTCAAAAATATTGATTAATTGATTTGATACAGTAACAAATGATATATATAAAATGACAAAAATAGATTTGTTGGCATTTCTCTTATAAGTTCTCTATCATAGCTCCATATATAATACACCACAACACTTAACATGAGACCTCAGATAGCAGAACTGTATGTATAAATAAACTTTGAAATATAGTAATTTGGGTTTCTTTCATATAAATCCTGAATACAAGCCAAATCTTTTCTAAGCCTTATCAATGTTCTGGACATTAACACATAACAGTGTTTTTATTTTATAACCTCATATCCTTTTTGAAATGATGAATTAACTTTAGAATGTCAATGGCTATTAATAGTTACTATGCAGAAAATAACTTTCTAAAATATTGCTTTCTGAAGAATCAGAAAGCATATAAGATACGATGGCAACATATGCAAAGGCAGTGCTTGGCAAATACCAAGCTATGGATCCTCCTACAGACTTAATTGAGTTCTCAGGAGTAAAGGGGAGATATAGTAAGTTTAGAAAGTCTTTCCCCAAAGAAGTCATATTCAATAGTAAATGTCATGCCAGATTTAAGGTAAATGAAAAATGTCAAATCAAGGTTTTTCATAGTATCTCACTTCTACCTTCACCTAACCTGGACTTTACATATTACACATTTTCAGGGCCTGCTCTGTATCAAACCTGGGACAGGTGCTGGAACCTTCTGAGGGATAAGATGCGTGTCTTTTCTATGAAGAAGCTCACAGTCAAGGAAGATTTCTCATCCACAGGTCCCTAAAACACAGTTATAAGCAAAATCTGTATTTAAAGCCCATCCTTATTATTTGATCTGGCTTTTGTTCCAGTATGAAGAAATGTTTTATACTGCTATAAACAAAGACTAAAAGGATGTGTGTGTGTGTGTGTGTGTGTGTTAGTGTGTTAGCAATTTTCAAATTCATGTGCACAATTTACCTTTCCCTCTTCCACTGGAAAGACCACCCAGTAAGTAAGCAGTCAGACCAGCAAAAGGGCTAGAGGGGATCCCTTTGCTCCCTCTCTGCTACCTACATTGAGGATCACTCTCTAGTCTCCCTCTTCCCCTCTGTCCTGCAGTCTGTACTGGAACCTACCTTCACTGGCCCTCTCCTCTACTTTCCAGCCTGCAGGAGCCCGAGCAGGAACCTCCCCCAGATCCTCCAACCAAGAACTCAAGGAGTGGCCTAGAATCTAGAGTGGGAAAATGCTGTTTCCACAATAGACGAAATACAACACCTCGGCTTATCATTCAGAACGCATTTTTTCAGAGAAACTGACACCAGGTTTATAGCTCCTTAACTATTACTAATGCTTCAAGTACATTACAGGTCAACTCAACTTTTGTGACTTTGCAAAGAAACGTAAGTATTATCCAAGAAAACTGTCTATAAGTTGAAGATATCTTATATGCACACACAGGGGTAAAGAAACTGGAACCTTCACATGACACTTGTTCATCCAATATTTTTTGAGCACCTAGTAACTTTTACCTCAGTTAAATGCCTTTATTCAGCTCTCTGTTGCCCTTTTATTAAAGGATTGCCTCCTTTGGAATTGCAGCCTTCAGTTCAATCTACATCTCCTCTCCCCCCCCCCCCCCCCCCGTCCCGCTCTCCCACCCTCCCGCCCCAGAAATCAATAAAAGGAGGGGGGAAATTTACTGAACAAAATCTGTCATTCACATGGATGACACTTGGTCATGTCCCTCAATATTTTCCTTTTTCTGAACCCCAATAGAACAGATTCAGCGACTGCGTTACAAACTGCAATTACCTCCCAGAGGGCTGAAACACCTAACCAAGCTATCAATTCTCACTTCACATAATGAATAGGGTGTCCCCCAAAATATGTATATACACTTTAACAGCTGATAGCTTCAATTTGGAAAATGAAATGCATTTTAATAAGCACTACTTTTATAATTATTCTGTGTGTATACACTTTTGGGGATAACCTATAAATGTGCCTGAGTTCAGAATTGAAAAAGAGATTCTTCAAAAATGGTTCCCTCCATCCAAAGTTTTATTACAGCCTCTGTGGTTTTGGTTTCTGTTGTAGTTTTTTATTCTCTAATAAGAAAATAAGTGTCTTGACAGACACAGTTGCTCCAGGAAACCAGACCTCCTCTGAATGATTCCAGGTATCTCACATGCTGTCATTTTTATAATTCAAGATAGAATGTAGACTGCTATCTATAACCCATGGATTCACATTTTGTTTTCTATTATATTTCTAATTGCTTATTCAGTTAGGATGTGGGATGGTGTGCATTAATGTTGTCAGGAGCATTACAAGAAAATACTGAGTAGAAAACATAAAAATCCTAATTTCATTAAAAATTAACCAAAAAATGACATTGGGGTTATGTTACTAACTAGAGAGGGTCTCAAATTATTATACTAAGAAGAGAAAAAATGGAAAAACTTTTAAAGGCTAATGTTACCATTTTTTTTCTCTTTTATTTGCTTCAAAATCCTTGCATAATTAATACACTAATACTTAATAAATGCAAATAAACCTACCACCTCTCTCCTCTTGCAATTTAATTAGGTGATTGACTTCAGGCATACTATAAATTATGATGACAATTTAATTACTTCTTTAATGTGCACACTTAAAAGATTTATAACCAGGAATGGAACAGCCCAGCACATTGAGAAGAGGCACACCCAAGGGAGCGAGCACAGCCCAGGACAAGGGCACAGAGGGCAATTTCTACAAGACAGCGCTGCAGCAGAAGGGGTTTCCATGCTTCAGCAAACCACCCCTTTACTGCATCACGGTGAAATGCAAACGACCTGTATACGCTTCTTTAGAGCCTTAACTGTCTTCATAAGGAAGGAGCTGGACCTCCCATGTCTTTCTGTCAGCTGTGCCTCTGAGCCTGCCCAAGAAGGTCTCCTTTTGCAGTGAAAAAGCACAGACTTTTGAGAGAGAGTCAGACCTTGGTTCAGATCCTCCCTCTACCATTGACCACCTGGGACCTTGACAAGTTAACCTCTCTGGACTTTAATTTCTTCATTTGTAAAGTAAAGAAAATGCCTACCTTCCAGGGCTGTGATGGAAATTAAATTAGATAGACAGCCTGGCACATATTCTGCCTCTTACTTTCTCTGGAACCTCAGCCAAGTTGTTTGTTCTCCTTGTGCCCAGGATTATGGTCAGTGACTTATCCATAGCCAGCACTCACTGAGTACTTGTGTGGCAAGCAGGACCGCTTAATGTGTGTTAACTTATTTAGTTCTCCATCAAAGCTTCTGAGGCAGTTGCCGTTATTATCTCCATTTTCTATATGAGGAAACTAAGGCACAAGGAGAATAAACAACTTGACTGAGGTTCCAGAGAAAGGTTCCTTTTAAAAATAAAAACCTCCATCCACACAGATATTTCCAACAATAAACAGTGCCTGAAATTCCATCTCTGCTGTGAAGTTTTACATTAAGAGCTAATGTCTCCATTACCTCCCTGTCCTCTGTATGTAAATCCATATTGAAGTGCCTATCTTTAACTTTCTAGAACACAGGTATTTAGTCTGGGAGGTTCTCTTCATAAGGCACCTGTAAGCCTGATGAGCTTGTTTTTGCCCTCAGCCAGAAAATTAGTGGACAATCTCAGAAGCCATATGTATTTTGAAGTTAATAATAAGGAGAATTATTGGGAGGACTAATATGTAAAGCTGTGTAAAGGGTTTCTTTTTATCTTTAAAACAAGTCTCCCCCTTAGTTTATTTGGCCAAATCAGGATTTCATTTTACCCCAATAGGGTTCAAGTGTAAGGAGACCCAACCCAATATAACTAATTAGCCCTGTCTAACTGCTAAACAACAATTGCCCTTTCTCTTGAACTGTCTTTATAAAACAGTGAAAAAGAAGGTAAAAATTGAGCTATAATTTTTTGGTGGAGATTTTTGTTTCTCTTCTCTGCCCCCATGGTCCATGGTAAACTGGACAATGATGAAAGAGGGAAGATAGGGAATGATGAGATCTGTGGGTTAGGAGAAAACTTAGTCATGGGTATACTGACTCCAGTTTTTCTAACCAGTGCTGGTGAGTGTGGTGTTAGTGTTCTTCCAATCAGCAACTAGATATGTACTTGGTATCAATATTTATTTTAATCAAAATACATACACTTAATTCGAAAGCATCATTGCCTGCTTTTTTACTCTTTTACAAACATTTTACTATTATGTATTTTCACTTGCCTTTTTAAAAACTTTGCAACCCTACTGAGCATCAAGATTTATGTTAATGACTTTACAGAACGGCTGCAGCCAAATCTAAAGAGCACTGCTCACTAATGAATATTTCTTACTGTATAATACCCTCCACAAATTTCCATTCACTATCAGTGGTATCTATGACTATGGCAGCCAATCTGCTAAATATCTGATCAAAGATAAAAACAAATATCTGGCTTGCCCTGCCTTCTACAAACCAGTTGTTATCATCACAGATTGATTGCAACAGGTATGCTTTTGATACACAGAATCTGAACACACCATCTCTGATTCTTCCTCCACCCACTCCGTGACAGCTTTGGTCAGCAACAGCTGCAGCTGATATATTACTCTACTTGTTTAAGAGCATGGCATAAATAGAGAGATTGGGTGACATAAAGCTGTGAATGCTGGGCATAGCTCTTATAAAGTTTTCCTGAGCTAGTCAGAAAAATAAATAAGGTATGTGATCAAAGAATTTGCATGTGCCATCAGTTACTTAGAAAACACATGGGCAAGGGTGTGCTTTTGGTAATTAACACATTAATAGTGGGGGAGCAGCATGCAAGAGTTGGAAAGCACTCTGGTGATCTTAAGACAGTAAGAATCCCAACAGGATCCCATGTGAAATTCTTGAAATTATGTGCTAGCATAAGTTTATTTTTGTATATGTTCTTCCTTTTAAAAATAAAAAGAAATTTCCAACAGTCTCAGGGTCACTCATCTGAATAACCCAACTTCAAGTCTCACATATTATCATTTCATACCTCTAACTTGGCACAGATTAGCAACAGAAAGGAAACATATGTCTATAATCTTAAAAATAGAAAGACATCACATTGCAAGACTGCTGTGTCAGTTATTTCCGTTTTCAAGAGTAACACAACGCTCAAACAATAGTTACCCTACCAAGCTACAGTTCATGTAACCTCACAGTCCGGCTGATGATTGATGAAGGGTCAAGAGGATAGCAGACTTTGGTGTACGACACGTCAATCCTTGATCGACAATGGCAAGAGGCCATGTACTATAATAACGGAACAAATACTTCCTTTTACTGTACAGTAAATTCCTTCCTCTGATTGGCTAAAGCTTCAGCCGTGATTCACAAGAATAAAAATATGTTCTATGGTTAGCAAAACACATTTTAAAAAGCAGTCACGTAATTTCTGGGCCAAGTGAAATGTCTGTAGCCTATGGTTGTTAATAACCAGGTATATTTCTCTGCCTCTTTATGCTAAAACATTCACTAAAAAGTCCATAAAAGGACTTCTGAAAACCAACTTCAGCATCTTTTACACAACTATTTCATGGAGGCACACACCCATCTCTGAAGGCAATTAAAACCTTTCGGTATACACGTGAGGAACACGAATGTTCCAATCAGAGAGAGCATTTAATATGTGGCAAATCATATAATGATTTCCACTTATTTGAAGTTTTAAAAAACACTATCAACTCAATGCGATAAATTAATTCAGAATCAAGGGGACATATCTAGTTTGAAAGAAAATGAGATAAAATATTCATCCAAATGTTGGGAATTCTGGTTAACTGGCTTTGTAATGGTAACTGTTAATCAGAAAACATTTCAAACCATATTGTTGCAAAATCTTATTTCTTCATTATTCATGTGTACAATTTATTGCCTCTAGAATATTTTCTCCTTCTTGTTGTGATTCTGAACATCTATTCAAAATTACAGAGAAACATAGATTAGGCAGGGTAGAAGATTTGAATATATATTGCAAATCCTAGATCAATGGTTAAAAAACCTAGGATATTGTGCTCCCTCAGAGACAACTGGCGATGTCTGGTGACATTTTTATTGTCAAGAATGGGGACAGGGAATTCTACTGATATCTACTGGATAGAAGCCAGGCATGCTGCTAAACATTCTACAATGCACAAGACAGCAAAGAATTGTCCAGACCCAAATGTCAACAGTACCAAGACTGAGGAAGCCTGACCTAAAATAAGTCATCGTTACCTACATCTTCTCTAAAAAACAAAGTCCATATACACAACAACATTTTTTTGTATTATGGCTAATCAAAAATTTAATGCATATAAATAAATTTATTTATTTGACAAAAATATATTGTACCAACTATATACAATTTTTTTTATTCAGAGTAAAAAATGCTTTCATAAAAATCATGCACTCCAATGTAATATAAAAAGCAATTCACTCTTTAATCGTTAACAGGTATGGAATAATTCTTCCAATTTTAAAATTTGTTCTCAATAGTTTTAAAATTCTGAAGCAGGACAATGAATTTTATTTGATCATTTGATCTTTAATATGCCAAATAGGACCACCATGATAAGGAGAAAATCAAACTTTCAAGCTGTGTTTAATCTTAGAACAAAACAAACAAAAAAAATTATCTTATATAACAACCAGCATTTGAAAATGTACAATTGAACCACAATCAGAAGACTTACTTAAACTAAGGTTTAGATTATATTCCTTAGTAATTTTGCTTAATAATTTCAACACAGTGACCCAAAAATGGCGTGGGTTAAAAGTGTATTCGTGCTACTAATTTGTATCGTATGTGTGCAACCACTGAATGGGTGTTCATTACCGTCCTTCCTGGCACGAAGGGAAGACTGAAGATTTCTCCCACAGAACCCTGATCCTAAATGGCCCTTTGGAGAGATGAAAGACAATCCTCACTCAGAGGCCAGGAGAGGGGGGATGGGTGAAACGTCCCAGACAGTGTCAAGGGCAGCCCTGAACAGCTGCGGGTTAGCACACACACTCAGTGTCACAGAAGGAGGTCCCCGGGATCCCCACCAATACCACCCCTCCGGGTCTGTGACAGCACATGACCCTCTCTGCTCCTTTAGAATTCAGCACCGAGGTTACTATACATGTAAACATGTTTATAGAGCAGAGAAGAACCAGAAAGGAAATAACCACTCAAGTCCGGATACCTTCTTCTCTGACCTCACTGTGCCACCCATAGGCCACCGTCTGTGAGATAGGCATTGAGTGCCTCAGAGGTACAATTCCCAAATCTAAGATATAATGTAAAAGAACTCTGTAACCTGTCAAGCACTGTAAAGCATGTGAGTGTTTTCATGATGGGCCACCACAGCACTGCACCTTCTCTCTCTTTCCCACGCATCCTTCTGCTCTCTCTAACCACCCCTCCCTTTTCTCTTCCTCTCAAGAGACATATCATCAAACTCCACCAAATTCCATCAAACAGAACCTACAACAGCATAGGAAGTGGTGCATTCTGTCACTTCCGCATAAAAGTTTATTTCTTCTTTTAATCTATATTGAGTATGAACTGCTTTAGATGCATTATTCCCTTTGAGCTTCACAACAACCGTACCACATAATAAAATTGCCCCTATTTTATAGTTTAGAAAACTGAGGTACAAAGAGATTAAACATTTGTCCAATTTTCACCCAATCAAAAGTGAAGGAATTAGGAGAGAAGTATGATGATTTAAGTCCAGAGTCCACACTCTTAACCACTACCCAGAACAGACTCTCATTTTAAAAGTAATGGTATTTGTAAAACCAAATATCAGTTTTTGTAAAGTGAGCCTTATACTATGCAGATAGACAAACAATGCACAATTACACCCAATATATAAATATACGGAATGTTTCTCATTCATAAACCTCCCCATTATCCTCTTAATCTCTATGGGGACTTTGATAGCAGGACTGGTGAAATCAACATTTTGCTTAAGACAGGGTCTCATCAGTGAGCCAAATTTTCATAAGCTTACAAGGAAAGTAGCTTCTCCATTGAAATAGTCATAGTCATCTCTGATACCTGAGAAGTAATTACCAGTATCTTTGATGAAACAATGCAAAGCAGTGAATACGTGAAAACAATAACGATAATAATAATACGTGCTCTTTAAGACCCTCTTGCTTATAGAATGTTTCCATATACATATTTCATTAGATTTGGATCATCCAGCCATGAAGACAGGAGACTTGAAAGCAGTATTGGAAGGAAAAGGCAAGCTAAGTGTCAGAATAACCAAGAAAAGAACTAGTGTCCTAAATTCCCAAGGTTCTTATTTATGGCCAAAAATGCAATTTTGGAGCTCCTAAAGGGCTGGAAAAGAATATACATCTTGTGATTCCAAAATAATTTTGAAAATTCTTATTTTCTTTTTAAGGAAGCTAATAAGACAAGTCAAAAACTTTATAAACATAATCCCATCTGCATTTTTATACTATAAATGAAATCCTAAAAATACAAAATTTACCTTTTGAACACACTAGGCAAATAGATTCAAAAACTAAAATCACAGACATCCGTATTTATAAAAAGACAATAGAATATTTTTGCATTAGCACCCTATTTGCCTCCCATCCATTTTTACCTCTCAGCTCCGCACTTACTACTACCCTTCAAAGGCATCTACAAGTGATTTACCTTTGCCTGTCTTCCCACCCCCACGACCCTCAGCCTGCCATAGGACTTTGTACATTGTGGGGCATGGATTAGTTAATTGATGGAAATTAGGTTTTTAGTCCACCACTATAAAGTCAATGGATATATATATATATATATATATATATATATATATATATATATTTGAAAACACACAGACAAGCAACCCTAAACTCAGCTGAAATGCAACTATAAGCAAAAGTGAATTGCGGGTTGCATGGCACTGCAACAGAACGACTCTCTTTTAATTTGACAGCTCCCACCCAGTCATTCAGGCCCAGAGTAACAACACACAGGGTGTGTTCCCCTAGCTCCAGCGGTATCTTCTGAATCGCTGCCATTACCCGAGAAAACCCCAGGAAGTGGTTTGAGTAGCTGGACCAGTGCGCAGGTGTCAGCTGATGCCTCTCACACATACACACACGCCCGTAACAATGGGAACACTGTGAAACCAGGAGTAGCCTTCCCTTATCTTCAGAAGTTTGGGAAATCATTTCTAACCCAGTGAGTATATAACTTGGGAACAAGTCAAATGGTTAATTATTCACTGAGAGTTTAGTAATTAAGCTGTTTTAGACCAAGTACTGTAGGACCTGAATAGCATAAGGATGTCCGATGTCGGGAACAATGAGTCTTTGGAACCACTTCCGAAAGGCAGCAATCTTCCCTAAACAGTTATGACCAAGCAAGAACAAAGCCAAAGTGCAGGAAGTTGCCAGCAAAAACTAATCAAAATGAATGGTGATTTCATTTTTTCAGACTCATTTTATTTTAAAATATAAATCAATGCCATCTTTTTCTGTTCAAGCAAAAGGCTGGTGAAAATCACAGCACTACTCAGTGAAATACCAGCTGCCCATGAGTCTAGGGCAGGGGTGGGCAAACTTTTTGACTCGAGGGCCACAATGGGTTCTTAAACTGGACCGGAGGGTTGGAACAAAAGCATGGATGGAGTGTTTGTGTGAACTAATATAAATTCAAAGTAAGCATCATTACATAAAAGGGTACGGTCTTTTTTTTCCTTAGTTTTATTCATTTCAAACGGGCCGGATCCGGCCCGCGGCCCGTAGTTTGCCCACAGCTGGTCTAGGGGCTGGCAAGCCAGTGAGTTCACCAGGAAGAAAAACCATAGAATATCACAAAGACAGTCCTCATTTAAACAGCATTCACATCCTTACCTAAAAACAAAAGGGAAAACTCTGTCATCCAACCACACCAAATCTAAGGAAATACAAAAATTTGAATTAAATATTTACCCTTCTCCTGCAATTGAAGTTAATGCTTGTATGGCCACTTTTGAGGGCTGAAGTAAGGTTTCATGCAGTATTGGGTTTCGAGCTCATAAATTTCCCATTTAACATGGTCATTGTATTATTCCAATAGTCCCTACCCTTTTTAATGGAAACACCCTGAATCCACTGCTTCTTTACATTCTCAGTCCCCTCAACCTCTATAGGTATTAATTCTCCAAGGGATCTAAAAGGTCACCAGCAGCCACAGGACACAACTTCTCGACTACCCATATGGGCAGTGTTCCCCTAACAGAAAGAATTTGCAATGTCAATCCTAATGCATTACATAGCAAACCTTTTTCACAGGCACCACACAGCTTAGACCGAGGTGTGAGGCTTCTACACAAGAACACAGAACAAGATTCATCTGCCTTCAACACCCAGCAGTACAGCCAACAAGTGCTCTCCGAGCTCTCTCATGCAAAACTATAGAAACCTTTTGGAAAAGCCTTTGAATCTATTCAATAGAGAAAATAAATGGCTATTTACCCTAAACAAGATATTTATAGGAGCAGACTTTTTTTTATCATCTAAACTTTTCCAAAAGAAATAGATGCCTTGAAAATAAGCTATTTAAGCAAAACAGCAAATTCTGAGATGGACAGAGAATTAATCCAATCACCAGCATTATTTAGAATGAGGATACTATTTGTAAGTAATTGATGTACACAATGACCACCACAAATCACTGAGTGCCTTTACTATTATTAAACATAAAAAAATACTAAAAGTGTATTTGACTGGACCCTTTGAAAACAGTTAATCCATGAATGAAATATATGCTTACTCTTCATTTTGAGCACACATTTCCCAGCCATTCTGGATTAAAAGGAATTTAGCATTCGTGTACACTGAATTAAGCATGATCATACACAGCATTGATTCACAAACTGAGTAAAAGAAATAAGCCCATGATTCTTTATAACGTGATTATTAAACAAATAGATGAGGTGTTCCCTAGTTTCCAATTTTTTTAAAAAATTGACCAGTAATTTCTCTACTTGTATAGGAAATGAGTAACATCCTCCTGAGTTATCAAGGTTCTGACCAACAGCAAAAAGAAAAAAAGAAAAAAAAGGAAGAGGAAGAAAACCAATTTGCACCAATCCCTGAGCAGATAGCATGACTTCTGCTTGGAATGGGAAGGACATACTGTACTTAAATTTACCCACTACAAATGGTTCCCCTCCACTCAACCATTTGCTATTAAAAGAACCAAGCTGTTCTGGAGATAAGCAGGAAGAGGATATTGAAAATGTGTAGGTGGGATATTTTCATCGAGCTCTCTAAATTCCAAATACCCGAACAAACTGATCCAAATTAAAAACCCAACTCAAGCTTTGACCTGAGTTAATAATAAAAAACAATGCCCATTTATTTATTTTTTCAACTATTTATGAGTATATTTTTATAGAAAACTTTTGGTCAGATTGCTTACAACTGTTTGCAAAATACCATGTCATCCTAAATCTAAATTTTCATATTTCCCCCTTCTATTTCACGCTTAATGAAGGTACACTTAGTTGGCTGCTTTTTAAAAATCTATTTTGTCCCATGTAAATTAGTAGAACAGTCCAAATATTCTTATTGCTCTGAAATCAGTGTTTTTGGAAGACACAATGTCCTTATTTTGCATTTCAAGGCATGTACTGGGTGTGCCCTATATGCTAGCACCATAATAGTTGCCAGGGGGATTCAAAAGTGTTAGAACTATAATTCAATTATAGCCCCATGTTTAGGAGCTAACCATATAGTAGGACAGGCAAGACAAGATTACATAAAACAATTACATTCCTCTCTGAGGGTATAGACAGAAAGAGAAAAATAAAAATCCCCCAAAAATCCTGGAACAGAAGAGAGGAAGGACACTCAGAAAGGGAGTGAGCAGAGGCCTGAAGACCGAACAAACATGGCCCATTTACAGGACATTAAGGAGGTGAACTGGACTCCAGCAGAAGGCTGGAGACATGATGAGAACTAAAGCTATGTAGGTAGGGCAGCTTCAGAGGTCACCTGTCCTGCCAACTTTGTTTTATAGATAAGGAAACCAGGCTCAAGGTGATGAATGAGTCAACAAATACTGCCACGTGTCCACTATATACTAACACTGAGATGCAGAAGTGAGATGCAAAATGCCATTGACCTCGGGGAGTCCATAGTAAAAGAGACAAAAAACAAACAAACAAACAAACACATAAACAATTACACTGTTCATTTCAGGTTCTGATAAGTTCTATGAAGACAATAAGGTAACATAAAGCAAACTGGAGATAGAGGGAAGAAACTGCTCACTTGGATCACTGATGACCTGTTCAAAGAAGTGACATTTGTTTTAAGACTTGAATAAGGAGAAGAAGCCATACCTCAGATATGGGTTAAAAGCATTCTAAACAGGAAAAGCATAAATGCAAAGACCAAGAGAGGAATAGCTTAGCAAGTTTAAGGACTAGAATGAAAGCTAGTATGGTTGAGCCTAACAGGGAGTGTGGAGTGTGGAGGGAGATGTGCTCAGAGAGGCAGAGCCCTGCAAGCCATGGTGAATGGCTTAGATTTTATGCTAAGAGTAATAAAAGTCTATTAAAGAAATTTTAGCAAGGGAAAGCAGTATATGATTTATACTTAAAATGCTATTCTAGGGACTGTGCAGTCAGGAAGGCTAGTTAAGAGCTTTTGCAACAGAGTAGGCCAGATGCTGGTGGCATGTACTGAGGCTATGGCAGAGGAAACAGCAAGAAGACCTCACATTCCCCATTTGTTTTGGAGAGCGCTCCAAAGGACTTTCTGGACTAAATGTGAGGCCAGGGGGAAGGAGATGAAGTCTGGAATTTTGGCCTGAGCAACGAGGAGCATGGTGGTTCTATTTACTGAAATGGAGGTGGGGGGTGGGGCACAGTTGTAGCCAGAGAACATCAGTAGTTTGTTCCCCTTTGACTGTCTTAACTTTGATAATATCCCTCAACAGCCAAGGGCACATATTGAGGAAGTATTTAGGTTGGGAACTTAGGAGAAGATCCATCCATGCATATAAAACTGAAAATTATCATCATATAGATGATATCTGAAACCATGAGATCATTCATATCTGCTGGAAAGATATTTTAGATAAAGAAGATAAAGGGATTTAACCAACAAAGAAGACTGAGAAAGCAATGTGACAGAAAAGCCTTACAGTGTAGTGTCAAGGAAGCTGGAAAAATCAAGCCTTTCACTAAGCAAGTCCGGATGGTCACTGTTCTCAATTCTGTTAAGAGTTGAAAATACAAAGGCAAAGAGCAAACATTGGCTTTGACATAATTTATTGGAGGTGAAAAGCTTGAGACCCTTAGTAGGGATATGTAAACTTGAGGACTCTTGATAAACACTGATGTTTCCAAGCCAAACAATTTACAAGCAGGTCTCTGGGTCCACTTATGGTGCTCTTTTGTTTCTTGGTTTGTTTGTTTTTTACTTTAAGTTGCCTCACATCCTATGGACAATAAAGACCCCATGATGAATTTTGAGCAGGGAAGAGGAGTGCTAAAAGAGAGTTAGTGTAAAGTTAATTTGGTCATAATGTACAAGATCAATTCGAGGTGGAAGATGCCCTGGTCCTAGTCTCCAGTGGTTGGGTGATGGGAGCCTGCATTTGTGGGGGCAGAAATGGAGGTGACTGGGCTATGGGGAAGCTCTAGGGAACACAGAGCACCAGAACAAGTTAGAATGACTTTAAACTGAGTGCCACTGACACTAAAAGTCATTCAACAAGGTTGGAGAAAATAATGTTGTGACATACAAAAAGGCTAAGCACTTTAGAAAATTTCTATTACAGAATATGTCACATGACATCTGTATTTTTGAAGATGGCATAAAGATGGCAACAAAAATATCAACTTTCTGTATTTTTGTTCTCTTTATTATCATATACTATATGCAGGCTTTGTTTATTATTGCTAATACTTTGAATAAAACATAAGCTAACCACTATTGTACTAACAAGCTCATGAACTACATATATGTCTAATTATTTTCAATAAAGAATGTCCTCTTTAATATTCAATTTTTATTAGCCAGACAGCTAATTGTTACTAAGACCCAATGAAGACTATAAGATCACAATACAATTCAATATTTCTAATAAGTACCCCAATAAATATTTTTAATTGCCTAGGAGATAAATAATATAATATTGACAATTTGGAAGTACAATGCCATTTCAGAAACATTTCCATTTAATGTTATTTAGAAATTACATATCATGTCTCCCTAAAATGCATTACTATCAAAGTCTAAATCATATTTCATTCCAATATATTGTATATCATTACATTCCAATATATTATATATCATTACACTTTTGATAAAATTGGAGAAATTAAAGGAGAAAATCAGAGTTTGGTACTTGAGTCCTTCATACTCCTATCCCAAACATTTACTGGCCTTTTAATTCCAACACATGAAAAGCACTAGAAAAATTACAAGTTATGTATCCCAGCCTCCTGAGAAACTATAATATTGTCCCCAGGAGGAATGCATACTTGCAAAGGCATGGAAAACAATCAGGATTATAAAATACTGTTTTGTGTTATTTTGTTTGTTTTTTTACAAAAAGGTATTGCAACTATGCCTCCTTATTTTGCTCCTTAGAAAGATGCACCTGTTAATCATGGAAACCCAACTTTAAAGATGCAGGGTTCACAACTTCCAAACAGATGCTGGGATTGTGTGTGTGTGTGTGTGTGTGTGTGTGTGTGTGTGTGTGTGTGTGTGGCTTAAAGTGGCGCCCACAAGGCAATGCAGCACTCTTGCAATACATTATTGAACTAACCTTCAACACATATTTCCTTCATCAATTTTTATAGGAGTAGAGGCAGTTCTTGATATTTAGACAATTGTCAGGCATGCTTTTTATATCACTTAAACTTCTGATACAGTAAATTGTAGCCAAAAACTCTGTCAAAATTGAAATCATACTGGCTTCAGTACAATGAGAAAATGATGGAAACAGAGTGTACTCTAAAATCATGTCAACACAAACTCATTAATCATTGCATTGCTAACAAATGTTCCTGATTTTAACATGTAGTTCAAAGCACAGCTCTATAGCCTTCTGTATAAAATATTTTCTCAAACTCTTCATGTCTAAATGGTAGCAAATCTATGCATTCATTAAGATAACAAATGAGAATACACATTTAAACAACTTCTCAGACCATTAATTCCTCTAGGTCAGGGGTGGGGAATGTCCGGCCCACGGGCCATATAAAGCCCTCGAAATCATTCGGTCTGGCCCTGGCAAGACATTAAGGGTGAGTTAATTAAATGTTTGACCAAATATAGCAGGCTAATTTTTAAGTTGATAATTTTGTATGGCCTGCAAATGATGTTATAAATATCTAAATGACCCTTGGCAGGAAAAATGTTCCCCACCCCTGCTCTAGGTGAATATTCAAAGCATGTTTCAGAGGTACACTTTATTAGAGAGAGCATTTGGAGGAGGAAGAGACGGTCCTGTCAGCTGTCAAAAGCCATCCCATAAATCAATGCAAAGTCAGGGACAACCCTCTCTAAGTTCCATATGAGACAAGCAGACACTGAGGATGACATCAGGGAAGTACAGAGTGTTTTCTGTGCCTCCCCAGATGTCCTGGCAGGAGACAGAGTTTCCCTATCTAAGGAAAAATCTGCCAGGAAATGTGTCTTGGTTGACAGCTCTAGATCACAATTTCTGAGTGGTGATCACGACTTCTAGTGGTGATGCTGAAAGGCCCCTCTGCAATCCTGCTGGAACTGAAGGCACATCCCCTTATCATCCTAATTATAGAAATCGTAGGGTTAGAATGGAGATGGGGTTTGACAGGCAAGGTGAGACCATGATGTAGTAAAAAGTACCTTGATCTTAAACTCAGAAGACCTTATTTTTATTCCTGACTCAGCTATTTATATATTGTGTGGCCCTGGGCATGTCATTGAACCTGCCTGGCCCTCGGTGTCACTTAGAAACTTGGGAATAGAGCAACATCTGTCCTGTCCACCATACAGGTTTTGCAAGAACTCATTGACACTATGTACATAAAAGCCCTTGGTAAACTATGAAGTCTTATGAAAATGAGGATTTCTCATTTTAGGGAGGAGCACATCCTTTAAACTGTAGGCAATAGGTAGCCAGTGAAAGTTTTAGATCACAGAATCCTGTTAAAAATGGTATTTTAAGAAGATGCACCTTGCAGTCAGCTGAGGAATTGATCACAGGTAGAGTAACTTGAGTCAGAAACACCACCTAAAAAGCTATTGTAGACCAGATATACATAGCAAAATCTTTCTAGAGTATTGGTGATTGAAATAAGAGTGTTTTCCTTTTGGAAGAATGTGATGTTGAGCATAACATATGATAATGTCAGGTTAATATTATATGAGCTAGCATTAAAATCAACTCAATCACTCAATCTTTTCAAGCCCTCCACTAACACCCCAAATTTAATCCTATTACCCTCTTGGATCTTTTCATTCTCTTCCATCTCAAACTCAGATCTCCACTTGCTAACATCAGACTCCTTTCTCCATATGTTTTTCACTTCCTCATAGCTGCTGAGAGGGCTCTCTGTCCTCATGTTGACTTCTGGTCCCTTAATTCCTCCCTTCCCAGGCCATCGGACTTCTGTTTTAGCAACCATGGATCACATAGACATTTCAGTATCACTCTCACCAGCTTTCTACTGTTTCTCCTCAAGGCCTTCCATATGTCCCTCCCATACCCCTTTCCAAACAAGCTGTTGTTTCCCTGGATTACACTACAACACAAGCAAAAACCAATCAATAGTGTCACCTGGGCCTGATCTCTGCCTTCCAATGAATTTTTTTAGAATAAGGACAATGCCTGGTTCACTACTATATCCACAGAAGCTAACACAGGGCCTGGCTTATAGAACATCCTCAATATACATTGAATGAGTAAAATTAGTAGTATTTGGAAGTTCTACAATCCATCTCTCCTATTGCTGCCCTTTTCTTGGCTTCCACCTACTCCCTCACTGCTTCTCTTTATTAGATTCTATTTTTCTTTCTGTCCACAAAATGAGAATATTTCCCATTGTTCTAAACTGAGCTCTTTTATATTCCCCTTTTATTCTTTCTCCAATAAAGATTGGTTCCCACCCACAAGCACAGTAGAATGTTGATATATTTCAGACAACCATTTTCACTAAATCACAAATTTAATACTTCTGCCAAGATTCCCACAACTTGAACGCTGCTCCAGGAGGTAAAGCCTCACCAAAAAACAAAGAAAAGAAAAGAAAAGACCTCAGTGAGAAGGAACGAAGGTCAGAGAGGAATTAAACCCTCCCAGTGGGGACAACTGAGCCTCAAGTGGGACTGACAGGCAAGCCTTAGCCACTAGACACAGTCACCAACGGTGTCCTACATTAATGACAAAGAACCCTCTTTTCTCAGGAACCATTACTTGCCTTTAAAGTCCAGGTTCCCTGAGGCCTGAGTGCTTTATACCTTTAGAGGTATTTGGTGGCCTTCCTTTAAGACAATATTCCACATAAAAGAGAAAAGTTGGCTTCAGCGCTTCCTTACAAATGGGGAAAACTGACCCACTTCACTGAGACCCTCTTTCCAAAGTGCCCCTTCAGCCTGCACCTCGCCTCTATCGTGATTCCTGCCACCCATCAATGCCCAAGCACAAATCAGAGCCACGATCATAACCACAGGGTCCGCAAACCCCGATCTGGACAAAGCAGTTACATAAAATCACATTTGTCTTCTCCCCAGTGCTTTTGCCTTTATTTTGTCTGCTCTTGGGACAGCCATTCTTTGGACTACTGGGGCTCAAACCTCAGTCATCCTTAGTACCTCTCGTGCTCAGCTGGGATCAAGCATGCAGCACACACCATTTTTCTCCCCACACTAGCCTCAAGTTTCTTTAGGGCAGAGGTTTTTGTCTTATGCTTTATAGCTTAAAAGGCATAGGTCCTTTTTCATGATTGGTAATATATACTAGTATTTTCCTGGTCTTTCATAAACGTATTCCCTCAGTAGGAAGATAAATTCTTTATTGGGCTATGCTATGTGGTGTTATAAATAGCTCTCCACTCATATAAAACTAACCCAAATAACAGAAGGAAACCACTTTCATATGGCCTTACCTAGTTCACACAGAAGTCAGGCTGCGATTTTATAGAAAATGAGGCACTTGTGGGCAATTAGTCATTTAAGCATCCGTAAATCTCCATGTTGAGAATTTTAAATGTCTAGTAAAATATCTAAAGGTTTGAAAAGGGGGATGTTTTTTAAATGAAATTCTACAGCAAGTGTATATTGAGAAGATGAGTGCAGATAATTATAGCAACCTGTTTGAAACATAGCAAGAATTCCCCTACACATGTTCTTAGACTTAGAGGCGATCCCTCTCTATCCTTTAGTTTAGGCAATCAGATAGCATCATCCAACTTTAGCCAGTGAAAGAATGCCTTGGATGAAAATTCTTCGACCTGAGTGCCATCATTCGTGTTAAAAATATGGTATCTGAGGTTCTTTCTTTTATAGAGAATAGATCTTCTTCCACACTAAGTGAAAAGAGGAGGGCAAAATATTCTCACTAGAAATCCGTTTATCTCCAGTCCACTGTCGTCTACACAGTGATTTGTGCCCATCTCGGAGCTCCCAGGCTCCTACTCCATGAAAGCCCTTCCCTTTGCCACCATGCAGCAGGAACTCTCCCCTGCTGACTCAAATGATGACATCGTGTTGTAGAAATCTGAGTACCTCACAGTGGATCCACCCATCAGTCACTAAGGGACGCCTGCCAACCTCTGTCACAAGAAGATTAAGACAACACATTGAAGGCTGCAAGCACTGCCCTAGCTAATGAGAGGTTTGTTACTATCATGGGGGCTGCAAGAGGACTGGGTCAGAGTCACCATGCTCTCCCCTGATATTGCATACATGAGGTCCAAGGCTTCCAGCTAAGTCCCAAGCAAAGATGCTCCAATGGGGAGGGCTTATCCCTTAACCACTGACAATGCAAGGTGTAATTCAGAGTCTAAAGCCCATCAGTTTCTGAGACCTCATATTCCTCATCTGCAAAATGAGGACCATGAAATATAAAGCTTCTTAAAACTTGAATAATCACTGAGAAGAATTTATAAAACTAAGGAGTTCCTTCAACACGGGTTACCTACTAATTACATAGTAAGAAGTGGAAGAATCATTTACCAAGTGATATATTTTTACCCCCTCCCAGAATGAGCTTTGTAAGTGGGTCATTCCATTGTTCTGACACTGTCATTTAGGTATCATCTTAATTGTAGGTAATTTTGAGAGGGCTTCTTTTTTTCCTTATGCAATACTGGAGCAATGTACATTCAAGAAGGTAAAATAAAGAATCACATCACCTCAATGTTTTAGGTGGTTTTGGCATTTGCATCACCCTCCTAGCCCCTGCAACATAATAGAAACCTTAGATAAAGCATCACATACTAACCAGGAAACCCCATCAGCTGCATTGACCAAAGCCACTACACCAATCACTTCTACTACATTTGAACAACCTGACCATCCAGAAGTAATAAAAGTGTCTCCATAGAAACCATACAGTGGAATCTGCTCACAGTGAAGGATCTGCATTAACAAAAAGATCTCACTTCAAGCCAAGATTTTGCTTTAACTTAGGTTTACACGTCACCCTACACTGAGATCATTAGATATTACACCTTTGGAATTTCAGTCTTAAAGATTACAAAAAGCTCTGCACAGGGAGAGAAGGAGGGAAATAAGGTTTGGAAGAAAAGATGTGCATATGCAGTTATAAAAATACCAAAGCAGATTCCATGCAAAGCTCTGCCAGAAAGAGGATAATTACTGTTGCCCATCAGCAGGCAGCCTCAAAATTATATTCTCTTCTCTGAACAGAAGCAGTCATCAGATTATCAAAATGAGGTTATCCTGCCTAAACTCAAATAGTGCTTATACGGAATAAGTACAATGCATTCAACAGACAAGCAGCTATTTCCCTCCCACACAAACTATGATCTTTTGTGAAATATATTTTTAATGAAGAATACATAACCCTCCTACATGGTTTGGTTCTGCTCTCACACTCCTCCACATGAAAGCATACATTCATTTTAAAGAGAGGGAGAATTTTATAGCTTCTAATAACTTCCTGTGCAAGGTAGGGAAAAAAAGAATGCTAGCATCTGAACTCACCCCCAAATGTATCTTTTCCACCTAGTGTTACTCTTATGAAAGTAAATCTAGCTAGCAGTGGCTCCTGGGGGACAGTACAATGAAATAAACATAAACAACAGGTCTCAACAATATTTTAATGGTTTCTTCCTAATTAGATGCATTCCGAAGGCTTAATTCATTCAACTACTTATCACTCAAAACTCATGGAGCTCTGAATTTTAATCTTTCACAAATTTCAAATTATAAAATGCTTGTCATGAGTCATATTGCTTATTCAAGAAGCAATTATTTTACAGAAAAGTTTTTTAGGTTTACAAGTATAATGGCACTCATTTTTCTTTCTCCTTCAATCATCTGGTTTTAAATGTCTAAAATTAAAACAATATGACTGGACAGTTGGATAGATTTTTAGCATATGGATAGCTAACCGGAAATGAGGCTATAAAAATAATTGGGAATGCTGTTGCCCACTTAGTGAAATTATAAGAGGTAAAGTAAACACAGATAAAAATATTTCTCTACTGGGGCTTTTCTACCCCACACAGCACCTGTTTGAAGGCACTAGACTCTGATATTTACCTCAGAATTTGGTTTCTAGGAGACTAGCCATTAAGAAATTAGTTACCAAAAAAAAAACCAAGAAATTAGTTACAGTGACAAGTACCCTTAAGAATCTGTTACACTAAGGGGATATATCTTTGTAATACATAATTTAAAAAAACACACACACACACACTTGGTAACCCAAATCAACAAATGTTATGTTTCCATAATGAAAACAGTCTTAAAAGATTAGAAAACCAATTTTGCCTAAATGCTTAAAAGATGGAATTGCATTACACTAAAAGGAGTGTTTTAATCTTATTTGTCTTGTTTAATAGCCAGCAAACATGGGCAAACTAGAATCTGTCTACAACCTGATCTTCAGCACAGCAAAAAGTCAAGAACTACCTTTGCAAACAAAGTAACATCCGGGAAAGATAGAGAAAAGAGGTTAAAAAAAGAGAATGAGGAATGTGAGGAGATAGAAAGACAGACTAGGAAAAAAGTTTAGGACATGGACACGCTTCTACGAAAGCAACTGTAATCTGCTAAAATACTGGTGTCTAAATCTCCCTACAGCTCAGGCACCGTATTCACAATTCACGTGAGCTATCATTCATTTTCACATGCATACATCCATGCAAGGCTTTAGTCCCCAACGCTTGTCCAAGTGAGGTGCAAGGTAACTTTCAGAATCACCTCCAAACACATCCAGATTAAAGACAACAGTAGATTCCTATGTATCTCTAGGAATGCCTGCACACCTTTCCATTCAAAGCCCTTTTCTATACAGGATCATAATAGTCCCATCGCTCGTGGATAAATCCAGCTGATTTCAGAAACAAAACCTCAGCTAATTAAAGAGAACTCGGTGCCTTCGCCGGCGACCCCACAGAGTGCCTGGGTGCCTCCTTGGCAAGGTCCTGACTGTCGGTGTTCTCAGGTCCAGGAAATGCACCCTTGCCCACACACAGCCTCCAAGGGCTAAGGAACCAGCGGAGCCAGAGCTGCCCTGCTCACAAAAGGAATTCCCCCTCCCTTCCCCTCCTTCTCCCTCCCCTTTCTTCTCTTGTCCCTCCTCCCATCATCCGCTGGTGAATAATATCACTCTGCTACCTGCCTGGGTCAACACCGGGAGTCCCGGTCTTCAAGCATTCAGAGAATTTAACAGCCTGGAAATTCCTGTTGTCGGTTCGCTGAGGTCACAGATAAAGCTAAACAACAGCCGTGGTCCCCATCAATCATAAGTCACTCACTGATAGAATGTATGGTAGGAGACCTGATGTAAGCAAGTCACCAGAGAAAATACCCACTGATGACGCATATCCAGGCATAAAAATAGTTACAGGGCCCTCAAAGGGATTATTCAACAGCCTACATTTAGACTTTCTTACAAGAGACCTGAAGACAACGTGCTGCAGTTCAATGGCTGGAGAGAGTTGACGTTTAAGCTTCCTCAACAGGCATAACCACAAATAACTGGTTCAAATAAGCTCCTGCAATAATGAGCTGTTTAGTAAATTTTAACACAATTTTATAAGCATTAAACAGTACCACCAACAATCTTATAAAATGCCACATAATCTTCTCTTTTGTTCATGTTCTCCCATAGAACAATTCCTCTGTTTTTAAAGCATGCTCCCCAAACATCATTACTTAATCAGTCTGAAAAAAAAATGGCATTGGTTGCCTTAAAAAGAAATGTTAGGAAAAGAACAAAAATTGCAGTTTGTATCTATTAAGTAGAGTTAGGCTTAATTATAAGTGTTACCAAAGAAATTGGACATTTTGCTTACTGTATTTGCAATTATATTTTTCCTGAATTCGTTTGATCATTTATAGAAAGAATTATTACATGAATTAGATATACCTACTATGATATCTTACACATAGGAGGCTTTATTATTTTATGCCCAAAAATTAATGTATCAATCAATTAATCAATGAAATATGATGTGCAAATATTTTAATTAAGTGACAAGATGGTATGAAGACTAAACTCCTGGTTATTCTATGAGAAGGAAAATAACTTTTTACATGTGTAACACTTTTATTAGTTTTCAAGTCATCTGCTCTCTTTTTCCTCCCACTCAAACATATGCACAGCTACCCTACAGAGGAAGGTCTTTCACATAGCTTTCATGTTAGAAAATGCTGGATTTTTGCACATTTTAATATTTGAATATCTAAAAAATGTTCCCTTCCCAGTTTCCTTTAAGTAACTGTACACAAATAAAGGCAACTGGCTATGATAGAACCCAAAGTTTTGTTGAAGAACTTGAACACTTCCTACTTGTATGCCCTATACTAGTATGTTAGTTTTAATTACCAATCCTAATAGTGGGTAGATTTTTATTGTTACCTAGTTAATTATTAACCACAGGGCATTTCTCTGTGATAGAATTTATCTCAGTGCTTAATGATATTAACTATGCTGCCCACACAACTGGCAAAGACCTATTAGCAACCTTGCTAAAACTTTGAACAAACTTAAGATCTTTATTCTAGAGGGTAACTCTCCAGCAGCAGGAAAAAGACATTTTCTTCCTATACTTGTAGGCTCTACCTCACTTCCCTCAAGTATGAGAACACTGCTATAAATATAGGTGGAATTTATTTTAAGATTTGCAAAGCACTCACGTTTCTCTCCTATGCACGTGTCAACAATATATGGCCTACTTTAAAGAATCAAAATGGAAATGTTCGCTGGTGCCCTCTAGTTGATCATTGCCACATGACTTTGAAGAAACACTGGTGTACAGACATCACTTCACTCATAAATATTGCTAAGCTCCCAATCATCAACAGTTCAGCAATTAATTCCTGCCATCAAATGTGAGATAATAAAGCAAATTCAATCTACAGTCTATTTTATTTCATAAGGTTGCATTATTCCTTTTTGAAAATGAATAAGGGAAAACATTTAAGAAACCAGAAAAAAGAAAAAAATATGAGATAATGAGACATATTTACATTTGCTAATGAAGAAAGAATGTACTTAAAGTTAACTGGTTCAGAAACCAAAAATGTTTCACGAATTTTACAGAAGCTCATGTTTTTAAATAGCTCAAAACTAGGCAAAGCACCCAGAAATAATCACGTTTCACCCTGCATCAGACACCTGATAGCCTTCTGCCATGGTGGTCTGTGCTGGTCAAGTCTGAATTGAGAATCCTCAGGTAATTGTAAAACAATGTCAGTCCCCAAAGCAGGCACTATTTCAAAATGCACAGACATGACTCTCAATGCAGAGATTGCAGATTGATTTCCATAAGAAATTATTTCCATGAGTGCTCCTGGTTTTAGTCATTTCATGCCTGTTAACTTTACTATCAGCAAAACAACTGATTTTTTTAAAAAAATAAAATAAAACTTCTTTACCCTAGATTAGAACCTTCAATATCATTATAATTATTTAAACTTGTGAGACAATTGTCTGCTCTAATGCAATTAAACAAACCACTGCTTAAAATTAAAAAATGCTAAAAATAATGTCAGAAAATACCTTTTAACTTTTTTTAAAAATGTCAAACAAATTATCTGGTCACTAAATTAAGACCAGATTATTTAATTATCTGGACAGAATGGGGGAGGGAAAGAGGGAGGGAAGCACATACCAAAGAAAATGTAGCAAAAAATCTGCTTTATCCACATTAGGCTTTCTGGACGCCATCTTTAAACTCGTCCTCTAGGCCATGAATAGAATCCCATGATAATAACCCCTTTTACTGGTTGTGACTATGTAAAAAGGGGGAAAATACATCTCCAGTTCACCATCCTGTGTCCAGCCTAGGGCAGATCCCTCATATTTAGACTTTAAGTTTAGTTCTCCCTTTCAGTCTCAGTATTATGTCAGGATTCTGTTTTATTTTTAATGTTTTGCCTCTTTTTAAAAATTCACCTTTATTATTGCAAGTACTACAGATGTCCCCCTTTTTTCCCAATGACCCCCTCCACCCTGCACCCGTCCCCTATCCCCCAGACCAGCCGTGGGAAATGAATAAAACTAAAAAAAAAAAAAAAAGACCATACCCTTTTATGTAATGATGTTTACTTTGAATTTATATTAGTTCACACAAACACTCCATGCTTTTGTTCCGGCCCTCCGGTCCAGTTTTAAGAGCCCATTGTGGCCCTCGAGTCAAAAAGTTTGCCCACCCCTGCCCCAGACCTTCCCCAATTACCTCCTTAAAATGTCTCATGGCTTAATATGCCCTTTTTCTCTAGCAAATAAGATTGCTTTCTGGACATTTTATGGCTTCTGGTCAATGAGGTCATTGTCTTCACACTTTCACACCATGCAATTCACTTACATGAGCACACACACGTGCACGTGCGTGAGAGCACACACACACACACACACACACACATTTGCACAACCTTTCCTCATACCCAATCATGAGGCCACACATTCACCAAATAACTCAAGGTAATTACATGGGAGTCATCTTTAACTGCTCCTTTCTCTCAGGTCTAATACTCAAAGCTTGACAATTTTACCAAGTTAACTCTCTCTCTCTTGTCCATCTTCTCTCTAACTCCATCACCATGACCTCAGTTTCAGCCTTCAACATTTCCTCACTTAGCTAAATAAAGTAATTATCCTACATTCTCTTTCTCCTCCAAACAATGCTCTTCGTGACCCAAAGGGAGTTTTATAAAACATAAATCTGACTATGGCATTCACTGAATTAAATCTTTCCATGGATCCTGAATGCATCATACAAAGTCTTGGGTCAGAGATAAGGCTACACTGTCACAATTGCTAATTATATGTCTGAACTCCCTCTTTGATTTGGAGCTCCTTGAGGTCAGAGACTGTGCTGTGTTGACTGCTGCATCTCCAGCTCCCAGCAGAGTCACTTCCTGGCTCATCTGTTGAACAAAAGTGGACTGAATGATACAACAATGCACTGATGATTTTAACTCCCAATATTGTCGAACCAGACTAGAAAGACAGCATGGTAGAGCAAAAGAGCATTCTCTTTTACATCAACGAAAACTGTTCAATGCATAGCCCTATCATGCCTTATGCAGTTACATAACTTCTCTGAACCTCAGGTTCCCAATCTACAAAATGATATTAGGATAAAATGGAGTAAGATGCATTATGCATCTACTCCAATAGCTGACATTACTGAGAAGGTGCTCAATAAATGGTACCTATTATTATGTCTTAGGTGGAAATGTATAACAGAATTAATTTCATTTCCAATATGCAATTATATATACATATATAAGACAGCAAAATTATCTATTTCAGCCCTGTTGAACTAGATATATCTATATACAGGGTGGGGCAAAAGTAGTTCTACAGTTGTGAATACATAAAACATAGAGTTTATTCTTATATTCTTATTTATTATATTGTTTTCATACAAACAACTGTAAACCTGCTTTTGCCCCACCCTGTATATTTGTATTGCCTAGAACAGTAGCCACTGGAACCATATGTGGCCACTGACACTTGGAATGTGGCTCGTATGAGTGAGGATGATTTTTAAATTTTAAATAATTTAAAAGTAAATAGCCCTATAAGATGGGTGAGGGAGGCTATCTTACTGGACAGTGAAGATTTATTTCAACTCTGACATCAGTGGTTCCCCCTTTAAGCACCTGTCTCCTCCCCTTCCCCCCAATTTGCAAGGTTCAAGTGTGAGTGTCAATACTTCGTCTCTTAAAGAAATCAGACATAAAACAACCCATTCTATCCAAAGAGATTTAGTCCTGGAAGTCTGAGAATATCATATGACAGAGTTCCACATACACTATTCAGATTAAATGAATAACTATAACAATGAGAGAAACTAATAAAGAATACAGTCCATAGGATGGAACCCCCAATACAACATAGAGAGGCACATTACAGTAGCCAGTGCACAGGATTTGGGGCCAGAAGAGCCCTGCCATTCACATTCTGTGAGGTTTTTGGAAAATCTTTTGACCTCTCATCTTTCAAATAATGGTAATATTCATTATAACTCACAAATGTTTTATAATAATCAAATAAGTTAGATTAAATATTAGTGCAAATTACATAACTAAAAAGTTGTAAAAATAACATTTCAATCTCTACCTTCTATATTATTATAGTAAATTAAGTCCTATAAATATGAGGTACCCTATGCACATGTCTTGACAATTTGGGTAAAGGGAAAGATTAATAATTATAGGGAAAGATTAATAATTACAAGGATAATTACACTTCCATTTGTAAACTATAATAAAAGGATTCATTAATTCATTCAAATCATCATCTGTAGTATACAGTCTTTATCTGACACCAAGGTCAGATAATGTTGAATTTGCTCTTGAATGTATTACCTTAATTATACCATATGTGCTGTGTGGACAGGGTCTGTGGCCCTCAGCAATATTTGGCAATAGTTCACGTCTGTGCTTTACATTTCAAAAAGTACTTCCCCATATATTCTTAAGGTTATCATCAGGACTACTCAAGACAGGGCAATAATTTTATTTTTTCTAGTTTTCAGAAAGGTAAAGTAATAAGAGTTAGTAGATATAATGATCAAGTTAATAAGTCTAGAGTTCTTGCCATAACACTCCTGGGGATTTCATGGTGTTTCACATTTCCAAAAGAGAATCCAAATTTTTTCTAATGAGTTCCCACAAGGACAATTTTAACAAAATATCAGGTGTCACGCTGTACATACTAGTATATCTCATCATATACATATGTATATATAATTTATTATTAATTAATATTAATATATAATTGAGTAGCTTTTAAGTGTTTTCATCCACAGTCACTTAGCAGATTCTTACAATTCTTTACCAAGAAGGCATGCCAGGTAGTACAACCCCCATTTATAGTTGAGGAAATAGGGGCTTGGAAAGACCCTGACTCTGGACCCTGTCTTTGCAGTATGATGGACTGCAATGATGTGTATACTTGGGCTGTGGGAGCAGATCTACTACCAACCAGCTGAGTAACTTTAGGTAAGTCACTCAACCTCTCTGGGTCCCACCTTCCTCCCACAGAAATTGAGTGAAGGTGAGTCACTCACAGATACCACCACACTGTTAAAATTCTGTTATTCTGCAACTCAGCTAATTCAGTAATATCGCTGAGACAAGGCGCCAGATGTCTGTTTTGCTGGTTCTTTGTCCCCTCTCACACATTGAACTGCTTCTTAAGTTATCTCACTGGTTTTCCATAATTGAACAAACTGGACCTACTTAAGGAGTTCATTCCTTTTGTTTATTGTTTGTTTATCTTTATAGAGCATTAGGCCCTGATTTTGGTTTGTTTCCTTGGCTTAGGTACAGTCAGTAAAAACATTCCTCTCCAAGAAAGGCTAGCAAGACAGACAGGTGCAGGCACAAGGAGTCTGGAGAAAAGGGTGTGTTCTCCCATGACCTTCCCTCACGCACCACACTTTTACTTTTGGGATGAGAGGTACATGTTTGTTTTGATGACTTTTGATATCCTTTTCATTTTTATTTTTCAGAGAAACAGTACAAAACCCATGGATGATGGGAAAGATAGACTCCAGCATCCAGGCCCAGGGACGGGGTCACAATTACTTTAAAGTATTTTAAGTGGCCCCAACCTGAAGCCTTTCCACCCTGAAGAAGCAGGCAAGTCCAGAAGAAGTCAGAGCTGCGGGTGCCTTGCTAAGGGTGGACTCTGGTGCACACATCCACAGGGACCCCCTCTGCTGGCGGAGGTAAAGCTCTTCCTCCATCTCTGCTGAGGTAGCTGCCAAAGAAATAAGCAACCTGACCCCCTGAAGAGTCTGGAGCCTGGCAGTAACACGAGCTGCTCTAGGTTATTTTTGCTGAGGGCTAGTGGTTCTTAAAGGGACTGTGAGGTAAGTGCACATAGCCAGACACAGAAGGCAAATCGATGAAAAGACTGATGTGATGTACCTATCTTCATTGAACGCAGTCTATACAACGTATAAAACTGATCAATGAACAGATGTGGGCAATACTTTAATGCAATCAATGGTTATATCCTACAAAATAACATCACTGCTTTTAAAAATGGAATTGCTGCATAACACAGAACCCCACTGGTTTAAATGTAAAAGGAAAGCAGGCATCCCCAAGGCTCTGTCCTCAGTGTTAGGCTGCTACTTAAGAAGGGAGCAGGAGGAGAGATTTGAGAAGACATGGCTACCAGGGCTGTGCTCTATGGCTATTACCCCGTTTAAATGCTCGCTACAAGCCTTACAGGTATAATAACTGCACTCCAAAGGGGAAGTGGAGCTCCGTGAGGCTTCGTGACACACTCAGAGGTTACATGATGGGTGACTGCAGGCCCCTTCCAATATTGTCTACCCAAACGGGAAAGGTTCTGAAAGCAAACACTCACCCCATTCACAAAACAACTCTCCCGAAACAACTAGTCCTTTCATTCTTTGTCCCACATCCCTAAACTGGCCAGGGAGGAACAGGAATAACCCAGTAACTAGGGAAGTGGGATCTGGAGTCACAAGTGGCCAGGTTCGTAAACCTGCTCCACCACACTCTCTGGGTGACCTTAGGCAAGTTGGTTCCCCTCCCAGAGCTTTGGTGGCAACTACAGTAACACCTACCTCATCAGGATGTTTTGGAAATTAATCATACACATACTGTATCAAGAACAGGACCTGGCACACGGAACCCTTCAGTTCAACAATGGCCATTATTAGTTGTATTACTATTCCTATTCAGCAAGCGTGTAATCCAAGTGTTGCAATTGGGCAATGTATAGTCACAAGAAAAAGAATGCATCAGCTAGTTGCTGGGCAGGTACTTTACAGACATGATCTCCTGTGCTCACAAGTTCGCCAGGCAAGTCATTCTACTCCCTTCTCAGATGAGGGAAGAGGCTCACAGAGGTTTAGTAATTGGTCGGAGTTACAAGTAGTAAGTGACAGAGCAGGGATTTTAACTCAGGTCTGACTTCAAAGCCTATACTCCGTCCACTCAATTGAGAAATAGTCAGGGAGAAGCATGGAGAGCAGTGGGAAGAACCCTGAGGTTCCTATTCCACAGCTTATTAATTCTTCCCTTAGATCAGTCATGTAACCTCTGCCCTCTGTGACCTTCCAGCTATGATTCTTTTCTTCTTGGTCCTACTTCTGCAGCAAGTTGCTCATCTATTATTGATATACAGGTAATTCAACAGAGAATAATATAGTTTTCTGTAACCTTATTAAAACTACATTATTCTAAGTGTTTGTTTTAGAGTCATAGATCTTCAGAAATCCACAAGCCCTATATAATATAAATCATTAAAAAAAAACATACAAATGCCCAAGTTCTTAAAATGTCTTCATAAACATTAGCTCATTTAATCAACCTATTCAGCAAGAAAGAACGAAATTGAGACATAGGTAGGTTAAGTCAATTGCCTATAGCCACATAATTTAAAAACAGTAGAGTCACCTCTTGAATATACAGCTTTTCTAATATTTTCATTCCATCCATATTTTCTTGAGTGATCTGCTATACTTCAAAATATAGCAAGATATAATCTAGTATTAGCATTCCCTTCTGTCCTTCATGAACTGACTTTTACTTGTGCTGAAAGTATAGTTTTGAGTAACTTCCATGCTATTTCCCAATACAGCATAATATCTACTCAAAAAAAACTAAGTCAATAGGATAACTGTCCAAAGTTGAGCATCTTACACGTGATTGTAGATCACCAGGTGTTCTTATTGCACGTAGTAGATGTTCAATGATTCCATTGAATAGTCATGAACTGTAACTTTATAAATGTATTTGTATGTCCCTACTTTGAATAATCCTATTTTTAATTTATGTACTTTTACTTTTAACAGAGAACTTGACAATAGACGTTATGTTTCAGGATAACATGTATTGAATGTTTACAATGTGCCTTGCACTGTTGCAAGTGCTTCACATTTTCTAATTTACTTATTCCTGGAAACAATTCTGTGGGGTCAGTACTACTATTATTCCTATTTCACAGCTGAGTAAAGTGAGTTGCATTACCTTGCCCACAGGTGTAGAGTTAGTGAAAAGGCAATAATTTGAACCCAGGGGCTCTGGCATCCAGAATCCTGACCTTGTTTAATCTCCAAAACAACCTTAGGCAGCAGTAGTACTAGTAAACCATGTTGGAGACTGAACGTTTCCTTGATAATTCACTGGCATGACTTGATATTCAGAAGAAAAATAAAATAATCCGATTAAATTGTTTATAATGATAGTTCTGTTCCATGACCAAAACTTATCACAAGTAGTACAGCCATCACATTACAATTCAAAAGGTTGCTGAAAAAAAACCTATAACTACATTTTAATGTTAATGCTTAAGAGTTTGAATTCATAGCCGGAGATCTTAATAGAACTCTTCATGGATTTTTCATGTTTTTCCTATGCAATCTTGTATACTTCACGTTGTTTTTCATTTGTAATGCTAAAATTATTTTGATTCTATCTAACATCCTTAAGTTTTGCCTTTTAAAACATAGAAGTTTGTAGGGACTTCTTCAGGACTTAAATTTTTGTCTCTTTTTTTGCCTTCATTTATCTTATTTTCTCCTAGCTTTTTCTTTTCTATTTTCCCTTCCTTGTTTATTTGTCACAATGACTTAGGGTGGTGCCCAATACCGTAGGAATTTTCCAAAGCTAGAAGCTCTACTGTAAGTTTCTCAAAGTTGAATCTATAGACAACCTACATCATCACCTCCAGGGATGGGCCCCAAAATCTACATATTCAGTAAGCTGCCCGGGTGAACTCTATACGTACTGGAATAAATCATAGCATTCTCAATCTGCCAATTCCTATAAACACCTGTTCTCTGAAGCCTTCCTCATTCAGCAATATGTATATGCCAATCTTATGAAAACATAAACTTCACTCTCTAGAATTCCTATTTAAACCAAGTTTAAACCAAAAATTTTAACAGACTCTATTATTTATTTCAGTGTATAGAAATGAGAAAACACAACAAATGTGCTTTGGATCAAATGAGGACTCCAAATAGATCAAATGAAGACACCAAATGTAATCGCCCATAAAGAGACATGTCCAGCCTGCTTCAGCTAAGGGTGCTGATGCAACAGATTGTTACCTTCATCATTTTAGTTTTGTTTCAAGCCTGACCCTTTGGGTTTCTATATTTACCCACATTATCTGAAATCAATCTTATTGGATCACATAAGAACCAATGGCTGATATTAGATAAAAATGCTCAAATAAAACTTATTCAGAAGTCTTCATTTAATAAAAAAAATAGTTATTGACTAATAATGTAGGAGATAAGCTAAAACTCGAAATGCAATCTCTTTTAAAAGGTTAGTTTCTAAAATATTTGATTATTTTCCATTAAACCTTACAGGGAAATCAGATCTATTTGGCAATATGCCGGTCAGCTACTTTAATCAATCTTGTCACATCACCTAACCTGTCACATCCACACTCTATTGTTAGCAGCCACAAAGAGAAAACCAATTCCTCAACCCCTCCCTTCCAATAGTTCACCCTCGTCCTCCTCCTCCTGGCTTCTTTCACTTCTTTCACTAGATCCCACTATGAATCACTTCACCCTTCCCTTTGCCAGCATTCCAAATCATTTGTCAGCTGTCCTTCAGTTTATCCATCCTAAAAACCACTGCCCTCTCTGTTCCTCTATCACCTACTCAAAGTGTCTGAGGAAGATCAACTACAAAGATAGAGCTACTTCTGCTGAGCCATCTGAAGGTTATCATTATTACCTCCCAAGGCTATGGTCAGTTTATTCTTCTTCCCTATTTCTTGCAAAGAATTTTGCACACACTGGCTTTCAACCAATGATTCTGGACAAATGAGTGCAAATGAGTGTGCATGCCGCCTCAGCCCCACTGATGCATTCTGTATTCTTCTATGCTTTTGACTCTAGAGTCTGCATTTTCAGCCTCTCTGCTGGGCTCCAGGCCTGGACATCTGCCCACAGGACATTGCAATGATAGCAATCTGCCCTTTATTTGATAACAGGCTATGAGTCTGGAGGTTTGCACAGATGATCTCATTTACCACTTATCAGTGGCCTGCAAGCTAATAATTATTACCCCCATTTTACAGATCAGGAAACTAAGGATCCCAGAGGTTAAGTAATGTACCTGAAAATACACAGGTTATAAGTTGGGGAAGTAATTGAACTCATGTTTTTCTTACCCCAAACCAGTGACCTTTCCACAGACCACATATGACCACAGATACAACAAATCTAAAACGTAAGTCATTCCTTTTCTCCAAAGCCTGCTCATCTTCCTGTGTTTCTCATCCTGGACAGTGTCTTCCCTATTCACCTTGTCATCCAACTGCAGTCCTGAGAATTGCCTTCTCTTCCCGCAATCTCCTACGGACTCAGTCAGTAGTACTGTTTCCTAAGCTTAACCATCTATCCTGTGCTCACAATTCTGAATATCACAGCATTAGTTCGGCCTCTCTGTTTTTCTCTTGAAGATGGCTATAACTGTCTGCAAACCATGTCTCCCACGGCAGGTTTGGGTCCTTCTAATTCATTCTTATTATGCTGCCTGAGAGTCCCTTGTAAAATACAAACCTCAATATGTCTCTCCTCATTGCCTACAAAACAAAGTTCCAACATACCAGACTGGCATGCCCTCCTTGACCCGGTTCTTGCCAAGCATTCCAGATCCTTCCCTTGGAGCCTCCACTCCTCCTCTCGTATGCCTTATAATCCAGCCACACAAAGATGTACTGCTCACAAAAGCACCTTGCTGTTTTCCTTTGGGCCTTTGTATGTCAGGGCTCTATGCCCTAGAAAGCCATTCCTAGGGTTGTGTACCAGGCAAACTCCTACTCAAAGGCCCTCAGCAGAGCTAACTGCATCCTTTTTGAGTCACAGCCAGGCTTTATGGGGCCTTCTCTCAAGCCCATTTCACAATCCATCGCCAGGTTTTGCTGTCTGCACTTGATTTCCAGAACATTAGCTCTTCAGAGGTAGACCCACGCCCATTTTTTCCCCATGGTCAGACCAGCACACAAAAGTAAGTAAAAAACAGTTGAACAAGTTAATTAATCAATGAAACTGACGGTATGTGGGTATATATAATCTTAGTCACAGATCATTTAATTTTAAGAGTAAATCCAAAGAGTGTTCCAAGCAGAAAAAAAAAATGGGAGAAATGTATCATTTCTTTGTGTGAAGAAATGATGAATGTAGTCCAAAGTATAAGCAGAAAGCAACCCTTAGCTGTTGTGTAAGTAGAAACATAAAAATCTTGGGCCTCTCATCGATAATTTTCTCCTACCCTCACTGGAGCCATCCATGATGCTGGGCAGGGATTATGTTCAGGGGCAAAAGCAAAGGGTAAAGACGCTATCAAAGAGGACATTCCTTAGATCCTTAATCTCTGAACCTAGTGTAGCTAACCATCCTTATACAACCTCAAATTTTAGATGGTACAAAAATGGTCTTAGACTTTTTAGTTTCTTCTCAGAAGTAACCAGGGTAAAGCAAAACATGTGAATTATCCACTGGATCAACTAAATTGGAGCACAGCAAAAATAAACACTTTTTCCGATTGTTCTATCATTCCTAAAATGCAGGACAGGAACATAGACATATAATATATAGTCAAGCCATGAGGTTATCTCTTCAAAGTCATAAAACTAAGCAAAGGACTGATGGAGACGGGCATAGCTGTGAAGCATGAGGGAGACAAGGAACCTTAACTGTCAGAGTTGAGTCAGAGGCCAAGTCATTGCGGGCAGGAATACTTAATTCCCCAATCACTCCGCGCCACCCTGGGTCCTTAAGTAGAAGGCAGGATGCCAGATGACCAACAGAAGGCACTCCTTCCCCCAGAGGAGGAAGCTCATTACAGCTTTCAGGAGCCCCCACACTACATGAAGGCTACAATTAAAAGGCCTTCCCTAGAAAAAGACTGTGGACAGAAGCAGCCAAATCCCCCTAGAGACACACAGAAGAGCAACATTTTGAAATGTTGACATTTCAAAAAAGAGAAAGGGGCAACAGCATTTTCCTAATACCAGCATTCTTTAATTGCCCTTTCTTGCTTCCTTTCTGGAGAGAGAAGGGAGGTGGGTGATGCAGCTAGATCATGTAAAAGACCAGAGGGCAGCTGACATGAACTCCTATCTGTCCTCCATGCACAAAGGCCTTATTATAATCCACAAATAAAAATGTGTGGGCAAGACTTGGAGAGTTGGTCCACGCCCCTCCACCCCAGCCCATCCAACTCACTTCCAACCCGTGCTTTGAATGCATTTGTGTATACACACCCTCTAACAGAATAGGTTCTTCATGTTGCCATGGAGCTGAAACCTCTGTAGGTTAGATGAAGGGATCACACTGCTTCTATACTTCCAACAGCAGAGGTAAGAATCACTGCATGATATTAACTCCACTGTATTTCAGATTTTCAGTTGCTCGCCTTTGTGTTCACATCAACTTTTTTTTTTTTTTTTGAGACTTACTCTTTGTAAGATTGCCCCAGTGGAAGCTGCTGGCAAACTGATTCTTATTGCGGTAAAATCAGAATGCAGAAACTTGAGGACATGTGTACTCTGTGAGCTTCCTCTCCCGGGGCCCCTCCCTGCGTACAGAGAGTTTGTGACCTTATCACATCTTAGAGGAGTTCATGAGAAATGCAAAAATATAAATCAATCCATACTTAGTAAATATTTTGTGAAACAAATAAAACATCCTATGACCAGTAGCTGTTTTCTCTGGCATGATAAATCTTAATGGTATTTATACTCTGATGAATACTTTTTCAAATAGGCCTCAACAATCAAAATCATATCTACAATACTTTTGGAAATATAGATATACTTCTGTAAGTTCCTCTGAGGTTTTATTTCAAAGCTCAGCTATTATCTTATTGTTTAAAATCAAGTAAAAGAATCTAAAAAGTAACACAAAGTGATTTCCTAATGCAACCTCAATCTTGTTGCCAACCCTCCTTTTTGGAGTGTCCACTCCTAAGAAAATGGTGATTGTATTTCTACAAAATCAAGTGCAAAGGAGTTAAAGAAAAAGATTTTGATTTCCTACCTGGAAATCTGTTTTCATTCCTAGTCACACATTCTCATAATCTTGAATCTCAATTTTTCAGGTCAATTCACCAATCTGCTAACAAGAAATTTTGTATTATGACTTCTCCTTGCACAGTGCATTAAAACTTGACCATAAAAATGACCTTAAGTGCTCATCGGAACAGCAAAAGCAAATCTCATAATTTGAAGAATGAGAATGCAAACACATGGAGGAGGAAGAGGCCAAAAAGATAAGTAATGCACCCTGCACCAAACTCCATGTAATATGAGAAAGAAAAGCAAGATAAAATTTAAAAAATTAGTTTGAGTGACAAAATAAATAGTGATGGTGCTGGAGGATAACCCAAAGAAGAAAATAAATATCCATGTGTCCACATAAAAAATACTTAATTTGGTAAGTACTCTCTCCCTCAAGGGGTAAAGCTTCATTATTCTCCCTTTAAATGTGAGCTGACTTCCAAAGTACAGAATATGGAAAGAGAAAAGTACCAACTTCACAGTAGGAAAAGCAGACTCTACCTTAATAACGAAGTGACCCAAGTTAACATCACCAATGATCAATTATATTGACAGAACATATACCACACTATAAGGCAATGAGAAGAACATCTCATCTTTGTGGTTTTCTTCCTAAAGCCCATAACTCCAGTCTACAAAATTCCTGGCCAATACTCTTCAAAAATACCTATCCCTTCTGAAAGTGAGTGGAATATATCACAGCACGCTATGTTATTATATACCATACTGTACTTTGTGTTATATTACATTAAATATTTTTCAAGTGAACAGCCAATTAATATTAACTGAACATCTCCGTAAAACCAGATGATCCTTTAAAACCATTAATTAAGCACTCAAACAGACCAGATTTTGTAGGTAACAATTTTGTTTATACAGACATGTTTCTTTTCCTTTGATTTTGAAGCTCCCAAAACTCATCAGAATGACATCTCCAAATGCTGTAGACTTCTTTTTTTTCTTACCACAAATAGTATGTATATTTTCACTATGACTAGCCACAACTTTCCTGTTATTGATGATTCTGGCAATTGTTTAAATAGGCTTATTCTACATCTATTTCATGGCACAACAATGCCGACAGCACAGTGTTAGCTGGTTACAGGGCCCTGTGAGCACCCTGGGCAGATGCCCCACGCCGCTTGTGGACAGGCATTCCCCAGCCTCTTGGCTGGGTGACAGCAACCACAACAGCCCACAGGCGGGTAGAGAATGATGAGTAAAATGATAAATATTTGTGATGAAACAGGATGTTAGAGAGGGGGGAGAAGGGGTGGAATATCTAAACTACTGAACCACTGAAGCTACTTTGGAACTTGTAACAGTATTCCCTTGTTGTAAAACTGGGATCAGAAAACAGCTCTTTTCTCCAGTGTTTCCCTCTTGATTGTAAATAATTTGTAGAATTTTACTACTGCACAACACAACATCACCCAGGCACAGAATTTAAGACACTGGGCTATTAAACCATAAGCCTATACCCCCAATGAATGCTGAAATCATCCATGGGAGACAGTTCAAACAATGATGTGAAAATATACTTTTTTTTTTTTTTTAGTCCAGAGAAGATATTTTCAACAGATCTGCCCTTGCTGTTTACTGATGATGTAATTTAAACAATTACTTATGAGGTTAAACCTCTCACCTGTGCCACTTAGTAACAATAATAACAATAATTTATAGACTCAGGAGCTTTCTTACTTTTTGTCAAAAGTAAATTCAAAAAATTCTGAAATTAAACATTGTCCTTCACATACAGAGTATCAAGACTCAGAGACTTCTCTTATCTGCAGTCTCAATACTCAGCTCAGGTCAACTGACTCCAGTGATCCCCACTCATTCACATACTCATTCTGATATCTGAAATTAAGGGAACAAAACAAAAGGTGAAATCGATGCTATGGTGGTACTCGTTTTTAAATAGAGTGTTATCGGTAACAACGCCTTGAGTCCACAAACCCATTTCTCTCATCTATTTTACTCCTTTCTTGCTTTATTACTGATTATTCCACCAAAACAAAGTGAAAAAGAGCTAACAACGAATCATGTCTGAGTGACACTTCGCTACTTTAAATGAATCTCTAACTATCTGTTCCACTGAAATGTCCTGACACTGATAAGTCATTTTGCTATATTACAACGAGACAAGAGTGACAGCACAGTGTTGGTGAATGAGGACAGAGACGAGAGCTGAGCAAAACACTGTTCAAGCTCCTTCACTTGAGAATAAATATAAATGTAAAAGCTCAGATCAATACAAAGCTTGGACTTCTACTAGTTTTTAGACTTACAAGCTTGATTGGCCCTGTCTGAGTTTCAACTAGTATATTTGACAAGTATCTCCAAATGAAGAAAGAGGAAATTATATACATGAATTTGAAGGCACATGTTCTACTTTTGTTTTCCATCTGTTATGTACTAATTACTCCCAAATATGATTTGTCAATCCCCTTTATGCACTTCTCTTTAAAAATAATTTCCTGGAAAACTTGGTAATTGACATTTTGAAAGCAAATGCTAAAGTAAAAAGATCACAGTGCCCCATATACTTTCCTTTAGTACTGTATTTGATATGTTTCTGTAAATCTATTATTCAGCTGGCACCAAACTTGAAATACAAAATAAAACCTATGAGAAAATACAGTAGGTGCATAATCAGAAATGAATGACATATTTCATTCCAAACCCCATCAAAACAGATACATTTCCTAATAGTGTATTTTGTTTTAAATAGTAACTCACTATAGATTTTAGTTACCTACCTTCTTTCTTATAAAAGTAAAGGAACTCAATGAAACTGATCATGTGATCAAAGTAAAGAAAATACCCTTTCTTATCTCTCAAAAGAAAAAGATATATACAAGAACTCTCTAGCAATACTGGAGACATTTTAAGTGTAAAGTCAAATTCATAACATTCTGTAAAAATAGTTTGTTATTCATTTGTTCTCATCTGTCAATCCTAACTTGCCCCAAACTTCATTCTTAGCCTCTCGAATTGGATCAGTGCAATTTCGTCTCCCATAGCATTATTTATCAATTGGGCAACCATCAGCAAACTGTGGTTTTCATATCTTTTAACGTGAGATAAGAGTAGGCTGATGTGTCATAAGCACACAACTGGCTTGACTCCGCCTCCTCTATGATTTATTAAAACCAACTTAATTCTCTTTTCTTAATAACTTTTATTTTGCTTGCCCATGTATTTTATAATATTTTGATATAACAATTTATCTTCTAAAATTACTTAACAAAAACAATCTTTTATTAGCTTGTAAATTTTTTCTTCCCCTGTATGAAATATTAGAAGGTATACTGAATTCCTGCCTCTAAATACATTTGAGAAATATACTGCTCAACTATCTACCAATAAACTAAATATTTATCAGCTAACTTAGATTATTTTTAATGATTATAAGATCAATTAAACCAATAAAAAGAGAATGTTGAAATGCTTTATAAATTCCAAAAGTATATACCCAGTTATATAACAGAATCTGAGCATCAGAACAAGAAAATCAACAAGGCAGAATTTAGAGAATCAATAAGAGGCTGCTAAAATGATTTTTTTCAAATGAATAATAATTTGAAAACAGTTCTGAAATTACATTTAAATTTTAAAATTTAGACACTGGAAGGCAGTGTCATGAGGGTTCAAAAACACATGAAAATTTTTATTTCCAAACATAGAGTGTTTTTAAAGTGCTTTATAAGTATAAGATATAACAATTTTTATATTAAAACTGAAAATTAAATACATTTACCAACCAGATTCACTGTATTCAGAAGGTCTTGAATGTAGTTTCCATCTGCATTCTAAACTCTTAATCTATAAATGTGCATTTACCTGTAAATATCATTCACTAGACCCTCTAAATATTAAAAATAAAACTGATAGTTCCCTTCCAGTTTGAGCACTCCATGATTCTGGAATATACACGTCTATACACACACAGACCACTTGATAGTAGACCAAGAAGCAGCAATATTAATGACAACAAGCAGAGAACCACACTACCCTTATGACAGCTACTTTTAAGTAACTGAAAGTACCCTTCAAAACTGATCAGAAATTGATAAACCAGATGAGACTAAGCTAAAATGGTTAAACATAAAATAACAAAACAAAAATGAAATCACATTGAGAAATAGAACTACTATTAAGTATAAATAACAATATTTATAATATATAAAGAGCTTACAGAAACTTCAAAAAATAGAAAAAATATGACAAGCCAGTTCAGAAAAAAGAAACATAATTAATAAAGAACCCCACTAATTGTTAAAGAAATGTGAACCAAAACAACAATGCAGGCCTGTCTAGTATGGATCAGTGGTTGAGCATCTACCTGTAAACCAGGAGGTCATGGCTCGATTCCTGGTCAGGGCACATGCCCGGGTTGCGGGCTTGATCCCCAGTGTGGGGTGTGTAGGGGGAAACCCATCAATGATTCTCTCATCATTGATGTTTCTATCTCTCTCTTTCCTTTCCTCTCTGAAATCAACAAAAATAAAAATAAAAAACAATGCAGTGAAGATTTTTAGTTTGGCACATTTTTTTTTTTACTTTGGCACAATTGTAATGAAAATGGAAACTGATCTGAAAATAGAGACCATGCATAATAAAAAATAATTTCATATCCTTAACAATCCAATGGGAGAAAAACTGAATAGTAGACATAATGAAATTTTAGGAAAACTGTGACCATTTAGATCCAAATCACATGGCCACTAAAACTAGAATATCGAAATCCTTTTAACTGTGCCACATCCATTATTTCTACAGGAGTTCATGACATACTACAAGTCATGTTGTTTGAATACAGTCACTTCTCAACTTACAAACACCTGACTGTCGAAAACCAAAAATAAAACCAGCTGCCGCTGTCCCTGGGTTGTCGCCTTCTAACACTACCAGAGGTCTTGCTGATACTCCCAGAGAGACTCAGCTGTTGTGAACAAAATCTTAAAATTTTAGAGAATTTGAAAGGAGAAAGGCTCAAAGCAATAAAGCAGGACCAGCCAGGGAAACCACACAAAGTTGGTGCTTAACCTGGAGCGCACTCAATAAACATTTAATGAATGAATGAATGTCCACTCCCGTAGTTTGAGCCTGATTACTCTGCCCCTATCCTGTTCCAACAGACTGATAACAGGCCTCCTTCTTGGGCTGCTGATTCCTAGAGCTGTACCTAAGAAGGGAATCGAAACCCCAAAACAAACAGCTGTGATCAACAGGCAATTCACAGGACAAGTCCAAGCCCATGGCCCATCCAAAAAGGTCAATTTCCCAAAGTGCAGGCAGACTGTATGTGATATAGAGACAAGACAAGACTCGAATGGTGAAAGAAGTCAGAAGTTGAAAAGTCTAGCAAAGCTTATTAATAAGGATGTCCCATGAGAGATCAAAGAAATGAAGTCTTAGTGTGATGTAGGAAATGTGAAGTTGGTATCACGGTGAGAGTGAACTGGGCCTGGTTTGGGGCCAAGCCTGAGACCCCTCAAAGCACCAGATAAGATATTACTCAACTCCATTTGGATGGCCTTTAAGAAGCAGAATCATGCTATACACATCAGAAGTCTATTAACTTCCCAATTCCATTTCACCCTATGTATGATCATCTTCTGAAATTTTGAGCCACTCCACTGCTCAAAGATCTTCCTCCTTTTCTCTTACCAACTGAATCAGAGAAAATAGAATCTTGGCATTTGAGAGGGTTTAAAAGCCTTTTAATTCAACAACCCAATGAAAGGGGTAAAACAATCTCACTCATTCAAGATCCATCACAATATGATCCAGGCTATACTCGCTTAAGATTCTCTGATCATATCCCTGCAGGTTTCTTGCCTCCTGGCTTTCACTCAATGGTCACCATGCTACACAACTACAGGGGGCACCATTTATGTCACAGTCTATGTGGATGGTGCCTCAAAAATTTAGTAATATTCAGTGCTAAGGCAGCCATATGGGATGCTCCTACATTCATCGGTAACATTCTCTCCAGTGGAATGCCAACTCCCAACCCCATCTCTGCTTCTAAAGATGCTAACCATTCTTTAAGGGCCATGTCTTCAAATAAAACCTTCCCTGGTTCCTATAATTTGTTGTACTCTTTTTTTCTGAATTTTCATCTCATTTGGTTTATTCCTCTTTTAATGCATATTCTCTCTTCTAGTATAATGAGTTAGTTATGCATGTCTTCCTACCAACACCAGACTGTATGTACTGTGTACTCCATGAGAATGTGAATGCCCATTGTGAAAATCAGAGCAGGTATTTTTGGCTGGGACTTTTGATGATTGGGGAACTAGAAAACTTTGGGGGAACTAGAAAACTTTGAGGGAACAGTTTTTAGACTAAAATAAAATATAGTGATAGGAGACATAGGACTAAATTTTGATGACTGAATTTGAGAGAGTGCTAAGTGATAGGATGTCACTGTCAAAGACACACTTGTCCTTATGTCACAATTTTGCCTAAGACCAAACATGCACTCATGAAAAAAGAAAACTTCCTCCTCACCCCTTCCTCCCTCCAGGAAAAGGACTCAACCCACTGAGAAAATGAATTCCAAATTCTACACAGCCTATTAAAAACACAGTTCTGAAACAAAGTACAAAGTAACCACACACTATTTAACCTTTTTTATATAATGTCAAAAAATAGTTTTCCTTTTTCAGTTAACTAATGTCTACTAAAGGGCAAGTTTAAAGGACACAAATGTGAGACACTTGGAGAGAAGGTACACTATTCTAAATATGGCTTTCTCTACTAGATGGAGCCCACATGTCTTGGCATTTCTTAATATGCATTTTCTTAATTAATATACATGCTAAAATATTTATTTTAATAGATGTAGCATGCTCCAAGGAAACCATTATGATCTATAAAAATAATTAACCATATGAAATATGATTCAGCTTAGCTATATAAAAAGAGACAGCTTCAAATTGATGTAGACAGGTCTCTATCTATATACAGAAATATATTTGAATATTTTTGAAAACATTAAAATGTGCTGTTTTCATGTGGCATTTGTATAGTGTACATTGGTTGATGATTCAAAATATTTTATTTTATATCTACATATACAGGCATCGATAATCTGAAAAATAAATCACGTGCATTTTAAGAATTTAAATATAAAAAAGGCAGGGGAAAGGACAACAACACTAAAGAGTAGAGAGCTGGGCGATGAATTACATACTAAACATGTATAATAAGCCTTCACATAACAAAAATTTGTGAATTTTTTATGTATCTATGTAAAAGGTTAAAAGTACTTAGTTCTCTTTTTAGCCAGAAAATTTTCAGGGTGGTTACCATGAACATAGATTACCACAGCAAAACTATTTATTTATTTACTTACTAGAGGCCCAGTGCACGAAATACATGTACGCGGTTGGAGGGGACCCCCTCAGCCCAGATTGCAAGAGAGCGCAGGGCAGGCCGAGGGACCCCACCGGTGCATGATCAGGGCCAGCCAGAGAGGGACTGCAGGAGGGCTCCAGAGCGTGTCTGGCCCATCTCGCTCAGTCCCTATCTGCCGGACCCCAGCAGCAAGCTAACCTACTGGTCAGAGTGTCTGTCCCCCTGATAGTCAGTGTATGTCATAGCGACTGGTCGACTGGTCGACTGGTCGACTGTCTGCCTCCAGGTGGTCAGTGCATGTCATAGCGAGCGGTTGAGTAGCCTTAGCAAACATTAGCGTATTATGCTTTGATTGGTTGAATGGCCGACTGGACAACTGGACACTTAGCATATTAGGCTTTTATTATATAGGATTGATTTATATTGATTTGCTACAAAAATGCTAGGGCCATTATCATGAACATAGATTGCCATACCAAATATATCCTATACAGTGGGACCTTGACTTACGAGTGACCCGACTAACGAGTTTTTCGAGATACGAGCCGTCTCTCGGCCGATTTTTTGCTTTGAGTTGCGAGCTAAAATTCGGGTTATGAGCCAGCTTCAGATACCCCACTGCTAGTTGACACAGCGAATGTCACAATGAACGCCACAACATCAGCCCAGCATCACGTGTCTCACTCGTTCACAACTGATTTGACATACGGGTAATTTGAGTTACGAGAGCTCCATCACGGAACAAATTAAACTCATAAGTCAAGGCCCCACTGTATAATAAAAGGCTAATATGCAAATTTTCCCCTCCAACTGCCTGGGTCCCTTCCCCCAGCCAGCCCCTCCCCCAATCATCCCTGCCATCCCAATTGGGGGCGAGGTCGGCCGGCCAACCACCCACGGCCACTGATTGGCCCTCACCACCCTGATCCGGGGGGCAGGGGGCCAGCCAGCCAACCACCTGTGCCTCTTCCCCCTGGCCAGCTTGGCCCGATTGGCCCCAATTGGGGCAGGCCAGCCCCACCCGACCCATGAATGGAGCCTCTCCTACAAGACAAGCAGTCCATTAAGCCCTGGAAATTCTATAAACTGAGTAATTCAGTGATGCCTTCTGTAGCTACTGAGATGCATGCATTTACTTACCCCTTCAATCTTCAGCTTCCCCATTGGGCCACATTTTGTTCCACCATTTAAAGATCTTATTTCTGACTATTATGGTTTGTCTATTTTCTTCTTCCCCTTCAGACTGTCAGCTATCACTTTTGCAATCAATGTGTCACCCTTTACCAATGACACTACTCTCTTTCCATCTAATATACACTTTGTAACCTTCTTTAGAAGATTGAATCATCAAGCCCATTAAAACTGAGCCTAAAATAGGGACAAACAAGCTCTGGGTAAAGACTTCATAAGAGCTTTGTATCATGTAGTTTGATGAAATTATCCAGTTCTTTCTGATGTGTTATTTCAATTATTTCACTGACTGAAGCATACATTTGAGAAGACAATTTGAACAAATGTTTTACCCACAAAATGTCCCACCCCTTCTTTAAAAAATGTCCCATTCTCTTCAGAAAAAAAAATCATAGAAAAGCAACACTTCTGCTCAGAAGAAAAGTTTCTTTAAGCAGAGTGCTGAGACATGGTATCATAATGTATAGCCCACAGTTCTCAGAGTCATCCTCCAATCACCTGCATCAGAATGACCAAATTTGAAAACTCAGCTTTTCTATGGCCCACCTCAGACCTAGTGAATAATGTTTATAAAACCTAAAAACTTGAATTTTGTTAAAGCACCTTGGGAGCCTGTTGAGCATGATATAGCTCGAAACCACTGAGCTAAATAACCAGAATGCTGATTAAAAATGCCAGTCTGAGACCTAAAGACCCAAGTCCTCTGTTTTACTATCATATCAGTCTGCAACATTTACTAAGTGCCACCATCTACAAGGCACTGGATAAAATTGTTTAAAAAATAAAGTTTAAAGGTTCCTTCTGAATGCAGGAAGCTTCCTTTCTAACCAGGAAGATAAAACACAGACATATGAAATATGACTTTAAAACATACACACATCACTTAGGGGGAGCAGACGGGTGCTCAGTGGCAGTCCTGTGTAGGGGGGTCTGGGGGAAAAATACATTCTGAGAGGGACAGAGGCAGGGACTGAGCAGAGTCTTGTTGAAACTCATAAAGGAAGAACTTCCAAAACAAGTGTGGGGCAAAATTTCAAAGAAGAGATTTTCAAGTGTGGATCTCAGAAGAGGTCAGAGATGGCCAGAGGCTATTTCAGATAAAGGGGGGAAATATGCGTAATCATATCTCTTGGTACCACAGGCAACACAGAGAGAAAGAGAAATGTCCTAATGCAGGATAATAAAAACGCTGAGATACTGGTTTGAACAAATCACCCTGAAAAGAAGCTTTTACAAATATGTATCATCTCAACAGGCAGAGGAGGCATTGTTATGCTCAGTTTGTAGATGAGGAAAGTAAGAATCATCTGGGACCCTTTGCCAGAGTTCTTATTGTAGGACCAAGCTGGTCCCTTTCATCCATCAGGGACTCTTTTTTGCCCAACCTGATACTACTTCCCGTAGAACGATCATTAATCCATTACCTGTCCTTCAAAACAGCTGGCCATTCAAAAACATATTCTCCCTCCTTCATTTCAGGAAGACAGGAAAAAGACTGTGTGTGGATGTGTGCTGTGTGGATGTGTGTGCATGCGAGTACACGTCCACATGAGCATATACATATTAACAAGAGTGTGTATGGAGGGGATGTCAATGACTAATTTAACTAGCCACTCATTGTTTCTTTATAAAGAGTTACTGCATTTCTGTATGCTCGCGGAGGTTCCAGTGCTAGCATTTATGGCAAATTATGTTGAAAGTAAAAAATCAATTAAAGCCTCTTGCATGTGTATTCAAAAAGAATCCTCTGAAATCACCATACTGGGTTAGTGATACATGTTTTCTCTGACTCTACTGTCCAGTAGGATAGCCACATGTGGCTGCTCACATTTAAATTTAAAATCAGCATTAAATAAAATTTAAAATTTAGCAACTCAGGTGCACCAGCCACACTGCAAGTGTTCCAAAGCCACATGTGGTTAGTGGCTACCAGGGCAGACAGAGGGCACTCCCATCGCTGCAGAGTTCACCCAGACAGCACTGCTCTGGAGCATCATTCTCTCCAAAAATACAACTACAGATCCCAGGATGCACAACTGTCATTTACATCTAGTTTTAAACATGAGCTAACAACAGGGATCAAACTGTTCCCCCTTCCACCAACCCTCTCCAAGACCCTCCAATAGAAATTCATATCTTCCTCTTCAGAAATCCCTTGGCTCCTTCTGTTCATCACCTCTCTTTCCATGGCTGCCTACATCCTGGGTTGAGAAGTATGTGTGCACCCATCTCCCCCACAGTTAGCTCCTCAAGACCAGTGGAGTCATATTCATTTGCGCACACTCTAACAAGGTAATACAGTAAGAGTTGCACTAATATAGAATATATTCTTAATTAAAAGGTTACTAGGTAGAACATATTTCTCATGGGACCATCCGAGGGATAAAAATGTAGATATGAAAGAGAGAAAGAAAGAAGTCTGAAAGAGTCTGAAACATGGTAAGGTTTCATAATCATTCCTAAGAGGCAACTGCTTAGATGGAAATATTGCCTGGACTGCATATTTAGAAGGAGAAAGATCAAATTATTTTTAAAAGTCGGTCCAAAGAATACTTAGCTGCAAAAATCAGAAGAGCTTTGGCTATGTATCCACTGACACTGTCACCAGGCAGCACACAGAGATGGGCCCCTACCACTGTGCAGGGTGGCAACACAGTGCTCACGGAGACGTATGGGAACTGGACTGCACAGCTTAGAAGGAGCTTTTCAAAAAATGTGTATCAATTCAATTCTTACTCATGCAATTCCACCTTCAGAAACTCAAGCCTTGGGTTCCAAATGAGCACTTCTACTTTCAATCTCAGAACTTCTTCTAGGCCACTAAAAAGAAGCTAAATTTCCTTTGTGTTATCATTTGGATAGTTTCAAGTCATCTAAAAGATAAATAAAATCTGATTTATTTTTTTAAAAAAAAAGAAACATTTGAGGGTAAAACCCCATATATCAGAACACACTGAATGTGTCTAAGAAGATGGGGGTAAAATGTAAAGAAGTTATCACATTTGTACTTCACTGCTTAGTGTTTTGTTTAGCCAACTTTAATGCAGTTTTCCATCCTTCACTAAGCTTGTGGACACTTTCCCACAAGCTGTGGAAGCTGGAGATATCTATGGGGCCACCTTAGATCAGAGGAAAGGTAACTTCACAGGAAACAAAACCAACCAGAACAGTGAGAGCACAACTGATGACAACCAGAGAGATCACGATAAGGATTGGAGGGGGTGCTGGGGGTGGCCTGCAGAGGAAGTGAAACCTAAAACAGAGTTGAAGACGCATCATTTTCCACAGAAAAGTCACCCACTTTTGCCCCATCCTCTCCTTCACCCCCATCTCTTTCTTCATTTTATTTTAGATTGAGAAGAAGTGGCCAACCAAAAGACCTAGCCTGAAAAGTTCAGGATCGGTCAGATGCCGACCAGCAAATTGCACCTCTGCACACACCTTTCCCACCACCAAACCCTTCCCAAACTTGGGGCACTGGGGATGTGCTTACAGATTCTTCAGTCCTGGTACAGGCACTGGAGCAGGAAGGCTAAGTGCTCAGGCTCTCACCAACCCCCTGCATCAGAATCTTGGCATCTCTGCACATCTTTCTGTAATCCCAGCCAAGCTATTTATCTTCTTGTTGCCTCCATTGCACCATCTGTCAATACAGGTATAGTATACCATCAAGTTTAAATTGTTCACCAATACTAAGATATGCATATTTTCCATTTTTCAACATTTCTGAAGGCAGACTATGTCTTACTATCAATGGCCTCTTTCGATTATTTGGAACGTGTATTGCTCTTTCTTAAAGGTACATCAAATGCTATCAAACACTACTTGATGACACCTTACCACCCATGAAATATGGTAGAGCCTACTCCATAGGGTTTTGATAAAGATGAAATTCATTAATGTAGTTTAAGTGTTTAGAACAGTGCTTGGCCCTGAGTAAGATGCTTAATTATTACTAGTTACTATTATTAAATTCGTGACTCTGAAAATGCACACAGTCATAAGATAAAATCCTCCTATTATTACCCATGAACTCTTGTTAAAATGATGGTTAATGCAAAGGTGTTGGGAGAAATGGTTAAATATGTAACCAAAATTTGATTTATCCCCAGTCCTTGGCACTGTGCCCAACACATAGTAAGTTCTAATAAATAACTGTTGAGCAAAGCGATTGAATGTGACATCCAGCCCAATGCATGCCAAACAGTTCCCCATAGCACACAAAGCATTTACTATTCCTTTATATAAAGGGAAACCAGTAAATACATGGCTCTTTAAACCTCAATTACATATAACTGATTCTTACTTTAAAATATATTTTTATTGATTTCAGAGAGAAAGGGAAAGGGAGAGAAAATCACTGATCAGCTGCTTCCTGTACACCCCCAATTGGGGACTGAGCATGAAACCTGGGCATGGGCCCTGACAGGGAATCAAACTATGACATCCTGTTTCATAGGTTGATGTCCAACCACTGAGCAACACTAGCCAGGCAACAGATTCCTACTTTTCAAAGGCTAGGAACATTTGTCCAGATCGAGACTTTATGCAGATTCTCTCCTCTTATGCTCCCTCTACCTCAACTGCTCACAACCTCAACTGCCCACAAATTTAAATCCTAAGCCCCATGTGTCAAGGCTCAATTCAAATTTCATTTCCTCTAAGAAGTTTTGTTCCTATCTTATCCTGCCCCTTTTGGGCTGTTTTCTATCCCTACCCTCATATTCATCTCAGCTACCATACACAATTTATTTTCACCTCATTGGACAGAATATTACTACCTTGTGTTAAAATATAAGAATGGGAACAGTCTTGATTGTCACTGACTCCTAGGAAGGCCTTACAAGAGGCAGTCAGCCTGTATCCTCTTGTTATACATTGAATTGTGTCTGTCACCACCTCACCCTACCTCCAAAAGATATATTGCAGTCCTAACCTCAGTACCTCAAAATGTAACCTTATTTGGAAATAGAGTCATCCTCAGACATATAATTAGTTTAGATGAGGTTATACTTATGATGAGTGCAACATGACCAGTGTTGTTACAAGAAGAATGTCACATGAAGGCACAGAGACACAGACAGAACGCCATGTGAAGATGGAGGCCAATATTGGAGCGATGCATCTACAAGCCATGGAATGACAAGGATGATAGACCATCACCAGAAGCTAGGAGAGAAGCATGGAGGGGATTTTTCCTCAACAACCTCAGAAAGAACCAACCCTGCTGATACTTTGATTTCAGACTTCTGACATCCAGAACTGTGAGAAAACAAATCTCTGCTGTTTTCAGCCACCTAATTTCTGGCACTTAGTCACAGAAGCCCTAGGAAACTAACATCTCCCCTCACTTCGATGCTATGAATCTCTTTATTGCTGTCCTTCTCCAGTTAGCCTTTCCTAATCTTCTTGGTAGGCTCACTCACTTGGTTCAGGCCTTTAATAGTCAGTTTCTCTAGGGTCAGCCCCAAGGCGTCTCTTTTTTTCCAACTATGTATTCTCCTTTCATCTTCTCATTTACCCCAATTCAGTTACTACCCTATATGCTGATGGCTCCAAAATTTCTGTCTCTAGTCTGTCCTCTCCTCTAGAACCACAGGTTCAACTATTTGACATCTCCACTCAGATTCAAAACCACTCTAACCTCAACAAGTCAAAAAAACAAAAGTCACCACTCCCTTAAACCAAGCTCTTCTATAGTGAATTGCATTCCAATGAATGACATTTCTGCCCATTCAGGTGCACAGGCCACACATAGGATTCATTCTGGGCTATTTCCTCTTCTTTACTCTTCATACCAAATCCCCATAAAATCCTATATATTTCTCCTCCAAGAAATCTCTCAAATTTCTCAAATCTCCCCATTTTTCTCCATTCTCCACCTGCACCACCCCACAGTAGTGGATTAATCCAGTGTAGTAATCTAGTTCCACTCTTGGCACTCTCCAGTTTATTCCCCAGCAGACAGAGGGATATTCAAAATTCAAATCTGACCTTTTCACCCCCACGTTTAAACAATTTATATGGCTTTCCATTGCACTCATTTTAAGATAAAGACCCAAATCCTAAACCAGATTTACAAGACTGCATGCAATGGCCCTGCCGACTCTGTGAGGTTCCCTCCCTTGCACTTAGAGCTCAGCCACAGTAGTGCTCCTTTATGTCTTTGATGGGGCCATGATCCCGTCCATCACAGGGCCTAGAGCAAGCTGTTCTCTTAAGCTGAAGAACCCACCAACTCCCTTCATGTAATTAATGTTTTCTTATCAATCACTCTGGGCTCCACATACCCCTTCCTCAGAAAATCTTTCCTTGACTTTGAAAAGACTTTTTAACATTTTTGGTTTTCCAAACAAAGCTGCCCTATTCTCCTCTCTAGCACTAAGCATAATTTGTAATATATATCTGTATTATTAGATTAATGTGGATGAGTGTCTCTCACATAGATTGAAACCATGCCTATCTTGATCCTGTTCTATCCCTTAGAACAGTTCTTAGAACAGTGCCTGGCACATAACACATACTCAATAAATATTTGTTAAATAATTTAATGAATAGTAGGCAAGCTTCTTCATGTGTTGAAAGAAGCTGTTTTAATTGTCTATTATATTGCAATGCAAATTCTTTTTTCCAGATATAGATACATACATACATACATATATATATATATATATATATATATATATATATATATATATAATATACAGTATTTTTAATTTCTACTCTAGCATAATGGACATACAATAAATGTTATAGATTATAATTTAGTTAAAGTTAACTAGATTTTAAATACATTTCTTCTGATATGGTATTGTCAACAGTTATGCTGCCATAAATAACTATTAACATATGTCACTGAAAATTTCAAATCTCAATTAGCTGATAATTTCTTTCCCACTCTTATTCTAATTGTCCACATATGAGTAAGTGAAAATCAAGTAACAGTTTCACACGTGATGTACTGTTGGTTTTAGCACCAATTCATCCTTTTTCAGGATTACCAATCTACTTGATATGAAAAAAAAACCCTGCTAATAATAGAAAAATAAAGTACTGATGTTACATCACCAAAATGAGAAATTCACTTTTCCTGGCCCTATTATAAAATTTTACTAGTGCATATCATGGTGTGATGTCGAGAAGGGAACAGCAATAGCCAGCAGAAGCCTCACATGTGACTTCCATGTACAATACAACTGCACACACTGCAGATGGCAGCAACTGTGAGTGCATGTGATCTTCAAATTAAAAAATCTTATTCTCATTAACAATGATGATAAAAGACAGTGTAACATCTTTTCTAAATGATGGAAAAATGTTTGTTAGTATTTCTGAATTTAATTTACTAAATAAGAATCTTATAAACAACTTCCAATGATATGTGTACCCAACAGCTGCCACAAACCTTGGGCATGGTTGTACGAAGGACAGTAATGTTCACCAGAATCCATAAATAATCATATCTGTACATCAGATAAACAAGTTCTATTTCTCTAGTAGCTTCCCACACATGCTCAAAACCATACTATTTTTCTATAGTTTTACCAAGAATAGTGTTATAATGAAAGTACCACAGTAGTCTCTCTACTACCCTTTTCAATACCTTCTTCCTTCCTTCAACACCCCCTCTTTACTTCCTATTTATACTTCCTATTAAACAAACTCAGTGTTAAAAATGTGACAGTACCCAGGGAGTGTTCATGAATGCAAATGCTGCTTCCTACTAACTACATCCTCCAGGGCCTTATGCCCTACCCGGTCCTCTTATCTTTGGATTCAATTCTGAATTTAGATGCTACTAAGAAAAATGTCATGAGCATTAACAGACTAGATACCTCCTCTTACAGCATTTGGAGGTTCTGCCTTGGCTTTTAACTCTACAGGCCGGTGGCAGTTTCAGAATTATCTCCCCAAGATTCATGCCCATGAGGTCATGCCCAGCTGACCTCTTTGGAACATGATACCCTGAAGCACAGCTGTAAAAATAGAGCACTCTATACTGACTTCTTGTTCACCAATGAACATACTGTCCTTTCATTTTAGAGAACTAACACAGTCAAATAATTATATAAATACAAGGTGTAATAAATGAACGGAAGAGCCTTAACTTATATATACGTGTTTTCCCATGACCAAGCAGTGTAAAAATAAGCTCTGACACCAGGTTCCAATAATTTAAGAAATGATGCTGGCATAGAAACAATCTAACTGAGAGAGCTCAGCATCTCAAATTAAATCCTTCCCACCATGATTTTTTAAAAATATATTAACATCTGTAGTAAACACAGTCATGTGTTTCTTCATAGCACATAATTCCCGACATATTATTTTACTTATAAGTAATAAAATTTAGATTATTTTATTTTTAAAACATATTCTTCTGCTTGACTTAAATGTCTTTTTAGTTCCTAGTCACCCATCTATCCCATAACTCTATCTAGTTTAATGACATTTTCATCCGCTCTCACTGGCTTTCTTAATCCCAGGATGTTGTCAATGTGTTTTTACTTTAAGTCTATAAAAACATAAGCAAAAACAACCCTCAAAAATTACAAAGATCTTTGAAGTAATTCCCTTTTTTTCATGAGACAAGATCTTAATGAAGTAAATAAAAGGAAAATTAGAAAACAATACTTAACGCCTTTTGTATAAAACACCCTTTGCCCTCTTTCTGATAACAGTGGTTTGTGTGCTTTCTAGGGTGTCAGAGCTTTATATTTTTATATTGACTCATAATTGTGCATTGAAAATTAAAAAAAAAGGAATCCTACTAGATTCTCATTGTTCAGGTCAGGACTGTGCTTGACCAGCTGCAGCTCAAATCAGGAACTGTCTACAAATATCTAGGTTCACAGCAATCTTCGCACATGGAGGCCTTTTGTCCAGAATCGCATTGCTCTCAACGAAACACATGTCATGGCACAGAGTAGAGAAGTTTATCATCATTCACTCAAAGACCCCCTTGTATGAATATTATCTTAATTGCCTTCTACAAGTAAATCCCATGTTCAAACCTATTAAGCTTTAGGAAATAAAATGCAGTATACATTATCTACGCAAGAATAATAAAATGGCATTTTTAAATATTGATAATTATAAGTACATTTAGTTTTTTTTTAAAAAAAGGATACCCTGACCTGGCTCTAACTCTGTTCCTTTCACATTAGTGTGATGTGTGACTATTCTTAAGTAATACTAGTAAACTGTAAATAAATATATGCCAACTCCACATTAGTCACTAATGTTAAATAGCAAAGAATCTTGGTTCTCAACAGAGGCAGGAATGTCTCAAAGAAATATCTGTTCACCAGATGTAACTACAGAAGTTAGACACTCTGCACAGTCTTTACTGTAGGTAAAAACACAGAGCTTAAGTACATTTTATGTCTTTAGACATAAAGTTTTTTTAAAAGTATTTCTATGGTAGAACATGACTTTCATCATATAAAGCAATTCTGCATTGTAAAGACACAGTAGTTCAATCTTTCTATAAGCCCAGCAAACATTTTCTTTCATATTCATTTCCTCTCTCAAGATAAGATGATAGTCCCATTTTGTATAACTGCTACCGAAGGACAAAGAGTTACAGCTAAAAAGAAAGTCACAAACATAAGAATAATGTCCCTATTGACATATTCTGCTACTTATTTGTCACTTGGTTATCTTGGTATCTCCTAAGTGCTGGCTCCCAAAGGTCAGGGCACTCCGAGCTGGCCTTGGTCCACTGGCTCAGGCTTTACCAGTGACGTCCCAGCGGCAGTCCACTCCTGCACCATCCAGACTCCCCCACACACTAAGACCCCAGGACCCACACCGGAAGGTGAGTCCATTTAACTACCAAGAAACAAATCCCCAAATATACCTTAAAGCTTCAAGAATTCAGAAGCTGGATTGTTGCTTAATATAATAAAACAACAAATTCCCTTAGAAAAATAAAAGGAACCTACCACCCAGAGGGAGAAAATTTTTTTAAAATCAGATTTATGAATTGGGATAAAGTAATTATAAACACACCTAGTAAGTGAGTGTGTGGGGGTTAAGGGGGCAACATTCGAACTCAGAACTCAGGCCGCCATGCTCTGAAACCCACATTCCTTGTCATGCCCTGAACTCTACATTTCCCATTACATTAGCTTCAGTCTTCCACATTCTAACAGCACCTCCATTAAACCCAATCCAACTAAGAGAATATACTGAACACTTCAGAGATTTGGAGAAGTCTTTTTTTTTTTTTTAAGGTCATCCATCCTCAGTTCCAAATAATATTCTAGTTGAGATATTTTCTTGGATTGAACCAAACAGTCTGTATTTCATTTTGTTATACCTCAGAGAAACAGGGAAACTAAGGCCTGTGATCAAACCAATATTTTCAGAAGTAAAATCTAAGTTTCTAAGTTCTGTAGTTGTCACTAATTTTGCCACAAATATTTATTGAGCAACAAGATCAGCTACAAAATTTGCAGAGCCCAGTGAAAAACAAAAATACAGAACCCCCTTGTCCAAAATTAAGAATTTCAAGACAGTAGGGCATTAAATAAAGCTCGAGGTGCTTCTGAACAGATCACATGACTACCCACCCAGGAAGCTGGCTCTGTTGAGCCTCTAAATTCCTTGGGACACCATTCTAGGCACGGAAAATACAGAGTGTCTTTTAATCCACAATCCCAATTTCCAGAAAGGCACAAATGTAGCATCAACGATCCTGTAAGGCAATCAATGATAAAATATAAATTGTTTAAGAGCTCAAAGAACCTTTGGATCTCAAACTGCCAGGCAGAATCTTAAGGTTAAGTGCTAGAAAAGAAAAGATTCAGCCCTAGCTGGTTTGGCTCGGTGGATAGAGCATAGGCCAAAGGGTCCCAGGTTCAATTCTGGTAAAGGGCGCATGCCCAGGGTAGCCAGCTGGATCCCCAGTAGGGAGCCTGCAGGAGGCAGCCAATCAATGATTCTCTCTCATCATTGATGTTTCTATCTCTCTCTCCCTCTCCTTTTCTCTCTGACATCAATTAAAAAAAGACTCAAATTCAACTGCATTGTTCTTTAGCCTCCCTATATGTCTTCTTTTGTAAATCAATAGGTCAATAAGCTTTTTTAAAAAAAAAAAAAAAAAAAGACTCTCCTTAGATGAAAAAAAAAAGGTTCCAAATTATTAGAATAGTAAATAAAGCACCCAGGATGGCAATATTGCTAAATATCATGCTTCTCTGAATATTTTTCAATGTAATAAGTGCCTATTGTGCACCTACTATATGTCTACATTTTATTTTAAAAAATCAAATAATGTCTTATATTTGCTAAATTCAAAAAATTCAGAGGATTCTGAAGCAATAGTCCAGGCACAAGAAATATCATCTGAAATATAAGAGACAGTGGCATCGCCTTTTAATTTCTCCATTCGGCACCAGCGCCCTGTGCCTCTGCTCCAAATGGAGCACTGTTCTAGGCACTGGGGATTCAGTGAGGACAAAACATATTCTGCCCCAGCTTGTGGGATTCATTGGAAAAGACAGACAGTACACAACCAATTCCTTCAAAACACTTTCTTAAATATTCCCAATTATGATTGCAAGATATAACAGAGAATTGCATTTATTCTAGGATTTTCTTTCAAGAAGCACAAACTTCTTAGCTGAGAAATAAAAGATTTTTTCTACTCATCCTAATCAGAACTGTAATTTTGGTTACTACAAAGGCACAAAATGCTCCTGAAACACACACACACACACACACACATACACACACACACATAGAATATATCCCCAAAAGTAGATAGATCTGTAACTCACATATTAATCAAATTACATGTTTGGACTATAATTGCAAATGAGGTCTGGGTTGGGTCTGGGTTGATGTTATAAAGTTTTAAATTCTAAGTATAGTCCATAAAAACTCTCCACACAGTGGTTTTCATAGAACAGCATGCTAATTTCCTGGTTGTTATGAGATTTAATTAATGTTTCTAAAGATCCTACTTAGCACCTCCAACAAGATGCTGCACAAAAACTAAGGATTACTGCTAATACAGATCTGGAGTAATTGATCCCTATATTAATGCTGCTAAATAAATACTTTCATAATACTTTCATAATGGCCAAGCTGGGTTTAAAAGTGGTTAAATCTTATTATAGAGCAAATAAACATGGTGCAGGGGACCCAACTATAATGCGGCCACAAAGAATAAAACCAGCATCTACTTTAAGAGTTTTCCTTGTTGTTTCAGATATACATTCTGTATAATTTTACTGTAGGAGGGGAGAAGGAACAAGAGAGTCATACAGAAAACTTATCTGCATTAGCATAGTGCTTTCCGGTTTTACAAAACATTTTCACTTGCACCATCCCATTTGCCCCTTGAATCCATGAAACTGCTGAGGCTACTATAATGGAGTCTGCTCTCTTTGGCATAGCACCAATGAGCTACAGCTTCCTCTCTGTTCTTCACTTCTAACTTTATTTCCTTTAGTGGTCCACTGAGAATACCAGTACAAATATTTCTGTGCCGGTCATAATCAAGTAAGAGTGCTACCAAAGCAACCTGAGTGAGGCTCAGATGGTGAAAAAGCAATCTAAAAGAGATATGTTTAAATCTATAGCTCTTCTAAATGTACTCAAATAATCTTCAATTTCTTTATTGCCAAAATCAGCTGAAAGTGTCCCAAGGGAAATGACATTGTACTATATACACATCTAATGATGGGGGGGGGGCACTTATTTTAAAGGAAAATTCTTAGGCAACAATTATAAAAGCATCAGTCAGTGATTAATTAGCTTGATGACTCGGCTTAACGTAAACATGTAAACAGTGTATGTTCCAATTTAGAATAATTTCTAAGTTTACTATGAACAACTAAAAAATATTTTCATCTACGAAATCCTTTTTCTGTCAAGTCTTTGATATAAGAAACCTTAGCAGACCTCCCGGTGAACTTTGGCATTTTGGCTGTGTGGCCCAAAGAACAATCGACCATTACAAAGCCTATTCATGAGGCAACCAGAGACCTTATCACAAGGATGACTGCCCGGCTGGTGCTACTCTTCTGTATCATCCTCGCGAGTACATAAAACACACAAGATCCACGTTACTAAATGATGTCATGAGCTCTAAACAGTCTAAACTGTAACTTGAAAGATTACAAATGCAAACGAAAACACCTATCTACTTAAAAGGTTGGATTAACTTGTTTGGTTTCAATTTCCTAAGCCTATCTCTAGCTAAAAACTAAAAATGTCGAAAAAAAACAGTAAAAATCCATCTATAATTTGAGGATAGTCCATCCAAAGGCAAGGACCATAGTACTGTTCTCAAATTTACAAAACCATTAGCATTTTTTAAAACTAGATTCACTACCTGAATCACAGCGGTTAAATCATAAACAATGCAATAATGTGCATGTAATGACTCTGTCTCAAAGTGTACACCAGCGCGATGTCGGTGCTTTGCGCTGAACATGCACATCTTCCTTTCCACAGCCAAGCAAAAGGTGACAGTTAGGAGGAGGGTTTAACAAGAGGTTTCCAGCCAGGGTTTTGTGAAAAGAGAAACTGTACATTCTACCAAGGTGACTAAAAGTCTCCTCAGGCCCTCTGCAGTCAGCACTATTCAGCACTATTCGCTCGATTTCAGGAGCCTGCCAACGCTTTTGGCCCACCTGACCCGGTGTTCTCGCTATTATGCAAGCGATGTGGTCTCCCCAAGGCCAGAGATCGCCGGGCATTCCTGTCTGTCTGTTCAGCACAGAGGCGTCCCCTGGCACGCTGGGAAAGTGAGCCATTGCAAAGGAAGTGCAATCTCCTCGGCGTCCCCGCCCAGGGCTCCGGCCCCGCCGACCCACAGCGAGCAGCCCGCGAGGCGCCCCGAAACTAGGTCTGGGGCAGCACCTCGGCGGCCTCCTGCAGAAGCAAGCCCCACTTTCTCCGAGCAGGAGGGGGAGGCGGAGAGCATTTCCTGTTGTGCAGCTGAACTGAGCGGAGACGTCATTGCATTCAAATTCCCTCGGGTGTCAGCGGACGGGGGCCAAAGTTCAGGCCCTTCCAGGGCGGGCCAAGCGCAGCAGCGGGCGAGGGCAGGGCGGTCAGGGCTCCCGGCTCCTGGAAGGAGTCCCAGCGCCTGGTGCCCGCACAGCGCGGCGCAGGGACTCGGCTGAGCTGCGGAGGGGGGTGGGGGGGAGCCCCTTTTCCTCCCAGAATGAACCAAGCCCGGCGACCGCTGTGGGCTGGCCTCTCTGTCCCCGCGTGCTTCCCAGGGTGAAGGCGAAGGCATGTGTTTCCAGGGGTCTGGAGGAAGCACTTTCCTTGCGCAAGCTTCTTCGCCTAATTTTTAACGTAGGTGACTCTTTTCCCACCAGGATTGTTTTTACATAATCAAAAGTGAAAATCTTTTCAGTGTTGTTGCAATTATGTCTCTTCGATTTCTGTCTCCTACTGTGGATTCCTCTTAACTGTCAGATAAAGAGGAAAAAGAAGGTATCTGTACTGCATAGCTTCCCTGAGGCCAAAGGCAAGGAGACTCCCTTACACATCTCTGAAGCATATGTTTTCATTATTCAAACACCCATTACACAACTTGGAATGCCCTTTTACTTATGAAGTCCTTAATTTATCATATCTCAAATGTCTAATATAAAAAGGAAGTCTCTTAAAAACCTTTCAATCTTGTACTTACTCATTCTAATAGCACACAAAACTTTTGGCCAGAATGTTTTAAAATGGAAATTACCCAGTCTTATAAAAATAATGGTGATTGTTACAATTTCCTTTATCCAAAATTCCCAGCCTTCCCTTTAGTTTCAAACCATAAAGCAGATTATAACCATATGTAACTTGAGAGAAGGTGGTTTCAGGTTCAGAAGGGTTAAAAATAAGACCATAAGGTATTGTATAACCATTTTTAGATTAAAAACTGAAAGATATAATGTGAAAATGACCCTGTCAATTAAAAAACAAACTATAGATTCTGTTTTTCTCAAGGTGAATCAATGTTACAGATGTTATATTGTGCCAACATCTCTAACATTTGCACTAAACAATGTTTCACATTATTACATGGAATTAAAATATTTAGAGTTTCACAAAATGTAAACTACAGACTTTGGGTGGTAATGATATGTCAACATAGATTCATCAGTTGTAATAGATGTAGCAGTTTGGTACAAAATTTTGAAATTGGGGGATAATGAGGAGGGAGGATATGGGGAATCTCTGTTCCACTTAGTTTTGCTGTGAACCTAAAACTGCTCTAAAAAATAAATTCTATTTTTAAAAAAATGTATGTTTAGGGTGTTGTAACTATCATGGTATTTACAATATGTACTGCACGATAACCTACAGATTTACAAGTAAATGATGAATCCTAAGAATTGACAAAGAAATAATCATTTTGATGCTTTCATGAAGTTTTCATCATGTGGGTCTATCCCTCCTTGATAAAGAAGTTAGTTTTTAAAAAATTATTGAAAAAATTGTATTTTAAATGTACATAAAAGATATTACAACTTAATATTTGTTAGTTGTCCTATCTAGTCATTTACTACCTTAGGACAATATAAAGGTAACCTTGGCTTCCACTTAAAGTGATCCAAAGCCCTTGAGAACTTTTGTTGTCTTATTTTCTAAACATCTGAATAAAACATTTCAGTATTTTATCACACAATATCTTAAACCTGCATAGTTTATTATTGTTTACCATTTGTTTTACATATTTTCCTATCCCCATTTTATCAAGAAACTGGCTCAGAACACAGGGCTAGCATGGATGTATGGATCTCAGAAGGGCCCCTTTAAATCTTGTTGAAAAGGAATGCCACACCCTTCCCTTTCCATACTCCACAAACTCCAAACTAAAACCACACCCTCTGTACTTCCTAGGATGCTCTGGGCTAGCTTGGTAGCCAGCGCCTCTGCCTGTGAGTGCTGGGAGGGGCCTAAAAAAATCACATCCAACTGCTTTACCTGCCTAGTTTGAAGACAGCAATTGTTAAACAACTTCTGTGAGCTTCTCAAACTACTATCAAAGGATTCTTGATTGTAAAAGTGATACCTATGTGTCCAATCCTGGGAAACACTACAGAGGTTGTGTCTTCAGCACGATCTCATACCAACATTTTTCAGTGTCTTTTTTCCTTTCATATCAATCACCAATTTATCCATTAAATCTTTGCAGTGATTCCTGAGTTTTTTAATTAGAACATACTTACACCTACTCCTTTATATCATCTACCAATGGTATGTAACTAGCACTCCACAAACTGCAAGTGACTGTCCAAATACTGTCTAAGCTCACTGAAGGTTTTATTCAAAGTTCATGTGTTCTGGTTTATACTTAATTGCTAGTGATGGCACTTGGAAAGGACAAAAGAGGGATGACTAAATATTATCCTATTTTATAATCCTAATTTCAAACTAAATGAAATCAGTATTACCATAAATTTAGTACAGACTGAGATATAGACACCAGTACAATAGCAATGAAATAAATCAACTTGTGAATAAATACATAATTGAAAATATAAACTATAATAATAAACTATGAACTCTTCATGTTCCTGGTGCTATTTTCAAATGCATCTCTGTTTTATCATGAAAGAGAACAAATAAACTGTGAGGATAAAAGGATGCTTTGCAAGGTAACGTGTTTTTACACTCTTTAGAAATTGCCAGAAAAAAAAAACACACATTTTTTTTAAATGTTCCAATTTTATGCTTTCAAGAACATTATGAGAATACACAATTCCAACGCAGGAAAATATACTCATTTCATCCAATGGAAAAAGATTGAGACTTGACATTTCCCAACTTAACTCTTTAAAAAACTCATTATTTAATTCAGGATGGGTCTCATGGACATGTGTAGTTATGACATGAGAGTAGTGGTTTGCAGCAGTAATGATTTGGGTCTCCATGTTCCAGAGATCCCGGTTCTCTACGACAGAGTCTCCACAGGTTCTTGGATGCTGAATAGGCTTTGATAGAACTTGTCTGTGAGAGGCTGACTGCTCTCACAAGCTGACATTGCTGAAAATATTCAGAAGGGCATACTAAGTTCTTACTCTTCTCTCATGATATCCAGTACTGAGAAGTCTTCTTCTCAAATGAGCATTCACCAATCATGTGTTGTTTTCCCAGAAAACTGGCTCCCAAGAAATGCAAGGACAAAACCAACGGGACGCTCTTCTTGCCTAGGCCTATTTCCATTACACACTGTAGGATGGCAGTGCTTCAAGAAGCCAGTTCTCCCTGAAATCAGAGCCCAGCTCGAAGTTAACTGTATGCCGCAGAGTCAGATGAAGATTATGCCTCACTGAGTGAACAGGAATGGGCAGGCACGAAGACAGAGTGTATTATACAGACACACACACGCACACACATGAATGAAGAAGCCTTTTATGAAAAACCCATCTACCTACATGCTTCACAATCATGGGTTCCAGTAAGACCCTTCAGCATTTTCAAGCCCCATGATTTTTTTTTCTTACAAACTGGCCCCAAAATGACAACCTTCTCTTTATTAAAGGGCCCTTAGCACAAATTACTAGTTCTTGATCCCTTCAAAGCTGGGTAACTATACAAAATACAGCACCTGTCTCTAAGACAGTCCCCAGACCTATAGGTGGTTCCAACACTGTCCATTCCCTCCTCCAGACAATAACAAGAAGAGGTATCATTACCTCATACCTTTCAGGCTCTTGGTAAAAGCCATTATGTTCTTCAAATGGAAATATATATGTAGTACTTCCTTTTGTCATCCTCCATCTATATTTAATATTTCAGAATAGACCCTCAATAAAGTCTAAATAATAGTAAATGCTCAGATGGCCTATAATCAACTGTTATTGAAACATCAGTGTTCCCACATGCATTACAGTGTAATTAAAAATTAATGAACTGTATGTTATTTTATTACAATAAACTATTTTCTATTCTCTCCTAGTCCCTCACAAAGTTCTGTGTACTTCTCCAGAGACTAAAAGAATAACTAAATCTAAAATAAGTTACTTTCCACAGTGGTTAAAGGTTCCAAAATCAAAGTACTCATTGAGGAAATGATAACTTTTGTTTTGGAAACATACAGTAATTAACATTGTTATTGTCTAATGTATTGACTGCTTCTGCATACAGATACACTTGTACTATGAAATATTTGTCCATTTAGGTATTCACCATCTCTACTATTAATTATGTGGATTAATAAGCAATCTATGTAGATAAATTAAAAGAAGAGAGTTTTCTCATAGATACTAAAGATAGTCAACCCAAAGTAAGAATATTTTTTCAAAATTATTAAGATGCAATAAATCTAATTGTATATGTAAGGTACTTTATAGGTGACAATCTTATAAGTAACACACCTACATAGAAGTATTTCCCAACATTCTATGTAACCATTTTTTAAAATGTTTTTATTGATTTGAGAGAGAGAGAGAGAGAGAGAGAGAGAGAGAGAGAGAGAGAAACATTTATGTGTGAGAGAAGCATCAATTGGTTACCTTCCACATATGCCCCAACTGGGATCAAACCCACAACCTGGGTATGTGCCCTGACCAGGAATCGAATCTACGATCTTTCAGTGCACAGGACGATGCTCAACCAACTAAGCCACACAGGCCAGGGCTGTGTCTCCCTTGTTAATTACTATAAATTGAAGAAAAGGTTAATTTATTTTATACTAAAATGGCAACCATTTGAACTAACCTTGGTGTCAGTATGGCATGTCATTTATATGGCCAAAGAGTAGTAATAGAAAAGGTACTAATAACTTACACAGGTGTGAATATAGCAACATGTCCATCAGCAATGTATTTACTTTACCTTTATGATTAGTAAGTGTCCTTGAAATTGCTGGGCTTCTGGGACAAAGAGAGTAATAATAATATCTAATTCAAAGCCAATATGTCTTAAATGCAAAACACACATACTTCATACTCTTTATAAATGAAATAGAATTTCTGCATAGAAATTTTCACATATATTTTATTTCATTTAAATGTGTTTGTAAAGTTATGGAACTGCCGAAATCGGGGACCAAATTTTCAATGTGTTATAGTACATGTGCCCACCGTTCATTATTTTTGGTATAAACTCTAAGCTGGAATACAAGCCTTTACCCAACATATTCCAAACATTCTAACTTTTTTACCACTATTCACTTGATATGCATTTTATGCTGCCCTTAAATCAGATGCTCCTCTGAAAACACACTTGATACTTTCCCAGATTGGTGCCCATCAAAATCAAGGCCTATCTGAAGCATCCTTTTCTCCCATGAACCTCTTGGGAATCTCATGGGCCAGGGATAATTTTGTACCTTAACACTTCATATATGCCTCTCTTTTGGTAGTTAAACTGCTTCTTTTAATTATAGCTCCCTTAGCAAAGTTATTTCCCATAATATAACAGATTATAAAGCTTTGATGATGAAAACAGTGAAACACTCTTCTTTGTATCTTACATTCTATTTCTATATCTACTGTATTTTATATTCCCATGCACCTTACACATGCCAGAACCTCAATAATTACATTTATGAAAATAGATTTGTATTACATTAGTATACATTCCAACTCTGTGAAAGTCTTAGCAAGCATGTCTAGTAGGCCTTATACATAAAATGTTTCTAAACCAGTTGGCAAGAGGCTACATTCTGAAGAGTAACTGGAGACAAGCAATTTATTTTTCGGGATTCATAACAAACATAGCCTGGAGTACATTTCAGACATGAACAGCCTGATCCCTGAAGAAATTAATAAAATAAAAATGAAAACTACATTATAAAAGGTCTTTTTGAAGGAACCAGTAATATTTAGTCTGGATAAAAGAATACTTCGGGTGAACACAATCATGAGCTTTAAATAACTGTAGGATCGTCATTCAAGTCAATGAGTAAACTTGTTCTGGATGGCTGCAGAGGGTCAACTGCTGATAAACTGAAGCGTCTAAGAGAGCAACAGGCCTCCCTAAGAAAGGAAGAGGTATTTTAGCAGAGATTGAATGCCAGCAGTCCTTGGTGATTTGTTCTGAGTGATTTCTCCTTGCTCAGTTAGGGATTAAATGATGCCTCCAATGGTTTTATCTAAACCTGAAATTCTAGGAAAGACATAAGAGTGAAAGTGTCCTGTCACCATTTGACATATCAATACATCAGATTCTATACCTAAGCAAGTTAATCAGCATAATTTAAATTGGACCCTTTAAGAGATGCCCTAAATAAGTCTCCACTGCAGGCTACAAATGGTATCACAGTGGTAGGAACAAGTAAAACTTCTCCCAAATGCTAAATGGATAGTGCAGATGCAGCCTGCTCAAAACCAAGGTCTGACCCACCTGGAAAAAAGCACGTGGAAAGGTTATATTGACTAAGGAAGCAGGCCATTTGCATATTCCTCATTTTCTCCCAAAAGTCTGTATTTCTCCCAACATAGACCTCAGAATCCCACTTCTATACCCTTTCCTTCTCCCTACTTCCTTTTTTTAGAAATACTTGCACATCAGACATAAAAACAGTAGTTTGATTTATACAACTGTGTATTGTAAAAATTTCTTATGAAATTTAAGCCAAAACCAATTGCCTTCAAGTTGATCACAAATGTTTGGTATACTGTTAGGCACTGCTTGCTTTTACAGCCATCAGAAGGGTTAATATAATCATAGCAGACATCAAAACCAGGGCAAATTTGTTATTAATTTCAAAATGTCCTCTGATTCTCATTGCTCCCATCCTATATAACCCATAGGATATATATATTTTTAAAAAGACTACTTATCAGGACATTTTTCTTCAAATATAAATTGTTGGGATTATTAGCTAAAATGCTAAATTTTTCAGATCAGCTAGTATTATCCATGATAATTATTTTCAGACATCATTAGGTTTAACATTAGCAAACTCCTACCAAACATGGCCAACAATCAACCAATGACTGAACAAATTTGGAGTTTGTCCATTAGAAAATCTAATCTCCACACTTAGCATCCAATTATTTGCTATATTCCATACTGCCAGGTGATTTATTTTAAAAGGTCATTTTGAATATCTTCAGCCACCTAGCCCTTTTAAAAAGCTACATTTGATTATATCTGGGCACCAAGTCCTTCACGAATATTCTGAGGTCATTGTACAAGTAAACAGATGATAAATTCAAAAACAAATGTTTTTGGATTCCTTTTCTTTTGCTTGAATATGGGTATAACTATCTCAAAATGCTGTTCCACATGTGCATTAGTGACCTACACAAAATGTGAATGCATCAGAGGATATTACAACAATCCATGGAGCTGCTGACCATTATCTTTCTGAAAACAATTACGTATGCCTGTAATAAGTTGCATCAATAGCAGTCAATTATCGCAAGAACACTCTACTAACCCTTGTCACAAATGTATTGCTGTGTATCACATTTATTTTCACCTGAATTATTCTCAAAACTTAGTGTTGCTTCATATCCTAAAAATAGCCACTCCAATTCTCTTGTGTGTTACCCTGCTCTGTTCCCAGGAGGTAGGACAGTGCTATAAACAATGCTTCATTTTTACAAAAAAATAATGAAATATAACAGAGGTACAGCCACTTTGCCTGAATCCTTTTGAAAATCAATAATGAGGCAAGCAATAAATTACTGGGGTCAAGGTTTACTGTCAGCTGTCTGGTGGCCTCTGCAGCCCTGATGTGGCCCCTAATGAGCACATCCTCACAACAAGGACAAAAAAGACATTTGAAATCCTCATTTTCTCCCCAAAGTCTGTATTCCTCCCAACATAAACTTTGACACATAGCAAACAAACTGAATGACAAGAAAATGCATTGAATGTTTATAACCCTGGATTTTTCTCTTGCTTAGAGAAATGGAGATTATTCAAAATGTAAGCACCAGGAGAAGAAGAAATGGATAATTAGAAGCTGAACTTTCCATGACCTGTCCACAAAGTGTTGGGTCAGCCATCAGCATTGTCCCATAGGGCACTGCTGAGTTACAAAGACAGATTTCCTCACTGAAGGAAAATGATTCACACCCAAGCCTTCACTCCTCCATTTTTCTTTACCTTCACAACCAAGGATATGTAATGGAAGAAAGGAATAATTCCCTTTTTCTGCTGAATTTATCCAACCAGGCCCACCAAGAAACAACTCTTCCTCAACCCCACAGTGACCCACTGCACACAGCTTTCCTTCTCGGAACACCCTGAACAAAATATGGCCAGAGAAGACTGTCCTACATGGAAGAATCCCAGTTCAACTACAGACGTCCCTACCCAACTGCAGGAAAAAATTACCTCAAGATGGTCCCATCTGTTCACATGTTAGAAAATTCAAGGGGAAGTGCAGAGCCCAGGGTGACCTTGACTATGACTGTCAGCGTGTTTGTGACTGATGGATGGGTAGGTAGGACAGTTGTTTCTTGGACAACTTCTTATAAAGTTGAAGAACCTCATAAGAGTAAGCAGACTGGTGGACTATAGCTATAGGAGTGCAGACTAGCCAAGACTTCTTCCCTCACTAGGTTCTGACGACCACCCCTCCATCTTACAGTGAGTCAAATTTTTCTTACCAGACTGTTAGCTGCTTGAGAATTATGACTTTAAACATTCACCAAATGTCTATCGCATGCCTACTGCATACCATGCACATTGTTTACATGGTTGTGAATCCACTAGAAATTTTAGAACAAAAATTATCAGTAAAAAAATGAAAAATTCATTTAAATAAGATTAACAATATACACGCCAATATAAGCGGTGGCAATCGCCTCGCTTTAACAAGCTTATAAATTCATTTTACAATAGAATGCATCATTTGTAAATCATGTTTTCTCCCTTAAAAAACAATAATCAGGACCCGATTCTACAGGTTATGAAAATCCATAATCCTGAACCATAAGGGAATTTAAAACAAAACAAAACAAAAAAAAACCCACGATGCTACGATATTGAGATCTGTCAAAACAGCACCTCTTTGAAAACTCCCTCACTAGGAAAATATATAGATATAATAAATGAAATATTTCCATCAGTGATTTAGTAAGTCTTGCAGTGCTTCTTCAACTGCTATTTGGCTTGAGAGACCCAATATAAAATTAGATTCCTAAAAACACTGGAAAGTAGTAAAAGGACCGAATTTGGCGTAAAAAGTTAGCCTAACAGAATGTAAATACCATGAGGGCCCAGGTTTTTTATGTTTGTTTGTTTTTGCCATTTTGTTCACTGACAAGCCTCTAGTGTCTAGAATAGCACCTTTTCCAGCGCAGGTGCTTAATAGTAAATCTTGATTTAGTGAGTAATTTTAAAAAATCAGCAGTCCAGTTGTGTCTCCTAAGCACACCCAAGGTCCCACAAGGAGACACTGGTTAGCCTGCTCTGGCGATTGATATAGTTCAAGTTGGGTAATTCAGGCCCCAAAGACTAATTTTTAGACCAAAAACTCCAGAAGGATGACTCCCAGAGAATCAGAGAATATAGTTCACTTAACTACTATAGCACTGGTTGAGCTCAATAAGAAATACCCCAAACTTTAACTGATATTTCCATTTGTTAACTGTTGAAAAGATGTGCATTCTGACATCATTTCTTAATCCATTTCAATCAATAGATTAATAGGCCATTTGAAAATGTGTACAATAATTTGAATTCTTTTATGTTTTTCTTTTGGTCTAATCCCTTCTCAATAATAATCACAGCTACCAGATATTATACATATACTATGTGCTCATTAAGATTTGTACACACATTTGCATAAAAATGTTACAGTGACCCTTAAACAGATATTATCATCCTCACTTTGTAATCTCCAGTGGTTAAGTGACTTTCCTAAATTCACCTAGCTGATGGTAGACTTGGAATTCACCCTGTTCTGTTTTACTTCAAATCTAGGCTCTTAGCCCCTAGGTTACCTGTATATGTCACCAGCAGATGTGCATCAACTACTGGGGGAAAATATTGTGCAAAGTGATGAAAATGGTTAACAATATAATCTTGATGTTTAACATTTGCTTAAGCTGCATGGAATGGTGGAAAAACGAAATGGTTTGAGAGCCAAATAGTCCTGAGTTCTAGTCCTGCTTCACTACTGACTATCAGAGTATCCCTGCAAAAACCATTTAACCTTTCTGAATCTCGATTCCCTTACATGTAAACATGAAAATAATAACACCAAATATTCTTGGGGGTTGTTATTGAGAGTTCCTGCTATGAAACCTGGCACAGAGTAAGTATTCCTTAAGCCTAAATTCCTTTCCCTCTAACAGATTTGCTAAATTGGCACTGTGCTGATTTTTTTAAGTGTTTAGTTCATCCTTGTAATACCATAATTACTGAATATAATGACACTGCATTCTCTAGAACTACAAAGTAGAATTTATAAACTGATAGGATATGAGTTGGAAGAGGCTTTAGAGGCCATCTGTTCCAATCTTTTCCATTTCCAAATGAAGTCCAGAGTGTTTAAAAGACATGCTTCCAAGTTTTTACAGAAAGCTCAATGCAAAGACACACTAGACCTTATGTCCCTCCACCCCAATTCCCACTCTATCTCCAGTTTTTGCCTCACATTACACAGGCATGGCAATGCATGTAATTTTCAGACAATTAAGCAGTATAAAATAACCTCAGTTTAATTACATCCAATTAACAAGCCAAATTAGTGTTTCATATGTACACTATTAAATGAGTTGTCTGGCTTCCAAAAGAAATAAAACACTGTTTCAAATGAATCTAGCATTTCAGCGAGCAAAGCTACTTACAATTTAAATTACCTTTCCTATAATCTTCTTTATATGGAGTTAGACCTAATTTTAAAATAAATACTTTCTGCACAATCAGGATGCGAATTCAGGCTATATTTCAAGAATCAAAATTTTCTTTCTCACAGAACACATACGATTTTCTAAGATTAGTATATGTGGGTATGCAGTTGTGCATGCCTACCCACATATGCATGCTACAGATCACTAACAAAATACAAATGAGGGTCTGTCTTTATTTATCTATTGCCTGGTTTCAAAAGTCCCACCTTCTTATTGGGCTTCTGAAATCAAATGAATCTGCCACAGTGTAAATAATAATAGCTTCCCTGAAATACTGCTTTCTTTTTCAGAGAAAATCAAACAATTAAATAAATCTTTGTTAAAAAAAAAAAAAGCATTCCTTTTCATTACATTGCACTACACTATATGTCCAGTATTGTCGTGATTTAGGTAAAAATGGACATCAGTTAAAAAGCGGTATTCTAATGAAGCATGAAATGAATCATCTATGCGTTCCTTAAAATATTTATAGCTAAAAAATACAAATAGCTTATAACCTTAAAAATAACCATCTTTATAAGCTGGTGTTTGATGATCAATTTACTACTAATATTTATAAATGTTGTCTGGAGTAAGAAGTTTTATAGTAGGTTAAAATAATGATTCAGTACTGTACTTAAAATGTACTGCAAATTGACAATCTATCATACTTACTTGACCATGTTTAGCAAAACATTTTTATCACTTTTGTTATTATTTTTAAGATGTCTGTTCATAAGATGGAAGAACTCAAATTGTCATACAATAATGTCAACCGTTATTATTTCTCTTTAGGGCATTATAGCAATGTAACTGTCTCCTTGTTGCCAGTATACCCATCCTATATATGCTTATAAGCTTCCTAAACACACACATGACCACACCACTCCTCTGTTCAAAAACTGTAAGTGATGCCAGCTTTCTCACACAATCGGGAACCAATGTACCTTTGCAGGTACTCCTTCTCTCTCCTGGTACTTTAACTATGCCCTACCCTTCCCTCTTAGTAGAATTTGTTGGAATTCTACTCAACCCTCAAGGCTCCCAGTCAATAAATCACTTCTTCCCACAAAGACCCTCTAGTCTTTCTGGCTGGAAGAAAACATGCTCATTCATACTCTACTTTCACTTGTAAGTTTTAAAGTAGCCACATGTCTTCTCTAGATTGTGAAATTCTTAGAGTCAGGGATCACCATCCTTTTACCTCTCAGTTACTCATTCTGAGCCCCGAGTCTGACTCCAGAGCCCAAGGTTGGAACTCCAACCTAAGCTGATTCCTTTTGCCATCTAAAGTGAGTTTTATACATTATATAAATTTTAAAACAGGGAAAAAATGATTAAATGACACAGTTGACAAAATGGAACATGAGTCCAAAAGTACATAAAGGAATGTTATTTTCACTAACTTATTTTTCTGTTCTTTTTCTTCATATTCTTTTGTTATTCCTCTAATCATATGGAGAGTTAAGAAATAAGATCTAAACTTTTCCAAAGGTCCTGATATTTGCAATCCTGTAGAGAAATTATCTGAGGAATTGAATGTTTCACTAGCTGTTTATAAACATATAGATCCAGCTCATGCAGGGCTTCAAAGATTAATCAGTTACTTCCCTCAACGACTTGTAAGGACTTCTCAATTGTTAATTATTCATTAATTAAATCAATGGTGCTGGCCAATTAACTGGAGCCTCAAATAAGTGTTTTTTTAATGTAAATGATTTATTCTTTGAAAACTTATCTGCAAATAATAATAGCTAGCCAATCCCTCCAACTGAAGTCAGCAATTGAATTGTAACAAATTTCCACCAGGCTGGGGACCATTGATCAGAAAGAAATATGATGAGACATGTGTTATATACAACAGCCTACTCAAACTTCTAGTCCCTGCCTCCCAAATCACCCTCCAATGATCAGTCTCTAACCCCTAACATGGCCAAAGCAGGGTCATCATACATCCTGATATGCCAAGGACAGCCCCCACCCCCATTTATGCCAGGTTAGATAATCATTCTAGTGATCAACCTGCCCACATGGTCTGGCCTCACCTTGCATCACCTCTCCTCTTAGCTGTGCTCCAGCATCACTGGCTTGCTATCAACTCCTCAAAACACTGTACATCCCCCAACCTGAGGTCATTTACATTATTCCTTCTTGATACAATGCTCTTCCCCTCTTCACACATACCTTTTTCTACTTGACTCTTATCTTTCAGTCTCATCCCAGACATCACCTCCTCAGAGAGGTGGCTTGTTCAGCTGCAAGACAGGGAGGGATATACCCCTTGTTACACACTCCTTTATATTTCTTCCATAGCACTCATAGTAAATGGGCATTAGATATATTGGTCCACCATATTATTAATATTTGTCAACCTCACTAGATTAGAAGTTACTTTTCTAGTCTAGATCATTATATCCTTGGTGTCTCACACAAAGCCTGACCCATAGTAAATACTTGTGGAATGAATAGATGAAAAATTGTATTGCCCAATGATGGCTGAGGCACTGTCATAGTACTCTGAAGACTGGATTAAGATTACACATGAGTTAAAAGTCAAAAATGCTGGTTGGCCCTGAGTACCTCCTGACTTACATCCAACCACCTGGTGACTCAGAAGTGGTAGGACAAACCCCACCTGCTTCCTACCTACATTCATCTTTAGGCACACAAACATCATTTTCATCTCTCCAAAGCACTTTCTTCAAATAGGCCTAAATAGGCCTAAATATGACTGACTAATTAATCTTCAAATTTTAAACTGATAGGAAATCTAAAGTTATAAATACTTGTAGAATAGATCACATAATAGTTAATAACAAATGATTTGTGACACCATTTATCAAGCAGTTCAGATTCTATTCCAAATGCAGTCATGAAGACAGGATAGTCCTATGTCTCTCTTCATGTTAGTTCCATGGTCCAACTCAGAGAATCCAAAGACTGCACAGACCAAGTAAGCTATGATATCCCCTTGCACATGAGGACTTGGGAGTTGTGTCACAATAATAGATAAAGTGCTGAAACGTTTTTCCAAATTGCTCAGAGCCATCTCACAGCTACAAAATCTGATTTATAACCTCCTTTTTGTTAGCATTACCATAAATAGCACATAGTAAGCAATACTTTTGATTGTGATCAAGTATCAGGAACCAACAGAAAAGTATATCACTTATACAATTTCCTTTAAATACATTCTTATTTCCATAAAGTTTTCCCATTTTCTCTTAATCCTCTGTATTTATCCATAGCTTCAAACACTGAGAAGCCTCATTAGAACATTCACTAAAGTTTTACTCAAGATTAATTAAGTCTCTGCCTGCATGGTTATAGTCAACCCATACATACTGGACGGTTGGACAGTTCTTGAAACCTGAAGTCCGCTGAGTTGAGTTAGCAAACTTCCTCTGGTCCTTTTTAAATATCACTTAAAAAGTTGAAATCCTTACATACCAGTATTAGCCAAAAGATGGCTTCACAAAGAATTCATTAAAGAATGTAAATCCATTAACTGGAAGTACATCATTTAAATTGTGAACTATTTCTCCACCTACAGGACTACTGCATACACCAACAGAGAGTTCTGCTGATGCTGACTATGAATCAAAATGTGAAAACAATGTTTATTTTTAAGAGACTTAGGTGATTAGCGGCCTGCCTGATCAACAATCATCTATCCAGTAGATTTCAGCCACTTTTCCCTTATTATAATAGTTACCACATCAAGTATTAAATTATTCCACATCCTAATGGATAACACTTTCACTCATGCCAAATAACATTTTCAATAGGTCTTTAAAACTACTTTTCCTATGTTGAAGCTTTCCGGTTAACTTCAACTAATAACTGATAACTCAAAAATCTAAAACCAACACAAATAGAGTACTTGTTATTTGTTAATGCTGCTATTAAAATAAGCCCTACTTTTAAAAAAAAATAGGCAACTTCTTAAAGATTTTTCATTTTAAATTGAAGAAGCATAAAAGTTTCAACCTGGTTTTCTGAATCATGACAAAGTGCCAAAGGCTCAAGCAGACACTTGTACCATTATTCCACAAGGAACGCCTGCATACATGTTGTCTCTGTTTTGTTGTCATAGTAACAAGAACATTTGTAAACACATCCCAGGTAAAAGGAACCTGATCAATCAAAACATTCTACTGGCTAATCTTTCATTGTAGTTAAACAGCATGATTTTATTACATAATAATATACACATAGTAAATCCCTTTAAGTTCCATGTTTAATAGAAATATAGAAATAAATATTTTATCTACTTTAATGGTATTTTTCCAAAGGCCTCCATAAGGATCTAACCATTTAAGAATCAGTTACATTTTAAATTTGTAATATCATTAATATACTTACATTCCTAAAATTGTCCCTGAATCAATTTCACATCAATTTAATCATAAATATCCTCATATGAATATATGTAGGCTTTAATAAAGCCAAACACATAAAATTAAGTCACCATAACAGGAATATTTATGCCAATAAGCAAATTTTGTTTTATACCTGACCTATTTTCAAAGCAAGAAACACGGACCATTTTCAAAAGGTTCACCATTGTAATATAACATTTTTCTACACATAAGAAATATACTGAATATTTCAAACCTAGTGGTGAAAAAGGATTATGACACTTGAAGCACACTACCAGTATTAAGTGGATGCTGGCAAATCCTTTTCATCTTAAAATAAAAATGGACCATTCTCATCATGACTCCCTAGTGTCCCACAGAAATTCTGTCTTAATAATGAAAATGATATCAATTTTACTCATGTGGAAGGCATTTCTGTCTTGATAAATTATTTGATCTATATCCTAAAAATCAAACCAAATCTACCCATTACACAATCTACTTAGTTAAAATTTTGCTTTGGCCGTCTTATAAAGTGAAAAAGTGCAAGACATTTAAATTATAATATGTATGTAATATATGTAAAGTATATATTATTTTTATCTATGTAATATATATGCAAATATTTCAAATAATTTGCTTTGCTCAAGGACAAACATCACCAAACATTACTATATCACTGGAGGAAATGTTTCTAATAAAGTTAAATGGTCCTTTTCTATGAGACTAGATCACTGTAAATTTAATTAAAATTGATCTTATTAATATTTCAAGTAATTTCTGGGCTTGATTATGCACTACAAAGAAAAACTGTACTGAAGAGGAAAGTCAATAGCCTTTGAGGAGAGCTCAGAGCATGCTTTAAAAAAAAAAAAAAACCGACAGTTCTCTTGCGAATTACCGAGGTCTAGCCTTTGGGGGTAGGAAAGAGTACCAATATTTATTTGGAGGTAAACTAAGTTATTTTTAAAATGGAAAAAAAAAGGAAGGAGAAAAAAATCAGTTCAGATTTTCCATTCTAAATGTAAGTACCGGAAACAAGCCTTTTTATGTTCATTTTAGGCCTAAGTAACTGTGCAGAGAATAAGGCTTTCACAATGTCAGTTGCACACACTGCTTCCTGTGTGAATTCTAAGCCATTACAGGTGTCCTAAAGGCCTCCGGTGAAACCTATTATCAGGGGATTCCTCTGGTCCCCCGAAAGCTATCCTACTGCCCTCCACCCGGCAGGTATTATTGCTCATCTCCTACAACTCTCTTTATTAAGGACCCTCTTCATTTCTCTGCACCGCCTGGGTTAAAGTGCCCAGCTGCCCTCAGCAGAGCAGGTAAAAGCTTTCTCATTAGAGAGGACTAGTTCCTGCAGTCCTTTTTAGTTGGATGCTTTCAAGTCAGAGAGAGGAGCCACTTGAAGAAAACCCTCCTTCCCTGCTTTTCCCCACTGGGAGCCACGTCCCCGAAGGACAACACCAAGGGGGCTCTTCCTGACCTTCGATCCCCTCATCCCATTTGCTTGGAGGGCTGGGGTCTCGTTTTCTGCTGTCCTCCGCGGCACTGGATGTTATGTAAGAGGGACAGGACGCGGAGGCACATGCGTATAGAGCGCACCGATCTGCGATAACAGCTGGGGTGGCAGCGCCGATCTGGAGTCTCCCCCACCAAATACCACAGGCACCATCCACACCCTTCTCCCCTTCCCACCCACCCACCCAGCCACCCCCACGGCAATGTTTTCCTGTCTCACCCCTTCCAGTACCAGACGCACAGAATGGAAAGGCGGGAGGAGGGGTGAAGGGAGGTGAAAGAGGAGGAGAGGCAGCAGCAGCACATCTGCTTTGATAGCAGCCGGCAGAGCCGCCGCGGCAGAGCCCCTCGTTAACCCCCTTCCTGTGGCTGCACCACGTCATGGAACATTCCCGGAACGGGCCAACGTTCCACCCACTTCAGGGAACAGACATAAAGGCGCAGACCCAGCTCCCCACCGTGCACAGCCCCAACACACATGTCCCTGCCCGGTCCCCGGACAGGCGCACAGACCAACACGCATGCAAACCGCCCCCACCGGGCTCCACGCGTCCCCTGTCAGCCCGCGCCGCCGGGAACCGCGCCGCGGCCGGTGCACCCGCAAGGCGAGGGCGCCTCCGCGTGAACCTTCCATAGAGACAGTCCCCTCCTTCCTCGCTTCCTTCCTTCGCTCCTTCCTTCCTTCCTCGCTGGGCAGGAGAAAGGAGTCACTGAAATGCCGACAGCCGGCGCCTCCGCTGCGCTCCCTCGGCCGCAGGCCGGCGGCCCGGCCCTCGCGCCGCCCGCCCCCTCCCCGCGCGGCTCGGCCGCGGCCCCCTCCCCCGCTACCTGGTGACGGGGCCAGCGGCGCGGCAGCCGCAGCGGTGGCCCGGCGGTGCGCGCCGGTGCACGTCCCTCATTAGTAACCAGGCACATTCCTGCCTCCAGCGCTCGCGCGCGGCCCCCTCCCCCCCAGGACATTACGCAAAGCAGCCTCCCCTCATCTGCATAGGTCCGCGGCCAGGGTATTCCCCGCACTTCCCCACGCGCTGGACCCCCCTCCCGAGGTCTCCCCCATCCCTGCCCCCTCCGACCCTCACCCCCGGGAAACCGGGAAGCGCCGCGGACGCGCCGGGAGGGGCGATGGAGCCTGGCGGAGGCTATTTCGGTGTAAAGTGAAACAAGCTCCCCCGCGCTACCGGAGGCAGGAAAAACACAGCGCCCGGGCCACTTACCGAGCCGTGGAACCTACATTTCTGCCGCTCTGTTCTCCCAAAGGTCCAGTCCGCCCTCCACGCGCCCCCAGGCTGCACCCAGCGCCCCAAAGTCCAGATGCGTAGGGATATTGTCAACGAGCCAGGAGACCCTTCAAGTTGCTCCGGGGTCCTGGGAGCCTCGGCGTCCAACGCGCAACTTGGCCGAGACTTGTGCCACCGTCCGCGGAGACGTGGTGGTGGAGACCCTCCTCCGGTGGGAGAGACAGCGCGCCCGGCTCCCGCTCGCCGGCTCTCCACCCCCTCACCTCCAGCCCGCCCCCCGCCGGCCGCCCGCCTCCGGGCCGCGAGCCCCTCGAACGGCTGTCAAACCTCGGCTGCCGCCGGGTGACAGGGGCGGGAGGAGGGCGCGACGCGACGGCCAGAGCCCGAGCGGTCGAGGGGGATCCTCGCAGCAGCAGCAGCGGCGGCGGCGGCGGCGGCGGCCGCTCACCTGGAAAGTCACCGCTGAGTAGGAGAAGGAGGAGGAGGACGGAGTGAAGGAGGAAGAGGAGGGAGAGGAGGAGGGGGAGGAAACCCCCCTGGTGCCCTTGTTCTTGCTGCCGCGGCGGCCGCTCCTCGCCGAGGCTGAGCGTGTCTGGTAGGGGGTGTCTGGTAGCATTTCCTTAAGGACAGAGGGAGGGCGGGCGCGGAGGGAGGGGAGAGATCCCGACCGCCTGCCCGGGCTCCTCTTGCCTTTATTTATTTTTCTGACACTGTACGGAGATGGGCCCGGGGCAGGGGCCGCCGGGCTCCGGAGGGAGCCGCGAGGACGGGCCGCAGCCGTCTGCCCGTGGGAGCCGCAGCGGCCGCCTCCCCTCCCGGTCTGTGGACGCACCGGGTTATTCCTGGCAGCGCCTCCCCGAACAGAAGTTACTAGGAGGAGTGCGCGGCGAGGGCGCGCGGGGGGAGAAGCGGACGCGGGGAGGGAGGAAGGGAAGAGGGAGAGACTCAGCCAGCGACGTCATCGGATCCCCCTGCGCGTCCCAGGGAGGGAGGCTGAACCAGAAAAACCAGTCTGGAGCGAGCTCGGGAGAGAGGGATGTGCCGGGCGCCGGGCGCCGGGGGAGGGAGGCGGCCGGGAGCGCTGGGCCGGGCCCCGCCGCGGCCGCCGGGGCGGGAAGATCGCGGCTGCGCTCCCGCTGGCCGGGATCCGGGAACTCCCTGGAGAGCGGGTCTCTACTTGTCATGCAAAAACACTTGGGTGTCTCTAGGAGCCTGAGAATTTCCTTTCGGGTTCTGGAAACCTCCCCCTCCCCCCCCCCCGCCCTCCCCTCCACATCTTCCCCGTTTCCCATAGAATCGTTCCCTGTCTTGATAACAAACGGAATTACATAATAATTAGTATTGCCATTATTACTTGGTCCGTGTACCTCGGATCCTTTGCCTCTCCCTCGCCCCCGCCTCTACTCGCGATCCAGTTATCAGTCAAGATAAACACAATCAGGTAGCTCCTGGCGGCGTTTCTGGAGCTTGGCAAAGTGTTGGGCGCTTTCCGTGCCCCTGCGGAAGCATGAACTTTTCACGCGCTCAAAAGGCCCCGATTGCCTTCCCTGGGGTCACTCACCAGGGCGCCCTGGGCGCACCCAGCTCGGGAACCGCCGCTCCACCTCGCCGGGATATTCAAATCATTTGGGGCTGTGGCGACAGGAGCCGGTGCGGGTGTCCCAGTGGGCCGTGCCGGGACCCGGGCGAGCCGCCGCCTCCAGCCGGCGCGCTCCTCTCCTCGGAAGGGAAGCGAGTGAAATCACACCCAGCGCCCGGGGACCAGGGCCGAGGAGTGGGGGAATCCCAGGCGAGTGGAGGCCGGAGCTCTGGGCTTCCTCCCCGGCCGGGCGACACCCGGGGGACACCGGGGCTCCCTCCAGCCGTTTAACCCGACTGGTGTGGACTCGTGTGAACCCTCGGGGGGAGGTTCCCAGGAGGCCGCAGCGGCCGAAGAGCTGCAGAGCGGCAGCCAGGCCGGGCTGGCGCCGGGAGCGCCTCCTCGGGGTGGTCTTCCCGCCGGGCGGGAGCCGCCCGCCACCCTTCCCGGGAGTCCGAGCCGCTTGCCAAGGCGAGCGGAACCCAGTGCCCCCGGGCGCCGCGGCCCGGGCGGCCCTACCCACCCCAGGCCTCGCCGCCGCCCTGCCAGGGGCGGAGTAAACAAGAGACGCAAGATTTGACCTGGCGCGACCCGGATTTCTGGCCGGGGTTCCCCCTGAGCAGGTGACTCTGTGGGAGGGGTGGAAATTCGCCTCTGGAATTCCGGGCCAAAGACGTTAGCTGTGCTTCTGCTCTTAGGGCAGGTATTTCACCAACCCCGGAATTTTTCGCGTCTCAAGTTTCAGATTTCGCGGAAAGGAACCAAATGTCAAGGCATATCAAATAGTCCCTTCCTTTTTCATTAAAAAACAAAACAGAACACGAATACATTAAAAGGGAAGGCAGCCTCTTTAATGACTGCGAGGCTAGCACTGCTAGTTTCGTTTTTGTTTTTCATTTAGACCTACAATCAGTGTATTTCTGAGGACCCTAGCCAAAGGCGACATTGCCCTGAAGGATGACTCTGCAAAATAAAGCAGTTGGTACGTTTTTTATGGATTTTTTTTTTTTCCAAAGGAGAAACATCTGAATGATTTGAAGTAAGTTTCACTGTGTCCTTTCAGGTTGATCTCATTTAAATTCAGAGCCTATTTCCACTTAACCAGCCTTTTCTTTCATTAAGTTCTTTACTATTCAGCCCTTCTTAACTTGATGCACTTAATAAACCCCCCCCCCAATCATCATCTTCTCTTAAATGTATGCCTTAGCATTTTTAAACATCCATTTAAATGCAAAACGTAATTTTCAACATGTTTTTTTCACTTCCAAACCCACCTGCTATGTACGACCAGAGTCCATTTTATTTAATTGGCTAATAGAGAAGATTAAGCAGGTTCTTTAAGAACCCAATATCCCTTCAGCACACACAACAGCAGCTGCCCAAGCTCCTAGAAACTAAGCAAAGAAAGTAGCCAGCAGCATTTTGCTTCGCTAAAATGAATGTTAGTTGGAATCTTAATTGCCTCTTTGAAATATTAGATAAAGTGGCATAGTGTGAATATTAGAATACTCATTTAATTGGACAGCTAAAATATTTTTTAAAAAGCAAATATACATCAATTTTGATTACCTGATCCTACCCCCAAAGAGGAACCCCCCCCAAAGATATTCTTTAGTCAAAGTTGGATTCTCCTTACCATGTTCCAACATCATCAAGCTCTAAAGAAGATAACTGAAGTGAGTTGAAGCAGAAGTAAAAATATTTGTAAGTATGTATAAACTAGGTGACATTTCCTCTGCTGGGTGGAATTACTATCTTTAAGTAAATGCATTCCTCTCACCTGCCCCTAATGTTGCAACATGTCTGTCCAACCGCTTACTTGTAAGTGTAATAGATTAACAAAAGAACTCCTCTTCCCAGAAATCCTCAGAAGACAAAACCAGCATCGGTAAACCCTGCACTAAGCCCAAGGAAGCTCTAAGGAAAGCAAGGCTGGGTGGGTGGAGCTGGTTCCTCCTAGGCAACCATAGGGTATATCAACAACAATGTAGCCACTTCTTTTTATTACTCATCTTTCTTATCACTTCTCATTCCAGAGGAAAGAATCATCTAATAATCTTGATTATGAGGTATTAAGAGAGTCACATAATTTCCACGTGGCATTTTCACAGTCAGAAATCACTTCAAACTGAAAGCACTTTCATTCACAAAATATGTATTGAGTGCCTGCTATGTGCTAAAGATACTTAGGATACCTCAGTGAACAAATCCTTGATTCCTGGAGCTGGCATTCGAGGGGGTCGGGGGAGGGGGTGTGGTGGTAGAGTAGGAACAGGATAGAAAATAAACATAAGACAAACAGTATAGAGCTTTGGAAAGTAAAAAGAGTTATGGGAGGGGGACATAAAATAGGGTAAAGGATGTCTGTGGGGTGGGGTGGGGTGTTGTGTTGCTGTATTAAATACAGAGGTCAGAATAGGACTGGTCAGGAAGTGACATTTCTGCCGAAGCTTGAAGGGAATGCTTCAGCAGTGGAGATAATCTGGAGTAAAGAGCTTTGCAGGTGGAGCAAACAGCCAAGATAAAGCTCTAAGACCAGAGCAGGCCTGGCATGTTTGTGGACCTCAAGGGGAATAGTACAGCTAGAACAGAATGTGACAGCCAGTGAGCAGAACCACCCAGGCCTCCCTGAGGACTTGCCCATCCGGAAAAAGCTTGGTAATGGGCAGGTTTATGACCTTTGCCACCCAGTTCCTCTGAATCTGAATCTTTGTGGGCCCAGGAATCTGCATTTTAACAGATATTGCAGTTGATTCTTAAGCAATCTAAAGCTCAAAATCGACTGCCACTGAGCATGCAGGCTGATACTCCTGGCAGGAGAACTGGGTATCAGGAGACATGGTACATAACGCTGCTAGAACCAGGCACATCTGTGTTCCCAATAGCACTCTTTCAGTTTCAAATTTAAATCCTCAACTCAAACTAACTGTAAAGGGACTTCATTGACTCACTCAACTAGAAGTCAAGGGCTAAATATCAACTCAGCTGGATCCTGGGCTCAAATGAGGTAACCCTGATTCAGTCTTCCTCCCTCTCTCAGCTCTTCTTATCTTTCTGTTTCATTTGCTCTTCAGACAACCTTTCTTCAGGGTGGTGGCAGAAGTCCTAGATTATCTTTTTTTTTTTTTTTTTAATTTAGCAACTACAATGGGAAATGGTCTTTTTCCCAGATAGCTCAAGCAGCCTTAGTCCTGTCCTTGCACATGAACCAATCATGGGGATTGGGTGATGGGGTGATCTGATGGGTCAGACATAGATCTGGAGTGAAGGATGGGCCTCATGGGTTCCCCCCAAAAAGAAGAGGAGCTGTCAGAAGGTATAAGGGGGTGTACACTCTATCCCTTAAGTTTTGGCCTTGGTTTCTAAATTTTTATAATTAAGGAGTTGGTTAAGATGATGTGCCTGATTCATTATGGCTGAAAACTCTTTATAAATCTCTGTAATAAATCCCTTCACAAAACTGTGCTAAATAAATTAACTGGCATGCCATACCCACAAATAAATTTAAAGTACTATATATAAAATATTAAAGGGGTTACCTGCTGGGGGGTTCTGATGAATAAATGGAATATATAGTCTTGGGTCTTAATAAAGAGGGATAATTTAGAACTTCTGATGGAGCTCCCACTTCCTATTCACCTGCTTTAATTGGCATATAGAGGAGAATTAAGCAGTGCCATGAGTTTGTGGTAAAGAATACATAGGTCTCCAAAAAGCAGTTGAGGAAAAGAATTTGAAGGAAAATCTGCCTGTCTATTAAGTTGTTATTAGGATATAAGCCAAGCATTATAATGTAGACCAGGTTCTTTATCCCACTGTAACCTCCTTTAATTGAGGAGTCGAGGGAGGGGTAGTAATTAAGGACCAATCAGCCAATCAAGGTGACACCTGTTAGAATTGGAGAATGAAGCGCTCATCCTCCTGGCTTCCCCAGGGTGGGCGGAGCTCAAAGACATCCAACCAACCACATACTACCTCTTACTCCAGAGCTACTGTAGGTATATTCTAAGGATCACCTGTAGCAATGTCTCTTGAAATGCTTATTTAAAAATTAGCCCAGCTGGTGTTGTTCAGTGGTTGAGCATCAACCTGTGAACCAGGAGTAGGGACAAAGGCATCCTGGCACACACAATTAGGAACGCACAGGGGACAGAAAGGTGAGGGAGAGGGTAGTGGGTGGGGATTAACAGGGTGCAAACAAACTTTTATGATTTTCTGATTTAGCTTTTTAGGTTTCCTGGACTAGCCATGTCCACAATTTATGGAAAGAAACTGTACATTTCAGCAATCCAAGCTGCTAGTAAAACTAGCTTCTTACATTCTAGACAGCACTCAAGAAGTGCCCACTTCAGGTCTTTATCCTAAGGAAGACTAATTCACTGGTGTCTCATGGAAAACCTTCTTAGAGTAAAGAACAAAAATCAGATTAGGAAACAGTCAGTAGTAGGAATAAGACTCTGTTCAAGATTACTGAAGCCTGAACTGACCCCCTTAGGTATAGGGGAACATGGGCTTACAATAGCATCCTTACAATTTAACTGCATCACATTAGCCCTCCACCATCCTATTCTCTTCCATCATCATCCCCTAACTCCAAAATGGGTACTAGTAGAAATTTGTCCACTTACTAGTAACAGTCACTGCTTGCGGTTAAGCCTTTGATTTATATTTCAATAGATCTTCCATTGCAATCCAAATACAAGTAGTGAGTTCTTAATATCCTAAACTCTTAATAAGTCATTAGCTTCTTATGAGAGATTAATTTATTAGATTTCTTTTCAGAGGGACAACTAGCTTAGGACTAAAACTGATTTATCTTGACAAAGTATAGGATGAGGATGATAAGGAGCTTGGGAGGGAGTGAGACAGAGAGGTCCAAAGCTTGGGTTACACTAGAGGTCTAAGAATTGGACACAACTGAAGAGGAAAGGGTATGGAAATATGAAGTGAGAGACAGACAAAGCAGAAGCAAGGTTTTTCACCAACTGAGGATGCCTCTGCTCAGGGCCTATAGAGAGGGCATATAATGATCTAGGCTTCTTAGGTCATCATCCGAGATGGGTGGCTCTGTGAGCCCAGAATACAGGTCCAAGCTCTGACCTTGAACTAATAAGAGACTTACCTCTTCATTTTGGGCCTTGACTCCCTCATCCGAACTACAGTGGGGTTTCCTGATAGCCAAAGACTGAAAACTAAATTCCTTACAATCTAGCAGAGCCACAAAAAAAGGAAGGTCAGAAAAGAAGTGAGCAGAAAGGAGAAAGCTCTTGTAGTGGTTTCTTAGATCAAAACTTCAATTTCCAGTTTTAAAGAAATTGATGTATGTCGAAGGGTAGATAAATAATGAATAAGAATGAGGTGATAGAGTGCCTTATAAATTTGACATGCTATATGCTCAGAAACAAGAAGAGTTGTTTATCATTATCAGACTTCTTGGGGGAAAATGTAGTTTTCTTTAATTTAGCCAATGAATTCTTTTATCGCTACTGTGTACTTTTAGGATTTCTGAGAACAGTGACTTGACCCACTCACGATCTATAGCTTTAAACCTTGAGTTAGAGAGCAGAGTGGTGCAGTGGAAGCGTGCTGGGCGCATAAACCTTGAGTTAAGAGGAGAGAGAGAAAAAAAAAAAGCACAAAGTCAAATAGTTGTCACAAGGCTTGTGCAGTGATTCAGGCCCTTAGGCAGAAAGTTTATGTAAAATAAGGTCGCAAGTTAAAAGCATTACATCCAAGAGAAGATGTGCTGATAGAAGATATTATCTCAGACCCAAAGGAGACTGCTCTCAAACAGGGAAAGAGATACTAAAATTGCATAGAGGTGCAGCCGAGTAGGTTCACTCACTGTTACTGTGATCACAACACAATCACTGCTGAGGTGGTTTTATGCAACCATCAACATACATGATGAACCAAAACCACGAAGAGTGGAGTGTGTCACAGCCATACATTGTGTATAAGAGAAAAAGAAATCTGCAATTGTTTAGAACGATTTTCAAATAGAAAATTAACATCATTTAAAAAATATTTTGTACTCAGAAGGGTTAAGGATTCAGTTACTTGAAAAGTCCCCTTATATAGATGAGACTATTCTTATTGATTTTTCAGTCATATTTGTTATATAGAGTAAAATTAACTATTTTTTTATATCTTTTTGAAAAAGATTTTCATAAAGAAACCAAATCTTCAGTATATAATTTCCCAATGACATTCTGTATATACAGATGGATATGTACAAACCTTCTGCTCTGGCAAACTGATATACCTCATGCTCTCAATTTTATCTATTATTATTTTATGATCATTTCTCTTGACTGTGGAATCCTCAATGTGCAAAGACTGTGTCAACTATGTATTGTGGTGAATAAATACTCTGAGTTTCAAAGTTAGTATTTTACTCATGCTTTCATATCTTTTCCTGGGCTCTGTGCACAGACCATGACATGGCCATTAAAAAGTGGGAGACTCCCTTAGCTCAATCAAGTCTTACATAATGACATTGGTAGGGTCATAGTTAAAACAGATCCATGTTAAAGGAACAATAAGTGGCTTTGAGAAGGCAACCTGCTCCGTTGTTGATCTTAGATCTGTCCTTTTAAGACAAATATTATTTTCCAACAATCAAAGATTTTGTCTGGGCATTTAGGGATGCCTGACCCAAGCACCAGTGGTACCAAGCTTACCAAATGCCATGCATATAAACCAGCCCTTGATGGACTGACATAATTTTTTTTTAATTTAGGAGCACAAAATAAACATATCATAAGTATACAGCTAGATTAACTTTTGCAAATCTATGTGTGTTTGTATAACCATTACTCTGATCCAGAGGGAGAATATTTTTAACAGCCTGGATGATCCCTTGTGTCCCTACCCAGTGAATATACCCCTGAGATAATCAGTATTCTAACTTCTCTCTCCATAGATTAGTTATTGGGTGACGATATCTACCTACTTATCTATCTACCCATCTATCTATTATCTATCTATCTGTCCACCTATCTATCTATCTTTTCCAAAAAAAAAAAACAATGTATGGAGTGCCCACATCCTAGGCACTGTTTGGTAGCTAGAGATACAGAGGTAAACAAAGCACATGAGGCCTCTGGGCTCTGTGAAGCTCTGTTAGAGGACTGATAGTAATCAAATTAACAAGTAAGACCATTTCAAATCATGAAAAATAAGACAAGATCATTGATAAACAGTAAATAGGTAAAGTAGAGCAATATTAGAGGGGTTGGGGGTATCTGCAGAGTTGACCTTTGGGCTGAGAACTGGCTGATGAAGACCAGGGAAAAGAGTGGCCCCAGGAAGAGAGAACTGAAAGTGTAAAATCCCTGAGACAAAAAGTTCAGAGCCATGAGGAACTGAAAAGCAGGGTGGTTGGACATGGAAGGTGAAGCATGAGCAAGAAAGTCACAAGAGACAATGTAAGAGAAGCCACCAGGAGCCAGAGGAAAATTTCTTTATGGGGAATGAATTTGCAAAAAGGGGATAGACATTGGAGATTAAAAAAAAAACACATATGTTTGGCATACTCTATTAATTAATTTCTAAAACTCTTCCCAGAGAGAATTTTCCATAAATTAGTAGTGGCTTCTACATACGCCTAACAATGGAGTGGCAGGTCAGCAAAGAAATAATTTCAAAGCTTCCTGAAAGCATAATTACACATATTAAACATCACAAAAGGAAAATAGTTTTTAAGGTAGCAAATCCTAAAGAGAATTTGGATATGCAGGTGCTATTCTTCACATTTTTCTATGGCTAATTAGAACTGGGAAACACACAATGCTGCCCACAGCCCTACCTACCCATTATGGGCACTTCTAATTTCAGATAAATGAAGCCTTGGTTACCACCCCCAGCTTGTCTTGGAACACGCTTTGTATTAGCAGAGTAGATGAGTAAAAATAATAGCCTCTGAATAGCTATAAAGGGTACCTTTCTCTTATTAGCAGATATTTAAGTTCAGTCATGTCTCCATCTTAAGGAAGCAACTCCCAAATTTATTTTGCTCTTGAAAACCTAAGTTTTCAATTTTTCCCTTTTACAAAGAAAATGTGATATTTAGGCAGCTAAGAGCACCAATAGTTTTATGACCATGTAACTAGAAATAATTCGTGATTATGTAAAAATCTCATATCTAAAATAATAAAAGCATAATATGCTAATTAGACCAGACAGCTGAACGACCTTCTGGATGTCCTTCCGGATGACCTTCAGGACAACCTTCCGGACAACCACGCTATGACACCCACTGGTGCCAGGCCAGCCAAGGTGAGTGCAATGCAATTGGTCGGCCATTGCCCCATGACTGCCCTGCAGAGGGAGGCCCAGGCCACTGGCCAGCAGGGTGATCAATCAATTAGGGGGGCTCCAGATAACCCCAAAGAGGGAGGCCTGGCAGCACTGGGGTGGGCGGGTGGGGCCTCTCCTTACGGGGGTGATCCATCACAGAGCACCGGACAGGTGGTCAGGGCCTACCTCTTTGGGGTGATCAGCCACAGGGCTCCCAGATTGTAAGAGGGTACAGGCCGGGCTGAGGGACCCCCCCACTCCAGTGGACAAATTTTGTGCATCAGAGGCCCGATGCACGAAATTTGTACAAGAGTAGGCCTTTCTTCCCCTGGCTGCCTGCACTGACTTCACTCTGGTACCTGGGACCTGGGCTTCCCTCACAGCCCAGCTTCTTCCGGAAGGATGTCCAGTCTAATTAGCATATTACGCTTTTATTATTATAGATAAATCACATACATGTTGTCAAAACTGGTGAATTTCTGGCTTCAAATTATTTTAAATAATACATAATTTCTTTAAGTAACTCAAGCATGCTAACGTTTAATTGGCACATGAAGGAAAGTTTTGGTTTACCCAGAACTGTGATTTGCATAGGTCATTTCCTAGCTCTCACTAAGCTTTTTGTGAAACACTACACACAATTAAGTCAGCCAGTCAAGCCAAATGAACTGGTGAGTATGTTATAAATAGCATCCCAAATTATACTTCAGATGTTAACTGGTTTGTCCTGATTTAATAATGAATTACATCTTTTGACAAATGAGATCAGACCTTCACCTTTAGCTTTCTGATCCAAACTTCTAATAGTTGAAATGTATTATTACCATCTGGTGTCTGGCCTCTGAAATGCTCTGGTGATGTCTGCCTCATTTCAAATAGTCAGGGCTGGTCTGCCAAAAAAGAACTCTCCTGAGTGTCTTGATTGGCAGGCCCTTGAGAAGGCTACGAACCTAGTGAGCCATGAAGATACAGCTTGCGCTCCGTAGAAGTTTCTTCTAGTTCAGGGCTGATTCATTTTCTTCGTTTGTGCTGCAAGAAATTGTGACAAAATCAAAATTATTTTTATTTTGGATCTCAATCCCGAAGGATGCAATTCCTATATTTTAAAAAAAGTTTGGATGTCTTTTAAGGTCTTTAGCACACTTTACAGAAAGGTGAAAATTTTAGCACCTTTTATTCTCAGGTAAAATAATTTGAGAATAAAGCTGAGAATGCTCTATTGCCTAGAATTTTAAATCAGAGAAGCACATCAATCTGACAGTTCTTTATTGTTCCTCATGGTCCTCTAGGTTCTGAGAAAGTCAAAATGAGTCTTATTGTGGGGGCTGGAGGGCTGGGTAAAAAGGAGAGGGGATTAAGAAGTATAAATTAGTAGTTATAAAGTCCAAGGGATGTAAAGTACAGCATAGGCAATATAGTCAATCCTATCTAATAAAGAGGGATATTCTAATTGACCCTCACGCCGTTGCAAAGATGGTGACGCCCATAGCCAATAAAGAGGGAATATACTGATTGACTGCCCTGCCCTCAAAGATGGTGGCGCCCACAGCCACAAGATGGCTGGCAGGGGAGGGCAGTTGTGGGCAATCAGGCCAGCAGGGGACAGCAGTTAGGGGTGACCAGGCCAGCAGGGGAGGGCAGTTGGAGGGGACCAGGCCTGCAGGGGAGGGCAGTTAAGGGTGACCATGCTGGCAGAGGAGGGCAGTTAGGGGCAACCAGGCCGGCAGGGAGGGCAGTTGTGGGTGACCGGGATGGCAGGGGAGGGCAGCTGGGGGGACCAGACCTGCAAGGGAGGGAAGTTGGGGGCAATCTGGCCTGCAGGGGAGGGCAGTTGGGGGTGACCGGGCCAGCAGGGGAGGGCAGTTAGGGGCGACTGGGCAGGCAGAGGAGGGCAGTTGGGGGTGACTGAGCCAGCATGGGAGCAGTTACACATCGATCAGGCTAGCAGGGAAGCGGTTAGGGGGTGATCAGGCTGGCAGGCAGAAGTGGTTAGGGGCAATCAGGCAGGCAGACATGCGAGCAGTTGGGAGCCAGCAGTCCCGGATGCCAGTCGGACATCCCCTGAGGGGTCCCAGATTGGAGAGGGTGCAGGCTGGGCTGAGGACACCCTCCCCAGTGCACAGATTTTTGCACCTAGTAGTATTATAATAATTGTGTATGGTGCCAGGTGGACACTGGAATTATCAGGACAATCACTTCAAAAATTACAGGAATGTCTAACCACTATACTGTATACCTGAAACTAATATAAAGTAATATTGAATGTGAACTGTAATTGCAAAGTAAAAAAATAAAATTCATGTTCCTTTGGTATATAAAAAAGATATCATTTCTTTCAAGGAACTTGTAATATAATAGGAAGGACAGAGTTAACACACAGAAGCATAGACAATAACAGATGAAGATGAAAGTAAGTGCTAAACAGCAGTGCAGATTGTAAGTATGATCGAATATATATATATATATATATATATATATATATATATATATATATATATATATATATATTTTAAATTGATTTCAGAGAGGAAGGGAGAGGGAGAGAGAGAATCATTGATTGGCTGCCTCCTGCATGCCCCACCCTGGGGATCGAGCCTGCAACCTGGGCATGTGTTCTGATCTGACTGGGAATCAAAACGTGACCTCCTGGTTCATAGGTTGATGCTCAATGACTGAGTCATGCCAGCTGGGCAGTATAATCAATTTTTTTTGGTGTATAAAAAGAAAATGTTAGCTCTGACTGGTTTGGCTCAATGGATAGAGCATCAGCCTGTGGACTGAAGGGTCCCAGGTTCGATTCCAGCCAAGGGCACATGCCCAGGTTGTGGGCTTGATCCCCAGTAGTGGGAGTGCAGGAGGCAGCCAATCAATGATTCTCTCTCATCATTGATGTTTCTCTCTCTCTCTCTCCATCTCCCTTCCTCTCTGAAATCAATAAAATACATTTAAAAAAATGTTAAAGGATAAAATTTAGGAAAATAATTAGAAATGAAATGCAAATAGCAAGATAGAGAGTGACTCAAGCATAGAAAAGTATCTGTATGTTAGTAAATTTTAACAGTTTAGAACCCTGGGCAAAACAGGAATCTATAATAATAAAAGTATAATATGCTAATTAGACCGGACAGCCAAACGACCTTCCAGATGTCATTCTGGACATCCTTCCCAATGACCTTCTGGACAAAAATGCGGCAGCGGGGACTGAGGCAGAGGCAGTTAGGGGTGATCAGGCAGGCAGGCGAGCAGTTAGGGGCAATCAGGCAGGCATGCAGAGTGGTTAGGGGCAATCAAGCAGGCATGCAGGCCAGCAGTACTGGATTGCGAGAGGGATGTCCAACTGCCGGTTTAGGCCCGATCCTTCCTGTAAGGATCGGGCCTAAACCGGCAATCAGACATCCCCCAAGGGGTCCTGGATTGCGAGAGGGTGCAGCCCAAGTTGAAGGACCTCCCCCCACACACACACACATGCATTAGTTTCATGCACTGGGCCTCTAGTTTTTAATAATAATGACTGCATCATTATTAGATATAGCCAAAAGATAGGTAATATCAAGTCCGTGCTTATCCATGAGGAAGCTGAGAGTTTGAGAAATTAAATAATCCAACCATTATCACCAGCTGGCAAGTGAAAGAGCAGAAATTCAAGTCCAGATTTATGGGCCCTAAAGCTAAGCCCCAGACTCCTCCAACTGCACTTAGTAACCATTTCCTCTTTGGTTGATTCTACTAAGGTGACTGTACATTTTGGAGTGAAAGGAGAAGCTATCTATAATAATAAAAGTATAATATGCTAATTAGATTGGATGTCCTTCCAGACGTCCTTCCAGATGACCTTCCAGACGAAGCCAGGGCTGTGAGGGAAGCCCTGGTCCCGGGTGCCTGCCAGTGGCCGGAGGGAAGGAGGCCTACTCTTGTATGAATTTGGTGCATAAATAAGCCTAGGTTATTGGTATAAACCAAGATAGTACAGGGCCAATTGGAATGTATGGTCACCCTCTCTCTATGCCCAGCCTTTTACCAGTGCTTCCTACCACTTGCTGATTCCTTGGAGAAAATTGATTAAAGTATTATAATTTTAGAAAGTTCTTCCATTTTAAAATGAAATGAGTCACTAACAGTGGAATTTTGAGTAGTGAGATACCTGATAAGAACTATTTCAAAACACCACCATTTTCCTGGCACCTATCAAATCACACCTCGCATATGAGACGTGGCCACCTGGGTGTTTAAGTCTATTGCTCAGCTACAGAGGTGAATTGATAGATTCATAGGCAAACACTATAAATTAATGAAGATATCCTGTCTAACATGCTCAGCACTACTCAGACCACTATTAGATTTTCATATCCAGTTCAGAACTCATCAATTTAAGAAAAAAAAAATAGGAAAATTTGGAGATCATTCAGAAGAGACTAAAGTAAAACAAATATATAAATATTTTTAAATGGTTAAAGCTACCAAAATGTAATGTGTCTCAATAAAATGATATATAGCCTCAACTCACCCAAGGGTACAAATGTCTGCTAGATGCAGATAGGGACAGAAAATCAAATGCCCGTGTACCATTTGTTTTTTTGTTTTTTTAAAAAATATATTTTATTGATTTTTCACAGAGAGGAAGGGAGAGGGATAGAGAGTTAGAAACATTGATGAGAGAGAAACATCGATCAGCTGCCTCCTGTACACCCCTTACTGGGGATGTGCCCGCAACCAAGGTACATGCCCTTGACTGGAATCAAACCTGGGACCCTTCATTCCGCAGGCCGACGCTCTATCCACTGAGCCAAACTGGTTAGGGCGCCCGTGTAGCATTTGTATAAAATGTAAGCTATAATGCTTTTCCATCCCAATATGCATAACAAACTGATATGTGACCCATTGTGCTTGTATTTTAGTTTTTGTTAGTTTAAAATTTTATTTTTACTTGAAAAAATGATGCATATTAGCAAAATTAATGGGGATTGGGGGAGTCAAAGGAGTGAGGGGATAAAATAAATATTAAATGAGGAAATAGGAACAAGACAAAACACCAGCACATAGAAACATATAAAAATACTCTAACCAGGCTCAGAGGACCAGCATCCCTGGCAGCAAGTGTTGTTAAACATTGGAACGGGTTGCTAAGGGAGGTTAGGGAATCTCCCTTTCCCAGAAGTCTTTAAAAATAGAATCACATCTGTTGGGATGGGTTAATAGTAGTATTGCCTGAGTAGACAGAATCTAAAGCAAACCTATAGTCTGGTAATCCTACCATTGCTATTTCTGATTGTACAAAGTGATAACTTCAGTTCACCTGGCAAACTGGGACTTACATGTCCATCATTTTATTATTTTTAAAATATATATTTTTATTGATTTCAGAGAGAGGAGGGGAGAGGGAGAGAGAGATAGAAACATCAATGGTGAAAGAGAATCATTGATTGGCTGCCTCCTGCACCTCCCTCCCCCTTTTTTACTGGGGATTGAGCCTGAAACCCAGCATGTGCCCTAACTGAGAATGGAAGCGTGACCTCCTGGTTCTTGGGTCAATGCTCAACCACTGAGCAATATTGGCTGGGCACAATGCCAATCATTTTAATTGTTATAAAACTATTTTCATTGGTTTTTGCAATGCAGTGATAGGTAACTAAATTATTCAGGATCTAGTTGAGTTTATAGCAAAGGTTCAAACCTAACTTACCCATTTCTAATATTTCATTGAAATATCATGAAACCAGAAAGGTACTGAGTTTAGGTCCTTACAAGAAAGTTATAAATGAGGCAACAGACAGAATCCTACATTCAATGTTTAATTTTAACTAAGTAATACTTGTATCCTGGGGGGTTCAGTTACAGGAGGGCTAGATTGGATAAACTTTATTTGGGTCTGCCAGACCAATACCCCAAGAGGTAAAAGGGTATTTGTGCCCTGGAGAGAACTGAGGCTGTGATTTGGTGTATCTGCACTGCTCCCTCCATCATTGACATTTTGCTTTATACTAAACTGTCAGACTATTTGCCCCACTCCATTTCTTTGTACATATATTTGCCAGGCTCCTATTTTTCATTAGTCATCATCCAGGAATACAAAGAAAAAAGGACCGTGACGAAGACACAATCTAAAACAAAGCAGAAGAATCTAATGTAGTGGGGGTTTACACTAATGTAATTTTGGAGCTTCATTTTAAGAAGAAGAATTCAAAATTACAAATACAAAATGGGGAATTGAATATTTATTGCAGAGAGAAAAGAAATCACAACAAATTACAAGTTGTAAAATTCTGACAAATTCCAGAAGCATCATAAAATCTAGAAGAAAAAACTATATTTTGTTAATAATTAACTACTTTTCCACAATTATAATTCTATTTGTCCTACATTTTGGTTACATATGGCTGGCCACATGACAAGAATTTTGTTTTATTATTTCCTATAAAAAGAATAGAATGATAATGTAGTCATTCCTCTGGTATGTTTGATCAAAATTTGTATTCTTCTGGTTCATAACTTATTCATAATTATAAGTAAATTTTCAGGATAGTTGTCAAGTACAGAAACACCTTAATTAAGTTTCTTTCACATATGAGCTCTAAGAGCTTTCACATGTCAGGGAATCTCAAATTTTCTTGTACGTGAATAATTTTAAGTACTCTTTCAATTGACAATATTCATGAATCAGCTTGCCATTAGTGTCCTTGTTGTAATGGTATATTGTGAATTTTATTTCATCTTTTTCAATGTCAGCATTTTATATCCATTTGAAAGAAATTTAAATATTTTTTCAATGTAATTCACTCCTCTTCATTAATTTACCAAAAATTACCAAAGAATAAAGAACCTATTTCATACTTTAACTTAAAACTTCTCTTCCTCTTATTGAATTATTGCTCTTTGCATTATCAGAAAATGTTGTGCTCAATTTACTTCTTTTTTTTTAAATATATTTTATTGATTTTTCACAGAGAGGAAGGGAGAGAGATAGAAAGTTAGAAACATCGATGAGAGAGAAACATCGATCAGCTGCCTCCTGCACATCTCCCACTGGGGATGTGCCCGCAACCCAGGTACATGCCCTTGACCGGAATCGAACCTGGGACCTTTCAGTCCGCAGGCCGACGCTCTATCCACTGAGCCAAACCGGTTTCGGCCTCAATTTACTTCTTGATGTCAAAATAATTTCTATTGATTTTATCACTCAATTTTTTCATATTCCATTAATTTTTATCTGGATATCTTCTACTGAGAAGAAATTAATAAATTAATTCATAGGTTGACAAAAGAAATGCCCTTTATACATGTCCAAATCAGACATTATTAATTTATCAGGTTTTTTTTTATTGCAAAGTTCCAAAGCATCTATCCAAGTTGCAATTGCCACAAAGTATTCATGCTTTATCATTTTTTTGAAATATATTTTATTGATTTTTTACAGAGAGGAAGGGAGAATGATAGAGAGTTAGAAACATCGATGAGAGAGAAACATCGACCAGCTGCCTCCTGCACACTCCCTACTGGGGATGTGCCCGCAACCAAGGTACATGCTCTTGACCGGAATCGAACCTGGGACCTTTCAATCCGCAGGCCAATGCTCTATCTACTGAGCCAAACCGGTTAGGGCGATTTTTTAAATAACCTTTCATATCTTATTTATGTTTGTGTTTCTCATCCACACCTTTGAAAATGTACTTTAGAGTCATTATATTATGAATATATCAGGTTATTGGACTTGAGCAGCTTTAGTATGGACAAGTCATGTTGCTACCCTTAGATTCTTGAAAGAAATAACCTTGTTGGCATTTTTAAAAATTGAAGTATAATTACCCTTCAATAGAATGCACAGATATAGTGTTTGACTCAATGTGTTTTGAATAAACCCATGTAACCACCATCTAAAACAACAGAGAGAACATTTCCACCACCCAGGAAGTTCCCTTTGTTCCTTTTCTGACAATACTCCCTTCCCCATCCATCCTGACACCCAGAGCAACCGTTTTCTAATTTCTATGAACACAATACATTTTGCCTGTTCTTGGATTTCATGTGAATGGATTCAAAAAGTATGTGTGATCTGTTTGTCTTGTTTTGCTCAGCATAATGATTTTGAGGTGTCTTGGTGGCATGCCTTGCTTTATTACTGTTATTCCATTGTATAATATACTGAAATTTGTTTATTCATCCTCCCATAGATGGACATTTGGGTTCTTTCCAGTTTAGGGCTATTATGAATAAGGTTACTTTGAACATTCTTGAACAAGTCTTTGTGTGGACATAATATGTTTTCCTTTATCTTGGGTAAATATCTGAGACTAAAACTGCTGGATTACAAGGTAAGTAACATGTTTATCTTTATTAGAAACATGACATATGCATTTGAAATATTCCAACTACAAGTAAAACATAAAAACAAAAGTCTTACACAATCTCAAAGTGTTCATTGAATTTAGGTTCTATAAAGGCAGCTCTTCCTCCACCTGCTCTGCTCACCTGTGGCTTCTTGTCCACTGTCATTCACTGATCAAGCCGTGCAGAATGACTTGCTGTTCTGTGAGTATGTGATTCAGTCTCTTCCCTATGAGTCTCCCTACAAGGCACTTCCTCTGGCTACCTTCTTTTCTCTTCCCCTAAACATTCCCTATGTGTTCTTAAAGACTTGACTTAGTCATTTTTATCTCTGAGGTCCTTTAGACCACCCTCCTCCAACTCTACCATAACCACTATCAAGGGTAAATGAAGGTTTTCCCCTTGGTGCTCCTATAGGACATCATGCTTTCCCCTATAAGTGTTTGGTTATTTACCTGTCTCTACTACTGAATCATACACTCTCAAGGGTGGAGTCTTGATCATTGTTAGAATATATTGCTTAGCAAACTTCTTGACCCAGTGTAGGTGCTCAAAAAATGAATAAATACTTGATCAGTTTTGATATTGTTGTTGGACATATTCAGGTAGAAATAAGCAGTTGGCAATATAAGTCTGGAATGTGAGTATTGGGCTCTTGGTATGGGCAAGAGGCAGGCTGGTGTATAAATATAAAAACACTCCTTATTCTCAGTCATGTTGCACATAGGTAAGCATTGAAAGTTTGGGATTGGATGAGAACTATTGAGAAAAGATGTCATTTTTTTAAGTAACTGAGAGTGAGAGCAGGGGAAAAATTGCAATAGATTGTAGAGAACATGAGAAAAGAGAGGAGAAATGCCAACTGTATGGACAAGTAATTCAAGATGTTTGGTACTGAGATGTCAAGTAGGGCAATTAAGACAATATCTTGAGTAAATGAGATTGGGTGGCAATATGTTGTTTTCAATTTTATTTTTATTAGTTTAAGAAAGAAAAGCCTATATACACCTATATTAAAATTGAGGGACCAGAGTCACTGAAGAGATGAAATTATTTTGAAATATAACAAATGAGACAAGTTCCATTTGTATAAAGGTTTTGCTGAGTTCTCATCCCATTAAATCAGATATGGGTGCCCTTACTTTCATTTAAATCATCCATTAGTATTGGAGATGAAAAGTATTTAGATGTCTCAAAGCAGAAGCCTTTATCCATAATGAGTAGAACTGAGGGAAGGCTGTATGAGAGGTTTGGATATCCCCCAGGAACTCCATGTGCTTGCTCTACTTCATGTATTAGGTAGCTAAGAGAGGCCATTCCATAATGGATTCTATATAATTACATTTTGGAACTGGAAATAAGCTTGGAGACAATCTTGTCCAGAATCTCCTAGACTTTATTTCTCAGTCAGGATAGAGCTTAGACATCATATTTTCTGGGAATCCTTCCTTGGGATATGGATATATACACCTTAAAAAAAAGTCACAGGCAAACTTTATATTTCCCTTTTGAAGTTTCATAATGTTGATTTTTAAAATATTTAAAACCTCTGAAAAGTTCTTCAGTAAATAAACCTATTTACTTTTAATTCAAAAAATAGTTTCCAATATTATTTGAATATGAAACCCTTGTGCTCTTATTTTGTGGACAGCTATATGCATCTCATAGAACCTACTTTAAGAATTACTACTAATCTACTCTAATCCTTTAATTCATACAGAGGTCTCATTCAATGTTGTTATCTCCTTGGTTCAGCTATCTAAACTTAGTAGCCTAAAACAATTTTATTATTTTGGTTGATTGGAGTAACCTGGGCAATTCTTCTGTTCCACCTGGTGTTAGCTGAGTCTGCAGTTACCTGAGGCATTGACTTGGCTGGAACATCTAAGGTGGCTCATAGTGATGCCTTTATAAGGATGGCTAAGAGACTGAACTTAACTTTGGATGCTGGCATGGCTAGGCTTCTCTCTCCATCTAGCTCCTCTCATGGGTTAACTATATTATATCCCCTTGTGGTATCTTCATGGGTTAGGTAGGCAACCTACATAGTAGCTCAGAGCTCTCAAAGTACAAAATCAGAAGCTTCTAAGGCCTTTTTAAGGTTTAAGTGCAGAACATGTATACCATCATGTTCGTCACAGTTATTGGACTGACAGGGTCAGTCCAGATTCAAGGGGAACAGAAGTAACCTCCACCTCTCCATGGCAGTGACAAAGAATTTTCAGCCATATTTACTCCACCACACTTTTCATAGGCTTTTGGCATCTTTTGAAATAAAGAACCTGCTCACTGGCCCTGAAAAGGTCCCTAGATAACTCTAAGTATCCAGGCTGAGATCCTTGATATCCAGGATCAGTAGGTTAGTACATGACCAATAGGATCTAGGTCCAACATATCAGATAGAAGGAAAGTTGAAAGACATGTACCAGATCTAATAGTCTAAACCAGAGGTTGACAAACTACATCTTGTGGATCAAATCCACCCACTGTTTGCTTGTGTAAATAAAGTTTTGTTGGGACACTGTCACACACATACCTGTTTATGTATTATCTATGGCTCTTTTTGTGCTACAAGGTCAGGATTGGTTGTAACAGAGGTCATCTGGCATGCTGAACTTAAAATATTTACTATCTAGTTCTTTACATAAAAAGTTTGCCAACACCTTGTCTAGACTTTATAAATATGTATTACAAAATGGCAGTCATGATATGGTGAGATGATTCTATCCACATATCTTAGTCAGTTCAGACTGCTATAACAAAAACACCACATACTAGAAAATCTCTTCTCACAGTTTTGGATGCTGGGAAGTCCAAGATCAAAGTGTTGCCTGATTTGGTTTCTGGCTCACCCTCTTACTGGTTTGCTTTCTTATTGTATCATCACACAGCCGAAAGAAAGATCATATATCTAATGTGTCTCTTCTTATAAGGGCACTAATTTCATTAATAAGGGTTCCACCTGCATGATTTAATTACCCCCAAAGTTCTCCCACTTCCAAATACCATCACATTGGGAAGTAGGGTTTCAACATATTACTTTGAGGGGATATACAAACATTCATTCTATAACACCATATTTTAGGAAATGTTGAATATTGGCCAGCTGTAAAACACTTTCCATAGAGATAAAGAATTGTTTTGAGTTGTTGCATACATCAAATATTTCCTTTTTCATGCTGATTGTATTCTATTTTTTATCTATCCATCTGTTGATAAACATGTTTTTGATCATTACAAATAAAACATGTATGAACATTCATGTACAGGTTTCTGAATAGATATATGCTTTTATTTCTCTTGATTGTGTTTTATTTCTGCACTCTATTCTGGTCCATTGATTGTAGCCATCCCTCCTCACATTACTGTCACACTTCAGTATCACTGAAGAACCTGAGAATTCAAAATTGAAACCTGACATACAGGTTATTATGAGTACATTTGATAAGATAGGAGGATAGAATATATTTTTATTTAACAGTCTGTGAGTTCGATTGATAGCTTTTTGATATGTAGATGTAAAGTATATAAGCTTTTTATGGGGGCCCCACAAATATAAGCTAGGCAGGAAGGTAGAATGAAGAGCACCAAATAGATATAACTTACTTTTAATATTCTAACGTCTGTAAACTTAAAAAAATACCATATTGGAAGAATTAGTAATGAATTCATAGTAATTAATAGTTGTATTACAAGTGTTGGGGAAAATATGAAGAGATAAACTGCAGAGAGAAACAAGGGCTCGATCATAAATAGTCATGTAAACCATATTATGAGGTTTGGACTGTTCTTAGAGTAATATGGATATACTGAAGGATTTTAATAATGAGGCTGACACAATCAGAATGGCCTTTTAACGCGATTAATCTAGCTTCAAAGTGAATTTAGGATAAGGGACACATCAGGATAAGAACAAGTAATTTTAATAATTACTAGAACAGTGGTGATGATGGTGAAGAGAAATATATAAAGAATTATGTAAGAGCAATATAAGGCCTAGGTAAAGAGAAATAGAAATTAAGGATAATTATCAAGTTTTTGGCCTGGCAGTTGGGTAGATGACAATGCCATTCAATGAGCTAGGGAACTGAGGTGGAGGTTTGGGAGCCATCCAGGGAGAGATAATGGATGAAATTTGGATATGTTGTACTTGAGAGCCTGTAGGCAAATAGTAAGCTTTTTTACGCAAGCTTGGGATATAGTAATTGTAAAATAAATATTCAAACTACTTAGTTATTTCTTCAACTGTTTTTATCCTGAAATGGAAAAGATAGAAACAACTTCCTTTGAGGTCTAGGGAAGCCTGAATTAATTGGTGCTCTCATTAATTTATAGACTTCTATGTAGATTTGTCTAGAAATGAAAGAATGCTATTATTAGTAAAATTTTATTTTGTTCTATACTTGCTTTTTGTATGCAGCAAGTCGTAGTGAACAATTCAAAACCAGAGACTTAGCATAATAAAAATTTACTCATTTTTGTAACATTTCAAAGTGGGTTTTGTAGCATTTCAAATTTCCCTTTGGGAAATTTTCTGCTAGCTCAGGGATTCAGGTTCCTGTAATATTATACATCCTTCTAAATCTTAAATGTGATTTCTGAAGGTCATATTATAGGACTAATGAATCACCTAAAATACTATAAGGGCCAGGCCTAGAAATAGCTTAAATCACCTCTGCCCACATTCCATTGACCAGGCAGAATCACGTGGTCTCAACCCAATGCAGTGAGACTGGTAAATACACACCCCACATGTGCCCAGGAATAGGAACTAAAATTGATGCCCTGTCTGTACAACAGCTGAAAATCAAAGAGCTAGTTACCAGTTAAATGCTCAAATAACAAACATACAATACCAGTAGTCAAAATTTGTGCTCCCATGCAGATGAGATGTACTGGTCAAAGAATGATCATTTATTTTGAAATTGCAAAATAAGACCATACTATTATATCTACTCATTTTAAACACTTCTTATTTGGATGCCAAAGGTTTGCTTAGTTCTTTTAGAGGAATTCAAACCCTTATGTTGAAGATAATACTTAGTGGTTCTTTTCTCCTACAAGTCAGCTCTGTGAGAATTTGCCACCATAACTACAAAGAATAATTTGGTAAACTGAAAGAGACCTCCAAGAGATATATAACTCAGAAGCTTCAAGTTAAAAAAATGTGTAATGTCAATAATGAAAAAAATAGTATTTAAGAAATACTCAAATTAAATAACATTTGGCATAATAAATAAAAAATCTCTTATGTTTGCTTAATGTCTTATGTTCATGTATTATGTTACTTGATTATTAGGATTACCCTAGAGTATTCTCTTTATTTGTCATAACAGCACCCAGATTTTCTATGGGGAGCTAGTACTCCTCATATACTCTCAAATTCCCACTGTTTGGATGAAACTAAATCTATTTCCAGTTATGGGGTGGGCATATGACCTAAACCAGGCCAAGCAAACTTCACATCTGCCTGATCACAAAGAGTGATTCGGAGATTAACACAACATCCAATTTATGCTAATTGGAGTCATTGCCAGTCAATGATTGGACAGCTGTTGTAACAGTTGACAAGTAGACCTTCTCTCTAAAACTAGTTGGATATGAGCTGGAGTTATTGGAGGTCATCTTGCCCTATGAGGAGAGCCTATCTGAGAGTTGGGTCAAAAAAAAAAAAAAAGAAAGAAAGAAAAAGAAAGAAGAACCCAGCCTGAATACTAATCCCATTCATGAAGTTTCCATCTTCATGATCAAATCACCTCTCAAAGGCCCAACCTCCAAATATCATCACATTGGAGTTTATGTTTTAGTATATGAATTTGGGGGGAAGCAAACATTCAGTCTACTGCTATGACTGAGTTCTTGTGACAGTGTTTGAACGAGGATCCAGCAGCACTAATATAGAGTTACCTTTGGACTTCTCACCGAGGAGTCAATACATTAGTTTTCTTTCCTTTCACCATTTTGAGTTGAGTATCTCTTTTTTGCAACCAAAAAAGTCCTATGCTTTTGGTTGGGCTGTTAACATTTTCCCAATTTTATAGAAAAATAAACTGAGGTTTAGAGAGGTTAAGCAACTTGCTATAACTTGGTCCACACTTAATAGGGCAAAACAGAAAATAAAACTTACTTAAAAGGCAGGGTTTTAATTATATTTTATTTAATTAAAATTCTTTTTAAGTTTTAAAGCACTTTTCTCTTTCGTTTTTATCAACACTTAAGAAAACTTTGTCAGGATAGAGTAATTACTGCTCTTTATCTAATATTATGAATATGAATGTTGAGTCATTCTCAAGAAGTAAATAGTAAATTTAAACATTTTCATGAGCCATATGATGGATGCCTCTGTTTCTGTTCTGTTCTGTACTTCAAGTGAATTTTTTCTGCAGTTGACCTTCAGGTCTGATCTAAAATCAACAGAGATTTGAAATACTCAAATGTGTACCTCTTGTGAAATCTAGTGGTTTTAGAAAAAAGCGCGTATGTACTGTATACTTCAAAATAACTAAATAACAGTATCTTAATGGGGAAAAAATCCCATTTTTTCCTGGAACTGTGAACGGAAAACTCAACTGCATACCATTCCAATACAAGGATCTGTAATCTTAGACCATTGAAGAGTTCCTCTTTCCAAGGAATGCTTCTCTGTGTGGTTTCTAAACCTCCTGACTTTTTGAAAAAATTTAGCATACACTGGGAAACTTTAGAGAAATAACAATGTAGCATATTATAGGTTCTTTTCTTTAAATATATTTTTTTATTTATTTCAGAGAAGAAGGGAGAGGGAGAGAGAGACAGAAACATCAAGGATGAGAGAGAATCATTGATTGGCTGCCTCAGGCATGCCTCCTACTGGGGATCGAGCCTGAAATCGAACTGCAACTTCCTGGGTCATATGCTGATGCTCAATCACTGAGCCACTCCAGTTCTTTTTGAGTTTTCAGTCTGACACATAATTCTCCCACTTTTATCTATCATATTTAGACACACTTTACTTCATTTAATTTTACTTCATCTTGCGAACAAAACAGAGACCAATAAGGTACTGATAAAGATTTCTCCTCTCACAGCAAACAGAAGACAAAATTTGGTAGGTAGGACTAAGTCCTAGGTATGACAACAACATGTGAACAACCAAGTTGTTAGGAATCTGAGGTTCTACTTCACTCTTTTAAAAGTCAATAGTCATAATGTTAACCAAACTCTGTGGCATTCTATATAGTGTTCACCTTAATAAGATTATCTACTAACTGTATGCCAACTGATGCCCTCTGAGCAAAACCGCATGTGAATAAATAGCTGAAACAGAGTCACAAACAGGGGAAAGAAGGAAATTGTCCTCCCCTTCATGCAGTGTTGAGAACATCCTGAAGCACAGCAGAAGAATGTCCTGACAGCAACGCCCAGATCTTTGGCTCAGAGGTTAGCACTGTAGTTGGGGTTAGGCAACGAAATTATTTAACCTCTCTGAGCCTGTTTCCTTAGCTATTAAATAGAGTTTGGTTAAATAGTTATTAAATAGAAATACTAATGCCTTCCTCAGATGATGTGTGAGGACTGAAAAGTAAAATGTTCTCTTAAACTTTATTTCGTTTGTTTTTTTTTTTAAAGCACTGTACATCTCTGTGTGAATATAAGATATTGAAGATACTTGAGCACTAGTTTTTTTTAACTCCTCCCCTGACATCTGAATTATGGAAAATATATTCAAAGCCCAATAACTAACACAACTACAGTCACACACACAAAAATAACCTGTGATAAAGTCAAGTGACTGACAAGTAAGAGTAATTATACAATTAAATTGTATTAGCTATTACTAGTGTGTGTGTGTATATATATACACATATATATATGCATATACCCATACACAGTTTTAATTTAAGTTTAGCCAAATGAAGAAATTAGATTTGAAAAAAAAATCTCTGTCTAGTAGATGAAGATGTTCAAAGTGATTTCTATGGTGGTGCTCTGATGATTCATCTCTCAACTACCATGGTTTCTTAATTAATTTGAGCTATTTTAATTAGATTCTTCCTCATTTTTATTTCAGCCCAGTATCTCAGCATCTTTGGGTAAAATACCCCTCCCCCACTATCAGCATCCCTCTCTAGCCCCAGCCTCAGAAGCTGCCAGCTAAATTGCCACCAGGAAAAGCACTTCATCAGCTAACAACAGGGAGACTCAACTGTGGCAATAGAATGTAAATAAAATTTGTCTTTGATACCCACCATTTTACCTCAATTTCTTGGTTCTCATTATCCTCTTCTTCCTAACCCTCTCATTATTCAGAGACCCTCCCACCTTGCTCCCCAGGAGCCTGATGTCTTCATGCTGGCAGGTCAGCTGACCACTCCTCCCTGAAGACTCTCCAGTTCCAAAATGATCATCATCTTGTTTTATTTCTAGTTTCTTTTTTCATTAAATTCACATTGTCTCAAACCTGCTGATCTTGAAGATGTGTAAACAGAAAAGCCAACTAATCAAGCCTTAAATGTGAATGACTGCTTTTCCTTTGTAAAATTTTGCATCTTAAGCCTGTTGACCCATATTCATCTACAATTAGTGAAATCCCACAAAACTTAAAGAGGATTGAAGTTATAGGATGGGAATATCTATGGGAACAGAAGTATCCCTTCATTCCTCTAACTTTCAATTCAAATATGAAGCTTTCTTCACCCTTGGTTAGGGCCAGTCTTTAAAGATTCCACATGTATTTCCTGAGAGGAGTTACTGCTTAGGGATTAGCAGTCACTTCTGGCTGCTATCTCAAAGCTTGACACCAAGAATGCAGCTCTGTTCCTGGATCCTGAAAGCAGCTTGCCAAGTCCTGCTGACTGGCATTAACCCATGAGGAAATAAAGTGTTTCATTCATGTGCATACACACACACACACACACACACACACACACACACACACACCCCTCACACACACACATGAAGCAGCACTTCTTCCTCCTTCATGAGTAAACACAATTTCAATTACATTGGACATTTTTTCATTTTTCAGGTCTCAGAACATAGAAAAAGATACAGGTTTGATTGGAGCCTGATTAAATCCTGAATTATCAATTGATAAGTGTAGATGCTGCAGGCTTCAAGTGCCTTGACCTTTGATTAACTTACTCTCTGGAAGTCTCAGAGATTCTTGGGAAGAGTGAGTTCTTTGTATAAATCTTATTACTTTTGCTAAATATGTTAAGTTATAGTGACTCTTTTTAGGGCAGTGTTCCCAAATTTTTGCAAGGTTTTATTTTTGGTAATTGCTTTCTATAAATTCTCACATAACTTATGCATAGAAATAAGCTGCACTCATGGTTTATTTGCTATATTTTGTTTGCACTCTCTAAGACCCAGGAACCAGGAAGATCAAAGTGTTCTGGGAACATAGAACCACATATTCCCTCAACCCAAGCACAGAGCCATGAAGTGAGGGAGAAATGTACATTGTGTCCTCAAGAGTTAAAACTAAGTTAGTAAACTACTTACATAAAAATATATATTTATGAGACAAGTCTTGAAAGAATAGTCTCAATTTTCTTCAATATGCATAATCCACCTTTTGCCTCCACCATACTACTAAAGCAAAGCACAGACTGATTCATCAATCAACTTCTAATGGTCATATTTCAAGGCCTCATTTTAGTTCTTATTTTACTCAGTTGACATAGTCTCTTATTGACCCTTAAATGTCAGGGTTCCCAGAGTTCCATCCATTGTCTTTTATTCTCCCTTTTCTTCAAAGTTCTTAAGATGGGTAGGTACAGAGCAGATATAGTCCCCAGATATGTACAATTTTGGCTAAACAGTATTTCAGGTTAATTTAAGAAACAGAATTCAAAACTTGAACTTTTCACTTATGGAAAGATCTGACTACACTAGACCAATATTTCTAACTCCAATAATTAGAATTAAATTGATGTTGCTTTATAGAGATTGAACATCTGCTCTCCAGTTGCTGCAGTCCTTACCACTCCTTATTTCCTTAAATCCCTGACCTAATTCTTTAATTCATTTACATGAATGAGCATTTGCAAATGCTCACTCTGTATAATCTAATCCCTACTTATGGTTTAAACTACCTCACTCTAAACTTCTAATTCAGAATACATTCTTCAACACTGAACAGTATTTCAGTTCCCCATAGATGTACCATAGGTTTCTCACTCTCAACATGTCCTAAACCAAACATATTCTTTTTTCACATTAGTCCCCACATGTGTTTCTTCTCTAGGCCCTACACAGTTGATAGTGTCACCATCTGCTATGGTTAGTTTTATGTGTCAACTTGCCTGAGAATATAGCACTCAGTTATTTAAATAAACACTAATCTAGGTTTTGCTGAGAAGATAATTTGTACATGCGGTTAATATCTAGAATCAGTTGAATTTAAGTGAAGAAGATTATCTTTGATAATCTGAGTGGGCTTCATCAAATCAATTATAAAGCCTCAAGAGCAAAACTGAGGTTTTCCTGAAGAAGAAATTTGGGCTCAAAACTGCAGCATCAGCTCCTCCCAAGAGTTTTCAGCCTGCTGGTCTGCCCTAATCCTTCAGACTTGTCAGTATTCACAATACTACTGGTTCTGTTTCTCTGGAGAACTCTGGCTGATGCCCCATCCATATAGAACTCCATGCTAAGAATCTAAGAGACTTCCTAAACACTTTCTCCTCCTTATAGCTTTCATCCAGTCATTACCACTTTCAAATTACTCCTTAAAGTGATTGTCAGATATGATTTTGTAATTCTATAACTCAGATCTGGTCTGCATTATTAATGATCAAAGTTCAAACTCCTAAGCAGGGTATACATAGCCATTCATTTTCTGGTCCCTGCCTACTTCTCCCCACTTATTTCTTACCACAGTAGTCACTTCTCTTATGCCTACCAGCTAGATGGAGCTGCTTTTATATTTTTGAAGGCACCCTCATATTTTATTCCTCAATGCCTGAGCTGCTCCTACAACCTCAAATATCCTTCCTTATAGAGAACCTGGCAAAACTACTCAACCTCAAAAACATAGTTGAAACCTGTAAAACCTCCACATCTGCTCCTTATCAAGTAGAATTGATCAATGTTTTCCTTTACCCCAGCCTCCTTTTGTATACTTCAATCAGGTATAACCATAAGATAAGAATAATGCCATTTTTTTATTCATACATCTGTCTTCCTCTGTATGACCTCTCAATATCAATTCTCCCTTTCTTCTAAATTAATAAGACTTAGCTAGGAAGATTGCCACGTAGAACAAAGGCTACCTTTTCAGCCTCCCTTACAACTTGGTGTGATTATGTGACTGAGTTCTGACCAGTGGAATCTAAGTGAAAGTGTCTCATGCCAGCATCCAAGACCTTTCATCAGAGGCAGCTGCTATAGGCTCTTTGCCCCTTCTTCCTCCCTTCTTCCAACCTATCCCTTGGAACATATCTGAAGTTCCATCTTGGTGCTTGAGGAAGGGGTTATTCTTGGCACGGTCAAGTCCAAGTCTACAAGGAGCCGAGGTCCCTGAGAACTTCATAGAGCAAAGTCACTATACCAGCCCTAGATCACTTACCTGTGCACTTTTACTAAGGAAAGACATAAATTTTCACCACACTTAAGCTACTGTTTCAGGGAAAGCAGTTCTATTACTCACAACCAAATGTAATCCTAACTAATATATGAATAGTTATGTTAATGTCTTTCCTTGGCACTTTTTAAAATTTAAGCTTTGAAATCAGCTATGATGCATAAAGATTTGTTACTGGGTCCAAGTCAGAGAAGGGGTAATAATCTCAAACGTAAGCTGGCTGTGTTTGAGTTTTAAAGCTTAAATCCAGTGTTTGTATATAGTCTCTGTTGTTTGTATGGGGTATCTTCTGCATTTCAACCTATGGACTTTGACTCAGTTCCAGCTCCAATCCCTGGGGAACCCACTCTTTGATGTATTTTGCTCCACTTGATCAGTATCTAACTGAGCAGGCTGGCTTCATCTTGTGCAAGTAGGGGTGAGTTAACAAATCAAACAAGAGGGAGGAATGGGTAAGTTAGAGCCAAGATCAAGGTGAGATAGGAGACTGTGAGCTGAGTGGAGTAAGTGCCAGCAGAAGAGCAAAGAATTTGAGCCCATAGTTGGGGCACTGGGAAAGAAAGACCTGGAGAGAAATATGACAAACTATTGTGAGGGCGATCTGTTTTACTCTCTCAAAGACCATGTTCCTGCTCAGATGAAGTATGACACATTATGTCCCTTTTCCACAGTGGCATAGGAAATAGACAGTCTTAGATACTCTCATGGGAGTATTAATTGGGAAAAAATTTAGGAGGACAACTTGAAAAGTCCCTTAAATATTTTAAATGGGCATTTAATAGAAGCCAAATATTTTGTAAAGGGGGAAAGGGGCTCAGCAGAAACACTAGAAACCCATGTTTTATTATTTAATATTATTCAAGATGTCCTACTTATTTATGTGATAAGAAAAAGAAACCCACACTCACCTATCAACTCTATTCCCAACAATAAGAACTAAATTTAACAAGAAATATATAAAACCCATATGAAGAAAACTGTACAACTTCATTGAAGTTTATATGAGGACTAAACCTATCTCTTTTACATGGAGATATTAAAATTAAAGTTCAGTAAGATGGCTAGAAATAATGGAAATACATAGAATTAATTATGTGCATCAGCAAAACTAATTAGAAAATGTAATGGGGGAAAAGGAATCAATTCAAATCAGTGACTGACAAATTAATCAATAAAGAGTTTTGTTAAATTTTTATGGCCAAAATTAAAAAATATATATATTCTTTCTTCGTACTATGCACATACAATCCAGGTGTTTAAATATGCAAATGAAGAATGTCAACAGTAAAATATGGTAGCACTAAAACAAAATATATCTTGGTCTGGAAAATGTCTATTGTGGCCCTCAGTAAAAACTCCAAAATCTACATACAGAAATATTGACAGTTGGTTATATAAAACTAGAAACTTAAAAACCACAGGAAATTTGATGAGCAAATGACAAACTAAGAGAAAATACTTGCAATATATTTGAAGAGTTGAACATCTTTGTTATAAAGAGTGCATACACAACAATAAGAAAAAGTCAAACACTCATTAGGAAATGGACAAAGAAAACAGAGGCAATTTGCAGAATGAAATCATAAACGAGCAGCGAACATTGGTAAAATTGACCAATATCACTAAATAAAATACATAGGAAATAAAACAAGGTGATTTATAATCTAATACCAATTAGATTCACAAAAATGAAAAAGATTTATTATCAATGTAAAATACATTGATAGAAAAATGAGCAAAGAAGAAATAAATGTTGTGTGTCAGATTAACAGAGATAAAAATGATGAACATATATAATGAAGCAGAATAATTAGAGCAACTAATATGCGTGTGTTCTCCCTGTAAGCATGTTCTACCCACACTCCAGCCTTTCTGATTTCATATCTCATTGATTTTTCCAGAATTTGCAGGCAAAATCCTGGCTCTCTTGTCATTTGTCTACAACTGAATTTATGGATGTTACTGTGTCTGGCTTCATAGAGAGGTGGGAAGAAGGTGGAAAGAGAGATAGAAACAGAGATAGAGGAGGAGACTGATTTACAGGGAAAAGGAAGAAGGCAGAGGGTCAAAGCATCCTGAGGGCAGCATGAGCCCTACTAGAGGTAGCGCCCTGGAGTCTGGACACCAGAGCCAGGTTACAACTTTTAAAAGTCCCCAGGTATGATGTGGAAACTGCAGAATCATCAGATACCAAGGGACTGAAGGCTTTGGAGAATAAGCATCTCTGTGGTAGCCCTGTGGATGGAGGCTAGAGGGAGCTCTCAGCTGCACTGCAACAGTTTAAGAATCCCCAGGGACTTTATATGACCTTGGGGGTGGGGGGGGGAAGGGCAATTTGGGGAGAGATCCTCAATTAGGGCTGTAAGTGAATCCCTTCTCCCATGACATCAGGATAGACCACTAAGTCTAATTTAAGTTTAAGTAATTAAGGAAATATGACATATCTTGTGCACCTAGGTTCATACTGGCTTAGTTTTGATATTGTTAACCATCGTGGGGAGAAACAAACACCACCAGAAATATGTGTTAAAATGTAAAATGGGTGAGTCTTTCACTATCAATCTTAATCCTAGTACCTTACACTAAAAAACTCTATTTATTAGGCAAAGTAGATAGACACATTGCAAAATTGCTTATAATTGCAAAAAATTTGGGGAAAATATACATGCCTATCAGTAGAAAATTACTTAAATTTTGAAATAAATCCTGGTACATACATACAATTCACAAACATTAACAATGATTATGGGTTCAAAATCAGTCATTAAGAAAATACAGAACCTCAATGAGATACCACTTCATACCCACTAGGCTGACTATAATAATGGAAAAAGAAAGACCATAACAAGTATGAGGATGTGGAGAAATTAGAATCCTCATGCGTTGTTGGGGAGACGGTTAAATGGTGCAGTCACTGTGAAAAACAATGGCAATTCCTCAAAAATTAAAAATTAAATTATCACATGATCCAGCCATTCCACTTTAGTTATATACTCAAATGAATGAAAACACATGTTTATACAAAAATGTATATGCATGTTTACAGCAGCATTATTCGCAATAACCAAAGAGTTGAAACAACCTGAATATCCACCTATTGGTAAATAAACAAATCTGGTGTATCCATACAATAAGCAACTATTGAACCATAAAAGGGAATACAGTAACGATACAACCATAGAAAGGAACAAAGTACTGTGATGGTTAATTTATGTGTCAGCTGGACTGGACTAAGGATGCCCAGATAGCTGGTAAAACATTTCTGAATGTGTCTGTGAGGTGTCTCTGGAAGAATGAGCATTTACGTTAGTAGACCAAGCAGAGGAGGTCACCCTCACCAACTGCTCTGCTGGTTCTCAGGCATTCAGTTCTGTTTCTGTGGGGAACCCTGACTAATATGGGTACTGACACTGACGCATTTTTTAAGTAGGTCACATTCACAGGTCTGCACTGGGACATATTTCTTTTATATATTTATATATTTATATATTTCAGAGAGGAAGAGAGAGGGAGAGAGAGATAGAAACATCAATGATGAGAGAGAATCACTGATTGGCTGCCTCCTGCATGCTCCACACTGGGGATTGAGCCCCCAACCCAGGCAAGTGCCCTGACAGGTAATGGAACTGTGACTTCCTGGTTTATAGGTCGAAGCCCAACCACTGAGCCATGCCAGCCAAGCACAGTGGGACATATTTCAATGGAAATTTTTGAAAGGTCTGATTTCAAAAGATTATTTCTTTTTTATACATATAAATGTATTTTAAAAATAAGAAATGTGCATTGTTTTGGTGCCAGGTGGGTACTGGAAATATCAGGGGGATCACTTTTTAAAGAATATGATTATCTAACCACTGTGCTATATGCCTGAAACTAATGTAAAATAATATTAAATGTAAATTGCGATTGAAAATAAAATTTAAAAAATTTGACATGAAAATAAAATTTAAAAATAAGTTAAAAAATAAGTTGAAAAATTTGTTAACAGCTAGAGTTTGTTGGGGTGCAGTGAATTGAGGTTTTCATGGGTCATTGGTATAATTGTAAATTGGTGAAGCCTTTTAGAGGGCAATTTAACAATTCAATTTCTAGTAATTTATCCTATGAAGAATTTATACCTTTGACAAAGATATATGCCCAATGATGCTCATTATAGCATTATGATAGCAGAGGTATAAAAAAAATTACCTTTTGTGGCCTATTTCCTTTAGACAAAGTTCTCTTATAAGCCTAGTGCAAGAGTAGTCAAACAATTCTATTTAATCTACCATTAAAAATAAAGACAAGAGATCATTTTCTGTATATAGACAAGGGTATAAAGTCACAAAAATTGTTAAATAAGAATAATAAGTTAAAAACAATCTATATAGTATACATTTAAAATAACTAGTTTTATATGCTCAGGAGAAAAATCCCAATGAATATATACCACTTGGTTAGCAACAATGATCTTTGAGGGATGGAATTATAAAATTTTCACTTCCTGTTTTAAACATTTCTAAATGGTCAGGAACATTATATAATGGGCATCCATTATTTCTATTATAAAGGAGAAAACAATGAAGTTGGTTTTTTTAAGAGAAAAAGAAAAATCCTACATAGAGCGGCATTGTTCCAGGGCTGGGTCTTGGGCCAAGATTTAGACTTTGCTGCACAGCGGTGGACAGGACCTCGCTCAGCTAGAGCTTGTGAATAACTTGATTGACATTCCCTGCCTGGCTTGGGCTTTCATGCAACTGCCATAGCCCAGCTGGGAACCCCCCTGAAATTTCCATGAAGGGGCCTCTCCCGCTTTGTGTGTGATACGGACCATTTCTTAGTCTTCTGTACAGCCAGAAAGCCAAGAATGCTGCCAGCTATGGAATCAGCTCTGCCCAGATCTTTACTTCCCAGCTGTCTGACCTTGCCTCATTATTTAACCTCTCTAGGTTGCCTACCTCAAAGGTCGATTTTGAAGTGAAGTTAAAGAACATGCAAAATTCCTTCACAGCTATTGCAGGATAGGAGGTATGTAACATCATTTTACAACCGCCCACACCTCTGCCATTTCTTATTTCTCCCTGTCCACATTCCCTGGCTGATGGCTCTTTTAGAGCAGTGGTTCTCGACGGGGACTCTACCATCCTCTTCGTGGCATTTTACAAATGGAGGGTGGAACATTCTTTGGTTGTCACTATGATAAAGAAGCTACTGGTTTTGAGTAGATTTATAAGCTGGATCCAGGAATGCCAGATATCTTAGAATAGATGAGATAGTCCTGGCAATAAATAATTATCTCACACCCACATAACTTTTTAATGTGCCACAAGATATTCTTATAAGTTAAAGCCTGTTTAAATTACCTGAGCCTAGAATTAATTGAATGTTATATAGCAACACTACATTTCCCAGAGGAAAGATTATACTGTTTTTTGTGTTTTTTTAAATATTTGTTATTGATTTTTTACAGAGAGGAAGGGAGAGGGATAGAGAGTTAGAAACATCAATGAGAGAGAAACATTGATCAGCTGTCTCCTGCACACCCCCTACCGGGGATTTGCCCACAACCAAGGTACATGCCCTTGACCAGAATCGAACCTAGGACCCTTCAGTCCACAGGCCAATGCTCTATCCACTGAGCCACACCAGTTAGGGCAGATTATACTGTTTTATTTGGACTTTGCCACTTTTTTTAAAAAAATCACATCCTGACAATAGCACCATTTATGTATTCCATTGAATCTCCAAGTAAAACACACCTCTAACCACCTGTCTTTGTAGTTGTCACAAGTTGGTTTGGTGCACAAGTGTACCCATTCTGTTTTCTAGATGACCCATTCCTAACCATTTACATAATAAGATGCCTACTAATCTATCATAAATTATTTTCTTCTTATTTCTCTTTTATATTCATTTACATCTTATATTGATTTTTTGAAACCATGTGCAGATTAATAACTTTTACTTTAATGACTTTTATTTTGGAATCACAAGATGGCATTACAAAATAGTTATTACAAAAAGGAGACAGGACAGAGGTGACTGGTCTAGAAGATCATACCATTTTTAAGTTGCAGCAAAAACCATAGAGGAGAACATCTCTCCTGTGAAGTAAGGTGGGCTCAATAATGGCATGCTTTCAATTGTAGAGTAGTGACATTGACAAAAATTCAAGTATCTCACTATTTTTGTTTCCACAGGGGTATAAGCATTCAAGATAATAGCCAACACTGGTCCTTCTGGGATCAGAATCAGGGAGGCAACAGGGCCCAGAATAACTCTTACACAATGGAATACTACGCTGTGGTAAAAAAGAAGGAATTCTTACCATTTGCAACAGCATGGATGGAACTGGAGAACATTATGCTAAGCGAAATAAGCCAGTCAGAGAAAGATAAATATCACATGATCTCACTCATTTGTGGAATATAATGAACAACAAAAACAGATCCAGAGACAGAGAAGCATCGATCAGACCATCAAACCTCAGAGGGAAGGCAGGGGAGGGTGGGGGTAAGGGGGAGAGATCAACCAAAGGACTTGTATGCATGCGTACAAGCCTAACCAATGGACACAGACACCAGCGGGGTGAGGGGGGTAGGGGGAGCAATGGGGAGATAAGGACACATATGTAATACCTTAATCAATAAAAAAGGTCCTTAGTCCAGTAAAATAAATCAAATACTTTTGCTATCCTTTCTAGTTTATCAAACCAGAAGGCAAGAGATATGTCATGAGCCTGTAGATACAGTAAAAGATAAGAAGCCAGAGATGCTAGTACATTGAGAGTGGCAGGGGTGGGGACAGTTGTTGGACAGGAAGTGGAGGAAGTGAGGTAAAGAATGTGGAACTCTATTTTAGCCACAGCATCATATATATATATATATATATATATATATATATATATATATATATATATATATAGAGAGAGAGAGAGAGAGAGAGAGAGAGAGAGAGAGAGAGAGAGAGAGAGAGACTGGGCTGCAGCTGGACTCCTAGATTTGCATGCTTCCACTGAACATTGAATACTTGTTGCATGGATTCTTGAAGGTGTCATCCAGCATTTGAAAGTTAAGGAACTAAGATACCTGACTTTTTCAAGTGTCTATGCGAACAGGCCAGAAGATGGAAGAAAAGCATCAAAAATAATAACTCATTGTTGTCAATAGATAAATCATTATATTTCAGAATACCTTGTTACTTTTCTTTTAGTTTGTATCTGCTGGTGATAGACAGTCTTCCTTTGCAGACTCACTGACAACATCAACATAGGATGAGCCGTGGTGACCCTGGTTTAGTTTCCACACTTTTCCTCTTCTGACCGGGACTGAATTATACCACCAGCTTTCTTGTTCTCCAGTTTGCAGATAGCAGATTAGGGGAATTCTCGGCCTCCATACCTGCATGACACAATTCCTACACTAAACCTCCTCCTAGGTATATCTATATACATCATATTGATTCTGCTTTTCTGGAGAACCCTTACTAATGCAATGTCATAGCGAATTAAATGGGAAATAGGTGGAATTTGGGATTTTTTTTAGTGCCTGAAAAAGTGAAAGAAAAAAAACACACGTGGTTACAAAAGACATTTTAGATAAAAAGGAACCATAATGTGACACTGCCACATGTGAGAATGCGGATTGGGCTAAGAGACGTGTGGAAATAGTGCTGAGAACAGATTGGAGTAAACAGCAAGGCCAATAATTAGTGTTAAGGCCAGTACAGGGCAACTAAATTAGGAAATGCTAGGCCCACTGGATTTACATAAAATCTCTCTTTAACCTCAAATGGATATCCAATTAGAGGATAGCCAAAAGGGAGTAAGAAGTGTTAATAGAAAGCAAAGTAACAATGACATTACAATGAGAGACACAAAGGAATGAAGCAACAAAATGTGTCTGGAGACCTCAGAAGACAATGAAGGATGTAGATGAAAAGATGAATTAAACTTAAGAAGCGTGAGTAAAGGCCAGAATCACTCTGGTAGTTTGAGAACTCCTGCTACTTCTTATGCTCTATGAAGTATAAATTGTAGAGTCTTAAAATTGTTTTGAACATAGCATAATAGACGGGGGCGTACACGCTCTCAGCACACAGTGTCTCTGCCTTGTCATCCATCCACGAGAAGGACAACAGCGGTGCCATGAACGCAGGGGAGCAGGAGAAGCAGATGAATGAAAGATATTACAGGAAAGACGAGTACAGTGATGGAATAATGATTAAAGTTACAGAGAAAATAAGTGTAGGGAGGGAAAACCATTTATTTCCTAATATGAACCAGATGTTCTAAATACACTATCCTATTCAACCTTCACTGCCCTGAGGAGCGCACATCACCATTGCCCTTTTACGATTGAAGACACAGGAGGTTAAGTAACTTGTTCAAGAACATATAGCTACATTGAAGCTGAGACTAGATTTGGAGCCAAAACATCTGTCTCCTTGATATGGGAAAAATGGCATATGTAGTTCAGAAGCAACAAGGAGGTGGGCGAGTAAGGTGAAAATTATTGCATAGGAGAAATCCTATAGATGTGATGTTAAAAACATTATCACAAGTCACCAATGGTTAAAGTCAAAGGTGTCATTGGACTGTGTTAAAAAATGATGCTGGACTCTTAAGGAAATGATAATTATTTAAGAAAACTTAATTTTAGTATATGGAATGGGAAGAGACTTGATAATCAACTGAGACGGAATATGAAAGTTGTAAATAACGAAGAGAATGTCATGTTTCCTCTGGCATAAAAATATGGCCAGATTGTGGCAACAGTTCAAACATTTTATGAAAGGGACCCCCTGGAGAAGAGTCATCTTTCCTCTCCCTTCCCCCAGTTCCTTCTATCAGCAACTCAGATTTTGGGAAATAAAAACGGCAGGAAATTCAACGTCTGCTCTTGGCAGCACTTCTTTTCAGACCACCCCCCACATTCCCCATTTGATGCATCTATTATAATATGTATCCACATCTCATGTCCTCCATAAATACTTTCAAATAAAAAAATCACTAGCTATTAGTATAAAAATCTCTCCTTCATATGCAATTTTCTTAAACATCATTACATGAAGCTCACATAGAATGAATAAATCAATAAAATGCAAAGTGCCTCTTTCCTGGACAAAACATTTCTGAAAACTGTTTATTTCATGAGAAATGCATGACAGATGGCATGAGTAGTGGTGAGGCATTCAAAACAGTACAAAGTTTCCTACTGTTCAGTCAGATGTTTCCACTCTCTGTGCCATCCATTAAACGCTGACTTATTTTTCCTCCACAAACTTCAGTTTGGCTTTTGAAAAATAAATAATGCTTTTGGTATTCACTTCAGATTTTCTTAAACTATTGCCGGAAACCTCCATCTGAAATGTAACTTTCACATGACATGGAATAAGTGATTAGAAGCATCTACAATAATGTAAATATCACCACACACAGAATATGATGCTCATTGCTCCAGGAGCATGACTTGAATTGCTTAAAAATGTAATAATTTAAATCATATGAATTATTACATTCAATGTATAGGTTGATACATAAGTAATACTTAAATGTATTTAGTTTAAGATTACTGTTAAAATTCTAAACATCCAATCAGTCAGTAACAGATTCTTGAAAACAATACTGAGGAAAAAAAATTATTACCTCAAGAATAGTTTTATTAGGCTATGTTTGGGTAAACAGTGAATGGTATTTTCACTGAGGCCCACTGCGTTGTCTGACTGTGAATTGATAGACACATAAAATTGAAGCAGTTGCATGCCTACACACACATGTGTACACACACACATACAACTTTCAACAAGATTTTGTTTAAATATGGTCCTACATGAGCCACACATTACACGTCTACATACTCTCTCTCGTACAGTTTATTTTGTTCATTTCCCCTTTTGGAATCTATCTTTTAAAAAACAATTTTGGATGGTTTTCTGGAAGAAAATTTTTAGAGATGTGGACAGTGCTTTTTCAATGGGCATGCAGATGACAAGTCTGTGCTATATTTTTCATTTGCTGAGTCAGATCCTTTATAGAAATAAGTAACTCAATGATTCTACATATGCTCATCTACAATAGAAATTAAGATTTGCATCACTCTATCAAAAAGACTGTAATCTGGACTATTATAAATAACTAGAGGCCCGTTGCATGAAGATTCGTGCAATAGGCCTTCCTTCCCCTGGTTGCTGGCACCGGTTTTCCTCCAGCACCCAGGACCCAGGCCTTGGCTCTGGCCACCACCTTCCGTCTTTGCTCCAGCCAGAGTCTTTGCTCAGTCTGGAGCCTTTTTCTCCACTCCAGCCAGAGTGCTGCTCCTGTAGCTCCCTCCCCCCTTCCCCTCATAGAAGGCATCCCACCCCACCCGGCAGCTCTGCACCTGCATATGCTAATTAACCTGCCATCTTTGTTGTGTTGATTTGCATACTCACTCCTGATTGGCTGGTGGGTGTCACGAAGGTACAGCCAATTTGCATATTTCTCTTTTATTAGTGTAGATGCTGCAATGGACCTCATGTTCACTGAAATATTATTTACAATAGCCAAGATATGTAATAAAACAAAACAAAGGAACAAACAAAATAAAACAGAAACAAACTCATAGAGACAGAGAACAAATTGATGTTACCAGAGGGGAGGGAAATGGGAAGTGAGTGGAAAAGGAGAAGGGGATTATGAAGTATAAACTGCCAGTTATAAAATATACAAGTCATGGGGAAGTGTACAGTACAATGAATATAGTAAAAAGTATCACAATAACTTTGTACCGTGACAGATGGTTACTAGACTTTTCATGGTGATCACGTTGTAAGGCAAATAAATGTTGAATCACTATGTTGTACACCTGAAGCTAATATAATATTGTATGTCAACTATATGTTAATTTTAAAAAGACTATAGTCTCCAAAAAAAAACATGAAATGGGAATTATATTTAAATGAAAGACCCCAATTAAAGGCCAAAAACTTTTCAGCAAAACCATATCCCCTGAAAATTAGATCGTTTTTAAGGTTATTCTGGAAATAAATTGACTCTATTTGGCAACCTTCACAAAATGGAAAGTACTGCATTTTCTCCTGCCAGTTTTCTTGTGTGCAACTGACCAATGCTAAATGAGAACCAAACCCCAAGCCCCTTTGCTTTAATTTTTTGTCTGACCAGCAAACCAACTTAACGAATTATTTTATTTTTATAAGAGAGATTTGCAGAGTAGATTGCCATCTGTAATGGTTCTTTTTTAAACACAGCACTTAGTAGCATAATTGGCTACACTTTTGTTGTTGGTAGAAACCTAATGGTAATTACAAACTGAAGAGAAAACTAGGATATTGAAATCTGAGTAATCTGAAACAGCATTTTTAAAGGAGCAGCAGAATAATTGTGCTGTGCAGACTTGCCTCTTAGGTTTCTTTGCTCCCAGAATTCAAATATGAGATGGGCACAGGTTGGTATTTCAGCTTTACAGTTTTAACTTTCGTTAGGAGATTAATGAGGAGGGACATTGGCAGGGGTGGGAGAGAAGCTAACTGGCAATTCAACTGTGCTTCTTCATGTGGCCTCCAGTTCAGAGTAGACATCTCAGTCACATTGTCCCAATTTCCATGGTGTATTCTAAACCTCTCAGTAGAAGGGGGAAAAGTGCCATTCCTTCTTCTGAAGCTACCTAGCTACTCTCCTGCATCCATTTAAGAAATATGTAGTGAGCATTTATTTGCCAATATTAGCAAAGTTAATATTAGCCGGAAACAGCAATTTCATGACCAGTGGTGAATACCATCACTAAAACATGGCATTCTTAGGTTCTGAGCCTTTTTCTGATACAAAGATTAAGATGAGATTCTGCTGAGACTAAATGCTCCCCTAAAGCAAGGGAGATAGGACTATCAGTAATTATATTTTATTCTTTTTGGTCAGATATACTAGTTAGCATTGAGATTTAGCTCAGCCACTCCATTCCCTATTTCAACCAGATGTTTAGCTCAAATTGCAAAATATCACTAAATTCTTACGTGCTTTGCATCTGATCATGATTCTTATTGCCTTTAGAATAAAACACAAATGCCTTTCCAGGGCACAGGAAGGCTTCCGCAATCTGATTCCTGCCCACCTGACTGATTTCATCTCATACAAAGTTCCTCTCTTATTCTCTTCTAGACACAAGACTAAAGAGGAGGCGCATTCTAAACAGAGGCAAGAACATTTCCAAAAGCAGAGAGGTACAGTTCTAACTAACCAGAAGATGGCAAATAGTAGCTTTCCCACTAACTGGTTTTAAGTGTGGCTTAGAACCATTTTCCTAGACCCAAAATTGAGGGTTTAATCACTACATCTAGAGTTTTGCATCATGTTCCCAAACTTCTTGTGCATTTGACACTCAACCCAGTTCCCCCAGGGACTACCTGTCCCCATCTAGTGGATCTTGTTTTCTTTTTGACAGATGATGGCAGATGCATAATATATTTGACCCATGTTTTAGCAGGGGACTTTCTTGACATCACCATACTTATGTTACAATTTTAATTCAAATGCCACTTAAAAACTGAAGAAGCCTTCCTTTTCTCATGGGCTCCTGAGCATCTTGCTGGAGGAGCCCCTTAGCGCTGATCACTTTGTTCCTTGAAGTAATCCAGTGCCTGAAAAAAGACACAGAGGTACACTCAGGTTCTGGAGTTGCGTTCTATTATCTACTGGTTGTTTAAAGTATGGCCACAATCATCTTCTTTGACTTTCCAAATTGTTTCCTCTTTGTGATGCTAGTAATGTAGGCACTGGGATGCTGTAAGCATTTAATGAAGTAAAGTAAAGTAGTCCAGAACCTGAAATAAAAGAAGTGCTTAATAAATGTTTTATATTATTCTCAAGAATAAATGTCTTCCTAAGTGGAAAAGCTGTCTTACTTATCTTGGGATCTCCCAGAACACAGTGCTTGATGCCCATCAGGCTGAATTCTCTTATGAAAAGACAAACAACCTTTTATTCACACTTGAGAATTATACTGCATTCCTAATTTTTAGTATATAAAAATTGCAATGTTTTGTACTATAGATATCTCAGCATTAAAAGGCTCTCCTTGTATAAATTTTACATTGATAAAGTAAAGATCAAAGATTTGCTCAAGAGTATACAAGCAGGCTAATGGCCATGTTATTCCTATGAGATACTTCCTATTTCACAAAAAGTAAGCCAACATATATTAAGTATTTACTCTTTGTCCATCACTATCATGGGTACTTTCATATAAAGATTTTTAAGTCAGCACAAAGGGAGAATTTTAAAATATGATCTTGATATTTAGGTAGTTCTTCCTGCATCCTGCCAATTTCTACTTTGACTACTGAATTGTGTTTTGGTTATGAGCAGTTACAGTTGGATACCCCTATCTAAGAGTGGATTGGGGTCCATTTTAGATCACTGCTTAATCTAATCAAATTCCCAAGGTCACATGACAAGTTTTAAATTACTAATTGAGTCTCCTTTTCTTACTATAGTTCTTTCCTTTACCCATATCTGCTTTCTCTGCTAAACTATGACCATCAACAAACTCAGCATAAGATAACCCCAGTCATATTTGGTGAATGATATCATTCAGGTAAAAAAACCAAAAAAAAAAAAAAACACCTGTTTCCTTAATCTAGGTAAAAATTTTACCTAATTCAGACAAGATACAATGTCATGATATATATTAAGTGTGATAACATATGGTAAAGGAACAAAAAACTTCCCTAATGCTGTTAATGCAAAATTATGTGATGTTGGCTTCATTTTTATAATTAGGGGTACAAATTTATCATATATATTGAGAGAGAACTTACATTATATATATGCTTATCATATCCTATATAATAAAAGCCTAATATGCAAATTGACGAAATGGCAGAACGACCAGTGGAACGATCGGTCACTATGACACACAGTGACCATGAGGGGGCAGATGCTCAATGCAGGAGCTTCCCCCAGCCCTCAGGCCCCAGGCCAGCCAAGGCAGGTGTGAGGGGGAGGGCCCCTGATCACCCCACAGAGGGAGGCGACCAGTGGTGGCTGTGGGGGGTGAGGTCGGCGAGTGGACAGAGCCAGGCTGGCCAAGGCAGGTGCCAGCAGGGGCCCCCTGATTGCCCCGTTAGTCACCCCACAGATGGGCCCTGATGGCCAGCCAGGCCTAGGGACCCTACCCATGCATAAATTTCATGCACCGGCCTCTAGTATATAATCCTATCTAATAAAAGACAAATAGGGTAATTAACCGTACCTCCGATACACTTCCCATTGGCTAATCAGGATGATATACAAATTAACTGACAACCAAGATGGAAGCCGGCAGCCACGCAGCTGAATCGAACATGAGACTTGGTTGCCCCAGCAATGGAGGAAGCCAAGGTTCCCCACCTGCTGTGGTCTGGCTCTGAGCCTGAAAGCAACAGCTCCGAAAGCAACTATGTTTCAATTATAGAAGCTAAACAAACCCCAGATACCTGCTTTCAGCAGCCGAGGCCTCAAGTTGGAGCTGGGCCTCAGAACTGGAGCCAGCTCTCAGCTCCAGTGACAGCCATAGAAGGTAAATAAATCCCAGAATAAAAAAATAAATAAAAAAGGAGAGGTATGGAGCTTCAGTCACCCACCAGCCTGAAAATGGCCCTCAGCCCCTTACCCAGACTGGCCAGGCACCCCAGTGGGGACCCTCACCCTGAAGGGGGTGTGACCAGATGCAAACAACCATCATCCCCTCATCCAGGCTGGCCAGACACCCAAGCGGGACCCCCCCCCTGATCCGGGACACCCTTCAGGGCAAACCAGCCCGCCCTCACCAGTGCACCAGACCTCTATCCTATATAGGAAAAGGGTAATATGCAAATTGACCCTAACAGCAGAAGGACTGGGAATGACTGGTCACTATGACACACACTGACCACCAGGGGGGAGATGCTCAATGCAGGAGCTGCCCTCTGGTGGTCAGGGCGCTCTCACATGGGGGAGCTCTGCTCAGCCACAAGCCAGACTGATGGCTGCCAGTAGAGTGGTGGTGGTGGGAGCCTCTCCTGCCTCCTCAGCAGCGCTAAGGATGTCCAACTGCAGTTTAGGCCTGCTCCCCGCTGGCAAGTGGACATCCCCTGAGGGCTGCCGGGCTGCCAGAGGTATGTCTGATTGCCATCTTAGGCCCAATCCCCCAGGCAGTGGGCCTAAGCCAGCAGGTGGTCATCCCCTGAGGGGTCCCAGACTGCGAGAGGGCACAGGCCGGGCTGAGGGAACCCCCTCCCCCCCGGAGTGCACAAATTTTTGTGCACTGGGCCTCTAGTATATATATATATATAAGCTTACCATAACTGAGCTTTTTCTTATTTGTAAACATTAAAAATATAAACAAAGCTTGACCTGTAAGTCACAATATTGAAATCATTGAAATGAGTGTCTTTATTTTTTATCATATTGTAAATTAACAATGTTTTATAACACATATTTCTATTTAAATAATATAAAATAGCACTTGGAGTTGAGATAAAGTAGATTTGAATTTGGTGAAAAGCTATATTAAGATATTTTTAAGAACAGTTTCTGACAATGTTTTATATAATTTAGGGCTTGTCATATGTGCTCATAAAGTTAACTATTAATACCTAGTAATTTAATAATTATGGACTTCCCTTTTTATATTTTAAGAACTCTATGAATGGTTTGGTGTAAAAGATGTACAGCAGAGATCTCTTCTTTCTGTGCAAGCCCAGTGCTGTTACATGCTCAGGTTCTTCCTTTTCATCAAGGTAAAAACTATTTGTTCAGAGCCTCCTTTCTTCTCCTGAAGAATTATGGTGTTGTTGTTTTTTTTCCAATTAATTTATTATAAATATTTATTTTATGCTTGATAATTTTCTATTTGCCTAGTACTGCTTTTTCTTTGGCCCATTGGGTTCTCCTATGGATGTTAGGGTGGATGGGTAGATAGAGATATTTCTTGAATTTTGAGCCTTTCTATATTTCCTAAGAATGTCGTTTATTAGTCTTCTGCATAACAGTTTTATCCTTTGAATCATGGGCAGCTTACTGAACAAAAAACTAGGGATAAAGAGTAAGAAAACACTATTTTTTGAAACCAATATTCTTAAATGTATGAATGTCTTCTATTGAATCATGCCATGCATAATTGGTATCCCAAAATATTCTAATAAAATTTCAAAAGAATTGCCTACTGTAATTTGTTTTCTAATTTGGGTAGATACAATTGTCTGCCTAATCTTTTGTTCCTGCAATAATAACAAAGTTCTGTAAATTCCATGTTTTCCACAAATATTCCTTTGACAAATTGACTCTTGAAAAGAAGAGACCTCCTTCAATAAGGCAGCCAATTAAAGTCTCCATTAGGTCAAGACATTGGCTCCTGCATCCTTTTGGCACTTTTTTAGCACTTCCTTATTTTCTGGTACCACAGCATTTATTTTGCACTCTTTTTATTTTGTCTCAGCCCTGAAATCAGCCATTTCTCTTTAGACCTCTGTTGTTTTTTTTATTAAGAAATAAATGTGATATTAATGAAAAGGACAGCTCATATTCCAGTACTTGAAGTCATTTCTAAAATATTAGTCTATGAAACAGTGTGAGTACTAGATGGTAGTAAAAAGATGAGAAAGGACATGTGGAAGTTTGGGTACTCATCAAGAGATTGGCTTTGCAGTAAAAATTGTTCTTGGTTTTCAGTTTTACCCCCTGAAACACAACTTGGTTTCTGATACTGGATTCAGAAAGTGATGATGGGAGGCGGGGTGTTAAGCTGCCATGTGAGATCTTGCTGGTGCTGCACAGAATGCCTCAGACAGGGGTCATAAGCAGGGCCATTTGGCTAATATCTGAGTCATACAAAAATTCTGGGCTAGGAGCATGGTGAAGAGGAACTCAATTTTGAGAGTCAATGAATGCGCATCCTGATGCCCCAAATGACTAGATAGTTAAGGAACAGCATACTAAAAGACCTGGCTGAGCCCTGGATGAAGCTCAGCCACCTCTACGAGGGTATCCAAAAGAGAACTTCAGTCTCTTCTCACTGAAAAGTGGGATTGAGACACTCAAAGGCACTTTCCACTGGAATTTCTGTGAAAAGGGGGAATTCTGTCACAGTTTTACAGAAATCACTATCATATGGGCCATTTCCAGTATGAAACTGGAATGATAATACTTGAAGAATGCCTACATCATGAAGGTAGAATTTCAGGCTTATATAGAAATGAAGAAAACCCTCAGAAAGTGTGCACTGCCACTTTTCCCACCCACGTTGTTGGCATAAATATATAAAAAGAGAGAACACACCAGAGAGAGAGAGAGAGAGAGATCCTGACATTTATTTTAGGTGTACATTATATCATTTCTACATGCCCATGTTTTTTTCTCTAGTCTAAATGTTTTTCTTGAAATACCTTAATTTCTTTTTAAGAGATGGAAGAAATCTGCTCTATGCCCTTCCCAGTCAGGTTAGAATGAACTCAGACTTGCCAGGGGTCAAGAACTCCCCAGACCCCTGCACTGTGTTGATGTTAATTCCTTCTTAAATGGGAAGCCTAAGAAATCTCTAAAGTGCATGAGAAGGTGCTAGTATGGATCTCTTCTGGGTGTTTCTCCAATTGGCATGTCACTTCTACCTCATAAAGTAGACATGGGGGCTGCAGTCTCTCATTCCACCCTAGAAGTTGGCCTTGAATAGCCTCGAGAAGTCAGGAGGAGTTCCCTCTTTGGAATATTCAACACGTACATTTTTACCTGATATTGCATCCCTGGATTCATCCTCGGCTCTGAAAGCTTCTCCTCGTTCATGGTCTGCAAATCAACTTATCCGCATTCCACTAGGAATTTTTATTCCACTACTTCATCTGATGACTGTTTGTAACAGTAACATCTGTTGCTTATCTGCCTTTGAGGAAATCATGGAGATGAGTGAGGTAATATGTGTTAAAATGAAAGAAAAACACTCAGTTGCACCCTTTGCCAGGGCATGGTATCATAGAGCACATCAGTTCCTCAGAATGTCTCATGATTTCATAATAAAAGGTGTCCTTTTACGTCCAGGAAAATTCCCAATGAGTGAAGAGGCTTAAATACACAACTGAAGATGCAAAGAATCTAAATTTAGATTTTAAATTTCTAGATTCCAAGGGGGATGTATAAAACACTAGATCCCTCTAATCTATCCAATATGTGCAAGGCTCAGTTTCTACTATGTAAAAATTGTGAAATGCAAAAAAGTAAAGATCACTGCTAAAAACAATCACTATTATCATTTTAGTTAGTAAAATTCCCACAAATTTTTTTCTTTTATTTTTTTATTGAGGTATAACTGACATATAACATTGAGTAAATTCAAATGTACATGTTGATTTACTACATTTCTTCAGGGAGCCTTTGTATTGGAGAATAGTATTAGAAACCAAGATCTAGACACTGGGCTTATTACTTTACATTCTGTAATCATGGCCATATTTTCTCCAGTTTTAATCTAGTTCTCATTACAATTGAATATACATATAATTATACATTATATAAATATGCCTTCAACTTAAGCCCATTCTTTGTGTCCTGTTCTCGGTAGAATTTTCTCAAGCATATGCTAGTTCTCTTTTAATATTAATATGAATAAGTGGTGCATGGATATTTGTCTGATGGGCAGAAGGCCTTTTCACACTTCCTGAGGTCTTGCTGAAATTCTCAGCCTCAGAGTTAGAGTCACCTTCACATGCTCTGTGAACTTTCAGGGGAGGAAGGAGAAGCTCCACCCTGTCGTTTTGCATCACCTGGGTAAACCCAGCCACAAAAAAATACTTCTAACCTAGTTTCTCTTCCCTCACACTTCTCACTAAACAGCCTCAAGATTCTGCCTCTGAAAAATCAACTCCATGTAGCAAAGTGGTAATAGAACAGAAAGATTCTGAGTTGAAGCTCCATTGTAACATCATTTTTATTTTTTTTTGTAAAATGACAAAACAAAAAGAACAAATTTAAGAAACATGAGGAGCCCCATTAATTGGTATGCAGGTATGTAGGCATTGGACAATGGCAGAGATAATTTGCATCAGAGCTAAAGTAAGAACAGAGAAGTATCAAGCACATTACCAGCAAATAGCACACTAATCATGTATTTATTATTTACCATACAAATAAGAGTATCCTGTCTAGACTGCAAAAGCACTTAAATACAAAGGTGCCAATATTTACAAAGAGTTAGAGAACTTCATTAAATAATAATAAACATTCATTATAAATTAACATGAATGGAATGTTAGGATAAACACCTTCTAGATTGTGTTTATCAGCATAGCCTATTCTTGAAAATTGTTACAGAAATTATCATTTATGTTAGCTGCTACATCTGATTTTGGGAATTGGGTAAAAAAAAAAATACTTGTTCAAATTTTTCAAATAAAAAAACAAACTTTTTTTTTTACTAGAAAAATGGTCTGTAATTGAATAGAATTTAAAATCTACATAACCAGTGGTTTGGGGATTTCCAAATAATTTTGATTTCCACATTTTTATTATGTCAATTTCATGCTCAATAAAAAGAGCTAAAGCAAATGGTTTACCTTAACCAAATTTACTAGCCATGACTTCTGTAGCCTTAATCAAGAGAAGATCACTGTTAAAGACAATCACTATTACTATTTTGTTAGTAAAATCACAAAATATATTGTAGAATTTATAAATACTTAAATAAAGTCAGGAAATAGCCCCTAAATCTTCATAAGTTGTTTTTTTTGTGTTTTTTTTTTTTTTCATTCTAAGACTGAGTTTCCCCTTTTGCTGAGTTGTTCAGTTAAAAGGATATTTCATTTGGAGAGTGTGGCCAGTGACTCACAGTGAGCCAGGCAGGGATTGGGGAGCCAGACCTGATAGAAGGGCACACTCTGTCCCCTGGGGAAACTGACCCAGGTTCTAAAACTTACAGCCTGGACTTATTTAATAACTATAAACCCCTGCTCCAAGAACATCTTTTGATAAAGAAAGGGAGCTTCATGGGCATTTATTCAGAGAAAATAAATTGGTTGAGTACATCTTCTGTGCCAGGAACCATAGGGGACCCCTGGTAATCATTACATCCATCTAGGTAGTCTGTGGCACATGTGTTAGAGGACTGGACTGAGAAAGAAGATCCACGGGACATTTCCAGTGTCTCAGTGAATGTGCAGGTACTTCGCTGCTGGAGATCCAAGTGTCCTGGAGTCGGGGGGGCAGGGAGACAGAGGAGGGTAAGGCTTAGCTGGTGGACTGGATTTCAAGGACTCCAATAGCTGGTAGGGGATTTGCCAGGGGCTTGTTTTATCCTGGAAAATCCTAAAGGGAACCCTACTGCGTTGTTGGTGGGAATGCAGATTGGTACAGCCACTGTGGAAAGCAGTATGGAGTTTCTCAAAAAATTAAAAATGGAACTGCCTTATAACCCAGTGATTCCTCTTCTGGGAATTTATCTGAAAGAACTGGAAACATTAATTTGAAAGAATATATGCACCCCTATGTTCAGAGCAGCATTATTTACAATAGGCAAAATGTGGAAGCAGCCCAAGTGCCCATCCGTAGATGAATGGATTAAAAAGCTGTGGTACATTTACACTTGGTCCTAGGAGATGGAAGATGGCGGCGATATAGGCAGACGTGTCCCAGGTCGTGTCCCGGAGCAAATGGAGTGAGCAGCTGAAACTAATAACATCCACCCCAAATTGGCGAAATTGCTCAGCTGGTGAGACGGTTTGCAGCCGGGAAGAGCAGAACTCCCCTGGAAAGGTAAAAAAAAAACCCAGGGATTTGGGCAGGAAAGTTTTCCAGACCTCTGAGCCCAGAGAGTCGGAGGGAGACTGCGTGGCAGACAGCCGAGTCCCTTGGGACAGGCACAGCCCCTGACGGGGGAAAGGAGAACCGCGGGATTCCTGGCGCCGCCGGGGGAATTGAGAGCTGGGTTCTGTGATCACAGAGGACTGAGCCTAAAGGGGGCAGCCTGAAGAGCTGACTAGACCATGCAGTCCCAGTAAGAGAAGAAGCTTACAGAAACCAAGCCTTCCCCGTTTCCACGGCCGGCATTTGTTTGTTTGTTTTCACTGAATCCTGTTCATGGGACATGTCGGATACAGACACTCACCTGTGCTGAAGAGAGGGAGAGTGTGCGGAGGAGTGGAATCTGGGGAGAGACTGAGGAGAGAAGGGGGGCCGGGAGAGGTGGCAGCGAATTGAGTGCTGAGACACCCCTGAACCCAGGACTGGGGCAGCCATTCTCTCTGGAGAGTGAGACTCCTCCCCCCAGCCCCCAGGCAAGGAGCACAGCCACACCCAGATTCCACCCTGTAGGAGATCAAGAATTAAAATAACCTGATCAGTCCCTGGGAGTTCAGGGTCTGGCCTATAGAGGGATTTTCAATCCCAGCAACAACACAGCGCTGGTAACTAACTATTACGCAGCCAGCTCTGGGCAGTGAACTTCCACTGGACAGAGAGGCCCTATAGCCTCAGAGGCCAGCCCCAGAACACTGCCACCCAGAGGCTGACCCACAAACTGACTCTTTGCTAAACATAAAATAAGGCAGTCTGGGAAACAAATGCGGCCTGCTTTAAAATAAGGACTGTGGTTTACAACACAGAGGAACAGTATATCGCAGGGAAACTCAACACTCTCCTGAATACCTGGCAGGTCTAAGGAGAGCCACACTGAAGAATAGAAGAACCGAAGGACCTTCACTACTGCAATTTTTTTTCTTTCTTTTTTCACCTTTTAACTAAGAAACCATTTTTTTTTCTTCTTCTTTTTTTTCTTTTCTTTTTTTTTCTTTTTTCTTCTTTTTCCATCACCTGATTTTACCCTTTTAATTACTACCTTCTTATTTTTAACCAGTATTATTACTGCTACCATTTTACCATTTTTTAAAGTGCCATTTTATTTTTTCCTTACTTTATTTTGGGATTAGTGTTCACCATTCTATTTTCATCGTTATATTATTGGTTGTTTCTAGTTTGCATTCATCTCCAGGGAGCTATTGCTGGAATTTGTTGGGATTAATGGCTGTTCTATAGGAGTATTCTCCTCATATAAAAAGTCTCTTCCCCTCTTCCACTTCATTCTCTCTTTTAGCTTTTTTTTTCTTTTCTTTTCTTTTCTCGCTTTTATTTTCCCCCCTCCTTTTTCCCAATTTCATTTTTGCACTCCTTTTTTTTGGTCCCTACTTTTCTTTTCTTTTTTCTCTTTTATCTTTTTCTCTTCCTTCTTCCTTATCCCCTAATTCTCTTAATTCGAGTGGTCACCTTTATTTGGGGTTATTAATATCGTGAATATATTTGTGTATAGTGCCTGGTACGTGGTGCCTTGTTGTGTTGTATTTTGTGCCTTTAAATCAACGCAGCAGATCCAAGCAACAGCAACCTCCTGAGCACCACACCCTCTGCTGAGGAACAGCAGCTGTGCGTGAAACCTTGCCCCACCAGCCAGAAGAGCCACCACAGCTGTGAACAGCACCCACCAGAGGAGCTGCTGCCAACTGAAGAGCAGCAGCTACCGCAACCGCCCGAAGAGCAACCACAGACCAAGGAGTCACTGCCACCAAGGGAGCAACCACTGAACGACTCAACATCTAGATATGTCAGTGAGATCAAACATGGGTAGACAAAGAAACCCCCAAAGGAAAGAGAAGGAGGACTATCCAGAAAAGCAGCTAAGTAATACAGAGGCATGCAACATGACAGAAAAAGAATTCAGAATAAGGGTCCTAGAGTGCATAAACCGGATGGAGGAAAAAATCGACAACCTCTGCAAGAAGCAAGAAGAAACAGATGAAAAAATCGATAACATATGGAAGAAGCTAGAAGAAACAGATGAAAAAAACCAACAACTTAAGTAAGACCCAAGAAGAAATGAAGAGTGATATAGCTGCAATGAAAAACTCCATTGAAAGTATCAACAGTAGACTAGGAGAAGTGGAGGACCGAATTAGTGAATTAGAAGACAAGGAAGCAAAACACACCCAAAATGTACTGCAATTGGAGAAAAAAATTAAAAGACAGGAGGAGAGCCTAAGGGAGCTTTGGGACAACATGAAACGAAACAACATACGAATAATAGGGGTACCAGAACAACAGAAGGATGAACAAGGATTAGAAAACCTATTAGAAGAAATAATACAGTTGGTCCTAAAAAAGAAGGAAATCATACCCTTTACAACAACATGGATGGACCTGGAGGGTATTATGCTAAGTGAAATAAACCAGTCAGAGAAAAACAAGTACCACATGATTTCACTCATATGTGGAATCTAATGAATAAAATAAACTTAACAAGCAAAATAATGACAGACTGATAGAGAGCAGGCTAGCAGCTGTTGGGGCCAAGGAGGCTGGATGATGGTGGGTGGTGGGGGAATTGAACAAAAAAGAAAAAGAAGAGACAGAGGAATTATGGACATGGACAAGTGTGGTGATTGCCAGGGGTGGAGGAGGGAGAGGGAGGTGGAAGAGAGTATAGGGGAATAAATGGTGATGGACAAAGACTTGACTTGGGGTGGTGAACACACAGTGAAGTGAACAGATGATCTGTTGTAAAATTGGGCACCTGAAACCTATATAATTTTTTAACCAGTGTCCCCCCCGATAAATTCAATAAAAAGTGGAAAAATAAAATAAAACTCTGTGAATTAGTAATCTGCATGTGTGTGTGTGTGTGTGTGTGTGTGTGTGTGTGTGTATAGATAGATATATATATATAGTAGTATTTTGTTGAAAGCCTAGAATTATATTTAACTAGTGGCCCAGTGCACAGATTCTTGCACATTGAAAGGAAATCAGGAGTCTGTGCCTGCATGCCCTGGGAGTTTCCACATCCCTGTGAGCCACTGGGAAGTTGTGTGGGGAGTCTGTCCTCCTCCCCACAGCTTCCTGAAAAAATATTTCCAAATGTTCCTTCTGCGGCCAGGGTTGTGCCTTGCTGGCCGAGAAGTCCCCAGTAGATGCCTTAGGCCATGCTGGACGCTTTCCACCTCTCAGAGCTGGATAAGAGATGCTCCAAGGTGAACAATACAAAGTTGGGGATCTTGGGGGGCAGGGGTGCTCTGTTGCCCATGCCCCCACCCTTCAGATCTATCTCTCTTTGACCTTTACCCCGATTGTCAGTCACTACCTTGTAGACACTGTTGTATTGTTGCCTTCCTCTGTAGCTCCAGGGCAATCGGTAAGGGATGACATTTGATCTTGATGCCCGAGGCAGGGTTACAGGAGCTGGGTGGCAATATCAGGCTCATCCTGTTTACTCCAAGTGTCCGCGCTTCAACTATTTTCCAGAGATTGTAACTGCAGGCTTATGGGATACTAAGGATGTAGCAGTGCGCTAAGCAGCAAGCGGCCAAGGAGGAGCCTGAGCTGGGGCCAGGCACCATGCCTCTCCCACTCACACCAGCCTTGCCGTGCCTGCCGCTACCAAAGCTGTGCTCACCAGTCGTGAGCCCGGCTTCTAGCTGAGCAGTGCTTCCACTGTGGGAGCACACTAACCACCAGGGGCAGCTCCTTCATAGAGCATCTGCTCCCTGGTAGCCAGTGTGCATCATAGCAACTGGTCGACCAGGCCTTCTGGTTGGCTGTTCTAGTCGTTCAGTCGTAAAGGTCACTTAGGCTTTTATATACATAGATAGCTATAAACATCTGCTCTAAGCCCATCTTTTGATAAAGAAATGGATGTTGATGGTTTGGAAAGGCTGACAATGAGCTATGCAATTCCATCCTATCTAATAATAGACAAACATGGTAATTAACCATACCTCCGACACACTTCCCATTGGCTAATCAGGGCAATATGCAAAATAACTGCCAACCAAGATGGGAGCCAGCAGCCAGGCAGCAGAAGCAAACAGGAGGCTTGCTTGCTCCAGTGATGGAGGAAGCCAAGGTTCCCTGCCTGCCGCTGCACTCTAAGAAGCAATGTTTCAATTATAGAAGCTAAACAAACCCCAGAAACCTGCTTTCAGCCAGCCGGGCCTCAGACCTAGAGCTGCAACAGTGTTTCAATTATAGAAGCCAAACAAACCCAGATACCTGCTTTCAGCAGCCGAGGTCTCAGAGCTGGAGCCGAGCCTCAGAGCTAAAGCCGGCTCTCAGTTCCAGTGACAGCCATAGAAGGTAAATAAATCCCAGAATAAAAAAAGAAAAAAGAAAAAAAGAGAGGTTGGGAGCTTCAGTCACCTGTCAGCCTAAAAACGGCCCTCAGCCCCTCACTCAGACTGGCCAGGCACCCCAGTGGGGACCCCCACCCTGAAGGGGGTGTGACCAGCTGCAAACAGCCATCATCCCCTCATCCAGGCTGGCCAGGCACCCAAGCGGGACCCCCACCCTGATCCGGGACACCCTTCAGGGCAAACCAGCTGGCCCCCACCCTTGCACCAGGCCTCTATCCTCCTATATAATAAGAGGGTAATATGCAAACTGACCCTAACAGCAGAACGACTGGGAATGACTGGTCACTATGACACACACTGACCACCAGGGGGGAGACGCTCAATGCAGGAGCTGCCCTCTGGTGGTCAGGGTGCTCTCACATGGGAGGAGCTCTGCTCAGCCACAAGCCAGACTGATGGCTGCCATACAGCGGTGGTGGTGGGAGCCTCTCTCGCCTCCTCAGCAGTGCTGTCCAACTGCAATTTAGGCCTGTTCCCCGCTGGCAAGTGGACATCCCCCGAGGGCTGCCGGGCTGCCAGAGGTATGTCTGATTGCCATCTTAGGCCCACTCCCCAGGGGATTGGTCAGCAGGTGGTCATCCCCTGAGGGGTCTCAGACTGCGAGAGGGCACAGAGGGGCTGAGGGACTCCCCACTGAGTACACACATTTTTGTGCACCGGGCCTCTAGTCTATATATATAAAAGCCTAAGCAACCGTTAGGACTGAATTATCTGAACAACTGGAACATCCAGTCGACCAGTCGCTATCTTGTGCACTGACCACCAGGAGGCAGACGCTCAATGCAGGAGCTGCCCCCTGGTGGTAAGTGTGCTCCCATAGCCAACCTCCCATGGCCAGCTAACCTTCCCTGGTTCCTCCCCCTGGCCAGCTAGGGCCTGTCCTGCAGGCCCCAGCTGGCCCAGCCCCCACTGGGACTGGGCAAGATAGCCCCAATAGGCCATGATCACTGGCCAGGCCTAGGGACCCCACCCATGAAAGAATTTCATGTACCAGGCCTCTAGTGTATTAATCAATAGCAGGACTGGGCCTAAATCCAGGAGTTTACCTCCCTGTCAATGCAGTGTTGCCTTCACTCTATAAAAATTACTTTATTTGCAGAGTTATTCTTGCAATTTCCCTCCCTTTAAGGAGAAAGACAAGTTTGTGCCAATAACTATTTTCCTGGACTTTATCATCTATTGTCCCAGCAGGGTGTTGTGACTTCTTTTACAGCCTGGCTTTATTATCTCTCTGAAAGGCAATGCTGAGAAAAATTCATGATTCTCTTATTTAGATGAAACCCCAGCTAGTTAATAATTTATGAAATAATTTTACTGCCACATGGATTTTTCTCCCATCTAATCCCATTGTACAAGTACATGTATGCACTAAAATTTTAACAGTGTAAACAGTGGTGTTGTTTTAAATCTTTGCTCCAAAGAGTTATAAACCTGTACGGGAAATGAAATGTTAGCCTTGAAGGCGATGCTATAAAGATACACAATTATTTGTAGAAAGAGACATGTTCATTTGCATATTCTGGGCTGGTCTTTATTTTGTGGCTGCAATGTTCTCCTTGTGGCATCATTTAGCTTCATGTGACACAACACTTGACTATATTACTTTGACCAAACAGAGAGGTATTTTTCTCACATCACAAGAAATCTGGAAGGAGGCCATAGCAGGTATTGGTTCAGCTGGTGTATTGATGTCAAGACAAATTTGAGATTCTCTGGTTATTTTCATCATGCTTACAAGACGGCTACTGCAGCTCCAGCCATCGTATACACAGTGAAACAGGAAAAATAGGGACAGAGGAGGCCTGCTCTGGCGAAATCTTCCTCAGTAGTCTTTCCAGCAGTTTTCAACTTTACTCAGAACTGTGGCTTGGCCCAGCCAGATCACTGCAATCCAAGGTAAGCTTCAAAACATCCTGTGGGCCTGATATCTTCTATGATCAGAGTCTAGCTGTCAGTGATGTAAGCAATTCATCTGGTATTTTTGACAGATGAATTTTTGAGATAAATGGAAACTGGATGCTCGGGTCCTGGAGGACAAGGTGTCAGAACTAGCCTTGGCTACAGCTGGTCTGCTTGGGCACCAGGGCCTTCCCTCAAGACGAGGCGACCGAGAGCTCTCTCAGCTCTCAGTAGGCCAACTTCACAGATAATTTAAACTGGCTTTTTACACTTTAGGAGGAGGACTGCTTGACAGTGCCATCTGTTATGAAAAACCACGTTTCCTGAAAACAAAATGATGGTGTTTGGTTTCATTTTGTTGAAACTTTCTTTTGTGCTGGGTACTTATTTTACATTTGTATCACACAGTTTTTAAAAGAGACTTTTAACTAGCTCTGAGGCTAACTAACACAAAATGGACTACAGACATTTTATCTGCCCTTAATTCTGGGGAAAATTGCTTAATATGGTCAGAAGTAGCAACCCATGCTGGCATTCCACATATCTGTGCTGTCACTTACTGCAGAAGCTACCAGTTCCCCCAAGCCTTGCCTTAGATGGGCAAAGAGTCTGGTCCCAGGGGAATAGTTTAATTAGCTGCTTCACATAATCTCAGTCCATTGAAGAATATACTTCCTATTTTACAAGAGAGAGAGAATGCTCTCTGACAAGTGTGTCCCCTCTGGATTGGCTAGTTCCATAGGAAGGGTATCTCAGGGCAATCCCCTGGGGGAAGGTGATGGTGGTTGTGCCAGGGATGTTTACCAGCTGCCCCATTAGGAGAAGATGCCACAATCATCTCTTACTATAATGTGAAAGTGCTACCTCGTTGGCAAAAAATTTGCAATTGTAGGTATTATTAGAGAATTTCTGTCTGAGCTGGGCCTTCAGAGATAAGTAGAATTTTGACAGATGGAGAAGATGATATAAATTATTAGTACCCAAGAGGCATGAAAGAGAAAAAGTAAATGTTGAGTTTGGGGGGTGGGGAATAAGTATTCCTATGATAATTCATAATTCTTTCAAAAGGTGCAATAATGGAAGCTGAAGCACTGGGTAAAGGTCAGATAAACCATGGAAGATGTGAGGGCCATGCTAAGGAAAAGAGAGTCACTGACTAGTTTTTAGGAGAGGAGTGATCAATCTGACTTAAAAAGTCTCAGGAAGATCATTCTAGGGGCAGTGCTAAGGGTGACATGGAGACGCAGTTACAGAGCTTAACCAATGAGGCAACAACAGGAGAAATAAAAATGAAGGCTCAGATTTGAGAAATGTTACAGAGAACAGGTCACTAGAATTTGACTATTGACTGGATAGTGATCTCTCCAAGATATCTGTTTTCTCCCCCGAGTCAGTTTCCTAGAAATGCCATTGACAAAGTGCCACAGGCTTCAAACATTTATTGTCTCATAGTTCTGGAGGCTAGAAATCAAGGTGTCAGCAGGATTGATCCCTTTTGAGGCCCATGAAGGAGAATCCATTCCTGGCTTCTCTCCTAGTTTCTGGTGACAATCTGCAATCCTTGGCATTCCCTGGCTTGTCATTACTCCAGTCTCTCCCCCACCTTCACATGGCATTCTCTGTGTGTCTCTGTTTTCTTATAAGGACCTCAGTCATCTTGGATTAGGGGCCAACTCTATGCCTCTATGACATCATTTCTTAACTAATTATATCTGCAATGACCCTATTTCCAAATAAGGCCACTTTCTGAGGAGTTAGAACCTCATCATATCTTTTTGAGGAACACAATTCAACCCATAATATCCCTCTTCCCTAAAAATAGAGGCCTGATTTTGGGCTGACCAGCCCCAGCATGGAGACCGCTTTTCCCAGCTTTGGCCACATGGAAGGGTACTGCTCAATGAGGTGAAGGTAGAATCGTTGTATGGTAGTTTCTTCTGTGAACTTTTCTTAAGAAACAGTGCACATGTACCCTTTTGACCTGTCTTCATGATTTCCACCATCCTGCTTCCAGAATAGAGTTGTCAGCTACAACCGAAGCAATCTTCACTCTTACAGATTTACAGATGGTGATGACTGGGCCTTTTGGACACCCTGGAAAAGGTGTTCACGTAGCTCTCTTTCCAAAGGATAATACAGAAGTTCTTACCTGCAGCTGACTCTAACACACAGGTTTGCTGTTTTTTGGATGACACAATTTTTTAAAATCTGAATTAAAAAGCATTTCGGTAGGGCAGGTACACCAGTTCGGTAGGGCATTTACAACCATGCCCATTACATCTAGCTTTACTTAGCTATGATACATGCCTGTTCTCTGAAGGAATTGAGTTTAAGACCTCTGAAATATCTTTTCATTATGTTGAACATTTATTTAGACTAGAGGCTGAAGGCTGTGGGGAGGAAAGGCCCCCTGGTGGTGGTGGTCCACCTTTTCTCTACCACCCGGAGCAAGTGAGTTCTAGAACCAAGCTCCTACATAGACTCGACACAGCAAAATAGAAATTCTGCAATTACCCTGACACCCACTGGGGAGAAGAACTTTAGCAATGATTTATGTTATTCTCGAATGTTTTGGAGATCTCTCTTCACCAGTAACCCCCATCTACCATAGTAGTTGATGAACATGTTTCTTCTAAAAGCACAATCTCTTTCCTGAGAATTCTGGTCAGTGGATTACCTTCAACTGGCCACACTTCCAGGGATATTTTAGGACCTTTAAGAGACTGACGCTCCCAGGACATCTAGCTCTGTCCAATGTTTCTAATGTAGAGGTGGTGCAGTTTCCAGAGACTGGGGACACTGCAGAGGGGACAATTTTTAAAAGGAAATAATGAGTACAGTGAGTACATATAGATTATGAATCACCAGTAAGCCATCCACATGGGTCGTTCAGAACAGACAAACCGCATCCTATGTCCTAGAGCAGTGGTTCTCAACCTTCTGGCCCTTTAAATACAGTTGCTCATGTTGTGACCCAACCATAAAATTATTTTTGTTGCTACTTCATAACTGTAATGTTGTTACTGTTATGAATCGTAATGTAAATATCTGATATGCAGGATGGTCTTAGGCAACCCCTCTGAAAGGGTCATTCGACCACCAAAGGGGTCGCGACCCACAGGTTGAGAACCGCCGTTCTAGAGGGACTGTCAAAGCAGACTCTCACCTGTCCTGACGGATGTGCTGGGCCTGGATATATGCCCAGGAAGAGAGAGCATTCAAGCAGGATGAGTAGCATTGGCAATGCACAGAAAGATTTGGGGGAGTAAGGGTATGTTTCAGATCTGTATGAGATCTAAATGGTGACTCTCACCTCATCTCCACACTACTTTTTCTAAAGCTTTTCAATGATTCTCCATTGAATCTTTGGTATTTAGAAATCTCCTTACTTAGTAGACTTCCCTGTAGTAAATACAATCCATTTGTAAATCAGGGGAAAATATACATACTAGGTTATAAAAGGGTGGTTTCTTAACTGGTGTTAAGCTACAAATAATCTTTTAAAAAGTGGCGTTCTCAGTTCAAAATGCAGACATTACAGTGTATTTATAGCAATAAAAAGCTGGAAATAACCTAATATCTAAAACGATAGAAAAATTTAAGCAAAATATGATATGTTCATATTATGCCATGTTATGTAATCATTGAACATAATTTTATAAAGAATTTTAAATAATAAGTGAACATTCTTAATAAATCTAAAGCAAAAGAAATCTGTTTGATATGAATTGTTACACAGTATGTCACAACAAGCTGAGTATACAGGAGTGGGCAAAAGTAGGTTAATAATAATTATTATTATTAATTAATAATAATATAAGAATAAAATGTGTTTCACATATTCATAACTGTAAACCTACTTTGCCAAGTCTATATATTGTAAAAAGACTTGCGGTTATATGATAAAATGTTTCCAGTGTTTTCTCTGGTTGATGAGAGAATTCCTATTTAATACCATAAATGTGCTATTTTTTCTTAACAAAGAAAAGCAACTCAAAGCTGTCATTTTTTGTGATTCCAAAGGGGTTTTTCTCATGCCCAAACCTCTAAAAGGAACACATCCCAACTTCTACCTTTGTGGTGCCAACAAATGTGAAGAGGGAAAAATGATTTGCTCAAACATTGATATTGCTAGAAAATGCTTATCTAATATAAACACAGCATTGAAGAAAATGCATAACATTGATTATTATGAGACTAGGCATAAACAATTCTTCCTCCTGCATTTTTAAGTAAAGGCCCATGGCTATATGAAGTTGGCTTCTTGGAATACAACATAAGGAAGACACAGGGGTCCCTGTCATGTCCAAAATTAGCAAGGATTATCATGACTAACATGTCAAACACCCTTCCCTGCAAAAAAGAAAAGAATATCAGTTTTTAGAAGTACTCAAGGAAGTTTACCTTCAGCCAATATACAGAGTAAGATTTAGAGCTATAACAATAATACAGTTATCAAGAAGTTCCCAAAATTGTGGACTGACATTCTCCACAAAATATCTGAGTCAAGGTTTATGCAAATGTTTTATTAAAAACTGCCACAGAACTCACTATCTTACCATGATTAGACAGTCACCAAATAACAAAGGAAAATCCTTTGTTTAGGAAAGATTCAAAACACTTCTTTGAGTGCTATAGTTATTTATTTAAAAGAGAACTGAGTGCAGAATAAAATTTTAAATGACTTTATGAAACTATTTTTATGTTTTACAATGATGGGGACAGGGAGTCTTATTAATTATTTTTCTAAACTGTAAAGTAGGAAGGCATATCAAACTAAAAGGATATCACATGAACTCATAAAACTTTAAGGACCTAGCAAGATATATCTTCAGTAGTTCAACTTTTTAAGAAAACATTTTAAAATTTTGGACAGAGAGGAAACCTTTGGGTGTATGGGACAATGTTCCAACTGACTGAGCCACAGTGGCCAGGGCAGTAGGTCTACTTTTAAGTTTTCTAATCTTATGAACATGTGGCATGGACAAACAATTAAAAAAATAAACTCAACTTTTACATGAAGATAAAGCTATATAAATCATCAATAATGAGTAGTTTCAGGCTGGTAGAATCATCTTGAAATTATCTTTATTTTTTATGACATCATTTCTGTTAGCATAAGGCCAATTTTAAAAATCTACTGACTTTCTTAATTTTGGTTTAGAGCTTGATTGGAAAATTTCCAGCTAACATTTGTGAGTTGTAACTTTCTCTTTCTCTCTCCCAGTGGCTTACCCTGCCCCTCCGTCCACAGTCTCTGACTCAGAGACTATTTGGAGAGGACACCTGTTTTAAATGGATCCACAGGAAATACCTATGCTGTCTTTTCATAATTTGCCCCTGCATCTGGTTGGCTGAAATGTGATCACGCTGCCCACAGACTGATGAAACTCCAATGTGACAACATTTACTGGAAGGCAAGGAGAATCCAGTTTATATTTATTTTCCTTCCATTAAGGCCTGGATGTGTAGCGTAGGAAAAAACTAAATAAGCAAAAGGGCAAAACCAGTTTAACCCTGAGAAGATCAGAATTAAATTACACATACGGGTTTTACATCCTAATTCAGAATTTGTTTTTAAGCAGAATGCAACCTTCCAGCATAAACAGTTATCTGACACTTTCTCTTTTTATAACTTTTTATCCATAAACCTCTTTGTCCAAAGTTCACAGTCTGTCTTCTTATGTATGAACAGGATATTTATAAACCTCCTGTGGAAAGTGCAGGGAAGTCTATCTACCGGGATGGCATTTATAAGGGAGTTTTATAGTGACGAATAGTAGTCTGACCTTAAAAATCCAATTGGGTCCAAAATAAAGCAAGTCCATCTACCCGTGCTCAGGTCGACACCCCACGTTCACGCCTCCACGAAGCCCCCAACAGGAACCACCACAAGGACCTGCGCAGAGACCCCCCCAGCTGGAAGCCTGGTGGACCCTGGGCTCCCCAATTCCAGGCCGGGTTTCTGACCTCCCGCCCGCCTCGCTGTCGTCACCGGCAACGGTCCCCACAGCTCGGCGTGCCCTGGGGGCACCCTCACCCCCGCCCCCCACTCCTGGAACCCCTAGGGGGCGCCCCGGCCAGGTCTCCAGGGACAGAGAAGGCAGGAACAGAATGACGGAGATGACGACAGCGCTGACGCCACGCCGCCCTCGGCCCGGCCAACGGTAGTGCCCCACACGCCGCCCCGCCCGCGCAGGTTGCCCCGGCGCCCGCGGTTGCCAAGGTCCCGCGGGGCGCGCCCCGCCCCGCCCCGCCCCGCTGCCCGCCGCGCCGGGCTCCCCGCCGCGCACCCTGCGCCTCCCTCTCTCCCTCCCTCCCTCCTTGCCGCCCAGCCAGCCCAGGCCTTTGGCGAACATGGCGCTTGTCCCCAGTCAGGTGCTGCGGGTGGCGATTCTGCTGTCCTACTGCTCTATCCTGTGCAACTACAAGGCCATCGAAATGCCCTCGCACCACACCTACGGAGGGAGCTGGAAATTCCTGACGTTCATAGATCTGGTAAGGCTGTCCTCTCCCCTCCCCCGTCCGCCCTGCACCTTAGCCGAGTGTATCTGGGGGTGCCTGGCCGAGCACCTGTGCGCACGCGCCGCCAGCATCCTCTCGGGTCCTCGCCTCTTCCCCAGCGATTGCGTCGGAAGGCCTGGCTGCGCCCACACAGCCCCTCTGTAGCACCCCATGTTACCTGGTCGCTGGGGCTCGCGTGGAGTTGGGGTGCAGCCAGGTGGTGGGCTATTCGGAGGGGAACACAGACCTGCTTCTAAGAGATGACACGCAGAGATTGTCAACTTAATACACGGATTGGACGACCTTGATCATGAGGGGCCTCGGACCCATTCGCTCAAGGTGCTTTCCAGAGCACCCATCGTGGGATCAAGTTGCAGCGACTGTGGAAACTGGGTCCTGTCGAATTACCTGGAGCTCCCTCTGCAAAGGCCCAAATCCTCCACACAAAGAAAAGAAAGCGCCTAATAAAGTTGTCTTTGCCCATTGTCGGTAATATCCTTGCAACCATTTACCCAGAAACATCAGGGGAGAGAAATTTCCAAAATGCATTTCCAGTGTAAACTTACACTCTTCCGTATTTTCCTATGTAAACATTTGTATTAGTTTGCATAAGCAGCTCCTCTTTCGGCACAATATAATAGTGTTGGCAATTGCAGGGTTTTTTTTGTTTTGATTTAATATGTACCTTATCCACTTCTGGCAATACAAGCGCCAGAGAATCAGAACGTGAACATAAGGGGGGAGAATGGCATGGGTGGAACCTAGGAACTTGAGAATGACAGGTGGCTAACTTACTCTCCCAGTACACACTGAAAGGTGACCAAGCACGGGCAGAGGGTTCAAACAAAAGCCACCAATGCTAAAGACTACAGAAAATGTAGAGCCAATTCCTGGGGATGCCGAGGTTGGCTACACAAGCAAGATTGTCATCTCTATTGTTGACTCTTAGCGTTGATGAGGAGAACTTGATACCTGCTTTAAGATATTTCCAAAGGCTTGAGACCTTCAAAGAAATGTAGCCACAGGGTTTTGTTTAGAAAAACCACCTTCTATTTTTATCACCTTAGAAACATTCAGAGAGGAATGTAAGTTCCTTTCCCCAGCAGTCTCCAAATTGTGCTCATATCCTGAAGCACCAAGACTTCCCACGGTTTCAGAGGTTTCATTTTTCAGATCTTCAACTTCCATGTCTTTCTTGACATTTATCTCTCTCTCTGAATATGTGTGATGCCTGCCAGTTGTTTTTTCTTGTTCCCACTCATCCAAGGGTTGAGCACATGATAAGGCTCTGTGCTGTGTTTATCTGTTCCTTTTAGCATTCAGAATATTGTCACCAGAACTGTCTTCATATTTGATTGAAAAAGGAAGTCATACTTGTTTTGACAGGAAAGTGTTCTGGGTTGATTGGCCCCACAAAGATGGTTGGCTCTGCCAATTATGCGATATGGTATATTTGCCATAAGTTGAATGAGTGAAATCTACAGCCCTGAGGTTCTGACAAATGTGTAGCAGAGCGTTAGAAATCATGTCCCTTTTTAACGTCTTTAAACTAATGTTAGAAATATTTAGATATCATTTAAAAATATGTACCTAGGTTTTCAGAATTCTTTTAGGGACTATGTAAACAAAATTCCTCTTAAATTACTACAGTATCCCCTTCCTTAATCAGACCTTACCTAGAGTGGACCCATTTTAGTGCCACCGAGGAGCAATGCTGAATTAAAACACTGTTGGAGACCCCAGCAGAGCCATGGGAACTATGAACAGCACCTTTGCATTAGATACAGTGTGGAGGGGAGCAGAGAAGAGGGTCAGCAGGTGAGAGGGATACACATTGACAGTGCTGGTTAATCCATGAGAGGTGACTGCTTCTCATATTAGCATTGCTTACTGTGTGTTAAAAAACAAGACTCACAAAAAACAATACACTTCTTATAACCTCTGGGTGACAGGAAACTGTAGTACAGCCAATTTGGCTCTACTTAAACTGTCACACAGTTTGTATTTTAACCTTTGGTGGTTGGACTTGTCTATTTTAAATAATGATCATCGCAAATACACTTTTCTCTATCAGAATTCAGACATAGATTCAAATTGGAAACTTTTACTTTGTTTCATATTTTTAGATTCAGTTTGCATAGGGCCTTCAGCCAGTCATTCAAATGTCTTACTCTCTGTGGTTCTGATTGAAATATAATAATTCTCTTTAATCAAGAGTTCTTATGAGAAAGTGTGTATAGAATATGTTCACAAAAACACTCATGCAAAGTGATCTATATATCATATATATATATATATATATATATATTTCGGAGTTTATTTTTTTTAATATATTTTATTGATTTTTTACAGAGAGGAAGGAAGAGAGATAGTTAGAAACATCGATGAGAGAGAAACATCGATGAGCTGCCTCCTGCACATCTCCCACTGGGGATGTGCCCGCAACCCAGGTACATGCCCTTGACCAGAATCGAACCTGGGACCTTTCAGTCCGCAGGCCGACGCTCTATCCACTGAGCCAAACCGGTTTCGGCTATTTCAGAGTTTATAGTCTTTAGAGTGTAAGCATGTAAAGCTGTTAAAACAACCCGCCTGTCCATCCTTAGAAATGGCATTTGAAAAGATTAGGCTACTATAATTTACCCATTTAACTTTTCATTTTTGTGTGTTAAAAAACAAACAAAACAAAGCTGAATAAACTTCATTGCTTAATGCCTTGGACAATTTTAGCAATTCTAAGCTCATTAGAGTAATTTTGGAAGAGGGTTCAGCTTCTCAAAATGTTAAGGAGAGGGCCCCTTTCCTCATCCACTTGGCTCGCAGGGAGTCTGCACATTCATCCTGGTGGCCACAGTCTGATTCCATGTTCCATGGCATCAGTTTACCAGAACGTAAGTCAGGAATCTCAGACTACATGTATGGAGGAGATGGTTATATGGCCGTGGCAATTCCAGCTATATCCATATCTTTCTTTAAGTCATCCCAATAGAATCAAAGCTCATGGTTAAAAGCTGAACTTCTGTTCCCAAGAACGTCTTTCCCCATGATTGAAAAAACTGTAAAAGAACTACAGTTCTTTAAGAAAATTCAAATTAGTAAATGGAAATGCAACACTGTAATGTGGTAGGCAGAATAATGGATCCCCAAAGATGACCATCTCTTAATCCCAGGAATCTGTGACTACATGAGGTTACGTGGCAAAGAAGAGTTAAGGTTGCTAATTAGCTGACGTTAAAACAGGGAGATTCTCCTGGGTTCTCCAGGTGGGCCCAAAGTAAATCACAAGAGTTTTTTAAAGTGGAGGGACGCAGAAGAGGAATCACTTGGAGGAAGATGTCGGTTGCTGAAGAAAGTCACAGAGAGATGCAAGATTGTTGGCTTTGAAGATGAAGGAAAGGTCCAAGAGCCAAGGGATGTGGGCGTTGTCTAGAAGTTGGAAAGGACAAGGGAATAAATTCTCCCCTGGAGCCTCCAGAAGAAATATGGCCCTGCTGACACCTTGCTTTTAACCTGGTGAGACCCATTTTGGGCTTCTGCCCTGCAAAAGTATAAAATAATGTGTGTTATTTAAGTCACTAACTATATGGTAATTTGTTAGAGTAGCAATAGAAAGCTAGTCCACGTGACTTTATGTCCTCAGACCTAGAAAAGAAATTCTGAAATGTTGTTGTATTTATGCAGTGACTCAGCTAGTTCTTTCTGTATACTAGGTAATTGGTTAATTTGAGCTTTAACCAAAATATATGTTTTTGCCTACTGCATCTATGAAACTATGCAGAGGAGACATAAATGCAACAATGGGCAATATGAGAATCTATAAAAACTGAACAACATTGGAAAAACTAGATCTTTGCTTTACTGTAAAGTATTTTGGAGACTATCACTATGCAACATGCTGTGCCAGGAGAAGGAATACCCTTAACTGGAAATAAGCTGGAAAGAAAGAAAATTTAAACTAACTGAAGTTCAAATACCTCCTTAACCAATATTACAGCTGATGAATTTTCTTCAAATGATGCAGATTCCTTCCCTGGTCACTAATTAAAGGATAATTGCCCCTCCCCCCAAAGTTATATAACAATTGCCCCCAAAGATGATTAAAATGAGGAATCAGAATAAAACCAGTATAAATAAATTAAATGAAAAAGGCAGATGCATGCTGAGGCCTCAAAGTAGTGCTGGAGTATAATAGGTATTTTTAAACATTTGAACAAATGGAAACTTTTTCTTACCAAATTTTAGTGTTGATCTACTATATAGATCAATATATTAATCCTGCCTTCTATATTTAAGACATATCTAAACATATTTCAAAATACATTGAAGGTGACTCTTACTGTGATATGATTAGAAACATGTTGTAAAAAACAACTTTAAAATAAAAGGAAGAGAAAAATATGTATTAGACAACAGGGATAGGTTACTTATTGCCATTGTGAAGCAAATTTAGCTAATCTTTAGGGCAACCAACGTAAAAAAGAATACACATTTGAGTGCATTGTTCCTAGTGTTAGCATAAAGGAAACATAGCAATTTATCAGGAAAAAACCAACAAAACAGTTCTTTCCAGCACTGACTTTTCAAGTTTATTTATCACTCAGACTGTCATACAGAGAACATCAGGTAGCATAGTAGCAATGCCTTTGATTGGTTTTTAGCAGAACATATAGAAGGATTCTTACAGTTGACTAGAGGCCCGATGCACGAAATTCATGCAAGAGTAAGCCTTCCTTCCCCCAGCTGCCGGCACTGGCTTCCCTCTGGCACCCGGGATCTGGGCTTCCATAGCAGCCCTGACTTCATCCAGAAGGTCATCCAGTCTAATTAACATATTACACTTTTATTATTATAGATGTTTCTTATATCATCCTATATAATAAAAGGCTAATATGCAAATAGACCGAACAGTGGAACGACTGGTTGCTATGATGTTCACTGACCACCAGGGGACAGACACTCAATGCAGGAGCTGCCCCTGGTGGTCAGTGCACTCCCACAGGGGTAACGGCCACTCAGCCAGAAGCTGGGCTCATGGCTGGCAAGCGCAGCAGCAGTGGCGGGAGCCTCTCCCGCCTCTGCGGCAGTGCTAAGGAGCAGTGAGCCGAGCGGTAAGGAGCAAGCAGACGGGCGTTAAGGAGTGAGGGATCCTGGACTGTGAGAGAGTGCAGGCTGGACTGAGGGACAACCCCCCTCCTGCATGAATTTCATGCACTGGGCCTCTAGTACTTTTATGAAAGCCAAAGGCTTGGTCTTATATTTTGACTAGGTGAAGACATTTTTGTAGAGGTTTAAGGTAATATGATGTAGGCACTTATTTTTGTTATCTAAATCTGTATTGCAAAAGAATTTAAGAAAACCAGAGCGTGAAGGATAAAGAAGGGTGTGGGTTGTTCGAAGATCAGGAAATGGTCAAGAATACCTGGAGGATACACTTTTTGCTTTTAGACATACTAAGAATTTTTGGCATTTAAAAAAATGTTTAAAAGTTAGAACTACATATTATACAACGAAGGTGAAATTTAAAAAAAATCTTTTTTTTTTTTTTTTTTTTTAGTAGAATCATCTTTGACCCTGAAATGTGCTCATAAACTAGAAGGATTAAATAATGTTTTTTCCTAACCTAGGGGAATAATTGTGAGTGTAATACTTTGCAAAGCACCCTGTTCACTTTCTTTGAAAGTGTTTCTTTTGAACCAAACATAAAATAGAGGCCTGGTTTTGTTAGAGTGGAGGCTCTAGTTAAGGATATAATCACCCATTCCCTTTCTTAGTTACAACTGTTATTGAAATTACAGAAAGTCATCTGACCACTAGTTGAGGTCACTTCTTTTCCCATCCCTGCCATCCCCCATCCCTGGTATAACATTTAGCAAAATTGGTAGCTGCTCTTGAGGGTTTTCATTTGTTTCTCTGTGTTCCCCTGAAGTGTCATGTGTTTCTGTGGAACTGTGAACAATAGTACAATTTTCCATATTGAATCAGATATTCCTGTGAGCCAACATGCTTGGAAAAATCTTTCTGCTTAGGATTCCATAACAACGGAGCTTTCTTTTGTATCTAGCAGCCTATGGCTAGACAGCAAAGGGCCCATTTCTCACCGGCAGGGCAGTCCTCCTGGAGTCCAGTGAGCACAGAGCTCCCTTTGAATGCAGGGCATCCCTTGATCAGATCAATTCTGGAGCAAGATAGGGAATGTAGTTTCGATTGGCTTCATCAAGATAGACTGCTCAATAATAACCAGAGAAATTGCTTGAATACTGTTTTGCATCTTGAGAAAATAGAATGTGTCCATTACAGTATTTTAGAAGCATGGAGTTCTAAAAAGTCAGTGAGATAATGGTATAGCCCTTTAATACTGACTTAGATGTGTCAGGCTATTATTATTTAAACATTTAATTTCACAAGCAATACATAGAATCATAGAAAATTTGTACAGTACAGGAAACCATAGGGAAGAAAATACACTCCATCTTAATTTATCCCTAATTTTCTGTGCATCTTAGCATTTGAGTGCTTTAAGGTGGTATTTAAATGGGAACTTTATATACACATGGAAATACACACAAAGTCAGGCTGCAGTTATATATTATATACACACACACAAACACACACACACACACACACTCACACACACACACACACTGAGTGGCCAGATTATTATGACCACCCCATCAGTACTTTGTTAGGCCACCTTTTGCCTTCAATACTGCAGTGATTCTTCTTCAGGCAATGCCAAGAAGAATCGCCGCACTATTGAAGGCAAAAGGTGGCTCAATGAAGTACTGATGGGGTGGTCATAATAATCTGGATACTCAATATATATATATACAGTGTATGTACATATATAGTCAGATTTAAAAGTTATTTTTAAATTGCAGAGAAGAATATTACTCAGAGATACCAATGTTAATATTTTGTGTTTTACCTTTTGAGCCATATATATTCTTTTTTTTTTAAAAAGAGAAAAGCTCAATATATACATACTAGAGGCCCGGTGCATGAAATTTGTGCACTGGTGGAGGGGGGGGGGAGTGTCCCTCAGCCCAGCCTGCACCCTCTCCAATCTGGGACCCCTCGAGGGATGTCTGACTGTCACAATCTGGGACTGCTGGCTCCCAACCGCTCGCCTGCCTGCCTCATTGCCCCTAACTGCTTCTGCCTGCCAGCCTGATAGCCCCCCCAACTGCCCTCCCCTGCAAACCTGGTTGCCCCAACTGCCCTCCCCTGCTGGCCTGGTCCCCCCCAACTGCCCTCCCCTGCCAGCCATCTTGTGGCTGTAGATGCCACCATCTTTGAGGAAGTGGCAGTGAATTAGCATATCCCCTCCTTATTGGCTATGGGCACTACCATCTTTGCGGCAGCATGAGGGTCAGTTAGCATATTCCCTCTTTATTAGATAGGATGGTTTGTAAAACTTAATTTTTAAATTAACATTCACAAAAATTAACTCTTTTTGGTGTACAGTTTATGGGTTTTGATAGATGCATAGACTCATGTAGCCACCACCACAGTCACCTAAAGATATTCCTTCATGCTATCCCCTTGTAGCCAAACTCTCCCCTGAATCTTAGCAACCCCAGATTTGTTCTCTATCCCTATGGTTTTGCGTTTTCTAGAAAAAACATAACATATAGTACATAGCATTTGAGTATGGCTCTTTGAGTTTAGCATAATGCATTTCAGATTCCTACATGCTGTTGTGTATCAATAGTTTGTTTCATTTTATTACTGAACTAGAGGCCCTGTGCACAAAAATTTGTGCACTCGGGGGGGTCCCTCAGCCAGGCCTGTGTCCTCTCGCAGTCTGGGACCCCTCGGGAGATAACGACCTGCTGGCTTAGGCCTGCTCCCGGGTGGCAGAGGGCAGACCCAATCCCTAGGTGCAGCCCCTGGTCAGGCTCAGAGCAGGGCCGATTGGGGAGTTGGGGCGCCGCCCCGTCATGCACAGAACAGGGCAGATTGGGAGGTTGTGATGCCACCCTCAGTCACGCTCAGGGTAGGGCCAATTGGGGGGTTGGGGCACCGTCCCCTGTCACACTCAAGGCAGGGTCGATGGGGAGGTTGCGGCGCCACCCCCTGTCACGCACAGAGCAGGGCCAATCAGGGGGTTGGGGCGCTGCCCCCATCACACACAGAGCAGGGCCCATCAGGGAGTTGGGGCACCGCCCTCTATCACCCACAGAGCAGGGCCGATCAGGGGGTTGGGGCGCCGCCACTGTGACACTCAGGGCAGGGCCGATGGGGAGGTTATGACTCTACCCCATCACACACAGAGCAGGGCCCGTGGGGAGGAGGGGAGGGGAGCTCCCCCCTATCAGGCACAGAGCAGGGCTGCTCAGGGGGTTGTGGCCCCGCCCCCTGTCACACACAGAGCTGCAGGGCGATCAGGGGGTTTGGGCGCTGCCCCCTGTCAGGCTGATCCCGGTGCCGGGAGGCATATTAACCTTTTACTTATAGAGTAGAGGCCTGGTGCATGGGTGGGGCCGGCTGGTTTGTCCTGAAGGGTGTCCTGGATCAGGGTGGGGGTCCCCACTGGGGTGCCTGGCCAGTCTAGGTGAGGGGCTGAGGGCTGTTTTCAGGCTGGGAGTGACTGAAGTTCCCAACCGCTCCTTTTTTTCTTTTCTTTCTTTTTCTTTTTTTTTTTTTTTTTATCCTGGGCCAGCTTTACCTTGAGGCTTGGCTCCAGCTCTTAGGCCTCCTCGGCTGAAAGTAGGTTTCTGGCCTTTGCTTACAATGTTGCGAATCTGCTGGCTGAAGTCCCGCGGTATTTGTTAAAATGTTTCTAAACTGCCCGCTCAGAGGCCTGCAGCTTTAGGCGGGGAACTTGGTTTCCTCCAACGATCCTCCGTCACTGAGGCAAGCAAGCCTCATGTTAGTTTCAAGCTGCCTGGCTGCCGGCGGCCATCTTGGCTGACAGTTAATTTGCATATCTCGCTGATTAGCCAATGAAAAGGGTAGCGGTCGTATGCCAATTACCATGTTTCTCTTTTATTAGTGTAGATAGTATTTCTTTAATTGTTGAATTGCATCCCATGGTATTCAACTTATGAATACCATGGAATATTTATCCACTCATAAGTTGAAGAGCTTTTGAGTTTTTTCTAGTTTGGGGTAATAATAAAGCAGCAGCTATAAACATTTGCATACAAGTTCTTGAATGAACATGAGTTTTCATTTTTACTGGGAGTGTACCTAGGAGTGGGATTGCTTGGCTATATAACTGGATAAGAAACTGCCAAACTGTTTTCCAGGGTGGATGTGCCATATAGTATTACCATCAGCAGTGTTTGAGAGTTCCAATTGCTTTGAGTCTCATCAGTGTGGCATTGTCAATTTTTCTTCTAATTTAGGTATTATAATAAGTGTGTGCTAGTATCTCATGGTGGTTCTAATTCGCATTTTACTGGTGACTATTGATGTTAAGGGTCTTTTTCTGTGCATATTTATCATACATATCATATCTTTGAGAAGTATCTTTTCCAGTCTTTGCCCATTAAAAAATTAGATTGTTTCTTAGGATTGAACGTTAAAATTTTTTGTGTATGCTGAATATAAGTTCTTTGTCAAATAAGAGATTTGCAAACATTTTCTCCCTGGCATGACATGTAATTTCTTTTGCAGGGCAAAAGTTTATCATTTTTATGACATCCAAATAATAATAATTTTTTTCTTTTATGGAACATGCATTTGATGTTTATTTAAGAAAGTTTTACCTAATCCAAGGTCAAAAAGAGTTTCTTCTCTATTTCTTTTTAGAAGTTTTACTTCTTAGACCTATGATCTTTTTCGAGTTAGTTCTTTAGGTATGGTGTCAAATTGAGTCTCTTCCCCCACCCCATAAGGTTATACAGTTGTTCCAGCACCATTTCTTGAGAGGACTATCCTTTCACAATTGCTTTGCACCTTTGTCAGAAATCAAGTGACTATATTGTGGCTCTATGTGGATTCTATTCTGTTCTACTGATGTGTCTGTCTGGTCACAAGTCCCACACTGTGTTGATTATTGCAATTTATCATCAGTCTTTTTTCAAAATTTATTAGGCTATTCCTAAATGCTTTGCCTCTGTTTGAATTTTATACTACTCTTATGAATATCTACAAATAATTCTACTGGGACTTTTGAGAGGAATTTCATTGAATCTACAAAATTATTTGTGAAAACTTGAAATATTAACATGTACTCTTCCAATCCATGAACATGATATATCTCTCTATTTATTTAGATCTTTGATACCTTTCATTGATGTTTTGTAGTTTCCAGCATATATATATATATATATATATATATATATACTGCACATATTTTGTTAAATATATACCTGTTTTGTTTTTATTAGTGCTATTACAAATGGTATTTTTAAAATTAGCCTTTTATTAAATCTTTCATATTTCACATTTTTATTGAGTTAATTGTAGATTGACATTAGTTGTATAACATAATGCAGAGAGATCTGTGTAGCTTTACTCAGTTTTCTCCAATGGTAACATCCTGTATAACTGCATCATAATATCACAACCAGGACATGGATCTTGAAACAGTCAAGACACAGAATAGTTACATCACCACAAAGGACCTCATGCAGCATTTTTATGGCCACACCTACTTTCTCCCTTAGTCCCATCCCTGGCCCCTGTCATCCATGACTTTGTTCTCCATGATTTTGTCATTTCAATATTATTATATAAATTGGATCATATATATGTGTCTATGGGGGATTGGCTTTTTCACTCAGAATAATTCCCTGGAGATTTCATCCAAGTTGTTTCATATGTTGATGGCATGTTCCTTTTAATGCTGAGTGGCATTTCATGGTATGCTTGCAACACAGTTTGTTTAACCAGTCACCCATTAAAGTATATCTGGCTAAATTAGCTTTTCCTAACCATTATATGCTTTTATCATTGCTCAGTTTCAAAGGTAAATTCTAGTCTTGTGTAGGCCTCTCTAGAATAAGAATGACTAAATTATTTTGAAGATCTCTCTAATCAGACTGCCCCTCTTTGCTCTTAAATTGCGATTTTAAATAGCATAGAATAAAAAAAGAACTTGTGTTATTGTAACTGTAAATAAGACTTAACTTTGATACCTCATAATGTGAATTCCCTTGGGCTAAGATTTCACTTATGTGTGTACTACCACAGTGCCATGCTGGTACAGATAGTTAAAAGATAATTACATGATAATAATTGATAAGCAGTTTTCCTAATGACTTCTCTGTCTTCTAAGTTAATAATAAAAAATAAAATATCTTTTGATCTTGACATGGATCTCTATCAAATATAAGTTAGAAGTCAAGAGAAGTGTATCAAAGACACTGCAATACCATTGCATTTGCTTTATTTCTACTTCGCATTTTTACTGAATGACAACTTAAAATTATAACTTAAAATTATTTTTTATTCTAATGCATTTAATGTTTCCACATGTTAACACAAATTAAACTCATAACTTCACTGCAATAACCACAACCTGAGCCAATTTATGTTTGCCACAAAAAGTCATTATGATGTGACCTACTTTGATATTTTAAAAATTGCCATTAGTGTCCTTAGGCATAAATAGAAAGGGACCATCACTCTACCAGAAGATCTAAACTGTAAAGGAAAAGAGATTTTTTTTAAAAAATAGAATGCCAACAGATGTAACCTCCCTGTTTTTTGCTGAAATGGGGCTTGCTCTGTGAATTTGTAGTGGGAGGATTTCCCCAGTCTTTATGCCTTCCTCATTTCCTCATTTTTTAAAACCAAAGATTTGTGATCCAATATTATAAACACATCCTTGCATGTCCTCAATTACCATATCCCTTTTGCTTTCAGTTTTACTCAGCTAGAAAATCTGTAATCCTGATTAACCCCGACTACCTGCCTATGCATGTCTGCACCTGAGCAGCTGAGCACTATTTAAAAAATCACAGAAGCATGCCATTGGGTCTTGCTTAATCTGTATGACCACAAATATCAAGTGGGCGCCCAGTACTGCCAACAATGTGCTACAGTCCCTAGTCAGTTGAATATCTTATTCTCCCAGTGCCTGTTTCCCTCTGTCCTCAAACTTGGTCATCCCTTCCCTGATCCTCTCAGTGCTCACTCAGAGAACAATCTTCATATTGGCCAAAGCACATAATGAACTTACTACTTGTTTCAGTAAGAACACAAAAGCAATCAGAAGAGACTTCTACTTCTCCCATTATCACGTCTACCAATCTACCTTCAGGTGAAGCTGTACTCCATGTTCCCTCCTGTTAGATGAACTGTCTGTTCTTCTAAGGACAACTTTCTGTGTGCACACTCAACAACCTCTAACCTTCCTGCGTATTCTGTTACTCAGATTACCCCCCTTCCCTCCCGTATTGTATAATTTTCCATTTCTATTACTTCATTTCAATCTGTCTACACACATACTATGCCGTATCTCATCGTAAACAAAACAAAATAAAATTTATCTTGATCTTGAGTCTTTTAGTGCCACTCTATTTTTCTTAATCTATTTTCAGCAAAGCTCTTAAAAGAACTGTCTACACATCTAGTTTCCACTTCCTCTTCTCCCATTCTCTCTTAAACCCACTGCTGAAAGAGCTATAATTAAGGTCATCAGTCACCGCTACACTGACAGATATAATGGCCAATTTTAAATCTTTATTTAACTCAAACTCTCAGGAATATTTGATCCAGTTGGTCACTTTCTGTTTCTTGAAATACTTTCTTAAACTTGGCTTCTGGGAAAATATGCCCTCCTGACTTTCCTCCTACTTTTCTGGCTGTTTCTTTTTAGTTTCCCTTTCCAGTTTCTCTTCCTCTTCTTAACCTCTCAATGTCAAATGTCTAGAAATCAGTTCTAGATCCTCTTCCTTTTATAGTCTACATTCTGCACTTGGGCATTTCACCTAGCATCATGGTTTTTAGTATATTCTATGTGGTGATGGTCCTCCAGATTTAAATCTGGAGTCCCAATCTTTCCTAAGTTCCCTATTCCTCTATCCAACTGCCTGCTTTGTCTCTGCTTAGAGGGTTAATATGTATTTCAAACTTGTGCTCAAAATCAATATTCTTGGTTTTACCTCCCAAACCTGCTTCTACCTCATTATTCTCTATCTCAATAAATACCACCATTGTTCAGGACTGTAGTGTAGTACAAATTCAAGGTTTATTGTTCAGATGTGTCAATTGACTTTTTATTTGAATCTTCTATTAATTTTTTTAATGTGCATCGCATTTGTTTGAAATAGACTAAATACTGCACGCAATTTGGCAATTGTACCTAACTCTTGAAATTTTCAACCTCTCTACAGATCTACTATATTAATTACATTATGGTAATGATCAACTAATATCTCTTTGTTTGAGAAATTGTCGAAGATCAGAGAGTAACCTTCAAAATGGCCAAAGAACATAATGCTCAAGAGAAAAAAAAACTCATGAAAAACTCTTTTAACCAGTTTCAGGTTTTGGAGAAATTTCAGCAAAGGCTTTTTTTAAAAATTAGTTTTTACCTAGCATTTAGGAGAGTAACCTCAAATTATATTTTGATTCTACCAAAGATGGTCATATTTGGATTTGATTAGCAAGTTGTAAATACCATGTAAAAAAATCCAAATGAATTGCCCCCAAAAAACCTCCTGGAACTAATTAGTAGTTATAACAAGGGTGCAGGATACAGTCCCTTTCCTATATATCAATAATGAAAAAAATGGAATTTGAAATTAAAAACACAATACAATTTACATTAGAACCCCCCAAATGAAATACTTAGGTATAACCTAACAAAATATGTACAACATACACATGAGGAAAACTATAAAACTCTGATGAATAAAAATAAGGAAGAATCAATAAATAGAAATATATTCCATGTTCATGGATAAAAAGATTTAATATTATCAAAATGTCAGTTCTTCCTGACTTGATCTATAGATTCAATGCAATCCCAATAAAAATTCCAGAAAGTTACTTTGTGGATAGCAAAACATAGATTCTAAAGATTTATGGAGAGGAAAAACAACTACAATAACAACGACAAAAAACCCATGGAGCCCTAGTCGGTTTGGCTCAGCGACGGAGCGTCGGCCTGCAGACTCAAGGGTCCCGGGTTCGATTCCAGCCAAGGGCATGTACTTGGTTGCGGGCACATCCCCAGTAGGAGATGTGCAGGAGGCAGCTGATCGATGTTTCTCTCTCATCGATGTTTCTAACTCTCTATCCCTCTCCCTTCCTCTCTGTGAAAAATCAATAAAATATATATTTTTAAAAAATAAACCAACAGATTTGCTAACACAATATTGAAGAACAAAGTTGGATGATTGACATACCTGACTTCAAGACTTACTAAAAAGCTACACTAATGAAGACAGTGTAGCATTGGTGAATGAGTAGAAAAATAGATCAATAGAAAAGAACAGAGAGACCAGAAATAGACCTAAATAAATACAGACAATTGATCTTTGACAAAGGAACAAAGACAAGTCAATGGAGCAAAGATAGTTTTTTCAGCAAATGTACTGGAACAACTGGGCATTCACATGCAAAAAAATGATTCTAAACACAGACTTATAACCTTCACAAAAATTAACTCAAAATGCATCACAGCCTGAAATGTAAAATGTAACACTATAAAACCCCGATAAGATAATAAGAGAAAACATAGTTGACCTTGGGTCTGGCACTAAGAAAGACAATGTCAAGGCAATGGGGAAAATGAAGCACTGACTGGTAGTAAATATTTTCAGAAGACATACTGATAAAGGACTGTTATCCAAAATGTGCAAAGAACTCTTAAAACTCAAAAATAGAAATAAACTGATCAAAAAATAGGTCCAAGACCTAACGTGGTGGTTCTCAACCTTCTGGCCCTTTAAATACAGTTCCTCATGTTGTGACCCAACCATAAAGTTATTTTCGTTGCTACTTCATAACTGTAATGTTGCTACTGTTATGAATCATAATGTAAATATCTGATATGCAGGGTGGTCTTAGGCGACCCCTGTGAAAGGTCATTCGGCCGCCAAAGGGGTCGCGACCCACATGTTGAGAACCACTGTCTTAACGGATACCTCACTAAAGAAGATATATAGATGAGAAGCAAGTAAGCATATGAAAAGATTTCCCACATCATATGTCATCAGGAAAATACAAATCAAAACAACAAAATACCACTATACACCTATTAGAATGGCCAAAATCCAAAACACTGATAACACCAAATGCTGGCAAGGCTATGAAGCAACAGGAACTCTCATTCATTTCTGAAAGTGGTTCAGCTACTTTGAAAGACAGTTTGGCTGTTTCTTACAAAATTAAATATTTTCTTGCCATACAACCTAGCATTTTTTTTTTTACCCAAAGACATTGAAAACGTGTCCACACCAAAACCTGGACACAGAAATTCATAGAGGCTTTATTTGTAATTGTCAAAACTTGAAAGCAACCAAGGTATCCTTCAGTTGGTGAATGAATAAGTAAACTGGTGCATTCAGACAATGGATATTACTTAGCACTAAAAAGAAATGAGCTATCAAGCCATAAAAAGACATAGAGAAATCTTTTGAAATTAAATTTATTGGGGTGACACTGGTCAATGGGATCATACAAGTTTCAAGTGTACACTTCTATGATACCAAATCTGTATGTTGCACTGCGGGCCTACCACCCAAAGTCAAACCATGTTCCAACACCATATGTTAGGCTCTCTCCAACCCCCACCACCCTACTACCCGCTTTCCTCTGATAACCACCACACTGGTTTCTGTGTCTATGAGTTTCAGTTTTATATTCCACTCTAGAGGCCCGGTGCATAAAAATTTGTGCACTCGGGGCGGGGGGGGAGGGGGGGCACAGCCCAGCCTGTGCCCTCTCGCAGTCTGGGACCCCTTGGGAGATAACGACCTGCTGGCTTAGGCCTGCTCCCGGCTGGCAGAGGGCAGGCCCAATCCCTAGGTGCAGCCCCTGGATGGGCTCAGAGCAGGGCCAATTGGGGAGTTGGGGCGCCGCCCCCCTGTCATGCACAGAGCAGGGCAGATTGGGAGGTTGCGATGCCACCCTCAGTCATGCTCAGGGTAGGGCCGATTGGGGGGTTGAGGCACCGCCCCCTGTCACACTCAAGGCAGAGTTGATGGGGAGGTTGTGGCGCCACCCCGTCACGCACAGAGCAGGGCCAGTCAGGGGGTTGGGGCACTGCCCCCTGTTATGCACAGAGCAGGGCCGATCAGGGGGTTGGGGAGCTCCGCCCCCCCGTCACGCACAGAGCAGGGCCCATCAGGGGGTTGGGGACCTCCCCCCTGTCACGCACAGAGCAGGGCCCATCAGGGGGTTGGGGAGCTCCCCCCTGTCATGCACAGAGCAGAGCCCATCAGGGGGTTGAGGAGCTCCCCCCTGTCACTCACAGAGTAGGGTCGATAGGGGAGTTGGCACACCGCCCCCTGTCACACACAGAGCAGGGCGGATCGGGGGTTGAGGCGCCACCCTCTATCACCCACAGAGCAGGGCCGATCAGGGGGTTGGGGTGCCGCCACTGTCACACTCAGGGCAGGGCTGATGGGGAGGTTATGGCTCTACCCCGTCACACACAGAGCAGGGCCCGTGGGGGGGGGGGAGGGTGATGGGGTGCCACACCCTGACACACACAGAGCAGGGCCAATCAGGGGGTTGGGGCGCCTTCCCCTGTCATGAACAGAGCAGGGCAGATAGGGAGGTTGTGGCTCCACCCCGTCACACACAGAGCCACAGGGCGATCAGGGGTTTTGGGCGCTGCCCCCTATCACGCTGATCCCGGTGCCTGGAGGCATATTACCCTTCTACTATATGGAATAGAGGCCTGGTGCATGGGTGGGGGCCGGCTGGTTTGCCCTGAAGGGTGTCCTGGATCAGGGTGGGGGTCCCCACTGGGGTGCCTGGCTAGTCTGGGTGAGGGGCTGAGGGCTGTTTTCAGGCTGGGACTGAAGCTCCCAACTGCTCCTTTTTTTCTTTTTCTTTTTTTTATTCTGGGCCAGCTTTAGCTCTGAGGCTCCAGCTCTTAGGCCTCTGCTCCTGAAAGCAGGTATCTGGTTTGTTTCGGTTCTCGAAACTCTGTATCAACTCCAGCTCTGAGATCCCGGCTAGCTGAAAGCTGGTTTCTGGGGTTTTGTTTAGCGTCTGTATTTGTTACAATGTTTGAAACTGCAGGCTCAGAGGCCTGTAGCGGCCTGCGGGGAACGTTGGAGTCCTCTGTCACTGAAGCAAGCAAGCCTCATGTTAGTTTCAAGCTGCCTGGCTGCCGGCTGCCATCTTGGCTGACAGTTAGTTTGCATATCGCCCTGATTAGCCAATGGGAAGAGTAGCGGTCGTACACCAATTACCATGTTTCTCTTTTATTAGTGTAGATATGAGTGAATATGACTTATTTCACTTAGCATAATATTCTCAAGGTCCATCATATTGTCGCAAATGGCAGCATTTCATCTTTCCTCATGCCTGAGTAATAGTCCATCATATGTATGTATCCCATCTTCTTAAATGCATATTAATAGGTGAAAGAAGTCAATCTGTAAAGGCTACATGATTCCAACTATAGGGCATTTTGGAAAAGGCAAAACTATGAAGAGAATAAAAAGATCAGTGGTTGCCCAGGGTTGAAGGTAGGGGGAGGGATGAATAAGTAGAGCATAAATGATTTTTAGGGCAATTAAAATAGTCTATATGATACTTTAATAATGGATGCATGTCATTATACATCTATCCAAATCCATAGAATGTACATCACCAAGAGTGAACCTTAGTGTAAACTATGGCCTTTGGGCGATTCTGACATGTCAATGTCAGTTCATCAGTTGTTATAAATGCACCACCACTCTGGTGGGGATGTTGATAATGGAGAGACTGTATGTGGGCCAGGGAGTATATGGGAAATCTCGGTACCATCTCCTCAATTGTGCTGTGAACCAAAAGTGCTCTAAAAAAATGAAATCTTAATAAAAAAATGGTGGCAAATATCAAAGAACTAAAAGCACATTATTAGCTCTTTTTATATGTTGTTATACTACAGCTAACTTCATACATTTTTCAACCAGAAATAGTGCAAAGATCAAAGAACTTTCAAAGGGATTTCTAATTAACAATAAATATAAGTTACTCTCTGCATAATTCAGGTTTGCTATGTCCTATTCCATAAAGTACTCCATATAGAGACGTTTTAAAAGTCAATCATGGAAAAAATGATAAACACAAAAGAGTATAATTGATATATGCCTAAGGTATTAACATATTTATAAAATTGATTTTACTAGTACTGTTGCTTTCTATATCATGCTCTTTTCCCATCTCATATTTCTTCCTTCTGCTGAAGGTAGCTGCCATTCCGAATTTTGTGTTTATCATTCCCTTTAAAAAAAAAATAGTATGTACTCCTAAACAGTATATTGTGTTGGTTAGTTTTACTTGATTAGGGCCTTCATAAAAATGGTATGATTATGAGGCTTTCTTTATCTAAATAGAAATAGCATGCTTAAGTAGGGTAAACTTGACAATACAATGAGCCATTGTGATATTGTTTACATGCCTGTGTTTCTTATTGCCTTCAGTACTGTGTAATTTAGTCTTGCAACTGATTATCCAATTAGGAACTGGAAGGGTGATATGTAAATGTTACTGTCTAACTGACAGGATGATTTATTAGAAGTGTATCTTTGTGGAATTTCACCTGCTTTGTTGTTTGGGAGGCCCAGTGTCAAACCAAAACATATGTGTTGATGGCAGACCTGTGGCCAGCTTTTTAAGAAATTTCAGCCAAAGTTGAATTCCATTCAAGTACAATTTTGGGTTATTCAGCCAGTGGGGTCGTAGTGATTTTAAAATGTATTTATCTTTTCTATAGCTTCGATCAGCATTGTTGAAACTTTCAACACACTTGGATATAACCCAAGGGCCCTGATGCCACCCACTGACTATAGTAACTCAGTTTTTGCCACTGCTTGTGCTAGTACTTTCTGTTCTTCCAATGTCAGCTGCCAAGTGAATTCCCTGAACCCTAAGATTTACATGCAGATAGATGCCTTTCCTCTGCGCTTCAAGTGTGGCTCATTGATCTCCATGGTCGGCAAACTACGGCTCGCGAGCCACATGCGGCTCTTTGGCTCCTTGAGTGTGGCTCTTCCTAAGCCTTAGGAGTACCCTAATGAAGTTAATAACAGTGTACCTACCTATATAGTTTAGGTTTTAAAAATTTCGCTCTCAAAAGAAATTTCAATCGTTGTACTGTTGATATTTGGCTCTGTTGACTAATGAGTTTGCTGACCACTGATCTAGGTTGTTTACTTTAGTCTCTGAGATGGTTGGAGTTCTGTTTTCATTAGAAATATATTTTTTATTTTAGTATTTTGTTTCAACGTGATTTTCATAGAAAGTGCTATCAATTATTTTTTATAAAGAAAGCAGAAAAAGAGTAACTGCCTGGGCAGTGTCACTCAGTGATTGAGCATTGACCTATGAACCTGGAAGTTACAGTTCGATTCCCAGTCAGGGCACATGCCCAGGTTGTGGGCTCGATCCCCAGTATGGGATGTGCAGGAGGGAGCTGATCAATGATTCTCTCTCATCATTGATGTTTCTGTCTCTCTCTCCCTCTCCCTTCCTCTCTGAAATAATATATATACATATATATTTTTAAGAGAAACTGATATTGGGCCATAATTTAAATATGCAAAACGAAATAAGCATTGATTTATTTTAGGAAATAACAAAAGTCAATATTATAAAAACTGGTAGTTAAAGCTAATTTTAAAGTTCTCCCTTAGATGCTGCTTTGTCTTTATTCCCCTTGTTTTAAAAAGCAAATGAAATATACATACCCCATAAAAATTTTATAAGATGATAATGGGGAATACATACTTAAAGCTTATTGCCTTAAATAATTAATTATGCTTATTGTTATAAAAGTTTGAATTTCATTTTGTATCATCTTTGTATATATCAGAAGTTTTTATATTTCTTTTAACTCTTTTTACTTATACTGATGATAAATTGCTCTAAATAGTAGGCAGTATGTAAGTTTATAAAAGTGAGATGTTAGGTTTCTGGCTTTTATCCTTCCAGTTTCTATTTTGGGGGAATAGGTAAGAAAATGTGATAGTGAGATCACTCACATAGAGGCATCTTGGAAGCCAATGAACCTGATGCTCAAAAAATACTTGCGAGCACATTTCATCAATTAATGAACAAGTAGCCTGCCGTGGTGCTACCTATCAATGATTCACAGCATTGTATGAATTATTCTAACTACGCAAGCACAACGTTTGCCTTCTACTATCTTAGCTTAATTTCTGGGAAACTATTGGTTAGAGAAAAGAAGAGCAAGTTGAAAGGGTTGAGGAGAGGAAGACCATCCTTAAGAGTGTGAATGTCTTCTAGAACAGCACTTGAATTAGGTAGCTGTGTTTGGGGACTGGAGACTGCTGGAGGACAGCATGGAGGTGAGGCCCTGAAAATCGAACTGCTTGTCCAACATGATCACCATAGAAACCATCTGCTGTGGCTCCTGAACTCTGTTAACATCCTGAACTCTGCATGTAAGAGTGTCCTAGATAAAATAACAATGGTTGATATTATTTCTCATCACCACAATGCACCTTTGTTTTTTGTTTAGTTACCAGATACCTGACTTAATAAAATACGAAAGTTCGTTTTGAGCAGAGACAGATGGAGATATGTGAAAGTAGTCATTTATTTTTGTCATCAAAGCTAAAAGCAAACAAAAACAAAGAAACAAATAAAACTTTATACATTGGACTGACATTTGATTTTATTTTTTATATTATCCCCAAATCCTGAAGATTTATTTATACATTAGGCACAAATACCTAGTGTACATATATGCCTTAGGCCAGAAGCAGTGATCTGCTCTTTCATAAAGTGTCATTGAATTGTACATTTAAAATCCGCACAAAGGCAATGAAAAAATAGTCACTTTTATTAGTTGACTTGTTTATGCAACAAAGACATTCTTAATACTAACTGGGTACCACTCTGTTAGGTTATGATACTACAACGACAAGTAATATACTCACTGAGGTATAATTTGTAGCATTGACAGGGTAGATGTGATAAATGTGGAAGTTTTCTAAAGTGAGCTACTGAACGTACTTTCTAACCCAAAATTATTCACGAAAGGAGAATTACTAAAGCCTTGGAAGAGGTTTAGTCATTAGCCAGGATTCTTCTGTGTAACTGAGTGAAAAGTACTTGCCCCATCAAAACATTTTTGCCTTCATTTTCTGCCCTAAATGGATGGACTCGACAGTATTCCTCTCTATTGTTGTTGTTGCTGCTGCTGCTGGTGATGATAGTGGTGGGGATTGTGGAAAGAGATTTCTGTATTTATTTTAACCAACCCCAGAGGTATTCCCCAGAAGCCATGTAATTAGCAGATGTGGACCTGAAAGTTGACCTATGATGGTTTTTGAGAATCCTCTGCATTGCCTTTCTAGTGCTTCCTTAAGACTCTTTTTAATTAAAGAGTCTTACAACTAATCATTCCATGGAAACAGACAAGACACCAAAATAAAAAATGCTAACATTGAAAAGTTACGGTGCTTACAGCCTGTAAGGGGAGAGGCCTTTGGCTTGTTAACTACTCTAATCCCTTCACAGTAGTAAATAAAGGACTCTTAATTCTGAGGATGGAGTTTCCTTCTAACCTCGTTTTAGTGGAGAGACTCTTTCCTCCGTGAGAGTCCCTCTTTCCAACCTGAAGATGCCATCTACCTGAGAGGACTGGTTCTTTGTCTCAACTGGACACTTTGTGGCTCTGAAGACTTCTGGGTGTGTGACATTTGGTTCATACCGCCCTCTGAGCCTTTCCCAGGTGTGAGCTCTTCTGTTTTTGTTATGTTTTTCAGTGCTGGGTCAGAGAAACCATAGAAGCCATAGAATGTCGTGAGTGTGTCCGAGAGCTATAGACAGTAGCCCTGGAACCAAATACTGGAAGTAGGGACTTATATCCTGGGCAGAAAACGACATATTAGCAATTTAGGCTAAGATAGGACTGTCACTGTGCCTGTCAGCTCATTGCCATATTCTACATTTTCACAGAATTTTGTTTAAAATAAGAGCAACATGGCACAGGTCAGTGAGAACATCGCAGAATCCTGTGGGTGTGGTCAAGCAAGGGTATTATAAATAGTTAATGAAGGCCCCAGGCAAAGAGAGCCAAATAAGCCAAAGAAATTTCACCAAGAGAACTTGGGAGTCAACAGTAAGAGTGGGAGGTACTGAGCCAGCATTTGAGGGAAAAAGGCAGAACCCTGCTGGCTTTCAGGAGGGAGGTGTGAGTAATCTTCAAGATGGGGCTGCAGACAAACCCACATGGGGTGAGCAAATAGAGTATAGATCTTCAGAGAAGAAAAATCATGAAGTTCAGAAATGTATTGTGTATCATAATTTTAATATCACATCCTTAAGTCTAAAATATTTGCCGAGGAGTATGATAGCTGGAATGCTTCCTCAAGTTCACTATAAATATTATGAAGTGTAGGTTTTACTGAGAAAAAAGTGTCGAATGATACCAGTGTTTTTCCCACAGCTCCAGAAAAAAAGTGTCCACAAACACAATTCGATCCTTGAATTCGCGATGCAAGTGAAATGGATCAGTTTCTGTATTACGGAGTTCTCAGATTTGTTTTTGTGGGTTTTTTTTTAACTTGTAGCCTGATTCTGACCTAGGGCTTTGTGTTGGAAGTTAAATAGAAGGCAAGGATTTTCACTCAGCTCTTGTGCACACTCAGTTGCAGTAGCTCCCATTCATTAAGATTTTAGCTCTGTAGGCAGCCAATGGGACAGATGATAAGAACAGGGGACCGGCTTTGGGAAACAGGTGGTAGGAATGGATACCATTGAGGAAATGGTGGCTTTTCTATAAGGATTCCCCAATGTCTGGTGAATGATTACAGTGAGGTTGAATACCTTTCATTCCATATTGTTATGGATTGAATTGTGTGCCCCCTGAATTTTTATGTCAAAAACCTAAACCCTAATATGAAAGAACATAACCTTATTTAGAACTACGGTTGTTGCAGATGTAATTGGTTAAGATTGATTATAATGGCATAAGGTGGACCCCTCGTCCAACAAGACTGATGTCCTTAACAATAGGGGAAATTCGGCACAGACACACACAAGGTGAATATATGTGCAGATGGAGGCAGAGATTGGGTGATGCTTCTGCAAGCCAAGAAATGCCAAAGATTGACAGCAAAGCATCAGAAGCTGGGGAGAGGTCTGAGACAGACTTCCCCTCACAGCCCTCAGAAGGAGGAACCAATCTGCCGATACCTGGATCTCAGACTACTGGCCTCCAGAACTGTGATGTCTCACGATATATTTCTGTTGCTTAAGCTGTTCAGTTTGTGGTAGTAAAAAAACGAATACATGTATTATCTGCATTTCTTGTCTGTCTTCCCCACTTTACTCTGCATTCACTGAGGTCATTTCTGAATCCTCAATACTTAACACAGTCCCCAGAACACTTAGGAGGGCCCCCAAAATATGTATGGAATAAGTAACTAAGTATGTTGACTTCTACCAATAAACATTTGGCTCTCTCTCAATTGGGAGAGCATATATTCTATTTTCCCAATTCTCAAACTTATTCCAGTTTAGTGATTTTGACCCTGGATTAGGTTCAGGGCGGCTTCCCTTGATTACTTCTTCTCCCCAGGTCCTACCACTGCACTTTGTTCAGGTATTTCTGTATTTAAAAATGCAAACATAATGACGTCCATAGTATCTAAAGACATGTGAAATTTTTATACCATCGTTCTAGGGAAGCTGTCATTTACCATAAAATTGGTATAGGTTGAATCAAACACTTGGTTAAGATTTTCTTAAGGGGGGAAAAAGCAATTTTTTAAATTGATGGACAAAGTGAATGATCCATTTTAATGTAAAGACACCTACTCATTGTAGGAATGTGTCTTGAATAAACAAAGAACTTAAGTGGACAATTTATTTAGACCAAGCAAAGGGATAGCCTATCCAAAACATTCTTATAGACACAGGTATCTATCATCTGGATTGTGGAAACTAGAGATAGAAAATTATGCGGATATGTGAGTGAACTGAGATATTTTTTGAACTATAAGTGAAAATGTAGTTCTTTTACTGGCAGACATTTCCTCCAAAATGTAAGTTACATAAATATGCCAACTGGCTATATGTGGAAACCTCATCATCTATTTCCTTTATTTTAGCCATTGTACCAAGTGGGTGAAAGGCAAGGGAAGGAGCCTTACTGGAGACCATGAAGAGGATGAGGTGACTTAGGACAAGGAAGAAGGATTCTGGGTCAGGGTGGAGGGATATCTTCTGTAATAATTCTTGGAACCCCCAACTTAGAAGTCTCTTACAGTTTGGGGACCAATGAAAATATTCTTTTAGTATCATAAACATGGGAACAATTTTAATTCAGTGTCTTTTGTATGTTTTTGTTCGTGTGTGAGTGTGGGTGTTTGTGTGTGTATGTGCGTGTTTGGTTGTGTTTCTTCTAAAAGAGGGAAATGAGCAACAAACACTTCCATTAAATTCCTGGTACAGTTAAATACTAGTATATGATGGACAACATGATTTTACATAAAAATTCCCTCTGAAAACTCATTTGCTTGAATTACTGATCTTTTAACTGGAGTTATCTGTTTTACTTAAACATTAATGTGTAGACTTATCAAAATTGCTGCACAGATGCTTTTATGCTGAATTACATCTCTCAATTTACAGTTAAGGAAAAAGTGTTTTCCATGTCCAGGTAAGGTCATATCTTATATTAGTATGGTCGGAGGTCTGCATCAGTTTTTCTCTACTGTATTTATTGCATGAGATTCCTATAACTGAGAGTGCAAACATTCCAGACTTACTCTACTAAATATGATAAGATAAAGATTTTATTTAAGATTTTCTACTTGCTATGTAGCATTTAAGAAAAATTTACTCAATTTAAGACAGTGTTTTGAGAAAGTGAAAAGAGTAGGAAAGAAAACATCTTCTGACCACAATGGTCAAATGTTTGTGGTATCTATTGGATAGTGTAACAAGCAAAATAGAATGCCTTGCTTTTTCTTTTCCCTGACCTACCAACCTCTGTTTCTAGGGAGGGGAAAAAAAAAACCAACAAAGAACAAAAACAGAGAAGGGAAGTTTTCAGCTCAGAGAATTCTCTTAACAACTTTGGCTGGTTAGGGCCCAGAATCTGTCTCTATTGTATAAAATTACATTTTTAACTATATCTATACTAATAAAAGGGTAATATGCTAATTAGACCAGGAGACCTTCCAGACGTCTTTCTGGACAAAGCCATGGTGGCGGGGCCGAAGCAGAGGTGGTTAGAGGTGATCAGGCCAGGAGGGGAGGGAAGTTGGGGGTGATCAGGCTGGTGGGGGGGTCAGTTGGGGGCAAGAAGGCTGGCAGGCAGAGTGGTTGGGGCGATCAGGCAGATAGGCAGGTGAGCAGTTAGTCCTGGATTGCGAGAGAGATGTTTGACTGCCGGTTTAGGCCCGATGACATGCCAGTTTAAACAGGCAGTCGGACATCCCCTGAGGGGTCCCAGATTGGAGAGGGTGCAGGTCGGGTTGAGGGACACCCCCCTCCCCCCCAGCACAAATTTCGTGCACCAGGCCACTAGTGGGAGGATATTAGCTCATGCCTTTGCCAGGTTCACCCAGACACATATATGTGGTATGCAGGCAGATATTTAGCTTCCTAAGATATTTAATGTCAGAAATGTCTTTTAAACCCTGGACTATAGGTGTATTCATGTGTAATACCATGATTCCATACACTTGACTTCATCTTACTATGTCCCATTTATTTATAAATTTATTTAGTCACTCATTCATTCATTTTATTTCATTCATTGATGTATTTACTATCTAAGCAGAAGAGACATACTGAGAAATGCACAAATCATTCGTAACTAGCTCAACAAAGTTTTACGAAGGGAACATATCTGTGTAACCACCACCCAAACTAAGATTCACAGAGCAGCATCCCAGAAGTCACCCTGTGGTCTCTCCATGTCATTAACCCTTCCAAGATAACCGCTCTATGGCTTCTGTTACTATAGATTAATGCTGCCCATTTTTGAATTCTGTAGAAATGCAATCATGCAACTTGTACTGTTTGTCTCTCCAGCCTCTTTGCTCAGTGCTGTGTCTGTGAGGTTGATCCATGCAGTTGCTTATAGCAGTACTTTGTTCTTTTCCATTGCTACATAGAATTCCATATCGTGCATTTTACAATTTCTTTTCTGTCTTATTGCTGATGCATTTGGGGGTTATTTACAGTTTGAAGCTAATGAAAAAAATGCATCTTTGAACATGTTTGTATAGTATACGTGTTTGGTGCACATGTATGTGCATGTCTGCCTAGAAGTAGAATTACTGGGTTATAAGGTAAACATATATGTTCAGCTTAATAGATACTGCCCAAAAGTTTTCCAGAGTGGCTTAAAACATTACATTCCTTCCAGCAGCATTTGCATTCCTGTTATTTAGTATCTTCACCAAAGCTTTATAGTGTCAATTTTTATTTAACTATTTCGGGGGTATAAAATTACACATGTGGTTTCAATTTGTATTTCCCCGATCATTAATGATGTTAAAATTTTTTATTTGCTTATTAGCCATTGGAGCAGCCTCTTTTATAAAGCGCCTGTTAAAGTCCTTTGCCATTTTTAAAAGTTGGGTGGTCTCTCTTTTACTCCCTGATTTGTGTGAGGCTTTTAAAAGATTACAAGTTCTTTTTCAAATATATATATATATATATATATATATATATATATATATATATATATGACAAATACTTTTTTTTTCTTTTGGCTGGTCTTCACTATTTATGGTGTCTTTTGATCAACTGAAATTCTTACTTTCAGGGAAGCTCAATTTACTAGTATTAACCTGTTTCTTTACTTACTGTACATGCTATCTTTTGATCTTTTAAGAAATATTTTCCTAATCCCAGATCATGAAGATATTCTCCTATGCTACCTTCTGGAAGTTTTGTAATTTTTACCTTTCACATTTATGATCCATTTGGTGGTGAATTTTGTGTGTGGTGTGAAGTATGAGTCAAAGATTTTTTTCTCCTTAGTCCAAAGAAGGGCTGTGGCAACTTTGCTATACATCAGGTGACTGTGTATGTGTGGGTCAGTGTTTGGACTCTGTTCTGCTCCACTGGTCTATTAATCTTTGCACCCATAGCACACTCTTTTTTTTTAAAAAAAAATATGTTTTTATTGATTCCAGAAAGAGGAAGAGAGAGGGAGAAGGAGAGATAGAAATATCGATCAGCTGCCTCTTGCACATCCCTACTGGGGATCAAGCTGGCGACCTGGGCATGTGCCTCCACCAGGAATCCACCCACTGACCTCTTGGTGCAAGGGATGACACACAACCCGCTGAACCACACAGGCTAGATGATGTTGCACTCTTTTAATTACTACAACTGCAAATTACAACTTGATATCTGGTAGTATAAGTCCTTCAACTTTACTCTTCAAGATTGTTTTTACTCCACTTGGCCTTTTGCATTTCCATTTAATTTTAGAATAAGCTTGCCAAATTTTAACACCCCCCCCCCAAAGTTAATTAATTGAAATAACATTGACTCTATAATCATTTTAGAGAGAGTTTACATTTTGCAATATTGTACCTTCCAGGGACATAGTGTATTTCTCCATTTCTTTAGGGCTCCAATCTTATCTCAGTAAAGTTGTGTGGTTTTCTTTGTGCTGTCTTACACATCTTTCATTAGCTTGATTCCTAAGTATGTGCCTTCTTTTTAGAAGAGAGCTGTTCTGGTTTGTACAGAAGCAAAATCTTCCTTTAGACTCACACTCTTAAACAACATATTACAGAGAAACTCTTAAAACTAAAGAGGGGAAGTGCCCTTGCACCTTGAGGAGGAGGTGTGGGGTTTTTTCTGTTGGTTGGAGGTAAGTGAGATGCAATATGTCTTGTCCAGATGGAATCTTTGAAATATTCTTAAAAGCAGCAGATGTGTGTGGGAAGAATGACAGAGTATACTGAGCAGCAGACTAACTTACTGTCTTGGGTAATTTTATAGTTGAATGAAGAAAGCAACGTGTATTTTAAGTATCTGAAGCATAGTCATTGATGGGAAACAAATGACCATTCTAAACAAATAGATTATATCCTGGACTTACCTTCACCTATCACCAGAGATTGAGAATTTTAAAATAAATGATCACAATATTATCAAGGTGACAGAGTAAGGGATAGATACATTTGTTGGATTTATCATCAAGTGTATTTCTCATTAAATTAAGTAAATCTTCAAAATTCAGTAAATTGTGCATGAGTCAGTGAGAGCATACTGTTTCAGATTGAAGTCGCTTGAAAATCCCTCTAATTACTACTGTGTTTTTCTTCCCTTTCCCAGTTATGCTTTGGGAAAGAAGATTTCTTACTCACTGACTTGAGGGTCTCAGCTGTAATTCACTTCTCATATTGGCTCCTGACTCATAAAGTCCATTGAAGCTATTCTTATCATGAGGACACAGGACCTCCTTATTGTCAGACCCAGTGAAAGCACTTCTCTGACTTCTTTCAACATTTGAGGTTATTGAAATATTCCTTCTCCACAGAACTGTTCTTCCATGGCTGCCTTGACAGTTACTGTCCTCTCTTGGGCTTTCTCCTAGCTCTCCGCCACTCTTGCTCAGCTCAGTTTTCAGCGCTCTTTATGCCATAAATGTTGGCATCACACTGGACCAGCTTCAGACCCTTTGTTTTCTTATTGTAAAATTTCATTCTGGTAGAACTTATTCACTCCCCTGGGTTCATTGACAAATCAGTATTCTGATGTTTGGGAGGTTGTTTTTCTACCCTACAAACGCATATGTCCAACTACCTGTTGGACTTCTTTATTTAAGTGTCCCAAAGGCATCTTGAATTTAATATTTCAAAAGGGAAACTTTGAAACATGCTCTGCATCTTGGTCGATGGCACCCTTTCCAGGAGTCCTGAAACATGGAAGTGATGACTGGCTCTCCTTTTTCCTTTCTCCTTCCGTATTCAGTAATGGCTAGTCTTCCTCCTTCACATCCTTGATATGGCTCCAGTCTTGGTCCTCTTCTCTATGTCCACTGCCTTTCTTTTCCCCTGTTCCCACATATTCTCACACGTGGCCTTCTTAAACCGCCTCCTCGCTGGCCCCTCTGCCTTCAATATTGTCATACTTAATCCAGTGATGGTGAACCTTTTGAGCTCGGCGTGTCAGCATTTTGAAAAACCCTAACTTAACTCTGGTGCCTTGTCACATATAGAAATTTTTTGATATTTGCAACCATAGTATAAAAAAGATTTATATTTTTTTAAATATATTTTATTGATTTTTTACAGAGAGGAAGGGAGAGAGATAGAGAGAGTTAGAAACATCGATGAGAGAGAAACATCGATCAGCTGCCTCCTACACATCTCCCATTGGGGATGAGCCCGCAACCCAGGCACATGCCCCTGACTGGAATCGAACCTGGGACCTTTCAGTCCGCAGGCCGACGCTCTATCCACTGAGCCAAACCGGTTCCGGCAAAAGATTTATATTTTTGATATTTATTTTATATATTTAAATGCCATTTAACAAAGAAAAATCAACCAAAAAAATGAGTTCGGGTGTCACCTCTGACACGCGTGTCATAGGTTCGCCATCACTGTTCTAATCCATTATCTGTTCTCAGGATGATCTTTCCAAATGTGCTACTTCTCTGTTTAAAATTCTATAATGGTTCTATTTTTTTCCCTTTAGTATTTTTCCTTTTACTTTAAGCTCTTTATCCTGGTTTTCTAAACCTAGTCATACTCAAGTGCTTCTCTGCTTCTTCAACCTCATTTCTTGACAATATGCCTTTCTACCTGTTGTGACTGGTCTCCCAAACTACTTACAGTTCCTTCTGTCACTCTGCCTTCCCTTCAGAAGTGCTTTCACCCAGAACAGGCACACTGCCCTCCTTTCCTTCCTCCTCCTCCTAGGGACTGCCTCCTCCCTATTCTCCAGAACTCAGCTCAGATAGGACCCCCTGCAGGGGAGACCTTTTCCCACCAGTCTAGATTATATTATTTTGCACTGTAAGTGTTTATTTTGATCACCCTAATCAGAACTTCTTAAAGGCAAGGAGTCTCAGTCAGTGTCGGCTTTTATGAATGGGCACTGCGCTAGGCTCTGGGGATACAAAGCTGAATAAGACATCATCTTTGCCCTCGGGGCTCTCACCATGCAGAAGGTGATACAGAAACATCAACAGATAATTACTGTGCAATTTGTTAAGTGCCACATTACGGGTATTTACACAACATGAAAGAAGGAGCACCTGGTTCTGGGTCTGAGTTTTGTTTAAGTGTACACAAGGGATCTCTAGAGAAATGGCCTGTGGGGAGATAATCCTCTGAGTAAAAATCATCTCCAGGAAAACTCCTGGCAACGCCTAGCCAGTTTCTCCGGTTGCTCTCCTAAGATTGTTCCCTCAGATCTCTAGATGCAGAGAACTGTATGGGAGCTAAAATATTTACACATCATACCTGAACATGCCAATAAGCATTCTGTCTCTTGATTGGAGAGAGAGATGCATTGAGCTGTTTTGGGGCTGGAGAGATAAATATGCATAAATAAGCTTAGCTGAGACTTGAAAGAAACAGCAACTTATTTTGTGTGCCTAGGAGTTCTCTGACAAAAACTCTAATCCTGCTTAAGACAAACTGCACCCTGACTTTGTCTGTCAATGTTTGCCTTTATAGTGAAGAAGAACCTGAAACCTTGAAAGGTTCATGATATCTTTTTCAGATATAATGTTAGATCCCAGAAAACAGTCCAGCAAAGCAGGATCTTCATATTCTGGTCCCCCACCAACCTCCCTAGCTACATCCCAGAAGAGGACACTTTGTGTTTGCAAGCTATTCCATTGCTATTGAATGGTCAGGGCCAGAGCCTTACAGTTTGAGATAAACTGACGCTGTAGCAGTCAGATAAGGCAGCTGGATTCATCTAGACCAAGGTAATCTACAGGATGGTCTATAGTAGGGACTCATCCCAGTGCCTGTAGACTCAAGGGACTATGACTGAAACTGAGCTTCAGGGGATTTGGAAAGTCCCTAAAATTCCATGTAAAATCAAGTATATGTGCATATAGAGAGAAAGGCCATCGTTTTCATCATATCCTTAAAGTCCTTATAACTCAAAGAATCACTGTTCTATACGCTTTGGTTTATGTGCATCATAACTATTCATTTGATCATCATTTATTGAGGATCTCAAGACTAGGCATTTTGTTCAATGCTGATTTACTGTTGTGATGTGTGTTGCAGCGATGCCTGGAATCATTCAGATTCAAGTCAACATTAACTCAGAGCCAGGGTTCCAGGTGCTTCCATCTACAGTATCTTATTTAATGCTCACAGTAAATCTGTGTGGCAAATATTCTTATGACCATTTGACAGAAAAGGAAACTGAAGTTCGGAGTATAAAAAGCACTTTCCTCAGGACAACTGAGCACTCAGGCAGGTAAATTGGACCTAAGAATATAAAGATGATGGGAACCTTATGTTCTTCCTCACGAAGCTCTTCATCTTTTAGGTCAGACAGGCGGAAGCAAACACCTACATGCAGTGACATAAATGCAAGGGTAGAGGAACATAGATTATAAAATCCTGGCAACGAGATACATATGGACAAGTCAGCTGCGCTTTGTTAAGGAGAGGGTAGAGCTGGGTCTGAGGATGAATAATAGTGGACTACAGGAAAGCATGTGCCAGGTTGAGGTGAAAGCACTTGCAAAACACAGACACATGAACTAGTCTTCTGCTTGTGAAAAAATGATAGTGCTTTGGAATGGTGAATAAATGAGTATCAGAGCATAGAAAGAGGTATGTTGGAGAACCAGATTCTATATGATTCCACACTTACTGACATATCTATAATTTCCTTCCAAAAATTAGTCAGGCTACAGGTAGCCACAATTGAAAATAAATTTTTGGTTATTTTTCCTCAAAGCTGTTTCAGAAGGTATATCCCTCACACTGTGAATGATACTAGACAGTCCAAACTCAATAAATTTCTAAATATTTTAAATAGAAACTTCTAGGGACAGTGGCCATGCCTTTCTACGTGGCTTTATTAACATGTGTATAGTATGCTCTTGAAATATATAATTTAGTTTATTATATATAGATTGTGCATGCATATGTAGGATTATCTGATTCTGTAACATTTAATCAGTTAAGATCTGATTTGGTCTTAATTCAGGTCAAGGCCCTTTTTTTATTCAGGTTTCAGATTTATCTAACTCTTTAATGATTATGTTTGGCACTTGAACCATCTTCTGCTGAAGTAAATTGTCACCAATTTAGTGGGATGAAAAAAAAACACTTCACAATGTTAGAAAATCCCCACAACAGATTTGTGCTATAAAAGATATATCTTTTTAAAATAATTGCTCATCACTGTTGATGTGCTTAAATCTAGATATCATGTACTTAGCAAGTATAGATTCCGCTAAGTTAAAAGTTAAACCCTTCTGCGCACAGTCACATCTGCAGCACAACATACAATCATTTACTAGCCTGCATTTCCGCATTAGTCGTTTCCTAAGTGCTTTGTACATGTTAGTCAATCAATAAATATTTGTTAAATCAATGGCGTGTTTAATACAGTGTTCAGAAAAGTGCATGCTAATATGAATAGTTTTAAAAAAATCTTTAGGCCTATAAAAGTGTTGAGTAGCTCATAGCTTCGGCAAAGTGCAGCGAGAACCATCCAAAGAGGACTTTTCTGTGGTTATTTGCAGATTAGAATGGCATCTCTGGGAAGGTCCTGCCGTACTCTGAGTGGGCTGTTGCTGGAACATGGTGTGATTGCACCCATGGTGTGATGCCCTCTTTAGATGACTCTTGCTTTTGAACACGATTATGTGATAATTGTAACAAGCTTTTGTGGACAAGCTTTCCTTTCCAAAGCTGCTTATCCCAATGCATTATTTCTGACTGAAAAGTTTGTTTTTCTTTCTTTCTATCTGAATGGATTGCTTGCCCGTGGTGACTTAGGGCTTACTTCATCAATTTTCAGTAATGAGATAGAGCAGTATGAGGTAAATGTCTGTGTACATGGGCAAGGATTCTAAATCACATTCTGAAAACCACGGGCTTGATGATGCAGTGAGTCCATCTCCTCAAAAATGCTTGTGGTGAGCATTCCTTGAAAATGCTTGGGCTTAAAGCACATCATTTAAATGACAGAGTTAGAAAAATAGAGTTACAGTCATTACAGTGAGAGAACCGAATTGGCTTATTCAGGCTCACACTCTTCAAGGGTAGTAGAGACAAATTCACCAGGCAATGCATCTGATGGGTTTAGTCTCAGTGGATGAGGGAGGCAGAGAGAGCCTCTGGTACTTTTAAATGCATTGATTTCTCTACGGAGTAGCATTCAAACATGTAACTGATCACGGCTTCTTAGTAATTAACAGACTCCATACAGTAACTGAGATGGACCCCTGTAGCTGAAGAACTGCTAGCAATGTTCAGATGTCTCAGGCAAGGAAGGCGCTGGAAACAAATGCAAAGGAATTGAATTCATTCATCTCTTCCTTCCTTCCTTCCTTCCTTCCTTCCTTCCTTCCTTCCTTCCTTCCTTCCTTCCTTCCTTCCTTCCTTCCTTCCTTTCTTTCTTCTTTCTTATCTTTATTGTTGCAAGTATTACAGATGTCTCCTGTTTTCCCCATTGACCTCTTCTAGCTGCCTCCACACTCTGCCCCAGGCCTTTACCACCCTATTGTCTGTGGCCTTGGGTTGTGCATATTTGCATACAAGTTCTTTGGTTGATCTCTGCCCACCCACCCATCCTTCCCCACCTTCCCTATGAGATTCGTCAGTCTGTTCCATGCTTCTGTGTCTCTGGATCTATTTTGTTCATCAGCTTATTTTGTTCATTAGATTCCACATATGAGTGAGATCATCTAATTTCACACTGAGTCACTGTCCCACAGAACCTAAATACTTTTGGCATTCACGCTTGATCTTGGTAATAAAGAGAAGGAATTATGCACCATTAAAAAGTAAGATATGTGTGGAATGAATGGGGAATCCCTTGAAGATTGTGTTTACTAGTACTGCTATTTTATTGCTTTTGGATCCTTTTCACATATTGTTTAACTCCTTCAGTCAAATTCATTCTTCATTGAGCACAGATATAGTCATAGATTGGTTTCTGGCAAGAACTGCATTGGAAGTTTTATGAACTGAAAGCAAAATGTTTTTGGTACAGTGCCACATGCTAAGTGACTATAGGTAAAATATAGGAAGGCCTCAAGCTCACACCATTTCTCCAAATGTGTTATCCAACCTTTGCAAAAGAGAAATTACACACACACACACACACACACACACCACAAGTACCATGTATGTTATATATGTGTGTCATATCTATCTAAAGCTATATATCTTATTCTATCTGTCTATCTATCCATCTATCTTGTACTAGTGTACTGTTCTTTCCTGGATTACATATACATTTATTAAAGGTTACATAGTACTTTGTTCTCTCATTATAAAAGAGTTTAGGCAGACTTTTATTTCTTCATTATCATCTCCCCTTAAGTAAATCCTCTTATCCTCACATAGAGAACTCTTCTAGGACTTCCCTTATGATACCTATACATCTCCCTGCCTTCTTCCCATCTGTTCTTTCCACAATTTTCCTTCATTCCATGATCTTCATCACTGTTGTTTTGTTATTGCCCTTCAGAGTGCCATCTTCTTGTTTCTTCTGTGTACCATGTCTAACAGTAACTTTAAACTAAGCAAAATCTTCAAAAGAAACATTATGGTACTCTTTATGTTCATTTTATGAAAATGCAATATAAGCAAAATGTGTTATACCATAGTATAAATCATTGGAAATCTTGCTTCCCAAGGTCAAGCCAGGGGTACTCTGGTGTTTAAAAATTCATATAAATAATGATTCAAATTATCACTTAATGTGTTGTTTTTCCACTTTGGTGCATTTTTGGTTCTTGCCTGAGTTTGGCCAATTAGGCAGAAATGTAAAAATTACCAACTAATTAATGATGACATGACCTGATATATAGACTATAGATTTGGTACTATTACATATAATTGAGGATACTGAAGATAATCTAATGAAATAAAAAACCTATATCGGATAAACCATATTATATATATTTGGGAATAAATGGTAGAAGTCTATTGAATTTTCCCTAAAGGATAAGCAGAATTGTAATTGTTTAGTGCATTCCAGAGAAAAAAGAAAACATATTTTTTGTGTTTTGTTTTGTTTTAGGATTTCTATTTATTTCTTTTCTTTTATTACTTTAATTTTTTAAATTCTCACCCAAGGATATTTTTCCATTGATTTTTAGAGAGAGTGGAAGAGAGAGGGAAAGACAGACAGAAATATCGATGTGAAAGAAGCACATGGATGGTTGCCTCCTGCATGAGCCCAGACCAGGGCTCGGGAGGAGTCTGCAACCAAGGTATGTGCCCTTAACCAGAATCAAACTCGGGACCCTTCGGTCTGCAGCTGACACTCTATCCATTGAGCCGAACAGGTTAGGGCGAAAAAAATATATATTACTTCAATGAAAAGCACTCGTGTAAAAAAGAAAAGGATATGAATGTGATTTGGGTGCATTTCCATACCTGTGGAAATTAATCCTAAACCTAACATGACTCAGTAAAAAATCTGAGTTCCTGACAGGGAGAGTTATGGTGGTAAAGAAAAGATGCAGAAGGAATTAAACTGTAGAGAACGTTCAAGAAGAACTAATGCTAGAGTGACTCCAAAATATCCTAAGATATTTTTTTGCATTCTGATACATCCCTATTTATATTTCTTGGAGAGAAATGGTACAATTGACCGCTTCATTTCTACACATAACACAAAATAATAAAAGCCACCAACCTGCTAAGAACCCAAAGCCAGATGGTGTACGTGTGCATCATGCTGAGTTGATGGTGTAGAAATGCCAGCTCTGTAGAATGGCTAGAACTGAATAATGCTTCCAGGTAATACTACTTAAATTTACTTGTTCATTTCTGTGTAAACTTTACATTAAAAAATATATATTTATTTAAATCTTTATTGTTGAGTTTATTACAGATGTCCCTCTCCCCGCCCTCCACCGCCCCATTGTCTCCCTCCACCCAGTTCCTGCTCCACCCCAGGCCTTTGCCACCCGATTGTCTATGTCCATAGGTAATGCATATATGCACATAAGATCTTTGTTTAATCTCTTCCCACCCCCACTCCCTTCTCTCTGAGAATCGTCAGTCTGTTCCATTTCCATGCCTCTGATTCTATTTTATTCACCAATTTATTCTGCTCATTAGATTTCTTATTCGTTTATTTTGATTTTTAGAATCAATTATTGATAGGTATGTATTTATTACCATTTTGCTGTTCATATTTTTGATCTTTTTCTTCTTCCTCTTCTTAAAGAACACCCTTCAACATTTCATATAATACTGGTTTGGTGGTGATGGACTCTTTTAGCTTTTTCTTGTCTGTGAAGCTCTTTATTTGACCTTCAATACTAAATGATAGCTTTTCTGGGTAGAGTAATTTTAGTTGTAGGTCCTTGCTATTCATCCCTTTGAATATTTCTTGCCACTCCCTTATGGCCTGCATAGTTTCTTTTTAAAAAATATATTTTTATTGATTTTAGAGAGGAAGGGAGAGGGATAGAGGGATAGAAACATCAATGATGAGAGAGAATCATTGATGGCTGCCTCCTGCATGCCCCCTACTGGGGATCGAGCCTGCAATCAGGCATATGCCCTTGGCAAGAATCGAACCTGGGACCCTTCAGTCCGCAGGCCGACGCTCTATCCACTGAGCCAGACCAGCTAGGGCAGTGATTGGCAAATTGCAGCTCAGCAATACGCAGCTCGCAAGCCACATACGGCTCTTTGGCCCCTTGAGGGTGGCTCTTCCACAAAATACCGACTTCTGCGCATGGGCCACGAAGTTTCAATTGAACTGAACATGCGCACCTGCACTCTTTTTTACTTTTTATTTTTAAGTTATGTGGAAATATTTTAATGAATTATATGGAGAATAAATAAAATGAACTTCTATATACCCTATAATCAACTTAAATAAAATATGATCATTACAGTTGAGGCCCTTGTGTCCTTTTGTCATATTTATCCTCTTTGTCAACATACCTGAATTCAGTGCTATTAATTCCCATGCATTACTGCATATTTTACTTTATATACATGTGTCCTTAAAATTATCTTTGCATTTTGTGAAATAGATTTTAATTTCAAAATATAGCTTTTTTCTAGTTTTTTTTTTGTTTTTGTTTCATGTTTTCTTGTAAAAATAAAAAAATTGGTAAGAGCTTAGAATTCCATTGTATGAATATAGCACAATTTATTTATCCTCAATTATTAAGAGACATTTAAATTGTTTCATCTTTTTTGAAGCAATGAATGCTGAAACTGACTTTCATAAAGATGTAACTAGTACACAAATATGAGAGTTTCTGTAGGGAATACCTTTCATAGTGAAGTCTGTAGATAATAAGAGTATGTACATCTTTAAATGACTAGATATTGACAATTGTTCTTCAAAGTTGTCCTAATTTGCATTCCCACCATAAGGCTTCTGGTTGTTCCACATCCTTACAATCCTTGGTACTGTCAGAATTAAACTGTGAATAATTACATCGTTGAGAAATACAATCCCATTGTGCTCTAAATTTGCATTTCCCTGGTTATTGATTAGGCAGGACACCTTTTAATATGTTCACTGGCCAGATTAGCATGTATATTATTATTCCTGAGGATGGCCACTTTAGTTTCTCAAACCCTATTTGGGTTGACATAAAGATCTAACATCTAAAGTCATAAGATATGCTATGGAAAATGTTCCCAAGTATAAAATTATTCCCTGAGTCATTTAAGTCATTTCTTGTCATCACAATATGAACTTGCCAACCCTCCAGCTGTGCCATGCTCAATTGTGTCTTAGCTTCTCCTACTCTGGTTTCTCTGGTTCGAGAAAGAGAACAAAAAGCCTTAAGTCACTGAAGCTGAAAGAGAAGGTAAGTTATTAGGAAGAATATAACATTACTCTGACAAACTTGGCTAATAATAACAGGATTTGGTGAGCTCCAATGAGCCCAAGGTATTATATATAAACATACTGAAGGACTTTTGTTTATTTAACGCAGCCTGATGGTGAAGTTTCCATTACAGGGAATTTTCAAAGTGGCTTCTATAAAACTTTGAACAGAGTGAGGGACAATGTGAGTGTGGCAATGCTGTGCTGAGGGGTAGAACCAGGTAGTTTTGAGGGCCCTTCTTCCATTTGTTCTGTGTCTCAGTGGGGAATCCATCCACAGAGCTGTCACAGGTTCTTCCACAGCCAACATGGAAATTCACCCCAGAAATTATGTTTTCTAAACAGATAATTAATAAAATTGTATCTTTTACAAATAAATATATCATCAGAAAATTACTTCTCATAGAAGAAACCAGAATAATACTCCTGAATCTTTTGTTGGTGTTAAATGGGCATGATGTTGAGCTCAGGGAATATATTTCCTGCCCTTTCCATAATTTGAATTATCATTGCCAAGCTGTGTCACAGTGTGTTGCCTGCCTCCACTCATAGCTTTGGATCATTAATGCATTTAAACCCGCTTTAAGAATTTCACAAATAGTTACTGGGCTGTAGCATTTCAGTGTTCTCTCTCTGTGACAGTACAAGTAAAATAGTTAAGGTAAGTAATTCAGGTTGTAATTGATTTGAGAAAGTAGAGTTGGTTACTTTATTTGGGGACAATGTTGTATTTAAGTTTACAGTGTTTGTAAAGATGTTAGTTCATAAAAACTGAAAACCTGAGAAGGAAGTCATCTACTTCAAGTTTGACAACAAAAATTTGCTCTACACCAGTCTTGATTGGTGCATTCAATTGATTTATCTATGACTCATAGACTAGACGCTTTCTACCACTCCAGTTGATAAAAAATTCTAAGTCTAACAGATTAAAGCATAGGAAGGTTTCTTCACAGTCAGACTGAGTTGTCTCATTTATTATTCAGAATACCCTGATCCTTTTCTTTGCACATCTTAGATGTTTGTTAAACCTCACTAGTCGATATAACTAGCCCACAGGTGTTATATTTTAAATTAATGGACATGTCATTTTGCTAATTGATGTTGCTTTCTGTTGAACTGTGTGTGTGCATGCATGTTTTACATTTGTCCTTAGGTGAGCAAAAGTGGAAGTGATGGTTGTAAGATGAATTTTCTCAGCTTTCTTTCTCTTTTGTTATGTTTATGGCCAGCTTTTTAAATGTGCTTCTGATCCTCTCTTATCATGTGTTGGTTTGCAAACATGTAGCTTATTTGCTGTTGTACAGCCTGGGTCACTGTAGAGCTAATGGACTAACAACAGCTATTGTCTCCTCCAGGTTATACAGGCTGTCTTTTTTGGCATCTGTGTGCTGACTGATCTTTCCAGTCTTCTGACTAGAGGAAGTGGGAACCAAGAACAAGAGCGGCAACTCAAGAAGCTCATCTCTCTTCGGGACTGGATGCTAGCTGTGTTGGCCTTTCCTGTTGGGGTTGTGAGTATGATGTAGAATCCATTTATTCACAAAAGCAACTTGGGTTTTATTTCAGACTCCTAAGAAAAAAAGGGGGTTCATTATAGGAGATTGAAATATTAGTTTGCTATAACTGCCATCACCAAGCACCACAGATTGGGTGGCTTAAACAACAGAATTTATTTTCTCCTGATTCTGGAGGTTAGAAGTCTGAAATCAAAGTGTTGGCAAGGTTGATTTCTTCTGATGCCTCTCTCCTTGGCTTATAAGTGGACTACTTCTCCATATGTTTTCACATGGTCTTCCCTCTATTTATCTATGTCATACTCTCCTCTTCTTATACAGACACATATTGGATTAGGGTCCCCACTGACCTCATTTAATCTTTTAAAAAATTTTTATTTATTTATTTTTATTGTTTAAAGTATTATAAATAGTAGTACATATGTATCCTTTTCCCCCTATTGACCTCCCCCCGCCTGCCCCCCCCCAGCCCCCGGCACAAGGCACATGCCCTCACCCCCACCCCCCCACCCCCAGTGTCTGATCTCCGAAGCTAAGCAGGGTCGGGCCTGGTTAGTACTTGGATGGGAGACCTCATTTAATCTTAATTTCCTCTTTAAAGGCCTTACCTCTACAGTCTGAGGTACTATGAGGTCAGGACTTAAGCATATGAATATTTTTGGGGGGAACGCACTTCCACAATTTCTTAAGCTGCCCAAGTTTCAAGTGTGTGGTCCTTGGGTCGTGATCATTCTGGTATTTTTGAACATGAGAAAGATGAAATCATCATTAACTCATACTTCTTCAGTTATCCAGCTGTGCTATTAGCTAATATCTCCTAAATAAATGTTGCTTAATGTTTGGGTCTGTCCTGAACATGTTTGAGTCTGTCGGAAACATAAACCAAGTTTCTTTAAAGGGCCAGGGACCCAAAAGATTCTATAGATGTTTTTTACCCATGTATACCCAGGAGAAGAATGAGAGTACTCATAAACCTCAAATTGTGAGTCAAGTAAAAGTCTATTACCTAATTTAAATCCAGATCCTTCATTTGCCAGCTGACTTCCAGGAATAGCAGACACCCATGTGGCCCGGGCTAGCACATGTACCACATCCAAGGTTCAGTGAGTCAAAGTCAGAAAGTTGTTTTTAAATCCTTCCAATGACTCTTCTGCACATTTTTTCAGATCTATACAAATAGCTGGTGGAAGCCTCTACATTCTTGCTCTAAGACCCATTAGTAAGTGTCCAGACTATCACTGACTTGCTTTTTGATGTACTGAGTGGTTATGTTCTTGTATAAAATATCCCGTAGCTCTTGACAACAACACAAGGAGTGTATTATAATCTGGTCACACTCTTTTTCTCATTCCCTCATCCTTATCCCCTGCAAACCTAAGTGGGTGCTCAGATTGGTGCCATCTAGCAAATCTCTCAACTTCTGTTGCTTAACAGAGTTCAGTATTTTATGTATTATTTAGTATTTCCTTCTTTGGACTTGCCTTATAAAATTCCAATGCTTCGCATCAGAATACTCACCTGAGAGAAAATTGCCATTGGCATAAGGTTTAAAAATATATACTTCCTGCATGGAAGAATTATCTAGAAAACTTAAATCTGTGTACTTTTTTGGTTTCTTTTTATCCCTTACTCCCTTGGTATTTCTAAAGACATGCCACTGCCTCTGGAATTCTTCCTTGGTTAGAAGGAATACAATAAAAGCACAATACAAAAGTAAATATGAATACAATATTAACATGTTTTCTGTTAGCATCTGCCTCTCCTTCTGTTATATGTCAAACCATGTCTCTAGGGCTTCAACTGTTGAGTCTCGCCACTCTCCTTAAAGGCTCATTACATATGCTCTTTAGACGTTTTGACATCACATTGGCCAGAAACTTTTTGCACCTATTTGACACTTGAGATGTTCTGCTGCTTTCAGTGTCCTTCTTGAATTTGGTCCATGTAAGCTTCATGGTTGGTACAAAGAATGGGGGACTTTCTACTTGCTTGCTTGTTTTATTACATCTGATATTATCCTCTATGTTTCACCATTTTTATTGTTGTCTTTGTGTCTTGAAAGAGGAAAGAGAAGCAATAATACCTTTGATTTCCTCCTTCCTTTTTTAACCAGAAGTCATAACATCACATTTTCATTACATCTGAATTCACCTTCCCTAGCTGTTGAGCTTCATAGAAAAATTCACAGACTAAGTAATCAATCAGAGAGGTGCAGCTTCACTCATTTCTCTGTTATTTTTTTCTTGCCTGCTGACATTTTGTAGTCAAGATTTACATATTCATAATCTTCCCTGCTATTATAAGACCCTTCCCATTTTATAGTCACTAGCCTTAAGTTCCATGTTATATTTATTTCTCCCCTCTCTTTTCTCCCTTCATCTCTCTCTTTCCCCCTAATATTAAGAAGAATCCTGGCCAGTAGTCTCCAGAAATATCCTTATATTTTTCCACTGTTTCTCTCTTACTCTTTCACTTGACTTTTTGTACCTACTTATCCAATTTCTACAGGATTTCTCACTCTAATATACACAAATTTTGAGGCAAAAACTGGCCAATGGCTTCTTCCTTGATTCCATTAATTGCAAATTCGTATTCACAGAGGATATGAATTTGGCTTTTTATATACTTTTAACCTGTTAAATAACAAAAATTTAACCTAGTGATGTTAGGGATCAGATTGGGTTTATTCAGTGATTCATGAATTAGACAGCATCCCATCTAGCAAATAAAAGAAACCCACAGAGCTATAGACAAGGAAAGGTTTTTTAAAGGCAGAAAGGGGGTGGAAAAGGAAATTATTAGGAAAGAATGTGTTTTTTCAGGCAAGATTGCTCTCCTAAGGGGAACAGAAGGGACTATGGGCTGGATTATCTCACTGATGCTAACCTATCCATGCCATGTTACCTGGTTAAAAGTTATGTTCCTGGCAAGCTGAAACTGCAGCTAGCGTAAGTATTAAATCGTGGTTTGCTGACATGGGGCCTAGTACAAATAAGGCCATTTTGAGTCTGTTGTCTCTTTTTTAACACACCCAAAATATTTTCTTCATCAAAACATATAATTTTATAATTTTTTGGCCTTCCTTTCCCCAGGGCTCTTTCCCAGCTCTCTTTCCCTTGTCTTGGCTATGACCTTAGTCCCCTGCCCCTTCTCTCTTCCTCCCCAGAGCTCTCACCTGCTCAGTGGGTCCTTGAAGCCCACTGTAGTTTTATCTTTATCACTTAATATTTCCTCTTGTTGAAATGCCGCCCCTTCATGGAGCAATGCCATGAGGGATCACTTGGAGAGGCGTCATCTTCACCCCTCTTGTGGCTCCTGGCCTGGATGAGGTGCCAACCTAAAGGGTTTCTTACCTGAGAATGATGGGAATAGTACTAACACCCAGGACCTTCGGGACATGCAGTTATTTGTGTAGGACTCTGTAGTGAAAGAATGCTTATCACATGAACAGATATAAATGACTAATTCTAACACTGGCAATTAGACACATTTTACCACATTGGGTTGACACAGTCAAAATCCTAAAGGCAAAACACCCAAGCACTGTCCCCAAGAGCCTTGGGAATGGAGCTGCCCATGGAGGAAGGTGCAGAGTGCTGAGAACCCGCCCGTGGTGCCTCCAGGCCTCTGGGCTCTGATTGCCAGGTGACTGCCAGCCTCTCCGTGTGCCTTCCCTGCCGTTTTCTGCTGGCGTCCCCTGACCAACGCCTTTTGTTTCGCAGCCAGAAGTTGCGGGGAAAGCAATGTTATTTTTGCTTCCTGGTGCCGTGCAGAAGGGCAGCCGGCATAAACAGAGGGCATAGTGGCAGCTGAATTTATCACCTCTGCTCACAGTTTCCTGAAGAAACCTCTCAACCCCAAGCTCTCCCTGGCGCTTCTATTATCTGTCTCTCCCTTCAGCTGCAACTATGGCAGCAAGAAAGACACGGGTAGGTTATCTAGGATTTGTATTTTCTACATTAATGCTTCCTCCAATAACGAGGTTAATTGAGAGTTGACAGTAATTGCTTTATGCGGGCACAAAGCACTCAATATGATTGTGTGACCCACGGACCTAATGCATCTACTGCCTGGCCCCTCTCTATCTCAAGGATGTATAAAAATAATGAAACGTTCCAATCAAAGATGATTGGAGGAAAGTTTGTTTCAGCATGACCTTGAGGAAATCAGGCAGGGTGGCTTAGTGAAGGTTGCCTGTGTCATCCTGCTCTGAGTAGATTCCCATAAATGCTAAGCCGGCCTGGTTAGCAATGCTAATGGCCGGAAACCACCTCCGCTCCCAAAGCCTCGCCACTCACTTTGCAGGCATAACCCATGGGAGGCTCTTCTTACCACGTGCAGTTTATTTCTGAACCCTGTCACCCTTTTAAAGGAGCATTACAAACAATTCTATGGCATTATGTGGTCTGGAAGCACTGAAGCTTATTAGGAGCAATCAAACTAAGAATGTCTTTTGTCTCCTGTGAGTTTGTTGACTTTTCTGCTGGCAGATACTCTTCTAGTTAAGAAAATAGGCTACGGTTTCAACCAAAAACAAAAACAACAAAAAAAAGATGAAGAAAGAGAGGAAGAGCAGCAAAAAAAAAAAAGTATGATGAATATAAAATTGCCTCTCTTAAAGATCCTACATGTGTCTCCAATTGCAATCCAAAGAAGCCCTTTCGATGACAAAGAACAGTTGTATGTTTTCCATTAATTCAAATCTATGAATCCCATTCAGTTGCAGCTGCTCAGTTTGCGTAATACACGGAATCCAATCTTATCACCTCCCCAGTACACCTTTGTCCCTGGTGCTATTTGGTTGCTCTAGACCAGATGCTGGCCGCTGCTAAACTAACCTTGACCCTCTCATGGTGAAGATGGGAGGATGCCCCCCCCTTAACAAAGAGGAAGGGGATCCAGAGTGGTCCTGGAAGTTTGAATATGTTCTAACCTGCGAGAGCATCTAATCTAATGCATAAGGAGCAAACCAGCATGTACCAGGATGAACTTTTTAGAAATCTGGTCTTTCTAAACCATTTCTGGTGTTATAATCATGTTCTTCTAAAGACATAGTGAATACTTTATATGTACTGATCTATTCTACAATCCTTTAAAACTTATTTTTATTCTTGTGATGGAAACTGTATGTATGGTACCCGCTTCCTTAGGAAACATGAAAAATAGAATTTGAAACCTCAAATGAAAACTCAAAGAAAATGTATCTAGGAATTATCTTTTTAAAAATATTTATTGATTGGATCATTTATCTTCCTTTTGTTAAGTTCTATGAGTTCTCTGTAAATTTTGGAGATTAAACCCTTATCTGAAATATCATTCGCAAATATGTTCTCCCATGCAGTGGGCTTTCTTGTTGTTTTGTTGATGATCTCTTTGCTGTGCAGAAGCTTTTTATTTTGATGTAGTCTCATTTGTTTATTTTCTCCTTAGTCTCCATTGCCCTAGGAGCTGTGTTGGTAAAGATATTGCTATGACATATGTCTGCTATTTTGCTACCTATGGAGTCTTGTAGGATTTTTATGGTTTCCCATCTTACATTTAAGCCCTTTAGCCATTTGTGTTTGGTGTAAGTTGGTGATCTAGTTTCATTTTTTTCCATGTATCTGACCAAATTTCCCAGCACCATTTATTGAAGAGACTGTCTTGACTCCATTGTATGCTCTTGCCTTCTTTGTCAAATATTAATTGAGCATAATGGCTTGGGTAGATTTCTGGGTTCTCTGTTGTGTTCCATTGGTCTATATGTCTGTTCTTGTGCCAGTACCAGGCAGTTTTGAGAACTGTGGCTTAGTATTATAGCTTGATATCTGGTATTGTGATCCCTCCAACTTTGTTCTTTCTCAGGATTGCTGTGGCTATTTGGGATCTTTTTTTATTCCAGATGAATTTTTGGAGAGTTTGTTCTAGATCTTTGAAATATGCCATTGGTATTTTAATGGGGATTGCATTGAATCTGTAGATTGCTTTGGGTAGTATGGACATTTAAATGATGTTGATTCTACCAATCCATGAACATGGTATGTTCTTCCATTTGATTATGTCTTCCTCTATCTCTTTTTTCAATATCCTATAGTTTTCTGAGTACAGGTCTTTTATGTCCTTAGTTAAGTTTATTCCTAGGTATCTTAATTGTTTTGGTGCAATGGTAAATGGGATTTTTTTTTTTCGTTTCTCTTTCTGTGAATTCATTATTGGTATAAAAAGGCCATAGATTTCTGGGTGTTAATTTTTTGTCCTGCTACATTGCTGAATTCATTTATTAGGTCTAGTAGTTTTTTGATGGAGCCTTTGGGGTTTTCTATGTATAGTATCATGTCATCTGCGAATAAGGACAGTTTTACTTCTTTGTTTTCAATTTGGATGCCTTTTATTTCTTCTTCTTGTCTAATTGCTATGGCTAGCACTTCCAGTACTATATCGAGCAGGAGTGGTGAAAGTGAACATCCCTGTCTTGTTCCCGTTCTTAGGGGAAATGAGTTTAGTTTTTGCCCATTGAGTATGATGTTGGCTGTAGGTTTTATCATTATACCCCTACAATTTAAAAGACATTAGTTTTATTTCTGATTTTAAAAGAGTTTTATTTAAATGGAAAGCAAACATATTAAAATATTAATTATTAATATTAATGTCTGCCAACACAGGGAAGGGAATTTGATTCTATTTGAGATTATAAATAAAAGCAAATGCCTTTCCTCCTGTTTTGCTATTGAGAGTGACATTTTTAAAAAAAAAAATACATTGTTTACTTTATTTTGAAAACTCTGGATTTAATTTAAAAGTACACTTAATAGCCCTGGCTGGTGTGTTCAGTGGTTAGTGTGCCGGCCTATTCACAGAAGGGTCGTGGGTTCGATTCCAGGTCAAGAGCACTTACTTGGGGAGGCAACCAACCAATGCAACTCTCTCACATCAATGTCTCTCTCTCTCTCTCTCTCTCTCTCTCTCTCCCTCTCTCTCTGTCTCTGTCTTTCTCCCCCTAACTCCCTAACTCCTTTCCACTCTCTCTAAGGATCAATGGAAAATATATCCTTAGGTGAGGATTAACAAACAAACAAAAATACACTTAATATCCGCTGATCCTCTCTTTATTATATTTTCACACAGGTGCCTATAATAATTTTTTTTTTCATTTTCTTTAAGCCTCCGCTGATGTTTTCAGTTTCTTCACATGCCCTTTTTTCTTTCTATTCACCTTTGACGTTAAAAATACAATATCTGCTAAGTTGTATTTTATGGCAAACCCAGTTCATTTAGAGTTGAGCCAACAATATGCTTTCTTCTGCACTGAAATGAGTGTGAGAGTTGCCTAAGAGGAAGATTTACAGATGAGGATTCATTCAGGATCTATAGGCAGACAGATGTACCTGATAGGGAACCAGGTTGCTTCTCAGCCATCTTATATATTTTTCTCTCCTAAGTGAAAACCAAAGATTGCCTGCCTAGGTGACCTGCTTAGTTTGTACATGCTATCTCAGAGTAGTCAGCTTTCCCAGTGCTTGCAAGACAAATTTCTTCAGCACAAAACATAATCTCCCTTCAACAAAATTTTATTATAGGTGCCCATTATTAATCACACTACAGTGAAAACCTCACATTTATATCCAGAACAGTCTAAGGAGAGAAGTCTATTAGGTAGCAAGTACTGCATGCTAGGAGCCAAAATAGTAGTGACTAGGATTGATCTTGTCCTTCTAGAGTCTCACAGTCCAGAGAAGGTGACTTTATAAGCTTTGTCAACCAGTAAATTAAAAGAGGGCCTGATGACCATAATAATACCTGTTAAGGTATAGAGGAGCCCACGAGAGGAAGGGATTCATTTTAGTGAGTGGGAGGTCCTGGAAGACATCCCAGAAATGATGATATTTGAGCTCTGTTTTGAAGCATGAATAAAAACTGATTGGAGATGTAAGTTAATGGTGCTTTTGCCTATAAATAACAGTCTCCCCAGATAGCCACCTGGCTCACTTTTTCATTTCTTTCAAGTCTCTGCTCAAATGATTAGCCCTTAGAAAAGCCTCCATGAGCAACCTATATAAATTATCCTCCATTATCCTCTATCCCCTTGCCTTGCTTTATACTCTCCACAATATTGTCATTCCCTGGCACATGACATGCCAATCTTTTGTTTCTATAGTGTATGTCTCCTCTGACTTGGTACATTGCCTGTGAGGCCAGGGAGGTTGTATATTTGATATGCTGCTGCCGCGCAAGCATCAGGAGCAATGTTTAAATAATTCAGTATTTGCTGAGTGAATATCCAATCAACCGTGACTCAAGCAATAAAGATATTTAATATCTCACAAAACAAGAAGCCTGTAAGCAGGTAGTTTCAGAGTGATATTGCTCAGTATTATCCCTTGAGACTTAGTCATTTTCCACTTTTCTATCTCCAGAGTGTTGGCTTTTTGTCCTTAGACTTGCCACCTACAGTCTCAGGAGGGTTGATAAATACCAAACTTCACATCCTTCACGACCATGTTAAAGGCAGGAAGAAGAAGCTCTTAGATTGCTCTCCCCCAGTGTTTGTCTCTTCATCAAGCAAATGAATCTTTCCTAGAATCCTTGCCAGCAGACTCTCCCATGGGTCTCCTGGTGAGAACTGTTACTTGGCTAGAATAAGCAGCAGAGGACGCTGAGGAAGCAAGTGGAAGCAGAAGGGGATGAGGTTACCACAGGAGCTGAAACGAATTATGATTCATCCTTTTGGGTTGGCACATTGGTCCCCAGACAAAACCAGGGGTTTCAAGAAATTTGTTTCAAGTAACAAATTTTGAGAATAACAATGAAATATAAAGTAAGTTAAAACTAATAGGATTTTAAGTAACATAGTTTATCTATGTTAATATGAAAAAAATAGATATAGTAAAACTATGAGACTAATATAGATATGTTCTTCTATCCTAACCATAAAAGACAGTTTCCCACTTACTCTCTGCCAATACCATTTTTGTGCATTTTATCAGTATTATCATGAATAACTATCTAATTCTGACATTTAAGAAGTTCTCCTCTAAGAAAGTCAGATATGTTCCACAATTGACCAAATGGTTTATTTCAAGTTTATGAACATATGAAATTTATCAGAGGTGGCCTTGCTTTTAGACCACCAACTCAGATATGCAGACAACCGGGTTCAATGAGTAAAATCTTCCTTTCATAGTTCCCTGGAAATTGTAGAGAATTATCTTGCCCTGTGTATCATTTTACAGAGTTCCCATTCTCTCTGGGCGAAAGGCCACAAAAGAATCTCAGAAAATGAAGATAGCTGCCTTCCATATTTATATCCATAAATGAAATACTATGAAATATGTGATCAAGAAAAGGTAGACTTGATCTTCAGTGACATAAATAATGTGAGGCCTACTATAAAATAGACATGTGATTCCTATTCTCAAAAATATGACCCCCAAATCAGGATCTTTTGTATGCTTTTATTTGGGGGACCAGGAACAAGATGCATTATTAGTTGTTGGTTAAAAAATAAAAAATAAAAAATAAATACTATTCACTTTTCTTCTTCCTTCTCTGCCTATCTTTCTCCCTCCTTACCTCTCTCTGTCTCTCTATGTAGCTATCTCTGTCTCTCTCTCTTATCTCCCCCACCCCCTCCTTCTACTCCTTCTTTGTAAAAAAAAAAAAAAAAGAAAGAAAAGAAAAGAAAAGAAAAAGAAGAAAAGAAAAGAAAGGAAACCATGATTTGGTGTGTAGGTGTCCTGAAATTTCCTGTGGGTGTTTTGAGGTAACTCTTACCTGTTTAGCTGGATCAAAGTGTCCTGTGTTATATCAGCCAATATCAAAAGGAACATTTCCCCCAAGGAAGGAGCTAGTGGACTCCCCACCTACACAACATTTATCAACTGTTAGCTGTGCCTGTGCAATTGCCATGCTGACGATTTGTTTATTTTATCACGAAGAGCCAGTCCAGGATAGGCCTTTCATGCATCATGCCTTTTCATATAGGAGAAGAGTTGAGGCATAATTCTGACTCTGGGAGATGTGTCCAGAGACAAGACACCCATGGGAAGGTGAAGGACAAGGAGGGGAGATGGGAGGCAGTGAGGGGAAGGAGCATGTGCAGCCATACTTCACAAGCAGCCCTGCCAGCCCAGCGCAACTTTCCAAAAAGTTTCCCTTCAAGATGTCCCTTTAGCCCAGCCGGCATGGCTCAGTGGTTGAGCACCGACATATGAACCAGGAGGCCATGGTTCAATTCCTCTCCATAGCAATTGAGAGGCAGTGAGGTGGCCATGTGTGGGTGTCCCAGTGTCCTGAGTCAGTATTCAATTGTCATAGCCTAATCCAGACACCAAAAATCCAGACCCTCCATTTTTTCAGTCTATTTCGAGGTAATTCTTCTCTCAGTAAATGAATGCTAACTAAAGTTGAACTCAGAAAGATAGTTCTAGCAACTTATAATGACAAAAAGATCATCAGGAAGGTTGGAGTCTGCATAAGTTCTCCTTAGAGGCAAACAACTTTGAGGAAGACAAAGAGTAGCCAAGAGATTTCTGGAAGAACTAGAAATCAAGGCAGTAATTGGATGATATTTGTGTTAAATCATCAAATTACTATAGTCTGATGCCTCCTTTTGCAACCTAGGGATTGACTTGCTGAGTAAACCAGAATGCTGCCTTGGGTGGCCAGGGCACCCTGTTCTCTGGACAAAGCTGAGGGCACATTCTGCTCTTCTATTCCCGTAAGCTACTGCCCACTGTAACCATCACTTTTCTCCTGTTGACATATCCTTCTTGCAGGCTTTGATTCATTCGATCAGTCTTCTGCTTCCACTATTACAGTAGTACTCTGGTCAAGCTGTTCCGATTCTACATCCAAGGCACCGAATGTAGGAAGTCATTGACACAGAGCCACCTAGCATCAGGAGCTTCTACAACAGATGCTCTAGTTACTTAAATTTTATTAGACTGGATTAAATGAGGTTTTTCCTAATTTTATTCTCAGGTGGCAACTTTAAATTCAAGTTGCAATTAGCTGGATGTCTCTCCTATGTGCTTATAGCTGCCCTGTGGATGCTCATTTTAATATCATCCTAATAACTAGACTATAGTCGCCTTTTATTAAGAAAAGAGAGAGAGAGACAGCAAGAGTTTGATTATTCAGTGATTTTATGATGACAAAAGTCCAAATAGTTTTCTAAAAGGAAACTTCTACCAATGCTAATGGATTGTCAGTAGTTCTGTAACATAATAAATATAGTCTTGTGTGATTGACTATGGATATGCTTAATTATTTTATTTGTTGTCACTTGAGAATGGAAGAAGCCTTGCTTAATTATTTTGGAGTGGAATTGAATTTAAATGGACCTAACTTTGACCTATAAAAGTATGGTTAGTGATGAGAATGCTAAGGTGACCACCTTGAGGTGTGATCTCACCTGTGTGCGGCTGAAAGAAACACGGTGTCGTCAAAGGCACGAGCTGTGGAGACAGACAGACCTGGGTTCCAATTTTGGATCTACCTGTTCCTAATGAATCCACCACTTCATTTTATAAGCTCTCAAAATCTTGGTTTCCTAATGTAAAGAGAGGGCTCACAAAAACTGACGTATCTGAGTTATGTTGAAGGGCAGTGAAAGACAGAGAGTATATAGAACAGTATCTGGCACATGACAAGCAGTCAAAGAATGTGAGCTTCCTTCAGTTTGCCCTAAAAATGGCCTCACGTCACAGAGAATAGCGTGTTGGATGACAGCATCGATTGGTGCGGTGTGATGCTGGCCTGCTGCAAACACTCACTCTAAAGGTTACAGGATGCGGGTTCTGACATTCCACGGGTACGCGTGGTCATGCCATCCTGAGTCCCAGAAGGAGTTCTTATATTTTCAGATTTCCAAATGTATAGGATTTTTATTCATTTTATCACAGATTTCAAACTTGATTGCATTTTGTTCAGAGTTTATGATCAGTCAGATACTGATACTCTGAAATTTCTTTGAAACTTGCCTTTTTTGGTCTAAACGGTGACCAGTTTTCATATGCACAGTGTGTGCTTTAAAAGAACACGCGTTTCAGACCACTACACCTGAAAGCACATATCAGGCCACAAGCCCACACGGTGGTTGTCTTACGGTTCTGATGACTATCTTATGGTCATGAATATTCAGGATAATTTTTTTTCCTCTCAGTACAGAGCTCAAGTTCCAGAAGGATGTTTCCTCACTGTCCTCATCTCTGCCCACGGTCATTTCTCATTCACCCTTACTCTGAAGGTGGGACCCTCTGGGGACTAGCTTTATGTGCACTCTATCTCCTATCTCCTGAATCCCACAGAGCATCATAAGACAAGCACAGGGTCACTGTGGTGTGACGGATACCCCTGAAGGGAAGGGGGCCCCTGTGCCTACCTCCTGGGATTCTCACTCTCACTTTATTTTGACTTTCTGTCACTTTATTTTGACTTTTTGTCACATAGTGGTTTATTTTAAAAGATGATTTATTTTTTCTGGATATATTCTGAAACAACAAAACAAGGTCATATAGTATGATATTCTATACATCTAAGAAGAGGATATATACACATACACACACACATATATGAACTTATAGACATATATGTGTTGGTGTATACATTTTTTCCTTGTATTTTCAAAAGGAAACACTAAAAAGAGAAAAGAGCCGAGCTGGTGTGGCTCAGTGGTTGAGTTTCAACCCATGAACCAAGAGGTTGCTGGTTTGATTCCAGGTTAGGGCACATGCCCAGATTGCTCAATCTTTGGTAGGGGTGTGCAAGAGGCAACCGAACAATGATGTTTCTCTTCCATCCATGTTTATATCTCCCTTCCTCTTTCTCTAAAAATCAATAAAATCATATATTTAAAAAGGATAAAAGAAAAATTCCTCCACGAGCTGGTATTTTCAGGAAACACTCATGTCCCCAAAATGATATGAGACTAAGATAGGAGCCTAGTAACTAATATTTGAGTAAGGAAGGGAACATGGCTCCAAGGTATAAGACAAGATCCAAATATCAGTTAAGACCAGCAAATATTCTAGGTCAGTACTGCTTCTCTATCCTGTGGACATGAATTTTCCAGAAGGATGATGTACCTGGCCAAATAATCCTTGCAAGGATGTTTGAAATTCCACTAATGTACTTATTACAGCAAAGACAAGAATGATTCCCCTAACTTGCTCTGCATTCCATGCAGTTCCTATGGCTTTTGTATGTCATGTTCAATCCAGGGTACCAGACTGGTGATTTTTCTCCATATATGACCTTCCTTCTTTTTCTTTTGGTTTTTCTAGAATGATTAACCAAGCATTTTACTCACCACACGTTCATTAAATTCCTGCTATGTGCAGGCCTTTCTAGAGGACCCAGAAATGAAATAGTCTTTGGTGTTTAATTTTTTATTCATTCAGTTATTGGTTCTTTCAGAAGTATGTTCATGCATATTATAGTTATAGACGTTAAAAGCGATGGCTCTGGGGTCCCACTATCTGGCCTTACATTCTGGTTGGCCATTTATTCACTTTTAACTTTGGAAAAGTTATTAAAATTCTCTAAATATAAGGATTTTTTATCTATAAAAATGGAAAGATAGTAGTAATAGCTGCCTCAAGGTAGTTGTGATTTTCAAATAAGATCTTGCTTGTGAAACCTCTGACCCATACATAGTGGAGATGTAATGCAGTCTTCCTAAAGCACTGGGAAAGATAACAAATATATGATGTTCTCAAAATGACAAAGTACAGTGATGGAGAACAGATTCCAGATTGCCAGGGATGAGGTTGTGGGGAGGATGTGACTCTAAGGGATAGCATTAGGGAGTTTCTTTGTGGTGATGGAAGCTTTCTGAATCCTGAACATGATAGTGGTTACACAAACGTATACATGCAGTAAAATTCCATAGTACAACACACCCTGCAGAAAAGGAGTGCATGTAAAAACTGGTGAAATCTGAATAGGGCTATAGTTTAGTTAAGAGTGTTGTACCAACGTCAGTTTTCTGATTTTAAAAATCTATCATGCTTGCATAAGATGCTGTCATGGGACAAGCTGGATGAAGGATGCACAGGGACTCTGTATTTTTTCAAGTTCTTGTGAGTCTTCAGAAATAAATAAATAAATATATATATATATATATATATATATATATATATATATATATATCCTAATATGCAAATAGACCGGATGGCAGAACAACCAAACAACTAAACAACTGGTCACTATGACATGCGCTGACCACCATGGGGTGTGTGAGGAACATGGCGGGCATCGGCTGCAGCGGGATGGTGGAGCAGGTGAACAGGAGTGCCAGACCAAAGCGGGGCGCTGGTAGCTGCCATCAGGGCAAGCCTCTAGTGCAGTGGTTCTCAACCTAATGCCATGACCCTTTAATACAGTTCCTCATGTTGTGGTGACCCCCAATTTCATTGTTACAAATTGAACATAATTAAAGCATAGTGATTAATCACAGAAACGGTATGTAATTATATATGTGTTTTCCGATGGTCTTAGGCACCCCCTGTGAAAGGGTTGTTCGACCCCAAAGGGGTCGCGATCCACAGGTTGAGAACCGCTGCTCCGTTGTTACTGAAAATTCTTTGCTCCTGCGTGCTGCAGTCCCACCAGGCGCTTGCACCTGCTGCCAGCTCCAGAGCCGCCACTCACACCCACTGTTGGCGCCCAGCTCTGGTCCTGATCGCTCGGTGTCATCAGTGGGTGTGAGCAGCAGCTGCTGGCCCCAATTGCCCCTGAAGACTTCTCCACCTCCCCCTGCTCCTGTGGGGCAATCGGGGCAGGAGCCACCACTCGCACCCGCTGATGGTGCCAGCCCCAATTGCTCCAGCAGCAGGAGCAGGGCTGCCAGCAGACAGGGGACCAGGGGTCTGTGGTGGGAGGGGCTGGGCGGGGGCACAAAGGATAGGCCAAGACCCGCCCCTGTGCCCACCGCCCACAGTTCCTTTCAAGGTACACAAATTCGTGTACTGGGCCCCTAGTAAAAATATAAAGCACCAAGAGAGATGTGACAACGCAATGGCAAGGAAATAGACTGGTTCTTGTTCTCAAAGAGTTTGCATTCCACGGGGAAGAGAATCTAGTATTTGCACAGTCAATTATTTAATCAAAAGTATGTTCAGTAGTATAAAGAATAAGCATAATGTGCTATGACAGCACATGCCAGGAAAAGGGGCAACTCAGGGCAGGCTTCTTAGAGGTTGTGAGATTTCTTATCCCATCTCTATGCTAAGGATGAGCTGGGAGGTGTGGTGAGAGGCATTCCAGGCAAAGAGAGCAGCATGCGAGGGGTCCTTGCAGATAGAAGGAGCCTTCTGCCAGCTTAGAGGGGCCAGCAAGTTAAAGGGCATAGAAGAGCCAGAGTTAAATGGGCTAGTGTTATAAGCAGAAGGCCTCATGGGGGGCAGGGAAGAAGTAACTACTTCTGACTAGGAATTGGAGGGATAGGATTGCACAACAAAAGTAACACTTGATAGAACTTGGATATTGAGGAAAAAAGTAATGAATTTCAAGCTGTAGTTATAAAATGCCCAAAGGAATGGATACTTGGAAATGTGTGGTAAGTTTGGGAAACTACACGGAGTCTGGGGATTGGGTTCCTGGAAAAAGCTGGAAAGGGACAGAGAATTTGGGGCCAGATCACAAGGGGACTTTTCCAGCCCTCATTCATTTTTATTTTTATTTATTTCAATTAATATGATATCATTGTATATTTTAATTTATTTTAATTAACATGATATCATTGTATATTTTATTTTATTTTTCAGATTGGCTGTCTTATTTTATTTTATTCAATTTATTGGGGTGATATTGGTTAATAAAATTATATAGATTTCAGGTGTACAGTGCTATAATCCATCATCTGTATATTGTATTGTGTGTTCACTACCCCAAGTCAATCTTCCTCCATCATTATTTATCCCCCCTTTTCCCTCTTCTACCTCCCCCACCTCCTTTCCCTCTGGTAATTACCACACTGTTGTCTATGTCTTGGTTTTTTTCCCGTAATCCCTTCACCTTTTTCACCCAGCCCCCCCAACTCCCCTCCCCTCTGACAATTGTTAGTCTGTTCTCTGTATCTATAAGTATGTTTCTATTTTGTTTGTTTATTTTGTTCATTAGATTCCACACATAAGTGAAATCATATGGTACTTGTCTTTCTCTAACTGGCATATTTCACTTAGCACAATCCATGCTGTCTCAAAAGATAAGATTCCCTTCTTTTTTAAAGCCAAGTAGTATTCCATTGTGTAAATATACCACAGCTCTTTTAACCACTCATCTACTGATGGGCACTTGGGCTGCTTCCAAATCTATCTTGGCTATTGTAAATAACACTGCAATAGGGGTGCATATATTTCTTCAAATTGATGTTTCTGGATTCTTCAGATATATTCCCAGAAGTGGAATTGCTGGGTCATAAGGCAGTTCTATTTTTAAGTTTTTGAGGAAACTCCATTCTATTCTCCACACTGGCTGCATCAATGTGCATTCCCACCAACAGTGCACAAATTAATAATAGATGAGATATTCCCTTTTCTCACATCCTTGCCAACACTTACTGTTTGTAGATTTATTGATGATAGCCATTCTGACAGGTGTCAGGTGATAGCTCATTGTGGTTTTAATTTGAATTTCTCTGGTGATTAGTGACATTGAACACCTTTTCATGTGTCTATTGGCCATCTGTATGTCCTCTTTGGAGAAGTGTCTATTCAGGTCTTTTTTGCCATTTTAAAAAAATTTTTTTAGTGTTGAGTTGTATAATTTCTTTATAAATTATGAATATTAACCCCTTATCAGATGTATCATCACAAAATATGTCCTCCCACTCAGTGAGTTGTCTTTACAGTTTGTTGATGGTTTCATTTGCTGTACAAAAACTTTTTTTATTTTATTCTGCAAACAAAGGGGAGAGGTGGCATTGAAAGTTTTAAACCGTGAAGTTCTTAAAAGTTTTAATAAGGTAATTCTGAAGCCAAGAAAAGGCATATGTAGAATTAAAACAACAAAACTGAAGCCAGTGGCTATCTCAATAGTCAAGGACAGGGACAGTATGGCGTGGAACTTTGTGAAAGTCAGCTTAACGTGCAATGGTCCCATCAGATCCAGGAGGTTCACTTCTAGTAATTTTTTCCTCTGAGGCACTCATATCATACCAAAAAAACCCCTTCACATAACATACCATTTTAGGATTATTGGAATTTGCAATAATTGGAGTGACTGTACATATCCATTAGTGAGTGCTTAAGTAAATTATGGCGCATAATCATATAGTGGGGTACCATGAAACACCTAAGAAAAAATGGGTATGTCCTTAAAATATTTTTAAATTAAATTACCGCTCTAATTTTGTAAAATAATGTATGGAATGCATTTTACATGAATGGAAAAATTTCTTAAATGATACACTTGCCCTTTTGACAATGACTATCTTTACAGGGTGATACTGCGAAGAATATTTACTCTTTATAGATTTCTTTATGGTAGTTTACTTACCACAAATGTTCTCATGTTTAGCAATATCTGTTGTGTTTTTACATGAATGCCATTATCTTAATTGGGTGCCACTTGAACAGGCTCTAAGATGGAGAGTCAATGCAGAAAGAGGGGTTCTTGGGAGATACACCTGTTAGGAAGTGAGGAAGACAGCTCTGGGTAAGGAGAGAAGATGACCCACAGTGCCAGTTGTAACTGAGGCATCCTGGGACCCCTAGAGCTGGAATGACCCTTCCGAGTTGCCCTAAGTTGAGGCAAGGGTGTTTGGTCTTTGTATCCTTACATCAGTCAATGATTGGGTTTGGACTGGTTTTGGAGAAGAAGCATGACCTTAGGCAAGGCAGTTCCCTAAGCTGAGGGAAATTACCAATGAAGGATGAAGCTGACCGTGGCCAACCACCAATATTCCCAGTGGTTGAGGAATGGATATATGGGTCCTGAAGAGGGGATCTGGGAGAAGCACTTCAGTATCCACTACAGTTATTTGATATATGTATAAAATGTATTCTCTGACCTTGCTAAATTACCACAGCTTAGTTTTCATGATACAAAGATAAAGGAGGGAAACAATGATCTCAATGTAGAATAAAATTCAATAAGATGAAAACTTTTTTATTAAAACAATTTTCGCAATTAGGAATAGAAAGTAATTTATTTAACTTGATGAAGGGTACTTTCTCTAGCCTATCTTTTCACTGAAGGAATGGCCTCTCTGTGGGCCCCTCAGGTTCAGTGCCTGCTGCACCAACTTGCAAGACCCAAGACTTTAGTCATCCATCTCCTTGCCCACAATGCACAGAGTGCTCTGATAATGGTACTGGCGTTTATGTCCAGAGCAAGCAACCCCAGTTTCTGGCCTTGCTACTGTTCTGATTTTTTCCCTGTCCTTTTTTTTTTTTTTGTAGTGTGTGTGTGTGCGTGTGGTGTATTTGGCTCCTAGTGATTTCTCTTCCTTTCTAGTGTGCACAGAATACATTTGAAAGTATATTTGCCATGATTTATTTAGCACCCAGTGTTTCTCAGCAGGCAGGTTTCTCGGTGTATCTGGTCTGCTGTACTGCAGAAAGCTAAACTCCAGCTGTCTTTACCAAAGATAGTTTTCCCTTTCATTGTTTATAAGGTGACTTTCAGTTTCATGTAGTTTTATTTTTTATATTTTATTCATTTTTAAGATCATTTCATTCACTTTCAGTGTCTTCTTTTGCTTTATCTTCTCTTCTTTGTCTCAGTTTTTCTACTTTGACCTCTATTCATTAACAGATAATTATTTGATCATAAATTATCTTTATCCTGACATAATTTTTCTGGTTTGTATTGTTCAGTTGCCTTTTTGAGTGGTCATATTCCACTTTCTCTCTCTTTTGTGTGTATGTGTGTGTGGTATCTGTGAATACATTCCATGTTATCCTTTTATTTATGATTTCTCATCCTTAAATTGGTCTGTTTGTCTTGAGCCAGCTCTTTGCGAAAGGCTAGGATGGGAAACAGGGTAAGGAACCGAGCTAGGGCAGTATGAATTCTGAGTCATTTTCCTCTACCACTACCCTCCCCTGGACAATGGCTTCTTTCTGGACTCTATCATTTCTCTTCCCTTGACTCATTTTCATCGTAACCCTTTTGTATGGTGACAGGTGAGCTCAAGGCTGAGCATTCATGCTGGTTACCATAGATCCTTTCTTGCTTGCCTTAACTTATCCACATCCTGCTTCTTGAAGGGATGACACATTTAACACTATCACTTATGACACCTGAAGCCAAGCAGTGCTCAGAACATTTCCCCGTGCTCTCATGCATCTCAGACCACCTGTTCCCGGCAAGGGTCATTTCCTGTCCCTTAGAGTGTGCTACCGGAATGATCTCTCTGTTCTTCTTGCTCAGCCAGAGAGCCCTTGTATCTTGTTTCTTATATCAGAGTCTTCCTCTGCCCTGGTTCAATTTTCTAATACTTGGCAGACTTTTGTAAAAGAGTGATGTTTGGATTATGGGTGCTTCTTACTTCCACTGGTTTCATTTCTGTTTCTCATTATCCTTATTCTTGGTTGATTTCTAGAAAGAGAGCCTTTAGTCTTCCATCTTGGTCTAGAAGTCCAAAGAAGGATTATTGTAAGATGATGGAAGACTTAAACAAGTGAAGGAGGAGCTAACTTATAGAAGATCAGAGAAGGGGTGGGCTAGAACAATAACCTTAGAAAGAAGGGCATATTTTCCTCACTGACAGGACAACAACAATGTAGGGAGAACATAAAAGATATATTCGAGGTCAATAGGAAGAAAATTGAAGGTGTAAAACAGTGCTTGTTCCTATGGAAGATGTGGGGTCTGACACAGATGAGAAACAGCATTGCACCTTTATTCATTTTTTTTCCCCCAGCACATTTTTATCATAAATATATTCTATGCCTGGCAGTGGGGAAATAGCAATGAAGAAGACAGACAAATTATTATTCTCTGAGACTTCACTTCCTCATAAAAGAGCCAGGCAATGAACAGTTGGACAACAACAACAAGAGCCTATTTTTTAAAAATCAGGGTCTATGATAGAAAATAATGAGGCAGAAAAGTCACTTGCAAGGCTTCCATGAAGAGGTGATGTTTAAGCTAGACCTGAAGGAACAGAGAATCCAGCCATGTGAAAACGGGGGGAGAGCATTCCTGGCAAAAATGGTCCTGAGGCAGGAAAGAGCTTAATGAGTTATAAGAACAAATTGCCAGTTGGAGCTTATGGAGCAAGAATGAATATGGTAGAAGCTTAGGTTGGAAAGGCAAGCACCAAATCACATGGGCAGTTATATGAGTTGGGTTTTTATTCCCATATTACTTATTCAGTCAGGAGAGATAATTAAGGACCTAAATATATATAAATATGGGTAAATGATAAATTCTACCAAAAAGATGATAGTTGAAAAAGGCATAACATCAACATGTGCTTTAGAAACACTCAAAATCAGTGGTTCTCAACCTGTGGGTCGCGACCATTTCACAGGGGTCGCCTAAGACCACCAGAAAACACATATATAATTACATATTGTTTTTGTGATTAATCACTATGCTTTAATTATGTTCAATTGGTAACAATGAAATTGGGGGTCACCACAACATGAGGAACTGTATTAAAGGGTCGCGGTGTTAGGAAGGTTGAGAACCACTGCAAAAAATGGAGATATGGGTTTTAAGATAATTTGAGCAGAATGCACAGCATAAAGAGTATAATGTTACTTACAGCCTCATAATTGCAAGTAGAGGAATTCCATGTCACACTTCTAGGAATGAGCACTAGAAATCAGTTGTACTCTGGAACAAAAAATACTACAATACTAGTATCAGAAGGCCCTAGGCTTCACTATTCATTCTGAATTTGAGGGTATGGCTGAGGGAAGTCAGCCAGGAGGAGACCACTTTCTGAGTCAAGGTCTCCTAGATTTTGAAAGTGAGTAAATAGGGGTCATGATAAAATAAGACAGTCACCCTGCATGGGGCCACCTGAAACAGCCAGCTAGCATCCAGAACACAACTTATTCTCATGCTTTGTGTGTTTGGAAAGAGAAATCACAACTGAGAACTTGTCTAAATATTACTGCTCAGCAACAATATGATCATGGAAAGAGTTGATGGGAAAGAAAACATGAATAGGAAATTTGGAAGCAAAGTAGAGCCCACTTGTAATCAGTATTTGGTAAAGTCTTGAGTACTAGTAAATTTGTTTTAAAGGGGAAAGTAATTCCATAGGATCATGTCATGTTGAAGCTATAGACTTTAAAGATATATTCATTTACTTTTCCCTACCTTTTTTCTCCTTCCTTCCCTCCTTCAACAGTGGATGTTTGAGATCATGTTAAATGACCTTTACAGACCAATCTATAGATAAGTAGCTTTTCCTTTTTGCCTCCTTTGTGGCACTATTCTCTGCAGCATCTTTGGCATTCTAATGTTTTACTGAATTCCAAAGAGTTCCTCACTGGTCAATAAAGCTTCTTCTTAGAGAGCAGGCTAATGTTGATCAGCTTCAGCTTCTACTAGACTCCATATGAGAGACTCCTTACAGAATGTGAGAAAGGGTGAATCCAGTTTTCCTTAGGTTTCACTGCTAACAGTCCCAGCGGTTCAAATGAGGCCTCAATGACTTGCTGTAACACAGGTATTTTTGTCTGGGACACTTGAAGGACTGGAAAGTGACAGTGCTCCTTTCACTCTCAGTTCAAGTACAGTATTCTGGTCCTGGCAGCTGAGAAGCAGCAGGTGTGTGCTGAGGAATAGCTGGCCATTGGCCCTGGCCAGGGAAAGAGCTTCTTCACAACAGTGGAGGGTTTCACTATCCCCACCAGTGGTCAGCAAACTCATTAGTCAACAGAGCCAAATATCAACAGTACAACGATTGAAATTTCTTTTGAGAGCCAAATTTTTTAAACTTAAACTATATAGGTAGGTACATAGTTATTAATTTAATTAGGGTACTCCTAAGGCTTAGGAAGAGCCACACTCAAGGGGCCAAAGAGCCGCATGTGGCTTGCGAGCCGCAGTTTGCCGACCAACGCTAGCCTGTCCAAGAGCACCTATTTTTGTTTCCTATCTGTGCCCTGGTAGTAAAGCTCAAACTTATTTTGGGTTTGCTGATGACCATACTTCCAAGAGGATATCAGTGCAGGGAAGCCAAGAAGCTACCATCTGTACTGTGTTTATATCTCAAGAATTATTTGAAGGTTGATTACTCAGCTGTGTCTCTTGACCTTCTAGTGTTACACTAAGAAAGGTGACTAACTTTCTTTTTGTCACTTCACTTTTAATAACTCATGTAATTCCTTCACCATATGCTAGGGTCATGGAATTGACTAGATTGCGCTATTAAGTATTGAGCCCGCAATGCTTTACATGTGGTAGGCACACTGAAAGATCATTCATGGTGAACAGAAAGTGGCTCTCATCTGTGGTAAATGATTAACAACCAGTCATCCAGGGGGAAAAAATACCTGCTCTGTAGTATTTGCTGATTTCCATAGTGGAATACTAAGAACAACTTTATAAATTCAAAAACTTAGATGAAATGGGCACATTCCACAAAGTGTAACTCAAGAAAAAAAAAATAGAAAACCTAGAAACTCTGTATCTATTAAAGAACTTGAATTCACAATTAAATCCCACAAGAAAACCTACAAGTCCAGATATCTCCACTAGGAAAGCATATCACATAGATAAGGAAGAAATGATACCAATCTTGCATAAAGTTCTTTAGAAAATAGAGAACACTTTTCAAATTACCTTTTGAGGCCAGCATTATCCTGTTACCAAAATTAGAAAAAGACAGCATGAGAAAAGAAAACTAACAGTAGATCAATAAAGGTGGAAAACAAATCCTAACAAAATATCAGCAAGTTAAATCCAGTATTATATCTAAAATTATAATACATAATTACCAAGAATTAAAAGTTGGTTTAACATTAAAAATCAATCAATGTAATTTATCATATTAACAGAATAAAGGAGAAAAACTACATGATTACCTTAAAATACACAGCAAAGCTATCTGAAAACAAACCAGCACTCACTCATTACAGACATAAATTAACAATAGATGAGATATTCCTCAACTTGATAAAAGGCATATAAGAAAAACCTGCAGCTAAGATCAAATTTAAATGTTGAAAGACTTAACACTTTCCCTAAGATAAGGAAGGAGACAGGCATGCTCACTCTTAATCACATCTAATGAACATTTTGCTGAAGGTCGTAGGTTGTGCAATATGAAAAGAAAAAGCAATAAAAGGCATACAACTTATAAAGGAAGAGAAAAACTGTCTTTATTCGCAGATCATGCACATATAAAAGTCTAAAACACTTTATAAAATTCTCAAACTACTAAGTGAATTGAACAAATGTCAAAACACAAAAATCATTTATATTCTTATATACTGGCAACAAAGAATATAAAAGAAATTTAATACTATCTATAATAGCATAAAAATCAAATGCTTAGTGGCAGACTTAACAAAATATGTGCAAGATCTATATATATGGAAGACTACAAACATTGAGAAATTAAAGACCTAAATAAATGGAGATATAATATGTTCATGGGCTAAAGACTTAATATTGTTAAGATGTCATTTCTTCCCAAGTTGAATATATTGATTCAATAGTGATAATCATAACTCTAGCAGGATATTTTTATAGAAATTACTATGCTGAGATTCTAAAACTTAATGGGGAATGCAAAGGACTTAAAATAGCCAAAGCAATTTTAGAAAGAACACAGAGAGAGAACATGTGTTAAGCAGAATCCTAAAATGACCCCAAGATTCCACTCCCCCTCCTATTTCTGCTGAGAGGCCAGTATAATTCCTTCTCAAGTATGAGAGGGGCCTGTGAATATGATGGGATTTCACTTTCATGATTAGGTTTCATTATATAGCAAAGGTAAGAGGATTTCCACCTGTGGCTCCATCTCGGATTGAAATGGCGTAGTGCCTGTGTGGACCCCAATGTAAATCTTTTGTTCTCACTCTACAGATACAAATGCTTCAGGTCAAGGGATACATTTCACAATCAACCCCTGCAGTCAGACCTAGGACAGAGGCCCACATAGGCCCTGAGGCATACTTGTGTCTCTGGGAATTCCAAGGTCATGGTTTCCTAGGATGTAGACTAGAAGAGGAGGGGTGCAGGTTCCATCTAGACAAGCCACTCAGCCCTGGGATCTCCTCACTCCATGGTAAGGAAAGAGGCTCAAGGTGGCTAGAGTAGGGCCTTCCAAAGCAGGACATTTCAAACTCTTATGTGCATATGAATGACCCCAGGCTCTTACTGAAATGCAGGATCAAAACACATCAGGATGAGAGTGGTATTCTGCACATCTAAGAAGCTCTTAGGTGCTGCTGATCCATGGACCCCACTTTGTTAGCAAGGCTATAGCTTGTAGGTCTGCAGGCAGGTAACACTGATAGCTACTATATTTGAAGTCTGTAGTGGGATGAATAAACTAAAATTGTGGATAATTAAAAAATTTTGTATTATACTTGTAACCATCCTAATGATAAGAACAGGTTTTTTTTTTCTTTTTTCATCTTGTACACTTACCAGTGAGTGAAAATAGTTCACCCAAAAGCAGGTAAATAAATGGGAACCCACTCATATTAAAATTATGTGTATAATCTACAATTGTATATTGCAGTTATCATTCAGTATGTTTTATGAAAGAATAAATGTTCATAATATCCTAGATTTTAAAGGTGATTGTTTTTCAGGCAAATCAATCCATGTAATAATTGAGATACTTGGAATATAAATTTGGAACCCATCTGATTACTAGCCTTGAGCTATAACCACCAGGGGTTTTATAAAAATTGGCATTAAAATATTTATTATTTTTATTAATAAAATGTGGGGACATGGATGACATAAGAAATGAGATGTAAATTGTTTCTGTTGAATATTCATGAGGCATTTTATTATTCTCTAGTATTTATTGGTTGAGATATAACTCTACAGAGACTTTGATGGATCCTCCCTCTGGGATCAAATGCTACATTTACTATGTACAAAAGCATCCACTTTTTCTTTTAAATTCAATGCTGAAGGTTAAGACCTCGGGCCATTCTTTTCTTTATTGTACCTGAACTTATTCTCCCATAATTAGTTTGAAGAAAAAATGATAATAAATTGAGTACTCTACTCTCTTTTGATGATTATGTTGCTGATGGGTCAAAATCCACCTCTGGAACCCAGATGAACTTACAAGAGAATTAGGAATCTTCCTTTGCCTTCCGTACGCTCTACTTCTCAGAGCAGCTAAAGCCCCTGCTAAGGGTACATACTAGTAAATTAATACATTTGCTCACAATGTGACTTTAGGACATTTTATAGCAGCGATTCTAATGCAGTTAGTGGTGAACTAGAAATTTGAGAATGCGAAGATTAATTTAAACCACATGATGAGTTCAAGGAAAAGGGACATCCACTACAGATTCTTGAATGTGTGCTAACTCTGTACTGTGGGGAATGGGATCCAAAACCACCAGTGAACTTTTAAACCCTCTTGAAAGGAATCAAACCAACCCAATTAGCCCTGGGAGGGAGCTATTGCAGACAACAGACAGATCATTTCTCTCCCCCTCAGAGAGATCCCTCTGCCTGAGAAAACACAATTGAGAGATCAGGGAAGGAGGAGGGCCTCCAACCATTACCACTAATGGCCTGAAGTTAGAACTGTCTTTCTGGTCATTAGCTGGTTTACTGATTTGTCTTTCATTATAGATTACAAATACTGTTGGGTTCTTTGAACAATAGATAATTAACAAATTGTATGTTGTGGATAATTGGTGAATTTGAAATAAAGGATTTCTTTTCCCTTCCAGTTTGTTGTAGTGGTGTTCTGGATCATTTATGCCTATGACAGAGAGATGATTTACCCGAAGTTGCTTGATAATTTTATCCCAGGGTGGCTGAACCACGGAATGGTGAGTCAACTAAAACAAATGATAACTTTTTTTTTTTAATCTATTAAGTGATAACTTAGGCTTTCCATAGACTCTCTAAATAACTGTGAAATATTGGAAGGTTATAACCAAAGAAGAATACTGAGTGTAAATAAAATAATGTCTTCCCATGAAATTGAGTCACTACTAAAGCTGTGCATAAAGGAATCCACAGTTTATAAGAGGCACCAGTGGTCTTAGATAATACAACTAGCTTATTCTGGGATGAATTTGCACCATTGAAAGGCTCATCCACTCACGGAGCCTGAGAATCAATTCCCACCTGCACAACTACTGACACTCTGCTCCTCCTCCACTCACATCAGTGGGATTGTTCTGGAAGTAACTGCTTATTGTACTGGAGAATTTCTCCTTGAGGAGCAGCAGGGCTATTCTGTTTCCTGGGATATGGGCATTGGAGGTGTCCTTGGGTGTGGCTGCCTTGTCAGGTCTGCCCATCCCAGGGTATTGGCCTGTGGCTGCTAGGTCTTTTCCTTCTCCTTGGTCTAATTCTTTCTGATGCTTTAGCCATTGTGTTACCTTCCCTAGTTTCAAATCAAATACTTTGGATGGTTTGAACATTACTTTACAAGATTTGAAGAGATATTATCTCCAAAGAAATATTCCCTTTCTGCTTCTGGAATTGAGCACTATTTTGTTAGTAACTAAGAAGCCTGCAATTTTTTTTGGTTTATAGCAATTTTTAGACTGTCACTGGGTGCTCCTGGAGAAAAGGGCAACCCATTACAGAAATTATAGGGGAGCAAAGAGCTAGATACAGTGTCTTAGGTCCAAAATAACAGTTTGCTCCCTGCCCCAATTCTGGTATGTTTTAAGAAAAGTGGTGTGTACTAACAAATAAATAGTATTATGCCGAATGGCTTTGATCAATTCTTTTGTAAGCCTCTTTGTCAAAAGTGGCACGTCTCAGAGAACTAGAAGTTTATTTGAGCCCAATAGAGCCACACTGTTGAAGGATTAACATGGCACCTCTAGTCTAATTCCCAAGAAATCGGCTCTGTCTTACTGCTTCACTTTAGCCATCTAAGGGACCTGACTTGGTTACTCGGCCCCTCTTTAACTTCCTACTCCTCTTGATTGTGAAAGCTCTTTCATGACTACATGTCTTTGCAGTCCTCTGCCCCATATGCTCTTCCTATTCTTTGCTGGGAAACTACTGCTTATCCTGCTAGTTTAGATAACATCTCTAAGAAGTCTTGCCTCACTCTCCCAAGTCAAGTTAGCTCTTCTGTCATCGGTGCTTTCACAGTACCTTCATATCTCTACTTCGCGCTTCTATTTCCCCCACAAAAATGCTACACTCCCAGGGCAAAACAGCAGCCTTCAATCCCCAAGCACTCTGCCCAGCTCCTGGCTTATTGTAGAATCAATACATATTTGTTAGATTGATGAATGAATTCAGTATTGCCAGTTTCTATAATTCTGTGCCAGTCAATACTAATAGCTATTATTTTTGAGAACTTACTGTATGCCAGGCATTCTATAGTGATTATATCATTTAATTTTCACACGGGTACTATGAGTGAGGAAGTATTATCCTTTTACAGATGAAGACACTTCAGCTCAGAAAGTTTCTAATACTGGAAGGGCCTTAGCTGAGAACAATTGGTGTATCATGTGCTTAGAAGTATAGTCCTTGACTATTTGGATCCCTCAATTGAACAATATTACCTTTGGGCCTGAGAACGAATCACCACCTTTGCAGATCTTGGCACTATTTAATGTTTCCAATGAATGGTTTATTGAGCATGTAGGCAGCCATTAGAACTTCAATTTGAGTCTCTTCATTTTCCCTTGATTCACTTGGATGGGTTAAAATTCTCACTCTTGGAGGCACACACTACATAAAAATGCAAGGAGGATTCCGTGCCACAAATATTTAGGAAAAGGATAAGATAAATTTATTAGCATTTCAAATCCTCAGATAATATGAGCTCAATAGACTCTTTTACAATGAATTTTGTGTCTTAGTAGAGAAAAATGACCCTTTCTTTGCTTTTTTTTCATGTTTTAATTCATGTTTCTAAAGATACAAACAACCAAGTTGAATATGGTAGCTGAGGGATATTTCGTAATATTAACTAATTTACATTACTCTAAATTTGTATATATGACAATTTAAATACAATATGGCTAAAACATGATGCTATTTTAAATTGACAATTAAAATATGAACATTAAATACTAGAATCATGAATAATTGCATTTTTATAAAATGTGTAATAAGATTTATGAAATTTCAAAAAATTAAGTAAATACTTTTAGCTTTTTAAAATTTTATTTAAAAGTTTAATAAGTAATTATAATTTGTACTTGCTTTTAATCTTAATAGACATCTTGAATATTTAATTTAAAAAATAGAAAAATAATTCAATTAAAAATTTACATTTATTTTTAATTTCACATTTTGCTGAAAACATTTAAATTGTGTACACTTTGATTATAATTACATTGCATGTTTAATTAATGTTAGATTTAGCTTACAATAATACTATCAGGAGAGCTCAAATTTTGTGAAAATTTCCATTATAACAACAAATTTCATGAATTTATTGAAATGAAGACAAGAAAATAAAATTTTAAAATATTTATACTTATATTAAATATTTTATATTCATATTTGTCATTTATTTTGATTTACCTTTATTTTATTACTCATCTAATCATATGTTTCCTATTTTGTTGTATGAAAATATATCTAACAAGGTAGGATTATAAAACATATTTTTCAATACTTTACTAGCTTAATTTGTAACTTCTAGATATTTCTGCAAATGGTTTATGGCCCACGAGGCCTATTTGCTGTTGCCTGTTTAGATATTTGTAGCTACAGGAATTCCTAGGGAGAATGCAGCCTGTACTTATTATGTGTAGGTTACATTCGTTGTTTGCAGAGGCTCAACATAATTTCTAGGGATCCGGAGCCCTGAACCACAGAACTCAGATGCAGTTTATAAGCCCATCATGTCACCATTTCAGAAGACTTTATGAAGTCACTCTTAAATTTACCGCATTTAAACTTCCCAGCACAAAATTAGTCAGAAACGAACATAAGGGGAAACTCACAGAATCTGAAATTCACAGGGTTTTCATTTTGCTATGCACTGAAGTTGCCAGAAGTTAGACATGATTATAACGAAAGGCAGGTATTCTGTCACTTCCTTCCCACTCTCTCCCTCTTTTTTTCTCAGCGAGTAATCCTAGCTTTGCAGAAGAGAAGAGGAAATGGGTGACTAGAGGAGCTAGAAAACTAATAAACCCTCGGTGTGTAACCACTAAATTATCTCCAGACTCCATGAAAATAGCACCAAAAAGAAGGAATTTTAACTTATTACAATTAAAATATAAGCATATAAATATAGCAAATTTAAATGGAGTCAGTTCAGTATCCAAAATAAAAAAAACCCATCTATCCTGGAAGCCCTAATTATCTTTGTATTCCCAGCAATTCAAAAAAACATGATGTCCACAAGGCATTCACTTAGTGTTGATGATAAAGATGTTTGTGCATTTGCTTTTGAAACTTGGAAGAATGTCAGGTTTACATTTATATCCTTCTACCACCTTTCTATCCTCGGTCCACTGATGACCAGACAAAAGAAAAACAGAGATGATATCAGCAAATAAATCAGTTTCTTAATTGTAATGAGAATGGTCATGGACAGTTGTGTGAAGGTTCTGCAGGGCTGCAATGTGGGGCTGGCAGGGAGGGTCTGCACTCCCCCCCCCCCCCAGGTATTTATTAAATACCTATGCTGTGCAAAGCACCCTGCTATGTTCTGGGTGGTTACAGGATGAGAAAAACACTTGCAGTTTTAGAGGATGGAAATGGCACGTGTGAAGTAGAGGAAGGTAAGTAGGAAAATAGAATATCCCAACAGGCTGCATTCACTCTGACAAGGAGAAGCAGTAATTTTTGTTCTGGCTTGTTGCAAAAATAGAACCCTGAACCTTTCTCTTCTGCTGATTATAGTTTTACAGCATTGCCCATGGAGTAAACATACATTAAAAGCAATAAATAAATAAATATTTAAACTCTGGTATGATTGCAGACTCTCACTAATGCTGTAACAGGAAAAAAACAACAACGAGACAGTGTCTCTGCTTACTGAAGACCTAATTAATGTTTATGCAGTGCTTTGAGATTGCCAAGCACTGTGGAAGGTTAGGATATTATTATTATTATTACCACAGATCTTTCAGCAGACATGACCTAGATATTCTTATAATCACAGCAGGAGTTGTTCATTCCCCATATAATTTATAAGGAGAGGGGGAAAAAGCACCCCACCTCTCTTCATGCTTGATTTGTCAGTTGTTCTTGTTATACGTAACTGATCCTCAAGAGAACGTTAATTTAGGCAACTATTTATTCTGTTCAGTATTATTTTGACATTTGATAATTACTGAAGTTTTTGTACATCTGTCTTTCCCAGAAGAAAAGGCATTAAATGCTGCTTGTATGATCATTGGTTTTGCAGGAACTTGGCTTTGACATTATTCTTTTGGTAAACTTCCAGTTCAAGGATACGCAGATTATACATTTCAGTACCATAGAGCCTGTACCACTCTGATATTTTACAAAAGAAGCTGTTGGTTGAGAGAAGACCATTGTAAACATTCCGAATGAAAAGACTGACCTTTCTCAGTTTTCCCAATATATTCTAAAGTAGCTAGAAGATATCTGGAAATTTTTAAAAATAAAAGTTCAGACTGGAACAGAGGTCAGAAATTTCTTGGGAACCTCTTTCTAAGACTCCCAGTGGACCTCCCAAAGAAAACAAATAAGACCCCAAGAGCCAGGATAAAGGAGAGTTAATGTCCACAGTGAGGTAGACACTGTCAGCAATGATGCATACTGTTCTTGGGTGTAAGGTTTTGTGTTTTTTTCATATTTAATTCTACCGATCATAGCTTCTTCCATTGCAAAATTTTACTTGTGATCATTAGTTCTACCAAGTCCAATTCTACTGTCAGATTTTGCTGATCTAAATTTTGACATGAAGTTTTGATTATTCTATTAAAGTCAGTAATGGGCTTTAAGATATTTAATTTTAACTGTTGCCATTTTTACTGTTTATTTATTTCTAACAAAAATATTGTACATTGGAGAAAATATATTTTTTAAACTGATGTTTGAGAAAACTTTGAACAGTTTATGAGGTAGAGAGACCAAGAGAGTTTTCCAGATTCACACATAAAATGCATAGAAGTTGCATCTTCATCCTAACAAGTCAAAAGCTGGAAAAAGAAAAATCAACATCTCTTCTTGCATCCTTAAGAGGGGGAGGACACAGGGAAAACTCAAAGATTGGAAAGACAGATAGGCATATGTAAAGAATAATAAAGTACTGGAGCAGATATTCATGAGTGAGAATTAAAAAATTCCAGGGGAATCTAGTCTTAGGGATCCCCAGATATTGTGAGATTTACCTCCAGGAGCTCGACTGGGTTCCCATAGTAAATATCTGAGAAAAATCTCCTGCTTCCAGCACTGGCAGGGGAAAAGCAATCATTTTAAATACACTGGAGCATCCTGTTTTTAACAAGGTCTGCCCTCAGGTGAAGCTAACCACAGTCTAAGTTGCTGTGCTAGAGGATGTGTCAATAGAATCCTTGGAAAACTAAAAAATAAAGAGAACAAACACTGAAAAAAAATAGACCAGAATATGCAAGGACTGTGGGCCAACTACAAAAAAAGTGTAATACATGCATGATGAGATTACCAGGAGGAGAAGAAAAAGGAAGGAACCAAAAAAATAAGACTGAGAATTTCCCCCAGATTGTCAGACAGCAAACCACAGAGTCAGGAAGCTCAGGAAACACCAAGTCAGATAAATACCAAAAAATCTACACCTAGACATATTGTTTTTAAATACAGGAAATAAGAGATAAAGAAAAACACCTGAAAGATGCAAGAGAAATCCAGAGAATTGGTGAGAGAAATAAGACTTAGAGAGAGGCTAAGATGGGGAAAGGGAAAGAGAGGAGAAAAGAAAATGTGGTAATGTCATGGGTGAAAAGAGAGATGGCTGCAGGAAGGAGGGATATCAAGTAAGGAGATGGGAAGACAATTGGGGGAAGGAAAGTTTAAAATGTCCTAGGTTAAAGAAGGCACAATGGCTAAGACATACAGACTCTTTGAAGTTTGGAGATTAACTTTTTTTCCCCTGCAGTGCTTGGTATAGTGCTCAGCATATTATAGGTACTCAGTAACTATTTTATAAATCAACTAGAGGCACGGTGCACAGATTCATGCACCAGTGGAGTCCCTCAGCATGGACTGCAGGGATCAGGCTGAAACCTACAGTCCATCATCCCCCAAGGAATGTAGTAGTGCATGAAATGGCAGGCGGCCTAGGAGGAGCCCCAAGCCGGGCCGGGCACCACTATGCTCCCACTTATCCCGGCCCTGCTGCACCTGCCACCGCCACTCGGTAGGCTCACTGATGCTCTGCTGCGGTCTCCATGTGCCCATCCCAGGGTGATACTGGTGTGCCTATGACCGAGAAGCAGCCACAGGCTCTCACCCAGTCAGTCTCAATGCCTCATGATCCTGGTCTGGGTTGAGGAGGGACACGCAGGGGGAGTGTCTGTGGGAGAGGCTTGCGCCACTGCAGCTGCGCTCGCCAGCCGTGAGCCCAATGTTTGGCACCTGTTGGTCAGCTGAGTGGCACTCCTGCTATGGGAGCGCACTGACCACGAGGGGGCAGCTCCTGCATTGAGCATCTGCCCCCTGGTGGTGAGTGTGCATCATAGCAACCAGTTGAATGGTTGAAAGGTCTCTTGGGTTTTTATATATATAGATAGATGTTAGTTGATTGAGCTGGCCTCCTTACTGTTTCTTAGACACATCAAGTACCCTCCTGCTTTGGAATGCTGTCCCCTAGAAATCTGCTTGGCTTACTCCTTCACCTCCTTGAAGTCTTTGCTCAAAATCACCTTCTCAGCCCATTAAGCACTACAACAACCCCCAACGCCCTCCCCCCCCAGAGTTCCTTATCCTGCTCTTTATCCCTCTCATGGCACCTATCATCCTTGACATATTACATGATTTTACTTATATGTTGTATTTGTGCCTTATTGTCCATCTTCCTGTGCTAGAATATAATTTCCATAAGGAGAGATCTTTGGTTTACTGAGTTATCCCAAGCACTTAGAACAGTGTCTCCACATAATGGGCAATCAATGAATATTTGTTACAATATTGCATGTCCATGCTTTCTCTTGTTCTCTTCTCCTCCACTTTTTATCTTTTCTTTTCCTAATAATTGACAGAAAATATAACCCAAACCATTCACTTCTGTCCTTACTTGTATTTTACTTCACTCTTCAATCCCAGCTGCACTGCAGCTAAATCCTGCATGTATGGCTTGCTTCCCCCCTCTCAGAAGGTCTTATTGGTTGGTACATGTCATGTTATTATTACTGCTTGAGAAGGGCTGAATAGATGAATAAAGAACACAACATGAGTGCCCCAAAACGAGCTACAGGCCAGTTATATAATAGCCTGGATCAAATTTATTGAAAAGCTCTTCCATATTGATTATTTCATCTGGGTATTAGTTATTTTTCCTCTAGGGTAAGAGTCAGTGGCTTTTTAAAGCAATTTCCTGGCTTAACAAATTCCTTTGTAGAACTACTTTTTTATGCAAGGGTAAAATTCAAGGCTAATAATATTTGGTTTATACTCTGCCCTTTTTCTTGCTACATTTAATAGATGAGCAGGCCCAGCAGTTGTGTGAGTTCATCAAAAGGTCTGTAAGTCATAGTCAGATGTTTTCGGGTCAGCAAAACCCAAAGTGTGGTTTATTCAAGTCTTTTACCCCTAATCCTTAAATCCATCGATATTTCAAAGTAAACTTAATTCATATGTTTCTCATTCATTTGCCCTTAGTCAGGGAGGGGGTGGAGCAGGGAGGAAGGTATTGTCTTAGGAACTGGCTTCCTTCTTCACTACCACAGACAGATCATTCATTAGCCACAGACCCAACTCCTTGGCAGAAGTCTATTCCTTTATCCTTTCCAGTTCCCTTTTAATTGAAGCTTCAGCCTCAGCAAGCATCAGTGACAGCTGCCAAGGAAAGTGAAGTGGAAAGAAGCTGCATTTTCTATCATGGGAGCACAGAATTCCAGAACCTTAAACTTGAGAAGTGATTCTAGATCATCTTATCCATATGCCATGTGACACTTTAATCACCTGAACAGCATCCTGGCAAATTCCCTTTCACTTCCTGCCTGAGCATCTCCAGTGATGGAGCTTCCGCAGTGGCCACAACCATGAGTCTTCAGCTATAAGATAGACTGTTGCAAGGAACTGAGTCTTCTGTTCAAGTTTCAATCTGCCCAGTCCCTTCATCTGTTCTGCAGGATTCAAACTCCAGTCCTCTTTGTTCTCATGTTCTCTTCCAAGAGAACTCTCCCTCATGACTTCACTCTCTGCCATACCTGGGTCATTCCTGAGTCTGTACCTCCTGGTCCACCTTCCCAAGGAGCATCACACTCTGCATTTGACACAACCTTGAAATGAACATATTGAAACTAACTCATTACATTAACTCCTCCTCTAAATCTCATTACTCCTCTCATGTTGCCATCTTAGTAATGGCAGGATGCATCTACAAGCTCCTCTTCCTACCACATCCCCCACAGTTAACGATTCTTATCAGATGTAGCTCCAAAGTAGCTCCAATGTCTGCCTAAGCCTCCTCACCTCCACCATCCCTTCTTTTGTCCTAGGTGTCACTATCTCTCAACTGAGCAGAGGCAACAGGCTTACCTCCCATCTCTCTGCCTCCTCACTGTCTGTCTCCTCACCACATCTTTCTCCACATTGCTGCCTCAGTTACCTTTCTAGAAAATCCGATGTTCTGATGATTTCTTGCTACATTCCTTTCTTAGACATCAGCCATCCTCAGTCTTCTAGGCATCTGAGTGCCTTCTCAGTGCACCCAGAACACCTTGTTCATACACCTATGATTTCTCTTATCACATTGTTTGGTTACTGTTTATTTACATGTTTATTCTTCCAATGGCCTATGAGGCCATAAAGGGCCGCAACTGTTTGTGGGTTTTCTTCATCTTTTTCTCCAGAACCTAGCATAATGTCTGGCATTTAGTGCATAGTCAGCAAATATTTATTGAAGAAATTATATACAGGCCATTCACCATCATGCTCATCCACCAGGCTTGTCTAGATTCATTTACAGTTTCATAGGATTTGACAGGTGCACAGCAAAGTGATTTAGCCATTGTCCTTGCTTGTTAGTATTGTCCAAGCTTTAACATTTTTGGTAGTTCTACGATACTCTACATGAAAACTTCCACATGATTCTTACCTGATCATTGCATGGTTAAGCTAAAACTTAAAGTTGTTTTTATTTTCATTTTTATACACAAAATGTAAGACCCTTATATGTATATCTAGCAAATCCCATCTTGTTCAACTCAATGTGAACAGAGGATCAGCTCTGGGGAAGGCACAGTACTAAGAACTTGAGGAAAACTGAATGGATTTATTGGGATTTAATAAAATCATGTTTTATTTGTTTCGAATTGAGGTGCCAAAGTTTGTGCCATTGAGTTGAAGATACTTTGGATGTTACACTCTGGGTTAAGTCAGTAAGAAAACAATTGATTTTTCAGGGCAGTACATTTTAACCACGTTGTAGCCATGCTTGGAAAGAAGTGTTTGAGTCTGAAGGTCAAAACAAGTATTTAGATAAAGATGATATATGTGGTGGCAGCAGGGCCAGGTGGGCGACTGTAATGAAAATAAAAACAATTTCCATTTTTCAGGATGGAGAAACAGGACAATAATTAAGTATCCATAGTTTAGAGACAGTTCTGTGATAAGGGATCTTGTACGAAAAAAGGGTAGAGGCTGGGAGTTGGCAACAAGTGAATGGTGCCCTAGGGACAAAACTTACCTATGAAAGAGAGGTGTTGCTTTCCCCAAGTTGGCTGGGATATATATATTTCCTGAGGGGGCATTGTGTTGGTCATGCTTAGCTAAAGTGGGAAAAGAAACTTCTGAGTCCAAAATTTTTGTTCCAAATCCTTACATTGGCTCCGGATCATGGAGATAACAAGAGTGGGTTGATGGTTCCTGCATCCTCCTCTTATCTGCATGCTTCTTTTAAGTTATGTAGAAAAATGGTCAGCTAAAGAGAAGCAAGGAAAGCAATCCACTAGAAAATGTCCAACCCAATTTTTTTTCTATTTGATTCTGAATCTAAGCTAACGAATTTGTCTCCAAACTGCCTGGCCCCTTAAGGATACTGGCTTACTTCCCTGAGCCCATTTGTACCTCTTCTAAAGGTGAGGCTGCTCCGGGATGTCTCCAGGATCCCCATCTGCTAACCTGTGGCTAAAACAGAACTCCAGCCAGACCTGTCAAGGCCCCTCCAAGCTGCCCTCCAGGACATTCCAGAACCGAGTGTCCACCCAGTCCTCATTTCCCTGTCAAAACGCTACTTATTCTGAGTGCACTCATGCATCAGTCCTCTCCTTACATCATAGAACTGTCTCTTGTTATTGAGCCTCTTCACCCAAAATGAACCTCTGATATAGTATCCCTTGCACTGTACTTGCAGTTTGTTGGCACATTTCTCTGGAATAGATGTTCTTTGGGGGCAAGAGTTTGGTCTTCTCATCATATTCCCATCATCTGACTCAGTGCGCCTGGCACATAGCAGGTCTCAGAAAATGTTTTTTGAAAGAGTGAATGAATGAATAAATGATGAAGTGAATGAATTTCTATCACATTTCCTTAATCTCTCAGGCTGGAACACTTAGCTGTGACACTTTCTGAAAAGGAAATAAAATTATATTTTCTCTAAGTGAACTTAGGCTGGTACCTATAGTCACTGTTTAATTTTCTAAATTTCATGCCCTAGTCCTTCAGTAGCCTATTCTAGAACCTTATAGCATTCTTGTCAAGCTCATTGGCTTATAATTTTCAGGATCAGTCTTCCCTTTTGAATAGCAGAGCTACATCTGTTGGCCTCCAAATGTCCAGCATAGTAATTTGTCTAAGTTCACATGGCTTTGAAGTGGACAAGTTGGGAGCAGAATGCCAATGACCTGCCTCCATGGAACTTTGTTAACATCTAGTTAAAGAGAAGTCTTTAAACATGAATTATCATTATATTTCACCAAACATATTTCCTTAGGACACTAATCAATATTCCTGGCATTATAGATTATTTTCCTTTTCATCTAAGCAAGAATGATTATTTCCTATTGTTTTACCATACCCAGAGAATGAGCCTGCACTTAATCCAATGAAGATGTACTTTAAAGATGCAAGGATTAGCCAATGGGTGGAAATGTTTCCCCTTAATAAAACCCCTCTTATCCTTATCAAATGCATTAATTTTTGTGACCTGATAATATATCTAATAATCCTATATATCCATGTGCTGCTGCTTACATTGCTGTTATCTGTATGAGTAGGATAAGAAGATTGATGTTAGTAAACATTATTTCTATACCCACCCGGCTGCCATCACCACACACACAACAGATTGTCTTTTTTGCTCCATTCTCTTTCTCACACCAGATTAACCCAAAAAGACCCACTCTGTTTCTGGATGTTGTGCTTCTAATAGATGCAGACATGTGAGTCACCTAGAAAGAGGGACTGAGCCTACTGATTTCTCAAGTGTTCTCTGGTTTCACTTTGTTGTGGGAATTCATGAGGTTGGCCATGGAGGTACACAGCACAATGCCTGCCATATAGTAAGCCTAATAAATATAAGTCCTCAAAAATAGGATAGAATAGCATAGGACAAGATTATATAAGATGAGATGGAAGGTTCCCTATAGCTAATTATTTTCACTTATTATCATATAACAAATAACAGGTCAGTGTTAAACCCTGTCTAAAACTTGAAGGAAAAATGCACTGGTGGAAATCCTATATTTTTAGCAACACTGAATTTGTATATACCCTTAAAGTGAAAAATTAATGAACTTTCTTAAAGATTTATATAAAATGTAAGATAGTTATCCTTGGACATATAATTCAAATCTTCTTACTTATTTTTAAGTATTTCCCCCCAGTTGCACCTACCAAAAGAATGTTGCTTAAAATCTGAATTTGACTGCTAATATTCACACATATGGCAAATATGAACTAATCAAACCACAGATATTTTGCTGCATTCCATGGTGTCTCATTTATTTGTTTAATTTGCAGCTATAGCAACTAGATTCCACCACTTTAGGCTTTTACACAGAGACCTACAGTCTGATCAGCTTGGTTGAAGTTTGGCACTCAGCATTACACTCAATTGAAGACATATGCACAAACTCACCACATTTTTAAAGCTGGTTTTCACACAGGACAGATATGTAATATTTGCATAAAATATGAAAAGCAACCTTCTGCATGGATAGTAGGCAATTAAAAGAGGTTTTGACCTCTTCTGTGACATTTCAAATCTTAAAGTTTTCTTGGCATGCTTCTCCAAAGCCCATCTGACTTTGAAGCAGCCTGCCTCTCCACAGAAAGCTCGCTCCAGCAATGACTAATGGATTGACCTGGTGCCATGCTAGTGCTGCTCCACGCATGCTGCTCTGCACAAGACAAGCACTTGGAAATGACCTTGAAACAGAGTGTTGCCAAGTTAATGAAATATGGCCCTTCAAGAAGTGACATTTCACAAGCAACTTACAGAAGGGTATGCGCAGCATTGTCAAAGCTCAGCCTCTCAATGTGGTGTTTGGTTTACCAAGATGTTTAACATACACAAAGAATGATGCTCCCTCTTAATTTTAGTGCACTTTGTAACAGGTTGGAAAAATTAGGTAATGGAGAAAATTGGCATTCCACCGTTGTTTCTTTTAGGTGTTTTCTTTTCAAATTTTTGCTGAAAGAACAGAAGATGCCCAAAGGGTAAAGGTGTAGTTAGTGGAAAAAGAGAAGATGGTACGGAGAAGTACCTCTCTGCACCTGTAAACTGCCCAGTTGATGTGATTCCATCTCACCAGACTTAGGCTCCAAGAGAGGAGCATTGCACACCCATATGGTAACCTGTGGTAGTTGAAAAAATGCTCACTGATGTTGATAGCAGTTGTTGCTATATGGTTTTCCAGATACTGGAAAACCAGATGCTGGACGTGTTTGTGTTGGTGCACAATGTCTCCTTTCAGTTGCACTTCTCATGCTGGTGACGTTGGCTGACATTTTAGGATCTGGATAATAGAGCTGTGCTTTAACCTTAGTGGTAGTCAGTGATCAGTCTCCTGGATTGACGTGACTTTGGAACGTCCCCCTCTGCTTCCCTCCCTGTGACCTTGCTGCCATTCCCTTGAGGAGGCTAAGGCAGGCTAAGGTCAGAGCAGTCAAGGTGGGGTGTTGGAAGAATACTGGGGAGCAAGTCGTTCTCTCTGAATTTATTCTTAATTATCTTAAGCTCACTCTCAGGTTTTTATACAAAGTTAGACTCAATACTTCTTTTAAAAAAAGAAGAAGAAGAAGAAGAAGAAGACACTCAGCCCTTCTTGAGCATTCCAAGCAGACTGTAGAAGACCTCTGGCCATTCTTATTTTTAAAATGCTGATAATCCTCACTAAGCAATCTTGGGAAATACACATCTATAAGATCAGGGCAACATACTGTCAACAGCAACTTCCCAGAACATTCCTTCTTACTTCATCTGGATTTTTCAATAAGTAATTTGATACTTCTGTAAGTTTATACTGGAATCACTAAAATGAAGGCATTTTTTCCTTATAAGCGCAAGCCTTCCAGACTCATCATTTTGTAGAGTTACATAAGTAAGCCTTGCAACTAAGCTAAAAATCTAAATTACAGAATGTAATTGTTGCAAAACTGTTCATATTTTATACAGTAACATATTAAAACCAATGACACATTTGCAAAACAGTTTTTTTGTAGAATAATTTATATTGAAGTCAAGCTTGGTGATGCTAAATATCATATGCTAAATTATTTGCTTATGAATTCTTTCCCCTGGTTGCCTGTTTTTGGTATTGCTCGAATGGTTCTGACATAGGAAACTCAGAAAGTTTCCATTATATTACCTTATTTTCTTGATCTATCTATATTTAGGGTGATTTGCTTTAAATTATAGCACATACCCTATTTTTTCACTTTTAAATGTTTTTAAGTGGAGAACATGTTTTCCCAAATAGCCCTCATTTTTAATTTAGAGCTCTCATATTAATATGCCTAATTTTTAATGTACTTTCTAAAACACTTCTCAACTTCTTAAATAAAGGATGACACTGAAGAAGGGGTGAGAAAAAGAGAGAGAAATGTAGCAGGGAATATCAACCATCAGGTACACGATGACTTCCGGTACTTAATATCGTAGATCATGGGAATCAAGGTCCAGTATGAAAAGAGAAGCCCCAGGCCAACGAGATTTAACCCCTGAGAATCCTTTGTCCTTGCCCTTCTGCTAATTTCAGCACTGAGCACTTCCTTCCTCCTCCTGGTGATAATTTTTATTTCTCTTTTCAGTGAACATTTCAGATATGAAGTAGAGAGCTTATCATTATTCAGTATAGTCAGACAATATGTTTGCCTTTAAGCTGTATTCACAGTTTCACCATTCTTAAATTTTAGAATCATATGAGATTCTTTATGTGTATGTGAATAGAATGGAAGATGTTGTCTTATGAGAAGCTTTATTCTGAATCCTCCCAGAGCTTCCCCCAATTGAACAGAGGCCTTCTTTGCTTTCATTGCAAAATATCTGACATTTTCTTTGTACCTGCATATATATTTATACTAGAATACACGATTGAAAGAAATATGATCTTGTATTAGTCAGGATTCTCCAGAGAATTAGAATCAATAGGACATGTGTCTATAATAAGTAATTGGCTCATGTGATCCTAGGAGACACCTGGAGAGTCCATCAGAAACCAGGTTCTCAGGTTTTTGTCCAAGTTGAAAACCTGAGAACCAGAAGAGGCAATGTACTAGGTTCTAGTCTAACTCTTAAGACCAATGTCAGGAGGACAGTGATGTCCCAGCTTTAAAAAGTCAGGTAGAGAAAAAAGTCAGCAAATACTCCCTGAGTCAGCCTTTCTTCCTATTTAGGCCTTTGATGGATTGCATGAGGCCCACCCCCATTGGCAAGAGCAATCTGCTTCATTCAGCCTACTGATCCAGATGTTAATCTCATCCAGAATCACCCTCATAGTCATACCCAGAATAATGTTTAAGCAAATGCCTGGGCACCCCATGGACCAGTGAAGTTGATGTGTAAAATTAACCATCACAGATCCCCATTGAAACTCCTCTTTTCCTTCAAGAACAACTCCACTTGTAGAAGTCTGCAGAATGCCTTCCTCTTCCATGCCATGAAAGTTGTACTTATGTTGGTCAACCCTGCTGGGCCCAGGTCTTAAAGGTTCTGATTGGTTCAGTCTGGGATGGGACTCATGCACCATGAGTACTTTTTAATGCTTCCTTACATAGTTCTGAGGCATAGCTAAGTTTGAGAACCCTCAAATTTGTCTCTAGGCTTCTTTGGAGTCAATGGAAGAACACAAGAGGAAAGTCACCTTGGTTGATGGCTGGAGCTGAGCTGAATGGAGGATATGGCACACAGACAAACCTGGCTAAATGTGCATAACCAGGTTAACTTAACCATAATGAGCTGATTACAAGGTGGCATCTCTGCCTTGGTTTCTGCTGGGATAAAATACTGGCACCATGCCAGGATTCTAGGAAAAATGAATCAATATTAACATTTCTTAGGAGATTTAAAGCATAATGCATGTGTCAATTATTATTAATCCTTGAAAATATTTATGGAGTTAAATTGTCTGTAACTAATTAGAGATGGCAATTAACAGGAGATATGAGTTTCCTCTGAGTTATATGGGACAAAATATAAAACTTTTATATAACTCTATTTCCTACAGAAAGGATTTTTTGCTTGTTGGTGGGATTTTTTAAGTTTTATTTTATTTTCTTGGATCTCATTACTTTTCCATAAATCCTATAAACAGAATTACAGTGAGGTGAGTCATAATATTAACACTTTTTTGTAGGTTTTTTTCCCCACCAATGCAGCTTGGAATGTAGGGGATTTTTTTAAACTGCATTTGAAAAACATGGGAAGGGAAAAGAAAGGAAGGAAAGGAAGGAGATAAGGAAGGAAGGAGAAAAAAGGAGGAAGGAAAAAAGGGGATGAAGAAAAGAGGGAGCAAAGGCACAAATTATTTTACTTTAGATTACATTTTTTAACTTAATGACATTATAAAGATAAGACGTTCATGGTATCTCATGGATATGTTATAGACAACCTTGAAATACAAATGGGCTTGGATTTCAGAAGTTTATGAGCCAGTCATTGGAAACTGGGAACATATTTCCCCACAGAAATTTTGTTTTGTAAGTGGTAATTAATTTTTGAGGCAACCTCATAAACTCTGCTCATTCTGTTTTGAAGTTGAAAGATTGTGCATTTACAGTGATAAATAGTACACTATAATATTAAAAACTTGTAGAGCTAAAGAACATAAAAGAAATAAAATCCATTTTGGAATAGCTTAAAACTTTTCACTTAAATGCTGGTCCTGGAGGGAAAGCAGATTTAATTTGAGGAGCCTGCAGATGTTCAAACATCTAATGTTGATATTTGAGAGTGCCAGTCAATGGAGCAAAAGCCATTCTTTCTTGAGGGTCTCTGCAGCCACGTGTATGTTTTAGGCTGAGCACCAAAAAGCAACACACTTAGACCATATTAATAAATCCTCAATAAAAACCGTTCCTTTCTACAACAGAAATCGATGAATCACACACTGTGTGTGACATGCTTCTTACCACTTGTGCCAGAAGGAAAGCAGGAAAGACCCCTCTCCTTGTGGAGCTTATAATCCAGCAGATGAGACAGCCAAATAATTGTACTGATAGATGACCTATGATTCATCCATTTTTATGAAAAAAATTATATGACTATTGAAATGGATACCTATTTACAGGAAATAATGATGCTTCTCATAGGCTGTACCTGGGGATAGAGAGGAACTAAATCTTTGTTAAATACCTGCCGTGGGGCAGCCACTTACTTTCGACTCTCTCATTTAATCCTGAGTAACCCTGGGCATCAAGATCTTTATCACCATTTCTCAGAAGAGGAGCTGAGACTCAGAGACCTTCACAGATGGGAAGACACTCTGCAGCAGAGTCAGATGCGAACCAAGCCTGTCCGACTCCAGGCACTCTCTGCCCACCCAAGCTGCCTGTTCTGCAAAACCACTCTGGACAGAGCTCTTATTATTTTACTCAGTATCTTATATGATAAAGAGCTAATATGCTAATTAGACCGAACAGCTGAACCACCTTCCAGACATCCTTCCAGACGACCTTCCAGACGAAGCCGGGACTGTGAGGGCCAGCTGGAGCTGCGAGGGGCTGCGAGAGCCAGCCAAGGTTGCAACGGGCTGAAAGGGCCAGCCGAGGATGCAGGGAGCTGCAAGGGCCAGCCGGGGCTGTGAGGGCCAGCTGGGGCTGTGAAGGCCGAGCCCCTTGCAGAGATTCCGTGAATCGAGCCTCTAGTTTTTGTATAAGTGTCAATGCACTAATCTGTACCTCCAACTTAGTAATGGAAAAAAGGCTTCCTCTCTTGATGCTGGTCTTCCTTTCACCAATGCAAGCTGTTTCAGCCTCTGTTCTGATGCCACTGATTTCTCTCACACCATAGCCAGCTCACCTGAGACTCCTAGTGCAGTGTCCTCTCCTTTTTTCCCACCCTATATTTTTGTCTGTTTTTTTTGTGTGTGTGTGTTGATATTTACTACCCTGAGCATTTCATTGCAAGTTTCTTTGCCCTTTTGAGAAATTGAATACACGTTACATAAATAGAAAAGAAATAGCCAAGACTTCAGGAATTCTTTGATGGTCTCTTTCTGTGCCCTCCAGTTGACCTAGAACAGGGCCTTGCACTAGAGAGTGAGCAATAAGGTTGTTAACTGAGTGACTTCAGCAATTCTGAAGGATAGTTCTGGTTCCTTTAAAGAGGACCAAGACGTTGTTGGCTCCAGCTTTATATTTTAACGTCATCATAAGACTTACTACTTTCCTTTTCCTTAACGGAGATTCATCTCTTGCATTTCCTTCTATCATTCATAAATGGAATGTAAAGGACCATGAGCACAGCTAGCAAATATCACTCTTCTCCCTCTTGCTGTGGTAAGCACTGTATAGATATTGTCCACTCAGCCCTCACAACCCTATTATTATTCCCATTTCACAAAAGGAGCAACTGAGGGTAAAAGAACCTAAGTGGTTAACAGGGAAAGTGAGGAGATAACCTTTTTTCTGGTAACTCAGCAATAGATGGAAGAAACTATTAGCGAAAGAAAAAAGATTAAGAGAAACAAATAGCTTCTGTTATGATCAGTAAGATGCAGAAGAGGGTTGGGACGAATTGCAAGTGATTTATAAGGAAATTATTTTTCCTCCCCTTCCCCTGCTCCATTGAACAGAAGGTAGAAGTCACATGCAAATGAATATTTTTATATATATGAGACATTCTCTCATCAGGATATCATAGCTTTGGGGGAGAGAGGGCTATACTTAGAAATTTCTTTAATCCACATATTGTTTGGATAATTTCAAGTTATACAGTTTAATGTATGGACAGAAAACTAAAGGTCTTCTTTATCCTTCTGGGCTCACCCTTATTTTCCTGTGGGCTCCCAGCCCACACTAACCCGGGATCTCTGGGAAATGTGTGCTTGGTCCCCCTACCCCCTCTGCCTCTTGGCATATGGCCCCCAGCACGCTTCCCATCATTACTGCCACCAGAGATAGCATCCAAAGTTCTTAGGGCACATCTGCAGCTCTCCGGAACAGAAAAAGAAGAAATGAGGTTCTCTCTGCTATTCACACTGGAAAGAGAGAGACCTCCATTGTGAGTGATCCCCAGGAAGTGAGCCTCATCCAGGGAATGGGAAGGAGGCATAGTGAGAGATTAACCCATTCATGGATATTTGCCTGACAAATAACTGCTTAATACTCTTATGCCTAAGACTTTTCTGGGTACTGAAATTGTTCCTCTAAAAAACAAACAAACAGTCAGTCAAGGGAGAAAATGTAAAGTTCCAAAAAGTGGGGGAGAGCACCGGTAACTAGTTTTCAGGAGCTGAAACTGGGAGTCTAGAGCAGTTGCAATGATTTGGGGAGAATTTCCATGCATGATGCATTTAGAGAATGCAAACTAATTGGATATATCTGGAAATGGAGTCAAAGGTGGGGCATAGCTGACGCTGTAGTTAGAGAAACAAGAAGGGGCTCAGATCTGGGAGAGCCTCACATACCAACAGCTAGTGTAGGTTTTATCTTTAAGGAAACAAAAGGATGGCAAAGTTTTGCATGAGGAAGATAATTCGATTTACATGTTAGAGAGACAGGGGTGGGGGGTTAGGGGGGCCGAAGAAGGTGACTCAGGTGGAGGAACAGCATATGCAGCCAGGAAATACCACCATATGTTGGACAAACCACCTGAAGTGTGGTCCCACAGCAAAAGATGTGCAAGGAGGCAAGGACACTGGGAGGTCCCCCATGGCCAGCCCCAAAATGCCCAGTGTGCTGGCCACAGACACTGAACTTGATTCCAATACCTTGAGGGGAAGTTTTTGAAGGATTTTAAACAGAAGAAAAGGGGGGTCAGATGAGCATTTTGGAAGGCTTCCTCCTTCAGGGTGGAAGGACAAGAATTGACAGGGGCAGCCTGGATTTGGGATGGAAAACAAGAAGTCCGAGAATGGAGCTTTGGTCAACACCCACACTACAACGAGGAAAAACTGAGAAGACACCACCACAGGGGCTGAAGAATAGCTCAGAGAGAAAGGGAGCCGAGAGAGGGGGGCACTTCGGGAAGAAGGCAGGTCAGTAACACCCTGGGCCACAGACGTCAGCAGCTGACACAGTGCTGAGGAGTGGCAAAATGACTACAAGGGAACAAACCGACAGAGAAAAGAGGAGTCTACCTAAAAAGCAAGACACAGTTTTAAAAAGATCCCATTGATATGGCAATTTTTAAGATGAGGGAAGATGAATGGTTTCATCTTTGAAGCCAGAAACAAGGGCAGATTGAGAAACAGCATTAGAGGTAGATGGTTTTCCCTTACCGGCCTCAGCTCCGTTTTCTCCAGTGAATGACTTGCTATTTCTAACATACGTCCTTAGCAAGGTCAGAAGTTCCCCCAGCCACACGATAATGGCCTTTGGTGTTCTTTCTACCACTTAATTTTTTTCCATATTGACCTGAGTGTCAATCTGTACATACTAAGGATAAATCACAGGAGGATATGCAGAAATATAGTAAAAAGAAGTTACTTGTTTTGCACATTCCTTGAGAAACTTTAAAATAATTCCTCCCATTTCTGACTTCTCATTTGTCCAAAGCAATAAAAACAAAAAGTAACAAAAACACAATTTGATTAATTGGAAAACTGCATGATTTCAATTATGTCTTTTTAAAAAATCTTCTGAAATTTGATTTGATATGTAAGAGCTTTCAGAAATTTCTGTGGACATGTCGTTAGAGAAAGCCATTTGTTTTTGTGAGGATTCAGAAGGAGAAGTATATTTCAGAAAATAGATAAAATTAGACTTGACTTGGAAAAATAGTCTCTGGTCAAATGTTATTTAAAGACATTGGTCTATGGGCTTCATGCATTGGCTGTTTCTCAGAATAAATATGCAGGTAGGAGCCAGGAAGGGCATTTTCAGAGGTTGCTGTGAAGTTGGTATTATAATGAGCTCAGCCTACCCATGACATCTTTGGAGGTATGAGAGTACAGATGAGATACAGATGCTTCTCAGTTCTTTCTCATAATTTCTCTAATCTTTCTGGCAATTAAAAAAAAAAGGTGGCGAGAGAAGGAAAAACTCTTCAGGAGTATAAAGTGTTATTGAATTTGCAGCAGTCGTCATGGTTACCTGCATAGTTTCATTGCTTTATTAATGTGTAATTCTCTTTATTTCTGGAAATATCATTATAGTGAAACATAATAGTCTGCAGCTTCTGAGTGAGTTCACCATGTATCTGAGACTCTGACGATGGCCGTGACGAATGTGTGTGGTTTCTGGGCCACCTGTGCACTGTTGATCTAGTAACTAGGACATCACTGTTTAGGGAAAGACGACTTGAAGTTAATGACTCCTGAGAATTTCTTAAAAGTTCAAATACTTTGTTAAACAAAGTCCTTATTTTTTCCTAGAGGAAAATGGCCCAAATCTGATTCTTTTTTTAACTAAAAGAACTTACATTTTCTGCCACTAACATTTTAAAGTAATCACTATTACTTACTGAAGTCACTTTGAGGGATTTGGGATTGTTTTTCTGATCAATTCTCTCAAAAATTATCTTTCCTAAACTTTTTGTATCATTGAAAGATTTATTTCATTTTATTTTTTCCATCACCATTTATCCCTTCTCTGCCCTCTTCCAGCTCCACCCTCTACCGCTGCAGTCACCACCTTGTTGGTGTCCCTGTCCAAGATTTTTGTGAGACACTGTTAATAGAAGTTTTTGAGCAAGTGTTTCTAAGTATATTCTTCCACTGCCCAAGTTGAAGCTAAATAAAATAGTTCAGTAAATCATCTCTCACGCCAACTGCTTATGGCAGATACTGCTAGCTGGTCCCCACATTCATTTCTCTTCTTCCTGGGCACTCGCCTAACTGTACTTCCCAGCATCCCTTGCAATTTGTTCTGACCATAGGACTCATGTGACACTGGAATGTGAGTGGAAGTTATGAAATCACTTCCAGGTCTGGCTCATAAATACCTCCCACTTAATCCTCCCACCTCTTGTTTCCAGGCTGGCCGGCCATTCTGGACTCTTGAATAACTGGGTGGATCAGAGCCTCACTGCTGATCAGGACCATCTATTGTTGTGGAAAAGAGACAGACCCTCTGAGATGTCAGGATCGTGTGCTATGTTGCCTCGTGTTGCCCTAACTAATGTACTGCTTGGCCATATTTCTTGAAAGTGGACATATAATTTTTGGGGAAAGTCCATGCTTTCCATCCACAAGTTTTTCCTATAGCTTCTTTCATAGCCTTTAGAAAGAAACTGGCATTGTAAACCTCAGGGCCCCTAATCAGTGTTCAGTGGTGACTTTGCTGTTTTGACAGGTGCTAGAGGCCTGAATGGCAACAGAAATTGTAGATGATTGGAAAATGTCATAGACCCTTGTGACTTATGTGCACATGGAACCAAAGGAGATGGAATTAACCTTTTCTGAATACTTCTATGTACCAAGTACTGTGTTTAGTCCTCTAATATACACTAATATTGTCTATAATTAACCTTCTAGGAAACTCTGTTATTCCCATTTTACAGATTTTAAAGTGTCACATACATTTAATAACATCTTCATAGCTAGGGAGTAGTGGGGAAGGATTCAAATAAAAGTTTTCCTGGAACCAAATCCAGCCAAGCTTTCCACTTCGCTGCTTTTTGTGGCACACACTCAGTTAACTAACATCAGTTGATCATTATGCTCTAAGACAGAATGATAGCCAGTAATAATTGGAAACATATGCAAAGAATATTTGATTATCTGTGATGTTGGGAACAGAAACTCCCATTAGATTTTTAGAAAATTATAATACTGACATGGTTGAGTTTTACCTTCTGTCTTAATTAAGATATCATAACAGTTGCTGTAACAGATAGCAAACTAATAGTACTTTAAAGCCGGTGGTCTGGGGGTTGGCAGGCCAGCTCTTCCTGAGGCCAACGAGGGCTGCTTCTGGATCCTCTAGGATTGTTCTTCATCTGCATGGTGGCAGTTGTCTTACCACACCACATCTGCATTTAATCCTTAAGAAGAGGGTACAAGAGAGGAGAGGGCAGATGTCTTTCCAGTTAAAGGCATGACCAAGAAAGTGCACCCATCACCTTTGCTCAAAAAGTTACATGGTCTTATTGCTGTCTAACTGCAAGAGAGTCAGGATATGTCATCTTTAAATGTCTGGCCTTGTGCCGGTCCTTATATTCTTACAGAAGAAGGGGACAAGAGATATTCTGGGACAAAGCAGCCTTTGCCACACCTTCTTTATCTTCCCATTTTTTTATAAACATGATAATAAGAAAGAACCAAAACAGCAGTAGCCGAGAAGGGAAGGAAATGAATCAAGGAAACTAAGTAATTCAGAAATTGAGTATCTCCTTTCTCCTTAACTTCTTCCAGAACACATGCTAAAAGAATCAAGAATTTGTGCCTTGCACAAATGACTTCAAAATAGGCTGTAACTATTAAATCAGGCATTCTCTGGATAAGATGATTGCAACAAATTGAGGCCATACGAACAAAGATTGGGTATTAAATAATATTAAGTAATTAGAATTAATTTCATTACGTGTGACATGTGGTTAAATTATAAAACAAAACCTCATATGGTAGAGATATTTACTGAGGTCTATATAAGTGAAATGATATGATGTCAGCAGTTTGCCTTAAAATACTACAGGGGGAAAAAGGGAGAGGGGTTGATGAATAGTTAAAATTAGACTGGGAAAATGTTCTGAGTTGTTGAAACTGGATGATAGGTTCATGGGGGTTCATTATGCTATTCTTTCTACTTTTAGGTATATTTGAAATATTCCATACCATAATAAAAAGTGGAATAAATACTTGTTCCAGGAAAGAAAAGCAGTTTTTGGCAGTGCCCTGAGGTTCAGATGAGCTCATTTCTGTACTCCAGTTAAGTGCATTCTTAAGTTTCCAGTGTATTATTATTTATTCTACATGCATACAACTGGAAAATGCTCATTTCATCTAAAGAATTCATTACAATTTGCTTTTTAGCCAATTAAATAAAACTTTGGTGAGTGCCTGCTGCATCTAGTTATGCAAAGGATGCAAAAATGAGTAAGATGAGCCCCCTAACCACTAAGTTTAAAGTCTAATTGGCAAGATAAGACAGTCTCTCAAATAAATCTGATTGACAAGAAGTGCAAAAAAAGGCTTAAATGTTAGGAAATCATATCAAATTGGAAGGATCCGGAAAGTTTCCTGGGTCAGATATTATAAGCTTTAAAGAAAGGGTAGGCTTTTGATAAATGGAAGTGGTGGGGAGAGTGGCCTGGGCAGGGGACCACCAAGAGAAAGCCTCCAAGCCAGAGACTATGAGATGGTTTCCTGATGACAGGAAAGGAAGAAATGGGTTTGAGTATATCTGAATGTCCCATTAAAGGAAATGAGGTAGTAAAGTGGACCCAACGGAGAAAATTCTTATTTTTGGAAGGGGAAGGGGGCATATCTTTTTGAGACAATGGGAGACTCTAGATGAGATGTGCATCCCCAGATGTGGTGGAGCACAGAAAGAGGTTGGTCAATTGCATATATTGACAGTTAAATCTGTAGTTAGATGATGAGCTTACTACTGAAGAGAATAAAGATTTTTTTTAGGCCAGTTTTTTTGAAGTCAAGGATGGGAATTATGACATCACTATTGTGAAAAACACAGAATGGTTTTAGTTGACACTAGAAAAATATGAGCCTCTGGTATGGCAAGATTTGTATTTCTCAGTATTCCTCTCTCTCACAGAGACCGCTTATCTCTATTTTTTCCCTCCTATTTCCTTCAGGCTAAGCTTTTCCAAAGAGTTGTCTGCCTAACTTTCATTCACTCTTTTTTTTTTAAATTCCTTATTGTTGAACATATTACAGATGTCCCCTTTGTTCCTCCATTGATCCCTTCTCCCTGCCCCCTGCCCTGCCCCAGGCCTTCAGCACCCTATTGTCTGTGTCAATGGGTTATGCATATATGCATACAAGGTCTTTGGTTAATTACCTCCCATCCACCCACCCTCCCCCCACCTTCCCTCTGACATTCCGCACTCTGTTCCATGCTTCCATGTCTCTGGATCCATTCCATTCATTAGTTTATTTTGTTACTTAGATTCCACATATGAGTGCAATCGTGTGACACTTGTCTTTCTCTGACTGACTTATTTCACTTAGTGTGATACTCTCCAGGTCCCTCCATGCTGTCTCAAAGGGTGAGAGATTCCTCTTTTTTACTGCTGCATAGTTTTCCATGGTATAAATGTACCACAGCTTTTTTATCTATTCATCTCCTGATGGGCACTTGGGCTGTTTCTAGATCTTAGCTATTGGAAATTGTGCTTCTATGAACATAGTGCATACGTTCTTTCTGATTGATGCTTCAGGTTTCATGGAGTCAAGAGAATATTTTCAATAAATGGTGTTGGGAAAATTGAACAGATACATGCAAAAAAATGAAACTAGACCACCAACTTACACCATATACAAGAATAAATTTAAAATGGATAAAAGACTTAAATGTAAGTCATGAAACCATAAAAATTCTAGAAGAAACCATAGGCAGCAAAATCTCAGACATCTCTCATAGCAATATGTTTATAGGTACATCTCCTAAGGCAAAGGAAACTAAGGAGAAAATGAACAAATGGGACTACGTCAAAATAAAAAGCTTCTGCACAGCAAAATAAATGAAAAGGGAGTCCACAAAATGGGAGAAGATATTTGGCAATGATACATCTGATAAGAGGTTAATATCCAAAGTATATAAGGAACTCATGCAACTTAAATGGGCAAAGGACCTAAATAGATACTTCTCCAAAGAGTACATACAGACGGCCAAGAGACATATGGAAAAATGGTCAAAGTCATGGATCATCGAAGGGATGCAAATTAAAACAATAATGAGGTGTTACCTCACACCTATCAGAATGTCTACCATCAACAAATCAACAAATGACAAGTGCTGGAGAGGATGTGGAGAAGGAGCCCTGTACACTGCTGGTGGGAATGCAGACTGGTACAGCCACTGTGGCAAACAGTATGGAGTTTCCTCAGAAAATTAAATATGGAACTGCCATTTGACTCAGTGACCCCACTTCTAGGAATATATCCATTCACTTTTTAACCCAATCTTAATCACAGTCCTGGCTCAGCACTCCACTGAAACTGTGTTCAATTCAGCCCAGGGGTCACAGTGACTCCATGTTGGCCAGTCCCATGGATACCTTTTACTCCTCCGGTCCCTTGACTCTGAGCAGCAGGTGACCTAGCTAGCCTCTCCTGTTCCTTGGAACTCTCCCTTCTTGGCCTCTGGTTTTCTCCTGGCTGCTCTTTCCCATTTTCTTCACCCACTCTTTCCCATGAACCTATACATATTGTGGTACCTTGGGACCAATGCTGGACTTTCTATAACCTCTCCTGGAGGGGGTTTTCCTGTTTTATGGCTTCACCTAAGAAAAGTCCCTTGTGTTCTGGACCTACCTAACACCTCCACTTGGATTTCTCATAGGTATTTCATATGTAACACATCGAAAACTGAAATTCGGACTCCCACCTCCCTCCCTGTTCTCCCTCAGGAAATATCACCACCATCTATCTACCTTGCTGCTCGGGCCCATAATGTGAAACATTTCATTTGCAAAAGGTCCACAGGTCAGTTCCACCAGGAAGCCCACACAAATACCACTTAGTTATGAAATATCCTTTGATTCTCAGACTGTTCCCTCAAGTAGCTGAAGTGTATAAGCTGTAAAAATAAAGCTTTCCCACATAACTTCATTGTAACAGCAGTTTGAGTTAGGCACCAGTGCTAGCAGTAAATTTAAATTTGTGGTGGGATTGAAGCTATATATTTTTAAAGATTTTGTGGTCCACTTGTCCTGGGCAGCCAGACTCTTGGGTACAGTCAGGATCTGCCCCAGGGAGTTCATAGTAGAGGGAATCCCAGAGATCACCTAGGGATGCAGATTCTGCTCTTCTAGCTGGATTAGAAATCCACAGGTGTGGCCCTCACCTCCACCCTTTACTTTGCTCCGAGTGGTGAAAAACTGTAACCTTAATTATCCTTTTTGGCAAGGAACTGGGAACACTTTACTTTCTATTTCACTAGATCTCAAGAGGATAAAAATTAGAGCAGGCTTGCATTTTATCCATGTCTGTGTTTCAGTGGAAAGGCACAATGATTTCACCTGCAGATCTAGCAAGTTAGTTGAGTTGTCCTTACCTCTTCCTATACCTCCCTTCCACAACCAACGCATAATAGCAAATGCTACTTGAGCATTTACTATGTGCCAGACACTAATGTTCTACATGAGTGAACTCTTCTAATCCTCAAAACAGCCAGTGTTTAACAGACGAGGAAACTGAGGCATAGGAAATCGGTAGATTGCTTGAAGACACCAAGAATTACATTCAGGTTATTTGATTCCAGCTTGTACCCTCCTACCCATTCTGTTATACCAAGTTGCCTGGAAACTCACTCTGAATAACTTCATCCCCTCATTCCTATTGTGCCATTGATATAAGATGTACCATCAATTTAATATAATAACAGTTTTCAGGAATAAAATAAGTACTACCATATCAATTGTAGTTATAGTAGGACTGTTTTTTTAAACTTCTAACCAATGTTTTCACCTTCTTAGTAATTCCTTTTTACCTCAGGCTTTTAGTTTCAAGAATAAGCTAATTGCAAAAAAACAAAGAGGCAAATTCTTGTCTATTGAAGTCTACAATTGGGTCATGCAATTCATAAATGATAGGAGCTCCTAAAACATGTCTTCAAGATTTGCTTTGCTTATCAAAATCCAAAGCCTGACAATTGAGGGGAGTTGGGGAAGATTAAGGCTGAAGTCTGAGAAGTTTCTTGTGCCACAGAAGATAACACTTTAGCTGTGGGCGCAAGGAGAGTGTGCAGCTGAGATGCTGGAGGACCCTAAGAAGGTACTCCCTGAACTGGTTCTCCAGGAGATGAGAGATCACGGAAATCCCAGGAGTGTTTGGGGAAATCCCAGAGTACAAGGGACCCAGCGTTGGATTCCAGTCATCAATCTGAAAGAGGCCACACCTAACAGGGAAATCTTGCAGCAGTATGATATTGGAGTTGGAAAGCAGCACCGCTGGTTGAGATGTCCGGGCTATATGGAAAACATTTTAAAATTCCATGGGTCCTATGTAAGAGGCTGCCCTGGAAGGGGATCAGAAGGGCCTCCGTGTCCTGTGAAGGGTGGCCGGGATGACATCAGCAGACTTGATTTGGATTCGGTGCTGTGGAAACAGAGACAATGTCAGTGTGATTGACTGACCCCAAAAAGATCAGTAGGAACAGGAAGCTAATGGACCTGATGGCTCTTCCCTGATATCATGACACATATGGGCCTTCTTAGAATTTAGATATTATTAGGCAAAAAGAGGGGGAAGGGCAGGACCCTCATTTCACTATGTCTAAGTTCTGAATTTGACTATGAAATGACTGAACGTGATTGACTGTCCCTGGAAGTGGCTGTAGTTTTAGTAGCTAAGTTGCTCAAGGTCACATAGCTGGAAAGGACTGCAGCCGGGATTCTAGCCCAGCAGCCTGACTGTACTGTCCATATTTTAAACCACTGTCGATGCTGTATCATTCTGTACTCTACCACCTCCATGTTTCTCAGAACTAAATGGAATGACGGCTCATGACCTAAGTTAAAGGACATTATGGAAAGATACAGGATGATTGTGAAGTTCACCCTGGGACTTTACACATCGATTTTAGGATGCATACAAATAAAATGTCTTAGACTGGACATATTATCTTACCTTCATTTCTACTGCCACCACTTAACCTATGTCTTACCTGATGATTGCAAATGCCTCCAAATTGGAGAGATTAGGCTTTTTCTTATATAATTAGGAGCAAGAGAACTAGGACCAATCAATGGAAGGCTTAAAGAGACAAAATTCTATGCCTAATCAGAGAGAACTCCCTCACAATCTCAGCTATCCAAAGATGGAATGAGCACCCTTGGGTGCATCAAATGCCATTTCCCTTGAGAAGTTACAGCATTGTCAAGACACCTTCTACAAAGAAGGGACCTTATGGAGGGGAATTCAGTAGAGAACATATGGCTGGATGATGCAACTTTTAAGGCCCCTTTCAACTTGGAAATCCTGCCATTTTAGAATAGAGACTGTAAATGCCAGATTGCTAGTGTTTAAAGCATGAAAAATGAGGGCATGGATGCAGTGGGGGTAGACTAGTTTTTTTAAGATGATTGCCATTGAGGGAAGCAGAGCTTTATGGTATCATAAGGTGGGATTGAGAGAAGATTTTAACACTGGTAAGAACTGAGTAGATTTGTACGTAGAAGGTAAGGAACTGGTAAAAAAGGAAAAATTAGAAGTTAGAATTCTGTTTCTGTATCTATTACAGCATAACATACTACCCCAAAGCTTCAAATAACAACTGTATCTCAGGATTCTCTAAGTGTGGAAGCAAGGCCGGGCTCACTGGGGTGATTTTTCCGTTCCAAGTGGTATCATCAGAGATCACCCAGTTGTATTCAGCTGGCATGGTCTTGTATCTTGGTGGGGATGCCTAGAAAGCTGTGTTCAGCTGGGACTATTGACCAGATCATGCTAGTCAGTCTCTCAGGGTAGTCCAACTTCTTCCACGGTGACTCCAGAGAAGTGTTCTAGAAGGTCCAGCAAAACCACAGGGCTTCTTCTGACCTAGCATCAGAAGCCTTAAAGCAACATTCCCTCTGAATCCTATTGGTCATGTCTGGTTTAAGAAGAAAGGAACTTGGTGTCACAGTTCAACGAGTGAATTAGCAAAGAATTTATAGCCATCTTTAATTTCCCATTGAGATGTAGAGGGAACAAGATTTTGAACAGCGTTAGGAGTCTAAGTTGAGAGCAAAGATTATCCTTAGAAATAAAGGGCTAATGTTTACTCTTGGCCAAATGAAAAAAAAAAAAAAAAGATTATCCTCAGAATGGTGGAGGGACATATCTCCCTGGGAGATTTAAAAAAAAAAAAACAAAAAAAAAAACAGAAAAGAGGTTCCAGGTAGTGAAGACAAAAATTTTGAGATGAAAACAAACAAACAAAAAAGTGAAAGGAGTTATTTCAGAGTTCAAGTAAATCACGGCTCTCTAGTGGAAGGAGACTCTCACATAATGAAAACCAGGCTACCCACCCACTGTCCATAAATTTTACAGAAAATGCTGTTTCCTCATTCTGATCATTGTCTATTTCACTGGTTTGAGCAGGCAGGCCCCACACAGCCTTTTGTCTAAAGTCAGTGTCTGCAAGACTTCTGGTTCATATTCTCAATGTTCTTCACGTCACCTACCAAAGTCCAGTCTGTCCAGGGCTGTGGGGAAAGGAAATCGGTCTCTCTGGAAGGTGAGGCCGTCTGAGGCTTCAGTCCACTCCACACCTAAGGGGTTGAGCAGAAAAAATATGTTCCAGGGCTTGAGTAGCAAAATGCGAAATCCATTTTATGAAAATTATCCCGATAATCTCTCCCAAGTCTCTTCTACATAAAAACAAAATGAAACAAAAACAGGGCCACCTGAGGGTGATATTGGCAGGTGTTCAAAGCTGCAGCGGTGGTGGCTCGGCTCCTGTTGTACTCACAGGGCTGTTGAGTGGGGTGGATTGGTGCAGGTCTGCCTGTTTGGATCCCTTTGGTAAGTATCTTTAGAAGATTTCAAATTAGGAGCAGGGGAGATGGAAGTGGGCGAAGGGGGGAAAATGGGGACAGAAAGAGACTTTACTTTGGGCAATGAGTGCATGATGCAGTGTGCAGATGGTGTGTTATTGAGTTGTACAACCTGTATAGCTTTATTAACTAATGTCACCCCAATAAATTTAATTTAAAAAGAAAAGAACAAAAAGGGGAGTTTGCCAATTAATTTTATAGCTATGTTTCTCCTCGGCATCATGTCCCACTCTTTTCACATTATATATTCTGGTAATAAGTGATGGACACATAAATACGTTACCTTCGCTCAATCAGCGTTGTCTGTTGTTGATACAAAGTGCACAGATTGGATTTGTTTTAGGATAGCCGAATTTAGAATGTGACCTTTTGCCAAGCCAGAATCTCACTTGCCCAGACAACACACATGTGGATTTGCAGTTGTTTCCTTTTTAAAATAGTGTATGTCTCTGGTGCCATTGATGAATGTAATACTGCATTAATGTGCTGTTACAACACCCCAGGACATGCACCAGTTCTTTCAGCCAGCAGTCAAGAATTCCCCAAACTGAAGTTTTTAATAAAATACAGATTGCAGGGAAGAAAAAGAAAAGCATCAACGTGAGAATTTATGGAGAGCAAAAGTGCTTGAGGAATCAACTTTTCACGGACTTGCCCATGGAAATACAGGGTAATTGTTACATGATTTCATTCCTCTAAATCATCAGACATTGGCTATCTCTATTGATTTACTGAATCTGGGTTTTTTGATGACCCAGCTCTCTATGTTGTTTCACAACTTTTTATTTTTACCTTTTCACTTGCTCCAGTGTTTGTATAGCTGTATTTTCAGATCCAAAACTTCAATGAAGGCTGACGTAGCCACATGGATGACATGGCTCAAGCTGCAAAATGTAGAATTGAATTCTTCACCATCCATTGTGAATAGCTAGCAGGCAGCTTTCCCCAGTGCAGTGCTGATGGAACTCTGGCATGGGCTCACTCTGGGCCTATTTTAAGTAACAGCTTTTATTTTGTCTTTCTTAAGGTAGTTTTCAACCTTCAACCATCATATGCTTTCTATTCCAAAAATCTGGAATAACATTTTTTAGAAGAATTAACTTTGGTAAACTTTAACTGAATAAAAACATTCTTGATACAATATATTCAACTTTGTAAATTAAGATGCTATTGCAGCCTGCTCAAAGAGGGCCTAAACTCACTCTCCTGTCTTTCAGATTCCAGCATTGTTGTTTTCAAACATCTATTTAATAGGAGAACACAGACAAGCTTTTGTTTTGTTAGTATAAACCTACCTTAGCCACTCAGTGACTTTAAAATACAGAAAGTAACATTGGCTCTTTAACCCCCTAAAACTTTTAAAATCCTTAAGGAAGCATAAGTTATATATAAAATAGGGTCCTCCTTAATGAAAAGAAAATTTTTCTGTAGCCAAGCTTTGTGAGTCAGCATTTTGATATAAATAATTTACAGCTATAATCAGAAGATCATTAAGTTCAAGCATGCAGAAAACCATTTCATGGTCTTTGCTAATAGTGCTAATAAAGGCCAATTCAAATGAGCTAGGCCACTGATATTAATAATATGCCTTCAAGTCTAGCTGATGTTGCTGTTTACATTTGAGGGAAAAAGAAGGTATTTCTCTTATATTTCAGTGTTTTCCCATCTGGACATTTTTCTATGGATTCTGTAAAATAAAAATCAATTGACGTCCACCACTAAAAATTAAGGTAAAAAACAGTATTTCTGTGATGGGTGGTTGTCTGTGTTTAAAAACCATATGCCACGGGTACAGGATTCATGATGGCATAGGCAATAGAAACTCAGGAGGCATTAAGATGGTCACCCCCTTTACTCCATAAGAATGGTGTGGTGCAATGGTTATGTTGGAACAGTTGGGAAAGCTGGCACTACCGACAGATATCAACACTTTTGTGAAGAATGCAGGGGTTTTTTTTACTCTTCGCCCAAGTTGTAACAACCTAAGATTTAGGTTCCATCCTATAACTGTCCTTTCCATAAAACCACCAGAGAGAATACCTCCCATGGCCCAATTATGCAGCCCTCTTGTGTTTTGCTGGTGTTTGGATTCCCATAGTTGCAAATAAAAAGTATATTTTTAGTTTTAGAATTTTCCTTTCCATTAAAAAAATCCCTGAAGATTTGTGGCACCACTGTTATTTCTGTTAATGTCATTGCTTCCATAGCAGCAAGCTAAGATTGTGTATGAAACTGTGTTTACAAAAAAGCAGTTATCCAAGTGAACATTATAGCTACATGCAGCAAAGCTTCAATTTAGGTTTCCTGCAACCATTGCAGCGCGCGCGTGTGCGCGCGCCCACACACACACACACACACACACACACACACACACACACACGTGCACACACACGTGCGCGCACAAACACACACATACACACACACACCTTCTAATTTATGTAATAAACACAGTATAACCGGCTGGACTCTCCTGTCGCTAGCCACAGAGCTGAAAAGTGACCAGTTCTTTGGGGCTCTGTAGCAGAATGAAAGCTCAGGCAACTAACGTGCTGAGCCATAGAGATGGAGCATTCTTCCCTGCTCTCAATTCCCAATGGGAATAGAATATAAAATAAATACGCTCGTACTGATATTTAATCCTTAGGGTGGGTTTAAGGAAAAAATAGAGAGGAGACAAAGAAAATAAATTTCCAGTTTTTCACAGCTCATTTTGCTAAGCATAAACCTTACATATTTATTTTGCCTAGAAGGTGGTTTCCTGTCAGGATTTCAGTTGGTACAGTCATGTCTTTAATTTGGAACATATTAGATCTGCTTTGCCATCTCCCAGGTCAGAGATTTTTCAGGGGCCATTCTATAGAGAAATAAAAAGGTCTGTGTGAATGGCAATTTCTATTCAATCTAACTCAGAATAAAATGCGACGGGAGTGATGTCCAGAGAAAGCGTGCCAGGGAACGCACAGCCGAGCTTTTATCTTTATGTGAATAGGTTTGGCCTTCTCAGATGTTCCAACATGGCTTGGTGTTACCCATGTTCTTTGAAAAACTAATTCCAAAATCTTTCTGATGGACACCACTCATATTTAGTTGTGCAGATAAAAGCTAGGTAGGAAATAAAATTAATATTTTTGCAGCAATTTTGAGCCACACTCTTTATTTAAATAGTCTAATTCAGCAACTTTGGCCACAGAACTTCGTAGCCATTGTGCAGAGTACCAGCAGCTAGAGCAATGGGCCTCTCCTTTCCTGCTGAGAACTTACAGTTGCCTGGAGGACACAGCCGTGCACCCACAGCAAAGTAGATGGACACAAATAAAAGAAGCAAAGTGACAGCATGCAGCCAACCCATCGTGTTATATAATCGGGGGCAGTCGGGGGCAGGAAGGCTCTGTGATGAAGGTCCTGTCAGACTGTCAAGGCTTCATTCTTATGAGACATTTGGAGGAACAACGGAAGGCTATAACTTGGGAGGAAGAATAGTGTGCTTCATACCTCCAGCAAAATAGTGGCATCGTAAAATCGAGCAGCATTGCAGAAATTAAAAATTAAACTTGCCACGTTTGTACTGCCTAAAAGCAACCCCATAAAATGGTCTAATCTCGCATTCACCAATCAAAAGCCTTTCTAAACTATTTTAGATCTTTCCCCCGGCTATTCTAAAATTCAAGTTTCTTTGTCTGGAACGTGATCATCTAGCATCCTAAAAGAAATTAAAAGAAAGAAAACACCTCTATTTTATAATTCAGGAAAATTGCCATAGCTAACAGACATGCAGGCCTCATACCTTTTACCAAGAGCAAAGGAATTTCTGTATGTGAAAATGTCTCTATAAGTGCCTCATACTCAAACAGTAGGTAAGGTAGAGGCTGATGAGATGTGATATGAATTATTTTTTTAATTCCAACAGCAAATTAATTTCTACATTTTCCCCATTCTTCTATGTAGTATGACACCTGCTCCAAAGGTCCTTTGTCTAGCTTAGGGTTTCTCAGCCTCGGCAACAGCAAATATTTGAGCCAGATCATTGTTTGTTGGGGGAGGGGTGCATTGTAGGATGTTTAACAAGTTCTCTGGCTTCCTTCCACTAGTTTCAACCCCTCTCTGCCTCCAAGTGTGATAACCAAAAATGTCTGCAGACATTGCTGTATGTTTCCTGGAGAGAAAAGTTACCCTGGGTTAAGAAGCACTGGTAATCCACCAATCATTCAAATTCCACCTATCCTTGAAGAACAGTTATCTTGGCTAATGTTTCTGGCCCATTCTCCTCTCCATTTTCTCACCAGCACTGCAGTCTTTGAAGCTCAGCAGTTACATTCCTGAATTCAGCCATCCCCTACTCTCCCCTCTACCCAGCCAAGCTGGCTGCCCTGGGATAGGAAAGAGTACATGCTCAGAAGGAAATCAGTCAGCCCTCAGCTCCCCATTGCTCTGCACAAGGCTTGATTTGAGTTTCCCACCTTACTCTACCCCACAAACTCTCCCCTCTGCATCCATGAACTCTGAAGATGTTAGGGTTTGGGGGCTCAAAATTAGAAGAAAAGAGGAAGAGTGAGCTTAGCAGAGCAAATGGAAGGAGAAAGAGGTCAGGGTGGAAAGAACTGTTCTAGAGTTGGAGACTGGTTGAGAGCATGGATATGAACAGGGTCTAAGGCAAGTCTAAGAAATGGCTTCCAGGCATGTTTTGGGCAAGGGACTAACCAGATAATGAGTTCTGATCTGTTGGTGAAAATGTCTCATTAATTTATAGTTACACCTGTTCAGGCCTTCAAACTGAATCAGAAAATGAAACTGTGGTGCCATAGGGTGCTGCACCCTTGAGGAGAAAAGGTGAGAAGTCTAAGTGTAGAAGAGCTTTGGGTGTCTGTGCCTGGGACAAGAGCACCCTTGAATTCAGCTCCTATTTGGACCAAAACCTGAGGCTCCCTTCTATGAAGTCCCAGCCAAACAAGAGAAATCAAAGTGAATTTGAAAGGCATATGTGCCCACAGCATGACATCTGGTCTCATAAGACAGCAACTCAAGAAAGCTTGAAGACTTCTGCTTTTAAACCAAGACAGTTTGTCTTAATCTGTAAGGCCTATGCTTCTTGTGGGAAGAAATGGAACCATGTAGCCACCATCTCTGGATCAACTCCTTAAAAAGCATTGTGACCCTACGTCTTAAATATCAAAATTGGCCTGTAAATAGCTCCCGTGGATTCCATACCCCTGAAGTTGTCCCTAACGCTCTTGATTTTTTGCAATAAAATTACAGCAAAGGTTTTTTTTTCTTAAATGTGCTAAATATTCTATTATAATACAATTGTAAATATAAATGCATGTGTTTAGTTACACTGTTGCCCCTTTTTATTAATTGATCTTCAACCAGTTTTACCACTAACTCATTGTATAACCCTGCATGAGTTAGTTTACATTTCTGGGCCATGGCTATTGTGGTATATTATAGCATATATAAATGCTAACTACTGTGCTTGGAAATAATAAAGATAAATAAACAAATGCCCCATTGTTGACTTCAAGGATCTTACCATGTAGTGGAGAAAAACATGAGAAAACTAACAATCACAATGTAGGTTTTTAAGTGTCTTGACAGAATGTAGGATAGCTTGATGAGGGAGAGACAGCATTTAACTCAAACATAAAGTTTGGGGGAAGAGAACGGGTATCTGGAAAGTTCCTTCTAAGAAAACAAAAACCTACAAGAACAATTTAAGAAATAAAAATTATTATATATTACAGTTTATTGGAGATTTTAAACAAGTCTATTTTGAGAATTCTTATGGCTCCCCATACAAATGAGTAAAGATGGACTGTAATCAAATTGAAAGTTGGAACCATAAAGAAACATAGATTGTTCAGTTTGAATGATTGCCATAGCACTGAACAAAAGAACAATAAAATGTATGGTTCATTTTTTTCCTATTAAGAGATTTTGCCAAAGCCTAATAAAATACTCTTAACACCTTGCCTCATGAAGTAACTGAAGGAAAATGTCTTCGTGTTTTCCTGCATTTAATGTCACCAAGATATGTTATTGCCAAGACATGCAAATAGTACTGCCTGGGCTGGATTTAGGGGTGACAGGTCGGGCCTGGAGTGCTGGTTACTCTCAACATGCAGTGAGAAGAGCACTGGACTTGGGATCAGAACACCTTAATGCAATCCCCACTCTGACAGATTTTAGACTAGCTGCGGGATTTCAGACAAGCCTCTGTTACCTCGTTTGTGAGAAGGGGCTTCACAGGATGGCTGCAAGGATTAAATGGAATATAGGTTATTTTTAGCCATTGTATCTCTTTACTAGCTATTGAGTGAATGGATCTTCTTGTGCAACAATACAAGATCATTGTTTAACAAGCACAATTGCAAAGTATGTGATTTGAGGGGTAAATGGAAGCCTTTTGCTGTTTGCCTGCTTCCTCACCCCTTCTCAGTCTCCACTATGACCAGAACTAGCTTCATGAAACACACATTGATTGTATCGCTCTTGGAAGTGGTACCCTTCAGTGCCTACTCATTCGTGTTCAGAGAAAAAAACAATACCTTGGTGCCAAGGTCCCTTTTGTTCTGTTGGGTGACTGTGCCCGCCTCTCTGGCTGACTTCTCTGTCCCTCAGCCAGGTTATACATGCTCATTCTCTCTTTCTCCTCCTTGTCTTTGCACTGCTCCCTCGTCTTTACCCCACAGATTCCTTCCTAGTTCATCAATGTTCAGCTCAAGTCTTAAACTTTCCTATGTGCTTTCCATGGTAGTCAATATCTACCTTCCCAGGAAACTTCTCTTCCTGAACGCTTATTGTCTGTGTGGTTGTCTGTTTCCCTTGTTGACTTGGACTCCTTGAATTATACCACAAAATCTTCAGGCTGACTGGATGATAGCGTATTGGACTCTGTGGCCAGGGAGATTGTGCAAGCTGAACTGTTGTTTAGCAGCTGGGCAAGAGCTGGTCTTGAAGACACTTTCCAGCAAAGACTTCACCTGATGTTCTTAGGAAGTCTTGACTTTTCTTTTAGCTCATCCTGTGAAAGCAGGATAGTATCGTACAAAGAATGCACATTGATTTCCTCTTGCAGGTAAGCTTAGCCTAATGGGTAGTAGACATCTGGAGGTCTGTATTGAGAGGGATTCTGTGGCAGCATCCAGGTTTTAACAGATGTGGTCTGTGCTTTCCTACCAGGGTCTCCCCAAGTACATAGGGCAGGAGAGGAGGGGTCTCACACAGGTCCTCACTCTTGGTATAGACTCAAGGAACATGAAAGTTAGAAGGAAGCTATAGTTTAGCAGTCTCTAATCTGGTTCTTCCTTTCACAGAAGGCCATGTTGAGACTCAGAACTGTAAAGTAACTCATGCAGGGTTACACAACTAGTTAGTGGTAAAGCCATAATTAGAAGTCAACAGTGAATTTTTTCATTGCACAATACTGCACATATTTAATTAAGATTTTTTTACACTTTTCACTAATTTTTTATAATTTCTTTCTAATATAGAATGTGAGCCTGCATGTCAGTGAGATCATGCTTGGTCCCCACAACCATACTTCTGAAGCTCTCATTCCTGCCATTTTATGAGCCTGATTCTTTAGACTTAGTTCTTAAGCCCCTGTCAGCCTTCTGAAAATTGCTTTTTTGTTGTTGGGTTAATGGTGATCAGAATCAGTTTCTATTTCCTGCAATCAATAACTATGGTTGATATATAAACTGATCCAGGAGCGGATTTTAGGAAATAGGTTCTCAGGGAAATAGGAAGAATTGGGCATTAATATCTAATCTAGATTAGGCAAAATGCAGAGAAATCCTATTTAATATTCAGAATGGGATTCTAATCACTCATGGCAGCCAATGGTGAATGGGTTAGATAAATGCACCTCTGCTCACCTAGTGTCACTGCTTGTAGAGGCAGAGCAAGGCCTTGAATTACCACTGCCAAGCAAAGCAGACAAGGTAGGAGGGGTCCAAGGTCCCTGAAGTGAGAGGTAGAATGACCATCTCACATCCAAACCACACATGCTTGGTTCAAGGTAGAAGAAAAATTCATCTAAAAAGACTCTTTTATGTGGCCTCAAAACAGATTTAAAAAAACACAACAACCCAAAGTTTGATGCTATGCATTTTGAGTCATAGTGTTAACTCCAGTGTCTTTGGGTCTCCTGGATAGAGCAGGGCCCAGGGAATTGGAGCAGTTGATTTGGGGGTCACAGAATACCTGGAAACCCCTGCTCCCATGAGCCTCCCTTACTCTTAGACATAGCATCTCCTCCTTGCAAAAGACACTGTTGCTCCATTACCTGCAAGAGTTCCTATGAGGAGAAGCCGCTTCCGCATCTTCATTAGGGCTTCCGGGTCTTACTGTGCTTCCACCCCAAATCTTCGGGTTGATTTTATCCCATCATTTTTAAGTAGCAGATTTTTTTTAAGTTTATGCTTCAGAGCAATTTTTATTTATGTGAGATTCTGAAGGCCTCCATGAGTGAGGTTCAGTGAATCAATGGTTTAGAACCCTCATAATTTTTCCTACTAACATAAAATAGTTTATTGAATTAATAAATCCTAAGTACTAAAGATATACAACTAAAAGCAATTTTTAAATACATAAAAATTCTTAACTATACTTGCCTCATTAATCTTTATTTAATAACTGCTCTATTTTTCTCTGTTTCTCTTCTCATTTTTATTATTGTTCTTTATTTTAAAGGTAATGTCACCACATTACCAAAAGATAAAGAAAAATAAAACATGACCCATTATTTTATCATTGTTACTATTTAGGTTTCTTTTCTTCTGGGCTTTTTCATTTGCTTTTCCCCCCTAAATATTATGGTAAATATAATTTACCATAATTTAATACATTGTAAATCTTTTAATCTCTTAGCGTCTCTATAGCTTCCTTTTCAATGGTTGCATAATATTGAAAAAAGTACAGTCGTGCCCTATCTGGTTTGGCTTAGTAGATTGAGTGTTGCCTTGTGGACTGAAGGGTCCCAGGTTCGGTTCCAGTTAAGGGCACATGCCCAAGTTGTGGGCTCAATCCCCAGTAGGGGGCATGCAGGAGGCAGCCTATCAGTGATTCTCTCTCATCATTGATGTTTCTATCTCTCTCTCCCTCTCTGAAATCAATAAAAATATCTTCTTTAAAAGCATAGTCATTAAGTTGTGATTATGAATTATTGAGGGAAATTATTAAACCCAGCTACTGGTAGGTATTCAATTATCATTTGTTGAATTAAATTGAAAGTCCTTGCCCATCCTAAGTTTGTAATATTTGAAACACTATTTAACACATATCTTTATGGGTAGAGCTTTTCACATATTTTTATTTAAGGTAGAGTCCCATAAGTGGAATTACTGGTCATGTGGTATGACTGTGTTTATCTACTGCCAAATTGCTTTCCTTCTGGAAGGGCTGTATTGATTGACAGCATCACCCCTCCAATGCATGAGATCACCAGCTTCACTACATCCTTGTCAGCACTCATGCAATAGAAGGAAGTACAGCATCTCATTGTGATTTTAGAGGGAATGTCTTCTTATGTGTGTATTTAGTGACTGCATTTGTTCATTTGTGAATTCACTTCAGCAATTTGAATGAGCTCTACATAGAATGAGGATATTAACTTATATTTACGGCTAGTATTGTCCCCACTTGTATATTTTTTCCCCATCTACTGTGGGATTCTTTGGGGAACACATTCCCGCTCCATTGAAGAGAAACCTGTTAGCCTGCTTCAGAAAGTACCTTGAGCTCTGAAAATCGGCAGCCTTGTGAAAATGCTCCTGCCACCTTGCTTTAGCTGCCAGCATTGAGTGACCCAAAAAGGACAACTTATTCTTAACTACTGTCAGCTAATCCAGGAAACACTTAAATTACCTCATCCTACATGCCAGCATTGCTTCCACAAGCAAAAATAGAATAAAAATCATATGTTCCCTATCATTACTGCCCTCCCCAACTAGGAAATTTGCTTCTATTTGACTCAATTTTCCTGCCCAACTTCCTGTCCTTGAAGCAGGTGTTTGACATATGTCTTTACAAATCTTTGCAGATTTCTGTCTTCCTCTATCCCTGGTTGTGATGTTTTAAAGTAGCTAGGTCCCCCCTCCTTACTAGAACTTGAGTTTAAACAGATCACTTTTTTTCTTCTTCTTCTTCTTCTTCTTCTTTTTCTTTCTATTTTTTTTCTTTATTGTTCAGATTATTACATTTGTTCCTCTTTTTTTCCACCCCATAACTCCCCTCCTCCCAGTTCCCGCCCCACCCTCCGCCCTCACTCCCCACCCACTGTCCTCATCCATAGGTGCATGATTTTTGTCCAGTCTCTTCCCACATCCCCCACACCCCTTTCCCCCCCCCCCCAAGAATAGTCAGTCCATTCCCTTTCTATGTCCCTGATTCTATTATAATCAACAGTTCATTCTGTTCATCAGATTATTTATTCACTTGATTCTTAGATTCACTTGTTGATAGATGCATATTTGTTGTTCATAATTTGTATCTTTACCTTTTTCTTCCTCTTCCTCTTCTTAAAGGATACCTTTCAGCATTTCATATAATCCTGGTTTGGTGGTGATGAACTCCTTTAGCTTTTCCTTATCTGTGAAGCTCTTTATCTGACCTTCAATTCTGAATGATAGCTTTGCTGGATAAAGTAATCTTGGTTGTAGGTTCTTGGTATTCATCACTTTGAATATTTCTTGCCACTCCCTTCTGGCCTGCAAAGTTTCTGTTGAGAAATCAGCTGACAGTCGTATGGGTATTCCCTTGTAGGTAGCTGAGTTTCTTTCTCTTGCTGTTTTTAAGATTCTCTCTTTATCTTTTGCTCTTGGCATTTTAATTATGATGTGTCTTGGTGTGGTCCTCTTTGGATTCCTTTTGTTTGGGGTTCTCCGCGCTTCTTGGACCTGTAAGTCCATTTCTTTCACCAGGTGGGGGAAGTTTTCTGTCATTATTTCTTCAAATAGGTTTTCAACATCTTGCTCTCTCTCATCTTCTGGCACCCCTATAATTCTGATGTTGGTACGCTTGAAGCTGTCCCAGAGGCTCCTTACACTATCCTCGCATTTTTGGATTCTTTTTTCATTTTGCTTTTCCGGTTGGATGTTTTTTGCTTCCTCGCATTTCAAATCATTGATTCTTGCGCTCCTCTGGTCTGCTGTCGGGCGTCTGTATAATATTCGTTATTTCAGTCCGTGTATGCTTAATTTCTAGTTGGTTCCCCAATATAAGATCGAGGGTCTTATTAGTTTTCGTGTAGATCTCATTAAGTTTATCGGCAGCTTCTAAACAGTTCTTGAGAGACCTTAAAAGTGTGGTTCTGAACTCTATATCTTCCTTTGACAATTTTGTCCTGTTTCTTTGTCTCCGCATTTTGTTATGCTTCCTTGGTGCACCCCCTAGTGGTCTTTGTTCGCAGTCTTATAGTTAAATCTTGATTGTTGTAGCTAATTCCAGGGAGGGTTTGACCTCCAGGCCAAGTGGCTATGAGAATCAGCTGTGTCAGCAGTGAGAGAACTTCTGTCCTCTAGGGGAGGTGCTAATCTAGCCTTTGCCTGAGGCTATCCGGCAAATGCCTCTGGGCAGGGCTTGGGCGGGGCGGGTCGCACAGGATCAACAGGGTGGGCAGGAGAGAGCAGTTATGGCGGCTCTCAGTCCTGTCCCCAGGGGCTCTGCCTCTCTGAGTCCCAGCACCCGCTGCAAAGCTGGGAGAGAAAGCTGCACTCGCTCTGACCAAAGCCAGACAGTCCCGCTTCTCCCGTTTGAGTCTGGGTCCCTAAAGACTCGCCCGGATCTGGTGCTCAGAGTCTTCGACTCCCTCCCGATTGAAAACAACAACCGCGCCCTCCGCCGCCAGCCCGCTCCGCGCACTCCGCACCTCAGAATTTGACTTCAGCACTGCGCCTCCTCTGAATGTCCGTGTGTGTTTCTCTTTCCTCCTAGTTGTAGGACTTCCACTCAGCCAGCGTTCCTGTGGTTCTGGGTGATGTCCCTTCCATTTTTTGGTTTCACTTTTGAAGTAGTTGTTCAAAGCAGCAAACTCCGGCGTTAACCTATGCCGCCATCTTGGTTCCCAGATCACTTTTTAAGGTAGCGATTCCTGAAAAATAAGCATGCTGAAGGATCCCTTACTTGTTCTCAACATTTTGCAAATCATGAATAACATGTTTCCTGTGTGCAGGTCACCCATGCACTGCCTCCTTTAATCCTTACCACCAACCTCATCTTGAATTACTCACCCTGAACCACTCCATACACACTAGTCCAGCTTGGTGGGGCAATAGGGTCTTTGCTGCTTCCTCTGCTAGAACGTCTCAACGCTGGCCCTTTCTCTTATTGTAGGTTCCAATGTGTACATAACCTGCTAAGAGCATTCTTTTTTGATCATCCTAACTGAAGATATCCTAAAGATGCTGTCTTATTTAATTCACAGCATTTATTACTATTTGTATAATACTAGTTGTTAGGTCATTATATTTATGTTTACTTGTATAGTTTCTGACTCTCCACACACACTCAACTGTGAACCACTAGAGAATACATTGTCTGCCTTATTCATCACCAAATCCCCAACACCTAGAAAAGTGGACCACAGTTTATGCTTTATAAGTATCTGGTGAATGAATATGAACAAAATAGGTAGTTATTGTAATATCTATTGTATAGATGAGTAAAGTGGGGCTTAGAAAGGTTTAATTATCAACTCTAAGGCACATAACTAGTAAATTATAGAATCTGGATTCAAACTCAATTTTTTTTTTGACCCAAGAGCAACTCTTAGCTGTTATTTAGCCTCTCTAGGTGGAATCATTTCAACTCAAATCAACACCCATATCTAATTGGTGGAATGCTAATAAGATAATGATTACAATGACAATGAAAATTATGATGCCAATAGTAGTATACCCCATGAATGTTTCCTGGGCCTCTTCCTTGATCACCTGCAGTGCACACACCACCTCAGCTGGCAGCATGTTCAATGTTGAACATCTCTAATTTTAAAAAAGTGTTCTCTTATCTTGCACCAAAATCTGCCTTTATGAATCTTCCACTCATTGATCCTAGTTCATCGCTCTGCAGTAAAACAGAATGAATCCTTTCTAGTTGCATGTGGAGAGGAAGTCAGAAGCAGCGGGGTGGATTCTGTTTGGATTTCCCTGGTTTCTTCCTGTGTTCAAGTACATGGTATGCCAAGCATTCCCATGTGGACAGGTGACAAGGTGGTTTACCTGCCACAGATGCTGTAGTGTTGTGGTTTCATCTTAAGTAGCAGAGGTATTCTTTTCCTTTTCTGACAGATCAGCCAGTTCCTATTAAGGAAACTGGGTCCTCATCACGGGCTTTGGATGATCAGTGTTGTCTTTGCACACTGCCCTCGTATGAAAGAGGTCTTCGTACCAGATTCACTTTTCCCCTCCAACTTGAACGTGGTAAAGACTGACGAGGAGATGTCTAATAAACCCTCTGAGCTCCTTGAAACTGAGGCCCAATTCAAACCTGTTTAATTCTGTTCTTCTGTGGTCTCTGGCTTCAACTTTTGGCCTCTGAGAGTGTTTTAGTCCAAGCTACACTGTGGTCACTGTGGTTTCCACTGGTGGCAACTGGCTCCCAATGATATTCCTTAGGTTTGAATCTTGTATGGTTCATAACTTTTATCTAGATCCAGTTTCTTTGGTTGGTTCCACACAAAAAAAATAGAGAAAAATGTGATAATAACAGCCAATATTTAGTATGCTCTGTGAGCCAAGAACTGTTCTAAATGCCTTTCTTGAATGATCGCATTTACTAGACAATAACTATTCCTTGGAAAACAGTATAGGCCCTGTGCTGAGTGCTTCACATTCATTATTTCATTTCATCCTAATTTCCAGTTCCAACCTCATGGTACTCTAGCTTCCTCAATGATATGACTGATTAGATGCAATAATCCATGCAAAGTACTTGGGACAGTACCTAGGATAGAGTTAGCACTCAAAAATGTTAGCTGTTATTATTACCATATTTCTTATTTAATGCTGAAGAGATCCATTTATTTCTGGATCTAGACACACAGTGAAGCATGCATTTTTCTGGCTTAAATCAACACACTGTACTACAGTAGACAGGATAATAAGATAGAAGTAGCAACGATCTGCAGGTCAAGAGATCTGTGGTCAGGTCTTAATTCTGCCATTTAATAGATTGAACACCCCAGAAAGTTGCTCTACTCATGAGAGCTTTAATTTCCTCATGTGTACATGAGATGTGTGGACCCGATGATCTTTAAGATCCTTTGTCTCCTGTACGTCTTCCTTCACATATTTCTTTGTCCAAATGTGAAATTTACCATGAGGCTCAGATTTCTACCATCTCAACCCACACATCACGTTAGAGACCCAAAACACTGTAATGGAAGATGCTTCAGGAAGTGCTTAGTAAGGAAATTAAGGAAAGCACCCCCAGGTCCCCTTCTGTCTGCTCCCCAGCACTCTCAGCAGTAGGGCAAAGCCATCAGTAACCAATTGAGTTAGGTGTTCTCAGAGAAAGCACAGCATAAAATGCACTTTGGTGGTATTTGTTTTTTGTTTGTGGATTTTTATTTTTTTAATATATTTTTGTTGATTTCAGAGAGGAAGAGAGAGGGAGAGAGAGAGATTGAAACATCAATGATGAGAGAGAATCATTGGTAGGCTGCCTCCTGCATGCCCCCTAATGGGGATCGAGCCCACAATCTGGGCATGTGCCCTTGACAGGAACTGAACCTGGGACCCATCAGTCCACACACAGGCTGACTCTCTATCCACTGAGCCAAACCAGCTAGGCCAGTGGTCGGCAAACTCATTAGTCAACAGAGCCAAATATCAACAGTACAACGATTGAGATTTCTTTTGAGAGCCAAATTTTTTAAACCTAAACTGTATAGGTAGGTACATTGTTATTAACTTAATTAGGGTACTCCTAAGGCTTAGGAAGAGCCACACTCAAGGGGCCAAAGAGCCGCATGTGGCTGGCGAGCCGCAGTTTGCCGACCACGGAGCTAGGGCGATGGTTTTTTTTTTTTATGATCTACCACATGGGAGGTGGTAGGCTGTGTAAGGAAAGTGCTGTCCCGGCAGCCTTTGAGCTTTATTCCAGCTGCAGCTCTGCCACTGTCTGAGTCTCGGACAAATGACATTTCCTTCCTTGGGCCTTAGTTGTTTCAGTTGTCAAAAGGATTGTTAAAAATTTCTAACATATAATTTTATTTACCCATGTTACCCCAATAAAGTCACTGGAAACTAAATTTTTTAAAAATGTTCCAATTCTAAAAACTCTGTGCTACTGTTCTTCCTATGAGAACAATACTCAGATGAAATCCTAGGGACAGAAAAGCATCTCTTGTCTCCCCTTTCTCTTTTCTGGGCTAAGCAGAATGAGAGTTGGTGTGGAAATAAATAAATAAAAATCTACTGTGAAAAGGTTCATTCAGCCTTTCCTTAATAGATCGAGTGGTTGGTATTTCTGCTGGCTTCTGAAATACATTACAAATCACAACCTGGAAAGAGTCCCGAAGCAGCTCCAAGCCTTCCTGCTGAATTTGGATCCATCTTTAGGTCTTACACTGCAGCTCATCCTTAACAACTGACAAAATATTTACTTTGCTCGGTACAGAAAAGGGTAACATTTTCCAAAATATTAAACTAGGTTGGATTCAGAACACAGACAATGAGGCAAAAAGTTGGACCTCTGCTTGAAGCCATGTCGTTGAATCATTTTCCAGAGTGCCATGAGAAATAGGGCCTTAGTGGATGTTTTTGCACCACGGTAATTCGGAAAGGGGTAAAGCCAGCCAGTCCCTGTCTGGCATGTAGACCAGAGGTTCACAAAGTGTGGTCCCTGGATCCACAGCACTGGCACCACTTGGGCACTGGTTAAAGATGCAAACTTGCACCAACCATTCCCAGACCTGCTGAATCAACGAGGCCCAGCAGTCTGTGTTGTAAAGAGCCCCCCAGGTAAACAAGTTCAAGTGAAAGTGCTGGGAAAAGTTTAGAACCACTATGTAGGCCCAGGAAGGTGACAGGTGCTTATTACCTTTGAATTGAAAGTTACTAGTGACAAGACTAGTAATGTAAGTTCTCATTAATAAATTAGTTTTTCCTAATTTAAATGAACTGGTTTGTACTGCTTTCTGAGATGCTTTCCACCACCCCGCCCCTCCTCTGTCCCCATCTTCCTCTCCCCTCTCCTCTGGCCCCCACCTGCGTGCTCTTGGCAATGATGTCTGAGTTATATTTGACTCTTGTTAGGACTGTAAAAATGCACTGCAATTTGTTCTAACACACTTGTATGTATTTTGATAAGAACTAATTGAACTTTTAAAAAACTCATTTGAGGTTTCACCTAGGACCAAAAATAGTAGACCAAAATTGTATGACTGCTATTTATAATCTTCTATTCTATTAATTAGTTTTATTGTTAAAACTATTTTTATAAGTCTACTATGATTTATTTATTAAATTGCTAGAATTTTACTCTAGTTGCCAGCTTTAAGTAAGAAATAGACTATCATTTTGACATCTATATTGTCTCTATCTAAAATTGCCAGTAATTTCTAGGAGAAATTAAGATAATCCTCACCAGCACCTCCTTCTGCCACTCCTTAATGCCTCGTTCCTGCCCCCTCACTCATGTGTTACCTGCCTGGCCACTGCAGGTATCTGAGCGGTGACCTTTGTCCTGCAGTCTCATGCTTGGCAATGTCATTTGGTCCCAGGGTCCTGCATCTGTTGATTTGGAAGGCTCACAAATCTGTAACTAGAGTGTGATTTTGCTCCTGAATTCCAGCCAATATCTCCAACTGTTTCAATATTCTTCCAGCACCTCAGGACCTTACAGACCACACATCCAAACCAGAACTTATAGTTTACCCTAACCCACTCTCTCTGATGTCCTTGTTTCTTTTAATGAACCACCCCCTCTATGTGCCCTCCACAACCTGTTATAGGCTGAGGACAGGAAACCAGGTATTATAGAACATTCATGGGTTGTTTTTTTAACTGTATAGGTTTGGATTCAAATCCAGTCTCTACCACCTATTGGCTACCTGTGCCATGAGACACCTCAGATCTTCAGCTTCTTCATATATAAACTGGAGGGTAGTTTGGAGGAATCAAAGAGGAAAAGTATATAAGAATCTGATTGTGAAAGGTATTGTCCAAAGTAGAAACATTGAGAATGAGAGAGGCCATTGTTAATAATTATCCCATAATCAAAAAGAAATAAGGCATAAACTCAGACTGTGCCAAGAAAAGCAGGAGACGTGTTCATCCTATACATTTAGTGTTATGAGTAAAACATAGATGTGTCCTCATTAATACTAGTCCCTTTTTCCTTCTGCCTGCCATTTCAGTTCCCTTCATTGTTCTCTGAATCTGTCCTTCACTTTCATTCTTCCTGCCCCCAAAGCTGTCCTCAGTCCCTGTCACTTGAAGGATAGTAATGTCCTCTCGATTGAGTTCCTCCCCTTCCATGTCTCCCCTGTACTACATCCCCTCTATGTACTGTTGCCAAATTAATCTTCTGAAACCACATCTCTTAAATCATTCTCTCCTCAAACCCCTTTAACGGCTTCCTGTTGCCCACTTACTAAAGTGTAAACTCCCCAACATGGCATTTAGAAGTTTTCATGTTTGGGGTTCAATGTATTATTTCAGACTTAACTCCAAGCATTGTCCTTTCCTTATATCAAGTTCTTGGCATACTCAACCATTTCCCTAACTATCTTGCCTTCTCTTATGCCTTTGTTTATGTTTGCCCTCTGAATGTCACATTCTTCCATCCTGTCTCCACTGTTAGAATCCACTTTGTCCTTCATACTAGAGTGTGACCTCTTCCAAAAAGCCTTCCCCAATTTTCCCAGTGTGAAGCTCTTCCTTTACCCCTTAAATTCTCCTAAAGATACCGCATTCAGAATCTAAAGCACTGGATGCTCTCTATATTGTAGTTAGCAATATATGTTTTAGGTTTTAGACACCCTACAAGTAAGGGGGTGGTGAGAGGAGGCAGAGAATACACCTGGCCCATGTCTCTTTCCCTTAGATAACCCACACATAAGAGGAACTCACTACATGCTTGTTGAATGAATAAATGGCTGAATGAAAGTCAGTTTTGCCCTGTCAATAATTAAATATTGTCATTGCCTCCTCAATTAGCCAAAAGTTTCTGAACATATATGGCAAAGATTCTCACTTATTTTGCTCCTTTTAAGAACTAGGAGAATAAAATAATTAATTCAGTGACAGTAAAGATTCTAAAAGTACCCATATCTTTCCCCCTTAATCTTCACTTTGATGCCATTTGGCCAATTTTTTTTTAATTGTTCTTCAAAGAAACAAATTTTACACAAGCACATTGTGAAAGTCAGTCATCTGCTTACAACTTGGGCATTAGAAAATATTTAAACATCCATCTCCTTGAATGCCTTTTTCCAAACTCCAAAATGTGTGGGACAATTTTGTGTTGATTTTTTTCTTGCTTCTGTCCCAATTTGAGAAGCAGCTCTCAGAGGTAGGAGAGTTGACCCAGAAAGCAAGAATCTTACCAGTAGTCAGTCAGTCAGCCTGTCATAAATCCTTACTTAGTGCCTACTGTATACTAGACATCAGGTCCCATTGGAAAGCAACCAGGCATGGCCCTGCCACGTGGAGCATGCTGTCTATAAAGAGGAGCAAATACAGATGTGCCAGGGCTTCTGCCCCATGCCCGTCCTTCATCTCCATCTAACTTAATCAGCACAAGGAGGAAGGCTTTAAAAAACAACAGGGAGAGGTAACCTTTAAGGGTCCTCCAGTCTGGGACCTGGGAGATTCTAAGCTCTTTGATCTAAAAGATTGTCAAATTGAAATAAAAACAAGAGAAAAAAGGAGTCTAATTTTTAAGGCTTAAAATATCTCTATAACTATGCAGAGGTCTAGTCTTCTAATTTTAGGTCAAAAGAGCTGTGATCTCTTTGAAGTAAAATCTTTTCAACATAGAGAAATATCTGTGTGGATGTTTTAGGGTTCTTCCACCAGGGTACTTTAGAAGGAAGGACCAAAGTCTCACTCAGCAGCTTCAGTGGTTTGGTTAGGGAGGAGTGTGTGTGTGTGTGTGTGTGTGTGTGTGTGTGTGTGTGTGTGTGGCAGTTTACTATTAGGGCATAGGGGCCTGGGCCTCAGGATGAGCTGGGACTACAGAAGAACAGAAGTTCTGGGGTGTTCAGTTTGGGGTCTGCACTAAGGTGATTCAGATGTTCTCCTAGGGCCTACTACATTCTCTTTTATCTGTTGGCTATCTATTATCCATCTTCTTTAACCTTCTTTGGTTGTACTTTTCTATGATTTTCACTTTTGAGCAGTGAAAATTTTTCTTCAAGCAACGTCTTATATTTAAAGCTGATCAAAGTGGAACTTCTTTGGATAAAGTGGGCATGAGTTTGGCTCCTCCCACCCAGGTGTCTCCTCATTCTGACATCAGGCCCTGGGTCACCTCCACAGAACCCCAGTGGTTCCTTGAAACATGCTTCAGAGACTTCTGCTGTGCCCTTAGCTTTGCTTTTTCTCAGTTTACTTTTTCCCATGACTTAACATAATCACTTTATACCCTAAAGAGAAAACCTAATGGACCCCATTTTGTCTTTTTGCACCTGACTGGACTGTTCTTGAATGAAGTGTCCACCCTTGATCCAATCAGTTGTGGCCAAGGTGGAGGTGGAGTTACTCATGTAAAATGTGGCTACATAGTGCTGTCCCTTCAACAGGTGGTGGCTCAGCAGGGATTGTGTGTGGCAGACACCATGACTGCCATGTCTATTGTGTGGTGGGGTTGGAGAAAGTGCTCCAGGACTCACACCAGCAGAGTGTAGCAGGAGCATCAAGCAACCATGGGCCAACACAGGAGAGAACAGAGGAGGAGCAGGAAGGAGAATCTGAGCAGTCATATGGGGATCTGAACGTCCTTTACTTACATGAATGAGTGACTTGGGGCTTTGGACTCAGGGAACTGTGGGAAACTGAAAACCAATAAAGAAATGATTGTCACCAAAATGATGGGTGTGGTCTGCGGAACAGGAGAAACAAAGGTAACCTTCATCTGCTTCTTTGTGTAGGTGAGAAACTAGCTTTTTAAAATGTGTTCTTTCCATTTTCAAGATGTCAAGTGTAAAACGCCAACTCATTCTCAATTTAAGAGTTAAATTCTTATTCCTGGGAAAAGGCAAACATTGCTTCTGTGGCCACGTGAGGCATTGCTTTGAGGGTGGCTGGCCAAGATCTTTTGGGCAGTGTTGGACTGTACCAGCATCATGGTAGAAACCCAATAAGGGGCCAAAAGGAGGCACTGTGATTCTCCCAGCCAGGGGAACCTGAATGTGGCCATAGGTGGGTCCTCTGCCTCCAGCAGAAGGAGGGCCTGCCTCTAGCAATGCCCTTGGACTTAGTGGTAAGATTCTCTGGAGAAAGCAGCTGTTTCCTACAATGTGAACAAAGTATTTGTACTTACTACTCACATTTGAAGACCTTTGTCTCCAAAGCTGAATTAGTCTAGAGACTCATAACAATTCTCTTCCACCTTCTTTGGGGTTCTGTCACAAACAAATAGGTGTAGCTAGTTGGGAATTGCGGGGGGGGCGGGTGGAGAGATGGTATTTTATTATGTACTGCATATTTTCACATTTGTTGCCCGAAGAGGTGATTGTGAAACTGAGTCTTAGCTGATGAGGGAGAGCTAGCTCCATGAATGAAGTGAAAAAGGTTCCTCTCTCTGAAGGAGCATGCCATACCTGTGGACCAATGCTGCCCAGTGGAAACAATGCAAGCTACCTGTACAAACCAGATTAAACAAATGTACAAAGAAGCAAGTGAAATCAGTTGAATAGTGTATTTTATTTAATTCAACACATCTAAGTATTGTTATTTAACAAGTAACCTATATTTTAAAATTATTAATGAAACATTCCTTTATTTCATACTAAATTTTAAAAATCTGGTTGCATGGTGTACGTTTGTAGCACAGATCAATTTGAACTAACCATAGTCCAGGTGTTCAGTAGCCACATGTGGCCAATAGCTACTGCATTTGACAGCACAGGTTTAGATGATGGAGGGAGACCTGGCAATATTAAATCCACAGGGAGTTCTTTGAGCTGCCTATACACCGGCTGCATGTGGATGACGGGTGGGAGATAAAAGAGAGATATAGGTAGACACCAGACCATGGAGGCCTTAGATGCCAAGTTAGGGGAATCTCAGTTTAATCACAAAGGCATTCAGGAGCCTTTGATGCCTTTGAGAGGTTTTATATAGATTGAATTTGAGGTTTGGGAAGATTATGCTAGCAATTGTGTGAAGGGTTGATTAGGGAGGCATAGCACAAAGAACATTGGTGGTCCTTTCTCAATCCGTTGTGTTTCTCTGTGTTCAATGAAACTTTCATATAAACTCTAGCAATTAGTACACAGCTGTTCTCAATTTTCAGTGTTTCATGAGCTTTCTTTATCATGTTCTGGGCCTTTTGAGAATTTGAAGGGTAAAGTGGAATAGTAATTAAGAATATCAGGTGTGAAAGAGAAAATGCTGCGTGTGGACACCATTAAGCTTGGACTAAGCAGTTCATGTTGTGCAGTTCTTAGTCAAAGAGACCCTTAGCGTCCCCAAACCACTGTGTACAAGCATTATGCCATTACTAAATGCATGCGTGCATGGCAGAAGGCAAGCTTCCTGAATTCCTTTTTTCTCAGGATTGCCTCTTTAATGGGGTCCTTTCTTCTGCTTTCCACCTGCCCTTCTGCCATTTTGCTCCTTGGCCCCATTTCAGCTCATTGGTTTCTAATCCAAAAGACAGCAGAGTAACACATTTTTATATGTGAAAGTAGAGCAGATGGATATTTTCAAAGTAATATGCTGGCCACGCCACCTTTTTTATGCTCAGAGCTCCCTGAACTATTCTAGTCCTCTTGAGCCCAATAATAATGGCTAAAATATTAGCAAGATTGGAGGCCACAAGCAGAAGAAGGTGTTGCTCTTACTGGTGGAGGAGGTGTCTGTGCTTCTCTCATCTGCCTCTACTCCAGGCCTATCCAACCCTCCTGTCCCCAAAGCCCAGAAGTGTCTAAAGCCTGAGGTGATTCTGTTGACTGTCAGTCACCTCGGGGCATGGACCATAGGGGTGGCAGGGCCTGGCACTGCAGCCACTTCTTGTCTTCTGTTTCACAATCTACAATTTCTTAAATTTTGAAACCAAGTCCTCAGATTCCATAGCATTGATGGATTCATTTATTTTGCTCAAACTAGAACTAATTTCTAGTTCTGGAATGATTGGTGGTTTGATGAGATAATAAGGAAGAAGGGGAAAATAAACCCTGTTTATGTTATTGGGGAACCGTCTCAACTTTGCTGGGCCAGATGTCAATAACTGCTGGTCTTTCTCCATCTGCCCACAGTTTATTGAGTTAGTTGATCATTAAAAAGGGCCTTTTTTAATTTCTTTCTTCTAAAAAAAAGTATCTGCATTTTGAGTTAAATGCTTCTGTGAAACCAGCTCCAGTGCCTGCCTGGCATCTGTCCATGGTGCTTGAGCTGCAGCGATGATAACTGAAAACTACAAAGCCCCCTAACACCTGCTCTGCCTAGCCTTGTGGGGTGAGGGTGGCCAGCCGGTAGAGTGGACAGTGTCACTGGGAAAGGAAGACTGGACCTGGGCAATTTTTCCCACCATTAAAATAAAACAGTAGGTGATTAGCCTTATCAAAGGTAAAAGCTTTCTGTTTATGAGCTCTTCATACATGCTTACTCATAAAAGAAGAAAAAGTGATTCTGAGCTGGAAAACTGCAGGAGGTCAATTTCTGTTGCTTTTGTCAATTGTCGTCGTTCAAATGTAGATTTGAGTGATTAAGTGGTAATAATAACATGAGTCTCTTTAAGAGGGTTTCCCAAAGAAAAGAGAAAATCCTCAGAATCCCCCACCTGGTTGCCTTAGAGGAGCTTGTCTCAAATGAGAAGAAAATATTGATTGCGCAGACTAGGAGGTTTTGTCTCTATATGGAAAAATATAAATATATATTGCTGGAGAAATAAAGCAAGAAGGGAAAAAATAATCCAGCCAGCCACTATCTCCTGGTTGGGTCCCCTTTCTCTTAACCTAGATTTTTCAAGTGTCCTTTTTGGATGGGACAGTGAAGTCAGACTGATTTTGATTTAGATTTTTTTTTAATCAGGAAGAATGGATCCAAATTAGACTTGAGAACCTGAATCAATGCCATTGATAATCAAATGGAACAGAAATACTTGCACCTTTCATTTAGAAAGTTGTCTTTCACAACTGGTGGCTAATATTCTATGACACATAACGAGTGAGAAGCAGTTGGGAGAGGAGGATGAAATGAACTTCAGTCAGATTGGCTGAGAACATGGCAAAGAGGTTATTCCACACTAACCTCAAACACCCTCCCTGGTAAACAGACGCTAAACTAAACTAATTATCAATCCCTAGCCCTGTACACATGCATTTATTCATTCATTATTCCGTCATAAATTAAGAGCCTACTAAATGTTACGTGGGTGGTGTCAAGGGTTTGACAATGAATGAAATATAATGCTGACTTTAGAGAGGCTGCAATTCCAGTGGCAGGAGTGAATGGTTACATACAAGGTAAGGGGCAAGATATGTGTGTAGCACCAGGGAGCCCCAGAAGATGGGGTTTTTCTTCCAGTGCGAGGACTTTATTCCATGCAAGACTTCTTTTAAATAGAATTTGGTATTTTCTTTTGTCGTTGAAGGTTCCCATCAGGGAATGTGTTGCATGTTTCTATATTGTTGAAGAAGAAAAAAAAAAAATCTGCACTTTGGATACGGCTGCATTTGGCTTTGCATGTGGCTTTATTTTATAAAATAATGGCAGGGGAGCTATGTGGGAAACGTTCAGATGTGCAGGATTTCTGTGATTTGAAGCTGAACCTGTGTATCAGAAAGGAATTATATCAGCTTAAGCTCCCGGAACAGAGAATGGTGGCCTTTTTCTGCTAATGCCTTCCCTAGGCTCCCCATCTACTCCCTTCTCCCCTGATACATTTTTATTTTCCTATAGCCAGTAAGCCAAAAGGAAGTGTGACGTTTTCCTGACCAGGATATTTTGGTTTGTTGGATCCTGGGAAGCCTCTGTGGGCTTTGGGTTGTGCCAGTTCTCAGGAGTGGAGCGCGTCTGGCTGGTGTCCCTCCTGGTGACCTTCGCAGCCATCTGGGCCGGGACCTAGGTCTGCCCGCTCAGCCCAGCAGGACAGGGTCTCAGCTCTGAGTTTGCAGATGCTTTACCCGGTCTCGGCTTCTGTGACTCAGGCCATCTGTGGGTAATTTGTCCTTATTCTGAAGTTAGGGCTTTTCAAAGGCTTCTGTTTCTCGAGTCCCACCACGAGGTGCACTCTCTGGCCACGGCTCTCTGACACCAGCTTCCTATCTGGTCTGGGGTCAGGCCCCAGTTCTGAGTCAAGCTGCCATGACTGTAATGACACTGTTCTTTGCACTGGAGAGAGCTTCACACCAAGTTCCTGCCCCCTCCTGAGCGAGTTTCACTCTTCATGGACTTGTTTGAAGTTCAGCCAAGCTGGCAGCCGTGGGGTTCCATTTTTACAAGCTCTAGCAACAGTAGGCTGCAGTCCTTTGTGTCACCATGCCATCTGCTTAGCTTTTTCCCTCTTCAAACTGTAAGCAAAGTGAGTGAGCTAACTACACCAAAAATGCACCTCCCCCAAGTAAAACACATTTGCATCAAGTCAACTTAAATGACACTGCTTTGTCTGTTCTAAACCACATTTTTTCTCATACCTCCCTACGAAATTGGATTTCCACCAAAAACATAGACAATAAGAATGATGAATATATAATAATTCTTTTCTACATACCAGCCACTGTACTACATGTTTTATGGTCTCATGATTCCATTTTATCTACAAAAACCCAATGAAATGCCATTCCCATCCCTGTTTTTGTGTATAAGGAAATTGGAACTCAGATATTTTAATTAACTTACCTGTGACCATGCCATTAGTAAGTGATGAAATCTAAATATAAACCCCACTGCCTGGTCCCTGAGTGCAAGAGCTTAAATTTTTGTAGAATGCCTCTCTCTTGATATTAAGCATTCAATTCCTTGAATTTCAATGCCTTTGACTAAAAAAAATCCCTTATTTCTCAAATAGGGCATCACACATCTATTAGCAATTCCCATTTATTCATTTATCCAAAGCAAATATTTATTGAGTATCTACTGTGTTCCATGCACCATGCGGGGCCCTACGGAGCCAATTATGAAGAAGCCTTGTCTCAAGGAGCTTATAATATAGTCTGTGTCACATTTATTTTTTTAACAAACCTTTACAAGCAACAATATACTGTCATTGTGCTAGGGACTGGGACTATAAGGTCAAAAACAATACCATCCCTTAACTGTGTAAGCTTTCCAGTTTATCAGGACTCTCAGGAATTATAATTCTAGGATTAGGAATCATAAATGCTGGATTCCAGCACCAGTGTTTATTACTATGTATGTCCTGGTCAAATCACTGAACTTCTCTCTCTCAGTTTCTTCATATCAACACTAATAAAAGAGAAAAATGGTAATTGGCGTACGACGATACCCTTTTCATTGGCTAATCAGGGCTATATGCAAATTAACTGCCAACTAAGATTGGCAGTTAACTGCCAACAAGATGGCGGTTAATTTGCATATGTAGGCACAATGCAGGGAGGCAAAAGGGAAAGCAGGAAGAAGCCCCCTGCCACTGACAGTGATCGGAAACCCAGGGGGGAGCTAAGAGCTGGGGGGCAGGGCAAAGGCGGCCCTGCCCCCCAGCCATGATCGGAGAATCAGGCGCCTTTTCCGCCCTGGCCAGTGATAGCAGGAAGTAGGGGTGGAGCCAGCGATGGGAGCTGGACACGGTCGAAGCTGGCAGTCCCAGGAGCTAGGGGCCCCTTGCCTGGGCCTAAAGCGAAGCCCACGATCGCGGGGCCGCTGCAGCTGTGGGTCCCTGCTGCCCAGGCCGACGCCTCAGCCAGAGGCTTCCTGCAGGGGCAGGGGCGGAGGCCGTGCAATCGCGGTGCCCCCCGCTGCCACTGCAGGTCCCCGCTGCCCGGGCCGGACGCCTAGGCCAGAGGCATCAGGCCTGGGCAAGGGGCCGATCCTGCGATTGGAGGGTGATGGGGGTCAACGCCTGAGGGCTCCCAGTATGTGAGAGGGGGCAGGCTGGGCTGAGGGACACTCCCCAGCAACACACCCAGTGCACGAATTTCGTGCACCGGGCCCCTAGTATTAAATAGATACCAGCTCCATAAAAGTAATTGCTGCTTTAACTGGCCTTACAAAGGAGTCTTAAGTTTAGAGCTCTAAGAGAAAGAGAAAAGAGCTAAGGCTAGGTTTGTGAGAGCAGCAGGATAAAACTTCCAGAAGCATATTAATCGGAAGTTTTTGACCTCAAGTAACAGAAAACATGACCAATGACTTTTAAAGATTGGAATTTATTTTTTCACATAAAAAGAAGTCCAGAGGGAAGTGGTATTGTTTCAGTTGCTCAACAATGCCACCAAGGACTGAGTTTCTTCCTAGTTTTCTGATCTACTACCCTTAGTGTGTTGGCCTTTCGTCCTCAAAGTTATTGTCTCGTGGTTACAGATGGCTTCTGTTGTTTCCAGAATTGTTTTCTCATACTGGTATCCATATGAGAAAATGCCTTTCTCCCTAGTGGGGCACTTTTCATTGTTTTCACTCTGGAATAGAAGCCCTCCTCTTGTTGACATTTCCTTTTCTCCTATTGGCTAGAACTTAGTTATATGTCAAGTCCTACACCAATCATAATTAATCCTTTGTATCTGAGGAGGGGCTTCTGCTTTCTCTGAAGTCATGGGATCTCCATCTGCACAATATCTGGGTTTGATTTGCAAGGAAGAAAGTGAGTAGGCAATTAAGAGTATCTTAGAGAGTTGAGTGGAAGCAGACACTCTAGCAGTGGTCATTTAGTCCTAGAAAAACCTAGAATACTTGAAGACATTGTAATAAGCAGGAATACTCAAGAGGTTAATTCTAGGAAACATAGATCCCAGAGAAAAACCTTTGTTGTCCAGAAAGATTTTGTGTTCAGAGTAACTTATCCATAGAAGGGAAAGCTAAGGAAGAAGATTGCCACTATGAACTCCATGTGATTCCTAATCCTAGAATTGTAATTCCTACGAACTCCGTGTGATTGGCTTGTATTTGTAATGGAGAAGAACCAATTACTTCTTCTCTTTCATTTTAAATTCATAAATTATAGAAGCAATGAACAAGAAAGATTGATGCTTATTGGAGCTGCCTAAAAGAACCTCAATCATCCAAAAGTCTTTATTGAACTGAGTGCATGATACAAAGATGAATAAAATATAGTCCACTCACAGGCAGACATTTTAGATTCCTATGCATTTCCAACTGTAATTGCAATATAGTAAATTCTTTACCACACATGAACTTTTATGCTCAAAATACAGTTGGATCACTGAGGAGGAACCGGTCAATTCTGCTTGTAATGAGGCAGGTGAGGATGTGGGGAGGAGATACAGACATTTGAGCTGGACCCTGAAGGAGGAAGAGGTATTCAGAGTTGAAAATAGGGAAGAACAACCTAGCAACATAATGAAGGACAATCTAGCCAAGGGAATCTTATAACAGAAATCAAACTCCTCTGAATCTTCTTCAGCAGATACTTAATGTTAAGACATTTAAGATCAAAAGAATCAACACTTACACCTGCTCACTGGAAAACCTATAATTTTCCAAAGACTGTTGCTGCAGCTTCAAAGTGAGGAGGTGATGGGTGCCTATATATGGCTGTTTGCTGATGAGCTGAGTAGCTGCCCTTGGGTAGAACAGTGGGCAAGGAGCGCCTAGTGAATGTAAGAAGGACCATGTGTTCAATTCCTCACCTGCTACCATGTGATCTTTCCCTCTCATCTTTCCACTTCCATGTTCATATTTATGAGCTCATCTTGCCAAATAAGCTTCACCTCCTAAACAGTGAGGTATGTGTCTTTACAGCTTTGACTTTCCCATGCCCTAGCACAATAACTGACATACTGTCAATGTTCAAAACATGGATGTTGAGCAAATGGATGATTGAATGAATGAAGTGAGAAGCTTGCCATGGGTGACCTGTGTGTTGGCCCCATAGGCAATTGGACCTTATGAAGTGTTCTCTTCGCAACATTATATTAAGTGTATCTGGCTCAGGATGTTTTATCCAATTAGAGTTTTTGAAATGTGCCAATAGGTGGGGAGTAGAGGCAGAAGATCTCCCTATAATTATGTATGTGTAACATATGAAGGTCTGACTCAAAAGGAGCCACTACCAAGGCCTACCTAAAGTGGGCAAAGAGATTAAATGAGCAGGGAGCAACATTTATTCAAACTACACATGAAAGGGAATATGTTATATGGGTTTAAATTTTAGACTCTTCCACCACCCGTTTGAATCCCAGTTTCATCACTTCCTAGTTCTATGACTTTGGGAAAATCACTTAAACCCTTTCATCCTCAGTTTCCTCATCTGCAAAATAAGGATGAAAACAGTAACTACCTCAGAGAGTTGTTGTGAGAATTAAATTAATATATGTGTGCTGTTCTACATTATTACATGCTTGGCAAATAGTGAATACTCTACAAGTGTTAATGACTTGAGCTTCAAAACATCCTAGGAAATAAGTATTACTTTCCTACTTTACAGATGATGAAAGTTAGGCTTAGTGATATTACATGAGGTCCTGGATCTGCTAGAGCAAGTAGGTGGTGACAGAAACAGGACTGAAATTTAAATCTGACACTATAAGCTCTGTTGTAAGCAATTGAATGGCTACAGATTATGTTATTAGTGGTCATCTGTCGACCTAAACATGGCCAGATAGTAGCTGAGACTCCCATAAATATGTCTCTACTAACAAAACTGCTATTTCTATATGAAGCACATAAGCCACAGACCCCTTTCTGCCTGGGATTGTGAAATTATGGAATCCCAGACTTGAGCACATCAACCAATCACAACTCCTCACTTCTGGACCAATGGCTGATAGAATTTTCCCAACACTTAAAACTCTCTGTGGTAAAGAAACATTTTGTTTTTGTTTTCTTAAATTTCCAATCTGCTATAAGCCAAAATTTTATAAAATATAGATTTAAAAATTTAATTACTAGAAAAAGGAAATGAAAAAACAACATTCTAACCCAAGTTTTTATATGATTAGATTCAATGGGCAAATTGCTATAGAAATTTCTAGATACTCATTCTTGATTTCTGTATTTATCTTTTTGTGGATCTGTACCATTGGCCAATCACTGGTCCGCATTAAAAGAACTTCTGATTAAAAGAACTTCTGTGAAGAGCTTTCAGGCAAAAATGATACACACTCTTATTTGCTTATAAGGAAGTTCCTCATATTTCTATGGATTTTCCTGTACAAATATCAACCTGATGTTTTCGAGGCCTCCTGGAGAACCTCTATCCATCATCAGAGGGCATTAGAAAAATGATCTAAAAAAATAAAACAAAATCAGTTTCTATAGTTGATTCTGTGCTGGGCACAAGGTAAAGGTTAAGTCACTTTTAACAAAGGCTCAAGAGAGATCCCAAAAGAGACAGGCCCTGAGCAACTTTAGAAGCACTATTTTGGCACAGAAACACTCCAAAACCCTAAGTGAAACCTAGGCCCTGTCAATAGACAGACATTTTAGAGGAGTTATGTGGAGCCCTCTTCCTCACCCATCAGCCTACATCCATGACTATTTGACAACTTTTCCCTCAGGTCCAAACTCAAATTGGCTGTCACCATCTTACCATTTTTAGGATAAGGTGTTAAAAGAAAAAAAAAAGAAAAATAAAATAACAACAAAACAAAAAAAAACAGAAAGAAAGAAGCCAAAGAGAGTTTATTCCCACGAAGACCTGCTGTTGTACCACCTATCAAATGCTCCACTTTCTATTTTATTTCCTCGTATTTTTTATTTAACAAATACTTCCACTGCACTTATTATGTGCCAGGCACTGTTCTAAGGAATCTGTAAACATCAGCTCACTTAATCCTCATAACAGCCCTATGAGGTAGGTTCTATTACTCTCTCTATTTTATGGATGAGGAAACTGAAGCACAGAGCATTTGAGGATCATCCCAAGGTCACACAGCTAGGTTTTCACCTGGGTCAACATATCTCCTCCTCATCCAGGGTGAGAAGTGGAAGGAAAGGCTTAGAATGAGTGGGAGTAATAGCAGTGTGAGGAAAATTGAGTCTTAGTTCAGGAGAGTCAAGACTTTTAGATAAAAAAAAGCAGCCAAATCTCTGACTAACAAAAAGGGAATCTAGTCATCGTCAGAGAAAACAAACTTAAGACTGAATGGCAGGGTTTGTATATAATGTGAGGAAACAGACCAAAATCACAGTATCTGTCATAATCAAACTCACATCAAAGGATATGATAGGACATCTGTAATAACAACAACAATAATAAAATAGCTATGCTCTTTTGAATCTCTACTGTGGGATAGCTTACATATGTAACTTGGTTTAATCCTCACGACCCTGTGAAAAAAAGAGTGTTATCCCCATTTTTCAAATGAAAACATTAATAAAGGTACATGGAGGTGTAATAACTTGGTCATAGTCTCACATATACTGATTGGCAAAGCTAGAATTTCTATCCAGTTCTGTCTTAACTCCAATCACAGGCCATTTTTACTCAGTCGTACCGTCAGAGTTGGTGACCCCATGCCATGGGAGGTTGGGTTAGGAGAATCCAAAATTTGTGGAGACTCACTCTGTGTCCCAGAAGTCTCAGAACTATGCACCTACAAAACTCAATGAATTACCTGTTTGTTTCCAATGGGAAAACCCAAGAAAGATAAATCTAGCTACCCATTAACTAGACACAGAACACTTCCATTTCATATATGAGGCAACATCTTACGTTCTTACAAGAGGAATATAGACATGAGAGCTGAGAATATGTCCCCACTGAAACTCCTGGGGTATCTATCTGTCTCTGTTACACCAGGTTGCATGTGTTCTGTGGAAGGGGAAATGTTACGGAGCCTGGCGCCTATCTGATGCCCTGGATGGATGACCCACTAGAGTTATTGAGTTCTTCCAACATTATTTCCATCCTAGATCTACATAAAGTTTGTTGGCAGATAGAACTGGTTCCTGCAACCAGACCAGAATGTGTTTTCATTGCTTCATGGAGTTATATAAAATGCATTCCCTTCCTTTTACAATATTCTTCAGCCTAGCTACTCTTCAGTCCTTCATAAACAATCACTCGATTGTGTGGGACATTTTCAGTTGCTTATGTAGATGCTAAAGCCATATTAGGTGTGGAATTGGAATTCTATCTAAGATATTCAGTTTATTTAAAGCCATTCAAGAAAAAGATAATAAAAGCCAAATAATTGTGGAATGGGTCATGAGGAGTGATACTCTCAGAATGCCAAGTGAAATTGTGAAACAGTACTGATAAGAGTTTCAAAAAAAGTGGGGGAAGGTTGTGCATTCTTGGAATTGACAAGGTACTTCCCCATAATGCTATACATACGTACTTGGAACCCTAGTCTTATCTCTCTTGAATGACCTCCTAGTTAAAAATAGCCAGGTCAAGTATCCTAGATTCCAAAATGCCAGGAATGTTTTGACCAGGTGAAGTCTCATCTTTCAAGATATCTGATGTTAAGTCACCCCAAATCAACCTGTCCCTTTATCTGGTAACAGACAGTAGTAACATAGGCATTGTTAAAGTATTGATAAAGGATGGAAAAGGAAGGAGGCTTTCTGTAACTTGCTTAAGGAGAGAAATAATTCTATATTGCCACCTGGCTATGGTTCAGAAGTGTTGCTCTGGGCTACTGCCTTACCATCACTGAGGGCCGAAGAGGAGACGAAATCCATCCCCTGTGGTATGGGGTAAGGAAGACAATAGATGATTTTCTGGAGAGAGTTGATGTTGAGGATTGGGGGTGGGGAACAACAAACATTTGTAGTCTGTGCTTGCCAGGCTCATCTGTGACTAGATGTCCATTTACTAGTAGTTTGAACCAGAAAGCATTCTCCATCCACACATCCATCCTCAATGGAAAGGATGCAAGTGTGGCACTCATATCTCAACTCCCCTCCTGCTCTCAACACAGACATAGCTAATCAATCATAGGAGACAGTTGGCAAAGCACTTTCTCTCACATGTTATATCATTCGATGCTTCCAATAACCATTCAAGGGAGATGGAAAGGTATTATGTAACTTATTTTAGTGATAAGTATTGCCATTATCCCATGTCTGGATTTTTTTAACAAATACCTATGTAAACAGAATGATAACTGGGGATTGGAAATGATCAGCAATGGGAAATTGGGATAATTAAATGCATTTGTCCTTTCCCATCCTGTGCCAGTTAAATCATAGTTACATAGGGTTCGTGAGAGCCCTTTAATATTTTTCAAGGTGAGTAAGCACCTAAAGATGAACCAAGTGAACCTAGTAACAAATTGGGTCCCATGGCAACCAGGCAGCATACAATTTGTGGAATAGTCCCAATTTGAAGCATTGCTATTATTAGCACATTTTCATAAGTGCAAAATGTACCCCTGAAAACATAAAAAATGAAGTCAAGTTTGGAAGAAAATGAAGAAAACGGAGGGAGGTGGAGGTGAACAGGACTGGAAAGGAGAAAGGGAAGAGGTGCTGATCACTGAGGAGAGGTCAAGTAGGGGGTGTGTAATTAGTACAATCCACCAAAGGAGGAAATTTTAGGATTTGCTTTCAGTTTTTGCCTAGACAACATTTTGATATGTGCAACAGCAAAGTCTACTGACATGGCACCTATTTATACAAAGTAATTTTTTAAAATATATTTTATTGATTTTTTACAGAGAGGAAGGGAGAGGGATAGAGAGTTATAAACATCGATGAGAGAGAAACATCCATCAGCTGCACACTCCCTACTGGGTATGTGCCTGCAACCAAGGTACATGCCCTTGACCAGAATCGAACCTGGGACCCTTGAATCCGCAGGCCGACACTCTATCCACTGAGCCAAACTGGTTAGGGCTGTACAAAGTAATTTTTTAAAAAAAGAAGGAGACAAAGGAAAAAGAGAAAGAACACAGCTTCCGAAGATTTTGAGTATGTAGAGTTTCATGGTGATTTGATTTTCCCCCAAGGGCTCTGCATTAAATTTATTGCCTCTCTCATTTTTATTGATAGTATAGTAGAATTTGATATACTCTAATTCAGAAACTACAATGTTTATTCATTTCATGTGTCAGTACAAAATCCAATCAAGAATAAGTATTGCCCCTCCCAAAGCTACAATCATACAGAATGCTAATTGCTTTGAAAAGAAATAAACAAGTTTGGGATGAGGGTGTTATTCCTTGCTTTCAACCAATGAAGCAGTCTCAAAAGTGGAGCTCTTCATCCAAGTTTTTCCTACAGAATGATTTTGGTGTTTCTATCCTGCAGTAACAAACACTGGAAACTCGATGTCTGCTCTTCCCCTTCATTGATCACTTTGCTGGGGGCTTGCAAACATCATCTGTAATCCTTATAGCAAGGTAGTCAATGAATACCCTCAACAGAGGTATGTTATGGAGCAGTGTAGCTTATTAGCTAGCAGCATAGGCTTTCAAGAAATGTAGGTCTGTATTCAAGTCACAAAGATCAGGGTTTAAGTCCTTGTTTCTGCTTACTAACTGACTCAACCTAGATAAGTTATTGAACGCCTGTAAGTTTCATTCAGTTTCCTGTTAGAGTTAGTTGGGAAGTAGATGAGATGATCCATTTGAGCCATGCAGCACAGAAATGGGCACGTAGGAAGTGTTCACTTTAAAAATGATTAGTTTCTATGTGTGAAACTTATAAAATAATAGCCAGTATCTACTGAGCAATGCATATGCCATGAACTGTCCTATGTGTTTCGCATATAAGAACTTTTGAAATCCTCTCAACAACCATATGAGGGAATCCAAAAGGATCAGCGAATTGTGTGAGTTAGCCTACTAAGGCCATCTTCTCTTCTGACATCAATTGCAAGTTCAAGGATTCTCAAAACAGGTTCAAAAATCTGCTAGAAGGACTCACAGAGCTCATTTAACACTGTTATATTCATGATTATGGTTTACTATAGGAAGAGGATATAGATTAAAAATCAGCCAAGAAAACAGGGACATAGAAAGGGTCTAGAAGGTGAATTAAAAGTGAGTTCCAGTTGTCCTCTTCCCATTTAGCTATGGTTGGCATTAATTCTTCTCAGCGACAATTGCTATTATTAGCACAAAATACTGCCAACCAGAGAAACTCACCTGAGACTTTAGTGTCCAGAATTTTTATTGGGGCTCTATAACATACTTCCTGCATGGCTAACCTTTAGTCTCCAGGCCTTTCTTAGAGGCAGAACTGATACCAAGTAGCCCAGAGCCCCCATCATAAAATCACATTATTAGACTGTCTGGTGGCCAAAGCTCCCAGGCAAACAGACACTACTGTCAGCCAGGACTTTCCAGGAAGTTTGGGAGCACCTCCTAGGAGCTGAGGGCAACAGCCATACCTCCCTTTGGGTAAGATTAATTCTTCACTTCTAATATTCTCATTTTGTGGGTGAAAAAAATGAAACCCAGGTTAAGAAACTTGCCTAAGCACTCCTAGTTGGTAATGAGAGGGCCAGGATTCAAATCCAGGCAGTGTTTCTCTGGGATCTTTAAACATTACTCTTTGCTGCCTGAAGATACGTTCATTGACTTTCCCAAGATCACACTGATGGTAGGACCTACATTTGAAACTGGGTGGATCTGATTCAAGAGTTTCCCGTCTTTCCATGCTCCTCTGGCTTTTCCTTGCAAAAATCTGAGAGCCTCACAGACCGCTTGTCTAAAAGGCTCTTGCTTCTTTGTAGGCGAAGCTGCTATAATCCTCACTGGGTCCTCCCTCTGGCACACAGCCCTGCTGAACATCAGTGGCTGTCTCAACAGAAAACTGCTCCTCTCGGGTCTCCTGGATGTGTCATATGGTTGTTCATAGTCAATGGAGTTTTATGAGCCTTGAAAATAATATTATTTATGAGGCTAATAATTCTGTATTATCTCTACAGGGAAAAAGTGCTACTAGCACTGGTTAGTATATTCATGTTAGTACTGGTTAAAGCCAAGGGAAGGTATTGATAGTCATGTGTCTTAAGTGTCTTTAGGAGAGCAGTGTCAGGGTTCCCTTGTTTGTTACAGTACATCGCAATGGTACAAGAGAGAGGCTTCTTCACACATTTTGAAAGCAGTTTTATGTCTCAGGAGGCTGTCTCCAGCACCCTGAAATTTAGGACGTAATTATAGGTACCAAGCTACAGCTGGTTCCTTTAAAAACTCTATCTCAATTGCTTGTCAGGCATGATGGTTTTGAGGGGAGTAGTGGGAGGAGAGCCACACCCACACCACCACCCTCAGAGAAGAGTAACCACTGCAAACAGGAGAGGCATCATTGATGAAAACCAAGGGGCAGGCATTTCCCACCCACAGATCAGCCACACTGACATACAGGGCCAGCTCATCACAAAGGTAGGAGTCAAGCCATGTGAGTTCAGTTGACTGAACTTGAATAAAGGCAAAAAATAAATGTATTTCCTCCCCTACTTCCTACAACTCCCATCAGTTAGTTGAAGTCTCATTAATGCAGGATAAGGCATAAGCAACTATAGACATTTTTCAAAGTTCTACAGAGATTCCAAGGCACAGAAAATGTCAAGCCTGTAATAGAACTGAAGTTATGGCATCATTTAAAAACTTAAATGCGCAAAATATGTGAAGCAGGATAGCCTGTCATCTAAAACTCACTTTCAGCATCTAGAGCAGGTTAGTCTTTAAAGGGAAATGAAATGACCAACCCCACTTATTTTTAATTTTGTTTTGAAAAAGTGGCTGTTAATGTTAAGCACATAATTAAATGTTAAGCATATAATTAGATACTATGAATATTTTTAAATTAGGGCAAGTTCACCACAAAGTAATTTAATTGTCATTGATAAACACTTTTAGTTTTTGAAGTGTTTTCACACTGGATGTAAATGACTACAACTGAAGAAAATTCTAAAGCCACTTTCAGGTACGGAGATGTTCTTTGGTGTATCTTCTGTGGGGACAAAGGGTTGATTTGAACCTATTTCCTCAGTATCACTGTCAGTATCACACTGACAGATAATCAATTATTAAAGTATTCATCAACACCAAAGGATATGATGGCTGGGCTCCAAGTTTTTTCAGGTTGTGAAGAAGAAAGAAGCCTGGGTTACTGAAGTTGTGTGGATGTACTAGAAGGACATATGGGGAGGTTAAGGGAAGACATAAACCAGCTGGGAAGCCTCATGGACAGGCCTCACAGAGAGGTAAACATTGGTCATTGTTAAGGCTAGGACTACACAATAGCACCTTTCATCTGATAGTAGTTCTGGAAACCCAACAACTGCTCTGATAGACTCACAAGTTCAATACTCACTCTTCCATCTCTGCTCCTCTCTCTACCAGGTTGAGCTTCCTGCAGACTGCTACCTCTCCTTTGCATAGCGTCTGTTTACTCAAAGCCTCTCCTAGCTCATGGCTTGCACTTCCTGCCTTCCTTTTGTGTCTTTTGCTTCAAGCCCATCCATCCTACCATTGATGATGCTCTCTCTATGTCTTACTTTTAAATCCTCTAAAAGAAAGACTAGCCAGTCATCATGATCTCATATATGCACACTATTGGGCATATTTTGTAACAAGCATGCCACTATAAGGGCCACTACCTGCCTAAAGAAAGATATCTTTGAGGAACCCATGGTTCCTTATTCAACTGGCTTTGTAGATTCGTGTGATATACATCATGGCAAGCCATGCCTAAGAAATCCCTTAGAAAAAGAAAACTGAGAGCATGGCAGGTACTATGACGCCTCTCAGAATGCACTGTAGCCTATCTAGAACAAGCCTAAGCCACATTAGCACCCATGCTGGTTGAGCCCAGGCTCAGTCCCTTTTCTGCCCAGCTCCCTGTGTGCCTTGTACACAGGCCACAAGGTTGAATCACTTTTCTCCATCAATTCGATCACTGATGTCTTCTTTCCCTATCAAAGTTGGCTCTAGAATAGGAAGCAGATCTTTATATTCTTCCACCCCTTCCCACTGTCCCTGAAAGAACGGCATGGCTTTTCTGTTTTAAATGTTTTCCTGCTAATTACTGTGGTTTGAGCATGGGCTAACTAGAATGCCAAATATTAGTGAATGTAGAAATATCAAAAAAGTCTCCATGAGTAATTTATATTGAAATGTAAAATATGTAAACAAAAACTATGTCCATATTTTATCTCTAGAATCTGTGACTATTACCTATTATAGCAAAAGAGTGATTATTAACTCCTTTGGCAAAAATATGTGAATAACTAAGGATGTAGAAAGGAGGAGCTTATCCTTGATCATAGGAGTCTTCTATGAGAAAGGTAGAGGGAAATTAGACAGACACAGAAAAGGGGGAGGCAGTGACCAGAGTCTGAGATTGGAGTGGTGTACCCACAAGCCAAGGAATGCTGGCAGTCTCTAGATGCTGGAAGAGTTAGGGGAGGATTCTCCCCTAGAGACTGGAGGAACTACATCCCTGCTGACACATTAATTTCAGATTTCTAGCCTCCAAGACTGTGAGAGAATAAATTTTTTGTTGTTTCAAACCACTCGATATATAGTAATTTTTTTTGAAGCCCTAGGAAACTAATATATAATACTGTCTTAAGTGTTTCACAGAGGTCTCCAGAGTTTTTAATCTTGAAAACCAGTCTGTGTGATGTTATTTGTTTGCAAACTAGAGTGGATTCTGGCCTGAGGTAGACTCAGGTAATGCTGTGACTTGGTCTGCTGAGGTAGCTGGTCTATAAGTGCCATGATTCTAGGACTGTGCTGCACATTACAGATGCTTAATAACTGTTCAATGGATGAATAAATTCTCTGGTTTCCTCCTGATTGTTTTTTTTTTCTACTTCTGTGCATCCAAATGACTCCTCTGGCTCCAGAAGTCACTGTGCTTTCAAGCTGCAACTTTTCTGGCCTTTTGTTGGGTCCCATCCTGGTCCCTGGCCTTTGCAAGTTTCTTCTACTGTTCTTCCTTCCACCATCTCCATACATACTCTGGTTAAGAAAGGCAACCTGCTCTCCTTTTTGTTCCCTTTAAACTAAGCAAACTGTTGTTTCTGAAATAAACCCCATTACATCTTCTTTCCATTTCTTCTCTCCATTTCTCCATCTCTAATCAAACTCCATCTCTCCTCTTTGGAACTACCACCTTATCCCTTTTTCTGTATCACTTACTTCTCTCTGGGAAACCAGATATTTATGTGAATGTCTTCCCTTCTACCAGGCTTCTGAATGGTCTTACCATTTGGTTCATCTTTCTCTTAATGCATAATACAGGAAGAGCTAATGGTATAGGAACCCAATAAATATTGGATAATTGAATAGATGGAAAATGAAGAGAATTGAGAAGATTCAACAAGAGTAAAAAAATATTGCAATGAAATCCCTAATGTGCTGGGTGGGGCGGGGGGGGGGGGCGAGGAGAGAAGGTAAATAAAATTATTCTGAAACAACAATAAGGGCCCAATTGGAATAATGGTGGGCTGGCCCAAACTCACGAAGATGAGTAAGGTCAGAATGGTTAGATGACTCTACACTTGGTTTCTTGGTTTTCTTTTTGCTCCATAACAGATTACCACAACAGCATCTTAAAACAATGCATATCTATCATCTCACAACTTCTCTAGGTCAGGAGTTCAAACATGGTTTAGCTGGGTCTTCTGTATCAGGACCTCTTGCAGGTGTAATCAAAGTGTCGTCCAGGTTGGAGTCTCATTTGAAGGACTGAGTGGGGAAGGATCTCCTACACTTCCCCGGCTATTGGCAGGATTCAGTTCTTTCAGGGCTGTTGGACTGAGGGCCTCAGTTTCTATCTAGCTGTTGAGCCCTCAGTTCTTGCCATGTGGGCCTCCTTTCCACGTAGCTACTTTGTCATCAAAGCCAGCAAGAGAAGTAGCTAGCAAAATGGAAGTCACAGTGTTATCTAGCTGAATGGCAGAAGTGACATCCCATCAACTTTACCATGTATTGGAGGTTAGAAGCAAATCCCTGGGCCCACCTACCCTCAAACAAGGCCATGAATACCAGGAAGCTGAGAACATTGAAAACACATCTTAGAATTTGTCAGCCACATGTGGTAAGTACTATAGGTGTTCCCTAAGTATTTTGAATGGGTCACATTCTAAAATGTTATTTCTTCCTCAGTTGGAATTAAGAATTCAGTATGATTTTTTATAGAAACAACTAGAGGCCCGGTGCACAAAAATTTGTGCACTGGGGCGGGGGTTCCCTCAGCCCGGCCTGTGCCCTCTCGCAGTCTGGGACCCCTCGGGAGATAACGACCTGCTGGCTTAGGCCTGCTCCCAGGTGGCAGAGGGTAGGCCCAATCCCTAGGTGCAGCCCCTGGTCGGGCTCAGAGCAGGGCCGACTGGGGAGTTGGGGCACCGCACCCTGTCATGTACAGAGCAGGGCAGATCGAGAGGTTGTGATTCCACCCTCCGTCACGCTCAGGGTAGGGCTGATTGGGGGGTTGGGGCACCGCCCCCTGTCACACTCAAGGCAGGGTCGATGGGGAGGTTGTGGCGCCACTCCCTGTCACACACAGAGCAGGGCCAATCAGGGGGTTGGGGCGCTGCCCCCTGTCACGTACAGAGCAGGGCCAATCAGGGGGTTGGGGCGCTGCCCCCTGTCACTCACAGAGCAGGGTCGACCAGGGGGTTGGGGAGCTCCCCCCTGTCACGCACAGAGCAGGGCCCATCAGGGGGTTGGGGAACTCCCCCTGTCACTAACAGAGTAGGGCCGATAGGGGAGTTGGGGCACCGCCCCCTGTCACACACAGAGCAGGGCGGATCAGAGGGTTGGGAAGCCGCCCTTTATCACCCACAGAGCAGGGCCGATCAGGGGGTTGGGGCGCCGCCACTGTCACACTAGGGCAGGGCCGATGGGGAGGTTATGGCTCTACCCCATCACACACAGAGCAGGGCCCATGGGGGGGGGGGGGAGGTTGGGGCACCGCCCCCTGTCACACACAGAGCCGCAGGGCGATCAGGGGGTTTGGGAGCTCCCCCCTATCAGGCACAGAGCAAGGCTGATCAGGGGGTTGGGGCACCTTCCCCTGTCATGAACAGAGCAGGGCGGATAGGGAGGTTGTGGCCCCGTCTCCTGTAGCACACAGAGCTGCAGGGCAATCAGGGGGTTTGGGCGCTGCCCCCTGTCACGCTGATCTTGGTGCCAGGAGGCCTCGCAGCTCCGCTGATCCCAGTGCTGGGAGGCATATTACCCTTTTACTATATAGGATAGAGGCCTGGTGCACAGGTGGGGGCTGGCTGGTTTTCCCTGAAGGGTGTCCTGGATCAGGGTGGGGGTCCCCACTGGGGTGCCTGGCCAGTCTGGGTGAGGGGCTGAGGGCTGTTTTCAGGCTGGCGGGTGACTGAAGCTCCCAACTGCTCCTTTTTTTCTTTTTTTTTAATTCTGGGCCAGCTTTAGCTCTGGCTCCAGCTCTGAGGCCTCTGCTGCTGAAAGCAGGTATCTGGTTTGTTTTTGTTCTCTAATCGAAACACTGTATCAACTCCAGCTCTGAGATCCCGGCTCGCTCAAAGCAGGTTTCTGGGGTTTTGTTTAGCTTCTATATTTGTAAGTATGTTTCAAACTGCAAGCTCAGAGGCCGGCAAGGCAGGTGGGGAACGTTGGTTTCCTCCGTCACTGAAGCAAGCAAGCCTCATGTTAGTTTCAAGCTGCCTGGCTGCCGGCCGCCTTCTTGGCTGGCAGTTAATTTGCATATCGCCCTGATTAGCCAATGGGAAGGGTAGCAGATGTACGGCTAATTACCATGTTTCTCTTTTATTAGATAGGATGGAGATAGATTTCTGAGCTTACTGCTCAGGTAAGGGCATTTTACCCATAATATACTAAGGATCATGCTACCCAAACTATTATAACTAGCCCTTCTTTATTCCACCATTATTTTATGAGAGTATGCTTTCCAGATTTGAAGTTGGGATACTGAAAAGAATCCTTAGATCATCAACATAGCATGTAGGGAAGTTAGAAATTCTATACCTCTGCCATCAGGAACTCGTTAACTATTTTACTATGTATATAGTAGATTATTTTACTATGTATATAGTAGATTATTCCCAAGCAAAATATTTATCCACAAGCTGATGTTTATCAATGATGCATTTATTATGTAGTCACTCTGTGCAGTCCTCAATACTTGCACTGAAAAGCTAAATGTTTCAACAGGGACAGTAAATCATTTTCAAAGTCTTTCCGAATGTGTTCATTCGAGGAACTATTTCAACTCATTTTAAACTCTTAAAGACAAAACAAAAACTTTCACAACAGTAATACCAAATCCCCTAAGCTGAAGTTCCTGGTCCTGGTTTGTTTACACTAAATCTCATGGGTTAATATTGATGCCACCTCCTCTCCCTGCAGCCCAATGTGGAAAATTTCCATTTCCTCTGCTAGCAGAAGAAAGTCTTTTGAATTTTTAGATTCATCAGACTGGGCCTTTCCCTTTTTGAAGTCTCCTCTTACTTCCTAGCCATTGGGGAGTGCTTTGAACTCAGTTCCCACTGACCCTGCTTCCTCTTCAAAGACTTCTTCCCTTCCATGCTGGGAGAAAGTGCCTTTTGAAAATGGTGGGTTCCTGCCTTACGTGGATCTGTCCGAGGAAGCAGCAATAAACAAAAATAATCATCAGCGGCCGTAGCAGGTTATTACAGAGAGAGCTGGAGAAAACGTGGAAATCAAAGGAAAGCCACTGAGCAGCATCACTTAGAGAAGAAATTGAACAGCATTATTCTTCGTGGTGCTGCAGCGTCCGTACCTTGCACGAAGCAGGGAGTGGCTTCTAAAGTGGCTCATCCTTGGGTGGGAATTTCAGCTCCTGTGAACATCCCAGAAGCATTCTACATGAGAGAGTCCAAATTTGAAACAACTTGAGTTACTTCCATGGGAATCTTCCCCAGGCACCAGAGCAGTTAGACCCTGCCCTGAAGCAAAGTCCTAGACTTCCTGGTGGTACGTCTGCTTTGTTTCATCTGTTAACACAACCTGAAGCTGCAATGCTTGGGAATTTTTTACTTCCTTGTTTCTAAATATTGACTCGTGGGCTAGTTATGGATTGACTCTGTTGTGCTTTTACTTTTTTTTTTTCTTTCAGTTTAGTTCTTCAACTTAGATATGTAAAATTTTAGCTCCCATGACGTATTGTTTGTTTTCTTTTCTAACAAAGATAGTACTAGACTTGTTGTGGTGCTTTGTGAGGCAATTAGAAGTAGATCTTCCCCACTCCAGAAGTCTCTGATTCTGTGAACTATCAGGAAATAGTATTGCCCAGTGTGACGTAGAATAACCCCTTAAATTTTTGCATGATACAGACTAGTTCATGTATGAGCAGCCAGGTCTGCAATTAGCAACACCAATTGAACCGCACTTTCCTCCATATATGATAATAGTTATTTCAGTCATGGGGTATATTAGGTTGCTAGGGCTGCTATAACAAAATACCACCAGCTGAGTGACTTACACAGAAATTTATTGCTCACAGTTCTGGGGGCTGGAAGTCCCTGATCAAGGTGTCCACAGATTTGGTTTCTCCTGAGGTCTCTGCTTGGCTTGCAGATGGCTGTCTTCAGTGTCCTCAACATGGCCATCTCTCTGCTTGCATCCCTGGTGTTTCTACCTCTTCTTATAAGGATACAAGTCCTATTGGATAGGGGCCGCACTCATATGATCTCATTTCATCTGTTTTCTCTTTAAAGGCCCCAATAGGGGTTAGGGCTTGAACATATGAATTTTGGGGGAACATGATTCACTTCATAACATGGGATTACCCACAATGCTCATAGGTAAATTGGAGGTCATAGTTTATAAAATGTGTATGAGTGGATTTTCCTGGAAAGAGAGTTTGTAGCTTTTATGGGAATTTCAAATAATTCTGATAGATAGGACACACTGCTTTATATTAACCTCCCTAATTATTTTTCCAGGTATGTTGATATATGTGAATCATTCACAAAAATTCTATGATTTTATAAACCCTGTTGCTCCATCCTCTTTCAATTTTGAGACCTAGATTCTGTTCCGCTACTAATCATTAATCTTTCCAAAGATTAGGAAAGAGTTGGAGAACATGTTTTTCTATGCTGCTGAATTGGCTAAAATGATGATGTTGTATTTTTCATTAACGTACAGTTTTATTGTCTTCCTTTGTAAATGGTGGCTTAAGTGCTTAAGAAAATACATGGTTTTACAAATCAAATAAATATATGAGATAGGTAAAGAGAATCACAATTAAAAATCAATTATGAATTTAGAAAATAGTAATCATATTACAAAAATTAATTCATTAATTAATGAGTGATTATAGGCAGTCTTTCTTATGCCTCCATAAGATGTAGAGGAAAGCAATGAAAAAATGTGCTAGGAAAAAAATGGGATCTATGATAAGAACCTAAAGAAATTTTAAAATTTTTTTAATGGAAAATAGAGAGTAAATGACACTTTAAAAGTTATCCTTGTCCATTGTTTTCTCTCCCTTACACTAGTGGATCTACACCTTTATCTGCCTTCTATCAGGTGCTGAGCTCTGAGACTACTATTTTCTCTGTATATTTTTGCTACTAACACTTTAAACTGGAACTTTATTCACCATCAAGAAATTTCATTTTGACCCTAGCTGGTTTGGCTCAGTGAATAGAGCATCACCCTGTGGACTGAAGGGTCCTGGGTTCGATTCCGGTCAAGGGCATATGCCTGGGTTGCTGGCTCAGTCCCCAGGGTGGGCATGCAGAAGGCAGCCAATCAGTGATTCTATCTCATCATTGACGTTTCTATCTCTCTTTCCCTCTCCCTTTCTCTCTGAAATAAATAACAATATATTTTAAAGAAAGAAATTTCATTTTGATAGGTTTAAACACTTTTCTTGCCCAGTGATATTCAAATGTTTCTTTAATTATAGGACTGTTCAATCCAAACAATGATGTCTAGTAGATAAAAATTCAATGATGTCTAGTAGATAAAAATTCAACTTATAACTGATCTAAGGTGGGAAAGGAAATGTGGTATTTCCCCAATCCTAAGTAGTATACTCTATGTGGAATTTCCCTATCTATTAGCAGTTCATAGTCGATTATTACTTTATTTAGCACTCCCTATGTGATGGAATATCAGAAGCAAAAAAATGAAATTATACTCCTAGTTTGTTTGTTTTTTAAAGAGTAAAATTAGCTGGGACATATTTATTTTTCTGACTGTGACCTCCTGTAAAAATGTCAGGAGTGGATGGGAAAATTAAGACAACGCTCACTTCCTTTTCCTCATTTTAGGACAATGATGGCAGGAGCAGACTGGAAATCTTAAATCATATCATTGGCTTTGGAAACACTTTTGACCTTTGGTCTCATTTGCCCCCAAAGCATGCAGCTAGAGTCACAGAACAAAATATTTAAGACATCCTATGACTTCCTGGTGAATGGCTCTTTTGGAAGAGCTATTTCAAAGCCCTCTGTCATTTTTGCTACAGTCACTGTGTCAGGCTCAAAGACAGCTGGCAGCTCCCACTGCCTTGGTCCATGCCTGATGGCTTTCAGGGAGCGCTCCAAGTTCCTGGGGTCCCATCCGTTCCATTCCTGCAGTTCAAAGCACCTGAAACACTAAAATAAAAAGAAGCTTGAAATGTGTTGCTTACTATTTAGAGACACTTTGAATATTTCCAGATAGCATAACTGTTTTTTAAAAAATCTGCATCCACTGAGTCTGCAAAGAATTAAGGAAATCTTTAAATAACAACTTAAACCTCTGAAATTAGTACAAATGGAACACTTGTGAGTCTTGGGGATTTCAGTGGAAAAATACACTACTGAGTTTCTGTATTTGTATATGTAGTAAACTGCTATAGTTTAGCGTTTATATTGTTACAGAAGTTTTACTCCTGCTTTTTTGGATTTTTGTTTGTTTTGGTTTGGGTTTGTTTTGGTTTGGGTTTGTTTGGTTTGGTTTGTTTGGATGGATTTGATTAGGTTTGATTTAGTTTGGTTTTGTGTTTTTTGTGTTGTTTTGGTTCTCACAACATTTTGGCTCTAAATTGCTCAGCAAAGAAATAAAGTTGTGAAGTTTTACGTAATTTGCTCCAGGTCATACAGTTTGTGTCAAAGCCCAGTGGAGATTATTTTTTAGCCAAGGGTTTTTAATGTGCTGCTTTAACTAGCCAACACACCATCCCTTGTTTCTTAAGTTATCTGGTAGGTTCTAATACTATAGGGGCCACCGGGACATAGAAATCAAAGTCATGGGCTTCTCTTCACACGTGTGCACTTGCCTTGACCCCACTGGCTCAGTCAGTCTGATGGACCAGGATTACCACTTTATGTGTTGTAATTCTTACTTCTGCCCAGTAATGTCTAAGGAACATAGAGACTTATTTCCAGAAGCATGAACTTGGGTGACAGGCTGAGTTCCCCTTGCTGTTCATTTCCTGCCAGCTCTCAGGGTTAAGCATGTCCATGTGCAGCTGGTGGTGCTTTATGTACTGGGATTACGGAAGTTAAAGAAGGATGGAAGGGAATGGAAATGAGTAACTACTGAATGCCTGTTTAGCCCAGCTGTGGGTTCACATAATTTAAACCTCATGACAGTCCCCCAGAGAACGTTATTATTATCCCCACTTAACAGATGAAGAAACTGAGAATCACTAAAAGCAAGTAGATGCCCAAGTCCTCCAGTTTAATCCATGATACCAGCAGTATTTGAATCTACGTTTCTCTAAAGACTAAGGCCAGATGTTTCCCAATAGATTGAACCATTTCTATTCAAATGCTAAAGAAGATAAGCCTTCAATTTCCTTATCAGTATAATAAACTCAAGAGTCTGCCACCTTGTTTAATCTGTCATTAAATGGGAGAGTCTTGAACATAGCTGAACAAATTAAGGAGAGTTTATGTTCATTCAGCCTCTTCATGAATTGTGAAAAACCGCAAGCAAGTTATGACTCAAATAATCCATAGAATTAATGTTTTCCCTGACTCAGCAATGCTAAATTACATGTCATCCCAGTGCAAAGATGTCTTCTTAACCATTGCTAACATTAAAGAGAGTCGTATCCGCCATTTTCACCCACACATTTTTGCAAAACTCATAAAACCTTTGAAGATTGTTATTTTCTCAAATGCTTCTTACCCTGTAGCCTCTACTAGCCAATGATCTATTTCATGGACTTGATTGGTAGAGAGAATCAAAGAGAGACATAGTAAGTAGAATGGAGATAGAAACCAGAAAGGGGACTGGTTTCCTTATGTCTAACATGCTCTGCTCATAGTTAAAGTTGCGAATGGATCCCCTCCCCGCACCCCCCCCAGCCCCTGCCAAAACCTGGTCTGCTCTCAATGTTTCCTATTCAGTTTTGCCAGCCAGAAATCCAAAGGGAAGTCAGGAAAAATTGTCAATGTCTTGTTTGAGCAGTGAGAAAAGCAATAGCAGGGCAAAATGGCTAGTGATTAATTTATCTTGGGACTTACATCATTGAAGCTGCCTATTCAGTACAATAAGGTTCAGATATAGTTACCCTGAGGCCAACTGAACGATTTCTGCAGAGTATGTAGGCCAAAGTTATATTGGAGAAGGGGTTGGATGGAGAGAGTGAGATCTTCTACTTGAGTGTAATGTTTTTGAACACACTTGGGAGAAATAAAATCATCACCAAAGTAACCCCACAACAGGTTGAGTTTACAAAGATGGAAAGCTAGAGGAAGCCTCATTAACTGAGTTTTCTTCGCCTCATGAGAGGAAGTCTAGTTCAGGACACCTTCAATGAGAGCAATGAGCTAAGCAAATAGCTCTGACTTCACAATGATTTAGGAAACCTCCTGAAGTTCTTTTCCTTCCTTGATATTAGTGCCATAAATTTAAGTTGACTGATAATCCTTGGACTCTGGGAAAAGCAAAGGGTTAGTTTATGGTCAATTTCTCTCAATGATTATCTTTCAGAAAGCGTGTGAGTTATGAGAGAGTATCTAACCTATCCCGCTGTTGAAAAAGAGAATTGGATGACATGTTCAAGGAGCTGCTGCTAAGAGCCTTTCAGCAATTGCTGCAGCTCAGCCATGGATGTTTCAGCGAAATGAATAATAGAAGGCAGTCTAAGAATTCACAAGAGGAAGTCTTTTCATAATATTGCTTAGCAAAAACATCTCTATATTAAATCTATTTGCAAATTTAAACTGTACCAGGGGAAGGTAAATGGGGTTATATAATCCAAGTAGCATAGGAAATATTAAATAGTTCATGCTGTTAAAACAGGGTGACATCATTGCCACGGTACTTTTTTCTCCAGGAAATTGAAGGCTCCATCCACAAGTGAGAGGTAGGAAGATTTATTTCCTGTGGGAGAAACTCGAACAAACTCACCGCCCTGCCTTTCATTTACGATGTTGCTGGAAAATGAGAACTGCCCTATTTTATCTCATCAGGTTTTTTTTTTCAAGCTGCAAAGCAAAAAGGGGAGCGGAGGTAGGGAAATTAAGGACAACTGGGGAAGCCTTTGGCCTTCACATGAAAGAAACTACTGCCAAGAATCACATGAACCTACTATTTGATCACATATAGGTTTTAAGAAATGATTCTTAAGGATTGCTAGAATGAAGGAAGCGGTTTTATGCAGGATTAGAAAAAGATGGAGGAAATCAAACAAAACTAAAAATTAAAGATTTTTTTAAAAGGTTTACAATCTAGATTGGCTGGTGTGATTTGGTGGTTGAGCATCAACCTATGAACCAGGAGGTCCCGGTTCGATTTCCCAGTTGGGGCGCATGCCCGGGTTATGGGCTCAGTCCCTGGAGGGGGGTTAGCAGGGGACAGGTTATTGCTGAATGACTCTCATCATTGATGTTTCTGTCTCTCTCTCCCTTCCTCTCTGAGATCAATAAAAATATATTTTAATAAAAGGTTTCCAATCTAGCAAGGGGAAGATCTTAGACATATAACAGTCATGGTCTGCACTAAGAGTTTCCCAGAGGACCAATCCAGGCGTAGAAATTTATTAGGGGGATCACAGATGGGAGTTGGCAATATACATTTTCTGGCTAAACATTGTGGTCAGTTTTTCAAAGTCAAGTTTCAATGCATTGCTATTGCAAAACTTGTTCATTTTCACCCCTTTAAATGCTTCCTCGAACAAATCTGCTTAGCTAGCCTCAAATACTACACATAAAATTAACGCCAGAGTGTAAGCAGGAGGATACGAATCCAGTTGGCAGGGGACAGCCACAAGGAATATTCCTTAGGGCACTTATGTTCCAGTGGACTTATTTGAAAACTTCAAACCTAAAGTACCATGACTCTTTGCTGTGACTGTGTATAAGGGAAATCAGATTAGTGCATCATCCTTACTCAGCCCAATTGTCTGAATTTTCTGCATGTGAAGTCACATGGCCTTACCCCAGCATTACTTATGGTGACCAAGCATTTTTCAGTGGTCCTCTAGCAAAGCAAAAGTGATCAAAATTCAACTGTTCAATTTTACTGGATAGCTTTTCCTTTTCCTTTTCTATGTCCTGGCATTTTTCTGGGTTTTCTTCCTTTCTTATTTCTTACGCAAGCTCCTTCCTCCTCCTCACTTCAATTTTATGTCTGATACTGGGAGCTTGCTCACTTGCCCTTCTCCTATTCATCTTCCCAGTTTATTATAAGCTATCTCCTGCCTCTTCATGTTTCTGTGTTTCCTCAAAAACACTATATGCTAATATTTTCCTGTGCCACATTTTCTCTAATGTATTCTTTTTAAATTTATATGACTTTATCTTTAATCATAAAGTAATACATACAGGTAAAGAATATTTGAAATATATCTCAATATAGACACAAGAAAGATGATCACTCATGATCTTTCAGACAAAGGAAATCACTGTTAACATTGTAATCTGTTCCTTCAATTTTTAAAAAAATATATTTTTATTGATTTCAGAGAGGAGGGGAGAGGGAGAGAGAGATACAAAGATCAATGATGAGAGAGAATCATTGATCCGCTGCCTCCTGCACAACCCCTACTGGGGATAGAGCCTGCAACCCGGGTACATGCCCTTGACCAGAATAGAACCCGGCACCCTTCAGTCTGCAGACTGACACTCTATCCACTGAGCCAAATCAGCTAGAGCTGTAATCTGTTCCTTTTAGATTGTTTTACAAATAAGTTTTTAAACCTAAATATGATAATATAAGTATTATTTGATGACTAAATATAAGTATTTTTCTTAATATTTTTCTGGTTATGTAATATCCATTGAGTGCATATATCTTAGTTTAAAAACCATTCCCTCATTGTAGATCATTAAGATAATCTTTCATTATTTTGCTATTGTAAATGGTTTCAGGGAAAATATCTTTGTTTACTAAGGTGACAAAGGGTGTGTTTTTATCTTGTGTTTATTTGTTTTATTTGGGCTGATTTTTATTTGTTTAGCATAGTTCCCAGAAGTTCAATTACAGTCCTTGGGAAATGGGTTAGGACCCTTGTTAATAGGGTTAATCTACTTCCAAACCTCTGGTGGTAATGTATTCCTTGTCTAGCATTCACGCATATGCACTGTTCCCCTTTCTTGCAACATTAAGTATTCTTATTTTAAAAGAAAGCTTTGCTAATTTAGCATGCAAAAATGGTTTTTCATTTTAATGTAACTGCTTATTAGTAAGAGTGCATGTATATCCATGAATTTGTTTATCGTCGTTCATCTTTATTCATTAATTCTTTCATCCCTTCTCTACCTTTCCATCGCCTTGTGCCCCACACTGCTAATTTCCTGCGCATCTCCTCATTCCCTCTGCTAGCTTTTCCTCCCTACAAAGTTATTTTTGTAATTCTCTTTTGTCTTGTGTCCAGTAACTTGTGGAGCAGTGGGACCCAAATTGCATTTTAAGATCATTTTTATGAGCGGTTCTCAGCAGGTGTCTTCAAGGCCCCAGGTTCATTTTTGGTCCCCCACTGTGAAAAACTGATTGGCAGCTGGTGACAGGCAGGGCACGGGCACTTGGCACTCACAGAGAGCCCTGCAGGAGGTGCCCAGAGCCATGGCGGAGGAAGTGTGGCCAAGCCAGCACAAGGTGGGGGACCAGATGTCGCCCGATTATGTTCCATTGAAATCCAAACAAAGCCCAGATTCAGGACCACTTCCTTGAGACTCCCCGGTTAGAAACTGGCACCCACCCAGAACCTCACAACAGCTGGTCTCCCAGTGCTAGGATGTATGTGCCTCACAGCAAACTTTACCTGGGTGTTGCTGATTGGCTCCTATCAGGCAATCAAACAATAACTCGAAGACCCAAAGCATTCTGCTCTCTGCTGAAGATAAAGAGACCATCTATCACTGACCACGCCAGCAGGCTTGTTACAGGCGTGGGGACTCTGGGAAGGCTACGTTTTCCTGTTATTTATGCCGCCCATGGTAACCCCGAGGCTGGAGCCTGACACTAGCAGCTTCGCAGTGACAACGCTCCGCTCTTGTTAGGAGACTAAGCCCATTCTTTGGAAATAAATTATATTCTAAAATAAAAGCTTTCGGGGGACATCAGCAGATAAGAAATTGTGCTTATGTTTCTCATCATCCAGTTCATGTTGGGAAACCGGAGAGTCTTTCCAAACACTCACTTCTTATTATGGTGCAGGTCATTTGCATTTGTGCCTTCTGCTCCCCTCCTCCTCCCAAGGTGAACTGGCAGTTTTATTTTCTGACTATCAAGGAGGAAAAACAAGACAAACAGAAATCGTCCCCTTCACCAACTCCTGCAAAAAAAAAAAAAAGAAAAAAGAAAAAAAAAGATATGATAGTTGGCTGTGCTGAACAGCACAGGAAGGTTTTCATTTTAACACAAA